>NW_026892549.1:13510000-15910000 GCF_033815535.1 Pezoporus flaviventris
GCAGTGAAAATACTTAATTCCGTCACCTTCCCACAGCACAAGGGACAAAGTTGGGGGTTTTCACCTGCAGGCACAGGACCCGTGCAAGAGTCACCACCCCAGCGTGACAACACCTCCGCCTCCTGTGTGGGGTTAAGCGATGCAGAAGGCGTTGTGTGAAGGGCGAGGGTTGTTCTATTTTTTTTTTTCCCCTTTAATGAGTCTAATCTGATTAACATCACCATTCGCTCCCTTGTGTGGAAACAATGTGGAGCCAAATTTAGTAACTGTAGTTTATGCCACATCACCCTGGGTACCTTTGTTCGTGGTGCACATCTGGCACTACCAGCATTAACTTTACCCTCAACACCCTCTATCCATGCTGGCACTCAGAGTCAGTGGAGTGCAGGTTTGATTGAGATGCTATATCCAATAAAATCTATCAAATCATCAGAATATAGATGTGCGTTTGGTAAACCTGCCTGTAGTTAACCAAAAGCACAATTTTTACCCCAATGGGAAGATTTCATTGGGTCTGCATGTGACTAGGGAGCTGATTTCATTTCCTGTAAAAACCCCTCAAATACTGCAAAGTTACCTGACTCAGCTGCTTGTAGAAATCAAATTCAGTCTGAGATAACAGCTAATCATTTGTCACAGTAAGAAGCAATTCCCTGAAATCGGAAGGGAAAACCTGCCGCTTCAATCCGCAGGTCTGTCAGATTGCTAGAAATTACATTCTGCTCTGACTAACCTCTGCACTTGGATTGCTAACAACAAGCAGCCCGGTCTATCAAAAGAGAATATCATACAACCAGTAACAGCTTTTGATTTGTTCTATTCCAATAACCTGAGAAAAGTTTATGGACATGCATTGCTGCCTAGACCTCAATTTTCACCAACCTGTATACTGTTTTGAATTTATAGCTCTGCATCCCCACAGTAATGTAGGTAAAATTTACAGGCTGATCATCTGGTACTTCATAGGAAGCAAATTAGAGTTGATTTTATAACCGTACAACAGATATTTGGTCTTTGATGCTTTGAGTAAGGATGGGCAGTTTGGATACTCCAATTAAAATGCCAAAAAAAAGGGGAAAAAAATTGATGAACTTTATGGAGAAGGAAGCTTTCAAAATGCAATTTATATTCTTTAGAAATGTTCCCAGACAGTAAATTAAATGTATACTCTTCTATGTAAATGCTATTTGTGCAGCAGTCATGTTATAAGTTTAATAAAAAATGATGTATCACACCTGTTTGTAAGATTTATAATTCACATGGCAGTAGTGAATCTAGGAGCCTGGCCACAATGCATTTTCTGTACTTAACTCTGTTATCTACATTACAAGGATGCTTAGAACATTGGCAAAAAGGGGAAAAATAGTTCAGTACCTTTACTTGAGGGTTTGGGGTTTTTCTAAGGAGACATTATTAAAATTGAAAGCTTGTATCTCAAAAGGCCAGTTACCCATGGGGTTAATGTTCTTAGTAAGACATGTTTAGGGAAATCTACCTACTGTACTTTTATTAGCAGGCAATGAAAAGGTATAAGTTAAAGTGTGAAAGGACTCTGTGTTTTTTGAAAACAGTACTTCAGCAAATAGCTTTATCTGGCAGAGCCTCTTTGTATTGTAATTACATATAGTACAAATCTTCACAATAATTCAGAGAGAGAAAATGCTGGTGTGCAGGTTGTGGCAGAAACTAAACCAAAGCAATGATATTTGCCGCTACAGCTGATTCCCCACCTCACACTGTGATTTTTAACAATTTATTTCCCTGTTTGCACAAGAAGGTTCACGTCTCCGCTCTTGCTGAACTGCAGCTACAAAAGTTATTTCTGTCAAGCCTTTTTTTCTTGTGTGCTCCTTTTCCCCTTAAAGTACAAAAGGGATACCCCCCAAACTGTTGATTAAAGTAGATGAGAGTTGGTAGGAGAAACTATGAGGAGTTTCTAGCAGCTAAGCAGGATTTATATTAGGAAATAGCTCCTAACACCCTTCCCATATTTCTGCTCATCACTGCTCCAGTTTTGAAAATATGCAAAATTTATCTGACTTACCACAACAGCTTGAAGGGCCAGCTTGGATAAATATGTATTTTTATGATCTCTATTGGTTCTGCACATATGGTATCATCTACCTGATTGATTGTAAGGGCTCCATTGACTAAAAACTGAAGGGATTTTAGTGTATACATTCATTCTGAAAATACATATTCATAGCAAGGCATGCCACAATCCCCTAAATGTGAAGTCGCTGCCGTGCACGGTGTCGGTGTCTCTTGCATAATGAATCACCGGCTGATGGAGCTCACTGGAATCCTGACACTTCACCCTCCCGAGGGTGCCCTCCAGCTCCTAGCTGTGTTCCTTACTCCAGCGGAAGGGCAAGGGGCTGGCTGCCCACCCCACCAGCCACCTCCTTCAAACCATGGCTTTTAGTTCAGAGCATGCATTTCTTTCTTTCTTTATTAATTTTAATTTCAACAAGGCCAAATTAATTGTTTGCAAAATGAAGAAACAGATCCTACAGCAATCTTATCCCTCTGATAACTCCTCACAATTTGCAGCAGAGTTCCCTCTAGCATCAGCCACAGAATGGGGTCTGTATTTCTTTTCAGAGTATGTTTTTACTCCTTTCCTTCCTCTCACCCCCCACCCCACCCCACCCTCCCCCCGGAGACAGACTATATTAGAAAACACTGTAAAATAAATAACTGTCTTGATGGGGAAATATGTTGTTTCTTCCCACCTCTCTTTTACATCCTTATATCTGACCCTCATCTAGATCCCACAGGCAGTGACAGAAATATTGACATCAGCTGGAGAAAGATCAGGTTTCTTTACACAGGAGATGAGTCCTGTAAACTCTGCTGTGTTGACAGAACCAGGTCCCGTGCTGGTGGGTCCTTCTGATGGTCTAAAGAAGGCTTAAACACCAGTCCTTCTCCACTGTAACCCAAGGGAGCTTTCACATTAACTTTCATACCAGCATCATTACAAACAAAAAGGGATGGATTCTGTTAGAGAAGGAGCTCTAACACTTTATGTAGCCTTACTACAGACAGCAAGACATTTCTGTTGGGTAGAGTACCAAGAAAACCACAATCTGGGCCAAAATTAATTAAAAAAAAAAAAAAAGCTGAAATTAAGTTAAAAATTTCTCCACTGTACTTTCACAGTTGTGCTATAAACTACTCCCGATAAACAGAGTCCATGGTAGAAATGCTGACACAAACCTTGTCTTGGCATCGGGAGCAGGCGTGACTGCCTGTTACCTGCTCTGGTGAGAGAATTCATAAGTTCGTGATGAAGTAGGGGTACTTAGGATTTCTACAGCATTTTCCTTTCTATTATAAACACTTGCTCAAAACCTAGCCCTCCAATTTTTGGTCACAGCTTTATCTCAGAAAAGGCTGAATAGGTACTTAAAATATTTTTCAAGAGAAAGAAAGAGAAGAGAGAGAGAGAGAAACTCCTGCCCATTCTTCTGAAATTTAAGTAGGCAGCCCTTGACAGATCACTGAGAAAAGTCTGTATTTTCTCAGGTTTAACTAAATAATTTATGCATACTTTCACTTTGGCATGATGAAGCAATTTTAGCCTTTAAATCCCACAACTACTCAGGAGGGAAAAGGTCTGGTTCCTGCAACTTAAATAATTTAAACATCCAGGTGGAAATGCTTTCAGTGCTGCTCCTTTCTGAGACAAAGGAGGAAGACTCTGAAACTCTGAGTCCCCAAGAAGAAAAGGAGTGATAAAAGAGCCAACCTCGGATGCATTCAATATTGAGGGGAAATCCAGCACTGTGTGCTAGAAAAAAAAAGACCAGACACCAAAAACATGACACTTGGAGTACATAAATCCACTAGATAAAAATGCTTAGGAAAAAAGTTATTAGCCTAGAGCTACAACAAACATGCTTTCCAAAAGAGCATGGCAAAAATATCCCTCTGCCCTCTAACCCAAGTCAGAAATGGTTTGTGTACGCTTAAGGGTTAGGCAGATGTTAAGGGTCACTGAAGAAGCTGTGTGAAAAAATGCACCACCAGTGCAGACTTCTGAATTTACAGAAATGAGTATGTCATCTAACACTTAGCCAAGCAGCTTCGTGCCAATGAGAAATGAAAAAGTACCCAGGCTACTTTGCTCTTTCCCACATTAGATGGTAGATGTGAAACTCTTGAGATACATGCAAAAAAAAAAATCAGCTTTAAAGACAGGTAAGAACGGCACTCTGAGTCAGTGTCTGATCTATCTCATGTCGGGTTACGATGCCTGTTGGCTCGCAAAGTGTGTGGGATGCAGCCAGAGGCTGGCTCAGCTGATGTCCTAGGGATGGGCGCGATGCCCGACAGGAGCTAACGATTATGGGAAGAAATGCTTAAAAAAAAAAACCAAAATCAGAAAGTACCAACAGCACAGGTATTACTAGAACTAGATAACTGGTAGTGATTTCACATAGTATTAAACCCTGTTAATCAAGATGTCTCCCAGTAAACAGCATTACTGAAATGAGCACTTGGCTCCATCCCAAGGACAGACATGCCTCGTACTGCTTTCCCCTTTGGTATGTATTGAGCAGAAAGTATTAAAGGGAGAGTTAACAGTGACCCATATATCTAAACCACCAGCATTTTCCATTAGGGAAAAAATATCCGATTGTCCTTTCTAACCAGCTTTAAAGCCTCCATTGTTCAGAGTGAGCCTTCAAAACATGGTAGGGGCAATGTCCTGGGGCTGAAGGATACCTTCTACATGACCATGGTGTTCGTCTTGGGTTTTGCAGAGATAGCGACTCCTAAATGCCCAGAAGCCTTTTGCTGCTCAAGTTCCTCAAGAGAATGGCAATAATACAACAAATTAATAATGGCAACCATTCCTCCTTCAGCCAAGCTCATCCTGGTGCCAGTACTCACATCTGCAGCACAGTCATAAGAGTGCATCAGGAACGAATGGGAAGTGCCACAGAGAGGAGGAGAAGGAAGAGGAAGAGGAGAGGTTGGCCCCAGCCATGCGCCTGTATGAGTTTTCCCCCAGCATTCTTTACCTGAAGTTTCCTGCTCCTTTGTGAGACACCTGAAAAGAGCATCAAGAAATAAGCCATGCTCCTCTGGCTGCCCCTCCATTGAGCACAGGATGCCTGTGGTCTACTTTCCTTTTCTTGTTTTTTGTCCATCTTCTATCAGGTGTCTCACTCAGTATATCTTAATCAATGCAAAAAGGGCAAAATTCACACCTTGCACCACTAGAATTACTCCAGTTGGTGTTGAAACTGGTGCTCTTTCAGCATAAATTTTTGCTGCTGTGCACGTGAGAAACTACTGGCTGCCAGTGTGTTTGTGTGTGCATGTGGAGTAACACCACCTCCAGAGCCTGCTTCCCACCAGACTTTGAGCTTAAAATGGTTCTGAGTTTTTCATATCTACATGTACCTCCCGGTCAGCTAAAATGTTCTTATTAGGCTGGTCCCCAACCTTATCCTCACAGCCAAAAGGAAATGCAGAACTGGGCGTAAGAGGCTGTTGAAACCACATGTCATATTCGGGTTTGCTGTGTCATAATGATTTTATTCTGTTTGGGATAAGGCTTTCTGCAGCTGTTTTCCTATAGAGCTGATGGCAAAAGGCAAGGGCCTAGCTGATGCCAAGCAAAAGGGAAGAGAAGCAAGAAGAGGGATCTCCCAGCAGAGAAAACATCTCTGTTAAAAATGTGTTATTTTTATTGTTTCAAGTGTGTAAACTTCAGAGGCATTGCCTGTGATTAAGAGGTGAAATAAGGGATGCAGAATGAGGTTTCAGACCTCAAGCCTTCAAGTATTTTCCCTTTCTTTCAACCTTTTGTATTTTCCCTTTTTTAAACATAGTATTACTAGCAGCTCCCCAGCTACAGCCTCCACTCTAGCAAAGTGTGGGTGCCTCAGGCTGCTCCAGGACCTCTCCAGTACCAAGGGGAAGAAACTCCCCTTTTTCTCACCAATTCCCTCTCTGGCAGGGGTCCTGCCTGGCCAGACAGAATGGCCTTGTCCGCTAGTTAACATAACAAAATATACACCAGTTATCCCAGAGGATGTGCTCCTTCCCACACCAGGTACCTGCCTGAAACCCTCAGCTCATTCCTTTGAGATACGAATGTCCTTTGGTGGTCACTGAGTGAGTTCAAGTTTCAGCTGGTGACTACCTTGAAATGAAAGGATAACATGATTTTTTAACAAAAAAGAACTTACTTAAAATTTGAAGTTATTCATTCTTTTGAAGAAATAAAAGGTACGGCCTGCGTGAGGATTAAATTTCAGAGGAGAAAGCTAAACTTCCAAGGTTAATACTGTTTCTGAAAAAAAGTATAAATCAGGTTTTTTGAATGCCTTTTTTGCTGACTTACATCTTACACCTGCAAATTTTGATGGGGACTGGAGACCCTGTGTTTGCAATCCTGCACAATTTTGGACAATAGAATAACCATTATTTCAACACCAGGAACAAAGCAAGCTCAGGGACTATTTGTGAAAATCCTCTAACAACCACCCAAGTAACAAAGAGGTAGCCCATTTGCCACTGAGCTCCCTAAGAAAATCATATGAACCTGAGGTGAAAGGCCTTTTCTTCTGCCCACAGGCTTCTAAACCATCTAGTTCCCTCATTCATTACCCCAAGTTAAGCTTTGCAAGCTTACAGTAAACCTGGGAGAGCTTGGGTTTTGTACAGAGGAATTTCACATTAAGGATTCACTTTCCCCACCTCCAGCTTGTTCCCTGAATCTTTGAACTGAACACCTGATATGAACTTAAAACTCCTAATCTATCTTGAAGCATTAATAGGAGCTTTGATTTTTTTTTTAAGAGAATTAGCTCCATAATCCTACTAGTCATACTTCTAACAATATTATTTTAAGACAATTAATTCATATTTTAAAATAATGAAATTACTAGCACAAGACACTAAACTTCTTTTAGTATATTAAATTGGGCAGATTGCTTCTCTCCTTCTAATTATGAATGTAGCAGTTACAAAAGAAACTGTCATTTTGATAGAGTAAAAGACAATCTGTCTGCCAAAAGTGTCCAACCATAATTCTAAAAAAAAAGTCATCTGCATCAAGAACATGCTACTTTGTTTGATGTACTGTCTTATTGGAAACCTAATTTGCTTTCAACCTCTGAGACAACACATAACATAAGTTTGTGTGACTAATTTTCTTGGAAATATGAGTAATTAGAATAAGGGACCATTTCCATCACAGGAACAGATAGTTTTCCAAATTTGAAATAAACACTGTAAGTTGCTTTCTTTTCCCTTTCAGCTGTGTATAACAAAAGGGAGAAGGATGGCTTTGTATAGCGTAATGTAAGTTCACATGTAAATTGTGAACTACTGCAAAGTATGGAGAGGTTTATTACCTGAGGTGAGCACTCCCAGAGCTCCTGGAGTATAAAAGCATTAGCCGTATGTTCTAACCAAGTAATAAAAATCAATAAACAGGAACCCCCCACCTGTGCTATGGCCCCAGTGTTAAGTTTTATACATGTAGTAATAGTGCATATCAATTTTCACCACCCTTCCTACGCTAGCTATTACAAGGCGTACAACCACCGGAGGGACTGCGAGAGCAGTGCCATTCATCCCACGGAGTTGTCCAGATGCCAGCTCCATTGCATCATTGTCAATTTTATTCTATCTACAACTGGACAAGGCTGCAGTCCCGGCTCCTTTCCACCCACTCAACCTCGCAACAATTGCAAACTCTGTTTGACTGGTTAAAGGGTTTACAAGCCAGCTGAAAGAAAACAGAACAGTTGCATATTAATGCACCCAACCCCTGAAAGTTCACATAATGTAGCGGGAGAAACGTGTTAACTGCAACCAATATGGGATCTTGTCCAGCTGCTGTAGCCTGTGGATCAGTGACCAGGTTTTTAACTAAATTAATAATAAGCATTGATATGCAGCTGCACCAGGTTTTGACTGCAACTTAGTTGTGTTCCTATAGGCTTGGAGATACGCAAAGCTTGGCTCATCGAAAAGCTGGTGTACACTAAAAATCAAACAACATTACAAATGTGGTGGCTCCACCAGGCTGCAAAAAACCCTACTAAATCACACTTATCTTATAATTAAAAAAATGCCCCTGATAAGGCAGGGAAGAGTATGAGCATAAACCTTTGCCACGTATTTTCTGCTATTCATTAGTCTATGGAAATAAGGGTGGCAGATTTATACCAAGCAAACCAGTCAAGTTAGTTGCTTTTCATTTTCAAATCAGGACAGCCCCCCCATCCACTACCCAACAGAAAACAACCACAAACCCAAAAACTTTGAGGAATATTGCATTCTAAAGGTATCATTTAAAGGTGTCAGGCTTTCTAATTACAGCCTAAAAATGACTACTGCAGACTTTAGCAAGTAATGAGAAGCATTTGAGAATGAGAGATTTGATTCTGAAATAAGCATGACCCCAGTGTAGTCTCCCTTCACAAAAAAAAAGCTGCAGTAACTTCAGTTATAATAGGCAAGAGGGAAAAAGAAGAGCGAAAAAAAATCTAAAACCCAAAACCCAGCACTTGACGATGACCCTTTCTCCCCTTCCCAACAAAAAGACAAGGAGTTTTATCTGCCTGAGGTTGCCTCTGATAGTGCTTATGGTCCGGAAGTACCACTCACGGGTACTTAAAGCAGCATCACTCAGAAGCATAAAAATAGAATAAAGTTGTACAGCAAATGAGAAATTATGATATAACTCAAGTGTTGTGACACGAAACAAGCAAAATGAATGCTCCAAACATTCCCTGGAACTGATAAAAATCTATCTGAAATTAGTAGTGCCATCAAGGTGTTGCTTAAGATGAAGTAGCGCCTTTAAAAGCTATCTACAGTAAGAGTTGCGACAGCTTTGCAGTGAAGCTAACCATTTTAGGCAATGTGAAGAAAGTGAGACCATTGTAGTTGTGAACAGCTGGCATACAATAGATAATTTAAGGGAAAGTGGCCCTCATGTATAATTTTTAACTGAAGAACTGTCAAGCCCCATTAGTTCCAATAGGACCTGGTATTAGCAAGATAGGTTTATAGGGGCATTGTATAAGAAGAGTTTCCAACAGAGCTGGGAAAAAAAGAAAACCACAAAACACAACAGCATTTTATGGGAACTTTGGTGGATTTGGAATGAATTCTTTAAAAAAAAAAATAAAATCTGAGCTGCTGTTTGAGACAACAGCACCTCTGCTTTTCTTTACAGAAGAAAACCCCCAAAATGGTAAAAATGTCCTTTGGAGCCAGTTTAGCCATGTTCTGAGCCCCACGTGCTGGTGATGCTGAGGAATTTCAAAAGACACCCATTAAAACGTGGAAAACGCTAAATCTACCTCACCACCTCAGCTAGTGAATAAAAAGCCAAGTAAGAAAGCAAGAGAAGGCAGCAGGGCTCCTTAAGAAAGTGCAAATAATGAAGGGTAGAACCTGAGTAAAACATAAAAAGTGAGCAAGTTAGGTAAAATAAAGCTCCATCATCATTTCTGCAGAAGTATTTTAGAGGCCAGTTCAACATTATAAACAATTGCTATAAAATCTGAAAGGTCCAGGTGTCGCTAAGTCATGTTTACTTTATGGCTTTCACTTTGCTATTTGGCAGTACTCCTAAGACCATACTGAATGATGTTGCCCTCAAAGTGCCATAACTTTCTTGCCCAGACTTAAAAGAGATACTGTAAAATTATTTAGTAACTTCATGTGCCATAAACAATATCGGGATGTAAACCCAGAGTCCTTTCCTACGTATCTGCTCCCCATTAAATACTGCATTTTAATGGTGGATGTGTGATGAGTCTTGGTTATGTAGATGGCAACGGGGTGAAGAGAAGACCAAGCGTGTGCCTCTTCTCCTTCAAAGGGCTCAGACTGCTGACAACCTTGTGCCTCCCAGACATGTTAGGGGACAGTGGAAGTGGTGACAACATCAGCTAATAAAGGTTTGAGCTTGCCTGCCCCATCTCCTTGTGATGCTGTCTTTCCTTGGGGAAAGCAGAGTGACAGGAAGATGCTGGGTTTCGGGCAAGTTGTTTCCCTGCGCCAGTGCAGACCTATCATGCTTTTACCAGGGCCAAGAGGGCATAGGTAGGGTGAAATAAGGGGATGCTCACAGCTGAGGTCAATACTGGGTTTAAAGTAAATGAGAATATCTGCTTCTGACTTTAATGATTTTACTTTAGGATTATATATTAAAAAACCCCAACAGATTGTCATTTAAAGAAATGACAAGAGAAACATCTTTTTAAATCCACGTCAAATAATATGACAATAAAGCCAGGAGTTATAGGTAGTGAAGATTGTCCTTTACTAGACACTATATTATGCGTAGTGATTAGGCCAGCTATAAAAAGAAGGTTTAAATACTAATATATTTTTTAATTTGTTTTATACCCTAAACAAGCAATCAATGTACATTAATAAACATAATTGGTTTTTTGGCATTTGTCCATTCATTTGGTCTACCTTGTCAGCTCCGGCAAACACATCAGCAAAATTCAGTAACCACAATATACAAGAAGGAAACACCAATGAGGCCATCTCAAATATGTCTAATGCATTGAATTACTTTGCTGCTCCATTACTGACAGAAGGAAACCTCCAAAGTTTGCCATAACTCCTGTCCATCTTAAACAATGACTTTGACAGGGTTTTGTCCACAAATGTTGCTTTCAAGTGCTGGTGCAAAGAACCTTTAACGAGGTGGTAAATATGTTTACCTTTGATAAGATGAGCTGCTTGATAAGATAAGGTGGATTACCACTTTTCAAAAGCAAACATGTACAGAAGCTCAGGGCTCTCACCCAGGAGCTGTGCTGGATTTGATCAGCATAGGGGCAATGTCTACACACTCTGGAATAGCTTCCTGAAATCAATTTGTTCCTTTTCAGTTTTAATTATAAAATACCATTCGCTAGAGAGAGATTTATTCACTCAAGAGGATGCAGTATTGGAGATGGAAGTGAAAAAGGTGCTCATATCTCTAGTTTCTGCAATTAGGGTACAGCTCTTGCTTTAAGTAGGACGCTGTGGGTATCTACCTCCTGGTGTGCCACCTCCAAGCAATCTCTATCAGAAGAATCTCCATTAAATGGAAGAGATCAGGAATTATCTCAGAGGAGGCTCTCGATGGTCTGTACAGTTATCCTGAGTGCTAGTGACCACAGAAATACATCCCAAGAGAAAGCTCCACTGGGGGTAAAATCTGCGTTGCAACCATGTAATGCCTCTTGACACCTTTACCAGGTCCTCTCTGTAGGTGACCCTACCAAAACAATTCTGGCTAGTCTATCGGTTGCAGTCAAGAAGACAGGAGGTAACATGGGTAGTTTCTGCACTGCAAAAATTTCTTAAGGTGTCATTTGTTGGAGGAAAGGAAAATGAAATTCTTTCAAGAAAAGCAGAAGCTGGAAAGTCCAAAATGGTAGCTCCACTAAAGGCTTTAAAGCACTAGAAAATTATGAAAACATGAATAAAAGGTAACTTATTCAGTGTCAGCCTTACATATTTATAGTTTAAAAATTAGTCAAAGTTTATGTCCCGAGGTTGCACCTACAGGAAGCCAGATGTGTGCCTTCTGCATGTGACCTAAGACAGGCCTGAAGCAACAACTAGATAATTTCTCGCTCATACTCCACACCGTCGATCGCGGCGGCTTTCTGAGGTGAGAGAATCTGACAGCACTAACTCTCCAGGGCAGAACTTTCCAGTCAAGTGGATCAACGGACTGAAAATCTCTTATGAATAGTCATTAGGCCTTCATTACAAACCCCTCACAACCCAGTTCTCTTTTCGCAACCAAATGCCTTTTGTCATCTTCACAAGGTGCATCATTTAATTACCAATTGATTTCTTTATATATGACAACATGTCAGATAGCAAAATACAGTGTATCTCCCTTAGGGGGAGAAGTCTGTTAACTATCAGCATGCCAGATTACTGAATTTAGCTGGAAGACAGCTATTCTGTCTACTGCGCCTTTATTTCAATTCACTTTCCAGCTTTCCAGAGGAGCAATGCGGGGAAGAGGCAAAGGCAAGGAGCATTGCAAAGAGGATTTTTCCCCTGTTCTATCAAAAAATCAAAACTGGCCTCCAACATTTCTCACTCTCTTTTGAGGTGCAGATGTCCCATGCACACACATATGTACGTTGGCATTCACAGCTATATGCACACAGAGAGCCAGGCTAAAACATGTCAAACAATTGTTCTCATTATACCAGGAATTTACCCAGCTTCTGACTTTGCTAGCATGCTGAATCTTCCCCTTCACAACTGCAGCCTGATAATCAAGCCAGTACTGTATTAATAAGCTGAATAATAAGGGAATTTCAGAAATGTACAGGACTATTATACCGTAACAATAAAACCTCAAACTGAGTAAACCAGAGCAGTGCTGAAGGTAGGCGTTAGAAAATAATGAAACCAGTGTTGCAGTAATGCACTCCATTGTATGGCAGTGTAAATGCCTGCTTCTTTCATACACAGAAGCTACATTACACGAGTCCGAAATGTTCTCAGAGCATCACTGTGCCTGGTTGTGATAGAACCTGGCACCAGCAAGCACTGAAAGCTGACATTATACTGTAGGATGTGCTGCAGGTGTGCAGGCCTGCGAACGTGCTCTAATTACATATTTTCCTGCAGAGCAACAATTAAGGTCGCCAAAATAATTGCCAGTTTCTTAATCCCTCTCTAACAAGACTGACATAAGGAATGGTTTCTTTTTCTCTGGTTATTTTGAAAGTGTTCTCAAGATTTTGATTTTTTCTAGCACACCACATAAAACTAATTCTTGTGTTCAAATGTGTGATTATACATATTGCTGCTGCTGAGATAATTTTTTTTAAGCCCAAACCTTTTCTGAATCCTAGTACAACTAAAATAATGAAGAAATGCCAATTGCATAACCAGGCATACTGTTTCAACATTTCCCCTGCAAAGAAGGTACCCATTTTCCCTTTCTGTGTGGATTTGCACTGTGGTTTAGGGCTCTTTTCCTGGACTACAAACTCCAGGCCAGTGCTCAGACACTTGCACGGTGACCTTAGGGCTGCACTATTCCAGTCAAGCAGCTAGAGACAGGTCCTGTCTGTGTCCAGGGTTCAATAATCACCTTTATTTTCACTACAACTGGTATTATCTACTGTGGGAGACATTACAGAGACTTCTTTCTCAGTGGCGTCAAGCTCTTGGCTTCAAACAATTGAAACAATTGTAGTACATGAGACAGAGAGGAGATGTCTAGTGCATCCATTTGTGAAGCTGATTCATTTAACAGCAACCATTATATATTGTAGTTATATATAATTCTGTTGCAGACCTTGGGAATAGTGACCAATATGAGTCAAATTCAGAGCTGGCATCAATGGTCACGAGTCAATTGATTTTCATTAGGAAGAACCAAATGATACAAGCCAGGAACCCTCCATCCCTTCCACTCTAACTCTTACAGAAAAGACAGTCTGTCAGAGAAAGTAGTCTTAGACTTCACACAGAGAGTCCAAGACTCCTCTAATCTTTAACACTTTTGAATTTTAGGCTCAGTTCAAGGCTTGACTGAAGAGGTTGTTTGGGACACCTACCCTGGAAGCCACTGAGGTGATTTCTGCAGGATCTGTGTCAGACCCACCTAGTGTTTCTGAATAAAGGCTCTAAAACACATTTCCTATAGAAACACAAGGACATTTGTGTTAAGACAAAACTCTACTTCTCAGTTAAGCCAAAGGTTAATAACCTGTTCTTGATTATATTTTTAAATTGTCAAACTTCTTTCCAACATTCCAGCAGAGCCTGCTGTCTCTGCTCTACCTATGTGCAGGTCCTACTGATGTCAAAATGAGTATTGCTTATGTCAGGATTAAATTTATCTGAGCAACACCAAAGATCAAACAAAAAATGCCACACAGCACCAGTCAAAGGATGTCCAGCAGTATGCAAGATAGATTGGCTTGACATGCAAAATCATATTCAAACATCTAAGAATATTAGCATTAACGAAGCAAGCAAGACACCCTTTGATAATTGTTGGCAATCTGAAAACTTTGCTCTGAGGATATTAAAAGTAAATTGTTATCCTCCAATTGCCAGTTTTAATCCCAGTGATATAAGCTGCCACAACCTGTCAGCATTATATGTGTAACAAAGGGGTATGAATATAAACATCTGCTTGGGAGCGTACGTTGATGTCCACCTTTGCGAAGTGCATTACATGTAAGCAGACTTCAGAAGTTATACTAATATCACAGACTCCTGCTAAGTTACTAGTTTTACTGCTAACTCTGCTACTCACTTTCTAAATTTGTCCTTCTTTCCTACACTTCTCTTTCAGTCTTCCTTCAATATAGATGAGATAATCAGTTGCTTAGACACCAGTGCTCATAAAGCTGTTCACATCTTTCTATGCTTCACCTGCAAAAGCCACAACAGTGATACTGTGACACAGGAAAACTTTTTCCCTCATTCTACTTATTGCTTTGAAATGGTCATTGATTTAGTCTGCAAGTGAGTAAACAAAGGAAATTTAAACTTTAATGGATATTAAATTATTTGCAAATGAATCGTTTGCTCTTCTCAAAAGGGACAAATGGAATTTGTTCGCTTGAAATCTACTTAGAAAGTCTACATGGGAACAAAAAACTCAAAGCTCAGGGTCATCTACAACTAGCTTAAAATTTTCAAACCTGGTAATTTCATTAAGACTCATGGTGTGGTTCTCCAAATACTGAATGCCACTTAACTTTACCCATGCAACTTATAGGCACTGAATCTTTGGTCTCCAACATCTTTGCAACACCAGGAAATGCTGATGTAGGCACCTGACTGGCAATTCAGTTTGAAAAATATGGGCCTTACTAGGTCCATAGGCTACACAGACTGTGGTCCCTGGGAAAATTCACAGCAAAAGACAAATCAGACCTGAAATATGTCCCTAAATGAAGTATTCATATGAGCATTTGCAGTGATTTCAGTGAGGTAGACACATCCCTGTTTACATGAAAAAGCTTTGAAGGGAAATATTTTAGGTTTTGATCAAAACTTCATTTACATTCTTACAAAGAAACTGCGAAGTTATAAATGAGCTAAAGAGTACATTATAAAACACATTTTAAAAGTAACACATGCTTTAAGATGGATAGCATTAAAGTAAAACTAGGTGTAGTATCTAAGATGAACACTTCTGTTGAGCAGAGATCACGCAAGAAAGCATTCCACAGGCATAACTTTGCAGATAATCAAAGCCAAGTATTAATACACTTTTATCAGTCCACCTTCTAAACAATATTTCAGTAGATTTCCTTTCACACAGTGATATTTGTAATAAATGTTCTGCCTTTGTTTTAAAGTCAGTCTGTAGAAAGATGACATCAGCTTAGCAAACAATAAAGTGCCTGTAATATTGTCTCCAGAGGGCTGTTACATTTACTTTGTAGCAGTAAAATTCAATTTTCAAAAAACACTACATGAATGATGTTAGGTTATTAACCCTATCACCACCGTAAAACATCATCATTGTGTGCAAAATGTAGGTCACTAACTAGGAGCTATAAGTTGCTTTTGGTTAAATAATCCATATAAACTGCTTTTTTTTCCTATGGCCTGGGTTGTGTCCCTTCACTTTGGAAAAAAAAAAAACAAACAAACAAAAAAAAAACCCTAAACAACAGTCCCATTTTTAATCACAAGGCTCTGAGTGAGCATTCTTATTACACGTCTCATTTTAAGGTCTTCCTTTGTTACTTTCAGATTTGGCCACATATTTTTGAAGAGCGACTCTGAATTCTTGTTATTCAGAGCTGCTCTCAAAGAGAGAAAAAAAAAAGAAATAAGTGTATCATATCAGCCTACGCCTGTGGTGACTCTCACAGGTTTCAGTTCAAGGAAAGAACTTGAACTGAAAATCAGCAGCTACAAATTATGACTCATTTTGAAATTTCAGCACAATTGAATAGCGACCGTCCTGATTCGGGCATTGACTCCTCAGCCCCTGCTCATGCTCGAAGCTCTTGCCTAAGCATGGTTTTCCTAAGTAAGTTCTGCCAAGCCAGGGAAAAGAAAGATCAGCAAGCAAACCGTCCAGAAGCCAACCCATCACATGGCTCCCTATAAAAGAGGATTTGCATACCTGACGCAGCTATGGAAATATTCCCCATCAGGGAAGGAGTGAAAAAGAAGTACTAATAGCAACCCACTATCAGTATGCAAGGGGTTAACTAGTTAAACTTCTACAACCCCCCACAGTAACTTTCCAAAAGCTGACAATAAGTAAAAGAAGTGCTGGTTATCCATTTTTTAAAGGGATGGGATTGGTTTTAGAAGAAAGGGAAAGAGGATCAAACACCTCAGAGCAACAAAAGGTTGTGTCAGAGGGCCCTCAATCACAAACCTCCTTCAACAAGAGATATTCCAACCTTCCAGAGCAGTTACCCAGGCAGCATGGCTAAAAAGTTCCCTGACATGAAAAGAACAAAAACAGAAGGGACAGAGGTAGTTATTGTTATGCACACTCCTTTTTTTTTTTTTTTCTGGGGCTTTTTTATCCCCCACAAAACTTTTTGCATAAGCTGTTAGGGGGAAAAGTAATAGTGCTGCTTACTGAAAAGAAATCCCTCCTCTCTGCATCTCCTACCTCCTAGGTTGTGAGGTATGGCCCAGCAGATTCTCAGCCAGGAACACCTGATGAATGGGAAGGTCAGACCCATAAATATTTCAAAAGAGGCATCCGAAATTAATAAATGCAATTATAAGAGTGTAAATGTATCCTGGTTTTCATTGCCTCCTGAACACATATTTGATTTTTTTTTTTTTTTTTCAGACAAGCGAAGTTGTGTGTGCACAAAGAATGTAAATTATTTGTGTTTTCTGTGTAAGGTCTTAGAGGTATCTTAACAGCATGTAAGAATTTTCCACTTAAATCTAAATTATTAACAAGTCAGTTTTCATTTGTTTTATCTCCTGATGTGCAATCTAAATAAATAAATGGCACACTTTACAGTCTTCACCACCCACTTCTCTGCTCTTTCAGAAGCATATTTTATATATGCTACCTTGTTTAAATAGGGTGGTGGATCATTCACTCTCTCATCATTTATCTTTGTCTCAGTGCTTCTGAGGGGTTATGGGTTTTTTTTACTAAAACAAATTTACCTCTAGTACTTCATCAAGTTTTCCTGTGTAATATCACTAAGTAAACAACACAGTGGTTTATTCATAAAATATTCATATTTCAAAATGTTCCTTCCCAACCACCCCTCCTGGGTTTACCTATGTTTACAAATATGTAAGCCTTGTTAATATGTCTTGTCTGGGGAATGGTGAGTAGTGACCCTCCTTGAGGCGTAGCTCTTGCTGAAGAAGTATATTATTTCAGCTGGGAGAACAGCAAAGCTCTGGGATGAGACTGATTGATTAAGACCAGATGGATGGCCACACATAGGTGTGACAAAAATAGAAACACATTGCAAACATTCCTGGCATTGTCCTCCTGTGGTCTGGGAGGTGGACAGACCCGGTGGTACCTTATCTACCTCCTGATGGGCTGCAGAATTGAAGAATGTTAATGAAAGCTAACTCTCCTTCTCCTGCCTTACAGTGACACATATTACAATGAATCAAGCTTAAAATTGCATCTCATGAAAAAACTCTAGGCTCCCTCCCCGATCGAAAAATGACAGCTGGCATGCCACTGGAAAGCATTCACATGCATTTCCATGAAATTAATTTGAAGTAAAGAGCACAGAAAGAAAGAAAAAGAAAGAAAATAAACAGAACATACCCACATCCTCTCCTTAAAATTAAACTTTCAGAAACCACATAAAGGAATAAGTGCAAAATGAATGACCTCTGGTTTGGAGAAGAATGTTTCATTGAAACCCTCTCAGCTCTTACGTTTATTGGCCATAACCTGACCAACCATCTCCATAATGCTGTGGTTGTTCTTCACAGAAAAGCCAAGTAAGCAGCATAAATCCAGCTCACCTTGCTGAAGTGAACAGCACCAAGAAGAAAGGGAAGGTGATGAGCAGGATTTGGCCCACTGTGATGTTGCTCTCTTCCTTTCTGGTCATGCCCACAATGCCTCAACATTCTCTCCGCTTTACCTGTCATTGTGGCACACAGTGTATGTGAAGGAAAATGCTAGTAACTGAACCTCCCTGTTCACACCAAGAGAGTCAGGAGTAATCCCAGCTGGGTTAAAGGCGATAGGAAGGAGTTCAAATCCAGGCTCCTGGGGTCACCTCATTTCTGCCCCTCTACTTATTGCACACCACAAATGGGTCACATGGCAAGCTTGGGGAGGCAGCCCTAACCCCAAAACAAGCTTCAAAATCACAGGAGGATCTCAAGCCTACTCCTTGCATGACCCTTTTCCTGTTGCGCTGCACGGTGCCTTATGACAGCCATGGAGGAAGACAGAAGTAACCAGATCCCAAGGTTTTTTTTCTTTTCTCTCTCTCTCTCTCCCTAAAACTCCTGTTCGGCCCCAGCGTGAGCTTTTAGTTCCTGCTCCCCTCACATAGGCCTGAAACGATTACCTACTTGTTATAAATCTTCTCAGGTTTCACAGGCACACATTTGCCGGTAAGTTCCCGACCAGCATTTCTGAACATTGGGCTCACAGAGACACATTCTCACACATGCAAAAGTGCTATGATGGATCAGGGGCTCCTCCATTCACCCCTCCACTTTAAGCAAAACCGTTCCTAATATACCTTTTCATATGTGAAGCATAATGAATGTACCTTTTCTTATGCATGTACAATACTGTACTTTCACCCACTGGCAAAGAAGTTCGCTAAATTACTAGGAGCATTTAAAGAGGTGGCATTCATTGTAATATACAAAGGAATTTAAAGCACATTTACAAATGAATCAGCAGGCATGCCAACAGGAAAAACAAGTTTAAATGTAAAATTAAAAAAAAAAATAAAATTGAGGATTGCTTGAAATTATTATTATGATATGAAAATATTTGTCCATTTTATAGGCTGAAAACTACTTAATTTCTCTTCATCTACAATTCAGGTGACCATGGTTTTAAAGAAATATTCTTTTCCCTGGTTTCCTTCTCCCCTTCCCAACTGAGTAATAAAACATAGACTAATTTAAATAAGAATCATTATGCTCAGAAGGCCTCCTCTGGCTGGAAGACTTTTGTTTCACATGTCCCATAATCTCACTCCCACATGGCTGCCATAAGGTTGATGCTGAAATCAAACTCCACTATAGAGTTTTCTTTTAGACACAGTAAAAATATGTATATCAGTTTGGGGAAAGAAGTCCTGTAATTTAGATAATGGGAGAAATATAGTTGCAATAGAAACCTCTTGACTTAGCAGCTCTGTTCCCCTTACTCATTTTCCTTGTCCAGGTTGCTATTAGCATATGAAAAATGCTTTTAATTTTATCCATTTCTGGACATATGTGTCAAATACACAAGCAAGATGGCAGCTAGGTTTCAACTTGTCTCTTCTTTACCACCTCAGCAGCAGGTTTAAAATAGATCACACTCTTCTAGTTATTTGCAACCAAGGTGTGCTGGACAAAACTTGATAAAGAAGGAGAAAGCCCCACCATTTGAGGAGGTTTGCTCCCACTTCAAACACAAATGTTTCTATCGCAGCATCTCACAGCATTATTTTCACTTGAAAAAGTAGGAGTCAGAGCAGCTCTCACCCATAACCACGCACATTGGTTGCAATACAGCAAGGCTAGAAGTTATGGCCCTATTTTTAAGCACTTTCTATTTGTTGTTTATCTGTTTCCTTAAAACTCCCACTCCCACCCCTGCCCTACGGACAGAGCACACATGGCACAGCAGCTCCCACGTGCCCTTTGCCAACACAAGGCACTTTGTTTTACCCGCTGCAACGTCTTCAGTCTCAACCATATCCCCAAATTCTTTGCAGACTCACGTGATGAAAGACAATCTATGGCAGAGCCCAGAGAAACCTCTCAGCAATATGCAATCTATTTTCACACATGCTATGAATCTTATGGCGTCAGTCATACAGTCATTGCACACACAAAATTTTTAAAGCCCATTTCTGCTACTTTTTAAGTAAATTAAAAACGCCCATTGCCTCCTAGGCAATTAGGCTGAGGCCCTGGGGCTAGCTTAAAGCAGTGAGACGCTGAGCGTTTTCGCTTAGTGGTATTTGGCATGAAGATATTTGTGGCTTGGTGAAATCTTGCACACACTCTCCAGCTTTGCTTTTTGGGACATGCTGGGGACATGGCTGTTTTTGCATGAATGTTAAAAAAAAAACAACCAAACCCAACACAAAGGAAAAAAAAAAAAACCAACAACCCAAACCATAAAATTATGCTCTGTTTTAATGAAAGGGTGGGTTTGCTTGACAAAACATGTGTCTTTTATTAACAGTATTAATAGAAGTGGGCCTACTTTCAAACTTGCAATGAAACGTGACAAAACCCAGGGCCAGATTCTCAGCTGAGCTTCAGGCACCTTTGCAACCCACTGCAGCCCCACCTGATGCTGTATCCCCCCAGATCCCACCTCCTGCGGAAAAAAAAGAATTACCCCTTGACACACCACTAAATACCTCCAAGGCTGGGAGCTACATGGAGCACTCAATTCACAGGACACTTTGTCCAGCTGGGAAATTCGGGAGATCCTCATTGCATTACATAGCAGCCAAAATGGGTGTGTAAGATCTGCCTGGGTATTTTCTTTTTTTCTCCTCCTTGGATAAGACCAGAGGAGCCATGGGGATGGCTTTTGACAGTGATGCCCACACATCTACAGTGGTTAATAATAGCCACACAAGTGCCAACCCTCTAGTTGACATCAGAAGGACTTATGCATGTGAATGGCTGTAGGAGAAAGGCCTAGAAGAGGGTCCAAATCAGCTCAGAAAAAAACAGCTTGTCTTGCTAGGAGTTATAATACTGGGAATAAAGGGCACCTTGCACTAATCAGGGGGATTAAGTTGATGAGCAAAGCACCTGAAACAACTTTTCCTTCCCACTTTGACTGGGAGAGGAAGAGGGCTTGCCTAAGTAAATAAACCAGCACAGTCCTTTTCCATTTTGACAATTTCTTGCCATTTTACTAAATTGCCAGGCAGACAGAAGCCTTAACCCTGACAACACTCACGTGAAAACTTCTGGCTTGATTTTTTTTTACTTGCCTGACTTCTTTATTAAATGCTCTCTGGCTGTAAATGAGTGGGTGTCAGAGGTGCACTATTTCACAGATCTGTGCGTCACTGCCTGATTTTGCTCTGCATCTAGATATTAAAAGTTCCTCTTATTATAGATAACATGAAGAAAAATGAACAACTCAAGACAGTTTTGTAAACTGATAGTCTCTGGGTATATTTATTTTATGATGATGGCAATGAAGTAGCCCCTTATATATTTTCTATTGTCTTCAGTAAAGACACACTTTAATCATAAACTGATGTATGAAGCCTGCCTATTGGCCTATTGATATTCCTTCTGCAGTGAGTGAGAAGCCAATATCCTATTTTAAATATAACTTTTAAAAATGACATTACCTAAGAAAATGCTAGCAGTATTCCTGATAAAATATACAGCGGTGGGGCTGAAAAGTGCATGCAAAGCAAGCTGCATTATTAGAATGTTTAAATATTAATTATACCGCTGTGTAGTAAAGATGATCAACTGTGAGCATCAACTAATTTTCTAAAAGCTGCAATGTTGGATTTCATCTAAACTTCTATTGTTAAGCTAAAACTAAAAGCCCAGCAAGTTTAGTCTACTGGAGTGTGTTTATTTTTATTGGTTTCTGCATAATTTTTTAAACATAAACCAACTTTAACCCCTTTACTGTAATCTCTGCCAGTGGAACTCCAATAGCACATCATAAAATTCCTATAATTCTTCAAAGCAATGTAGCTGGAAAAGAAAAAAATCATGGGCACTTTGCAACAAATGCCAACTACGAGATTCAGCCAGTTAAATTTAACTCTTGCAAGCTCATTTGGCTAACAATATCTGTGTAGAGATATGTTTAACTCGCCCTCCAACAGCCACTTCTGTTAGGAGAAGTTCTCAGCCGCAATGCTAGGTGCTGGGCTGGCTCTGCTTTGTGAAAAATCTTCTCAGGTGGTACTGCTCAGGTACCTACTGAGTGCTTGTGTGTGAGGGAGGTTGAGCAGACAGATGGAGAGGCAGATGTACAGTGCTGCATAAAAGAAGAAAGACTTATTTTACACAAATGCCTTAAATGACTGAGTGCAGGCAGCAGGCAAAGGGGGACCAGGATGGGAAACAGAGGGTTAAATGATAAATGACTGTCATTTCTCTCCCTGCTAGCAGCTACTGCTTCCACAGACTTTTAAGAGGAGCCACAAGACTCGAGTGAGAGAATCACTTTGAGATTCTTCTGTGAAGACAAAGAAATAGTGTGCACTGAGGCTGGTAGGCTTCCTTCCGTCACTCCTGGATGCTCTGCCAGGATTTCCCACCTGAGACAGATTGCGACGCATGTTCGAATCACTCATGCACAAGAAGCAATACACAAGTTCAGTGTAAAGCCACTTTAAAAGCTCATCGGGTGCATACTTTACTTGTACAAAATACCTTATTCATGATGGAGCAGTGAGGGCCTAGGTAATTACTTGAATCAAGGTGGCCTCAGAAGTGTTTAAATCTACAAGGACACTTAGAGCATGAATAATGCAAAATAATTTGCATCTAAATTTTTTAAGTGTTCTTTATTCAAAAACTAAAATGCAGTTCCGATTAAAGTTTGATGAGTGAAAGCTGAGCACTTCATACCCACTGTGAAACGTCTCCTATTTGTGGAAATTATTTCAGACAGTGGTAAAGGGACAAAAGAGATCAAAAAAAAGTTGGTGATTAATCTGAATTACTTTTAAGCCATCCTTATTTCATTATGTTTGGTGAGTAGGAAGTTAATTTCCGAACTTGCCGATCTGATATCATCTGCATTTCACCCCTTTAAAACAGCACCATCAAAAGTGCAGCTCTAATTATTAACCAAACAAAATAACTATTTTTTTTACTTCAATGATAGTGCAAAGAAGTGCCTATCTCTGAAATTTGTCCCGTATCTTTTAGTGCAATTAATCTCAGCTCTGTCTCCGTCAGCCTTCTTGGAAAAACCTCATGTGCAAAAATACCCTGGCTGCCTCTCACTCTATGTGCTTATAGGGCACGGGCTTACATTTCTTCACTTGGAGCATGCTACATCCCTTTCTTTTGAATTTGCCATTGACAGCATAAACTGCCACATATATCATGAGTTCAGCACTTTATTATATCGTCTCCATTCCTATTTTAGAATGTGTTGAGCAGCCCCCATAAAAATTGTTAAAGAGGAAGGAGTGAACAAGACAAATCTTGTGTAATGTGCTAGCTGAAAATTATGCTTTTCTCTGCCTGGGCTGGAGGCAGAGGAGAAAAAGAGCGAGGGAAAGCATGTCAGAAACAGCCGTTTTTGTATGCAGACGTCAAAGCTCCTGTTGTTAAATATGCTTAATTCACAATTATGTTTCTAACACTCGAACCTGCCCATCTTGCTAGCAAGTGCTGCTCTGGAAGGCTCTGAGAGAAGAAGCATTCAAAGTTAGAGCTTCGAACATCCCCAGAGATTTCTATGGGAGAATCTCCTCGGATCTGCTCCCTGTTTGTTCGTGCCCTCCAAACCCAACAGCTCGCTGCAATACAAGAACCAGACCTTCCAAAAAGCAGCTCCGGGAGCCAGAAGGAGGGTTTTTTCAGCTGCTAAAACCTCGGGTCAGGAAATCTGCTGGGATCCAACAGGTTAGACAGACGAAAGCTTCAGCAGACAGTGAAGTTTTAAGTGCCAGCTAACTGCAAGCAGCTAAACTTTAAAGGCCCTTTTGCAAAGGAAAATAATTTTCCTGCTGCAGCCCTTATACAGAATAAAGACTTCCAATTTATTACCAGCTCAAAAGCTGGCTGCCACTTTATTGGACTTTCAGATGAGTGTGCTTGCCACACTTTCTTAGGGAGAGGATCTGCTACGTTTTTCTTGGATTTGGAACAATGAGAACATTTTTTTAACTCATTGAACAAAGATTTCCCCAGCAACAGACCCCCTGCTCAGCAGGTCACCTATCTTTGCGACAGTTTTTCTTTTCCCACGCTAACCCTAGGGCTCATTTGCATAAGGTCTCTGTTGTGACAATTAGTTTCAGGTGAGCTGATTTCTATGAGGTTTGCCCAAGACGATACACAAGCTCTGGGCCTCCCTGATCCTGGCCCTAATTGCGACTGACTGGCACCAGACACAATCACCCTCTTGATTCAGCAAATTGTCCTGCAAGTAGCTTGTTGTGACCCCGCAATGCACAAATCATATCATGTCAGCCCAGCATAGTAAACAGGGAATAAAGCAAATTCAAAAAAAAAAAAAGGGGGTTTCATAATAGCTCCTCCATCTTCTAGCCCCAAAGGACAAGATGAATACAAATTAAGGCTATATCATATCTATGTGCTGGTGGAAGAGGCATCTTTGCTCTAACAACTCTGGTTTATTGGGGTGGGGAGGAGGATAATTTTTAATTTGCATTGGGAAAAAAAAGTAAAATCAGATGTTCCTTCCTTTCATCACCTGGGGAGAAATTCCCCAGGTAGCAAAGCAGGGTTGTTGTAAATATTTCCTAGCTGTTGTTGTGGAAATAAGCAATATGCTCTTTCATCATCTCAGAAGCTAGAGGGTACATCAATATGCACATTAGCCCAACTCCCATCAGTCTCTGCTCAGTTTAAAAAGTCACGGAGGCTGGACAGACACCCACCTCTGAGCACAGCAGCAAAAGTTGGGATAGAACATTTCCTGTGGTACTACAGAGCAGAGGGAGGAACATGGGACTCAGGGGGCCCTTACCCACCACTCCATGCCCCAAAGGCCCCACATCCCACCAGACACACCACCTTGGGCTCAGTCCTGCATGGTTTAGGCCAGCAATACCCCCATGAGGTCAGGCTGGAGTTGGATCCAGTATCAACTTGTTGGCCAGGGGAAGCACGCAGCTTCCGAGATAGGAAGGAAAAGGAGTAAATAGTAAATACAAGGTGGCAAATTCAAACTTAATGAGAACGGAGAAATACCTTTAACTGCCACGCTAACAAGAGCACTTGGTATGGAGGAAGAGCTGTCCTTACCAGTTATTAACTCCCTCCTCATCAGCTTCAGCCACAGATTTCAAGTTATTTTTCGGTATGGTGCTCTAATATTTCCTACCAGAGAAACTCTGTCTGTGACCTCTGCTCCATGAGCGTGAGTCAGGAGAAACTCCCTCTCGATATTATGTATTGGTTTGGATTTTTTTTTTTTTTAACAAGGTCTAATTTGCAAAATATTATTCACCATAGAGACAAAAGCTGTTCCCCTGCTGTAAGTGTGTTACAAAGTGTAAACTCAAATTTAGATAGGTATATTGAGTTCCTTAATTCAGAGAGACTCCATGAGGTCAGGATTAGGCCCACTGATTATACTGCATGATGATCATTATGTGAATTAGATTAGGCTATTAGTTTCGGACTATTTTTAATCTCCTGGGGAAATCTGTATTTACATTTGTGGGTTTTTTTTCCCTGATGCAAATTGATTCCCGAAATAAATAGTTCTGTTAAAATTCCTAGTAAAAAATTTGTTTCAAAATCATTCACTGAACGTGGCTGGTAGCCAGTGTGAAAGGTCAGCCTGCCAGTCCCAACTGTTTGCAGCTGCACTCAAGGTAAATATATATGCAAAAGAGCATCTACAGTGCATTTCTGTTAATCCTGCAATCTTATAAACTGATTATAGGCAAAAAATGTTGTTTATGTACATATACAAATAAAGGTAAGAATGAATAAAAAAAAATCACCTCTCTGCTGAGAACACCAAGCTTTACCCTACCAAAAAAAACTTAGTTTTACTGTGGGAGACTTAACTCTTTACTGATACAACTCAATTTAAGTCATTACATCTTCTCATATTAATGTGATCTCAGGATCTGGTTATGATATGGGGTTATGTCCCAAGCATGCTTGTATTTGTCCTGGATTAATACAAGCAAAGTGGGAAACACCCCCCAAATCTGTAGGCAGGCTTGATGGCCCACGGGACGGTGCTGCACACAGACACATATTTGCAGGGTATTTAGGTAGTGTTTCGATGCAGAAACACAAAAGGCAGCACTCACAGTTTAGAACATGACTAGATTAGCCTTGGGTTACTTCTTAAAATGGCATGCTCCCTACTGGGTGCAATAGTGGGAAGCCACCCACATCCGTTTTAATCACTCCAGCCCAACAAGGTGCAGATGAAGACGGACTTTCAAAGCCCTGCCCTCCATGAACATCTGCATGGATAGAAGCAAAGAAGGTCTCAACACTGTTGCCACCATCAAAATCCTACAAGGCTTTGACTTAGTGGGATAAACTAGTTAGTTCCAGCCTGAACCAATTCTGCCATGTTCAGCCATGGTGGTAGCAAGTCCAAGGTGGTTGTCCACCACTTGTGAGCAGGCCAGGACATGGCTGGAGATAAGTAACAAAAGACCTGATGAACCTCACCTCCCTGTTTTTAAAATGTATAGCATTTTTATTTTGTCCTCTGTCTGTGTAACGCTTTTATCCCTCTCTCATGACACAAACCATGCTTTCACGGTGAAGGCAATGCAACAAGCTGATGTTGAACTGTAACCTTCAGCAACTCTGTCTCTAACGTAAGGCAAAACTTTAGATTTTTAAGTAAATAAACAGTTGATTCTGACAAAAAAATTACTATTCCCTGAGGGGACATTTTTGTGAAACTGCGCCAGGTACCAAAAAAAAAAAGTATATTTTTTGGCTTGGTCATGAAACTGTCAAAACACAGCTCTAACATGTTTTGCTGCATATGTAATTTTTTTCCCACAGCTCTTTCTGAGCAATGTTTAATTCTGAATTCTTTCTGTACCCAGCATTTGCAAGGATATCGATACATGCACAAGAAATCATAAGTTTCTAGGTGAGTGAAAGAGAACAGCCAGGAGAAAGAAAAAGAAGAAAAACAAGGCAAAGCCAGAGACACTTTGTTAAACATTCCAATAAATTAGGCTTTTGGAGTAAAATTCATTTTCAAAATAGGGCTTTGGTGAGGTTTAATCAGGGATGAGGCTGTTAGCTGGCCCTCAATTCATGGGCTAAGTCCCACCTTCCGTGCTGAGATACCTTAGTTTCATTTCATTTTTAACTGCTCGCTCTCTCTCATATATATAAGTGTATATGTAAATCTCAAAGTGTCTTGATCATAGTTGTGATTACAAGCTTCACTTTTACTAAAAACAGCTATGGCACTGATCTTTAATATAATAATATATTTTCCCGAGTGCCTTCACTGTTTTATTCCAGCAACTGAAACAGAGACAATTCTTTGTATGTTGAAATGTGTAATTATCATGTAGCCAAAAGGGAGGTTGTAATTTTCACATCTGATTACAAGGAAAGAGTGTAAGTGAAGCTGCCTCGGTAAACTTACACTTGTTTACAGAGAGCAGTACCTTTGATATTAAAAACTCTAAACATGTAAAACACTGGAAAAAATCAAGGTTGTCATGCACCAAAGTTAAACAACAACAGCAACAAAACAAAACAAAAAAAACCCAGAAAACAAAACAAACAACAAAAAAAAAAACTAAGCTTTTTTTTTTTTGGCATAGCTACAAATGAAAAGTCAATTCTCCTGAACTTGTGCTGGCCCTTCTCACATGAGATGTTTGTTAAGAAGACTTAAAAATTGTTTTTGCACAGTGTGCTCTACTTGTCGTGTTGAAGGTTAAGGAGCTAAAGATCCAGCTTTAATTTAAAAAAGGGGAACTTCAAATGTTTCTGCTGTTTACAACTCTATTTGGTCAGTTTAAACTAGAGAAATGCTTTTCATGTTTGACTTCATCTTCACAGAATTTACTTCTCCTAAATGTGACTGCATTTGCTTTCAAGTTGCTTCTTTTTTTTTAAATTTTCTTGACATATGAAATCCCTCATGCTTATTTCTCTCTGTTTTTTCCTTTCTTGTTTTCTTATACACACACTACTGATTTACCTGCAACAAAGATTCTGCTCTTTTTACATAAGAAGCATAAGCTTCTGCTTGTGCAAAATTATTATTTTTTGGTCATGTAGAAAAAGATGATATCAAGGAAAGGAAGAACTGTTACAGCAGTTATAGCAAATATCACTTACCAAGGAGATTACAGATAAGCAGAAAGATCACGCTACAAGTAGAGGGAAAAACTACTGAAAAAACAAGAAAAGTATCAGAAACCATTTAAAATCATATGAAAGTATGATTGCTAAGAGTTATTTTCATATTTTTAGAAACCATTAAAAACTGTCTGTGCAAGCACTGGATGTCAAAGTATGATGATGTATGTTTTTGCTAACCAAGAAAAAGAAGAGAAAGAGAAAGAAAGAAAAACAAATTATTTTTAGTATGTGGAAAATGCAGCTTTTTGTTGGAGTATGAAAGAAAAGTCATATACTTGACATATGCAACGCCTATCAACAAGACTATGATAAGACACTATTTTCTGAAGTATGCTGTTTTACTGCTCAAAAATGAAGTTCCTTGTTCAGAACATCATATCCATGGGAAAAACACCTACCACAGCAACTGAGGCACTTGAAAAAGAAAATATAACCCAGTAATAGCAGTAATTTGACTCAAAGATGCGTATAGTTACCTTAGAAGTGGTTTTGTCTTGTTCAGAAAGAGATGAATGCAAGGGCTACCAAAAGCAATTTTATACCAGGTAGGTGTTGACATTAATCTTTTATGACAATAATATTGTGGTGTTACATGAGGGCAAAAATGAATATCTTCTTGTATATATAACCACTTCCCTAAGAGTCTGTTCCTGTCTTAAAAATACACATATAGAAGTGATGTATAGCCCCAAATTCATAATAAGTAGATTATTAAATATTCTTCACTCGTGCAAGTAATCGTAACTGTCTGCCTTCTGCCTTAGGTGTGATCCAGGCTTGCTCTGCAACTGGAACAGGAATGCTATTCATCACAGAATTACAGAATCATATAATGGATTTGGGTTGGAAGGGACCTTAAAGATCATCTAGTTCCAACCTCCTGCTATGGGCAGGGACACATTCCACTAGACCAGGTTGCTCAAAGTCCCATCAAACCTGGCCAGGTTCCTCCTGGAATGGGCCAAATCTGGACCAGGCAGACTGCTTGTGAGACCAGGGTGTACAGACCCGATTCTGCATGATACAGAGCCAAATTATGTCTTCAGATGTCTGTGATGTGGTGAAAGCCAATGGGGTTGCACAGGTGTAGCTGGGGAGACTACAGTCCATGACAACCAAGACTGCAGGGATGTGTTGGAGGTAGATGCAGTTTCTGAGCAATGTTAGTGTACTTAAACCAACAAAATAACGGCTATGGAACACTAATCAATAGTTGGTGCGCTTCACATTTTTCACTGAGTTGTTAGACTACATTTGCTTATATTTTGCACTATTTTAATTTAGCCATATTGATCAAACTGAGCACTCAATAAGACCTTAGGCACCTTAGCCTTATTAAAATTAGTCAACTTGAAGTGAGCTGAGGAAGTAATGGAAACTATTCAGAGATTTAAATACAGTGCAGCCCACTTAAATAAATACCTGATAATGAAATAAATCTGTATATGCACATGTTTTCTCAGAAACAAATAATTAAGGGGGGCTTCTAGAAGAATACAACTCAAACATATACATTAGTTTAAAAGAGAAGTATACGTCTGGGCTCACTACATACATTTGCTTTTGCTGGGTTAAACTTGGGGAATCTGTGCTGACCTTTTCCATCAAAGCAGTTGCCATTCTTCAGAGTTTTGCAGCATCAAAATTCATAAAAATGTTCCTAATTAACCTGTAAGTATACAGTAGTGTGTTTTGCTGGTAACTCTCCCACATATGAGTTTATGAGTTTATATGAGGGAAAAGTATAAATCAGCTAGGCCATCACTCAGACGAGTACATCTGGGTAGTTACAGAAAAAAAAAATAAAGCATTTAACTATGCAATGGAAAAAAAAATAAAAGTCATACTGCTTAGTCTTTACAAATAATATGTCTTCATCTTCAACAAGTTGTATCTTTTTTCCAGGGGGTTGAGAGGTGTAATTAGAGCACCAACTCCAAGGCTCGACTTGAGTGGTGATTTGCAGTACAGTTCCTTTTGGCACATTGCTGGAGCTCAAAATATTGTTTTTGAAAACACTGCTGTTTTTCAACAAAAATAGGAGATTAGACAACATCTTTAACTGATTAATCTGAGGGGGTGACCTGTGACAGTGTATTATTTTAGCCAGGGAGAAAAAATGCAGCATGCAGCAAAGTCTTCCTGCAATACCTACAGACAAATTAAGCTAAAAACTAGCTAGAAGATCTGTGGAGCTTTCCTAACCTCCCTTCATCAGGGACTGCCTTTAGAGGGCTTTGTATACCCATTTTTTTCCTCTAGTCCAATAAAAGATATTAGCTCTTTTCCCTAAGCAAAATCCCTCTCATGAATCAGGCCCTACACTTGCAACTAGTGTGATATTGCGGCCAGGTTTCACCTCAGTAAAATTCTAATCTATACTTTGTCTTTTAGAATTAAGAAGAAAATGCGTATCAGCAGAATCTCCTCTCTACTTTATTTCATTTATAAATTACGAGAATGATGCTATTATATATTATTAATTTCTGCTGTTCTCCAACTCGGCTGCAGCAGTGAGCTGCGGATGTTGGAACGGTGTAATTACGTTCTAGTAGGGCAGCCATCCGTTTCCTTTCAAAAATTTACAGGATTCTTAATCATGCTGCTCATTTGGGTGCGCAGTAGCGAGGATGGCGAAACACAAACAGGGCACGTTCGTTTACACAGGAACACCTGCTTAGCATGATAGCAGATGTCAGTCAGTAAGCAGAACACAAAAGAAAAATATCAACAACAGCAAACTAGAAGAATTTTTTAACTTAGTACAGGGATATCTTGTCTGGGGGAAGTCAAATGAAGGGGATTTGCCTTTGCAGGTCAAAGCAGATTCACAGTAGTGATTTGGAAAGTCTCCACAGATGATCCCCAGGGACCAGGTCAACAAACCCAAACAAACTCCTCACTAGGTGATGGGTATTTGACAAAGCATTTCTTCTCCAAGAGGGTTGGTTTTGCACGGGTTGCTAAGCACCTTGCAGGGATCATCGTAATACATGGTATATCTGATAGCTACAGCAAAGTAGTTGAGAGGGGTAAAATACACAGAACTATTGCTCCATGTATAAGGGTTTGCCAGCATTTCCATTGAAACCACTGATTCTAATTCTAAATGTTTTGTCCTGGGCTGCCTTTTGGCTTTCCTATCTCAATTTACATATTTTATGAAATAAAAAGATGTTAGGAGAGGAGGGAAAGTTCACAGAATTCAGACTCTTCTGGGCAGCATTCTGACTCGGGAGCAGCCATACTTCTCCTAGAAAGGCATTGGGAGCATAGTGCACAAGTCAAGCTCTTGCAGGCAGGTATTAATAATCTCCCTCAATGCCGTACACAGTAACTACTCTTCCACAGGATTGTTAGTATTCAGAGCAAGTCAACTTGCGTGGGTCCGTGCATTAAGGGCTCCCTAAGTATGCATTGACTTGATACCCAGTAATGGCTTCTGAGGAGCCATTATGTAGTACCGTGTCAATGATCCATGCATTGAGGACTCCCTAAGTACGCATTGACACGATAGACCGTAACGGCTCTGAAGAAGCCGTTACGGTCTATCATGCCAATGATCTGAGGATATTGGCAGTGCCTCCTGCACTTCTGTAGAGATTGTAAAAGTCTCTGAAGAAGCTGTTATGATGTCAGTGGAAGAACCATCAATCAGGTCAACGGCAGGGCTTCATTTTGCCAGTTTTCCACCTTATCATTGGGAAGTTTTGTTTTATTTCTAGAATTAAAGAACTAACAAAATAAAAAGGCTGCCCACATTGTGGCTCTGGGACTGTGTGGAGGTAACCAGGGTCAGAGTAGGACCTCTGGTTTTATTAGTCCAAGGTTTTTAGTACCAACTGACTTGCTGGGAGGGCTCAACCAAGTCACTTCTTACTTCCTTTTACTCTGCTCTAGCAAGAATGGAAATGGGCAACATCTTTTGAGTGGAGATTGCTGTAGGGCTTGGAAAATGCTAATTTAGACTAGTTACAACTAAGTCTTGTCTCAGTATCTTATCACTGGTGGAGGATGCTGAGATGAACAAGGTGTCTACATCATACTTTTCACACCTAAGCATGCTGGCAAAAGCTATGCTGAAAGGAAGCCTGCCTCACCTCTGAAGGTTTGTATGCCTTAATCTATTATATAGTTCATATAGTTTTGCTAGACTCCATTTACATCAGTTCTGAGGATCACAGCTTGGCAGAAGGTCATCTTTATTTTCTTCCATACCACAAATTTCTATGAAAATACTCGGAATCTCTTCCATGTCTTCCTTAGCACATGAATATATTACAAAATGCTTTGAAAGAACATTGTTGCATAGTAAAGTTTTAAGTCTTTGACCATAAAAAGCTACTTAACTAGCTTGTATTGTTTGTATCTGCTCTTCCATACCTTTTCAGGGGAAACTAGACTTTTTATTCTTTCATATTCGCTTCATACTTCTGTTTAGAGGAAATAGAGCTGTAGCAGAATATGCATATATAAAGAGAGTGCGCATTTTATACACTGCTCACTAATATAATAAGCCTATTTATGGTGCAATGCCACATCATCTGAGGCATGATTTAGTGTTAGCAGAGTACTGGAGAAACACTGTAACCATACTTTTTGGAAAGTAAAGATCCTCAAGCAAGAAAAAGTAGAATTAGTAGCCAAGTTGGGGTACCATAGAGACAGGTCTAGAGACCTTGTCTGTAGCCAGGCTGGCCTGAGAAGTATGAGCTCAAAGAAAAAGGAACTGTGCAAAAGAAGCTGAAGGAACATCACAGAAGGTCAGAGAGGATCATGATAAAGCTGGGGAAGTGAGAAGACAGAAAAGTCTCAGGGAGCAGTGGCCATTGATCCTAGGTACCTCCTTCTTGAGACTCAAAATCTTGATATTTTCAAGTATCTTTTTAGATGTGTTAAAACGTATAAAATCATGGAATGGTTTGGGTTGGAACAGATCTTAAAGTTCATCTAGTCCAACCTCCCTGACAAGGGCAAGGACACCTTCCACTAGACCAGGTTGCTCAAAGCTGCATCCAACCTGGCCTTGAGCGACTCCAGGGAGGAAGCACCCACCATAGTTAGGTACCCCATACCAGAAATTTCTTTGGCAATGTTAATTATAAATTTGGGGGTGCAGAGAAGGCTGTAGCCATTAGGTCCATAGCAACATTGCCAGCAAACAAAGAAGACAACAGGATATCTTCTGAAGGCTGGAGACATACATGGCTTTTACCAACACAGTCCATCAGCCAAATGCCTGTTAGGTAAAGGAGTGTACAACGTATTCTGGAAAGTCACAATTGTTCCTTGGCTAAAAGGAAAGGAAAAATGTCAGTGGCCATTATTAACTCCTTGAAAATGCAACTTTGGGATTTAGAGCCTGTTTGGGGTAGCCTTGAGAACCTATGGGCAGCAGACTGCCAGGCAACTCAAATTCCATTTAACATCTTCCTCCATGCTGCATGTTGACAAATTTATGTGAAAAGTAGCATTTCAAAATCTGGGCAGCTGAAGACTGCTGTCCCTTGAGAAAAAAACATAAGCTTTGCACTAAATTTAATCATCTGGGGGGTTAAACTCTAGTGAGAAGGAAAGAGAAGATATTGGTTTACAATCACTCAGACCACGTTTCACTTGAGGTCTTTAATGCCCTCTTTCAGGTATCTCACATCCTGATGCTGCCTCTGCCACATGTGCTAAGTCCCCCATGCAAAATCTCAAATCTTTTTTTTCAGCATTTGGGATATGAACAGGCACTAGTCTCCTTCCGTGTATATATTTATTAGTAAGATTTTTGCACGGTATAATTGCAGCCTGGCAGATTTTACCAACCGTGGCTTAAGAGGAAAACTGACACAATGTAAGGTTTTGTGTCTTTTTTTGTCCATGCAAACTGGTCACTGAAAAGGTGCAAAGAGCTACTAAAGTACATTTTCTAAAATCCAAAGCCTTTTAAGAAAGGTATACAATGCAAGAATACGCAGCTGCAATTTTAAAAGGCTACTGTTCCTTTAATGCCCAGCTGGTCCTGAGATGTAATAAAATTGACATATTGATTCCTTTGAATTTACAAATGCCTGTTTCATAAACTCCATCTCCAAAGCCTAGGCATCTTTAGAGCACTGTCATTTTTTTCTCCAAATGGATCAATTATGTGCCCACGTAATCCTGTTACCTGTGAAATCCATGCATACTTCTCCCATTTGCTGCAGTTCCCAGGCGGACAAACTTGCATTATGTACGCATAAACAAACAGAGCATTTTCCTGATATTAGGGATTGTTTTCAAAGTGAAAGGCAATCTCCTGGGTCCTTTACTCAAAAAAACATTCATAGTGTTGTGTTCCTCCAAGTAACCTCTCTGCACTATATGTATAATTATTACACAACACAGCAAATCATTAAAAAAACATTGAGTCCCGCTATCTCAAACGTTTCAACTGCAAAAGGCACCAAGAATTTGCAGCCAGCCCTCATTTTCCTATTGAACCAAACTTTCGCATTTCTTTTACCAGCTTCTGCATTTGATAATTATCTCCGTATCTGTAAGGAAATCATTTTCATCATAAATGGTTCTGCGTGACTTAAAATTGGAAAAGCACACAAAGCTGCCAATTTTGCTGTGGAAGTTTGGGGATTTTTAATTTTATTTTTAGGATAATTCATCTTTTCATCATGCTGAGCACCTTTCCATCATTTACACAAATACCTTTCCATCATTTACACACACACACACACAGAGTCAAGCAGGCATTAACCTGCAAACCTACCACTTACGCATATAAATGCATCACACATACAACTATTCCCATGTCCCATGGCATATTATTTGTATGAATATATACCATGCACATAAACACATTTATACATACACATGCCACGCACAATCCTCAAACACAAGCAGAGAAAAAGAGAATAAATGTGGTTTTCTCTGTATATGAATTCTTTATAAAGTACCGTGTATATACATAGATATGAATTCTCATTTCATTCTTTCAGGCTGTGCTGTATCTGATTTTCTACACTTCACTGGGCAACCAGCAGTTCAGTTACACTACACTTGCACTGTACAATTTGTCTCTAAAAGGTTCCCAAAATTATGAAACATCTTGTCTGCTGCATGACCTGCTCACCGCAGTGCCTCAGCCCAAGGTGCATTCACACATAGAGAGAGGATGGCACCGAAAAAATATATATATGTTTGATGCTTGGAGCCCATACAAGTGGCCCAATACACCCCTGCCATTGTGCAGGAGTGGGTTTTAAAGATAAATGGCTGCATGTTAACCAGATTTGACATGCTGCACAAAAGCAGCCACCTTTGGTCCCATGACACAGCCAAACAGAAAAAACAACAAGCAATCCTGGCAAAAGATGTCCGATGTGAATAAAAGCCCAACAATTTGTCACATAGTCATTACAAAATGTTCCAGGCTTTGGGGCTTGCCATGGGACAGCAGCAGTAAAAACAGCATAGAAAAATGAAGACTTAGTGAGTTGGGTGACAGAAGAGTTAAAGCTCGAGGAAAGCTCTGGTAGTTACAGAGGGGAAACAAAGAGGATATTTTCATCTGGCTCTTTCCAAAGACACACACACACACAGAAAAGGCATAATTAATTAAATCAAGAAGCCCAGTTGTTTTGAGAGGTGATTAAAATCTGACATGCAAAGTAGAAATATTTATGTTTACTTTCTATTTTAGGAATCCGCGATGCTTCTTTTCCTTCACTGCACTTCCCCACCACTACAATGGCCATGGCTCAGTGTATCAAGTAGTAAGCACCGGATGTTCAGGACCAAATCCTGCTTGTGTTTCTCATGGTATTTGGTCTTTCTTAATGGGAACAGGCCCAAAATACTCCAAAGATGTAACTGGGGGGTGAAGTCTTAATGAGTGGAAGCAGAGCAATACCTGATCTCCTTGCTTTCGTTTGAGTTCACGTGAGATAGAAAAGAAAAACCCCAAACTTAGGCTTGCTTTGATGAGGCTAAATTGCCAAAGAAGCTTGAATCTACAGCTTTCCGCTAAAACCAGCCACAGGCATGAAACCCAACTTTTCTTATCCGTGTCACACTGAAGTCACCTATGCACCCCTACTGACTACACTCAGGTTATGCCAATTTGCTAATATTTTGATGTATTTTTAGAGCCCCTACACCGGAGTTCAAATGCTTTAGTGCAGCTGCTTGCCAAGCTACACACAACAGAGCTCCCATTTTAAAATACCTTTCAGTCAATAATCATCATTGCTTCAGTGATTACCATTAGCTTCCTTATATGCAGTGGCAGAAAACTGGGGGGGGGGGGCAGTTAAAAGCAATATCGTCTTTTAAATTAGAATAATCAGTTGTATAATAAACTCTGAGAATTTGATTATTAGAACATACATTTGTAATTTTCTCAGTCAAATTCCTTGCCTTTCACTTGCCTTCTGATGAAACAACGAATATTTGTTCTTCCTCAGTCCCAGAGAACTGCAGAGTGCTTTAAAGATATTAAGCTCCACAAAAGCCCTGTGAATGAGTTCGGCAGTGTTTCCCTGTCTCCTAGACAGGGAAAATGAGTACAGTGAGGTTAATTGACTTGCCAGAGAGCACACATGGCACTTGATGCTGCACTCACCTACTCCAGCAGTGCCTGTGCAGAGATGGGGCTGGGGTACCATCCCATCATGGCCCGAAACAGCAACCTCTGCCCAGCTGTTCTGCGGCCTTCTCACAGCATCACAGCAGGCTAGAAGGACCAGCATGGCATGGCCTTGCCCTTTGCCCTTCATGGGCCTAATCCTTTTGCAGAGGTTTTTCTACAAGCAAATTAAATAGCCTTGAAATTGTCTCTGAAGTGCACAGGACTTATCAAGAGGAGGGAAAAAAACAAACAATCAGACAAACAGAAAGCTTAAAAAAAAATGAAAAAAACCCACACACCAAACATGCAAGTGTCAGCTGGAAGAAACTTTCATTATTACACGTCAAGAAAAAATTCATAGAAAGGGCTACAATAGTTAAATTACATGGCTAAATCAGCCTTTCTGCAGGAAGACCAGCTTGCTTTAATTAAAGCACATTATGCTCAAAAGCCATCGTACATGTTTTACAGCAACCTGATACCAACACCTGTATGGCCCTGTTCAGAAATTCAAAGCACTTTCACATATTCCAACCCAGTGATCAACGTTATTGAAAGTCCAAGTTATTTTTAAATATACAGGGGGATAACTAAGCCAGAGGTCTCCGTGGACTCGAACAGGGGGACGAGGACTGTTCAGATCATGGAAATGTCAGTTCCAGCAGCATGTGCCTTGGATTTTTTTTTGACTGTCAAGAAGATTTTAGATCTTTAATATCTGTTTGTTGTCAGGTTTGCTGCTAGCTTTTTGTATCCGCAGGTCATCTTTTTTTTTGTTAGGAATTAGCATTTCTCATTTGCTGGCTGAAAGTTTAGAGAAAGCACCAAAATACTGATAAACAAAGTTCATCTAAGGGAAAATCTCTGCATGCATAACCTAGTTAACAATTCTTTTATGGTTGCCGGATGAAATTCAAAATGCATATTTAAAGAGAGAGTTTTTATAGAAAGCATCAGTACTACCGAGGCTTTTTGCGTGTGCTGTACTAATTTTGAGCAAGAAGTCATTTACGATTTCTGTGCCATATTAGCATGTCTTTTATTTCCCAGTGTCTGTGCTGCATTGTTTCAACTCACTGCAGGTTGCTGTTACTTTTTTTGATACTGCATCATTTAAGCACATACCATAGCTGAAGTCATTCAGGATTACCGGGGACTTGAGTCGGCATTTTTGGCCTTTGTAAAGGATCTTAGCCAAACATTTTGTTCAGTTAAACTCCAGTTGATGCCACGACACATGTAATATCACTCCCCAAAAAGTGCAAAACTGATTCATCATGCCATCTCTGGCAGCATTTCTTCAGCATTTGCTGTGAATGGGGAGGAAAAAAGATACCGAATGCACGGATTGATTTTCAAATTACCTCAATATTTTGAAAACATTTTCACCTGCATGCTGAGAATGCTAAGAATAGGCAGGAAGGCAATTGTGCATTTGCACAGCCTCCACTGCATTCATTTATAAATTACCTCATCACTGACTGAAATTAACACTGATTCTTACAGGCAATTTCTCAATTTCCAATGCTAATTACATTTTTTTTACTTTTAAATTCTGTACCACCTGTTTTGGGCAAGACATCTTAGGCAGCGCGACCGCATTTAATCACAATTTTAATTAACCGCCCTGTAGATGTGAAAAAGAAGCAATTATAATGTAGATGAATGATGATTTTTCTGCATTAAATTGTTTTGTTTCCCTGGTATGTTGATTGTAACACAGCACACAAATACAGTAACTGTACAATTTTTTTCTATTGTAATTTAGTAATTGTTTTTGGAAAACCAGTTTGGGAATGAGTGACTTCATCTGTTTACAAATTGATTGATACTGTTAACTCACTGATTGCTGCAGCATACATTTTGTATTGCACAGCCTAGCATAAAATATAATTAAGCATGCACAGACTTTGCAGCACCATTTTGGAATCTGAAAATCAACTGTAACCGAAGTGTGTTTTCCTTGAGCATCCTAGTATCAGCCGGGGCTGATGATACGATAATTACCAAACAATGGGCTTTTCCCATCCCACTGCTGGTAGAAACCCTTGGATTTAGTCTGATAGTCTCGCATCTAAAACTGGGGTGGGGTTTTTTTTTGGATTGTGATTTGCCAGGCCTGGGGGCTGGCAAGTCTGCATCTCACCCAACTACCTCAGATTGCTATCAGGAAGGAGCAGACAAGTGATGGAAAGAAACAGTGATGGCAAAAAGAGCCGTGGTTCACAAAATCTGGGGATCTTTCCTGACACGTGTGTGCCATGGCACTAGCTATCTCCTGCTACACGTTACAGGGGGAGAAGATCTTGATCTGACTCATCATGGTTGGCAGATACAGATCACCCAAGTTATATATATATCCCCACAGAGCAACACAGAGGCCATACCCATCGGAAGTAAAGCCTGCTTACTTTTCCAGGCCAGGAGGTCGTGCCGGAGTGGGGAGGGAGCAGATGTGCGGCTCTAGAAGAACCTGGGCTTTTTGAGACTGTGCCACCACCACAGTGCTCTGTTAGCCATCCAGGACAGTCCTGCTGAGGGTTGCCCACTTTGGGGCTATAAGACCCCCAGTACAGGTCGGATAGGGTGCAGGGACATAGGGAGATGTGCATCCCCACAGTTACCTTTACTACCCCCCTCCCAATCTCCTGGGCAATCCATGGAGCAAGAGGTTTCCATCAGCTAGGACTTGCCAAGAGGTGAGAGCCCACATCAGCCCATGTGAGACCCCATCACCACCAGACCTGCAATGTTGTCACTCAAAGCGGACCAAAACCAGGACACCAAACCAACAGGACAAGGCAGACCTGGGGCTGGCCCCTGTGCTGCCACCCTCTGATGGGACATGTGGGTAACTGCTGGTTTGAGACATCTTTCGAGGTTCCTCGCCTCATCTGATGGCCTGCTTGCTTTGTAAACTATGTTAAGAGGGCAGGACATAAACTCTACTGTTCAGTAGGTGATTTTTGTAAGAATACAGCTATCCATACATAAAAGGGGTCTATTATCTCACTGTGGAAGAGATTTACATGTGTAACTCCCATTAACTCTTATGGGACTTAGGCACGTAAATCTCTTGTGCATCTAGAGAAGAATAGACCACATAAGGTCTTGTGATCTATATGGCTAGTAGGTTTAAGTCTCTTTCATTTATAAAGCTATACAAAAATTAACCATTAAAGCTTATTCTGTGCATGCTCTCCCCCTACATATATCACCCAGCTCTCTGTTTGAAGTACTTGATGTAAATGAGTACTGAGAAAAGGTACCAGAGAAAGCAAGTCCATTCATTTCAGTTAGTAAAACTGTCATAGCTGAAAGGAAGCAGGCTAAGGACAGGTAGAAAAATTGTACAGGTTTTGCTGAGCAGATTCAATTTCAGATTTAGGCTTTAAACTGGGCTGTTTGGAGAAGGGATACTTTCGTTTTGCTGTGTGCTCCTTCCTCCCCCTCCTCCCCTCTCTCTCGTACCTACTTACAGCCCTCAAGTAAAGCACTATGCCTTGGACCAAATAGCCCTTCATGGCTAAAATGATACAATCTTTGTACAATCAAACTAAGATGCTGCATTTACTAATGGAAAATAAATAAACCTTTTCTTTCATAAACTTGTTTAAGCCAAAATGTTCATTGGTAAGCCTGTAAAAGTGGGAACATCTGTGCTCCTGCTGGAATTTGATGTCTCACCACAAACCTTTCTATAAGCACTTTGCTTCTGATCAGAAACAAAGACAGAAATACCTGATTCCCAGTCTCAATTGGGCAGCTCCTTCTATCTTCACACCCTGACCTACTGAGCATTCCTCCTCGCAATGGGCTGCTTCCCAGGGCTACCTCTGCCATGGAAGCTGACTAGCTAATCTCTTGGCAAACGCTTGCAGCAAACCTGAAGAGAGTTTAAAAAGGCGGCAAAGAAGGGGGGGGAAAAAACAAACAGAGAGAAAAAAAAACCAAACCCAAACAAAAAAACCACCACCACCAAAAAACTTTCTATAGATAAAGCTTATGGCACCTCTAAGAGAACCTACATATACTCCATATGTTCATGTTTAGTCTTGATGAAATGCTGAGCTACAAATTTATGGCCACCTAACAAACACATATATTTTAATCTTAATCCAGTTTCCTGCTCCCTTCCACTAGCTTGCCACAACGCAGCTTTCTTTATTACTGCCAGCCAACAGTCTGACTATGCTTACAGGTATTTGCAAAGTGCTGCTTTTATCACAGCAACACCGTCAGGATGATATGGCACTTGAGAAGTCCATCCTGTGTGCCCTGCCTGCACACAGGGTAACCTCTCCCTTAGCAGCTTATATGAAAATCCACTGTTGAAATAAGTAACAACTCTCCACAAATGATCAAAGAAGAAATAAATCTTTTACCCTTCTAAGACTTTTTAAAACTGAAATCCCATTTTTTAACTAGATAACGGTTAAGAAGCTACCGGCCACCTATTTTTATGGGAGCTACATTTTAAATATTGGCTGCATGCATATTGGACAGACAAATGAATCTGTGTAGCTCTTGGGAGCAAAGGCTTTTAAAATAAAGTTTGTGTGTGGTATATGAAAACATATTGTTTGGAATTTAAGTTCTAATATCTAGGAATAAACAGAGCATTAAATCAAGCAAAACTGTGACAAGGCCAATATGCACATGGATGATGCCAGCGAGGCATCTCCAGCCCTTTGTTCACAGCTTAACAAAACTGTGCCGTCACACCACTTTAGCTCAACAGTGCCTGTCGAATGGGCATCAGCAGATCAGCCAATGCCTGTCACACACGCAGCTGAAAAACTGTTTGAAAGCAAGGCTTACTTGAGCACAAGTCTGGTAGGAAAAGTGAGAGGGGGTTTTAATCATCTGGTAAAGACTATATATATATATATATATATATATATATGGGAAAAAAAATATATTGTCAGCTCCCTTTCCCAGGAAAGTAACACAGTTCTGCTCTTCTTCACCTTTATGGAAGAGGTCTTAGTGGTGTTGCCTATTCCTGGTTGTGCCACTCCTTCCCACGCTATGTAAAATTCAGAATTATTTTCAAAGGAGTAAAATTCTGTTGGGGGAGGAGAGAATGTCACAAGAAATGATCCCTATTTGTCCAGTATTCTATTTAAAATTAATTTTCACATCATTCTTCTTGAAGTCCCCCCTGCCCCATGACAGAGGATAAATGAAGTAACATATTCAAGGAAATGTTTGGTTTAATTCTAATGTAATTATCTTTAGAGATGGACATCTCTCTGGGTTGGGGGTTTTGGTTGTTGAGTTGGTTTAGGTTTTGTTTGTTGATTTTGGTTTTGGTTTTTTGATTTTTTTTTCTTTTGAGATGATCAAAATATGTTTTCACTGGTATTAACAACCTCAGTCACTTCTCTTAACAGTCGGAGTGCATAAACATGACACTGCTTCTCAAAGAATCGAAGCAAAATCAGCTTGTTAGTGACAGCAACTTCAGTTCAGCACTTTCCATTTTGGTTTACAACACCTTCTCCCCCTTTCTCCTTCACCTTTCCCCTCTTTTTCCCCCTTCCCTAGCCGGCCTCCTCCGGGTACCATGGGCACTCGGAGGGGGGACCAGAAGGAAGCTGAGGGGGATCTGGGGGGAGATCAGGGGAGGTTCGGGTGGGACAGGGGGTGTCAGGAGGAACTGGGGGATCCGAGGGGAGTCTGGAGGAAACCGCAAGGTAGACAGAGGCAGACTGGGGTGTTAAGGTGAGGGAGAGCAGGGGCATGGCCGGGGGGAGAGCCAGGAGACCTCGGGGGGAGCTGGGCTTCAGCCCCGGGTGCGGGGCCTTCTCCCCCTGCCTGCCCGCCGCCGCTGTCAGCTCGCTGCCTGCACTTTAGCTGTCTCTTTCCCAGTCCCTGCCCTGTCAGTTCCTGGCCTGCCAATTTCAACTTGAAGCTTGACTGGGCTGATTTGATGCAAATACCTCCAGGGAAAACCCTGAAACTGATGAACAGTTATGTCAAGTCGATTTTGCACCATCGGGAAAAGGTAACCTCTGCGAGAAAAAAAAACAACAAGGTTAAAGAGACAAGGGCTTTTCACGTGTAATACCACTGCTGCACATCTCGTTCACTGTTTACCATCCCTCAGAAATTGTAACTGTCAGAATTAGTCCTAATTGCAGATGCGAAAGCTGCCATTATAATAAAAACAGAGGCAGTGCAGGCATTAAATGTAGCAGCCTAATTTGTGAGACTACTGAAAAGGTAGAGTAAATGAATATTTCATTACTTTAATTACCAGGGACTACTCTTTTCTTGCTGTCTTATGATAAGTGTTGCTGTAACTAGCAACAGCAAACATCCACTAAAACATAAAGTGCAATAATAGTACTGCTGTCAGGATCGCTGCTTTAAAATACTATCGGGGAGGGGGTGAAATATAATGGTTTATCTATTTCTTAGAGATCCGCAAGAGTAGGAGATGGAAACTCGTTTAACGTCAAAAAACAAAGAGGCGAGTAAACAGGTTTTAGTCAAAGAAAATAATGACCCGGGGGGGGGGGGGGGGCAGGGAAGGGGGAATTGAGGACACACTTGAAATCCCAGACCCAGGAGGGGCGATGGGCAGCGCGGAGCCTCTCCCCCTCCTCTCCCTCCCTCCGCCGCTCCCCCTCCTCTCCCTCCCTCCTTTCCTCCTTCCTTCTCTCCCTTCTCCCTGGGAGAGAAGTTTGGGGCAGAGGCCGAGGGTATAAGCGGGGGCCAGCCTCCCGCTGGCAGCCGCCCCGGTCTGCTTACCCTCCGTTCCTCCCCTCTCCCCGGGTAGGGCTTTGCTCGGCAACTCCCGGGCACGGCGCCGCAACCCCCAGTCCGTGTGTCCGTCACCCTCCCCCCCGCCCCAAAGAGGCGGTTTGACTGCTCTGCTCCGGTGCCGGGGCCGAGGCGGCTCACCGGCCCAAACGCATCGCTCCGCAGCGCGGTGCCGGCGCTGCCCCAGCGGGGTGTCGGGAGGGTGATGCTCTAGGGGGCGGCGGTTCTCGGCCGGCCCCACCGAGCTCCCACAGGCCGGGTGGCCCCAGAGACCCCCGAGGGAGGCCGGGAGTCCCTGCCCCGCTCCACCGCCCCGGCGGCACGGCCGGGTGAGGTGTTGGGGGGGGGGGGGGGGGTGTCCCGGAGGAGGACATGGCCGGCAGCATCCCGGCTTGGCGGGAGGCGGGAGGGTGCCCTGACGGGGATGCCGTACCCGGGGCCTTCCCGGGTCCGCGGAGCGCCCTCGCGTCGGGGCCGCCGCCTGCCTGGCTGCCGGTCCCGGCCCCGGTGTTAGCCACACCGGCTCCCGACAGACCATGGGAAATTTGTCAACAATTCTCAGCCACGCTGGTAATTGCATTCCGGGAATCCGCAGAGATAGATGTAAAGATAGGGAGCTGCCTCGACTTTTCCTTAGAATAATCGTTCTTGTTCACATCCATCCATCCCTCTCTCTAGCCTTTCCCAACCCCATTCCCCGTTCCACCTCCCACACTGGGCTCTCCAGAAACACACGGGACGAGCCGCTGTGCCTTACTCCTCTCCGAAGGGGCAACAACTCCCTCCTCGCCTTTGTGTGCCCATCCATCCAACCCAACTTTCCCGGCAAAAGACCCGAAAAATATGCAAGACTCGCACTGCAGCTGAGAAGCAGGACAAAGTTTAACTTCTCTGTTGGCAGCTGGAGAATAACTCCCAGGCAGGATTCGAGCAAAAGATCTGATTTGCTGAATTCTGCTCTTTGGTTTGTATTTGTATGTTATTGCTACTGCTAAGGTTGTTGCCAACCTCAATTAGATCACAAATGAGATCAGTTGAATTCGGCTCCCAAACTGTGACCTGACCATGGTCTGAAAGTATTCAAAACCGCATTTTAAGCCTTCCTTTGATTTCAAAAGGAATACTGCATGCTTGGTCATTCATACAAATAACATAAAACGTAATTATGGGATGATGGGAGGACACTCCTGCCAAACGATGCTACATGCCAGCCATAGCACTGCAATGCTATGGCTGCTGTCCTGGTGCTCCAGTGCACAGCACCCTTGTGTAAGGGGGTACTAGCAGGCTGTGCACAATGTTGAGGTGTTTAAATATATTTGGAGAGGCCAATGCAACAGCAATGACTGTACCACATTAAAACCCCCAGTCAGAAACTGCTGTATCCCATGGAGGGGAAGTGGATCCGCACTATCAAATCTCCAGGAGGCAGGAGGCTGCGACAAAGGGAGCTTGCAGCTTGACACACGGGTAACAACATAGCAAACACCTTTAATTCTGTCATGTCTCATACCCTTTGCTTTCTCACACATTTGTGGCTGCTCTAACATTGACACCTACACTTAAAAAAAAAAAAAGAAAAAGAAAAAGAAAAAGAAAAAGAAGAAAAAGAAAAAGAAAAAGAAAAAGAAAAAGAAAAAAAAAAGAAAAAGAAAAAGAAAAAGAAAAAAGAGTCTTCAACAACAAAAATCCCCAAATGAAGCAACCTTATTCAAGCTCAGAAAAGAAACACCTGTAAAGTTATTCTTATGCCCAGCAAAAATAACTAACCTATTAGCTCCTTCTTCTAATGGCTCTGAAAAGAGCAGAAAGCAGGTTTCTGGCCAAAAAACAAAAACACCAAACAAAAAACCACCTCCCCCCCCCCCAAAAAAAAACAAAAAACAAACAACCAAAAAAAAAAAAAACACACACACAAAAAAAGTTCACTTTTGGGAACGTGAAGCTCCCAGAAAGCTGATGGCTTTCCTTCAAATTGTGGGAGTTAATGGGAAGCGACTCATACAGGTTTGCCGGTGTAACTTCCCAGCTATTCTGCTGCTTGAGTGAGAATCCTAAACTGACCTTTCTCTCTTAGCAATGCATGCAAGCTTTCCTAGAGAGGTTTGGGGGTATGGTATACACGTATGGGGTAGATACAAAGTGTGAGTGTGAGTGTACACATAGATGACCCCAAACTGAAGGAGGACGCTACTGTGGCTCTGCCTCATGGCTCTCCCCAGCCCTGTATCTGATGGATTGACCCCAAAAGATTCAGCTGACACCAGGCAGAAGATGTGTCAAGTTGGGGGGGTGCCATGGCTTCAGCAGTGGCACCTCCTGGACTGACCCATACTAAAACTCCCTTTAGGCCCAGTACCTGCTAGGCCGGGCAGGGCCCCTGAGTGCACAAGGAGTTAACGCTCTTTCCAGCATTACTGGGTAGGTTAATATCACAGCTGCTTGGTAAAGCATTATCCAGCACCTCACTTAACAAAAGGCTGCTTTTGCAAACAGCCTCCTACTTTTCCCCAAGTGTCCAAAGGTGTTTACTGAAGTAAATCTGCCTAAATCCTTCATTGCTTGGGTCATGGGGGTGGTGAGGAGGGTGGAAGGTGTAGAGATAATCTCTTTTTGTAAATTCTGCAAATCTTCTGGGAAAAAAATCAGGAATCTGTGTCACATGCTTCTGTTCAACTGGTAACATCTCGGTTAGTGTGCTCCTTATGAGTGAAATCTGCCATAGCAGCTACAGAGAAATAAGACATCCCTCCCGCTCCTCATTGTTCAGACTGTTCTTCCCTCTCGAAGTTGCTTTAGCACATTTAATCTATTTGCTGATGGGAAGAAAAAAAAAGAAAAAAGAAAAAAAAACCAAACCAAAACCTGTTAGGAGCTTAAAAGTGGTTTCTGGGGAAAAATTAAAAAAAAAAATAAAAAAATAAAAAAAAAATGACAGTTTAGTCCGCAGGAGAGAGTGTAGTTGAAAACTTGTCACTTGAGATTTCTGCACTACCCCGGTTATTCCAACACCAGCAACTGCATATTACTTTTTACATGTTGCAAATAGAGGCAAACAACACAGGAAATTTTGACAGCTCTGCCTGAAAGGGCTTAAATACTTCTCAGTAAGCAGGATTCAGTTATAAATAAACCTTGTCTTGGTGAGAAAAAAGTGACTGCGACCAAAGACCTCACCATTTTTAAAAAGAAAACCTGATTAAAAGCACAGGGCTTCTGAAGAATAAACAAACAGGCAAATCTGGCGGGGGGGGGACGGGGACGGGGGACGGGGACGGGACGGGACACAGCCGGAAAATGGATATGAACTGGACTATGAAACCCAGGGAGCCCAGCTATAGAAACTTCCACAAATCTCGTCTTACTCCTCCTCCGTGCTAATTTTCTGGTACCGCTGAGGATTCGCTGAGTTGCTGCTTTTCCCCGGTAGGCCGGGGCAGGCCGGGCCGGTCGCCAGCCCGGGGACAGCTCTGCCATTGCCACCGGCCTTACCACTGGCCCCGCGGCCCCGCCGCAGCCCCCTGCCCCTTCAGGCGCAGAAGCACCCAGCTCGACCCTTCCAGTTCATGTAAAAATATTACAAAATATATCTTTCCATGGGGGAAAGGGCGTTTTTTCCCCGGTAATCCGCCCGCCGTTGGCGGGCAAGGCTGCCTCACCCCCAGCCAGCCCCGCTCCCCAAGGTCACGGTGAGCAAACAATAATAGTAATTAAAACAAAATAATAGGCAGCAGTCAAGAGCTGAGAGTACACACACCTGACCCTAACTATAACAGACTTCTCAGAGTAGAATTTGATCCCTCCCTGACACTTTCTACCTCAAGTGTTAGAGCGAGTGGCCATGAATAGTACAGGCATGCCATCTTGTAACACTATCTGCCTGTCAGAAGAGCCAAGGCTGGGTAGTGCAGGATCTATATAAGGCTTGTAACTAGGGGAAGCCCAACAAACAGCTACAAACACCTAAGTTATTTTACTCAGCCTCCACCCTTCTGCTTTTTCCCCCCTTCTTCTCACTCTCTCCTTTTTTTTTTTTTTTTTCTTTTCATCTTGGCTTTCTGTTGCAGAATGCAAATGTAGCCTGCCGGCGGTGAATGGGCTGAATTGTGATTAAGAAGAAGAAGAGCTCCTTTCTTTGTTCTCCCCTCAGGGGATGTTTACTGGGAGAGACACAGCGGATCAGATATGAAAGGCATTCAGGTCAGCATTGATGTGAGCGAAAGTGAAATCATACCTAAGGCATTCAAAAGACCGCCGTGTCAGGGGTTCAGCTAACGGTGCATCTACTGTATCTTCCCTGTTAGGCACAAGGGAAAAAAAAAAATCTCCACAAACAGGCATTTTTTAAAATTACAAGAAAAATTATATAGAGGGGAAAAAAAAGTTTTCCCTCGCTTTACCTCCTGAGCAGAAGCTACAGGACTTGGTGCTTTTCTCCCTTATGATCATGGACGGAACAGGTCAACCTGTATTAATCGTAGCTGTTGGGATCAGCATTCTTTTTAAGGAGAAATGATCTAGCCTGAATTGTGAACCGTTATTTTCAGGCGCACCTATACCTACCCTATCTGTGCACACACCATACATACACGCCTAAGTGTATATGCATGTATACATCTCTCTCTCTCTCACTAAGTTTCAAGAAGCTGCGTAGCTTATTTATTCTGATACAAAACACAAGCAATCGCTTCTTGCCTCCCTCAGAAGCAACTTCAATGATAAAGGACAGTGTGGCATATCAAAACAGCACAGTACACCTTAGAAAGTAATCTTGTATGAGCTTGGAAACTCCTAGAAACACTTTGCTGCAAGCTCACAGCGCATGAGGATGTCAACCACAGGCGTGAGAAGTTGGTGCACAGCTATTTAAGTTAAACTGCTTCAAGGAAAAGTCTAGGCATTGTCGTTTTTCTCATTAAAAATGCTTGATGGAGAAATATTTGGATCTTATTCTTTTCCTTTTTTTAAGTTTATACTTCTCACAGCCCAGATATTCTCTCAATAGACTTTCCAAGTGGTTAGCTGACGCTGTTGGCATAAACAGAGATATGTAAATATATAGCGGGAAAAATCACAAATTATAGTTAAGCATACAACGACTTAAGAGGTGGCTGCATTTACAGGAGCTGAAATGATAACGAAAAGAACAAATAATTTTTTAAAAGCCTAAAAAAAATAAGGGACGGGACTGGATGTCGTGTGCAGTAATCATCCCCACATTCTGAATTTGTTTACACCTTCAGAGCCTTAGTTAAAATACACTGTTTGTGTAACGCTCACATCTGCTTTAACGGTGACGTTTAATTCTGAAATATTTTCAACTAGTGTTTCTGCATCACAAATTTCTCTCCTTTTTCTCTGTACCCTAAAAAGACAACTAAAGAGCAATCAAAAAGGTGTCTGACTTGGCCATTCAGACAATTGCACCCTTGTGGGAATGCTGGAATGAATGGTACAGTGGACACCCCAGCACTATTGACGTTATAAACATGTAAATGAAACACATTAGGGCAGACAATCAATTGTCTGTGAGCGCTGCAAACCTGCACTCTCTCTCTATGTGACAGGCACAAAATAGTGTCTACCTTGGGAAGCCATAGTCTTGGGGGAAAAAAGGACAAAGAGTTCTCTTTCACAGAGGAGAAAATGCACCTTAAAAGCGCTGGGATAATGCAGTCGCCAAAAACTGTTGTGAAGCGAAGAATTTCCTATTTCTTGGAATGAATGTGGGGCTGCTGTAAAAGAATCAACACCCTTCTTTCCACTCTGAAGGGAGACACACATTTTCTCTTGGAGACTATTACCAGCCTGTCCTGAGAGCTTGCATCTCAACCTTCCAACTATTTTCCCTACCTTGGGCAGTTGGCTATGTATAATTATCGATAATTAACTTGTAATGGTTTCCTTGTTTTTTTCTCCCCTTTCCGAATGCGTCTTTTCCAGTCATCAAGTCCATTTTCTTACGGCAATTAGAAATTCACCCAAAAGTTTCCTTGCGAAGCATGTGCGATAAGCAAAAGCCAATAAGTACCGAATGGTCACGCCAGTGAATCAGGCACATATCTCCAAATTCACTGGGTTTCTCGAAACTCGGAATAAAATAAATAGATCAGTCTTGACAGAGAAAACAAGCTCCTCTGCTCTGTGTCACAGCTCAGTCTGGACCTGAAGCTGAACCGTGGAAATCTGGCCAGATAATCATTACGCCCTGGTCAGTCGTGTTTAGTGCATTAATTTTTAATGCCTATCTCCAGGTGCTTTTCTGGAGGGAGTACAGTTTTGTAAGCAACTCTCTGAGTAATCTCCTCGCAACGGATTCCCAGCCCTGAGGAGGTTCCCGGTAAAGGGAGAACTCCCAGGTGCTTGCTCTGCCTCCCGCCACCTGAACTGCCCCAAAAGCAGCTTTTCACTCACCCCCACCTTCAGCCTGGCCACCCCCAAACTTCTCCAGGCAAGGAGGACAAGCCTCGCTTCCCACTCACTGAAGGCACCAGGCAGTTTGGGGTTTATTTTTGTTTCCCCCCTCGTTTTTCAAGTGAAGAAGGTTTCCCCCCTTCCCCAGCATCCCCGAGAGGAGGCGGAGGAGGTGGGGTGGATATCTTTTTTTGGGGAAAGCCTCTGAGAGAGTAGAAGCGTGTCTGCTTGTTTGGTCTGTGTTCTCCCTCTGATCAGACGCTCTGAAAGCATTGAACTTTCTTCCTTTTCTTTGCAACTGGAAGCGAGATGGCAAAGAGATAGAAGAGCGCTGTTTACTGAAACTTTGGGGTAAATTACAGCCAACTTTTCCCCTTCCCCTCCATCCTGGGGATTTTAAATTTATTTTTTATTTTTGAGGGCAGGGAGAGGAAAGGAAGGGGAAAAACAGTCCACTCAACAAACGCCTGAGCACAACAGCAGGGAGGGGAACAGCCCATCTGCTGAGGCACGACAGGGCAGGGCTCCGCACCGCTCCGCACCGGCACCGTGGCCGCTGGCGCAGCCCCCGCCTCCGCGGGGCGCCCGTTCGGAAAGAGGGTTCTCTGGCCTCTCCTCTTTCTCCTCTTCCTCCTCCTCCTCCTCCGCCGCTACTGCTCTCCCGAGTGAAAGTGCCGCGAAGTGAGTCAGGCGCTGGGAATCATCTGACCGAACTTCCCGGAGCTCCGTCGCTCCGTCGCATTCCTGGGCGGTCCCCCTCCCCACCCCCCCCCCCCTCTTTCGGGGTCCTCTCCTGCCCATCCTCCCTCCTGGTGTCCCCTCCGGGGGTCACCCCTCATTCATTTCCACATCCCGCTCTTGACACCACCACCCCCCCCACCCCCCCCCGCCCCCCCCGCACACCTCTTCTTCACTCCAGCAGCTCGGATCAACTCCGTTAGCTTGGAAAATCCCCAGCTTTTTTCCCTTCTACTCTATTTAGCTCCACCGTAATTTTATCCGGTACCTAATCCCCAGCCTTGCCCATCCTCGCACACGAACACGCAGGGACACGCACACAGGCGTGGAGCACACCGAGACATCAGTTGTATTATTCTGGTTTGTCCCTGTCTGTAATGTGTATGTGGTTGCTCTCACACATCCTCCGCTCCCCAACCCCCCACACCAGCTTCCTTGATGACCGTCTCTTTTTTTTTTTTTTTTTTTTCTGGTGGCTTTTTAATATTATTTTGGTTCTGCTGCGTTTCTAAGGAATTTCTGTCTGATTTTGATAAGCATCACCGTTTCTGGTCTTATCAGCAAAGACACAAGCTCAGAAGTAACATATTTTCCACGAATCCAGGAAAGAAGAAAAATCCACTCAGTTCAGATAAATCCTGGGCAATTCCCAACGGGAAAGGCACTGGATACGTGCTTGTCGAGAGAGAGAGAATAGAAAAAAAAACCTTAACCAAGCCTACCCTCTCCTGTCTACCTGCTTCTCAGAACCAGGACATTTCTCACTCAGAAATGAAAGAAAGAAATAAATTAGGGAGCACAAAGAGAAAAGAGTGGATGGACAGAAAGTCAAATTATATCCATCCATCCACCCACCCCCCCACCTCCCCCCGCCTCCGTGCTCTTGGCCAGAGCAAGGCACTGGAGCAGAAGTTAGACCTCCGCCTAATCAGCGCACACTTTGAATTAAGTTTGCAGGATCTTTAAGCTGTTACCTTAAAATGGCAATTAAACTTTCGACTCCCAAGCGTGGGGTTTTCCCAAGTTAGTGCAGCTCCGTGGAAACACGCTTCTGCATGGGAGCAACGAGAATCTGTGCCACCTTGGGTCCATAAGCGTTCTCAAAGTCTTGGCTGGGATAACAGGGCGGGCAGGCTATGTCCGAGTGTCCTGGGCAAGCAGAGGCACCCAGCTCTTCATCTATTTTTTATTTTTTTTTCTGGGGGGTGGGGGGAGGTTAAGACTCAAATTGTATTTAGAAAATGAGAAACACGTAGACGCATCCCTCATCAGAGAGCATGTAATGTGTTTAAACACGCTAAACTAATAATCTTGTATGGAAAGCAAAGAGCCTGAAGAAGAAGAACCCCCCCCCCCAAACACTCAGAATATTCTTTACTGCAAAAGAGCACTTCTGGATGTATTGCTTTAAATCTCGTTCTCTTTTTCTCTCAAAAATGACTGTTTAACATAAGAAAAAAGGCTACTTGACACAAAGCTTTTGTTATCCAGTTGATCAGCAACGTGCTTTAGATACTTGTAAGGGGAAAAAAGCCCCACAACAGACATTGATTTTAGAAAATCAATAACCAACATTTAATAAAAAGAACAGAGGAAACACAAGAGAGGAGAGGGAAACATTACGTGTAATTTTAATGTCTACTAAATTACCCAGAGATGAGGGGAAGGGGAGGTCTCCTCTGTGAGGACCACCTTAAATAATGACAGACACAAGAGTAAAGGGTGGTGGTGGAGGGGGAGAGACTTTAAAAAAAGATAACAAGGAACTGATCCTTGGGAAGAGGCTGGGAATATATTATTTTAGTTTAGTTGTCTTTTTTTGAGGGGGGGTGGGGGGTGGGGTTGGGGTTTTGGTGTGCTTTTTTTCTTTCTTTTTTTTTTTTTTTTGCAATACTAAGCCAAGCAAATAGATCAAAGACAACACAAAGGGAAAAGCCAGTGTAACATAACGAACAGTTTCTGACTAAAATTCCTCTATCACTCCCCCATATGGCTCGACGCCTCCACCACAACAAGAAAAAGACACACGCACACACACACACTTACACTCACAACCTAGAGAGAGGGAAGGGGGGGGGGGGGGCAGGATCATTTGCTTCTGATCAACATTCTCTAGTCTTTGTGGTTTTTATTGGTGGTGGTGCGCGTCCCCGTACCGTCTCCCCCCCCCCCCCCGTCTCCCCCCCCCGCCACCACCACCAGCTCTCCACTCAAATGAAGTAGCTAAGCTAGCAGCGCACGGGTCCAGGTTTACACAAATATCTTCCTTCCTCTAGCTCCTCGAGAGTAAAGTTGGGGAAAGTGGGCCGGGGTGGCCAGGCGAGTGGTTGCGGGTGAGAAGGGGAGAAACTACGGGAGGGACGGGGAGAGACGGGGACAGGGCACCCGCACGGGTGCGAGCTGCCAAACGTGAGATCAGCGCAGAACACCGCGTCCCGCTGAGCCCCAGCCCTCCGCGGCCGGCGGGACCGGGAGCGGGGGTGGGGGCGGCAGCTACGGACAAGCAGGCACCGGGCTTGGTAGTGTTATTAATTATTAGGGAGGAGGAAGTTTCATTTTCGAGTCCCTAACGATAAAAAAAGAGAGTCACTAAGTCACTGCCAGCCCGCTTCGGGATTCTCACGCCGCCGGGTTTTTTCCCAGGGCCTGTAGCGGGGCCGGCTGCCCTCCGCGCCGCTCCGCGCCTCCCACCGCCCTGCTCCTCTCCTCTCCTCTCCCTGGCCGTGACAGCGCCGAAGCGACCCGGGGAGCGGTGGGAGAACCGGAAAGCAGTGACGGAACCGGGCAGCCTCCCCCCCCCCGCCGCGGGGCAAGCGGCCCGACCGCTCCGCGCCCGCGCAACAAACTTCGGGGATCAGCGGCGGCGACACGCTGATACCCCGTCCTACACCCCACCTCCTTACACACACATATACAGCTCCGCACACATACACATACCCCCTCACACACACCTCGCTCCGCCGGCGCCCCGCGGCAGCGCAGCCCCCGCGGGACGGCCCCGGAGCCGCGCAGGGGAGGCGGAGAGCGGCGAGACCCGGGCGGCCGCCGGTCCCGTCCCCCCCTTCCCGTCCCGCCATAGCTTCCCCACCACCACCACGGGCCTCAGCGGAACGGGCCGGAAAAGTTTTCTTGGGGGGTGGGCTTACCGTTTTTCCTCCGGGGGTTGGCTTGTTTTCGCCTCTTACACCTGGGGCCATCCGCCATGATCTGCTGCTTCATTGATAAGAGTGGATCAGATGGCAGTTCGCATGGGCTCGGCTCCCCGGTTCAGCAGCACGCAGGCTCTATGTAACGACCAAACACAGCGACACGGTGGGCATCGGGGATGGCCCATTTAAACGCAGGGCGCCAACCGGGACCCCAATTTCCACCCGAGAAAGAACCCATCCACGCTCACGGCAAGGTTTTCCGTGCCGGGGGGGGGTGGGGGTGGGGGGGTGGGGTGGGACGCAGACGGAGCGGGCTCCCCCTCTCTCCCTAGCCGGGCAGATTTCGCCTTTATTTAATTATTTATTTATTTTATTTATTTATTTATTTATTTATGGTCTCTGTGTGTGTGTGTGTGTCTACGTGAGCGTGTGTCTCCCTCCCTGTGTGTGCATGTGAGTGTGTGTGTGTGTGTGTATTGCACCAGCAAAGCAGATCAGAGAGGGAGAGAGAGAGACAGACAAGAATTACATCTCAAATGAGTCATAACTCATGACCGTATGAGGGAATGCACAGCTTTTACAGTAGGCTGTTTGACTCAATGCTAGGCGGACCATTTCCTCCTAAAAGTACTTTAATTTGACATTAGAACTTTCTTTCACATGAAATCCTAGCTTTCTCTCCTGCTTTTATATATATGTTTTCCTCCCCCGAAGTACACTCCAGCCAAGTGATAAGAGGAGAAGGAAACATGGCTCTCCCCTCTCCTTTTGGGGTAAAGCACAGCACGGAGCCCTCTCCTCCCCATAACAACTAGGAGTGTAATTATAAACCTCTGTCACCTTTTTAGTCAGTTTGACAATATTCAGGGTTTCCCCTACCTCTTAGTTAAACAAAGCTTCAGAGTGTCTTTTATTTTTTTTTCTTCACAGAAGGGAAACAGAAATCAAAACTACCGCTGTCAAGAGTTTTCAGACTTTCAGTTGGGTTTTGTTTTTTGTTGGTTTGTTGGAGGTTTCTGTTGGGCTTGGGTTTTTTTTTATAACTTATAAACTTTTGGACCTGCTGTGTGCGCCCGGGCGGTGCAGGAGCTCTGTCTGTCAAAGGGAGAGGGCAGGAGCATTTGCTTTCCTTGCAAGAACGCTCCTGAAACTCAGTCCATCTCGAAGAAGATGCTGTAGCTTTAAAGATGCTTTGACTAGAGGATTAGTTTAAACAGGGGGCTATAAAAGATGTAACAGATGCAAACTGTAAAACAAGGGCAATTAACCCTTGCTCTCCTGAGCAGGATTCCCCCCTCGGCTTCTCATCTATTGTCTTCTCCTGCACTAGGAGTTTTGCACAAAACCTAAAAAATCAACAGTTTCTACTTCTTCTTCTTTTTTTTTTTTTTTTAAGCAAAGTGGAGTTTAAAAATTATTATTATTTCTGTTTTCTTTCCCCTCCCCTTTTGTGTCTTTTTACTTTGCTGGAGCTTCACACCAGGACTGAGCAGTGAAGTGTGTTGCTGCTATGTCTTTTTATTCCGCCTAAACTGTGCTCTCAAACGTTTGCGGTTATAAAACCTGCTTGGCTGAAGTAAAGCAAAACAAAAAAAATACATCTCTGAGCAGGTAAGAGGATGGGAATATTGCGAGTGTGTGTGCGGGGTCAGCCTGTTTGCTCACACTCTCCTGTTTGGGATTCCGCCTGGACAGAGGGAATTGGAGGCTCTGTGGATGTATGTGGCTGAGGAAGGCAGAGGCTAAGCAATGTGAGAAACTTTAGTATTTCCCAGTTATTCCTGATCCTAGAGTGGGCAATGGTGGCATCCCCTCGGAGGACTGACCAGGAGATGCAGCGGGAACAGGAGGATAGGCACCGAGACAAGCCCGGACCCTCAGCCCGCCTCGGCAACTGGCGTTTTAACGCAAAACCACCAATGGTGAATTGTTTGAAATGCGTTTCACCACCTTCCCTGCCCTCAGCCCCCCGCAAAAAGTTGTCAATGATTTCAAACCTGCAGATCTCGAGAGCACCTTTCTTCCCAGAGGACTGACTAGCTTTTGAATATATATACACATATATATAAATACATGTATATATACACACACATATATATATATATTGCTTTTTGGTAAACGACTTTTAAGTTCCAGTCAGTACTTTCATTTCTTGCTTTAGGATCCCAGAAGCTAAGGTATTACTTCACCCAGCTTCACTAAATAAAATAAAGAAATGAAACTACCTAAGCAGACAAATCATCAAACTTTCTGTTTGGGGAAGCACATACTTTGCCGGGGAGCCCTACCCGGAGCTGGGCTCCAGCGGTGCCCGGCCGGGCTGGCTCTGCAGGCTCAGGGCGTGCAAGGCATTAACAGGTACCTGTAAACTTTCAGAGCTAAGATGTGAATCCTGAAATAAAAAGAGCAGGAGGTGGGTGCGGGAATGTTGGGGTTTTGGGGTGTTTTTCTTTTTTCTTTTTTTTTTTTTTTTTCCCTGCAGAAGGACTAAGTCCCTCCCTAGCACTAGAACTTTTTTTGCTGCCTTGTAAAAGGCACCTCCCATACCTGGATGACAGGTAAGGGGAGTAGGGCTGGTGGTGGCACAGCCCACAGCACCCCGAAACTGCTCACCCCTTCCTGGAGCGGTATTGAAGCGACTTCAGGTTTCGGTTTGAAAAGAAAAAAAAAAAAAAAAAAAAAAAAAGAGGTTTCTCGCCCCAAGTATAAACAAGCAGAAAGAAAGCATCACGCTTAAAATAATTAAAATATTCCCGAAATTAAATAAGTCCGCGAGTGCGTGAGAAAAAAAGAAGGGAAAGGGAAAAAAAGAGGGGGGGGGGGGGGGGAAAGAAAATGGTATTAAATTCCGAACCTACCTGCGAAGTCTTGTCTGTAGTTTTGGCCAGAAATGGTGAGAAGAAAAAGCATGAAGAAGCCTCGAAGTGGAGGAGAAAAGGTGAAGGGAGATGCAGCTCCTGGAGAAATTGTAAAAAGCCTTGCAAAGAGTTGTCGGAAGGACCGTTATTCCTGCTGGGCAGGTTAGGACTGATCTCTTTCTGCCACTCCAGGAAACACAAACCTGGGGACGGACTGACGTGTTACGCCTCTTCTAATGACATTTTTTTCTTTTTCTTTTCTGTAGGAGCGAGAGGAGAGACCCTGAAACACACGCCACCTATCTTTGTGGGGAGGGATAATTGAAGAGCACCAAACGTGAGCATCATGTGGAAACGTGATCGCCAAGTTTCTCTCTGGGAAAGGATCTGGGATAGATTATACCTTGAAGTCTCCGCGAAAGCTTTAGCGGCAGAAATGCAATTCCACCTCCTCCCGCCCGCCCCCCGCCCCGCGCCCGCCCCCCGCCCCGCCGCTCCGCTCCTCTCCGCTCCTCTCCGCGCCCCACCGCCTTCACCCCACCGCGGCGCCCCGCGGAAACTCACTGAGTCCCGACGCCGCTCCCACCCCCCTTCTCCGGGGGGCTGCACCCCTGGCCCGCGGCTGCAACCCTGCCAACTCCCCCGTCCCCGGCTGCATCCTCTGCCCCCCCGCGGGCTCATCCCCGCTCTCCCCGGGGCGCATCCCTGCCCCGCTCCCCCCTCTCCCGGGGTATGTGTCTCGCCCCCCTCAGCTGCATCCCCTTCCCTTCTCACGGCGGAATCCCCCCGCCCCCCAGCAGGATCCCTGTCAGACCCCCCCTCCCCCCCCAAGGCTGGATCCCAGCCGGATCCCCCTGCCCCCAGGCTGGATCCCTGCCGTTTCCCACCCCCCATTCCCGGCGGGATCCCTGTCGTTTCCACCCCCGCTTCCCCCGCGCGGGATGCCCCCCCTCCCCCCCCCCCCGCCCTCCCGCCGAGCCGGCTGGGGCCGCATCCTGCTCCCTGCACCGTCCCGGTTCCCAGCCTTTCTCGGAGCTCTTGGCTCATGCGGAAGGGAAAACTTACCCTAACATAATGCCTAGAAACTAAACTCTGTTAGGGCATTGCAAATAAGCTCCTGGCTGAGTCCTGCTCGTTTTGATGCTGTTTTATTTTTATCTTAACACGTTTCTTTTGGGGCGGGTGTGTTGTTTTGTTGGTTTTGGGTTTTTTTCCCCTTTCATTTCAGCGCTCATCCAGGTTATTTGAAGAGTCAGCTAAATCTGATGAAAAAAAAAAAACAAACCAACACCAAAAACCCAACACCAAAAAAACCGAACCTCTAACCCGTGCTGAGATCTTACAGCCTATCTGTTTTGTTCCCAGATAGGGATCAGGGGTGAGATGGGCTCTTTTCCTGGCTCTGTTCTCCCTGGGAAGTGGCTGGATAGGCAGAAACAGCTCGGACGAGTAACGAGTGGGACTGAACTTCAGAGAGGTTACAAGTTTTTCACCTTTTTCAAGTATTAAAATTAAAATAAAATTACATATATATTAAAAAAAAAAAAAAAGAGCACCAGACTCCACCTTTGCACTGAAGGGATTGGTTATGCAAATATGGAGGGGGTTTCCTGGCAAATACAGCTTTCTACTGTATGGTTAATTAAATCATCACTCAAATGCCTTCCAATGTGACGCTTCTGTCGTAATCCAATCAGGTTACGTAGGTCCTAAACAAGAAAGATATTTTCCACATCTGGAAGTCAGCAATTTAGCAAGTACTGCACATTATTAACCAATTCAGAGCCCACTTCCCAGGGGATTTTTTTTTTTTTTTTTAAGTTTAAGTGTTGTTAACCAGTGCTCTGCTGTTTCGTTCATCAAAAAGCCGCTTTATCCCAGACGTATTTGAGAACTACTATCGGAGTAGGTGAAGGCAGCCCGGGCTGGGGATGCTGTTTATCGGCACAGGGACACGGCTGAGCCTCGACCCGCTCATGCCCAGCTCCTCGCCCAGCCCACAGCCGTTTCTTCCCCTAAAAAGAGCTCGAAACTGTCTCACTGAAAAGATAAACTTCCCATCTTGCCTACTGGCGCGGTCCTTGACGAGGTAAACGTGGAGCTGTGTTAAATAGCTGCGAAACAATTTCTCTCCTTTGACAAGAGTTAAATCCATTACAGAGCTTTAATTTTATTTCTTTTTCTTTTCTTCCCCTCCTGAAGAAATCCGAAACAAATGGTTCACTGATCTGACACTACACTTTTACTTACGTTCAGATGAGATAAACTGCTCCTGAGCTGTGCGTTGACTGCGCGCCCGAAGCGAGGGCTGGGATGCAGCGGCGGGAGCTGGCCACCGCGCCCCGTGATACTCTCAAACACAGAGCACCTTCCTGGTGATCAAACAGTGCAAGAGAAGGACGGGGACCCCTCTCGCCCTAACCCAGTGTGTCCTTGCAGCCATCCAGATTTGTTCGGGATTGTTTTTTTTGGGAGGCATCTCTGAGTTAGACGGGAGTGGGTCACCCTGCGTGGTGCGCGGTACCCCAAAGCCCCCCGCCTAGAAGTGGGGAAGAAATAGCCACCAAATACCCCCGATCCTCCTCCATGAATTCCTTTCGGCAACCCCGAGCTGCGGCAGGAGTAGGGGGAGGCTGCCTGCTCCCTGCCTGCTCGGGGCTGCCAGCCACCGTGCAGCTTAAAGCAAATCAGCCTGTAGACCCGGCGGTCTGCTGCCGCTGAATTCCCTAATTATGCAAAGGTGAGAACAAGGTTCTTCAATTTTTTATTATTATAATAATAATAATTATTTTAATTTATATTTTTCCTCAGTACGAGTTAGCTTGGCTTTGCTAAAAGTTTTGTTGCCACTATTTGCTAAACACCAACATGATTTTCTTGCAGGATGTGACTTGTCCTTGTCTAAATATACCTGTATATACAGAGGCATATTACACACACACATACAAAGTGATGATATCTTAATGAAATACATAGCACAGTGCAAATAATAACCTGAAATCAGATTCGAGTATTATTAATTTGAATTAGATCCACTCAGATCCCGAAGACACTGCCTATAAATCAAGGGCAGTCTGGCAATTCCTTAAAGAGCTAAACTGAATTTAGATGCATATGATAAAAAAGACAGAAAAAGAAAAACTTGAATGCTAATTTCTGACTCTCTTGATTTCCAGTCACCCATGTTTTATATGATAAAAAGGCAACAGCAAAAACCAACCAACAAGTACTCAAAATAAATTAATCCCATTACCAATTCCTTACATATTGTTCATGTATTTCCAGATTATAAAACGAGAGGATGAACTAGAGATTAAGAGAAGCCGCAGCCAAACCTGCAATAAACAGGAATGCCATTGATGTTATATCATTAAAATATATATCTGCAGCTACACTAAAAAAACAAACTCTCAGATCGTGTGATGATGCTTAAGGGCCGTAAGGAATATGTTGATAATCCCTATTCATAATTTTGCAGGCTGTTCTTTCAGCCCTCAATCTCACAGTTTCTTCAGCTCTGAACTGCCTCAGCAGGGCTTGCATCGGAGCAGTAAACTGCTCTGATCTTCGCAGGAGTGGCATGACACCCACCCTTATTAGATGTTATTTTAATGTGGTACGTGGGGCTGTAGGGCTTAGTCCTTCTTTTTTTTTTTCAATTTTTGGACTCTGGACATAAACACTTAGCAATCAGCTAAGCCCTTCTAAGACGGAATTTAACCTTAATCCAGGCGATGATTTCCTGCCCAGCTCTGAACTAATAACGAGCGTGCAGCTTCTTTAGGAGATGGAAATAATGACAGCTTATGGATCCTGCCTTTATTGGGGTGGTGCTGGCAGTCGGGCTCCCAGGCCCTTCATGGTCAGCATCCCCAACATAGCCCACACCTCGCTCCATGTTAAACTTTTGTGAATACAATTCTTCTCCTTCCCTCATCAGTTTAAATCAAACAGACCCAAAATCTCCTCACAAACCCAGATCTCCCTTGCAGAAGACAGCCAGTGCTGTGGCTTGGAGACAGTTTTAAGGGTGAAGGTTTTCCCTCTTTTCCTCAAGTTTTCTTATGTGGAAAGGCAGAGGTGAGAAGGGGGAAGCCGGGTATTCCTGACGCAAACCTGCCTGAGCAATGCCACGGGTGATGCCAGCTTGCTTCCTCTTCTTCAGGGGGTTTTTCTTTGTCCACCAAATCCCACAGTGGTGGAATAAGGTCCCTGGAGATAACCCTATGTCCCTCCCATCTCTGTGCAAAGCTGCAGAGCCAGCAAGGGGCAAACACTGCTGACCGGAGTTGGTTGCCATGAGAAATGGGCTGTACAGGAGAAACCCCCAGGGCCCCTGGGTGTGATGGGCAGGGGGGATCAGCCACCAAGGCAGGCTACAGGGCATAGGCCCTGGAGGAGCTCGGCCTTCTGCTGAGACCTTCTGCAATCATGGCATTGTAGGGACCTAGTGTCATAGGCTGGCGGGGTGATTCATGGCCTTTTTTATTTTGGTGTGTTTACTTTTTCCCTGGTGCAGGATGAGTAAAGGAGAGCTTGTTTTCTTGCCTGCTTGGAAGGAGAAAAATCAAGGAATAGCAGTGGAGATGCTCTAGCTGATAGGTTTTGACTAATACATTTTAGAGGCTGGTGAAAACTGATGTTTAGCACCTCTAAAAACACAATTGTTACTCTGAGGCTTGTCCTTTGGGTCCTTCATAGCCACTGCTCTCCTATATTTTCCTCAAAGTGTGGAACCCTTCCTGCATTAGGGATTAAACATCCCTGTGCAGGGGACCCAGATGAGATGTGCCCACTTGCTGCCAAATCTGGGGAGAGCATTCTTCCCTGCAGTCCTGTTCTGTGGGGGGAACGGCTGCAGCGAGATCAGGGCTACGCATGGGTGCTGGTTGCTTCTCATGCATGGATCTCTGGGATGCGGAAGCTGCCCTCGTCTTGGGAAAAAAATAGGAGGTTGAAAAACCCCTAAACCAACAGCCAACCAACCAATCAACCAACCAACCAACCAAAAAATGCTGGAGGGGGATTATTTTCTGCAGTCACCTGTGGTGGTGGAAGATAAGACAGGCTGGAATGATTTTTCTGAGCGGTGAAGGCCCTGTGTGGACCCAAGACGCTACTGGATACTTTTGCTTGATACAGCTGTCCCTGTAATCTAAGATTTAGAGAGGAAAACATTTTTTTTTTTTCTTATTCCCATTTCCACATGGAGGAGAGGAAGAAAGGGCCAGGAAATGATTCTCCCCCCACCTGCTGATGAGGTATTTGGGAAGAAACCTTTTGAATCAACATTCTCAAAGTTTTTGAGTTCCTCTGTGGAAAACCCATGTAGGAATAGGATACAAGCCAAAAGCTAAGGAAAGGATTGTCTGGCTTCAATTTATCTATCCCTGGGCATTTCTAACAAGTAGATCACTGTAATATTTAATCTTGTGGGAGTCCTTGCATGTTAAAAGTGAATCTTCCCCATAAGTTTTTATCAATTTTGTCATTTATAAAGTTGCTTATGATGGTCTAGAGCTGCTCAGCTCCTGTCCACAACATCTGTCTGTCTGTCTGTCTGTGGGAGGAGAACAGCATCTACAGGACTCAAATCCTGCTTCTCATGCTGAGCAGAGAGAAGTGAGAGAGATGGGAGCGGTGGCCGCAGGTCAGTGGGTAAGCATCCTCCATCCACTGTCCCACACCATGAGACTTAGATGTTTTTCCTTCTCCTCTGGGATTGATGCTGAAGTTTGGACACATTTCTTGGCTCAGTTGGCAGTAATTAAAATTCACTGCTCACTTTTGTTTATAGTTGGTTGTTTACTTTGTTGAATTTTTAAAAACTTGTTAGAATGCAATTGAACATAGATTCAACAGTATTTAGGCTTGAAAAATAAAGATGCATTAGAAAGATGCCTATTATGCTTCAGAATTATTAATTGACATTTTTATGATGAATAATTAATCATTTGAATAATTTTCCTATCTCTGATCTGAACACATATTTGCATATCTAATGTCTGATTTTAAATGTGGTTTCTTTAGTTGCATTCTCCCAGGACAAAGACATGAAGTAAGTAACATCCTAATGCAAAACTTTTTTTCTTTACAGTTATAAAAGTATGTTTATTGAAATGTAAGTTTCTATCTAGTTATGAAGCTGTTAATAAACTATGCATGGAATATATGCATTAATAAGACCATGAATCTTCTGGATATGAGCACATTTAGGCCTCATTTTCTTAACTTGAGTGATAAGGTCTCCCGCAATACATACACGTTATGTAAAACCGCTTGGGGTTAAGCTAGGAAACCATAAAGAAATATCTCAGATACACAGTGTTCCCTTCTTGTTTACATGAAGCTTATAGCAAGAAGACCAAAGTTTGTTTCAATTTAAGGTGTTTAAAATATCAAGAACTTTTTATATAGATTTTCACAGTGTCCTCCCAGTGAGACATCAGTATTCTGTTGTGATGTTGTAATATGCTTAAATCATCGTCCTCAAGAACCTACCTCACATATAGCTGGTGGCAATAAAGGAACAACATAAGCTGCAAATTGGTTATAAGTTGGCCAGCAAATAGGTGCAAGCAATGGTGCTTGTTGTTCAACCCTGCTCAGCTTTTGGTTGGTATGATCACAGTTCAGCCACATGGGGAACAGAAAGGAGGAAGGGGCAGCTGGGCGAAACCATAACCCAAAAAGTAAAAAAAAGAAATAAATAAAGCAATTAAAGGAGTAGCCTCTGCTCCACTGCCTCTGACCAGTGGTTAATTACTACAGTAATACTGCCTGATCAGGACCTGAGAAGTTGCCTTTGCTTATGCCAGGTCTGAAATTGATTTATTAAGAGATGAAAGTTTAAGAATTTTTATTTAGTGTAACATTCAAACATGCAGGGGGCCCAAATAATCTGTGTATAGGCTATTGGCTCCTCGTCATACTGAAGAACCAGGGTGACAGATGCTCTAGAAATACCTTAAATTGATGCAGTACTATCTATGTAAAGAAATGATGCCAAAATGGAGGCAAAAATACATGGTAGTGTTTAAATTTGCTTAGTGCTATGTGACATTTATACAGGGAAGATAGTACATGTGAAATGTAAAATGAAAATAAAAATCTTAATCTCTGTTTTTTTCCTACACCATGTAGTAAAAAAAAACCAACTATTTTTTTTTTTTTATGGTGGAAGTATATTATATAGACTGTGGTAATCTAGTGGGCAATATCTGACAGACAGATACTGTATAAAGAAACTGTGAAATGTAGTTCTTGGAACAGGCTGAAGTTATATTGAATAGGATGTTTAGCAGTTGCATATGCTCAGTGATAACAGTTTTTTTTGGTTTTTTGTTTTTTTTTTCCACCTAGAGAGGGGGTGAATTTGTAATAGCAAGAGTGGTAAACTTGAGCAACACTTGGAGCACAGAAGGCCCAGCTCTGAGCCCAGTGCCCAGACCTGCCATCTCTTTGGTCGTCAGGGTGGTGGCAACAGCAGCAAGCTCTGCAAAAGGATGAGGTGGGGATTTGGGTTAAATGTCTGCTTTTTTTTTCTGAAATCGCAGGAGAGAAAGCAAACATCTATGACATGTGCCCACTCTTCTTTGCAAAAGGAGACATGCCTTTTGGAGCTGGGGGCAGCAGGAGCAGCAGCAGTGTGTTGAGAATGTCAGCCAAAGCCCCTTGGATGTTGCTGTGCCTTTGTGAGGTCAATGGACAGATTTGAGATGGAATTATTAGCATGGAAAATGGTGCTTGTTTTTTTTTTGTTTTATCCAGGCTGAATGGTGAATATAAATTATATAATTACACAGTAGCCCCTATTCTACCTATTTTGGTCTAGATAAAGTTTACTCTTTCCTGGTTTTCTTAGCGTCTCACTATTTTTCCCAATGACTACCAGTTAAACTAATGGGGTGAAATTAGCATCAGAGAATCTGGGTGCAAAGCTGACATTTTGATGGCCATCCAAAAGTTTCAGAGTTAGTTGATTGCCCCAATTCTTATCACCAATGGAAAAGTTTTCTTCTCTGCAACTTCAGGAGATTATCTGTGTACATTAAAATCTTCAGAAACACAAGGGTTACAAAGATATTTAGAAAAGCTCAAATGATTTGAAACAATTAGATACTTCAGTATATTTTCAAAGAAACCCCATGTGTACAAAATTACCCAATACCTGGAAAATTGCTGCCTTTCTACAAGTGGCTGCTGACTGTATTAGATACCATGAGAAGCAGAGGCACATGTCCCAGTGACCATTGTGCAACTAAAATGCAGATTTATCCACAAATAGATATCCCCTTCTTTGAGTGGTGTTGGACTTACTAGCTCTTCTGTTTGCTTCCCTCTGACTATCAGCATCACCTCCAGCTCATTTGTGGATGGAGGCTTGGCCAACTGGCCCCTTTCCAAGCCCAAATCTTGGACTGGGGGTTATTAGAGCTGTCAAAAAACAGAAGAGAGCTTTTTTAACTTGCCATGGAAGTCTTTTCCAGGCTCCCCCTCTCTCCTTCCCTCCAAATGTTTTAAAAACGTTCCTTGGGAAAATTCCTGATGCCTCTCTTGGTCATTTGCTCTGCGGTGTTACAGGTCAGCATCACATTAAAGGCACCGGCATTTGACCAAGTCATTTTCCCATACAGATTGTGTTAGGTGCATGCACACTCCTACCAATGCTTCTTACTATATCACTTAAAACTTGCTCCAGGCATCATCTAAACTATTTTAAACCTTACCATCCTTTTTTAACACACATCAGCTATCCTGCTTCAAATATCTGACAAGGATGTGAAAACCACAGTGTCAGAACAACTGCTGCTCTCTTCTTGGATTCTGACAAGCAACCTTCAACCTGAAACCCTCTAAAATTAGTTATTTTTATATATATATTTTTATATATATGTTACTTTTTTTTTTTTTAATTCAGAAGTGACAATATTGGCTGTATTCTTTTCTCCTTGTTCTGACAGGTTGGAAATGGGTGTAAAAAGTGCATGAGGCAGAATATGGATATATTGTTTGGTGTTCAACACCTGTGTTCACCTGCCAGTGCTCCTACCACAAGGAGGCTCTGAGTGGGTGTGATTTCCTAAATTCCAGGCTAGGGAAGAGACAAAATGGTCTCCAGAATAATTTTGGCAACCTGTGAGCATTGATGTCCTTGGCTTGCTCTCAGGAGTCAGGAATTGCAACTCCGGTTCCCTAGCTCCTGTGACATAATTTCACCTAGCCATGTCCCTACAAGTAAAGACATTTGCATGGATCAGTCATACTGCACATATTAGGAGAGTCATATTCACTAATTGCCCTTTAATTTTGCATGTGGTATAGGCAGCAGATACCACTGAAGTCAGGAGGGAATAGACCCACCATACTCCCCAGAAGATACCAAGGTAAGAGGGGCAGGGAATGGGACTACACTACAGACTACACTACAGCAGCTGCTCTTGCCTGTAGAGACTGGACTTGGTGGCAGTCACTCTGATGGCATCTTTCTACTTATCACTTTCCTTCACAGGAGTGTAAACTGGGATGAACACTACTTTCCAAAGGGTAAAAACAAAATCAATGAGATGACCCAGGATTTGCTACATAGGTTGCTTTGGTGGCTCCTTTGATGGCTGTGGCAGCTGGTGAAGAGGTTCAGGGCAGCAAAGTAAACCCTAGATGGTTCTATAGCTCACATATACCTATGATTCTGCCGCTGTGGCTCTCTACGTGCAAGGCCTCTTCCCCTAGCAAGCAGGGAAAGGCAGAGGTGGTGTAGCCCAGGCAAAAGGAAACACACTCGACAGTGGCACAGCCTTGTATATCTGCTGTTGGGGTAGGTGAGCGCCTGGGTTAGCATTTGTGCCACCACCCATCCACCAGCTGTGTCTGGCAGTGGTGTCTTTGACGCCAAAGCCTAACTGGTGGTGACGCTCATTTTTGGGAGGATAGGAGCTCTCAGGGAGGTCTGCGTCTGGAACTTTTGGGGGATATAATTTTAGAGGTAAGAATACAGGTGTGAAAAGCCACACCTGATATTTAGTGTTGGAAAGTGGATATGGTTACCGGTGGGAGCAGTGAAGAAAGCAGTGCCTATTTACACACAAGGAAGGCAAGTTCTCCCTTGTGCTTTGTGGTGAGCAGGGACAAATATAGAGCAGAGACTGAAAACACTGCAAATATTTGTTCTCATTGTCAGATGTTTCTATAAAATCAGTTGTTACTGAATCACCACTGAAGTTACTGAGCATTTAAATAAGCAGAGAGTGAGAAAAGCTAAGTCTAATTATATGTTTCATGCCATTTACAGAGGTTTCCAGGGGATTTTCTTTTATTAAAAGTGTGATGCATCAAAAAGAATAAATCCTACAATTTTGTTATTTACAAATCAGATGCTTCTGCCTCAAGCTGACTTAACCTTCATCTTACACCCTTCTTTTCACCCCAAAATGCATCCAGTAAATTGACATTTCCATTAACACTCTTCAAGTATCCTCATACTATTTTATGCTCCTTACATTGGTAAGCAAATGGATCAGAAGAAAATAATCACAAAGGCATAAAAATTATTCTTATAGAAAGATTGACAGAAAAAAAACACAGTGTTGGCAAATCTGCAGCATAGATGTTTTCCAGATGAAGAGAACAAGTGCCTTACATCCCTGACCACCAATTGCTAAAGATTTCAGATCAGAAGCCTGGATGGAGATACAATGTAATCAATTAGTTAAAATGATTTACTAATATAAAATATAAAACCCTTTTGACGATTAATTTTTATTCCCTTCACATTTTTTTTTCACTGCCACAACCACTCTGCCTCTTTCTGACTCCAGATTATTTAGCAGTTGACTATTGCATTTGGAGCATTGCATAACAATCCTCAGGACCAGAACATGCCAGTAGTATTTTCTATACTATATGTAATCTGTCAATGCAGCACCTAACCCTACAGTCCTTATCTGTGCTCCAGAGAGGAGCGAATTGTACCAAATCAGGCCCATAGCTTGCTTCATGTTGAGGTTACCCTCTATTTAGAGGTGAATCAAAAATGGGAAAACCAAGAAGCCACATTTGCTCTTGTCTAGCTTCAGTGCTGTCATGATATAAGACCATGACAACTGCTTTGGTAGTTAAAATACTATATGCAAAGGATACCAGAAAAACAAAGGAATGAATGTAAAGTGACTTGTCTTCAGTGTGAATGTTCCACACATGCATTACACAGGCTAAGCATGCTTTATAGAGGTCTTAGGCTCGCCTTGCAACAGCCCTGCCACTCCAGGATGGGCCTCTTTCCTGAGCAGACACTGTCCATCGAGCCAAATAGTATGATTATTTTATAATATGGATATATGTGGACTGGGGACTAAATTAAGGGCATTAAACTTAATTTCCATAAGACATGAGCCAGATTTTAATATTGCAGCTGTCCAGAGGTGAAAGGGTAATGAGGACATAAGGAATTCCTGGACAGGAAAGGGACACTTGGCCCAACAAATCTGTCCCCCTTCTAGTTTATTACAACACACCTCCCAGCATTGTTGATATATCCTCCAGCCCCGTCTGCCTATATAAACATGTCTGGCTATCCCTTCTGTTCATTAATACTTCAGCTCACTTGGTGGTTTTATTTGACGTAATGCCTACTACGCTGTGAATTGGATAGCTCCACATGAATTTACTGTTTATTTTTAGACTTTTCTTTTTTAATTGCCATTTTTTTTTCTTTTAAACTCACCAGATACAACCGCTACATCTGTTTTCATCCTGATTATGAAAATGTTAATATTTAAGGTGTTTTTAGAAAGGATTAGGTTCAGCCTTCATTTATATCAAGCAACTTTAACGGCCAGAAACAATGATTTCTTCTTCTCTTATTCCTATTTGAGTGATTGAAGTTCTCTGGAAAAGGTGATCAAAATGAGAATTATTGGAGAAAAATCTAACATGTTTCTTGTGCAATAACAGTTCTTTTGATTTGCAGGCTGTCCTTTGCTGGAATGTCCATATCACACTTTATTTATACTGAATTGGCATTGATTCAAATTGATGTTTGAGGACTCAGTACAATTTTTAAGGTGGAATGTGACTTTTGGTAGTCAAATTATTTTTTATGATTATCTCCTAAAGTCAAGATACAGCTTTGAAAGCTGGTGGTAGAGAAATCAATGCTACAAAGATTTTTAAGTGACCTTATTTATTAAAAACGATTTCATTTTAAATTTTGTGCTTGCAAAGTTGAAACTGAATTAGCATAGAGATTCTTCCTCAGAATGCTGTCATATAAAAAACCCTGGGGTTTTCCTTCCTCCGAGGCAACTCAAAGGAGATTGTCATTAGGGATCTGAACACAAACATGGGGAAAGAAATGCAACTCACAAATAAACCTGCAGGATTTTGAAATTTCAAAGAACAATAGGCTGGTGAAACAAAAGTACTCTGGGTGAAGTATAAAGCAGGAAGCAGGCAAAGAAGATAGCTGTGATGCAATATTGAGAAAAGACTCGTAGACTTGGTGCTTAAGTACGTTGAAATCCCAAAAGACTAATGTGTGTACAATTACTTCTGGTATCTAACTACACTAGCTTGTTTAGGAAGGTGACTTGCATTTATGATGAATAGAAGGTTTGATTTTTTTTTTTATATTTTCCACAAAAAAATAAAAGAGGCACTGGTAGCAAGGTTGTTTAGGGGAAGAAATTCTGTACTTTGTTGAGAAACACTGAGGTTTTATTCAGGAACTAAAATAAAATGGCAGTGCTGGGTGGAGAGAGAACTTTGAGAAACTTGGAAACGGAAGAAAAAGAAGAAATCTTCTGGTTTCAGGCAGGTGAAGAAACAGTTGTAACAGAGAGGAAAACATGGGCATGTAGATGGTGAATTCAAAAAAATAATCAATGAACAGTATCTAAGTGGCATTGAAAACTTCACGTTTATATCCAGGTTTCACAGTGATTAAGAAAATCCTGCAAAAGTCCCAAGAAAATTTACCTTTGAATTTGGAGGATTGAATTCAACCTTGGGCCTGGATAGGATTGCTCTGGGCAATAAAGGATATAAAAAACTTTTCCCATGGTATCTGTTGGACATAGGGTTTGTTTTTTTTTTTTCCTAGAATCCTTGGTTTTTTTTCATTCCTTGTCTAAAGGCAGTTCTGCAAAAATTGAGTGTAGTGTAGTGACTACCACAATATCAGACTGCTCTTTGGTGAGGGTTCCTGCATAAGGATAATGAAAAGAATAATTGGTGAAAAATGTGCTGTAAGCTGAATTCTCAGTCTTTGTACAGTTCTGATAAATACTCATGAGGCCAAATTTTTTGGTCTTGGTGTCAAAAGGTGGTCCATTAAAGTGAATGAAGTAGATATGACAGCAAAGCCAAGAGAGTTTGGCTCTAGTGTTGGACAAGTTGTTTGAAGTAACATGGATGTAAAAGTTGAGAAAAGTAGTAGACACATAGAGAGCAGAGCCTATTCTTAACTAATGCTATGTTTTATTTAAATACATGTTGAAATTTTGTGTAGTTACTGTCAAGGATAAAATGACTGCTAAAAAGTCTTCAGTTAAACAATATCAGATGCTGGAGGTTTTCAGCCCTGTTTAGCATTCTTTTAAATTTCGTCTTTTTAATCAAAATTTATTGGAGGACAGATTCTTCTGTTAGGCAAAGTATCTAACCATTGGACTTCAGAGTCTTGTTCTTGCTTTCTTTTCCTTTCTGCCACCTTCCTGTCATGGATCCTGTCCCTAGGGAATATAAAAGAAATCCCACTGGGAGTGAGTTTCAGGGTCCCAGCTGGCATCTCTGCTTTTTTTCAGGTCCCCAAAACTCCTCCAAGTTTTAGGAGACCCAGGCCGTTTTAAAGGAGCACACAGATTTGTGTTTCTTAGTGAAGAGACACTCTTGTAAACAAGATTTAGGAGCCATAATCTCTTCCCTGCTTCTGAAAAAGCATCAGAAGGGCTGTGAAGCTCCTCCTACACAGACCTGAGCTGCGGCAGCACTGAAACGAGCCCTGAGGCTCTTGACTTGTACCTTGGTCAGCTGGTTACACTGAGCTATTCTGGACAGGTTTGTCATTCTTGGGGCAGAAAGCGATGGGCAGTGCTTCAAAACTACATGGGGTTTGGGTTCAAGGGAAACAGGATTAGCTTTGTTATCTGACCCTTACGGTAAAAGCATGAGGTAGCCATTGCTGGGGTAAAAGGTCTTACCCAAACACTTATCCATTATATTAGGATAGAAAAAGGGTGTTTCATTTATTCAGTTATTTGATTTAAAAAGATTTGTTAATCTCCTCTAAACTTCCCATCTTCTAATGATTAGAAAGCTCAAAGCATTCTCTTGCCTATTCCTTCCCTTTTCCTGGAACTCCATTTCCTCCTTGAGCTCTTCCCTTCTCTCTGATCAGCAGTTAGCTCTCCCTCTGCCCCTCATGTAACACCCTTCACCATTTCTTTCCATCCCTCTGCCTATGTGGAGCATGTTTCCATATTTTCCACTGCATCAAAATAAAACCCCCATTTACATTGCTTTATCAGCTTTGTGCTCCAGCACAGCAGCACATTCCTGGCAGTGCTGATGTTGCATTTGCTGTTGATCTGGATCTTGCATTTATAACTGGTGTTAGACAACTGTTGTTAAAGCCCCTGTAACTTTTGTGTTCCTGGCACATTTTGGTATACTACTTTTGGTACTCTGATTTAACTCTTTTACATAGATTAGAGACAAGACAAGCTCCTAACCTGACCAAAGCACTACCCTGTATTAACTGCCAATCTCTAAGTCATTCCTTGAATGCTGTTTTTAGACTGTTATCAGTTCATTAAAGTTTGTTATTATTTATGCAGTGGCTTTGTACCTTGCCAGTAATCTCCAATGTCGGATCTTATCAAACTCTTTTGAAATTCTAGGCATATTGTATACCATTCATAGTATTTTTCTTGTCTGCCTTGGCAGGGATATATTTGAAGAATTCCAACAAATTATTTTAGCAAGATTTCCTGTTCATATATCCACATTGGTTAACTCTACTCAAATTAGGATTTTCAGCTCATTTCCTCATTAAATCCTGCAAAACTATTCCTATTCTATTTTTCATGGCTATGAATTCTGTTATGTTAATTTCTTTATATTATGACTTAAAAAAAATTCATATGTATAGATACTTTGCATATGCATGTGTACACAAAAGTCTGTATATGTAATGGAGGTTACACTGAAGTATACTGGGCTTTAAAGCCGAATATTTTAAAATAGTTAATGCACTAAAAAATGCAAAGGATAGAGTTAGGAACAGATATTTGGCTGGAGTAAATGAATTTGACTTTGAATACATTTTGCTAACTTAAATGGTGTTAACTTGATTTATGTGAGATGAGGACTTAACCCTTAAGCACTGCACTTGCTTTACTTCATTGCCAAGAGATCAAAATGACTGTTGGGAAGCTTCTTAACATTTCTGATTTATTACAGATCTCTGTCCACATTTTGTATGGATTTCTTTGGCTCAAGAATTATACATTTATTTGCTGCTGCAAAAACAGTTCTTAATGTTTTATTGAGTTCTATGCATTATATAATACTGCGTTTCAGATTAGCAGTTTCTTATGCTTTATTTTTTAATTATTTTACTGTTTTAGAATGTTTACTATCCTTCCCAGCTTTCTGTTCACATCTGTAGATCTTTCTATTACAATGAGGAACTTGGCAATTTTTGGTAAATACAGTAAGTAGTTTATTAATATTAGATTCATGCTTAGTTTGATTGTAATATTGGAAAAGTACCCCTTTAGAACTGAAAATAGTTCCTCCCCTTGAACTGAAACCAGGTGAAAAATTTAAGACTAACCCAAATGAAATTTGTATTATCTAGTTCTTACTGGGCCTGTTCCTTAGGTGCTGCAGTTTGGGTGCCACAGTCCTGTATAAATAGGGTCTCTGCCTCCTGTGGTGTTCAGGTCTCTCTGTTGAAGTGTGATTCTTCGCATGAACTACAGTCTGGCTTGTAAAGCATGGCAAAGAACAAGCAGTGGAGTATTGTGGTTATGGTTCCAAACAGAAAATTTTTTTCCTGTAAAAGTAAATCTTATTTTTTCCAAGGTTTGTTTTGTTTTTTTTTTTTTTAATGAAAACTGGGTTTCTCCCTGAAAGAGGATTAATTTTTATGAAAAGAATGAATATGGTTTTAACCAATGAGAAAGCAAGACTGCTAGGAAAGGTTTTGACCAACCTGGGACCAGCCTTCTCATTATAGAAATATGGGATGGAAATTGGATATAAGAGATTAGAGCTTTCTCTACAAGCCAAGGAAACAGTAGGGAAAACAATATTCATTTATGTCAGGAAGGTTTTAGGGACACCACAGGCTCTGCATGCGTTACTTAGCAGCCTGGTAACACACCAAATCCTGTGGTGGTTCCTAACATCTGCCACACCAGGGTTAGACCTCTTTCTTTCAATAGCAGATGAAAAGTCTTCAGTGTTGTACAAAGCGCAGCATCAGCCAGAGTGCTTGTTTCCACACAAGTTTATGATGAAACTGTGTGTCCAGCCCACAGGAAAACCCAGTCAATTTTAGTATTGGTCTGAAAGAGACCTGAAAGATGAAGACCTCAGCTTTAACAAGCTTTGGTGGTTGCTGCCCACTCTTCTTGATGGAGCTATTCCATCTTGAGGGAGAACTGCATTTTAAGTACCTGTTCCCACGTCTGTTGATTATATTAAATACCTAATATATGGAACTGGAGACTTATTTTCTGGTCATGGGACTGCACGAGGTCAATTCCATTTATAAACTGCTAAGCCCTTGGTTTGGTATGCCAGGAACAAAAATATCTAAAGGAGAAACTATATTTGTAAGTCCTGAAAGATAAGGCCCCATCTTTGAAATCCAGTCAGAAGAACTTTTTAATAACTACAAAACACCCCTCACAAAAGCATATTTATTTTCCCCTAGTTCACTGCTATCAGATTGTCACTATTGTGTGTTATTGTCACATTTCCCCCCCACCATTGGTTGTGTCAATACTTTTATTGTTCATAAGTTTTTTGTCTTTGAATGAATAATAAGAGCACATTCTGATGTTCTTGATTGTTCTTTTGACCCAAGTATATTTACTTTGTGAAACTCCCAAGCTTTTCTCTCTAAGAATGTTTTTTATTGATTTATCCTTTAAAACTATGAAGATTTTTATGACAGTGAGGCTTGAAGCTCCTATCATTAATTTTAAAAGTTTAATTGAAATTAATCTTAATTAAAGTTATATTTTATAATTAAAATTAATTTTATAACAATATACATGCTTAACTCCAAGTATGGGGCTCAGCACAGCTACGGGTTGCTCAATGGACTAATAGCAATGCAGCTACAAACTTTGTTAGCTTCCACATAGTTATCATACCAATCAACACCAGAATAATTAAATTCATCCATTATCAAATTCTAGTCTTCTTTATCAGCTTTTCTCCCACCAGTAATTTTGTTGTCTTAATCTGGTTTCTTCCCTGAAATCTATGGCAATCTTGGAATTTCACCAGATAATCTTCCCTTTCTTTTTCATTAAGTTCCCTAACCCAAATTATTTAATGCCAAAATCTGAAGTCTTTAAAGAAGATTCCACCAAAGGGAAGTTTGATCAAACCATATTTTGCTTTACTAGAGACTACTAATTTTATCTTGTTGTGCCCTTGAATGAAAGCCTATACATGTAAGTATTTGAAATTGCTATTAATTTTGTTGATTCATTCTCTTATTAATTTTCTTTCCAACTATTTGGAATTAAACTTAGCTAGATAAGAATTAAACTTAGCTAGAGGTATTAAAGATAACAAGAAGGTGTTCTACAAGTACATAGCAAATAAAAAACAGACTAGGGAGAATGTAGGCCCCCTCAGGAAGCTCTCAGGAGAACTGGCTACACAGGATTTGGAGAAGGCTGAGGTTCTGACTGACTTCTTTGCCTCGGTCATCACTGGCAAAGGCTCTGACCAAACCACCCAAGTCTTGGAAGGCAGATGCAGGGACTGTGAGAATGAAGACCCTAGGCCCACTGTAGGAGAGGAACTGGTTCGAGACCATCTTAAAAATCTGAACGTGCACAAGTCCATGGGTCCTGATGAGATCCATCCACGGGTCCTGAAGGAGCTGGCAAATGAAGTTGCGAAGCCACTGGCCATCATATTTGAGAAATCATGGCAGTCAGGTGAAGTTCCCGACAACTGGAAAAAGGGAAATATAACCCCCATTTTCAAGAAGGGGAAAATGGATGACCCGGGGAATTACAGAGCAGTCAGTCTCACCTCTGGGCCTGGCAAAATCTTGGAGCAGATTCTCCTGGATGGCATGCTAAGGCACATGAAAATCAACAAGGTACTTGGTGACAGCCAGCATGGCTTCACTAAGGGGAAATCCTGTGTCGTGGTTTAAACCCAGTCAGGTAACTTTTTCACTCACTCCCAGTGAGTGGTGCCGAGCTGACAACAATCGAGGTCTGTGTCCCCCCCCCCCCCTCCCCACCGGGGCTCTCCGCTTCCCCGCTCCCGGAGGAACGGGGAGGAGGATCGAAAGAGTGCAACTCCTACGGGTTGAGACAAGAACAGTCCAGCAACCAATGTACACAAATCACCACCGCTACTATCAACTACAACAATGATAAGGGAAAATAACAAAGGAAGAGAATACGATACCACTGGCCAAGAAAACGAGTTCCACCCGGAAGCCCGTGTCCTTCCGGGTAACTCCCAGTTACCCCCCACCCCGGGCATGACGTGCTGTGGTATGGAATACCTCCAGGGCTAGCCCGGGTCAGGCGCGCCATCCCTGCTTCCTCACAGCTTCCCCTCCTCCCTGGCAGAGCATGAGCCTCACAAAGTCCTTGGTCAGGGTAAACATCACTTAGCAACAACCGAAAACATCGGCTTCACCAACACTGTTCTCAGGCTAGAAGTCAAAACACAGCACTGCACCAGCTAACACAAAGGAAAAACATGACTGCTACTGCTGAACCCAGGACATTATCCACCCCTTATTCCATACCATTCACGTCGCGCTCAGATCCCACATTTTCAATACACCATCGCTCTCCCACATATATACATCCATATACATACAGACCAAGAGGAAAAGATCATTTTCTTAGTGCATGGACCAATCCCTTTAATTCTGCTGAGTCCATTCGGCCCATGATGTTCAAAGTTCATTCTCTGTTGGGATGATGGCTGGAGGGAAGTCAGGGCCAGTCGCTGGTGACCTGGAGACATCTAGTTGATGGGCTATAATAGTATTACACAGCAGGCAACAGCATACAATTGAGTTCACTGGCTGTTTTCCCCTAAAATCAAATCCCCTTGAGGTATACATCGGACTTCCCCATCTTCCCGCATTACCCACCAAGTATATCCAGGTCCCTGAGCAAAAGCAATCCCACGAGTGGGTTTGACTTTACCTGAAGCAGGAATAATCCAGACTGTCTTCCCCAGCAAATTCTTCATATGCACCATGGGAACTTTGTCTCCCTCTACAATATGTAAAAGTTCTGACTGGGCTGGGCCGGCCCTGTTGGCAGATCCTCTGGTGTTGACCAACCAGGTGGCCTTTGGTAAGTGTGTATCCCAATGCTTGAAAGTTCCCCCACCCATTGCTCTCAGTGTAGTTTTTAACAGCCCATTGTACCGTTCGATTTTCCCAGAGGCTGGTGCATGGTAGGGGATGTGATATACCCACTCAATGCCATGCTCTTTGGCCCAAATATCTATAAGCTTATTCTGGAAATGAGTCCCATTGTCTGACTCAATTCTCTCTGGGGTGCCGTGTTGCCACAAAATCTGTTTCTCAAGGCCCAGGATAGTGTTCCGGGCAGTGGCATGGGGCACAGCGTATGTTTCCAGCCACCCGGTGGTTGCTTCCACCATGGTAAGCACATGGCGCTTGCCTTGGCGGGTTGGTGGCAGTGTGATATAGTCAATCTGCTAGGCCTCCCCATATTTATACTTCAACCATCGTCCTCCATACCAAAGAGGCTTTAACCGCTTGGCTTGTTTAATTGCAGCACATGTTTCACGCTCATGAATAACCTGGGCAATAGTGTCCATTGTTAAGTCCACCCCTCGATCACGGGCCCATCTATATGTTGCATCTCTGCCCTGATGGCCTGAAGTGTCATGGGCCCACCGGGCCAAAAATAATTCACCTTTATGTTGCCAATCTAAGTCCATCTGAGCCACTTCAATCTTAGCCGCTTTATCCACTTGTTGGTTGTTCTGGTGTTCCTCAGTGGCCCGACTCTTGGGTACATGGGCATCTACATGACGTACCTTCACCACCAGGTTCTGCACCCGGGCAGCAATATCTTTCCACAGTGCAGCAGCCCAGATGGGTTTACCTCTGCGTTGCCAGTTGCTCTGCTTCCATTGCTTCAACCACCCCCACAGGGCATTTGCCACCATCCATGAGTCAGTATAGAGATAAAGTACTGGCCACTTTTCTCGTTCAGCAATGTCCAGGGCCAGCTGGATGGCTTTCACCTCGGCAAACTGACTCGATTCACCCTCTCCTTCAGCAGTTTCTGCAACTTGTCGTCCAGGACTCCATACAGCTGCCTTCCATCTCCGATGCTTTCCCACAATACGGCAAGAGCCATCAGTAAACAAGGCATACTGCTTTTCACTTTCTGACAGTTTATTATATGGTGGGGCCTCTTCAGCACGCACCACCTCCTCCTTTGGTGACATTCCAAAATCTTTGCCCTCTGGCCAGTCCATGATGACTTCTAGAATGCCTGGACAACTGAGATTTCCTATTCGAGTTCGTTGTGTAATTAGTGCAGCCCATTTACTCCATGTAGCATCAGTTGCATGATGTGTAGAGGAGACCCTGCCTTTGAACATCCAGCCCAGCACGGGCAACCGGGGTGCCAAGAGGAGCTGTGCTTCAGTGCCAATCACTTCCGAAGCAGCTCGAACCCCTTCATAGGCTGCCAGTATCTCTCTCTCAGTTGGGGTTTAGCTGGCCTCAGATCCTTTATATCCCCGACTCCAAAAGCCGAGGGGTCGACCTTGAGTCTCCCCTGGAGCTTTCTGCCAGAGGCTCCAGGTAGGACCGTTCTCCCCAGCTGCAGTGTACAGCACATTTTTTACATCTGGCCCAGTCTGGACTGGTCCAAGGGCTACTGCATGAACTATCTCGCATTTAATTTGCTCAAAGGCTTGTTGCTGCTCAGGGCCCCATTTAAAATCATTCTTCTTCCGGGTCACATGATAGAGAAGGCTTACAATCGAACTGTAATTTGGGATGTGCATTCTCCAGAACCCCACTGCACCCAAGAAAGCTTGCGTTTCTTTCTTATTAGTTGGTGGAGACATTGCTGTTATCTTGTTGATCACATCTGTGGGGATCTGTCTACGTCCATCTTACCATTTTATTCCCAAAAATTGAATCTCCTGTGCAGGTCCCTTGACCTTACTCTGTTTTATGGCAAAACTGGCTTTCAGCAGGATTTGGATTATTTTCCTCCCTTTCTTAATGACTTCTTCCGCTGTATCGCCCCACACAATAATGTCATCAATGTATTGCAGGTGTTCTGGAGCTTGCCCCTGTTCCAGTGCAGTCTGGATCAGTCCATGGCAAATGGTAGGGCTGTGTTTCCACCCCTGGGGCAGTCGGTTCCAAGTGAACTGGACACCCCTCCAAGTAAAAGCAAACTGTGGCCTGCACTCTGCTGCCAAAGGAATTGAGAAAAATGCGCTGGCAATATCAATCTTGGCATACCACTTGGCTGCCTTTGACTCTAGTTCATACTGAAGTTCTAGCATGTCCGGTACGGCAGCACTCAATGGTGGTGTGACTTTATTCAGGCCACGATAGTCTACTGTTAGTCTCCATTCTCCATTAGACTTTCGCACTGGCCATATGGGGCTATTAAAGGGTGAGCGGGTCCTGCTGATCACCCCCTGACTCTCCAGTCTACGGATCAGCTGATGGATGGGAATCAGGGAGTCTCGGTTGGTGCGATATTGCCGCCGGTGCACTGTTGCGGTCGCAATTGGCACTTGTTGTTCTTCAACTTTCAGCAACCCCACAGCAGAGGGATCTTCTGAGAGACCAGGCAAGGTGGACAGCTGCTCAATTTCCTCAGTCTCCAAAGCAGCAATACCAAAAGCCCACCGGTACCCTTTTGGGTCTTTGAAGTACCCTCTCTTGAGGTAGTCTATGCCGAGGATGCATGGAGCCTCTGGACCAGTCACAATAGGGTGCTTTTGCCACTCCCTCCCAGTCAGGCTGATTTCAGCCTCCAGCACAGTCAACTCTTGGGATCCTCCTGTTACTCCAGAAATATAGATGGGTTCCACCCCTTGACAGCTTGATGGCATCAGGGTACACTGTGCACCGGTATCTACTAGAGCCTTATACTTCTGTGGGACTGATGTGCCAGGCCATCTGATCCACACAGTCCAGTAAATCCGATTGTCCCCTACCTCCACCTGGCTGGAGGCAGGGCCCCTCTAATTGTCGTCACAGCATTGGACACTTAAGTCGTGGTGAAAGGGATTATTCTTCGTTATCACAGGAGCTGGAGTAAAATCATCTCTTCCATTCCATCTGGGAAACTGCTCACCAGAGACTGAAGCCGTAGCTCTCATGGGACGATCAGTCTTGGCCCTTGGTCCCCTCTTCAGTTCACTCACCCGTTCCTCCAAAGCTGAAGTAGGTTTTCCATCCCACTTTGTCATGTCTTCTCCGTGGTCCCTCAGGTAAAACCATAGGGTACCCGGTGGCGTATACCTCCTGTATCTCCTCTCTTGAACAATAGGACGCCTTTTGTTAATAGCTGAGATGTGTATTGGTACACGTGAGGAGCTGGATAAATCAGATAGATCGTCCCTCAATTGTTCGAGGTCCTGGGACAGTTTTTTCACAGCTGAGATGATGGAAGGGGTGAGATTGTCTTCGAACTCTCGGAGTTTATGAACCATTTCATCCACTGTTAGTGGTACTATGTCATTCCAGGTTACTGTTGCCAATGAATGGGCATATGATGACGGTGCATTCCATGTAAGTTTTCGCCACATGGGTCGTGTACATTCAAGTTCATCTGGATCTATAGGTGTATCCCTGTTATTCGGCTTGATGTGATAGAGCATCTCTACGATGGCCGATTCCCTCAGAGACTGGATGCCTTTGTCTATAGTAGTCCACTTGGCCGAACGACTCGTAACATCGTCCTTGTACGGAAACCTTTCTTTCACAGCTGCCAAGAGCCGCCTCCAAAGGCTGAGGGGATTTTTCTCTCTTGCAATTGCTTTGTCAATTCCCCCTTCTCTAGCAAGTGATCCCAGCTGCTTGGCTTCTGTACCTTCTAGTTCGTGACCATCGGCCCCATTGTCCCAGCATCGGAGTAACCAGGTGATGATGTGCTCCCCTGGTTGACGGGTAAAATCTTTTCGCATATTCCGCAGCTCGGTTGAGGTCCGAGGTCGAGAAGTTACCTCTTCTTCTTCTTCTTCTTCGTCATGTGATGATGACTCCTGATCAGATTCTGGACCGGGTGGTGAATTCGTTGTTTCTTCATCTCGCTTTACCCTTTTTGCCTCCTTTTTGCTTGTTCTCTTGTGTACAGGGGCAACCGATATTGGTACGAATTGGTCCTCTGGTTTGGCTGCAGTGATTATCACTGTGGTTTGAGTAGCGACTGTACTTGTTGCTGGGGGTGGTGTAGCTGCTGTGCTTGGAGCTGGGGTAACCGTGCTGTCTGTTGCAGTTGAAGTTTGAGCAGCTGCTGTACTTGCCACTAGGGTAGCTGCTCTGTTCATTGAGGCCAAAGTTTGAGTAGCGACTGTACTTGTCGCTGGGGTTGGTGCAGCTGCTGGGCTTGGAGCTGGGGTAACCGCGCTGTCTGTTGCGGTTGAAGTTTGAGCAGCTGCTGTACTTGCTGCTGGGGTAGCTGCGCAGTTCATTGCAGCCAAAGTTTGAGTAGCGACTGTCGCTTTGCCCTCAGATCCGCCGACATTCTTTTCCTTTTGAAGGTGCTGGATAGTGTTGAACAAGGCCCTGTAAGCATAGGCCAAGCCCCAGCATGTTGCCATGATTTGTCCATCTCTGGTATGGCCAGAATGACCACACACCTCATTTAAGTGTTTTACTAATTCTTCTGGATTTTGCAGTTGTTCGGTAGTGAAATTCCAAAGTACTGGAGGGGCCCACTGACCTAGATACTTGCCCATACTATCCCACACACCCTGCCACTCATGGCTGTCCAGCCTCAGGGAAAATCTCTTGGTCCTCCCACATCGTCGTTTGACCCCAGACAAGACCCAAACCTGACTCTGCTTAACTCTTGAAATCAGTAGTGGGCAAAACACACTCTGTATGCGTGTTAGCATGGTGATTCCCATCACCATCAGCAAACAAGTCTCAACAGCATTAAAAGGCCATTCAAAAAATTCAAAACTCTCAAATGTAAATAGTCTGGGGGAACGACTGGGAGGGTAAAGAGATTTGGTGGCCTTCTATGATGGGGCTACAGAACTGATGGACAGGGGTAGAGCAGTTGATGTCATCTACCTGGACTTGTGTAAAGTGTTCGACACTCTCCCACATGACATCCTTGTCTCTAAACTGGAGGGACATCAATTTGATGGATGGACCACTCGGTGGATAAAGAACTGGCTGGATGGCCGCACACAAAGAGTTGTGGTCAAAGGCTCAATGTCTGTCTGGAGACCAGTAACGAGTGGCGTCCCTCAGGGATCGATGTTGGGACCGGTCTTGTTCAACATCTTTGTCGCTGACATGGACAGTGGGATTGAGTGCGCCCTCAGCAAGTTTGCTGATGACACCAAGCTGTGTGGTTCGGTTGATACTCTGGAGAGAAGGAATGCCATCCAGAGGGACCTTGACATGGTTGTGAGGTGGGCTGATGCCAACCTTATGAAGTTTAACCATGCCAAGTGCAAGGTCCTACACCTGGGTCGGAGCAATCCCAGGCACAGCTACAGGTTAGGCAGAAAAGAGGTTCAGAGCAGCCCTGTGGAGAAGGACTTAGGGGTGTTGGTTGATGAGAAAATGAACATGGGCCGGCTTCAGTGTGCACTTGCAGCCCAGAAAGCCAACCGTATCCTGGGCTGCATCAAAAGGAGCGTGACCAGTAGGTTGAAGGAGGTGAACCTGCCCCTCTACTCTGCTCTTGTGAGACCTCACGTGGAGTATTGTGTGCAGTTCTGGTGTCCTCAACATAGAAAGGACATGGAACTGTTGAAACAAGTCCAGAGAAGGGCCATGAGGATGATCAGGGGACTGGAGAACCTCCCATATGAAGACAGGCTGAGAAAGTTGGGGCTGTTCAGCCTGGAGAAGAGAAGGCTGCGTGGAGACTTCATAGCAGCCTTCCAGTATCTGAAGGGGGCCTATAGGGATGCTGGAGAGGGACTCTTCATTAGAGATTGTAGTGATAGGACAAGGGGTAACGGGTTAAAACTTAACCAGGGGAAGTTTAGATTGGATATAAGAAGGAAATTCTTTCCTGTTAGGGTGGTGAGGCACTGGAATGGCTTGCTGAAGCAAGTTGTGAATGCGCCATCCCTGGTAGTGTTCAAGACGAGGTTGGACGAGGCCTTGGGTGATATGATTTAGCGTAAGGTGTCCCTGCCCACGGCAGGGGGGTTGGAACTAGATGATCTTAAGGTCCTTTCGAACCCTAACTATTCTATGATTCTATGATTCTATTTCCATCCAATGTATCTAATAATTATTAGAAATGAGACAAGAACCAAATGCCTGCATCCATGCATCCTCTGAGATTCGTGGTTCATACACATCTTTAATTAATGTAAATATAAGCATGGAACTTTCCCAAACTAATACTAAATTCTTTGATGTAATGTTCTTGCATATTTTTCTGTTGTAGTTTTGGTCAGGAGTTGCTTCTTGAGAAAAGCCTTGCATAACATGAAGCTTCATGCTCTTCTTAAACCTGATACCAAATGACGAGCAAAAGAAAAAGGGAAAGATTCCTGCTCCCTTTTATCCTCCTGCAAATCACTCCAACTGCTTTCATCTGTTCATTACTCTATAAATGCACCACCTTCCAAAATAAACTCACTGTTGAGCTAAGGGAAAAAGTGGGATACAAAAATTTGGGGTTATGATGAATTGAAGTGATGATCTTAGAAACTCATAAGCATTAATTAATTAAACCTTACTAGAACCAGTGAGGTAGGTATTATGGCCCATACTTCAATCCTGGCTGCAGTATGCTGTTTTTGTATCTCAATATCATTTTGTTAATGTGTATTCTGATGAGTGGACTGAAATGGTGTCTGACTAGAAGAGATGAGTGTGCATATATTTAAGCTATGAATATTCTGCATGATGAGCCTTCATATGGAAACAACTTTTTTTTTCTTTTTTTAAATACAGCCTTGTTCCTGAATAAAACATGCATGATAAATGAATTTAGAGAGCATTGAAGGGCTACTGACGTTGCATAGGTATGTACAATATGTAACTCCTTCTGTTATCAAATTAAGATGAACAGAATTTTTCTTTGTTATTGAAAGTCTGAGTGTGCTTCAACAAATATGAAATGTTCTTTCTTTTGTAACATAATTTATCTAATTACTGTAAGGATTTAACCTACTATTTTAACTGCAATTATTAAAAATTTGAAGAGCACATGAATCTCTTATTAATACAGCATAAAAGTTATTCTGAGGTTTCATTGCAAGGAACATGTTTTGTTTTTAGTACTGAGGTAGAGCTTTGACTCTTAATGAGTGCTTTCCCCCCTTTTTTTCCTTCCTGCACTAAACAAGATGTTGTTTATTACTTGAAACATTATATGTAAGCCCCAAGAATATGTTACATGTGACTGGAGATTTGGCAGACTTTAAGAAATTGAAGTTTCCAGAAATTTTGCTATGTTTAAAAACCAGAGCCATGTTTTAAGGAAAGATTTCTACTTCCAAATATGTGGTTGCCTGAACCTTTTACATTTTGAAGTGAGATTCCTCTGCCAAATAACACACTGTACCTTAACTATAATAAAAAAGCAGAGACTCTGTGTTTATAAAAACATTGCAGGAGCAACTGTGATCATATTTCTTGAATTTATTCCATTTGTGTGCTCAAAAATACATTTTTATAGGAAGCTCTCTGTTGCACTGGTCACTTACAGGAGTAGAAGATGACATGTACAGGCAGAAGGCTGGCATAATGCAACAAACCAAACCGGTAAAGTACAGGAATTCAGAGCCAGACCAAAATATGAGGTCAAGGAAGTTGCTCTTATAATAATGGTGGTTATCTGTTTAATGTGTGATCTGGCACTGATACGATGTTGACCATAAGCAATTATGCATGTTTCTAAACTGGTGGTATATGAGTCCCCAGTAACTATATGCAAGATAGATGGGCTGTGAAAAATGGGCAATCAATCTATTCTTGTGGTTCTTTGTTCTTAGTGTCAATTAAAACTACAGATTAGTAATAGACAGAAATTCTGCTATTGTAAAACAATGCCTATATTCACTCTATCAGATGCCATAAACTTAAAATCCAATATTGAAACCAGTTTTATGAAGCAAGCTCGTGTCTGAGCTGATATACGCTGCATAATAGTCTTCTGAATAGATATGTGGTTAGACATGCTTTCCTAACTCTGGTTATTATTTGAAACAGCTCTCTTTACAATCAAGTTCTAACGTCGGTGTTGGTGAATGATGATCCTGTTCTGTATTTTGTCGTTCATGAGCCTGAAAGTGGGAAATGTCCTCAATGTATGGAGCTGCCAAGTGCTGACCTAGCAGAAGTTAAAAGCAGGAAGGTCTTTGTGATACCAAACAGCCTGAGCATGGATTAGGACTTGGGAGCTGCCATGCTGTGGCCCTAGCTCTGAAACCAATTTTTTATGACTTTGGTGAATTCACTGAACAGTGGCTTCACTTCTTATTAGCTTTTAGTCAACTTGGATCCCACTGTTAAAACAGTCCCAATGTCCTCCTCTATAAAAAGGGATTGCAATTCTTTTCCTGGGCTTAGGAGGATGTGGCTAGAGTAGAAGCTTTATGGTTGAGCTAACTGCAGTAGAAACTGTGCTAATGAGCAATGAAGACACCCAAGAAAGCCTCTTCTCCCCAAGAGCAAGCAGTTGCACACAACTTAGCTCCTTCAGTGTAAGTCCTGTGACCACCAGCTTGAATCTCTGTCTTTGCACAGAAGGAGCTGTGGCCACCAGCCCTCTCTCCCTACCACTGAGCTCTGTTGAGAAATAATCACTTAAAATGCAGCATGTGACTTCCTTAAAACAAGTCCCAGCTAAGGCTTAAGCAAATGGCTTCCTAAGGACTTCTCAAGGCACTTCACATAGCTTTGGCTGTTGCAAAGGTAATGGCTTGATGCTGAGTTTTTGACAAACTCAGCACTGATACCTGCAAGGCATTCCAGAGAGTGTCTTTGTTGCCTGAAATACTGAATTGAAAAAGAATTTAATGACCAGAGCACATCAGTTTATCATTGGTAATTTAGGAGCCGTATCAGTAACCTTGCAATAGTCCTGAAGTGGTTATGTGGCCATGGACTTTCATGTCACATCACATCACTGCAGCTTTGGTTGTCACTTCAAGACTTCCCAAATGTAACCTTTCATCCTTTTGCTTTTTAGAAGCATAAAAATAAGGGCTGCAAAAATCCACGATTGTGGTGGAGAACTAAATTAGGAAATATAACTGCTTACTGAAAAGCCACCCCCCTCTGAGAGAAATGTCAGTAACACAATGAACAGTATTATTCCATTCCTTTACAACCAGACTGGGGGGGGGGGGGGGGGTGTTAAAGTCTGTAAGAAAGAGCACCAGTATCCTATCAGTAAACCATGCTTCTGATGGACATTCAGTGCTCCGTTTTTGGGGTAACGCTTTCAGAGGAGTCCCTGTGCTCCTAGGCAGCCCCATGACTTGTTGCTCTGTGTGGGACGCAGCTGGAGGAGCTGTTTTCTTGCCTGCTGCTCCATTGCATAAGCAATATCATGGTAACTTTCCCCTTGTTACAGTCATGCAAGGCAATCGTTCAATCACCCGTAATAAATTGCAACTTCTGAAGTATCGTGAAATGGTCATGTGCAAAAAACGGCTTAGTCTGTCTAACACTCTCAAGTGCTGTGGGTTCCTTGCATTGAAAGAAACAACATATTCTCTGATAGGGCAGGGCTTTTTTCAACTTCTTCCATGATGTGTGTCTTATTTTAAGGGAAAATTGCCACATCCCTTCCCTTCACAGTCATGTGGACCCTCTACTACTTTCTGGTAATGAAATTTGTACTTTGCAAACATGATAGGGATTACCTCAATAGAAAAACACTGATAGCAAAATAATATTATTTTAACCTTATTTATTATGATTTTGCAGCTAAGGAAAATGTCCAGGACTACTGTTCTATTCATCTCTCTGCAGACTATCAGCAACAGCTTTGCAGGCAAAGCTGAGAACGAACAGTTATAATAAGTTGTAATAACTATTTGGACGCATTTTCAAGCAAAATGAGAAAACAGTGCAGGCTCTGTTGGCTGATGTCCTGTTATTGGGAAATGTTTCAGTTGTTTAAATAAGCATAGTTTAGGAAAAAAAAGTTAACTGCATTCCAGGTGACCTTGCAGTTCTTTCTTGGCATGTGGCATTCTGTGGGTAAATGAAGAGGTGAAAATATCTTTCTATACCAGGTTAATTCTAGTGAGCTAAATGGTCATAGAACAATTTGCTAATGTTGGGAACGTTTCATTTGGAAGGTGTCCTAGTGTCTTAGAATAATCTTCCTAGAAGATAAAGGGGTTTGCCTTGTGTGGTGGAATATTAAGGAAAATACTATAAACATTATAACTGAAGCCACCTCAGAATTCATCTCTCCGGGGAAGATATTGATCTTTATACAAAGCTGCAAAATATTTGTAAATTCACTGGTAGAGAAAGCACATTTCACTAAGCTGGAAAATTTTCTTTAGAATATGCTTTTTTCAGTTAAATTTTTGTTCAGAAAGAGTTAAAATATTTTCCTTTGATGATATGGAAATAAAACATCTTCACAAGACCAAAGTTTTACTTCAATTTTATAATTTTGGTTTTGTATTTATTTTAAATGATATATTAGATTAACCTTCTATATTATTTCCACATCATTCAAATGAGTGCTTTTGATGTTTCTCATTCAACATTTTTAAAAATATCTTTCCCATGAGAAATTTTGACTTTTTGTTCCTATTCATTATTGAAAACACTTTTTTCTTACCAGTCTTTTTCTAGTGTGTTATCTACATCTAGCATCTCTAACTCATTTTTGTGTGGAAGGTGGTGCCAGGGGCTCTAACCATGGCTGGGTACAAGGTGGTGGGTGCAGGCAGGAGCAGGAAGCAGTGGATGTGTGCAGAGGCAGCTCTGTAGGAAGTCTCACTGTATCTGCGGCATTTTCTCTATGAGCTCCAAGTCTTTCCTGTGTGCAAATAAGGTTATTATTTGCATCTTAAACCTTTTGGTCTTCTTTGGGGAGCATGATGTAGGCAATGGTTTAGGAACATCTACCTGCAAGCCTTTCCTGGGAGTCCTGGTACACAAATGACTGGGTTTCTGCTGGTCTGTGAATCTAATTCAACTCATCTTGTACACAGAAACCCAGAATTTGGGCGATGAAAGTGGGACCCATAAGATGGGGGCAGCAGGTTGTTAAACTCATTCAGCTCTCTCTAACAATTCCTCCAGTTTTATGTGAGCCAGTGGATAAGGTGTGTCATCTTTAAGAAATATGTCGGTTTCTTAAAAATAGCTGTAAGAAGTGAATTAATTTCTCATGAAAGAGCAAATAAATTTTCACCTCCAAATTCCCATGGACTTCAGGCACTCAAGCAATCTCTTGTGGGAAGTATCTTTTGCAGGAGTGGGAGATACAGAGCTCCAGGATAATGGATATAGTCTCTTGCTTCCTTTCTGTATGTCAGCAAGATCATTGGAGATGCCAAAAGGATTTGGTTGTCTAACCCTGTAGAGCCTCTTTAGCCATTTGGAGATCCTTCTGAGTTACTCTGGAGCTTGGCACATTCCCAGTTTTCTTCCTTGGTATCCTGCAGGCTTTCTCCCACTCCAGCAGCACATTTTCTGCAGGAGCCGTGCTATTCCTCCCCTGCAGCCTGTGTGGCAGAAGCTGTTTGTGAGCCTCTGTGGGAGTTACTGCTACATTCGTGGATATGTACAAGTTTTGAAGTAAAAATATGACTTAGAATAGCTCCGCCTTACTCCTATTCCCTAGAAACATGAATTCAACAAGGCTTACTTTGAGTGTCTGTGAGGCACTGAGGGTATGAAAGAGTATTTCAGAGCAAGCAAGCTCATATCATCAAACACAGCAAGCTAGTACAAAAATCTAAGTGATGTAGCATGGTGCTGATCTAAAGTGGTCTTGGATACAACAAAAGGTGAACCTTCTTTCAGAATTATAGCAAATATATATATTTTTTTAACCTGGGAAGACTTTTAGGACTGCTGTATTTATTCTCATCTTTCTTCCTAGTCCATTTTGGATGTGACTGAAACTGGCTGTTCTAGAGCTGGACTGAATGAGTGGGTTTTACTCCAGCCTCTGCCTGACCATGGGTTGGTTATAGGCACTTCAGAAAGCAAAAGCAGAGCTGCATGAATAACCTGCTACATGTCTAAGTTGTACTAACCACATGAATAAAATTTGGTTTCCAGTAGAATAGGCTGGTTTGCAACCCAGTTCATCCTGGAAGACACTGTGGGACTGCTCTAGGAAAAAAATGAATTTGCTTAAAAAATAATAGCTGTTCTACTCCTTCCCAGAGGGGAGGTGAAATCTGGAGGGGGAAAGATGAGGGGAGGCATACAGAAGGCAGCAGAAATGCATTATGAATTTATTTTTAAGTACTAATATATCCGAGTCATTTTAAACTATTTATTCTCTGGGATGCTTATGCATTCCGGCTGAACATGGGATAACAGACTATATAAGGATATATGATATTAGTGAAGAAGAAAATTACTGCTATAGTACTTTCTACTCTCAGTTCCTTCTCCACTAATGCCCTTACACCTTTCTTTTTCAGGATTTTTGTAGCATCCTAAACAGAAGGATATTGAAGGGAGCTGATTCTGCTTTGATCCTTGTGCTTGTTGTCAAAGCGCTTGGGATTGAAGAGACTGTTGGCTACAATTGACTGTGACAATTAGGAGATGATCAGAGCCCTAGAGTGGAGCACTTAAAGGGTAATTTACATGTCAGTTTGTCGAATAAAAAAAAGATATTCAGCTAAGATTCCCCCCCCCCCCCCCCCCCCCCCCCCGAGCCTTTTAAACTGCAATTTGTGCTATAGTAAGAAAAACCTGGCAGAGGAGTTAGGATAACCATTTCCATTTGAAAAGAGGCAATCATAAGGCCACTGCTGAGCCTATTGTCCACTAAAAATGCTGATTTGCAGTCAGGGAGTGAAAGAGTGGAGACATCACTAAATAGAACCTTGTGCAAGGTAACTCCCCCTTGGTGGCTTTCTAATGTTGGCTGAAGGTTTTATACACCTTAAATCCTGCATTTGCTATCATTATAACATTGTTACTGATCATGAATGTCCTTTATAACAACAAAAAAATGAAGATATTGAGGGGGAGGTGGGTGGAACAGAAGCCACCAGCCAGTTGATAGGCTCACGCCAGCTATCTATTGTACCACATCTTTCTTATTCTTGTGCCTTTTGTATGCCAACATAATTTTCTTGTCACACTTTGCACTTTGCCATTTAGGCACCTTCCGTAACAGTTTTCTCATAGGTTTTCCATACCTATTTACACTTCTTTTTAGACACACATCGAGTAGACTTTATTTTTTTATAATTATTTTTTCCACGTTTAACCTCCTGAGAAAGGAAAAGAGAGAAGGAGGTGACAGTAGCCATTCAGTTCAGAGTCTGTCTTTCTGTAGCTGTGGTGTGATTAGGCTGTAATAAAGAGTTTATACACACAGGCCTGAGAGAGGGCTGAAGTTAAGACAGCTGAGTATTAAATAACCTTGCTTATGATAAGTCCTTTTTTATATGATAGCTCTGATAAACCTAGAGTTGCTTTGACAGTAGGGTTATATGAACTTATAAAAATATCAAGAAACAACACCTCCCTCATTATTCTGCTTGGTGTGAGCTGTAGCATATGTGATATTCCTAACAGTTTAAAGAAGGGATATTAGTGGATGCATATGTGGTTCCAGTGTTTGTATATGCAAATAAGTGTATTTATTTTGAGGTTGCATCATAGGCTTTTCTTACAGAGATGGCACTGACTCCTGTTTCATCTCCCCAAGAGAAGAAATGGTCATGTATTCCAGTTTAGGAACCAGAATTAAAGGCTTTGCTTTGTCACAATTATGACCAAGTAGCATTTGCTGCCCAGACATGTACTGCCTAAAAACCCAGGGGCCACTTTTCTGGGGAAGTTTTGTGGCTTTCAGTAAGAGCCAGGCATATACACAACGTCTCTGATTCTCATCCCAGTGGCAGACCCTGGTCAAACACCACTGATTTGAGCAGATTTGGGATTTCTATTGGTGCCAGTAGGATAAGGATTAAGCCTTGTGTGTCCATAGGGTCACCAAAATGTCCTTTTCCTTAGTTATATGCCTTATGTTCTTAGGATTCTTGTATGTTGAACACCAGACAATAAAGTTTCTGTTTTTGAACTTGCACTACAAACAAGTTTTAACCCTGCTTTTGATTTATTTTTTTTTTAATACTTCAAAATACTTCTAAAACATGCAGCATTCTTCTTCATTGTAAGGTTTAATTCAAAGAAAATATTTTAAAACCTATGTTTTCTTCTTTAGGAGAATCATTATGTTGTAATTTTCTTTGGGATGTTATAAATGTGAGATGGCGGCTTTTGCCCTCCGTTGCTGTTGTACTAAACTTCTTTGAACATACCAATATTTGTATGTGTTTATCTCTGTATCCAATGTAAAGAACAAACAGGAATAAATAAAATCAGATATGAAGAGTAAACAGTACTACAGGGCGAGTCTGGAATGACTTTGGCTTCATATGTGTCTGCAGAATTGAGGCAGTGTAAATCTGTATTAAAAAAAATTAAAAAATCAGGCATAGCAGGAGGTCCTTGTCTCCCAGGTAATGGCTAAATGATGAGCAGATGAGTCATAGTCATATTGATTTAAGCATTTTTTTCCAGCCAGTCACAATGAACTCGATTTGTTTTCACTTTCCTCTCATAGGTTTGTATTTAAAGGACTCTCAGAGCACTAATTGTATAAAATTCTAGTAACTGCACATCCTCTTGCTGGAAAGATAATGAATGAATGAATGATTTGGGTTTCCTTGTAGTTCAGAATTAACTTTTTTTTTTTTTTTAAATAGGAAGGAAGATGAAACTTTTACTTAGTGACAATATATTTTGAAAAGTCTTGATTTTTGAAGAGGTGTAGGTTAAAAAGCGTCTTCCCTAAGACTTTTGGAATGTAAAGTTAATTAGAATTTAATTGAGATGTGCTTTTTTAATGAATTATCCAATCTACTGTTCCTGATACTAAATAGAATTTTAAATAAATGAATGTATGTATTGATCATAATGCCAGAAAGCATATTATAATGTCCCTAGAATTGCTTTTCTTGCTCAAAAATACATAAAGAACAAAAGTCTACATAGTCACAGTAAAAATACACTTCCTTATGGAACCCTGGGTTATACAGATTTAGATCTAATTTAGATTTTAAGCTCATGAGAATAAAACATATCAGTGTAACTACTTTTTATTTGTGAGAAATTATATTCAAGGTAAGGCATTGTACAACTTGACTTCTATTGGTTTGAAATAGTTAAAGATCATGACAAATTATGTGTAGTGAAATACTATGACCCCATTCACTACGTATCTTCTTCTTCAGTCTGAAATATATCCCTTTATTGCTTTCTGAATTAATAATATGATGTTGGACAACTACAGATGACTTCTTGTTAATTAGAATTTCAGACACACGCTATGATGCATCAGAACTTTCCCTATTTTCTGCTAATAGGACATACTGAGTGAATGACAAAGTGCTTTTCAAGAGCAGGAAGGGAAAATGGTCTCCTGATCTGAATAAGATGTTGCCTTGAGGAAAGGCACCTAACTTCTTAATGCCTGGCTTTCATCAAAATCTTTAAAAATTGTGGCACTTCCCGAAACTGGATGTTTGAGCAAGCGTTGAACTACAGACTCGTGATGTTAAAAACTCATCTGTTCTCTGTGGTGACAGAACATACTGAATATAGTTTATAGTTACATAAATTTGTAGTCTTTACTAATTGGTCTTTTTACTTGATCAGACCATAACTTCAAGGATAAAAAATAAATATAGTTCCATCATTGACTGTGGGGCAGCTGCAGCTCCACAAAATGTATACTTATCTGATAAATAACAAAGAAGGTAAGAACACCCTTTGAATGCACTTCTGATAGTAAAATGGCTTTAAAAGTCCATGCTACTTTGGGTGTTTCATCTTAAGCAAATTTGAAATTTAACCTCTGCATCTCCTGGGTTACACATAGTATTGAAAAGTCTTGCCCTAGGCCTAATATTGGTGGTATATTTCAGGTTTCATTGTACCCCAAATAATTTTAAAACTGAAACTGACAATTGACCCTTTGATGGTCTTGTCCCCTTTTTATTTCAAGCTGGGCCTTACTGTAGAGTTTGGATTAAAAGCATAGTCATAAAAAAGTCTACTCCAATGAAGTTTTCAAAAACCAGGGAAAACAAACCAAACGAAAGTCCATGTACAGATTGTTTTTCAAAATTCCCTCCCAAAAGGCAGAGCTAGGGCCAAATGGAGTTTGTTCTGTTGAGGCAGAAAGGAGTTCACTTTCTGCCAAATGGAGTTTGTTCTGTTGAGGCAGAAAGGAGTTCACTTTTGCTTACCGATCATGTAGTCCCAAGTTTTGCTTTCTGAAGGCAAACCCCAGCTGAAGCTGAGTCATGCACCTTGTATGGTTTTGCTTTGCTTGCTTATATGAGAGTGCCTTCACAGTAAATTCACTGAGATGTCTCTAACATCAAATAGGCTCCTAATCTGGAAGGCCTGTGCCATGGTCATGCACATTTTAGCCCAGTAGAGTCCTTGCAGGCCCTGCGCAGTGAAGGACAGACCTGTCTACTAAATTTATTACAATTCAGTAAGCGAAGCTGATAAAACCAGATCATTCCTATGCCTGTTGAGGGTCTGCCTGGCATATCAATGTAGTTCAACTGCTGTTAGCACTGGCAGGAGTGGTCCATTTGGGTGGAGCTATTGATTTGTGCAGTGATGGCAACAACAAAGTCAGGCTTAAGGAGGAAGAACATTTGGATTTGCTTTCAGAATTCTGAGGCTCCAATAAAAATGGTGTAAGAAATGCTGGGCAAAATAGAGATCTGCACATACATATTAATTCATTATTTATACCATTTTGGTTTTAACAGCAGTGTTGATGACATGAATATTAAACTGCAGTGTTAAAGAGGCTCTTAAGTGGACATACAATAGCAAGACAAAACATTTAATTCTGGTGAAGTGGTAAGGCATCTGAGTTGTGCTCAGTACCACCAAGATACTCAATCAAGAGATCTTAATATCTCCTCAGCCCAGAGTGTGAGGTTTTGCTTCTTTCACATACATATGGTCTGTTCTCTCTAGTGTACAAGGTACCAGACAGGAGGTGAAGAAGAAACCTTCTCATCCAAAGAGGGATGAGATGACAGCTGCAGTATCACCCTAAGCATGAAGGTGTCTGGTTCAAAAGCTGCATGAGAGAATGTGGTAGTGTTATTCTGCATATTATTCTGTGTAATCAAAACCTGTATGTTGACTTATTATGATTGAGGTAACATTGTTATCACCACCTCAAGCCTCACTCCATGATGTTAATGCTGGCTCTGTGACTGGAAGAGCAACCTGTTTTATCTTCCATTCAGTGTCTCACTTGGGTGACACCTGGGGCACTACACTGATTTCTGTCAGTTGGAAATCATGATAATTTTATAACAACTAGACTGTCTGTTCCTATCCAATTTAAAGAAAAAATGGTAAATGAAAAGGTTTCCGAAGCACAACTGTATTTATTGTTGGCTATCATAAGGAAATGAGACTTTGCATTCTTATCTGATAAATACATGGAAATGCCTTACTGTGTACTACAAAGGAAAAGTCACAGAAACAATTCAGTATTCCAGTTTGCTTTCCTAAACACTCTAAGATTTTATGAGCCTAGTGATATTTCATATTAACAATGTTTTATAACCGACATGGAACTGTTGGAACAAGTCCAGAGAAGGGCCGTGAGGATAATAGGGGACTGGAGCACTTCCTATATGAAGATAGGCTGAGAAGGCTGGGGCTGTTCAGCCTGGAGAAGAGAAGGCTGCGTGGAGACCTCATAGCAGCCTTCCAGTATCTGAAGGGGGCCTGTAAGGATGCTGGGAAGACACTCTTCATTAGGGAATGCAGTGATAGGACAAGGGGGAACAGTTTCAAACTTAAACGGGCAAGGCTATATTGGATATAAGAAAAGTTCTTTACTGTAAGAGTGGTGAGGCACTGGAACGGGTTGTCCAGGGAAGTTTTGAATGCTTCATCCCTGGCAGTGTTCAAGGCCAGGTTGGACAGAGCCTTGGGTGGCATGGTTTAGTGTGAGGTGTCCCTGTCTGTCGCAGTGGGGGTGGAACTTGATGATCTTAAGGTTCTTTCCAACCCTAACTATTCTATGATTGTATGATTATGGAACATACACACCTGGATGCTTAACATGTTCTTATTTTTTTATGTTGTATGTACAAACACTGGACAAAATAACACTTCAGATAGTTGAAGCTAACTATGGAGAAACCACAACTCAGCATACCTCCCACTGAGCTTAAACTGTCAACAACCTGTAGCGTAAGGAAGCATCACTCACTGGTGTTAACTTTGCCTTTATGCTAGATTATTAGCTGAAGGAGGAAATGTCCAGAAGAGAAGAGTTTGAAGAACAGGGCTGAAGAAATGTAATAGCTATGCTGTACCTGTGATCACAGATTGTTTTTCAAAGTAAGATAAGGTGTAGCTGCAAAAGGTGTAGAGCTGCTTTCCCCGCTCATCTGCCAGTAAAGCAGGTGATTTCTGAGGATCTGTTTTCCCCAGGCTGGTGCAGGAGGTCTGCATGAGAGAGGCACTTACTGACAGAGATGGTCCTGTAACGCACTAATAATGCCTATAATAAATTTGGCCTTAATCCTGACTACAGAGAAATAATTTCCCTTGACCAGCAAGGCTTTGTTGTATATATAATTAACAGATTAGAGCATGCACTTGGAAATAAAGTAGAAGAGAGACTTGAAAAAAAAAAAGGAAATTGTACTTACTGAGCCATAGTCTCTAGTTATGCATGTGGTTGTAACTCCATTCAAGAAAGCAGCATTGCTCTGCATGGAGCAGAGACCTGCACCTGAGTTTCAAGTTCTTCGGCTTCATTTCAGGGCATCAGATGGGACACAGTGGTGCAAAGTGGCCCCAATGTAAATGGGAATTGGATCTTTCTCTGGCAATATGCAAAGAGAAAATTGTTAAAAGTTAACTGTTTGAGCATCTTATCTTACTAAACACACACACAAATACCTTATGAATTCTGAGCTTGACCTCATTGGCCCCAATGTAAATGGGAATTGGATCTTTCTCTGGCAATATGCAAAGAGAAAATTGTTAAAAGTTAACTGTTTGAGCATTTTATCTTACTAAACACACACACAAATACCTTATGAATTCTGTAGCTTGACCTTATTTAGATAATTCCACTTTTATTTGATCCACAATGCCAACCAGGCTCTAGAGCAACCAAGAAAAAACATTGCCTTCTTGCTGGACACGTCTCAGAAACAGGGCCAAGAGACTCTCAGATTCAGGTACTGTCAGTAAAAATCCAGGTGCCGAGCCTCTGTGTGGCCCTCACTCAGACAGATGCTGACCCCATGTACAGCTGTGGAAGCTGGGTGCTAACTCCACAGTGTTGTAAAACCCAAGTGTGTGAAAAGAGAACTGAAGTCTCAAGTTTGCAGTGCTTTAAATAAGTCTGAGGCTAATGAGAAAATTAGCTTTGACATTCTGAATTCATACTGAAAAGTGTAAGGGAAAATGGGATGATTATTATTAATAATCAGTAGCAGAAGTCAAATGTCTGAAGGACTATTTGAACTATAACGATATCCTCTTAAAAGTTTGAAATGAACTCTTCATAAAAGTTTGAAACTTGGATATTAGTTCATGTGCATTTCTTTAATGTCTGATTAGCAGAAAGTGTAGACCAGATGTTTTTCCCCTTTCTTTATAGATAGCTAACTTTTGTTTTTTTCTTTAAAATGTAAAATATGCATCATAGTTTGGAAAATATTCACAAAAGATTACTTCATACTTTGAATTGGAGTTGCCTTCCAGAGGGATACACTATAGTCTGGTCAGATGCAATTGCCTACAACTACTATTACCTTTTTTAAAAAAGTTTTGCCATCTTGATGAACTTTCATTAACAGCTCAGCATAGCTTGAGATACATTATTTATAAGATAGGAGTTTCTTCTTCAAGGATATACAGAACCAGATACCGAAATAATGTCAAAACTGCAATTTTTCCATTGGAGATGATGAAAGTGCATTTGATTGCATTTATTCCCTATTCCATCCCAGTGCCATTCCAACTATAATTTTAATTCTTCTGTAAAGAAAATATTTTGACAACATAGAAAGACATTAATGATGCTCAAAACTTGCTTTTTCTCCTTTTTCTCCTTTTCCTCTCCCACTGTTGTTTTTCAAATCACTGTCTTCTTTTTTACTTTTTTACTTCCCCCCCCCCCCCCCCCCCCCAATATTTGTTAAAAAGGCCCTTTCTCAAGTTAGCAAAATAAGCCCATCAGCAGGCAAACAGTGTAACCCCCTCCCAGGTGGGAATAGATACTCACTTGTATTCTCTTCCTTCACCACCATTTTGTTACAGCCCTGAAAAGCAGCAAATGGTGGTTATTGTTTCTTTGCAGGGTATGGTTTTGTACTGGATCCATGTGCAAAGTGTAAACATGTCATCAGTCCTCATTTGCTATATCCAAAAACATTCCCCATGTCCATATTTGATTTTCAAGTGCATCTGTGCACTGATTGAAACCCTCCCAACATGCTGCTACGCAAATGCAAACCCACACATTGCTGATTTTGAATCAAATGCTCTTATGCTTCCACACTTCCATTTCAAAGTTTGCCTCAGAGTTACAGTATGTGCCCTTTTAACACATTTTTTCCCCTCTGACAAAGAGATGCCTGTGTTCATCGCAGGAGCCTGGTTCAGTCTCTTCCATTTTGTTCTTATTTATTCCTTGGAGCCTGCTTTTATTTTCACAGCTTATTTATCCTTTGTTTACAGCCCACATGTGCTTTTAAGCAACAAAACCAATATTTAAACAAAGGAAGTAAAGTGCTGAGTTATAATATAGGAATTTGCTATAGATAGAAAGTTGTATTACAAAGAGCAATGAATTTTACTATTAATGTAGTACTTCAAAAAGGAGAGAGAGAAAGCTCATTGAGTTGCAAATTTTTCAGAAAAGATGAATCTATTATAAAGTATGATGGAACATTTTCTTTTTAACACTCATCAAACTCCTAGTCCAAAAAAACCAAAAAAAAAAGAAGAAAAAAGAAAAAAGAAAAAAACCCCACAAACCAAAATATGAGTGCAAACTTGTAATTTTAAAACAAATTGTGTTGCACCTAATTATTTTTTCCAACCCTTCCAACGTACAAGAGTTACCTTAACTGCAAAGCTGTTGTACCCTTTGCCTGTCATTTTTAATCAGGTTGTTTTAGGTAATTTTTGTTATGCCCCTCATTACTGAATTGTTTATCAATAGGTGCACCAAGTGTCACTAGCTTTTCTCATCAAGCCAGGTCTGACAAAGAGCTGCAGTGCATGGGAAAGAGGCAGCTAGGTGAAACTAATGCCATAGATGTTTGATTCATTAGGAGCTTATTGTTAACGGGGATGTCTGATTGTAAAGGCTCAGTCAAGCAAAAGAGTGCAGAGTAATCAGTCGGATTTATAGTTTGCAGGGCTCAAAAAAAAAAAAAAAAATCAACATAAACCTTTGGATATAGCAGAAACAGAAAAATCCCCTTTGGGCAGCCCTAACCTGAGACCAGCCAAATAAGGTCATGCTACATGAAGGTTGCCTGTTAGGTGATGGAAGATATAGGAGGATTACAGCCATATGGCATGGCCTATCATACCTTCTGACTTAAGATAACAAAGCCAAGCTTTGTGCTTAGCTGTTTTTGACTGACATCATCAATTTTATTTTATGTTGGTCACCTCCGGTAACAGGAAAAAATGGCCTAGGGTTGATAACACATGCCTGTTTTTTTTAGTATTAAGATGCCTTACAGCCAGTTTTGTGTTGTAAAAAATTTCAAAGAATTAGTAGCTTGTTCTTCTATCAACCATCCTCCAGCAACTGTCAGCTCCCCCCCTCCCTTGTTTTCGGTTTGTACCTTGTAAATGAGAGACAGCCTTATTCAGAACCAGATGTAAGGCTCCTAGAGAATGAGCGTAAGCTGTTGTACTTTAAGCCTAATGGGAAGTTTTATATGCAAGGGCCTTGAACTGATTAGTATAATTCCCTCTTTAATACAGCTGTCCTTCCAGATTAAGGTAAACCAAATGTTGCAATCAGAGATTAGTGTACCTTGCCAGTTATTAACATCCCCGGTTGCTCGGCGAGCACGTCAGACACTAATGCTGTGTATTTGCCACTTCCATGCTGTAACTTGAACTTCTGCACCTGTCAAAGCATTCCAGGGAAGAGAGGGGTATTATTGGGAAGCAAAAGTTTTATACCTGTTACACCTGTTTGGTTTTGTCACTGCCTGAGATTTTCTTTTTTTCTTGCCAAGATTGCCAGGTGGTTTAATCCACTCCTCTGTTGGTTTTATGAAGAAAGACTTTGTCTGTTAAATTGCATTTGTTGCTCTCATCTGCTTTCCCTTATTGAGTACGTGCTACTCACCTAAACTCCTTTTTTTTATTTATTTTTTCAAAGTTTTTTTTTTTGCCTCCCCCTGCTTTTGCAAGGACTCCCCAGCTGCTCTTTGTGTGCTGAGGATGCATCTTCGGGCAAGGAGAAGCAGCACCCTCTCCTGCTGTGCTCGCATCAGCGAGCGGTGCCTCTTGCCCAAGGTGGGTCACGCAGTTGTCTTCTTGCATTTGGCAGGATATCCTGTCCACCAGCAATGCAGATGTCAAGGGGGACAATGTCCACGTTATTGAGGGAAGATCTTTGCCTCCCCCCTACCTGATCAGACTTTCTAAATAAATGTACACAGTAAACAGACTTAAAAAGCTTAGTGGCATTGAGAATCTTGTGTGGCATGCAGGAAATTGATAAAGTTAGGCCATGCAAAATAAATGCCCCTCAAATGCATTTAATTACTTTAGAATACCATTAATTTACCTGTAAACATGGGAATCTTGGAGAAAGAGAGATACACACCATACAGAGGAAGATGCTGCTAACTGAGGTCCATTTCGTTTACACCGACAGTTATTTAAGCACACAGTTTTAAAATTAGCAACAGACAGGGAGCATTTGCCTTTTCTAGATGAAAAATACCCCCCCCCCAAAAAAAATGGCCCAACCTCTGCGTTTAAATAACCTCCCCCCACATCCACTCAAGCACTGTGCTGTTAAGGGAATGAATGCAGGGCTGAATGAGTAACAGCTGTAGTTTCTGGAATATTGTTACTTCCTAGCAAAGACCATGCTAAGACATTTTTTTTTTAAATTGAATAGATTCCTTATTAAATAGATAATTGACATAAGGTCAAAAAGCACCATTTTAGCCCAGTCCCCTAATAATAAAGTTTACTGCTGGCTGAACACTGCCTGCACGTTATGGCTTAATTGCAGATTTTTTGAAAAGACAAAATATGTTCATATCTGAGGAATTATGTCTTGCAGCCTACTAAATATGCTAATGCAATACTAAGCAGGGATAAAGTTCTTGCCATACCACCCAACAGTTGCGTGGGACATGCTGCCAAGTTATTGTTAATTGTAAAGCGCAAGCAGGCTTTGCAATCCATCTTAATTGTCATACTTACTCCAGGTTTGGCGATAAGGCTACATGGGCTGTTTTAAAGTGACAATGTTGACAAGGGGAAAGGGTGTGGACCTGGGCTTGCGGTTCTGGAGGGGTTATGTGCTCTGACCTGCCATAGGTTGATATGGACAGTTTGCAAGGGGATTTTAGTTGTCATGGGGTCCCCAGGCAGTTGAATGGAGTGACTGTCTGTCCTGCTTTTTCCTGTTAGGATCCTGACACGTGGAGCATTGATGAACTCAGCATAACGTTGAATAGGAGCTTTTTGGCAGCTGAGACACAAGGGCTAAGCTGCAGGTCAGAGATAACACTAGTGCAGATCTCCTCATGCACACAGTTAGTAGCATGCTTTCTTCCCTCCTGAGCGCAGGAAATAGCTCATGTTAAATACGTTCACTTTTCAGTTTTCCTTTCTTCTAAAACACAGCTTGACAGATTGGGCTTTTCAGCCTCCCCCCCCCCCCCATTTTTTTTCACCACCTCTGCTTTCTACCTCAGAAATACTCTTCAGGAAGCAGGAGTTAATCTTGGTGAGGAAATGATAAGGTGATACTTGATTTTTCAGGGGAAAGCAGAAGGATATGACTGCCTGGTAACTGCACAGAAATTTGCAGGGACGCCTTTTTTTAGGGCTTCCCTTTGCTTTTTCCTTTCTCTTCCTTAGAGTGGAGGACAGCAGGTCTGGCTGGAGGTAGGCGCAAAGGGTTTAAATAGCACTGGGGGCAGGAAGGAAGTTTTGGGAAGGTACATCGATAAAAGCTGCTTCCCTGTACTTCTCTATCATCTCCCTGGATCAGGTGAATCGAATTGTTCCTTTCCCAACTTTGATGCATCCTGGCTGGCACAGAAATGTGTCTTTGAAGTTGTTTTATATTCAGCCAAGTCTTTTACACAGCTCAAAAAGAAAGAGGGCTAGCATTGTCTCTGCTAAATGATGTCAAGGCGGCATCCTGTGTATAGAGACAATGTTGAAGCCTCTATCTACTCTTGGCATTGCTATTGAGGCTGTTGAAGTGTTTATGTCAGGGAGGCTTGAACCTGATGAAGATTTGGGGAGCGGGTTTGCTTCTTAACAGCCTTTTGCCTGTGCATGCATACACATGTATGCACTTGTTGGGTGGTAGTAAGCCTGAGGTAGCTTGACTCGTCTCACTGAGCACCAGCTAGATGCTTCACAGAGCCAGAAATCCTCCCCAACATGGGTGGAAATGTTCATGTTTAGGTTGGGTTTTGAGGCAGAGTGGGACCTTTCCATGGGAAGAGCCTTTCTGGTGATGAGGGGCACTTCTCCCAGCAAGTTGGAGCTCAGCATGGCAGAGCCAGGATAAGACCCTGTTGTGAAGGCCTGTCACATTAATGTATTCCTGTGCCTGTGTTTAGACTTCCAAAGACTTAACGGGGCTTCTGCAGTGAACTGTTTGCAGCCAAGGGGCCAAGCCTATTGTTTATTCCTGTGGCTATCACTGAGAGCCACTCAGACAAGGAGAAGGGGCAGACATAAATAATGCCTTTGTTACACTTTGGATGCTCTTTTTGCTATCCTGAGCAATTTCATACTCACTCTTGAGTGACTTCAGCAGCTTTTGTGGTAGATGTATATTTTCACTTTCTTGAATAGGAGAGTGGCTGAAAAAGGGATGGCAGAACCCAGTTGTGTTGAATGGCCTGATCCTTGCAGGGTACTGCTATCCCTTGTTTCCTTCTTTCTGTCTGAGCAGAGGGGCTGTGGCCTCAACTGGTGCTGCTCGGAGCTTGGGGAATGCTTCCCAGCTGCTGCAGCAGGGTTGCAAATTTTTCCTTGGAAAGCAGTGCAGGGAGCTCTGTGTATTTTCTTTGCTAAGTCGTGAATTCATTATGAAATTTATACAATGAGATCTATGACTCTGCTAATATTTCCACAGAGCAGTTCGGCCTTTTCATTCCAGAGAGGGTTGGACAGGAGCTAAGAAGATCTGGCTTTTGTTTTCAACTCTTCTACAACTTCCTGTATGACCTTGGGCAAGTTGCTTAATCAAGCTGTCTGAGCTTTCCTTTGTAGTAATGTTATTTGCAAATGTTAGAAGAGTTGTGAATATGCATAGTTGAATTGGTAGGTGATATTCAGGTACTAGTTGGATACCTTGTGAAAATAAAACAGCCCTGTAAAATTAGAGAAGTGAAGTCTCAGTATCTCAAATGTAGAATTCAATGAAATGCTGACAGCAGCAAGATGCTGGCTGACCTGAATTTGGTTTAGGTGCATGCAGTGCCAAAACTGGGCAAGAATTTTTCTATCCAATTGAATGAAACAAATTGTGCAAAGTTATCTAAATGGGGGTCAGTGAGCGTGTGTAGTAAGAGTGTAAGAGAAATCTGAAGACAAGACCTGAAGATGAGGACAGAGAGGCACCAGGGACATAGAGATGACGTGGTAGGGTTATGCTAAATGCTGAATTTTCTTCTAGGAAGGCACGCCTTGCTGGCCTTGCAGGTAGAAGAGAAGAAAGCCTGTGCTCTCCATCCCTCAGGAAAGGTGAGCTTGTCTTAAGAGCACAGCCCATATGGTTAAATAGCAGGTTCTAACACAGTGACAAGAGCAGTTGACCCTCGGTTTGGGAGGGTGAGCATAGAAGTGCTGGAATGTGCGCACACACACACAAAATAAAATGTGTGTGTGTGCTACAGAAAGCTCACACTGCTTTCATTAAGGCAATGGACAACTAAGTACTTGAAGATCTGTGATAGGATGCATTTTTTAAAGTGGTAAAATTACATTAATAAATACTAGCATATCTAAGAACTTGATCACAGCTGGGTTTACAGGGAGTGGTAATATCTTTATTAAGCCAACTGATGTACTTGAAGGAGGAAAAATAGATGAGCCTTCTACAGGGCTCTTTAATTAAAATAGGTTGCTTGTGTCTAGTTAAATAATATGCAAACTCTTAAGCCCAAATGCTGCAACTAGTTACTATTAGTGAGAAACTGTAAACTACAAAATCCCAAACTAGGAAGTCCCATGGAGATAAAAAAAATCTAAAGAACAGTCAGAAATGTGCCCTATATTACTGATGGTTCAAGCGGTATTAAGTTGTGAAGGGCTGGAATGTAAACAGAATTGCAGTAGGCTGAATTAAGGAAGCAGGAAATGCACTCCTTCGCTTGGGAAGTTTGGAAAAACACCTTCTGTCTGTCTTTAGCTGAAACAGTTAAAGTTTTGTTTAACCTACAGCGTAATTCAAAAAGGAATACCCCAGGCAACCAGAGTTGTTTCTTCTATGGCAAAAAAAGGAGCTATGCAAATCAGCAGAAGATGGTCCTAGTTCAGAGAGCTACATTTTAGAAATGACCTAACAAGAGAGGGTAATAGTTAAGGGTAAGTTGTGTCACAATGGCAAAAACTACAGCTGTATACACATATGGTTACTTGGTTTAGGCATGTCTGCATCTTACAGAGGCAATTATTTTATGTATCTTTATAACATAAAACTAATGATAACTTTTTTCCCTTGGGGTGAAGTGCAAAGGACCAGTTTTTGTTTCCTAGAAGAGGGTGGGAGAACAGTCTGAGTTGGCTAGGAACACTGGTAATCCTGATACTTCACTTCCCAACCTTTAAAGACTACAGCTTTATCTTATCTCCCTATGGTTGCTGTTACCCCTGCCAAATTCTGCTGATGGGCTGCTTACATTTGCTTGTGATTTGCATAGGTTAAGCATAGAACAGAAATTGGATGTTATACTTTCTGGTGCAGGCTCTGCTCCTTTTAAAAATTTACTCCCAGTCAGAACAACCTGTTGTTTTGAAGGAGTGATTTTTGGGGGGTTTTATTTAATTGCAGTAGCATAAATCAGCTCAGAACCCACCTTTGCAGGTCCAGTGGGAGAAGTGAATCCTGGTGTTGCAGGAGGTGAGCTGTGTAGGAATGTGGCCTCACTGCAGGCTGGGGTGAAAAAGTGGCTAATTTGTTCCTCAGAGGCAAAGCCACTCTCATGAATGTTACTTTGGGACATGATAATCTCCTACTGCATTTATAATGTTGATGGGCAGTGGTCTTTGCTGAAGATTTCCGAGAACTTAAGTTTCTCAGATCCTACAAGGTCTACACACCCTGCTGCATGGGACCATTTTACAATGGACAGCCCTTACAAACCTGAAATAGTTTTTGTCCTTTTTGTCATGATTGTTGTTGGTAAATTCATATAAATGGGAAGTGCCATTTCCTTCACATTGTTTGAAGTGTATTTGTTCAAGAAACAACTGAATAACAGTTTTCCATGTTTAAATCAGGAGAGCGCTTCCCTAATGTCCTAAGTCTAAATTAGTATTCTTGATGACCTGACGAACCCAGAATAATAGGGCAGCCAAGTTTGGGTATTAAGGCATCCTAGAAGTTAATCTCTCCCATAATAAGTAACCCTTTTAACTATATTTTGTTGGTTTTTTTTTATTGTTTGTTTTGTTTTAGAAATTTTGATTCTTATTTATTTTTTACTGCCAGCTGAAGTGCTGAATTGGATGAAAAAAAGGGGCGGAAAATACCTCTTTTGGAAATATTTTGTTTGGATGACAACTAGGTAACTTCAAAGACACCTTTCCTGGGTGGGAGCTCTGAGGCAGATGAGAATTGCTGTGGCAACACGGTTTTCCTGATTTTTCTTTTTGCACATGCATTTAAATGCGTAACTTTCAATTAACAGAATTTATTTCAGAGTTCTGTGAGTGCAGAATAACTTCATGATTTCCCTCCTAATTCCTCAGTTTTTTGCTGTTTCATGATCCTGAAACAATAGCAGTGGAAACAGAAATATCCCTCGACTGCTAGTAAAGAAATACGTGAGACCCTTATAATTAAATCAAGCAATATAAAAAAAAAAAGAAAAAAAAATCCATTGAATATGTTTTTGTGAGCAGTGCTAGTTGCCTTGCCAGTCTGAAGCTGGCACTGTGGGTTTGCTGTAATCACTGAGCTGAGAAAAAGAGACACGGATTGTGTTTGTTTGTTTGTCATCATGGAGTTGAGCAGGACTTAAGCAGTTGAATGCACCACACTTGTCTTTGCTTTCATCCTTTTCTCTCTGATTCTGGATTCCACATAAATTCCCCTCAATTCTTTCAATCTGTTTTTGACTCTCCTTAAGAGTTAGGATTTATATATATCCCATGTGAGTATCAGCTTGGAAAGTGTGCCTTTTTGGTTTTAAAAATGAATCATGTTAAAAATCAATTACATGTGTAACTTTGAGTGCTTTGCTTAAGCACTATGTCTTATGGGAGACTATCTCCTGTGTGTGTGTGTGGCTTTGCCTTGGGGGTACCCAAGCAGTACCCCTCGTTCTGGCCAGCTGTCAGGTCTGTAGGCAGGATGGCATCTTGTTTTTTTGTGGTACAATGAGGCATTGTGGGCAAATACCCAGAATGTGAATCCTGAACATGGTGCAATATGTTGCAGTGTAGCGTGTAGACCTTTGGGTTTCAACACAAAATTGGTCAAAGATTAGGAGAAGGAAAGTACACATTTGAGATGAAGAAATACTGTAATCAAACAAGATGGCACAGAGTAATTCCAAGGAAAAAAACCCCATTCCTTTAGTCAACCAATCCTGATTAGTGCACTTCATCACTGAAGCCAATAATCCTCTATCACTTGGAGAGCAGCTTCAAAAGGTCTGTGACATCCAGTATTTTTAATGAAGCTGGTTGAAGATCAGACACTGAGACCACAGTGACTTTCTTGGGAATGGGGTCTCTGCTTTGCTGGGTTTCTCTTGTGCCACATGGAAGGTTGCATCCCCCGCCCAGCATCCTCCCAGCATCACATACTGCTTGCCACAGCCCTGGCTATAAAGCCTGTGCTAGAGGCAAGGAAAGGGATGGAAAGACATGTGGTGGAAATATGTTGCACTCTAGTTTCCCTGGGCTTGCAGATGGCAAACTCAAAACTAGTACAAGCTAGCCAGAGCAGCCCAAAGACTGTTCTTACGCACTTTCAAAGCTAACCTTTAGACACAGCAGTTAGTCTTTGCCTGTAGGCTTGCTAATTTGCTTGAATGTTGCTGAGGTCTGAGGATGCAGGTATAGCTTTGAGTATGAGTTATGGATCGCTGCTTTGCTCTCAGCTCTGCCACTTGATCCCCATGACTGCAAATCACATCCTCAGTGTAGCTGTCTGGGCAGTTGTCTCATACTTTCAGATCCTCAGCTGGTGAAATATTAAATGGGGTGGTCCCGTTCAATTTGCTTTTGAGTAAGTGAGTAGCCAAAGGACTCATCTGATAAGTCAAGTTGTCATTTCCAAACCAAGGCACAAAGATGAAAAGATACTGCTTTTCTGGACCCCATTTCTGGATGCTGCAGTTATGATCAAGGGCTTTACTCTGACTTCCTTTCCAGCTGACCCTTCTGGGAGGCAGGAGAAAGTCTTGAGCTGTGATACAGCAGCAGGGATAGGCATCACATGCTGGCAGTGTTTTATTGGTGTGGTTTGTGCAGAGCCATCCCAGCTCAGGCTACTCCTCAGCCAGACACAGTGATGAGGGTGGGCTGGGAGACCTGGGCACTGTGGCCTTTCCAAACTCTTAATGTTCTAGAGTTTGGGTACATAGAATTGCCTGATCTGGTAGGTATGCAGTTAACAGAAAATCTTGTAACAAAAACACTTGTATCAAAAATGCCTTGTGCTGTAAACAGGCTAGCTCTAGCGGAAGGGCATCTCCAGCATCCTCATACTGTGTATTTCTTGTTTGAAACCCTGGTGTTTTCTCCTTCTCCTTGTTAACCTGACCTTCTCACTTACTGCACAGTATACACCGACCTTCATCAGGTTATCTTCCTTGGAATTGTCTGTGATGCTGGCTAAGCCAGACTGTTCCTTGCAAGGGTACAGACAGTGTGATCTCCAGAGAAACTCTCCATAATCACCCACCTAGCCTTGACACATACGTGAGTCAACACAGTGGTGATACATTCTGCCAGAAGCTTAAAAAAAAGAGCTGTCCTAGCCCGGAGGTTTTGGTAGTCATCTCTGTGACATAGACGTTAGCCATCCTTCCGTGGGGCAGTCCCATGGAGATTGCATGTGAGCCAGTAAGAATCACTCATACTTTTAAACTCTTTTACTGCAAATGCTTATTCTGTCTGGGATGTCTCAGGCCACAGTGATTTCATGCTGTTGCTTCCATAGTTCAACAGTGTTTGCAACCTAGTACACTAGCCCTCCAACTGTTTGCAAGGATGTTGGTGTCTGGTGTTCCCTGTATCTGCCCCTTGCACCTTAGGTTCACAGCCAAGCCAGTCATCCTTATTAATAGAGTGTTGGATTTCTGTGGTGAGACGTTGAGGTTTGGTGTCACAGGGTGTAGCTCAGTGATAAGGACATGACGTCTGCTGCGTTGGAGGACCAGTAGCTCAAACCAGCTCCAACCTGGACACATGTAAAAGCCACTGCAGGACTCACACTTCCAGGCCACCCAAGGTTGAAGGGTATGTCTGGCTCAAGAGGGCAGGCTGTCTGGTGTAGCAGGCTCTGATCAGTGCATCTATCAGGTTAACCAAAAGCAAGGGAAGGCAGTCATGTTTTAAGGTGCTCAAGTTTCCTTTTATACACTATAAAGCATAGCCTGGCCAGCCCCACCATTCCTGCCAGCTCCGGAGATAAACCTACAGCAGGTCAGACTGAGGGATCATCACGTCCCATCTGTAGATGCAGTAAACGGCAGGCGCCTGGGGAGGAGCAGAAGAGCAGGAGAAGCAGATAGTGACTCTTCCCAATCCTCCCCATTTTCAGCAACTGTTTCCTTAATCTCATGGATCAGCAGAGCCCATGAGTGCAACGCGACCTGCACTACTCATGGTTTTGGTGTGGTGGCAGATCTACAGCCTCGCAGCATCCTTTCTAGAGCTGTGGCTATTTAACTGCAATGTTTCCAAGGAGGACACCAGTGTTGGTCTTGTGCTGTGCTTGTGTTTTGTTGTTGAGATGGATGGAAGTATTTTAGTTTAATGTTTAATGACAGTGGTAGGGAAAGAAGGGAAAAAAACACAACCCCACAGAGCAGTTCCTGTGTCAGGACTGTCTCTAATCAATGCAGGAGGAGTCATCTGCTGCCAGACAATTTATCAGCTTGTTTTCAGCCTTTCTAAAAACCACCCATGAATATGAATAATCATATTAATAGGTAAAATTATTAACTGTTCCTTGGTGGTGGTTGTTGTTGTTGCTTTTCATATTTGCCTCCCTCCTGGCTGCAAGGCAGCTATCCCCACCGGAAACCCCTGCTTTAAAAGAAGGACTCGCTGGGGCAAAAGGGGTGGGTTTCCTAAGTCACCAGATCAAAGTGAAACCTCCCAGCCCAGCCAGCACACAGGTTTCCTCCCGCTCCCAGGTTCATGCTGTGTGTTAGGCTGGGTGTCCAGCTCAGCCACCCCCCCAGGATGCCATGTGTGCACTCAGCTACCTTGGGATCTCCTCTTTTCCTTTTTCTGTTTTTTTCCTTTTTTTTTTTTTAATTTAAAAATAAATTGATGGCTCTTTAGCCGAGTTATCTGCTGTCTCTGCAATATATGCTGCGTGTCGGACTCCCACAGCCTAAAGCCTCTGTTTCCTTTCTGCCAGTACCTTGGTATCTGCCTTGCCCAGGAGCCTGCTGATGAAGATTTCCTGTTTGTTTTGAGTCACTGCTGGAGTGATAAATATACTTCGTCTCTCTCCTCCGAGAGGAAAGAAACCAGCTGCCCCGAACTAAAGGGAAAAATATGTCGAAATTCCACCAAAGGGCCTGTTATCACGAGGCTTCATGGAAGGATGAAACCGTGTAACACGAGCCATGACAAAGGCGTGATTTCCGTATTAGAAAAGTCCCTCCATGAACAGGATTTGCCTTTAGTCGTCTGTTTTCTCTCCATAACTTTAATTTTTAAAACAGGTTAGAAATAAATAAATAAATACAAAACCCCCATAAACTTACACGGTGGAGTAATGCTTGGCTGGATAAACAAACAATTATACTTGTGGTTTCTTGATCTGACCACAAGCTTTAAATGCCATATTTTTGCATGAACCTATAATGCTTCTGGGTAAACAATTGTGTTTATATTGTCAGGAGTATCCAGTGTGGTGGTGTGTAATTACTAGGATATAGGATAAATTCCAAAGGAAAAGAAAGGAAAGGAAGATTAGATTATTAAGTCATTTTTAATAAAAACAGCATTGTTTGGAATTTCTTATAGCTTAATTTGCAATTTTCAAAGAATGCGGCACTGGCTTTTAAGTTACTACAATTATCTTTTCATCTCTTTTTATCCTTTTTTTTTTTTTTTTTACTAGAGATGAGGCCCAATGCAAAACCTTGGGTCTAAACCCAAGGTCCAGGTTCAGATTTGAGTTCAGAGCTCCAACCTCATTCCTGAAGTGGAGTCAGGCTGGCAAGCTCCAGCACATACTGCATTTGAGTTTCCAAGCTCAGCCTCAGAGATGTTTGGCTCTCAGGAGTTACTTTTGCTGGGTGGACTGGTGCAAGTGATGGTGGTGGCCTTGAGGCTTTAGGGTACCTCCAGCCCTGTAAAGGAGCCAGATGGGGTGGCAGGCGTTTGGGCTTCACAGAAATGCCACAGGATGAAATTTTGTTTTGGGTAGATGTTTGAACTGTTGTATATGGGGGAAACAAAAAACGTGCATTTTCCCACAGTTTTTGATGTATTTCTCCTTTTTTATGTGAAGCCAGTAAGTACTGGCAAAGAATGTGTCCTTTTCCCTACCCATAGGCACATTCCCATTCCAATAGGCTAACTGGGCTCTTTATATCACTGAGTGAAATCACATGGAACAAAAAGAAACACATTTAAGCTGTTCGAAGTATAGTTTTTTCATGGTTTACCTATATCATCTCCTAGTAAAATATAATTTCTTTTTTTAACAGGAGATGAAAAAAAAACTATTATAATGTTAAAGCATAAGATTATAAAAGACTGCAGCTACTTTAGATCTCACAGTTAGAAGTTAATTCTAAGTCACTGGAATTGAAAACATCAGTTTACAACATTTACTGGCTTGCTATAAAAATGTATTCCCCTGTGTTATGTTAAACATGAGAAACTACACCTCAGTGTGTCCATTATTTATATATTTATTCATATCTTGCTGCTTCTGATTCAGCTGTGTAACTCTATGCAAACCAGATAATTACTGGGGAACAGAATAATTTGTATTTTGAGGGGAATATATACCCTGAAGGATTTGCTTTTGGGGAAAGAACACACTGCAAAGAAATTACATAGATTTTGTAAACAGATATGAAAACAAACAAACAAAAGAAAAGGTGGGGAAATATTTTAGGCCTGGCAACTCTAACAGTACTATGTTTGTGGTGGGGAAGGTAATTTTTCTTTCTAAATACCCAAATCCATATTGTAAAATTGAACGTCAGGCACACTATTGAACATGGCTATGCAGAAAATGGGGTGTAATGGCAACCCTACCCAAATACCAGAACCATGCTGAGGGGTTGGCTGTTCTTTATGGAGTGGTGAGATTGGGACCAACGTATTCGTCCACCAGCTACATGGAAACATGCTACTTAAGAAATACCTGTGCCAAATGTGCAGGTTTTAAGGAAAATGGTATTTTCCTTTTCCCCTTCCAGCACATGGGGACCCTTGGGCTTGCACCTCTGTGGTGCCAGCCAGCTGCAGGGCCTTGTATGAGAGATGGGAACTTTGTTTCCCACAAGTGTAAGCACTGTAGACCTTCTTCCCTCTAGCTTTATTCTCTGATTTAGCAGCAGACTGTGGAAGAGAGATGCTGGAGACACTAGATTCAGCATTTCCAGTAGCAGAATTAATACTGGAAATGTGGTTGAATAACAGCATCAGCATTTATCTCCCTTTGATTTAGCTCAAGTGTTTGCCTGTTCCATTTCTGTTTGCAGGCTTCCTGGTGGGAAACTGGAGTCTCCAGACTTTCCTACAGATAGGGTTTCATAGGCATGTTCATGCCAAAAATGTTTGTCTGATTACCTCAAAACTACCCAAGTTTTCCCAAATCCTGGGTGGTGCAGAGGTGTGTTGAACCTGTCCCATGGAGCACCAAAGGGTCCATCACTAAGTATCCTGAAACTGCCTCTGAGTGACTCCAGAGACCCGAGCAGGATGCTTCAGCAGTTCATGTTTGCTTATGGAAGTGAAATCTTGCATGAGGATGGTAAGTAAACATCGTAGCTGGCTATCTGGTTCTCTCAGCTATTCAGAAAGTCCTTCTGCTGTAGTTGTGGTCTCTGGCATTTGCATTTCACAGCACCTGGGAGAGATGGTAAGGGTGGCTGGCCAGCTGTGGGTGGCGGGGCTGCATCCTGTGAATTTAGGTGTAGGGAGGGTAAAGCGACCCCAAGAAATCTGTAGCAAAATGTGGGGCAAACCCCAATTTCCCAATTCCTCATCTAGAGCGGTGAGATGGTTTCTGTGATAACCTGCCATGTGGGGCTGTGCCTTTCCACCATCAGGAAAAAAATATTTAATTTGAAGACACTGCAAACAAATATAGTTAGGGGTAGCAATGCACAAAAAGCAGTTTAACAGAATGTTAAAGAAAATGGAAGTGTAAAACCTCTGTCTGAAGATCTCAGCCTTAACACTTTCACCAGGGCTGATCATAAGTTTTTCTTTTTTTTTCTTTCCTTTTGGTGGAGAAGTTTTCTAAGGTATTTTTCAAACTTTCCAGTTTAGCAATGTTTTGGCTCAGATTGAAAAGAGAACTAGGCACTGGGTCACAAGCAGAATTAGGTTTGCGCTAGTGGTGGGGGCAGGTTGCTGACACAGCTACAATCAGACAAAACATTTAAAACTTCTGGCTTTGTACTTCTCAAATGCCTCTTTTAGAAAATCGCTTAAGTTGTTATTAACATCCACCACCCACCTTCCCTTTCTGGTCCTGACATTGTGTAATAATAGATAATGTTGACATATGTTCCCTGCTGGTCAGAAATACTATACTTCTGTGAAAGGTAACATTTTCAAGCAATGACAAAATGTATTTTACTTGGACAGAACATTAGTTATTGGACTAATCTCACAATGTGGGATGTGGGGTAAAAGTTTTAACATTTTAGTTGTGGGAGAAAGTTTGTTGGGACAGTAAAAGCATCAGTATGGGGTGTGTTTAGTTTTCTTCATTTCTAGAGGTACTGGCTTGGTATCAAACTCTTGTGTCCATAGGAATTTAAAAGAAACATTTGTAGTATGTATGAGGAACAGCTGTCTGTGTACTCCCAGCAACTTTTCAGAATGACTATTTGGACATTATTTTTTCTAGAAAGGGTTAGAGAGCTAAGGAGTATGTGTGTGTGTTCCACATGCTCCGAATGCATTTTTTTTTTTTTTTACAGTAGATCAATTTTTAAATGTTGAGTAACTGTAAAAAGATCTGCATTTATTTATTTCCCACTAAGCAAAGCTGTCTGAAAATAGAAAAAGAGGAAGAGACAGCAAAATCTTCCAAACAAATATGTTGTGAAAAAAAAAATACTTTTGAAAGTAATCTAGGGTGAGATTCTATAAAAACGTGTCTGCTTCACACGCCACCAAACTCAGCACAAGACTGCGCAAGCCTGAAGAAATGGAGTTTTATTTTAAGTCTTGCATGGATCTCTGTGCTGGGGAAGCTGGAAATAATTTTTTTTATTGAATCTGGTCTTTTTACGTGCTACAACAGCATCCAGAAATAATCGTGTGTGTGTGTGTGTGTGTGTGTGACTGGAGGGTCTCTCATTCGGCAGATAAACATCTCCTCTTGCAGTGGGCTCCCTAAGATCTGTTTTTTCCCCTGCACTAAGAAGTGGGCTGATCAGCCCAATAGAAATGGGCCTTATCCTGCAAAATCAGTGAAGCTTTAGGGAACAGCCCTCTGTCCAGCATCTGCCTGCTGCCTCCCGGGCTCTGACATATTGCTCTTTGGGGACCAGGAACTTTAACCTGCACAGCCGTTGCCCTGAGCCACGAGTTTTGGTTCTGGGGCTGATTCTGGGGCTTCCTGAGCAAAACCTTTTGGTGTGGTGAGCTGCTGTCGAGGTCTGTGATAGATTCTCCCATGGAATGGGGTGGCCGGGTTATCCCCCCAAGATACCCATTATTCTTCCTTCACCCATCTGGAGCGTCCTGTTTGTTTTCAAACTCTCCCTGCGTGTCTGCTGGGCTGCCTTGGTTTGGCTCTGTTCTCAGTTACACCCATTGATGTCAGTGGGGTTGCGTTGGTGGAATCAGGAGAAAAATTTGGCTCCTCATCTTTTTATTCCCCCCTTTTCCTCTCCTTTTTCTTTTCTTTTCTTTTTTTTTTTTTCTTTCCCCTGCACTGTTCAGGCTAAGCCCAGCCTGCTGCCTGGCTTGTCCCAGGCTCCTGCTGCCACCGGGGTGAGAGCTTCTCCTCTGCAGCTCCTGCTGCTTGGCACAGCTTTGCTGCTTTGTATCCAATCTCAGTTCAAAACATATCTGTTCTGCTTTCTGCTTCCTCCCTCTCTCTTTGCTCGCTGCAAAGCATTTTATTATCCAGACTTTATGGGAGGCTCTGTACAAAATGAAGTTGTGAGGTTATTTGTTTTGGTGCAGCCAATCCAATAGTGTAAGCTACTTCCCTCCTTTAATCTTCTCCTCTTTAGATAGTACATAGGCTTTTATGTTCATTAATTGTCAGAAATAAATGCTTCTTTAGCTATTACTTCCTGAAACAGAGCAGTGATCTCTCTCACATACAACTGTTTATATTATGCATAGCATAGCTCTGTCACAAGGATGCATTATAAATTTTTGTAAGACCTTGCACTAGCATTTAGCATAATTTCCAGTTTTACTTTCCTTTTTCCAAAAAGGAAAGTATCCCATGGGTTATTGAACAGCAGTGCCTGCTGCCTGTCAGTTGACGAGGTTCAGGAGTAATCCCTGCTGAAGCCATCAGGCATTGGAAGAAATAGAAGAGTGATAGAAGCAGTGGGTAAGGTTAGTGGAGTTTCACATTACTGCTTTAGGACCTAATCGTTATTAATTATTCACCTAATAGTAAAGACTTGATGTCCCAGCTGAGATTAAGACCAAATGATGCCAGATGTAGTGCAAACACCTATTAAGTCATGGTCCCTTTATCAAACAATTTACGGTCTAAATAGACAAGACAGAGAAAAGATGGGAGATGAACAAAGGTGTCAGCACTGGAGACAGGAAATTGGAGGAACAAGGGCATTAGGGATAAGAAGAGAAGGTCACAGTGTAATTTACGGAAATAATCAGGGGAAGACCCACAACCGGGGGTAAAAGTATAGACACCCTCCTTTGGAAACCAGCTGAAAATGGTCCTTCCTGTCAGTGCTGCCTGCAGGGCCCTGGAGGGGGAAGAGGTGCTGTAGATGCTCATACCAATGGGGTATTTCTGAGTTGGGCTAAGGGTCTTCACACTTTCCTTCTTCTGCTGACCTTGCAAGATAGTGAGCAAGGGGTCTGGAGGATGGGTGCTACCATTTCAACTAACACAGCTAGAACTGGAAAAAGACGTGTCCATAACCCTAAGGGCTGCTCCTCTCCCTCCTGACTTGGCTGGTACCTTTATCAGGCTCCTTGGCATGCAAGGACCACAGGCCCAGGCTCTGGCACTCACATCTGCTTACACCTACTTACAAAATTTAACTTGCACCACCTTACAAATCACCTCTGAATTTGGCCCCCAGTTCAGCCCACTACTGAAATAAACAGGTCTATGTGATCAGCCACAAATGGTCCAGCTGGTTAGGTTTGTCACATGGAGTAGGTTGCTTTGATTTGTGTCCATTTTTAAGTTTAACTCTGTGCAGCAGAAAAGAGCTGACAACCTTCTAAAGTTCCTCAAGTTCTCAAACTGCTGTACAAATGTTAGCTATAGAAACAAAGTACTTAAGATGCTTTGCTTATGCCTTCATGAATAACTCTCTTAAAGGGTTGTGACATACTTGTACCATTACTTTGTATGGCAGTTGAAGGAAAAAAAACAGCCTTGGAAGGATGTTTGTTTTTATTTTTCTTCTTTTGTCCATTCTGTTTGGAGGAACTGCCAAGTTTGACTCTAAACTTGCAAGTATAGTAACCTTTTTTGTTTGAAGCTTGGGCTTATAACGTCTAGGGCTGCTTTTGGTTGAAAACAATTGTTATGTTCCTGACTCTTGTGATCAATCGAAAACAATTTCATACAGAAGGTTAACAGAGAAGGTCCAAACAAATGAATCCATGTGCATTTATCTGACAGTATTTCATATACAAATAACTAAAGCAGTACATTATCAATTCTCCGTAGTAAGAAGTATTCTTCATGTTTTTATAAAAAGTACTTAAGAGCAGACTTTGAAGAGACTTTGAAAACTTGCCAAACCTTCTTTGTATTTTGAAAGTTCACATCAAGAAAGTAGTAAATAGTCATTGAGCATAGGAAAAAGGAAACTATTAGCATTGTTTTCTTTAGAAGATAAAAAGAAAAATGCAGTGCAAAACTTCATAATCTCTGAAATGTGTATTTGTTATTTGAATCAATTTAAAACAATTGTCACTATTAAGTTAATGTTAGCCTGCCTACTGAACTGTGTAAAATGGTTCTGTATCTTGTAGTTCCATATATATGAGTTCCCCCCTTTCCTCATCTCCTTCTAGTTTTACAGGCTTAATTACTCCCATTTAACGGGAGAGTTAGAATTTATATGAAGGTTCTGCTTAAAAAAAACCCCTATTTTGGCTCCCCAGCCCTCCTTAGGACTTTTTAACCTATATTCATTCCTTTAATGTAAGAATATCTATCCTTGATTTCTATAAAGCAATAGTTCCTCAGATTTCTCTTTCTGGGGCCTCATTGCAATTGTGCAGAAGTTCTCTGTCATGAATTTAGATAAGCAATCCATTTTTGTTTGTTTGGTTGTTTTTTTTTTTTGTTTTCTTTTCCATATAGCTCCTGGGCCAAGCTTTCTGTTGTTAGTGTGATTTGGTGCAGCACCATTTTAAAATCCCTGCTAATCATCAGGAAAGATGAGACAAGGTGCTTTCCACAAGTTGAAAAAAAAGAGAATCATGTCAGAGTGAATTCAGCCATATGTTTGGATGAAACTATATTCAGGTTCATACCATATACCACCTTTGAACAGGTATAGCTCATGTTCGCACAGCACACAAGAACCTTGGTATTGTTTAATTTTGTGTAACCAGTAGCCAATTTGCCTTTTACCACCACTAATGCAGGTTGTACTTATGCATATATTAATTGCAAAGCCATTAAGCTGTCCCGTGTATGAGGTAGTACTATGAGGAAATGCCTGTTCACTTCATCTTTAATAAGTTCAGTATACATTCAGCTAAAAGGCATCTAAGCTGTGTATAACCTGTGAGAAACAGAAGTGGAAGTTGCTATGTGAAGAAACATATGTCTGCCACGTAGAAATGGGATATTTTCCACTGTTTGCTATAGAAATGTATGTAGGTTATAAAACAGATATGGTAAAGGGCTTGAATGGCTGTGCAAGCATATTGGTGTGTTTGGTAGCCAGCTATAAATGCTGACCTTTTAAGAGGGATCATGTCTTTATATAGAAAATGTATATTTGTGGATGAGATAAAGGTAGGATTACAGTAAGGATTGTTTTTTGGCAGGAGTTTCCGTGATTGTGTTTCTTAAGCAGATAGTTGATGGATTAAACGATCATCTGAGATTTTCAGAGTTTGTAAAGACTTTCAGATTTACCAATTCATCATCTCTTGTCTCCATCTAATTATTACAAATCTGTTGCCTCTAAATATTTGTTGCTGCTGGATATTGACTCATCTCCTGCCCTAGCTTTGTTCAAAGTATCTATCCCATTTTACAAGAAACAATCAAGAAAACATAAAATAGATTAAATTATGATAAATGCCAAATGCAGGAAAATATCCTGCTGAAAAGTGTACAATTTTTCATGCTTCTCTGCCTCCATTTTTTTCATTGATAAAATGGATCTAATCATATTCACATCTTTTATGTTTTTTTTTTAATGAACAGGCCAAGGTGATGGCCTGTTCATGACCATTCTCCTTGTAGGGAAATGATGAGTGAAATTTGGTGGGATGAGGTTTTGTTCAGCCAGCTCTTTCAGGGGACAGTTTGTTCCCTGTGGATGGGACAGGACTGGTGGCCTTGCAGCTCTGATCCTGACAAAATGTTTCTGGGGAGGGCAGAAGCGATGGCAAGAATGCAGGAGGATGCAGAAGGAGTTCTTTCAGGCTTCCAGTGGAAAATGTTTTTTCCCATCACCACCCTTGCCAACTTCCTTCTCCAAATTCTCTAACATAGCTCTTTGTGGCTCTCTGAGATACAGCTTTCAGGGCAACATAGATATTCAGACTGATGGCACTCTCCATATGCTAAGACACCCAAAATATAAACTCCTAATAGAATTTCTGTTTGCAGTTGGGGCCTTCAGGTCATGTTTATTTACTCCCTGTGAAATGGCACAGTGTCCTCACATGCAAACTGGTAACATTCCAGCTTGACTACTTTCCTAATGAATCTATCCTGTTAATATTAATCTTGCAGTGAAAGCACACTTTTCCTCCTCAATTCTCTTTTCAATTCATTAACAAATCTTCCTCGAAGGTAGGATTGAAATTTGGAAGCACTTTTTTTTTATAACTGGCACCAAACAGGCACCCCCACAGCAGATGAAGAGGGATGTCACATTTGTCCTCATGTCTAGGAGAGCAATGCAAATTACTATTCAGCATTTCAATTACAGTTCTTTCCATGTGTAAACATGCTTGAAGGGTCTGCTCAAGAACCTTTCCCATACTGTCATTTAGATCGCAATATTAGGATCTATCTGATAGCTGAGTAAATGGTTCAGTTTTCCATTGATGTGGACTCTGTGATGTTTAGCAAGCAGAACATAGCTTAAGAAGCACAAAAGTCTTTGTGAATTCAACTGATTTCAATGAGGCCAGGTCTTCACAAGTCTGTTAGCATTGCCACAGCTTCATGGAGCTGAATAGGAACAGTCTGAGTCTGGATGTCCATACAAAGCAACAACATTTTATTTTTAGCAGTGGCACTAGTCCATTTCTGTATTCGTGGTAAAAATAATCTACATGTAGTTCTTTCAAGGATGACTTTTGATCTAGTTGCCTATTTAGGGATAATGTCAAATGCTTTTTAGTCTTCTAAAATGCAAAATTAATACTGTATTATTCTAGCCAGTATTATGCCGGCAATAAAGTAGAATTTCATCAAGTTAAACCTTTCTGTTAGAAAGATTAAAGTAGAAGGCAGAGGGCCAAGTTCTCTGTTGAGTGAGTGTTGAGCAAGATGATCCATTGACATCAAAGAAATTGGAATTTACACCAGTGTAAGCAAAACCAGAATTTCTCACACAGATTTTCTGTATATTTTTGTTAAATCTCTAAATACAGGCCCATAATAATCCTTCTGTTACTAAATATGCACAAGGTACAGTCCCAGTGGCAATCATATTAGTGGCCAAAGGAGATGCAATTTACATTGCCTACATGAAAGTCTTAAGGTAACTGCAGTTTGAATGACTTAGACTGCACAGATGTGCTCATTAATACATAAACTACTGTAAATATGCCTTGCGCTTCCTAGAATCTTGCTGCCTGCTTTTTTAAGGAGAAAACTAAGTTGTTCAGCAAAGATATAATTTTTGCCATTGTTATATACTTGGTTTGCCATTGCAAAAATGTACTTTTTAAAAATTCAGTATATAAGTCCAGAAGAGAAATGCTGGGGCTCCCTATCTTTGGGACAGGGAGTTGCCTTAAGCTGTTGGTGGGGTGTCACCACTTGGTGCATCCAGCCACCATCCCAGATATCCTCGGAGATGTAGGGTGAGAGTATCTCTCTGCCCGCGCCCACCCCACCCAGCAGCCTCTGGGACATTCCTACAGCCACTTTCCAGTGAAATCCCACGCCGGCAGGGTGACTCACATAAGAAGACGTTCCAGAAAGAAGAATAATTATGCCGTTGCTGGAATTGATGTAATGGTGTTTTTCAGGATGCTTTAATAGACATGAGTGATGTTTTGGCAGGCAATAGAAATAGCTCTAGATATCTGATTGCATTACTGACTGCTACCAAGGGCATCTCTGGGGAAAGGGACATTACTTAAGGTACTTTCTCTGTATTTTTAACTTGCTGGAGTTAACTTTTAGCGCGGCATAGGGTTCTTTTTTAGAAGACAGGCATATTGGAGAGCTTAACCAAGACATATAACAAACCAAACTCTAAACATACACAAATTCCAAGAGACGGGCCTGTGTAAACAACATCATAATTCCCTGGGTTATGTGCTGTTTAAAATAACATTCAGCTATGCATTCACCTCAAAAGATTGCCACTTAACAGCATTGTTTCTTTTTGTAATCTTTATTGTTTAGGTTTATTATGGTCCTCATTTTTTTCCTCCTTAGAAAACATAAACAATTCGTTTCTTCACTCTGCAAGCAGGATGCCCATGTCCTGGTGGCTCTTCTTCCGTGCTGCAGCCAGTTAAAAAGATAACAAATAAGAACTACATTGATACTCTTTCTCCCAGAAATAAGTTTATTCTCCCTGTCTATATGTGGTTTAATACCATGTTCCTTAGATGGTGTTTTTTGTTATTAATTATTCTACCAACGTTTAAACACACCAGTTGGAATTGTACTCTTGGTTAACACCCACACAGTCCCACCAAGGGCTTAATGCCTTCATTTATGCTACATATTAAAAATAATAATAATAAAAAAAAAGCCCTGCATACTGATGTCCCTGGGTTGTTTTGCAGAGCCCTATCATTTAGCTCCTCTCCTCAGGTAAATAGATCTCTTTCTTGGTCTGGCATGTTGATAAGCCTTCACACTTGGCTGGGCTTGAGGTGTATTTGTGCAAAGGCAGATTGTTTTAGTTAACATAATCAGTGAACTCACTGTTCTACCTGGATGTCTGGGAGAATTGCCAAGAGATTTCCCAACATTTCAATCAGAGGCAGGGGCTATAAAGCTGTCAGTTTTCTTGTAGGCCAATTTGCCTTTGCCATGGTTCTAACGTTGTGCTCATTTATAAAGAAATCAGCTGAGGTCTTTCAGGGTAATATTTTATGCTGGTTTCAATTCGAAAAAGATTTCTTTTCCCTTCCCTTCCCTTCCCTTCCCTTCCCTTCCCTTCCCTTCCCTTCCCTTCCCTTCCCTTCCCTTCCCTTCCCTTCCCTTCCCTTCCCTTCCCTTCCCTTCCCTTCCCCCTCCCCTTCTTTCCTCCTCTCCCTCTCCCTCTCCCTCTCCCTCTCTTCTTTCTTTTCTTTTTTCTTTCTTTCGTTCTCTCTCTTTCTCTCTCTCTTTTAGAAAGCATTTCCTGACACAGAAAAATGCCCCAATTTAAGATTGTGATACAATAGGGGTTTTCTTTTAATAATTAATTAATATTCTACTTTTGTTCCCAGCAGTGGCAATGAGCTTCAGCCTCAAGTAAATCTGTTCTTAAACAACGAAAATTGAGATACTCAGGTCAAATGTTCAGGGTGATTTTGGTCTGTGTAGTAATTACAATCAGAGATATGTTAAACTACCTGAAAATAATTCAATTCCACAGGAAAAAAAGTATACCTGCAAGTTTATGGTTTACAGGTCATTGTCTTCTACCCTGCTTCCACCTGCCGTAATAAATTCTGGTGAAATATCTACTACGGAGTACTAAACTTAGAGATTTTTTCCCCAAGCCTTCAATATTTACCACCTTGTGCCAGGTTACATCATGTAACCTTCAACAATGTTGTGACTTTTTTTTAGTTGATGGGATGCAGAGGAGCAGGGTCCACATCTGCTTGAAATTTCTTTGATGTTCCCCACAGGAATTTTTTCAATAATTGGTCCATTGGGTGCTTTCAAAATATTTTGTTGGGATCAGGACCTAGGACAACCGACTGCAATTTGAAGATGAGAAAAGTGGACCTGTTCATTCTGCTCTGCAATGCTTCCAGCTGTGGGGAACAGCGGCAACAGGGATGATGCCAAGCTCATGGTCCTATGTGACTCTGAAGGACTGGTATGCAATGCCATCAAACATATTTCACAAGAACACTTTCAGTCAGTTCACGTTTTTGAAGTTTCAGGTTCCTGAGGGTCAGTGTCCCAAAAACATGCTAGTGCACTGAAGAAGATGGTGGTGGCCCTGGGAGATAAGAGAGGTGGACTGGAGGAGCTGGAATTGGGAGAGTTGGTCTTGTTCTTCCTGGAGAGGACTCTGGGGAGACCTTAGAGCATCCTTCCACGGCCTAAAGGGGTCAACAAGAAATCTGGAGAATGACATTTTACAAGGGCATGTATTGCTAGGGCAAGGTGGAATAGTATTAAACTGAAAGAGGGTAGATTTAGATTAGATAATAGGAAGAAATTCTTTACTATGAGAGGGGACACTAGAACAGGTTGTGCAGAGAAGTTGTGGCTGCCCTATCCCTAGAAGTGTTCAAGGCCAAGATGGACAGAGCTTTGAGCAACCTGCATAGTGGAAGATGTCCCTGCCCATGGCAGGGGAGTTGGAATTAGATGGTCTTTAAGGTCTCTTCCGATTGCAACCATTCTATAATTCTATGAATTAAAACCAGGTTGAGCATCACCTGTCACAGGAGGATTTCACTCCTATCAGGAATATATCAGGGCTTGACAAATTCACCTGTCAGAGGCTTTACACAGCTGATTTATTTGCCAGGACAGGTGGAGAGCTGCCTAGACTTATTGCTGAGCCAAGTGGCATGAGAAGAGGCACATTAAAGAAGTTCTGCCTCTGATTGCAATAATGAGAGCACAACTGTTACAGCACTGCAAATTAGCAGACAGCTTTAAACCAGCTCCCAAGCACCGAAATTAAAAGCACTTAATACAGGAATCATATTCTCTAGCTAAGGCACAACGGGACTCTGGTGAATTTAGATTATAATGTTTCCGTGTTGTAACAGAAATTTGTCTTTTTGAGGCAATCAGGGGAGCCACATTACAGCAGGACTTGCAAAGATTCGTGTTTGTGTCTAGTGGCTGCAAATGCATTAACTCTTTCAGGTGAACTTTGTGAGTGCCATGATTTCTTCTACACTGAATTTGGTGGACCTCTGAAAAATAATTTTCAATTCAAGGTAAGTGGGACATAGGTAACAAAATCTGCTTCATGATCTTTCCTTGAAGAGGAAAAAGATTCTTGGCATGGACTTATATGAATAAAGATATATTGGACAGTCTCCAGGTTCTTTGTTGTGACTTTAACAATTAAGCAACAATAAACCTCAGGTGATGCGGCTCAGCTAACAACCAGATCAACGAATCAAGATTGTGATTAAATCAAGAATGTGATTCTTGAAGATTATTATTCTCAAGCAGAAATCAAACAGTCTTACATTAATTAATTTTTCTACCTAAAATGATACTGGGTAAACATATCAGCCTTTTTTCCCTTCACCTCAGATGTTGCCAAACACACCACAATGCCATGTATTGTAATGAGATAGCAGAGAAGACAACTGTTATGCTCATTACTGTTTCATTACTTGGTGATTGTGAGAGCTTTTTTGCATCAGTGCCTGATTTCTGTATTATCAAGAAAAGGGCAAGGTCTTTGATGTTTTGTAACATTCTTCAGTGCTACTGGAAAACTACTTGCTTTCTTCCTTTTCAAGGATACCTCAGTGGTTTATAATTGATCTATAGCAGATCTTTCAGATTTAACCTTAGGTCATATATAAAATATTAAATATGGCCATTATAGGGACTATGCCTTTTTAGAAAACTGTATGGGTGTTAGCCTTTATGTCGCAGACAAATTCCAGTTTGGGCAATTAAATTTTGCCTGCATTCATTTTCCATGCAATTTTAATTGGATAAATTATTTTTAATTTCCAGTGCAAAGTAATAGTGAATTGTCTTGTGCTGTGAAAGAGTTAATACTTGCTGGGCTAGAGGTTGCTGTGTTTCAGTAGTATGTGAATCTGATTTGTATTTTTGAAGAAACCAGCAAAAAAAAAAAGCCAAATCCTCTTGAAATAAGGTACAAAATTTGTCAGATGTTTTTGCATGCTGTAAAAGTTTAAAATTATGTTGGTGACATCCAAGTTATCACATACATATCCGAAAAAGCAGATTTTCATAGTGTTCAAATATTCAGTATGTGGCTCATCAGATTGCATTAACCACTGCTACAAAAGGGAAAGGAATCAATACATATGTAAATGTGATTCTGGTTTAAAAAGCTATTCTTGGTTTTACTGTTACCATGCTAAAAGACACTGTAAACTGCAACAGACCTATTTCCTATGGGTTGTCTTCCCTTTGCCACTCAACAAGTGGAGCAATGTGGCCTGCCAGAAGATGGGTGCAATGAAATGAGGACTGTCATTAACCATTTACAGAAGACCTTATTTCATATTGAGGAGGTGCCTAGAGGTGGAACTCATTTGAGAGGTTTTCCTGGACTTTGGAAATTGCATAGATTGTTTAAACATTTATTATGGATTACATATCATGGGTGAAACATACTTTGGTTTCTGGATTTGGTAATATGAATGGTCATTAACACTAGGTTTTGTCTAATTTAAGAAATCTGAGTCAGTTATCTGAGGCTGTGAGATCCATTAGCACATTTTTCTTCATCTGTAGAAAACTTTATAGGTTACCTAACATTGTACTTTTTAAGAGTAGAAGTTTTGATCTTCGAGTCTCGAAGATAAAAACTCATTAAAAATGTCTAAAATTATATATATAAAAAAAAGTGGGCAAATAACATTTTCACTAAGCAGTGGTCCTTGAAGTTGTTTACCTTCATATATATATATATATATATATATATATATATATATATATATAAATCAATAAAATCAAAAGCCAGGTGTTCTTCTTCATTCTTTCCTTTGTACAATGTATATATTTCCTTTGAAAAGGGCTGGCACTGGAGAGAATAATGATTGAAATCCCAAAGGTGACAGAATCTGACCCTGATGAGGGTTGGGAAGCTTGGTGGAGCACAGCAAAGGAGTGAGACCCTTGAAGTGTTTAGGGGACAACAGTCACCCCAAGGGTGAAGTGAAGGATGAAAGCAGCTCTTGGGTAACCCCAAAGATGTTAATCACTCCAAGATGACAACTTCTGTGTTAAAATTTGCTCACCGTCACACAGGGTATGGAAACCTGGCAAAGGCAAAGAACATGAGGGGAATTTTGGATTGGTTTGCTAACAGATGTCTGTGGGGGATCAGATAGGTCATGTGGACAGACATAAGGATTTAAACCATTTAGGAGATAAACAGGTGATAAGAGAAGGTAGAGGTAACCACGACAGTTATTCATAAAAGTATGATCAGAGAATATTTTGCTTTTTAAATTTGTTATTGTATAGCCACAGTGGAGTTTGGGTTTGTTTAGGCCAAGGATCCCAAGAGAGATCCTCCAGAATATTTAAGGATAATCTGTGGGGATTTTTGCTCCCATCTGTGGCTTTCCTCTTGGAATGCTATAATCTGAGCTTCACTTTAGGTAATTCAAAAATGTTTATTATCTATTTAAATGGAACTACCTTCACTGTTTCTTCATTGAGTTTTATGGGAATAAGCCCAAGAAGCATCATGCAGCAAATTGGTCTGCATTGTTTCCAGGTTAGCACTGGTATAGAAAAGGACTAGAAAGAGGAATGCTCAGTATATGCAAACAGAAAGGAAAACTGTGTCCTTAGGATACCTCTATCTTGATCACCTTTAGATTTTGGTCAGGATCTCTGCTGCTCTGATAGTGAGGCATCTCAGCACTCTGTGCTGTAAGGATCTTACCCATCAAGGAGGACCCATCTTTGAATTGTTTATGGCACTGTTAACTTGTTGAATATGAAGATTGCTGGAATATTTGCTACTGGTTAAGCATGAGCACTCCAAATAGTAACTTCTCACTATGTCATTCTGGGCTCTACAAGTCCCTGGACTTGCAAATTTGGAGGTCTTTAATCAAGTACCTTCAGAGGACCAAAGAGAAAGAAAAATCATGATGTGGACCTCCTAGTCCTAAGCAATAACTGCTTGGTCACTTGGATATTTAACAGTGATTTACAAGCATTAACGAATTGGAGACTCAATTACATCCTCAAGGGCAAGGAAGTAGTATCTCCCTTTCCTCCCTACACAATTTGCAAATGGAGTAAGGGTAGCACAGCAAGGAGGAGGCTGATGATTTCTCATCTGATGTTTTTACCACTGGGATATATTTCCTCTTCTCTCCTTTGCCCCTTCCCTGAATGCCTGAAATTGCCATTCTTTTTTGAGTATCTTTTGATACATTGATGTTGGGAAACCTAAAGTTTTTGATTTGAAGTAATAGCCGATGACAAATCTTTGAATGTAACACTTTTCTTTCCAATTTTTTTTTTTTCTGTGTCACATCTCCAAATTTGTAATCTTTCAGCTATTATATGAGTGCATTATGAGTTTGCACACTGATTAATGTGGGGTTAATAAATTTGTCCAGTGAATGTTGGTGTAAAGGAGTGGCTGCTGCTGAGTGTGCCTCTATTAATGGTACGTTCTGATTGGTTTGGAGAGCAAATCATTGTGTGCTTCACCTACTCAGAAACAACTGCTCCATGAAAAGACAGAGGAAGACTGTATCTTTAGGAACAATCTGTTTTCTGTCTGTAATTAATATGTTCCGGATTGTTTGGCTACTTTGGTTGGTGCATCACAAACTAGACTATTATGCTCCAAGCTACATTTGGGACATCCAGTAATAGCTCCTTTTGAAAGCATTAAGAGCAACGGCTTTAAATCACTGTGGGTTTCAGTAACTATCTAGCTTTGCCTAAAGAGTGCCAGCTTTCTGTAACAAGCTGATGAGCTATCACTGGGTTAAAAAAATGTATCCTCAATTCACACCTCTCTGGTGTAAATCCTGTTCCAATTTTAAAAGCACCTTGTTATAACAGTGTTGGACAGAGGAATTCTTGAGGCTAAGTGACATTTACAGCCTATGATACTGGTGTATCTGCACTGCGTATCCATCAACATTTGGCATTTAAGAAAATCTGCTCATCCTCGCATTGCCTGTTAAACACTCATTCTATTAGCAGAAACAAAAAAAAAAAAAAAAAGGAAAAAAAGGAAAGAAGAAAATCATCCTCTTTTCATTTGAGTTTTTAATGGGCAAAAAGGGGTCAGTTTGACTGCAACAGTGTGAAATCAACCCCAAATGACCTTGGGTGACTGTACACCTAGAAGGAAAAGATGGTTTAAAATGACATTTTTTTTGTCCACAAGTTAATGCTGGAATAACTTGCACTCTTTAGCATGTACAGCTGTATTATCCCAGGGCAGTTTTTGGCTTAGTGTGAATTTACACATCTGTCAGATCGCTTGGAGATCCATAGGCGAAATGCTGCACTTGGGAACATTGTGTGGATTTGGGATGTTTCCTGTAGGACCTGGGAAGCACAGAAGAATGGAAGGCTTGCCTTCTTGCCACAGCCAGAGCTCCTTACTGCCCATCACCCTCTGCACTCCAAGGAACAGAACAAAAGCACTTCTGTCCACAGGTGATTTTAGGCTTCACTTCAAAACTTCATTCTTGAGTCAAAACCACATTTTTCAGTTCAAAACTGCTCTTTCAATTTAAAACATCTCATGCACTCCCTCCGGTTTATTCCAAGTAGTCATCCCCAAGGGGTATTTGAATTTGCTTTAAGGACTAAAGGTTTGTCTGATTTGTTTTTTAGAAAACAAAAACTGAGCATCAGGCTATGATTACCAAATGATAATTCTGGGCTTTGGCCACGGATCGAGTTCCTTTCTTTTTTTTCTTTTACTTTCTATATTGCTTCAGCCATTTCTATGTTGTCTTTTCTTCCTGGGCTACCATGCTGTAGTTGTTGAGCTCTCTATTTTAATGTGTCTTTAAAACCAAGGGCATGTCCCACGTCTTCTCAAGGTGCTCTGCTCTGCATATGATTCTGATTCTAATCTCCAGAGCTCTTCATACACTCTGAATGCTGTGCCATGGCCTGAGCTGGAACCCTCAAACCACACAATTCCTGTTACCAGCTTCCCAGGTAGCTTTTGGAATATTTTCATTTATTCACTATAGTGATTTTATACTACTCTGGCCTCTAACTTGCATTGGACGTTGCTGCCATGTATTTTAATGCATAATGCATTTTGGGATGCAGTTTGTGCTAAGAAAAATATGGCAGTATTGTTCATATGGCAATCATTTTCTAATTCATAACCCTGGGACAAGTGAACACAAAATTTCTTTAAATTTTATGGAGTAAGAGTGAACACAGTAGAGCAAAAAAGGTTTTTCTTCTTTGTGGAGCTGCATTGCAGTGTTTGGGGCTGCTGTGAATGTTGGTGGAGCAAGATGTAAGGCAGATGCACTCACTTTGATTCATTTTGGGGGAGGTTGTGTGATGGCATAGCTCACAGTGGAGCTGGCACAGCTTCCAGGCCTAGGGTTAAGTTGCTCAGTTTGTTTCAATTGGTAATTAATAAAAGCAATGGCCAATTTGACTTTATACCATGTGTCTGTCTGTGTGGAACCTGGCACATGCAAACCCTCTTTCTACCAAGCAAGGATAGTCAGCATATTTTTTGATGTGCACATTATTCAGGGGACTTAGAAAGTGTGAAATTTTGGTGAAGGCGAAGAAGCCCTCTGACCTCTGTTAGTTTTAAAGCAGTGGTTAAATACAGCTTTCAAAATGTTTCTTAAGTGCTGGTGTAGGCTCACCTCCTACAGTTTCCAGATTTTTAGTAGACAGGTCCATCAGAATTTCAGGGCAGAATCTCAGCAGTTGGGTTGTCTCGTAAACCCAGAAGGGGCCACCAACATTTTGGTGCAAAACTTCCCCTCCCCACTCCTCAAAAGAGGAACATCTGCTCCTTAGCATGCTGCTCATTTCCATGGCAGGACTCCAGTTGCTCTTCCAAAGCAGAGCTCAGCAATAGTAGTGCTGGTGTCTGAGCTCTGGAACAAACCAAGTGGTTTGCGTGTACTTTTATGTGCCATGAGTTATTTCTACTGTGTGCTTATTTATAATAATGGGCATTCATTATTATGAGAGAGTCTTTTTGCTCAGGAATCATCACAGTACACACTGTAAATGCATCTTGACAATGGTTTGCATTTGTATATTATGGGCTCATAATACGTATTTATTTGTGTGTATAAAACCGTAATACCAAATGCATCATAAAAAAAAAAAGGAAAAACCCAACAAAAAACAAAACACACAACAAAAAACCAACAACATAGGAAATTGCATGAACAGTAGTTCCATTTAAAACATCATATCTTGGCCAATTTTGTTATGTCCAAATATCCTAGTCATATTGTAGACTAACAGCCTGCCAAATTTCACTTAAAAGCACAGCCAATTTTTAAGTTACAGAAGCACAAAGAGCAGTGGAATGTTCTTTTTAAAGACTCCTCTAACTTAAACAAAAATTATAAGGTTTTTATTGTTTTGTTTAAGTCCAAGGGAAAAAAATTGCTGCAACTCAGCCTGGATCACACTGCAGAATTCAGTGTTTGACTGCCTACATCACCAGAGTATGATCCTTAAAACAAGCTGATTTGCTTGCTAGAAGTTCAAAGCCCATGTAAAAGTATATCTATGAGTAAATATGAGTCAGTGGAATTTTTATTAATGGAATCTGGTTTTATTTTTTATGTATTTATTCCCACCCACCCTCAAAGCAGAGTTCTCCAACTGGGCTAATAGCTAGAGATATTCCCCACTGACTGCTGTTCTGAATGCGGGTCTTTACAGATCCTTTATCTTGCTCTTTTCAGATTGTAACAGGATATGCTTTCTCACTCACAGGGCAATAAACAGAAAGTTTATAATAATCTGAAGTAAGAAATACCAACTGTTTTCTTTCTCCTATCAGTTGTAGTCAAGAACTACTATTAAAATACCTTAAAGGAAAGAAACTAATACTCAAATTGTGGATGTAACCTCTAATGTTTCATGAAAGAATTGTTTTTTTTTCATTTGAATAATGTTGTGTTGTCAGGAAGAAAAAAAAGATCCACTTTTAAGATTTGTCATCTACATACTTAAAATAATTTTCCACTGGCATCAAAGGAACAAATGCATGGATTCATTAGAATTACAGGAAAAAAAGAGAAAAATGGAGTTGATGTGTTAAAATCTCCATTTTAGCTCTCTATAGTGCCTGCCGTGTGGGGGGAAAACAGTTAATTAGGACAGCAAAAGACAGCACTGAGAAAATGTGCTGCGTGGCAAAGGTGGCAGAACTCGTAAAAAATTCCTGTTGAATAAGGAAGTTATAACCATCACTATAAGGCGGCTTTAAAAACACCACCACAACAAACCTAAAAAAATGTATATATCTAAAAGCCCTCATAGCAATTCCCCGTCATTCGGTTAGAGTATTTCCAAGAGGTTACGATTGTAAAATAGTATTTCTCTCTCCTGCGCAGCCGGCTGGATTCTCCTCTCCCCTCTCCGCGCCGCCTTCAGCCCTACGCCGGGCTGCCTGTTCTTTATTCCCAGCGCAGCTTTTAGCCCGCGTGGCCAATCGGGGCGGCAGCGCTGGCCCAGGACTGCGCTTGGTGCTGAGCTACAAATGTGATTCCAGCCCTGACAGGGGGATTATAGGAAACAGATGACTTACGCTTCTAATTTGTGGCCTTAAATTGCAAACAGAATTTCAGGAGTCGAGCAGAGTAATAAATGGCAATAGAGAAAGCCACACACAGCCAAATCAGTATGTGGTGGTTGTAGGTTAAACTAAATAGGAAGAGACAGGTTATGATGGTTTAGTGTATTACAGAGAAGAAAGTCTTAAATTACTAGTGCTGAGAGGTATTGCACTATGGCAGACAGTATTGCATTGTGTAGTCTACAGATATCACAAGCAGAACAATAAAAAAGCAGGTTTAGCATAAAACTTGTTGCTGGACATATCTTTTTTTCTCCTTAGAAATGGAAGTGATGTTTTATGTTTGTTTTGACCTTAACTATATGCTTGCCCCTTAACATCTGTTTTCTGCTGTTGCAGTTTTTCACACCAAATTAACTGTCAAGGCTTTAGATAAAATAAGTTAAAAATACTTCCAAATAATTTTTTTTGGTGACTTTCAGGACTAGAAGAGTGTCCTGTTACTCTTCCTGTCCTGGATTGCAGTGCTTATCTCTCGCAGGCATAAAATATATGCCATTAAACATTTTCAAATGATTAAAAATTAGAATTGCAGAATTTAAGTATCTCCTCCCCCTCCCCCCCCCCTTTTTTTTTTTCCTGCTGATTGCATCTCTGTCAGCCACTGCTTTTTGTGTAATGGCATCAGAGTATGTTTTGGAGGAGGTTTTTGTACTTTCATGCTGGATCTGCTGACTTCTTTTGTTATCATTTGTAGCTTCTGGTTCTGAAAAGCTTTGGTGTGTTTATTTAATGATGATTTGTATCAAAAGCTTGCTCCATGGTGTTAATTGGTGTATGCTCCTTTCAAACCTTAAATTATAAAGATACATTCTTAGAACCCAGACTGGTTTCAGATCTGATATGGTGATGACTAACATGGGATTTGTTTTTTTTCATCTCAGTACAAGAGGGAAGGAGACATGAGGAATATGCTTAAAGGTCTGGAGGAATAGCTGGCACCACAAAGGCATATGTCAATTGTTAGTATTTCTTAAGCCTTTTAATTTGAAGATGTATTCTAAAAAAAATTGAAAAAGTCTTTTCTTTAACAATATGTGATCTCTGGAGTCTCTGTAGATGCTAGAAAAACATTTCCATTACACACCAAGTAACACAGCGGTATTATCCTACCACCCAGATAATACTGCCCTTAAAATGACAACTGGTTAGACCTTGCAAATGGCATTAACCCAAAGATTTGAAACAAGAGAGGAAAAATAAACCTTTGGCTCCCCGGCAATTTGCATTGCTGTGCAACCTGTAGGCTCCATCCTGCCAATTTCTCAGTTGGAGAAACCCTTTCCGGGCATTCTAGCAGGGTCCACTGTAGATGTTTTATTCCAGGCAGTGGAGCCTGCCGGCATTTGAATGAACATAACTGTTATTATTGCAAAATGATTATTGTTTTAAGCAGGTCTTTTGATTATCATTGAAAATGACTGGCTAAATACATTTTGATTAATCACTTGCAAAAATTATGCTTGTTAGAGCTGTTTTATATTCTCTGTTGCTGTGTTCTCACTGTAGGTTATAGCCATTTCTTTACAACTGAAGATTTTTCCCTTTAAGTCACCTGGTGAGAAAGGAAAACAAATCTTAGTTGAAAGCTTTTGTCTGTGAGACAGACTCCTCTTTTCATCTCTATGTCCTTTAAAAAAATGCTCAATTATTGTCTGTGCCACAGAGGAAGAATGGGGCCTACACAGGACCTGAACCTTTTCAGACAGGAGATGTCTTTTGTTTTTGCACCCCATCAACACCACTCACCTAATTAAATCTGATATCTCTGGCTGAAGCAAAATGATTTGTTAATAGTTCTTTGGGAATTTTCTTAATGAGTTTAGATGTCTTTTGTATGGTACATGTGGGGGTATTTTGCAAATGGAGCTGAAAAAGAAAAAAAAAAAATGGGGCAAAGAGGGAGGAGAAAGAGCACCAAAGCAAGGAGCAAGGTGTGGGCTGACGGCGGGTCCTTGTGGGCTGCAGCCAGTCATTAGCCAGGGACACATGGCAGAGATGCTCGGGTAGAGCCCTCCCCATCCCACCCAGCCAGGGACATCTGTCAGGGACTCAGATATTGCACCTTGATCAGGCTGAGACAGTGACACCATTTTCTTTAACAAACACCAGCAGCTTTTCATTCTCCTTTATTTTAACATTTCTCAGGGGTTGGATTCCCTTTCTTCTTCTGCTCTGCTGAGAGTAAAAGAAGCTTGTTAACTTGCTTAGATATTTTGACTGCTGATGCACTTTGGCCACTTGCCTGTGGTAACAGTGTCAAAGCATTACTTGGGATAATTGCTATATTTGCAGTCTGAAGAGTGCTCTGACTTAGTGTTCAAGCTGCTGAATAAAAAAGAAATTGTCATTTTGGAAGAAATCTGTGAATTATCCTCCCACTTAAAAAAGTGCACAATTTTCAAAATGTCTTTCCCCCTTGTATTCAAGCATAATGTTATTCAGATAATTAACATTTTAATAAATCACTTAAAATATGAGATCACAGCTTAAAAGTCTTTGGTTTCAGTAGGGTTTTGTTTTGTTTTTTATTTTTAGCTTTGGGGATTAACCACTATGGGGCTCTATTCCTTCATTCTGTGCACACCCAGAAGTACTCACCAGTCCATAAAAACATCATGTGCTTCTAGTGTGGGGTTTTCAAAGGATTCAGGATCTTGCTCATAGGTTTTGTTAAGTTTACTAGCCTTTCTAGTTTCATACTTTGAACTACTACTGTAAAATATCAGTGTTCTTGTAATTACAAAATAACTGGGATATTAAAAATATTACTTACATTGTCAATTGTGTCTCAGGTCATACTACATCTGGATAGCCTGTGACAATTTTTGATAGCCGTTCATTCAGTAAAGATGTGAATAATTTATACATGCTCTTATGACATCCATTTTCTGAGTGGAAATTGAGACTATAAAAGAATTTAATTGTATGAGTGCACTACAAGAAATGGTACTTCTAAACTAATTTGTTATGCTTTACACCATTCTGATATCTTTGTGCATCCGTTTGTCGTGCGATCTTTTTCTTTGAAAGATTATGGTAGGTATCATAAGCAAGCTTTGGTCTAGGAAAAATGTCCAGATTTCCTGCAAACTCACTGAATGCCGGCAAACTGCCTCTGATCCCCCTTTAGCAGAGGACCTGGGAGGATCATATCTGGTAGAAACAAAGGATTGGAGTCCAAGGACCACAATCTGTAGAGTCATGTCAAGATTGCCATCAGCAGCTCAGGGCAAGCAAAGGAAGAGATGCTTCAAGCAAACAGTGCTTCTTGTGGCCTCTGTTTTCAGATCTGTTCACCCCAAAAGCTCTAATATATAAAATAAACAAACAGTAAGGACATTTTTTGATAGTCTGCATCATGTCTCAAAGTCTGCTTTTCCTGATTCACACTTACAAAATTACGCTGGATCTACCGTATCATAGCCCCTAGGCAATATATAGTAAGCTAAATCTGCCTTGGAAATCCATCATTTAATATGATCTAGAGAACATCCAATAGGAGAAAGTGAATGATGAAAGGCCTGAATGAACCTTTCCAATGCCCATCCTCAAACCCAAGCTAATCAACCTAGTAATTACCAACATTAGCAGTCCTGCTGCTATTCCTCCCTTACCTACGTTAGGGCTCAATCCTGTGAATCTGGCTTCTGTCATTTTACAGCATACCAATAAACAACTATTGATTTAATCAAAATTACATAGATTGGAAGCCAGGACAGTTCTTGGCCCCAGGAAATCTTGTGAGGAAGCACCTACTAAAATTCTCATCCTACATTTTTCTGTTGCTCATAGGCTTCAGTGCTCACCCGCTCTAATCCAAAGTGAAGCATACTTTGTTCTACTGCCTCCAGATACCTTGTGTGGCTGTCTGATGTGCATTTTACCTGGCATTTGGGAGTATTTATTTAACATAGGCATGATTACTTCTCTTACAGCATTAACTCTGAAAAATGCTGAGCTCTTCCAAAAAGTGCTGATTATTGATGGACAAGGTAGCAAAGGGGAGAGGTATCTGGCATGGTGTAGGATCCCAGCTGATGTGACCTGAGGCTGTTCGTGGTGAGGTTTTAATGCGCATGACAAATTTGCTAACAAAATTGTTCGACAGTCAGATTTTACTCTGGGTTATGTGGATTTAAATTAGCAACAGTTCCAGAGGCTTCATTTGTTACTGGAAATTTCAAAGATGGGGTAGGTCAGAAACTGGCTGCCTGTGTTTTGGTGTGTGTTCTCCTCAGTGAGCAGAACCCTGTCCATTTTTAACTCTTCCTTTATTTAATTTTTCCTTTATAATTACCTTTATGTTTCTGGAAGAGCTCTTTTCTTTTTTTTTTTTTTTTCCCCAATTGGCTGTCCTGCAGGTTTTCCAACTAATTTTTTAATTTTTAAAAAGTTAACAATTAATTTTGAATTGGAAAAAAAAAAAAAAAGAGAGAAAACTGAAAATGACCCCCTAAAGCCCACTGAAATAAAATAAAAAAAACCATCCTCCAAACCCCTGAAATTCCCGAAGTTAAAAAAGCTCCTTTCAGTTAGGATAGGATCACCAGGGCTGGGATAAGCCCCTTGCAATATTATGCATATTTGAAACATGAGAGCTATTGTTTTGAAGCTTTACTATGTTATTGTCCTGCTTGTCTCAGTAAGAAGCATATATCTCTGGTGGATGGAGGTTAGCTAAGTAAGTCATGCATAGATGGAATTTATTAAGTTTGCATGGTAGTGACAGCTGTGAGTGGGAACAGTAACTCTGAATGTGCCAAGGGCTGAGAAAGGGAAGGAATTTTCATATGTGTCTTAAAGGAAAACGGCAGCGTAATTGTGAAAGCGCTGCTAATCACTCCATCTCATTACCAAGAGGGAAAGTCAAGGGAATGATTTTAAAAGTGTAAGAGTCTGGCAGGAGGCTGCCTTGGACAATCTCACCAGGCAGATAAGGATATGGAAGAGTCAGGTTCTGTTACGACCACTGAAACACAGACAATTTAGTATAAATCCATTCAAATAGAGTCATAAGTATATATCAATGCAATGTAGGAACTGATTATCTGTTAAATTGTCCAATTATTTTTTTTTTTTTTTAATATAGAATTAACCCCCAAATCACTTCCTAACCATCTGATCTTCAGGAGCTTCTTGTGGAAACACTTTCTTTGGCATTTTTTTTTTGCATTCCTGCTCTGCCTCCAGAGATGAAATTTACCTTCACTACTGGATCATTGGAACGGCAGCTGTCACTTGGAGGAAGACAAACTCCAGTTGCTGGGACTGATCCTGTCAGCACTGCATATGAGAGTGACATGCAGCTCGCTGGGATGGCCAGCAGAAAAGTCAGCCTAGCCTGTGAGTGCCAGTGATGGGCACCCCAAGGTATCAACCTAGGTGGGGACAGATGTGGAAACATCAGGAAAATGGGAAACAATTATTAATGACTCACCTGATATTAAGTCACCTTGTCCTCCTGGTTTATTGCTCTGGTTATGATAGGTCAGGCCAAGCAATGGATACCATCTGGCACAGGTATGATCCCTGAGATAGTGAGAGATGTCTTCTGCCTCCTAAGGCTGTGGTGAGCAGTTATAGATCAAAATATACTAACATGGCTTTCTGACATTGCTTTGAAACCCAAGACCCTCTCTGGCAGTTGTAGGGTTACCAATATGAGGGATGACTCCTTTGCACCTCCTCTGCCCCTGACTTTGATGCCCTTCCTCCTCTTGCCCTAACCTCACTGCACCATGGATGCCATCACTGTATGTTCTATGTACCAAACATACCCTGGGACAGGCCTTGTCAGTACATTTTTATTTTATATAGGTATAATGCTGACTGGCAGAATAGGATACCTACCCTGTTTTACTAATAGGGCTTCTTTTTCATTTTGTTTGATATTATACATATTTTTTAAATAGCTTCCATCTTCATAGCTCTCAGCACTATCCAGATTTTTTTCAGGCAAATTAAAATTAATTCTAATTTTAGAAAGCTCTTTAGGTGGCATCTTTTAATTTTCATCTTTTCCAGGGCTTTTTTTGCAGCCTAAAAATGAGCTTACTGTAGGTTAAATCCATGTTCTTAATGAAGCACTTCTTGCTCTCTGTTTTTTGTTGTTATACACACAGAGGATATGTTCTGTTGATGTGTGAGGACTTATGATTAGATGAGAATTTACCTCTGAGGAAGCTCAGATTATCACACATAAAGCATCAGAAATAGAAAAATGATGTGCACAACCATGAAAAAAACAATGGATCTTATCTTTAGCTTTTTTCCTAATCACCCTCTAGCATCACTACAGCAGTTAAGTTGCCTGAGGGCTTGCTAGGATTTATAGTTTATTATAACATTGATAAGAGCAGCTGAGCGAACAGTGAACTGGATGTTTGGTAAATATTAGTTTGAATTCATGGCAGAATTTTGATCTGATGTGTTCACAATTCTCCTGTATTTACACAGTTCACTGCAAAATTGCACTGCATTGACTAGTTTGACAAATTATGTGTGTGTGTGCTTTTTCCCTGAGTAGATGCTTGAACTAACCCATGTAGATCAAACAGTTCTCGTTGTGGCTGAAAGCACAGTTTGAAGTTGATGCTCTTTCTGTTACATGAATTACATATTTCAGTTAATAAGTTATGCAAATGGTGAATTTTATGTTTGTCTTTTGTTGTGTTGACTTTGAGTTTTGAATAACATCCAGGCTAATAGTTTGATGGTGAAATTAGTGAATAATTTGGAACAGCAAATCATTGCTTTTGTGATCTGTCAATGAATCATTTAGATAAAACTCTTCCCTGTGAATTGTTTCATTGTCTTATATTTTGACACTTGATGCCATAGCATTTAGGGATTACCCTGAGGATTTTTCCTTTGATTTGCATGGGATTAAAATCAACCCCCCCAGGACTACCTTAATGCTACCTAATGGATAGTACCTCCATGGATTTATGAATCCCATTGCATCTAAATAATGAAGGAGAAGTGATGCAATGCCCTTCACCCCTCATTCTCTGTGGCTTGTAGGCACTGAAGTCTGCAAGTAGCTTTTCCTAATCCAAATTCATCTAATTCTCCTAATTCCAAATTCAATGGGAATTTTGGTATTCATATTTTTTCTAGGTATGATCAAAGTTAAGCAATCCTGGGTTAGACTGTTTTAAAAAAGAAGATGAACTAACATAAAAATTAAACCAATTTTTTAATTCCTCTCTTTTCTTTTTTTTCTTTTCTTTTCTTTTCTTTTCTTTTCTTTTCTTTTCTTTTCTTTTCTTTTCTTTTCTTTTCTTTTCTTTTCTTTTCTTTTCTTTTCTTTTCTTTTCTTTTCTTTTCTTTTCTTTTTTCTTTCCTTTCCTTTCCTTTTTTTTTTCTTTTTCTTTTCCTTTTTTTTTCTTTTTCTTTTCCTTTTTTTTTTTTTTGAAAAACAACAAATGGAGACCCATGATAAATCCCATTATGAAATGTACAGCTACAGTAACTAATAAAAATACCAGGTTACCTGTAATAAGCCCACTGGTTTGCAGTGTCTGCCTGTTAGTAAGAAGGCAGAAGATCATACCAGACCTAGTGTATGCCATGAGTCCACAAATGGACATGACCCACCCGCCCAAGCTGCCAGGATGATTTCTGCTCCCCATGGCCAGGCTGTGCTACATCTGGGACTCACATCTGCATGGCAAAGAAAGCTCCATTGACTTCCTGAGAGCTGTTTGTGAGCTCATTAGAAAGAATAAATAACTACATGTGGAAAAAAAAACAACCAACCAAACCCCCCAAACCCAGCTGATCAGATCTTGCTAGTAATTTAGAAAAAACCCCTCATATTCTACCCATTTTAGCAGAGGGGAGAATTTTCTTCCAGGATTTTCCAGACCAAGAATGTCTGCTGGTGCTGTGAACCAAAGCAAGAACAAGGAACAAGCAGGCCCGCACCCCCCTTCCCCCCCCTGCCCCGTTTATGCTTCTCTAAGTTAAATCACTTATCCGTGTTTTACCAGCCTTTATCAGAGTTTGTACACTTGCTCCAATTAAATTATTTTTTCTTCAGGGGAGCTTGTGAGGCACTTACATAAATTGTCTTAATTTCTGAGTAATGCAGTCTTGACAATCACTTAAGACAGTATAGTTGATACTGCTGTCAGGGAAGTCTCTTTTTCAAAAGAATGTTTTTATAGAATATCACTGTGACAGTTCGCTTAGATGGATGTCTTTAGCAGAATTTGATTAATGTAATGTAATAAAAGAGATGCACACTAAAGTGTCTGTACATGTCTTGTTAAGTATGTTTGATTCATTATATGTAGTTCTTCTCACTTCTTTTCTCTTCCCTCAGTTCATTTTTTATCATTTCAATAATATATCTATAAATATGAAAAAGTTGGCACTTTCTTTGACATATATGGCTATTAATTCATAACTCTAAAAAATTGTATCTTTCAACTTGTCACTTTAAAGCTTGTACAGTTTATTACAGTAAGTAACCTGTGTTGGAAATTAGATTTTGAACTTTAGCAAGGAGATAAATAAGCTTGTGGACATAGAAGTTATGGAGAGGATACCTAGATATAGTGCTAGAATAAAATTGCATGAAAAGATCACTTACTTGAAGATGATAATTTTAGAGCTCCCCAAGGATCACATTAAGATTGCATATTGGAAATGGGCTTCAGCTTGAATTCTAATAACTTTAATTCCTAGAAATGGTATTATTTCAGTTCATCCTTTTTCTTGGGTGGGTCTGTTTTTCTCATTCTGTAGGCAAATAATACATGTCAGCAGCAAGCAATTTCACTAAATATATGAAACTTACTTTAGAAAGACTCCTGAAAATTCATCTAGGCTAAGCTGTGTCTGTCAAGTTTCAGCGTCGATCAACCTGAGGAAGACAAAAACCTGGAAAATTTTAATATCTTTGTTACATAGCATACAATGACATTTAAAGTGAACCAGATTAGTTATTTCCTAATTGGCCAATTAAGTCACGGGAAAGCAAGGGTGGTCCTTAACTTTTTTGCTTTGCTTTGCTTTGGTAGTAGAATAGCCAATCTGCTGCTTTTCTAATTAGTTTTTACTCTATGACTTTTTCAGAGCATGTCTGACAAGTCCAAACTTCGACCACAACAGGTTTGGGACTGCACAGACTGTGCTAAGGATTCTGCAGCTGGGATGTCTTCTTTGTGAAACTGCTTCTCAGGACTTATCTGGACTTGGAAAACTTTCTTGAGTGAATTAAGCGGAACAGGAGCTTCTGAGCTGGATGTTTGTGTTGGTACATCTCGGCAGGAGATCATCATCCCTCCTGGTGTGACTACATAGAGGGTTTACAGGGACAAAGCCATGGGGAGGGAAACTGCGGAAAGATGCCACCACTCTACAAAATTACATTAATCCTCCTGCCAGCAGGATTATTTCGTTTGGTTATGGCAGGGCATGTGGTGCTGATGACTGCAACTCGTCAGGCAGAGCATGCGAGAAGCTTGCACCACTGACATCCAGAGCGCAGACCACATAAAAGAGCAGGTGGGTAGAAATACGTGCCATGGGGCCTGGCAATGGATATAAGGTGGGTTTGCTGGCAGCAGAAAATACAGAAGTTTGGGCAGCCCAGGAACAATGGGAAACCGCACAGTGTAACTGCTGCTCAGGTTTACAAATCACGAAGTGTCTGAGGATTACACAGTGAGCAGGATAGATGCGATTGGTAAAGATGTGTGAAATCAAAGCTCCTAAGTGAGGACAGATGGACCAGCCTCAGGAAAAGGGAGGCGAGGAAGACGGAGATGCAACAGAAGATGTGGTGCATGGTGTAGGCGCACTTTGCAGTTACTTTTTCTGCAAAGCAGGGGCTTTATTACTGTTTTGCTGTGGTTTCTACTAGACCAGGGCATGTAGTGTTGATAATGTGTATGCTCAGAATGTGTTTGTATTAATCAAGTGTATGTAGTAAACAGGATCAAAAAGGAGACAGGGATCCACTGATGAGAAGCATTTGAGCTTCAGTATTTTCTGAAGTTTTGAGAAAGCGTGTGTGGTTCCCTGCAAGCCACGGCTGACTGCTGTGGGTTCGTAGGCATCCCTGAAAAGGGAACTAAGTGCTCACAAAACAAAGGTAGGTTTGTGGAAGGAACACTGAACCCATTGTACATAGACCAGCAGAGATAACATTTGTAATATGGCAAAAAGATGGCAGCGTTAGGTACCACCTGCTGGGAAATGTTGGCCTGCAAATGGGGAGGTGTGCCATGCCCAAGAGCTGGGTGAGCTACTCTCAAGCTGGTCCTCCACAATGCAGTCCTGTCTCAGATGCTTAAGTTCCTGTCTCCTGTGCAAGGAAGATGGTCCTGCTTGACATGCACAGGGAAGAGGTCAACTCTGTTTGTTCATAACTTTCTTATTTGAAACAGTCATCAACCAGCCAGATAAAGAAAGCCTAGCAAGCTTTTCACCTTGAACAAGCTGTATCTCAGGGAAGTCAAAGCAGCTGTGTTGATTCCTGTCAGCACACTTGTCTTTGGAGAATCATTTGTTTTATAAAACCAGATTGCCAGATATGTACAGCAGAAGGAAAAGGGAAAAAACACAGGTTTTTAATGAAAACGAATTAAACCTCTAGGAGCGAAGAGCTCCTATCAGTGATAGTTTGCAACATGTGAGCATGAGCTGTTGGGATAGCCACCTGAAACAATGACTGAGTAGCAGGAGAGAGGACCACTGATGTAAGAAAAAAACGTCACAGACTTGTTCACCTCAGTGTGAACACAGGTCACTTCCAACTTTTCAGGGAACAAGTATCCTGGTGTCTCTGGGGTGTTTTCATGAGGGAAATTCATCTCATCCACTGGGTGCCACAAGCCCCCCTGCTTCTCCCTTCACCTGGGTTCCAGCTCTTGTTGCTCCTGCCCCACACAGATGTACTAGCAATTGATGCAAGCAGATTGACTGCCTGCTTTGTGCCTGAAGCTGCTGTGATTCACCACACCTCTAATCCATACCTTTCCTGCCCAATGCACTCTAGACTCAAAGCGGTCACTTTGAGTGTGCTGGGTTGCATGCAGGGTTGAGAAGGCACTATGGGCAGAGGGTTTGCTACAGGAGAAAGTCATCATTGAATATTGTCTTCTTCTGACTTGTGATGATTTGGATCCAAATACCTGACATCCACAAAAATGATGTTGGACCTGACTGTACACAGATTATCCAAACCCTTTTGAAACATTGCATTTAATATGAGCATATATGTAAGTGCAGCAGTACATTTTAGATCCTAGGGCTGCTCTGGAGATGCTCTAATCTTCTTCTCAAATCCACTACTATAAAGCAACTGAGACCAAGAGGAGCATCCACAGCTGTAGAAACTGAGGGACCTTCTGATCACAATGATTTGGGATGTACACACTGGGGAGGAAATAATCAATTTCTATTGTGAATCAGGTAAAGGACTAGAAGATAGCTCTTCCAAATCTAAGTAGGTATTTTTACCTTTAGTCAAAGCTATATGTAACTACCATGAATAACAGAAATATATCATTAGGATGCCTGCTCATCCTAGGGGGAGGATTATTACTGGTCTCAGTAGATGTACACATGTAGGTCTCACATGTCTCACTTGCCAATTCAGATGGCTTGGCTTATGGACTTTCATGAACCTCATTCATGCATGGTGGAGGAAAGCCTCAGCACTTAGCTCAATATTAATGAGGTTTGCTGGCCAAGGTGTGCTGCTGGCACAGGTGAGGCTGTTCCTTTCCATTTGCACCCTGCATCATCACAGCTGCCTTCACTTGGGCTTGGTAACAAGGAGTTGACTAGTAGAGAACTTGGGTTCTCTTTTTTTTTTTTTGGGTCAGGGAAGGAAAGAACAACAACAAAAAAATGAGTAAAGTAATTTTGAGGGTAAAAACATTGACTGGAGATGGAACAGCAAAGCTGAGGCAATGTGCTGTGACAGCTTGTGATCTCTTTGTGTTTAAAAACTAAGCAAAATTCGGCTTTCCTTTTCGTGCTGGAAAAGGCTTGAGTGGTTGGTCTTGGGGATGTTTAGTGTTTGACCTCTGGTCTTGCTGTTTGCCTTGGTTTCTTTAAATGAATCTCTTGAATGTTCTTAAATAAAGCAAGCAAATAGTGTTGCCTTAAAGAAGTTAGTGCCTTTACTTGTGTGATTAAATTGTGTGTGCTTAATTGTTGTTTTGATACTAGTCAAGGTACATAGCTGCTCTGAATAGCTTCTGTGAGCTGGTATCTCTTCTTTCTGCACACTTGTGAGTGAGGACTTCTCTATTTGTGTGTTAGTTAGCGGGGCTTATAAGAAGAAAAGAAATAATTGATGTAAAATTGTTGTAAGTGTAGAGCTATTGCATGCAGTTGAAGTTGAAGGCATTGCAACTAGTTTTAGTGCTGTGTTTGAGGAAGAGAAGCAGCTTTCCTTCTGAGAGATGCCTGTTCCCCAAGCAAAGTAACAGAGCCATGTGGAAAATGCCTGTGCCTGCTTCATTCAAGCTCTGTAAATGCAGTGAGTCAGGTATTTTGCCTTTCTGTATGCTGAGCTGTGAGCTAATGGAAATATGCTAAAAACAGTTAAGCTGGAAAAATAAAACCTGGCTGATTGTTAATCCTAATAGTAGAGGGAGCTGATCTGATAGACTGGAAGGGGATGCCCAGCTGTGTACCCACAGGGAAAGGGAAGGAAGAGCTCTTTTGCTGCCTGTGGCCAAGGTACAGGTTACTGAGCACCAGGGCAGGGAACGGTTTGAAAATGAGGAAGGGGTGTTGCAGGGTATAACATTTCTTCTGGAAAGAAGGGTGTGTGTTGTGGTGAGAGCACAAGGACGGCAGGCAAGAAAACTGTAAACACCTCTCTGATTGGGCTGTTTCCTTCCCTGTTCCTTCTGCAGCACTGGCCTCCCCTGTTATCCCCAGCAAGAAGAGAAGTGAAAATTAAAACCTTGTGTATTTGGGGGTGTCTGTGTTCCTGCTGCACCTGCTCAAGTGCTGAATTGCAGGTGTTTGCGGCCACAATTTTGCTACTGCTCCTGTGAGGGAAGGACGAAGGGTTGCAGCCCCATGAGCTGGGCGCAGGGTAGCTGCACCATGTTTGGGGTGCTAGAGAAACCTTGGGTGCTCTAGGGATGCTTTCCAGGTCACACCAGGTAGAGAGATGAAGACAAAGTCATTTTTATGTGTTTGTTTGCTGTGGCCCCCAGTTTATTGCTCTTGATCTGCTTCCTTCCCTCAAAATAAAAATCCATGGTTTATCAAACCTCACTTTCTCAAAGTGCCTCTACTGTCTTTCTAAGTTTAGTCTTCTCTCTGAATTACATGCCAACTTGGGGAAAGAAGGAGGGGAAATTGGTTAATTGATTAGTAATTTAGTCTCTGGTGATATGCTTATTTAAGAAATCTGCTGAAGTTATATATGTCAAATGATTCACATAAAAACAACATCAAGTGAATCATATATAAAAATGACATAATTGCTATTAAACTTAGAAGCCATATGTGTAGCTGAGGAAATTACTTTACTGGCTTTAGCAACTGTTATATTTCTTCCCAAAGCCAGTTATACTTTTGTGAACAGAGAAGGCATGTTTATGTGTAGGGAAATAGCCCCTATGTGTGTTATTTGGAGATCTGTTAATTCAAGGAAGTAGGTGCATATTCCAACAGTGCAGGGAAAAAGAGTGTTGAGAATCTGAGAAAGGGGTCTGTCGCTTTTTTTTTCCTCATCAGCAAGATTAAATGGCATCTCTTGCAATACGCACCATCTGAGATTTTATTGCTTTTTGTTATTTTTAGTACTAAGAGGGAGATTAAATGAAATCTGGGATGTTTCAGACAGTGTTAAACTTTTTATTACTCATTTTTGTCATCAGGATCAGGCTGACCCAGTTGCATGGGTCATTAGAGAAGGCAGGCTCTCCTCTCCAAGCACCCATACAACTAATTACCTATATAATGTCTTATGGGAAAGTTGAATAAAGCAACAACAAAAGTAAATATAGCTGTTAACACAACCAGTCTTTTATTTGACTTTCTTCTGAGAAGTCTGTGTGCTGAACTTACCATGCAAAAAGTATTTTATGTGTGGCTCAGCATCCATATAGCTTTTGTGAGATCACAGGCTTGTGTCACTTTCCTGGGTGTTTTGGAAAAGTATTTTCATTTATCTCTTTAAGACTACTTGAAATAATTGTAAAATATTAAATCAGTTTAGATTTATCAGGAGAAGATTAAAAAGATGACCTTTTCTGAGCCTGTATTTACTTCAAATGTTTGCATTAAAAAAATTAGCTTGATACAGCTGACTTCAGGCTTGTTATTGATGGTTTCTTCATTTTAATTCTTTTTTTATAGGGTGGTGCCTCTTATATTAGTTGCAGCCCTAGACATGTTGATATATGCAATAAAGAAGGCTTTTAGGTGGTGGTGTTGATGAATAGCTGTTGTAGCACTTTTCTGCAGTTAATCTTGGAATGAAGGAAAAATTCTGGTCTTGCTTCTGCAGGTTTCAGAGGTCTTGTTTGTCTTCAGGGTGGGTTTTGTAGGTTCATGAGCATGCCTGCCAGCTGGTGCCAGCACAGTTTTAGTTCAGGATATGAGCAAGTTCTCCTTGATGAAAAGGAAGGGTCAGTAGGCAGCTATTCAGCTTTGACAGAATGCCCACGTCATCAGCACGGAGGAATAGAGCATTTTCAGTAATTAGTTGCTGGTAAATCAACTTCTAGAAGCCATGCATCAAAAACTATTCCAGGGATATGTCATAAGTTGTATTTGGCTGTGTTTGCAATAATGTTCCCTATGTTTTGGGTACCCTAACTGTCCCATGGTCTGTCCTTGCATGCATGGCGCTCGGCAGTGAGCCTTGAGCATGCACCACTACCACCACAAGCACTGGGGTTTTCCTGGCACAAGCAGGTTGGTCAGGGAAGTGGGGATTACACTGTCCTGAACTGGCTTTTTTCCTGCTACATGTCTGTCTAATCTTGCTCTGAAGTCACTGACGTAAGGGGAATGGGCTTGGACTAGATGATCAGTGCAAAACTTCTGTGATGGGGATAATGATTTAGTCTGTAAACAGGCGACACTAATGGAGTCCTGTGGCTCTGACTCAGCTGTCTTCTTGTTTTCAGCCCCAGCACTGGAAACCCACATCCTTCCCCTTGCCTCTGCCTGCTGGCCCCTTCTTTCTCCTCAGACGTTACACCTTTTATTGAATGAAGGCTGGGAGCTCGCTTTTGAGACTGTTATCGAGGAGATGGGGTTGTTTGGGTAGGACTGTCACTGAACCTGCCAGTAAAAATAAGGGGCTTTTGTTCTGAAAAGTAAACGCAGCTGGTTTACTTTTATCAAAAAATCCCACAAACCATCAAACACCACCCTGCTTCCCCCCAAAAACCAACACCCCTCCCCCCCCCCCAAAAAAAAAACAAAAAAGGAAAGGGACATCAGGTTAGGTTGGGAGCTGCAAAGCAGCCAATATTGCTAAAGAATATTCTGACTTGCAATCTTTCTAAATAGAAACTTGTCTGAATGGAGAATTGGTATCAGCGGTCATGAATTCTTTTCTTTTTTTTTTTTTTGATTTTGGGAGCTCTTACTCATTTTCATCTGAATTCAGGTTCAGAGCTGAGTCATTCCTTCTGCTCTTCTTCCCCTGGTGACTTTTCCATGCTGTTTCATTTTTCCCAGATAGAAGTTACTAGAGCAGGACTCTGCTAACCACACCACAAGCAGTGAAAACAGCGTGTGATTTCCTTGGGAAAAGGAGAACATTCTCTGTATGTGTTTCTGCAACATGTGCCATGGTCACAAGAATGGTCTGTGCTTTAGAGAAGCATCTCAGGATAAAGTGTGGGAGAGGCAAAGGCCATTAGTATCACTGGATTTACTGCTAGCTCCAGCTAAAGGGGAAATAACAAACAAATGTGTTGTAATCTTCACTCCGGTGCTCAGTTTAGCAATGCCGAAGGTCGAACAGGGGCTGAAAAAATTGATGTTGGGAGCTGTTCTTGCATGCTTTATATTTTCACCTTGTTTGGTATTGACACAGCACGGGATAGCATGAGAGAGACGGAGAGAAAAATGTGTTTCAGAAGAGGAAAGGGGCCCCCATATAATGAAGAGTTCAACCAAAATGGGGGGGAGGGATTTTTCTTTGCATGCCAGATTTCTTGCCACTTTCAAGCTAATCCTTTCAGTTCACTTCAATACAGTCACTGAAGTAGCTTAGAAAAAGAGAGAAAAAGATCTTTGATATGCTAGATCAACCAAAGTTTAAAACATCTCTCTTTGTATATGCCATTTACAATGCAAATCTCAAGTTGGCATTTTAGGCTCACTTACTGCTGTTACTGAAGTACCTTGGGATACAAAGGCTGGAGGTGGAGCGAGATCCCAAATGACAGACTGCCTTTAATAGTTCAATAATAAATTTAAAAAAGAAAAAAAAAGTGTAATTTTTATACATACACCTTCTACCTCTGCAGTGTGTGTGAGAGATGGAGGAAAAGGGAATAGTATAGTGCAGAGGCTGAAGTTATTGGCCTGAGTCTTTTGAGAATTTGAACTTGGCTTTGCCGCATGTCTGCAGAAAGGATTTGGCCCTCTCTGGGCAATCCTGTGACTTTTCTCTTACCAGGAAGGAAAACATATGTGCTAACTATGTTTGCTTAGTCAGTGAGCAACTGGTTAAGTATACTTTTGAAAATGAGCCTAATTTGTAAAGAGTTGCCTTCCCAAATATATAACCTGATTTCTTTCCCTTGTGTTTTCAACATTTAAGCACTGATTAAATGTCACCAAAGATAATAGGAGAAATGCTTATGATGGCCAGGCTATTTTAAAATAGCATGGGCATGCTTAAAGCAATAAGTAATTTTGCCTCTGTTGCACAGTGTGCTTAATGCATATTTAAATTAATCTGTAGACAACTTTGAGCAAGCTGGATCTGGAAATGAGTTATCTTTCTAATTGGGGATATTTGGGGATTTACCCTGCTGGATTTCACATGACCGCTTCTTGAAAGGTGACTATCAAACAGGTTGACTTTGTCCTGCTGTCCCACACGTGCTCTCTAGTGGGTGTGGGGATTTGAGGTGATCCTGTCCATCTTTTGAATCTGGGTGTTTTGGTATTTCGTGGGCAGTGGGGTAACTCTGTGGACTACAGTTCATAACACAAACTCATGTTCTGTTTCCTAACTGTGTTTTCTCTTGGTGATATGTAATGAGGGCAGAAGTGGAGGTCTTTGTGATAATTTACAACTTGGTTTGCTGGGAACTGTCTTTTCACCACAGACCTACAGTGCAAGGCATTGATTTAAGGAACTGGCCAGGTAGCTGAAGTTTCCCCTGGTACTGTGGTATTTAGAGTTGCTTTACAACTGTTTTCTGGTACTGTTGTTCTCTGGAGCATCTGCCTATCGATAGCTGTGTCATATAGAAATCAGTAGGACCCTTTGTAGGGTTGTGATACACTTGGTAGCTTAGCTACCAGAGAGTGAGTTTGTCCTATACCGTTAAATATTTCTAAATATCATTATACTGCAGACATTATTGCAAATAAAGAAATGTAGCTAAAAAGTAAGTAAAATGGACTTTGATGCAAGAATTATCTTCTTTTTCTACCCCCTGCTTAGTGTCAACGTCCTCTGTGACCACTGAGAAACTGCTGTGGCATGAGCAGAAACATAGTTCAGGAGAGCAGCAGAGAAAATGGGAGCCAAAGTGGTTTTCTTGTGTGGGGTGTTTTGATTTTTGTGGTTTTGTGTTTTTTTTTTTCTTTTTTGGTTGCTGTTTGGTTGTGTTTGTGTCTTTTTTTTTTTTGTTGTTGTTGCTGCTGTTGTGTGGGGTTTGTGTTTCTATTTTTTTTTTCTTTTTGGTTGGTTGGTTGGTTTTTTTTTAACTGCAAATATCATGTAGTTCACGACTATAGCATATGACAAGCTGTATTCACCGAAAGTGCTAGTCTTTTATTTTGAGGGGTTTGGAAATGTTTCGTTGAATCTGGGGAATGATGGGTGAGGGGAAAAAAAAGTGTGTCTTCTAACTGAGCTGTTACTGATTATACAAGTGCAATGTACAGATTAAGAGCCTGATCTAAATAGCACTGGAGTCAATTGACTGAAGTGGACTTTGAACCAAATCTCACGAGTGTTCAGCATGTGCTGTAGTGGAGGGTGATGGAGGTGAGCATAGCATGCTTTCCAATTTCGAACAGAAATTCCAAAGCAGACTTGATTTTCTGGCTTGTATTAAAAACCCTAAAATGGTTTCATAAAGGCTATTTTTAATACGTAATGTGAGAAATATTCAGCTGCAAGCTCTAATTATTAGTAGCATCTCAAGATTGTGACTTTGCAGGTGTAAGAACTAGCATGTCAGTTTCTTTTAGGACAAAAGGGTGTTTCATCAAACTTTCTGCTTTTGAATGTTCTGTGATCTAAGCCCACTAGATTACATATTTTCCCACACAACGGTGATTCTATTGCTTATTTCAGACTGCTACGGAAAAACTTGAGGGGAAAAATATAAATAAAATATGCCCAAGCATGCAAGTCAATGATCTGTGTGTTAAGCTTATTGGCACATACAGGACAATTTTATTGCATGACCTACTGGTTAAAAACATCAAAAATATAAGTCAAGTCATTTGAAGAACTGCTGTTTAGTGAGTTAGAATGAATAAAGTCTTTATTGAGTACATGCTTCCAGATTCATCACTGGTTCTGTTTCAGTCATACCCTATCCTAGTTTTAACTGCCCCAGGCAGTCTTTCTGAGGCCACTTGACCTGCCAGTCATATTTCAGAAACTACTGATATGGTACTTGCTGATTTAGTTTAGATTCCAAACAGGCCAGCTGTTGGATTACAGACTAATGACCCATCAGATGCTAAAGGCAAAGGCTTTAAAGTGCACTAGTGAATTAAGCCTCAACATTGTCTGAAGGGAAGAATTTATTATGTCATTAAACTTGATTCAATGTTTCATTTCTTTAGATGCATTGAACTAAGCAAGAAGTAAGGAATTAATGTGACAGAGATACCATTTTGATACTATTCAGGTAAAGCACTGATATTCAAGCACAGAATCAAGGGATGCCATTTCATAGAATTTTGGCTGTATTGATAGAAACAATAGGTTGAGAAAACTCTGCATAGCTGGTTAATCAACCATGGACTCCTCAGACTGGGTTTACTTGAATATATGCTTCAGTTGGTAAATACATGGGAAAGTGAGGCTTGCCTGATTTGATGAGACCCTTGGTGAGGTTTCAGGGGCTTTTCATCAAATATCAGAGCCTCAGTGGTGTAAAGATATTAGTATTAAGTTATAGATGGCACTGGGATTTAATGCAAAACTTAATACAAGCACGTAACGTGATGAGTCAAATGGGGATTGCAGCTTGTCTCTCAGAAGACTATTAAAGTGATCTGAGGGAAAAATCCTACATAATGCAAAGATCATTTTAAAACCCCTAAAATTGGTGTTTTATCTATTTGCATATGTCTCCTATTTGTGTTACAGCAACAGGAGAAGTGTTTATAAATAGTAACAAAGATATTTCAGGAAAATGTTAGGATTTCTGCCTGTAGCTTTTGTCACTCATCTATTACAGGATCTGATGAAGTTCTCTTGAGTTCAAGATGCTTTTATGTTGCAGAATTTGTCATGTGATCAGACAAGATGTAAAAGGCTAAAGTAATCAGTGGTTTTACTGAAATTCTTTTATATCAGACAGTAGAATGGTAAAAGTGTATATTTGAGTTTCAATTCATTTAAATTACATAGTTAGACTATATTTTTAATAAATTATGCACTATATTACAAACGTTAAGTTGTGCTGAGACACTGTGAACCATATATATTTATATAACAGCAGGGCTGGGATTAGGATTTTTTTTATTAGAAGATTTTAATCATTTTAATACAATTCATAATCAAAAGGAGTATTTAATATTCTGGTCTTAAAATTAAAGTTGACCTAACGGGCTGATTGTCTCTTCCCTTAATGGAGACTACTCTTTCCTTAAAATGTGATAGCTTTTCTTTGTGAGTTAAAGAAATGATAAAGGTCACTCTGATTTACATTCATACACAGCTCTACTTTTTTTCTTTTCCTTAACACATTGGAAAGGTGAAATTCACTGCTGTGCTAAAACTACTTTCCATTGTGTTCTGAATGAGTAAATCCTACAGATAAGTGAGTTTATAAACACACATACCTACCGATATGTATTTCTCATTAGGCTTCTAATTAAAAAACCATACGTATTTCAACTGACCACTGCAAGATATTCTGTTGGGTGGGCTTTGGAAGAGCTTGGAAATTCATACAGCTCTGGGAGATTCAGTAGAACATCCAAAGCATTTTTCACCTTCCCCTCTTGTTAGAACACTCTTCATTAGTGTGATAGTACTAAGTAGGTGGTCCATAAATTGTCTCAGACCATTATGAAACTCAGATTTACCTGGCTTATGGTGGTAATTTTTGTTCTTGTGCTTTTTTTGTGTGTATGTTTTGAATGAAATGCTCTGCTAGGAATCAAGCAAAAAGACGTATTTTATTATTATAATATTATTACAATAATAAAGGGTGTACTATTACTATTCCAGGTGCCCTATTCCAGACTCTGTTCAAGGCCAGGCTGAATGGAGCTTTGAGTAACCTGGTCTAGCGGAATGTGTCCCTGCCTGTGGCAGAGGGGTTGGAACTGAATGATCTTTAAGATCGCTTCCAACCCAAACCATTCTATGATTCTGTAATTCATATCAGGCCAGTGTACATCAGCACAAAGACTTCAGTGCTTGAGTGCTTGTTTGGGACTGGAATGGGTACTTCAACAGCTGAACACTAGCAAAAATTTTCCCAAGACTTGATTTAGTGTTTATAAAACAAATTTTGGACTCTCAGAAGCTGCTGTGTAGTGGAGTTAGTTTTTTCTACTATACTTTGTGGTGGCATTTTTGTCAAAGACCAGACTGAGGTTACGTGAAGTTCTCTGTGTGGACAGCCTCAGTTGCCTTGCCCTTCACTGGAAAAGTCAGGAAGCTCTGAACTGGAGGCATGAAAATAAAACAGATTTTAGTATTATGCTAAAAAGGCAAAATATGCTGTTTAAACATGAAAGAGTCCATATTTATCTTCAGGCATCATCTGTGGCATCTTATACCAGTTGCAAGTAAATGTACAACCACCTGGTGCAGTGGGACCCAGTTTCTCACAATGCTCTTCCCATTCTGCTGCTCCTGGCCCAGGAAGAAAGATCTTGCTGGAGTTTGAATCACAGAGGTATTTCAGATGTGCCTCTTTTGGAGCAACATTTCCCTTTTTGGCATTGAATCTGGATATAAAAATGAGGACCTGGAGTCAGTGAGATCAAACTCCGCTTCTAATGAGTGACTGTATGTAGCCTTGGCACAATCTTTGTCTGTTTTCCCAAACTGTGTAACAGGGATAACATTTAACTACCCTATGGTGGTGTTAAGTGATTATCGCTTCTATAGTAGCATGTTTTATTATCAGTCCCAAAACTGATCCTTGTTAACTTGGGCAATATATACTTGCCTGCTCTATTGTGTGGCTAAGTAAGCCTTGTCAAGTGGCTTCATCTGTGTGGCAGAGATGTGACAAACCAGACTTGGAAGCTGGGGTAGTAGAGTATTAGGAAATGAGATAGGCAGAAAGAGAGCTTTTTCACTAGCTTTTGATTGCATGTGCACCTTTACTAAGCTTTCCTGTGGAACAGTTGCCATCTGTGGCTGCTAAAAAAGTGAGACCTCAAAATACTGGCTTTTTCTGTGGGTGGACTAAGAGAGCCCTTGCTTTTCAAAGGCCACCTTAAACTCTTCATTGTCTCTTCAAAACTTGTCCCATTTCAAACTATATTTTGAAATTTTAACCTAGACTTAAAACTTTTAATAACATTACAAATATTCATTAATATCTTCTTCAACTGCTATACACATGTACTGCAAGAGAGCTGAAAGGGAAGAAAAAGATGTCTTTATTGATTAGTGCCATCATCATTCTGTAGATCAGACTGTTGTGCTACACAAACATAGAGTGAAAATATTTCTTTCAGCTAATACAAATTTGACTTCTGTGTGCCAGTTATGATGTTCTTTGTGTTATTTCTTCAGCCTGTTTGGGAGATGCTATCCCAAAAATACTTTCAGGTTTAGAGTACTTTGGAAATGTTAGCTCGCAGGAGAGGATATGGGATTCAAATAGTTATCCCATGCTACAGAAGGCTAAACTGAAGCATGAGGAACTACGGCTGGTCAATTTGTATGTGTTCAATATTGTCTGATCTCAAAAAAGGTCTCTTTCTGGAAATTAAACTTGCATCCTGTTTTTGTGAGAGAATATGGATTGCCTTGGTCTCATGTTTTAAGTAGGTTTTCCTCTTTTTCTGTGTGGAATTAATCCAAAGTTGTGTGTATATGTAATGTTTGCTATTGTTCACTGTAGTCCTTAGGGTTTTTTTCTGATTTTTTTTTTTTAAAGTCTTGAGATACTTAACTAAAACTTACCTAACTTTACAAACCTGGAGTGCCAGTTTAAAGGAAAAGAGAGGGGGGGAACCCATTACTTTGTCAGGTGGATTTTCTTTCACATCAGTAGTGTATAGGATTATCATCAGATCTTAGCGATGGGAGGAAAGCTGACCACAAAGACAAGAAGCCGAAATGATACAATATGTTTTTCTTTCATTTTTTTTTTTTTTCAGTAGATGACTTTTATTTGAAAAAAGGAGTTTCAGTTACCTATTTCATAATGCTTCACTTGGTTCCAGGTATTTCAGGTAGATTAATACCCTGAAGTAGCATGCCCAGTGTGAAATCAGTGATGCGATAGTGTTACCTTGGATGCAATAGGTACAAGGTACAAACTTCATATTCCTGTTTTTGTCTTACTTGCATTTTGTCTTCCACCTTTTGGTAAATTTTAAACATGCACTGCAGATCTAGCAAGGCTATTACTATGTTTGCATGAAAAATTAGTGCAAAACAAATTACAGAAAAGGGGAGCAGGTCATTATTTTGGAGACTGGGTTGAAGTATCAAGGAGTCATGACTGTTCTAAGCGTTTTGCTTCCGATTTGTTTTAGTAAAATATCCATTAATCAGATACAAGGATGGTGTATGATATACATTGTTTGTCTATCAATTGACCTTAAATGTTTTTGCTGTTCCTGTTACCTTCGTTTGCTTCTTGACTTGTGTTCCCCCATGCTAGATAATATTACAAGGACATTATGTTCTTAAATAAAGGAATGTCTGGAAGTTTCTAGATATGGCCTCCCAACCACAGGTTGGCTTGGTCTCCATGATGTAGTCGTAAGCTTTTTTAAATCTTAAATTCAACAGTGTGTTTAGGGTCTAATAACCACTAAGGAAGTATCACGTACTGCCTGAATGTCTTTATCTTGGAGAACCCTGTGAGATATTAAGGGTGGCTTCTCCTTACAGAGGAAATAAAGAGTGAAGAGACGGTCACATTTCTAGATAGATTTAGGAAGATAAACAATTTCATAATTTAGGTTGGTAACCTAAACACTGTGTAAAATTTGGCCTTCAAAAGGATTTGAGTGACTTTTGTTGTCACATCAAATTACAATCAGAGCATTCAAACTTTCTGATCCTGGGCTGGCCATATAATTTTCTGTCCCCTTTTTCTTCCTCTTGCTCATTTGGGTAGTGATAGAACACTGGAAATCATTTTAGAAAATAACACTCATGGAAGGATATTTCCACTTTAAGTTCATGAGATCAAATGCTGGTTTTGATTACAAAAGAGTAAACCTATTGCCCTCCACAGGGTTGTGTTGATGTAATACAACCATAAAAGAGCACAATTTGTTTAGCCTAGCAACAATGAAGACTGAGAAATCATGACTGCTTTAGGTGGGATGAAGAGGGTGAAAAAGAGAGGGGTGGGAGGAGGGATGGATGCAAAGGCCAAGAAGGATTGAGTGGTCTCAGTTAAATGACACTATTGACACTAGAAAAAAACAAATACTAAGAGCCATAAATAAGACCCTAGATTAGGAGACCTGAAATTATACGAGGAGTGAAGTTCTGTAAAAAAAAATTCCAGTGGAAATTCTGGGGTTAAAACCTGAAGCTAAATAGTTTATGAAGAGCATTATATGATAAGCTTTCTTGGGATAACAAGGGACAGGGCTCTGCAACCCAGAACTGAAAGATTTCCTATGTTTCTATAAGCAAAATTTGGCCTATCTGGTCTATAATGCTTCTGCTTAAAATGATATATGAGCCATTTTTGCTGAGTATGCCTGAAGTATGCCAAGCTGCATTTCCAAAATAAGATGATGAATTTGCTTACTTTAAAGTTTGCCGTCTTCCTTTAGTATGGGTATAATGTGGGGTATTTGATGAACTGAAATAATTTCAGCCCTGCTTGCCTCCCTTGGGAGGCAGATGGGTTATCCTGTGTATCCCCCTTTGGCAGCATTGCCAAATTCTAGATAGGACCAGGAAGCCATGTCTCAGTGTTGTGGGGTGGCAGTGACCCTCTGATTCCTGCTGCTTGCCCCATGATGGTGAGGTTCTTATGTATGGGGCTGGGGCACTGTGTCCACATATATGCCCTGCTGGGGTTCTGGGGATAAATTACAGGCAGTTTCAACTTTAAATTTCCTTGTTCTCCTGGGGGTGAAATATAATCCTTGCCCTTGCTCTAACCCATCCTTTGTGGTTTAATTTAAATGGTGATTTTTACAGTGACATGTGATGTTCATCTGCTAACCTTTTACCCAATATGTTCAATCTAAAGAAGCATCAAATCTCTGAATGTGCCTCTATAGATATAGAAGTGTGCTATAAGGTAGTTTACCTACTTAGGTTGGTATGTAAGAGCCTATAAACAAATTCATAAATTTGTCATGATGATTACAGTGTTGGCAAACACAATGGTTGATCATGTTATAAATGTTTATCAACACCCGAGCTCACCCACCTGCTAAGAGGTGCTACGCTTTAATGAAATTGTTTGAATATCAAGGCTGGTTGCTAAGATACAATGTTCTTGTTACCAGGGATGTGATGCTTACAGATTTCTGTTATCAAATAATGATTAGAGATGTGCTAACCTCAAGGTGCTCGGTGCAGTGAAAGGCTTACTGAGCCACAAATTAGTAAACTGTCTGCCTGAGCAGACACTTACAAAAGGAGCACATGTGCATCAAACTTACCGAGCTGACATTTGTAAAGAAGACAAGATCTGGCAGTTTAAATGTTCCTATATATGATGAAAGACTGTCATAGGAAATGTTTACATGAGCTGTTGCCTAGCACAATGTCTTCATGCCATTTTCCCCCCAACTTAGAATAGAGTTGAAATCTCGAAGTCAAATAAGAGCTTTCTCCTTGCTTACTAAAATGTCTCCCAGAGCTCACCTCTTGAAGTTACACTGTGGTTTGCAAATGCTAATTTGTTTTCTATTGGCCACACAAAGAAGGAAATAAAGATGTGCAACAAAATGGCCTGCATGTGGGTCTGGTGAGCAAAAGATTGAATTTCTGGATACTGCAAGGGTTGTGGGGTCAAAAGTTTTATAGATGTTAAAAATGAGACTAGATGGTAAAGACAAACATCAAATATTGATACTGTTTTCTTTTTAATGTAGGTGCTCTGATTTGTTAATGTATTTTGTAATAAGGTTTAAATATTGTACTCCATCTTATTCTTTTTAACGAGAATTTCAGTCTTATTAATCATCAAAGAAAATAATGAATAGCACAATATAGGTGATCAAAAGGAATTTTCTCACAGTGCTGAAGTACTAAGTAATCTTTAAGTGCAATTGTTGATCTCATTACTGAATTAATGTTCAAGCCATATTTACAGTATCTACAGTATCATGAATTTGAGTTTAAAGCCAGTTCAGCTGAAATAATCTAAATTGTAAGCAGGGTTGTAAAAATTAAGTCTGTGGGAGTCCATATTTTTACATCGTGCGTAATTATTTGTCTCTGTGTAAAGGGATGTTACTTTCCTGGTGTTGAGAGTGTCCTTTTGTAGCTACTTCACAAGATACTCCTATTAATGTAACTACAAATCTGTCAGCAATTAGATTCAACTCATTGCAGTTCTACTAGATAGGTAGACAACTTTAAAATTACAAAACTGAAAAAATATCAGCAATAGTCTACTATGCTGTTTCATAATCAGCAATAGTTTACTATAATTTATGATATTAAGCTTACCCCTTGGATGTAAAATTCATATTTTATAAAATGATACAAGACTGCATCCTACAACAGGCTCTTAACATAACCCATGCACTACCTACGCTGTGTGGGATGTTCAGACAAATAGTCGCCTTCAGCAGATGCCTTTGTCATAATGAGTGTGATAGTTTAATATTTATGGAAGAGCTGGTGATTTTCAATGCCTGCTCTAAAACCCCAAGAATAATTTTGCCAGCTCTAAGGACTGCATGTAGATGAAATGCTGTGCAGAATGGATGGCATACACAGGTCTTTGTGCTGCTTCCAAATGATGGAAGCATGGCTATTCCAGGAGATAACCTACACTTAGGTTATCTGTCCTTCTGCCTGCCCTGTTTCATGCAGGGAGCAGCAGAAGAGCTGGTAAAAGAGGCTGATCATCCTCAGCTAGGTAGAGTTAATGAAGTGATGCAGAATTACCAATTTCTATTTCTTTAGCTGAGGTGTGAGAACCTGAAATCTGTCCTCTATGAGAATGGATTTGCACCATGGCTTGAGTTCACCTCCTGGGACAACCGATCCTTTTGCCTGGTCTCCCACCTGTTCCTCTGCCTCACCAAGCTAGTTTTCGCTGAGCTTTGGACCTATATTGAATTTTATGAGCATGCTATAATATTTATGACACTTTCCTTTTGCTATAGCTTATGTTAGCTAAAATTAGGAAATATTCTCTAAGTCATAAAACTTCCCTTTTTTCCACCACTAGTATCAGCAAACTAAGACTGTAGCTGTAGCCACCACTGAAATAGAGGTGTATTGAAATACCTTGAAATAGCAGCAAAACACAGGTGCTCACCTGGCCATGTATGACAATATACACACTTTATCTACTGCAGCTGTCTGTGAGGTGGGAGGAAAGCTGGGATTTTGGTGTGTTAGGTTTGTTGTAATGAGTGATTTGCATCACGTTAGATTATGTTGGGATATACTGTGTCAGGTGGCACGACCTGATATAACCCGGCTTAATGCAACACACATGTTTAGATTGTATTACACGTGAAGAAAAATTCCCTGAGAAGCTGTCAGGAGCAGGTGACTTCTGCAAATGGAAAATATCTGCAGAGTGATATTTTATATGAGTCAAAATTGAAAGGTGTGTAAAACTTTAGCATGGGTTTAGGAACGTTAGCCCCAGTGACTGCTGGAACTGAAACTTTTAAATGCTACTTTTCCCTTTGGAAATATGATTTAGCATCTGATGTTGAGTTGGAAATTTTGCAAAATCTTGTGTTTGTTACAGCTGCCTCTGAGCTGATGGAGTTGCAACAGTGTAAGAGGGCTGCAAGTGAGGTCCAAATCAACTGGCTGACAGCTAGCAGTAAAGCAGGATGCAAGGAATTCATATGAGCAAGTCTGGATTATTATTTTCCTTTTAAAATCTTCCATGCTTGATCAGTTCCCCTTTTGGAAATCAACTTCATAGGAATGTGGGCCGAAGTGCAAGGTTTACATTTCACTTTGAAATAACTATGTTGAGGTACCCAGCTCTAAATTTGGAGTCTCATATGGATTTTTTTTTTTATTTTTTAAATTTGGTGTCAGAAATAGGAGGCTAAATTTAGGCTGTGAAGTTCATTTAGGAGTCTAAATGTAAGTCTTCTGTTTTTCAAAAGTGCTGAGCACCCTGCAGCTCCCACAGACTCCATTGAGACTTTGCCTCTGTGTAGGATGCTGCTCCCAGATACACCCCATCCTGGGGGGAGACTTTTGCATGTGTGTATTGTATGTTTGCATATTGCTTTGAGCATAAAAAGCTTTCAGTGCCTTGGATTCAAAAATCAGAAAATGCCCGTGACCTTAATTGTATACATATGTAGTGGCCTTTTCATGTGTATACGTTATGATATGGTTTGATCACATACTTTGCGGTACTCGATAGGGTAAATGTTTGGAAGGATGATGTGAGGGAGGCAGGGGTTTCAGCAAGACAGATGTTTCTGTGAAAAGGAGGGAGAAACAGAAAGCCCATGGTTTGAGAAGACAAGCATCAATGCTCTAAACTCTTTCATGTGGACTTTTCTGTGGAAAAACTGTGTTCTTTGTGAGTTTAAAACCCAAGCACATTTCCCTTGTGGGACGGTTTTTACCTAGAGCTGTTTGGTATATTCTGGGGAGGCCCCTGGCTCTGAGGTCTGGAGAAGCTTACCCAGAAGCTTTTCCATACTTGCTGGTACTAAGCATTTCACCTCTTTTTGATTGGGTTTTCTTTTCTCACCTCTTTCCTGTTTTAGCCCTCTCTTAGTTTCTGTCTACCCAGATTTTCCCCCAGCCCCTCTTTTATTTAATTGGCTGGAGAGCATTGACAGCTTGAATTTGGGTTTGCATTGAGTGCCCAGCCCTGCCTTAGAGACACGGCAGCATCTCCTGGTTACCACTTCTTTTAGTCCTGCAGCCCTAAGCTCAACACAAATTGCTTTAGAAGATTAAAAAAGAGGAGGAAATTAAACTTTTTCTGATATACATCTCTACCTGGCCAAAGTAAAATGGGTGATATTGAACAAGAACTACCCCTGTTTCCACTCAGTCTCAAGTTTCCACTCTGAATAGTGGCAGGATCGTTGGCAAGAGTAAGTGTAGCTGTTATCCTGGGCAAGGCAATGCATTTCCTCTCACAGAAATGCCTCAACTTTTTTGAGCTGAAGTGTTTCCAAAGCATCTGTCTCTAAAACATATACCTAGCATAGAAATGCCAGCTCAAACAGTTAAATTTAGCTATACAAAAAGTGACTGAAATCAGTGTCTATTAATAAGAGAAGGTTTTGGGCAAATGATTATATGCATTGCTGCCAGTGCCAATAATGCTGATACTTATTTTTGTGTTCTTCTGCAGCACAAGTATTATGTACAAAAAGCTGCCTTTAAACAGGATTGTCCTTGTTAAAATGTACTGCTAAGGGTTACTCTTTCCGAGCATAAGGCAGGGCTGTATCTCAGGGAAGTGGTGGGTAGTAGCTGATAACGCTGACAGTAAAGAGCAGACCACTGTCACTACCCCAAGCATGTTTGCCAGCAGGTTGCAGAGGCAGCAGTTACCTCTTTAGAAAGCTTTAACTTCTTCCCTGCCCAGGGAAGCAGAAGGGATGGGAGCAGATGTCAGGAGCCTCGAATTTGGATCTGATAAGGACTTGGATCAAAATATCAAACAAAAATATTTTAGGAAAAGTTTCTGGGAGGAAGTGAGCTATATGGGGAGCATGGCTTGCCAGGCTTTTTAAAAATAAAACTTTCTCACTCTGTTTAGCTCTCCCACAGTTTGAAACACTTGTGGTGATCGAGCCTAGCAGCCCTTGTCAGTCTACAGTACATCATCCCCCTTTGGCTGGCTGGGAACATCTCTCCTGTAAGGGCAAAATAAAGCTGCTCATTTTGCACACATGCTTTTAAAACTATAGGCAAGGAATACCTAAATATAAAACAAGGGCACCTTGGGCTGAATGCTTTCTGACTCAGGCTGTTATCGCCCTTTCCCCTTGCAGTCACACATATAATTTTCCTGCCTTGTCTTACGCACACCTGTAGCTTGCTGACAGTGTGCTGTTGCATATGTGAGCTGCTCAGATTCACAATGGTGTTAAACCTTGCTTGCTGCCGGAGCTCAGGAGCATTTTCCTCTGATTAAATATCTTCAAAGGCAGAAGGGAATCTGCATAGCATGGGTGGAGGTGAGAGATGGTGTCTTTACAGACCAGTGCATTACCCTTAGTCCTCTGTTCACATAGGTGTTAAAAGTTTTTTTTTTAGGGGGATCATAGGAACTCTCAATATCTTCTGTATATTTTACTTTGAGAACTGCATAAACAAATAACCTTGTAGTGTCTTATGGTTGTGTGACTGGAAAGATTTGTATATCTTTAAAATGAATATTCATATGGCAGTTAATAATATATAATGTAGAATAGTGTTCCACACCATTCTTTTTGTTAGCACTTCCAATAAAAATAATTTACTAAAAATAAACTTGATAATAACTGCGTTTAAACTGAGAAATGGGCAGGGTTTTCTGGTATTTTTTGACTTGAGATTGCCTGGGTTTTATAGAATGCTTTCCAATACATAGATTAGGAAAAAGAAGATTAGCAGACCTTCATCAAAATACCATGTTAATCCATGAGGATCTTTATAGTAATTAATAACAAAAACAAATGAGAACTTATTGTGAAAGGTGCTGTAGAAGCTTTTGTCAATTAACAACCGGAAATGGTAAAATTATTCCTATGATAAGTCACAATGTGTCAGTTTGGAGAAGCAGGCAAAGATTTCTGTTTCACGGTAGGCTTTTCTGTAATGAATTGTAGTGTAGCTGGTTCTCACCATAAAAAGGTAACCATTAACACTTCACTTGGTGGGCTGGGTGGCCTTCTCAGGGGTGAGGTGTGTACTGTTCTTGGTATAAATGTTAGGTTCAGGCTGTGAAAACATTGCAGAAAGGCTGATTTGTCAAAGTAAAATGTAAAATCTACATAGGTGATGCCCTTTCAACCCATTTATATGCCAATATTTGAATACTGCATCCCAAATGAAGGTGTAACATGGTTTATTGAGGTAGGTGATTTCACTCTATAGAACCATAACATCCAAACATGGAATAATCTTAGCCAACAATCCCCATAAAATATTTGCAGGGGTATAGTTTATAGAGAACAACTGGGTTGGAATGAGCATATTGCAGAGCATTGTTTTGTATACTAATTATCTACATCAATGGATATGAAGAGTGGCTCAGAGCGCTGTACCTGCTGTGCCGAACAACTTGCTCATAGTCATGGAGTATATGCTTCCTGTGGGCACCTGCCTATTCTGTGCATTGCATCACATTGAGTTATGTCATGTTGTGTCACATCACAGATGAGATGTGACCCAGCATAACCTGACACAGTGTAGTGCCAGCACTGCAGTGGATCAAAACTAAAGAAAACCTAGCAGTTGTGTTTGTCAAGGGCAGTAAAACATAGGCAGGCTACCCATGAACCTATAGGTACTCTAATTTTCCTTTTAGCCTGCCTATTTGTGGATAGTTTGGCATATCTCTCTAGGATATAAATACAAGAATTTCTCTCCTTGTGTTTATTTATGATACCTGTCCTTTGGGAAACAATAATCTTCCTACTTTTTAATCTAAATTGAGCCATGGTGAGTACACCAATAAAACACGTCACAACAAACAAAGGAAATTCTCCCTGTATTAATAATAAACTCTTCAAGATTTATCAGTCTCTCCCTCTTTCTTCCCTTTGTGTGATGCAGTCTAAAGCAACTGCTGCATTTATAGATGTCTGATAAAACTTTAATAGAAGAACCCATTACCTTTGAATGTGAAGAGGGTATATCAAAAACAGGAGTGTTGAGCCTAAGCTAAATATAACTTGTTAACTGAAAGTAGGATAATGTGAATTTTATAATGCTGGTGGATTTACTTTATTTTGCTACAAGCAGAGGGACAGTGAATGTTGTAGCAGGTGAGGTGTCACAAAACAAGAACAAGAGAGGTTTCAACTACTGAGCAGAGAAGTCCAGCAACATCTCCACATCTGGTGGAGGCTGCAATGGACCCATTGTAGAGGATACCTCCATGAAACTGTGAAAAGAGAGCTTGCTTCATTGGTTTTGGGTGACACTAAAGTCTAAGCAACAGTTATGTTTTTGCCAGAGATGGGGTTTGTGTTTAATTGAAATTTGCCTTGAACCAAGACTTGAACACAGGGTTTAACAGCAAAATATGGAATAGCTTGGGGAAAGAAGTGCTGTCACCTTGCACTTCGTGGGGGCTTCTCAGGAGCTGCTGGCTGTCTAGCATCTGGCTTGGACTTCAGGGTGATCTGCTAACCTGGTATTTAGTGCCTGCATAACCATCTTGCTAGGGAGGACTTCAAATTTTTATGTGAAAATGTTGAAATTTGTTTTCACCTCTCAAATTTTATTTTATATACTTAGTGATATTTCTGGTAATATCCCCCCCCCCCGATATTTAAATCTTTAGAAGAATTTTTTAAAACTTCTGACACATTACAAAATTAAAATTGATGGCTTCTTTTAAATATACATACATGTATACATATGCACTCATGACATAAAATGGGACATTTTCAGTGCCCTTTAGAGAAAAATTGCTTTTTCCATGGGAGGAGGAGTTGAATTTCAAAACAGTTCTTAGCTGAGTATGCCATTGCTGATTATTGCTAAGCAAGCAGAAAAGAGTGTCTATGGCACTAGGAACTTATGCTGTCCCATTGCTAGTATAGTTTGTAAGCTAAGCATTAAAATGATATTTTTTTTATGTCAGCTTCCCACCCCCACTCTCCCCTTTTAAATGCGCTATTTGCTAGGAGTGCTGTATTAGCAAAACATCCAGATATTCGTCTGACAGGATAGAGTTCTAAAGTCTTGGTGAAAGCTTAAAAGTCAAATGAGGTTCTCATCTGAACCTGTATCTGTTACAGAAGGAAGGGTTTATCATTGAGCTAATATTCAATGTTGTAACTAAAGTTGTTTGATACATCAGGGTTCAGACAGGAGATAATGACCCTTATTATGGCACATCCAGTTAAGAACCAGATGGAATGTAGTAAAATGTATATAAAAATATTACAGAAACATACATAGCTAGCAGAATCTGTAGCCTCAATTTCTTCACCAAAAGATGAAGCCAGTAAACGCAGTAACATCCTCTCTTTCCTTGAGCTGAGCTGAATTTAAACTGTGAACTTCATTTCCACAATTTAGGGACCAATATGCAATCTGATCGCACCTCTACTTTTTGTGAGTTGTAGCCATGGCCTTAAATTAAATTACAGACCTTACATTGGACTGACATAAATCTGATTTTGGCCTGAACTTGAAGTGTTTTAAATTCCAAATCACTTCTCCCTGATCCCTAATGAGAAGTAATCAAAGAATTCAACCAGCAGTACAAACACTTACGCATCACTACAGATGTGACCAAATTAACTCAAAGTACTCTATTTCTTTAGGAAAAAAATCATGTGCAAATATACCTTACTGATGCTGGCTATTCCAGTAGAATTGCTGAAGAGAAGGGAAAAGCTCTTCTAGTCTAATTCTCAAAAAAGAATTGAAGTAATTTTTTCCCTTTCCCTTCTAGAAATCTGGTTTTTACTATGTTATACAACAACATAGATTAAAAAATGGGATAAAGAAATTGCCCAATCTACCTGAATGTGACTTAGTCACTAACCTGGTGCATCTGCCATGTTCTGGACACCCATAAATTGGCCAAGGGTCCCTTCTCCTGTCTGTTGCCAAAAAGCTGGCTTGGCAGCTCACTATGGCAAATAGTCGTGATATATTTGACTGCCAAACTTCCATACTGTCCCCTTAAATTTTCCACAGCAGTTTAAAATTTCAACACTTTGGGGCAATCATTATATAGCAAGGTATGTGATGGTACTGACATAGACTAAGAAAGATAACTAAAAATCAATAGTGTTTGTATCCTTCTGAGGAGAAGCAGCAATAAGGCTTGCCCTGGTCAGAATGTGTAAAGATACATCCTGAATAGTAGCCTTAAGGTGATGTAAAGTGAAGGAGGCTGTCTTCTCTACTGAATTAAGCCCTTGTTTTCTGACCCTATGGAGAAGACAGACCTTTTTTTTTTCTGCTTTGTGTTCCATGTGGTGATTGTTTGGTGTGTTGTGTTTGGGTGTTTTTTTTTCACTTCCTGTGGTAGGAAACCTTTGCCTTTTTTGGGGAGGGGTGTTGGGTGGCTAGAAGATGGAGGATGTGAATGAGATAACAGTTGTAATTAATGCTACTCCAGGAAATCTTTATTTTTATTTTTTCTTTTTTTATTTTTTTTGTAAATTCACAAGTAAATATCATATAATATTACCTGCTTTATAGTGGGATTTAAGATACTTAAATAAGGTGAACAGACTTTACGGCTGGAGTGCAGAGTAAGATGTAATTTTACACCTGATATTTAAGATAATCTGTCTGTGTCATGCATGTCATCTTTCTCTGACATATTTTACTGCCTAGGAAGGCTTTGTCTGTTTTCTAGACTGGAAACCATTCCTGGGCCATGAGAGTGCTATGAATTATGCTTTGTCTAATGCACTTATTTTAAATGTACAGCTATTGTGTTAGGAAAAAAAATGGTGGATGAATAACACTGCAGGTTCTGACTGATACATACTCTTATGGTCTTATGATAAATCGTGTTGGTAAAGATACACTGGTAATGATCCTATTGTATGCATTCCATGTATGTAAGATGCATCTAGGTAGGGGTGCTTGTAATACTTCTGAAGTTCAGGTGGTGGTGATGATCATCATTTTATATGTAGTTGTTAATGATGGCCTCTGCAAGGGTAGGCTACCATCTGTAAAAATATCCATTTACTATTAGAGCAGTGTATGAAATGTATTAACTGTGGAGGTATTAAATGTGGAATAGGTATCTGGTCAGCAGAAGATGCTGCAGCAAGCAATGCTTGGGTCATCATCTTTAGTAAGCAGATTTATTTTTCTGTCTGTTGTTAAGTAGCATATGACATGCTATAATGGTCAGTGTTGATTGAATTCCTGAATCTACATGATGAATCAGGAGGTTTATATCCCTCTTTGTTAAACAGATGAGGCTGACACACCTTGGTGGTTGTTTCTCTAGCTGTTTTCTGTATAGACATTCTCCTTGGCTGTTTGAGTGCAAGTTGGTAGAATGACTCTGCAATTATAGACCCTGTGATTCCAGAGTTCAATGTACAAATCACAGGCCAGTGAATCACAGGTTCTCTGCCTGTGCTCATGCAGTGTGCACGTATCTTTCCTTAGGTACTTGCAAAATCAGAAGTCATGAGGCTTCAAATGAAATGTTCAGAAAAAAAGTTTCTGTTCCCTCTTTCTACATGTTCTGAACTTTGCCATCCAACTTCCCTTGAAAAAAACCTTATGGTCTTGTCTTTTGATCTGTCTTCTTTGTAATGACTTTAGTTTTGCAAAGGGGCAGCCTGGGTGACTTGTGAAATATCCATAGGGGTTTGTAAGACAAAGTATGTGGAGGTCTCCATGCTGTTTTGGGAAAGTTGTAGGAAATATGTTCACTACTAAGGTATGTCTTGCAGATGGGATGTGCAGATTTCTTCAGCAGCTGCTTCATGTGGACTTTTAACATGGAAGAATCTTAGGTCTTTGAAGATAATTGGTTGTCTAAAAATATAGGTCCAGGGCAGTTGGGATTTTTGAGGTTTTGTACACTGACCCTAGAAAAAGACTTGAGGACAAGTGTCAATCTGGGCTTTAGTCCTAGAAATCTAAAACTCAGACCCCTAAGTTCTGTGGCCACTTAACTTTTGAATAGACCTAAGTTCCTTAGATACAGCGTGTAAGCTGATAAACTTCAAGTGCTTCTGAGAACTCCAGAATTGCTCAAGTCCAGCAGGCAACATAGAGCAGGGCTTCCCCTGCCTCCTTCCCTCATTGTCCTGCCTGGCTGACACAATAGGCAGACTTCTCGGAAACAACTAATGGAGTGAAGGAAAGTAGATGGGGGCATGCAGGTTCAAACCCTTCCTTCAGAAGCTCTTCCCTCTGGCTAGTTTGCCTACTCCATGGATGTAGGAGTGCCCATAAACACATACATCTGGAAAATCTTATGAAAGCACAGCTTCCATGAAGGAAAACTTAGTTTCTGCTCCAAGTGATGCTTTATTTAAATACCTGTAGGAACCAACATACGGTCAACCATGCATGTTGAGCAGACAGCTGCACTCTAGGCACCAATTCTGATCTTCCCACATGATTGCTCAGAAGCAGCTGCTATTACCTTTGATATTACCTGTCTGATGTATTTACAGAGAGGATTTGTGAAAAGATAAAAGTGAGACCTGTCTGATGTCAGCTTTCACAATTACTGTTCTTAATATCTGAACTGGAGACCCAGATTTTTCCAGACATTTCCTCTTATTTATAGTAGGATGCTGACACTTAGGTGGAGATGGAATTATAGGAAAAGGAAATAGGTTATATTGAGAAGTAGTAACAAATTTGGCTCTTTCAGCTTTTGTTGGTACTTTTTTCACAACTCTTCCTTTAAGGTGAAGTGAGAAGACCCCAGATGATGTGAAAAGCAAGGAACGGAGTTTTTTTTTTATTATTATTTTATTTTATTCAAACTGCTTCATTGCAGGAACTGCGGGGCAGTCAAGTTCATGGCAGATTCATTTGATTCCAATAGAAGTATAAGCCTACCTATATGTGAAATTAGCTCTGTAGCATAGCACAAGTGTCTCTCTCAAAAGCAGTCCCACAACAACATTCGTAAGTGTTTAGGTGTTGCTAATTGTTAGTGAGAGATGAAGGAATGAAGAGTGCTTTGAAAGAGACCAACAAGGATGAAGTTATAGGCGGCTTTCTGTTATCATAGTCTACTCTGGTAATAAAAAAAGAGAAAAGTCTGCCCTATAATGTTCATGTCAGTTTCTTGATTCACAAGGAAACTTGCTTGATTTAGGAGAGTGGGGGGGGGGGGGGGGGGGGGACAGGGACGGGGATGGGGATGGGGGCGGGGTGAAGGAAGAGAAGAAATGAAAATGAGGAAGTTCTTTAGTACAGTACTGGCAAAAAAAGCATATTAACGATAATTGAAATTCACCTCCGTGAGGGCAATGAATCATCACAAACAGCCTGTGGAAAACAAGGTTGTGCAACCTTGACCAGAGTGTGTCACAGACGAGCGGAATTTTTAGAAAAGCAGCAGTTTGGACTCATGGCTGTGGTTCGTGATTGCACACACCTGTTCGGCTCAGAGGTTTTGCAACCAAAGTGAAAAAAAGGAAGCTGAGCTTGCTGCTTCTCCTGAGCAGCACAAAAAAGCAGAAAACCACAGCTGTTGTAGCTGTTAACAGATATCAGCAGCGTACCCCCTGTTACATAATTGAGGATAACGTTTTTGAAGCATATGGGCCGAAGGTATTGTAAACTCATTAAAGCTTTAGGTGGGAAACATTCTAGCACATTTCTAGGTTTGGTATCTTTAACAAATGTTCACAATTAGAGCTCCTACAAACAGTTTATTCAATAACAAATGAAGGAAACCTGTGATGAACAAGTAGAAAGTCAGGAATTTATGCACAGTGACACAGGATTTGCAAGCTGAATTGTGAAAATTGCTGCCCATTGATTTGATAACTAGTCACTTTGGACAGCTTGAGATTCAGGATACATTTATATCGGTTTATATATAATCTGAGAGAAATACAGTTATCAGAAATCTTTGAATTGTGTTTTCTGGAGTTCCTATCCACTGTTAGCAAACTTTCAGCATCAGAAAAGCCATAGAAAATTAGATGGTTATAAATCAGGTATTGAGAGCCTCTGTAGTTTTACTAATCTAATTGTTAAATTGAAGGAGGACAGAGGTTCTTTTTGCTGTTATTGCACTTGCACTAATAGTGCTGAGGTAAATTTATCCCATTTCTGAAAGCCTCTGTGTCAAGAAAAGGTGGATAATATTACAACACTTAGAAGCTTAACACAGGGGTTTTACTGAGCGTAGGTGGTTAAGATCTGAAAACGTCTAATGGTTTTGGAGATGCTGGCCCTAGTAATGCGGTTTCTGGTGTTATACAGCCATCTTATTGATTCAGGAGACTCGACTGATAATGGACTGTGGACCCTTGACTACAGGTCAGCAGTTCGAAACCAAACCAGATCAGTGAATAAATCTGGGCAATGTGTAGAAGTCTAAAGATTGAGAAATACTTGGTCCATGAATTTTCTGCTGAACTTAGAAGTGCAGCTGCCAGCTAATGCCAAAGAACAACAACACTATCTTGGTTTTGCAGAAGCAATGAAGTTGGTCAGGTGGTAACAGCTTCTGGTACCATTTTTACTCTCCTGATTCACAATTGTGAGTAATTTGGTGTTTAAAGTGAAGTGGATAACACATGATAGAATCATAGAATGGTTAGGTTTAGAAGGGGCCAGACAAAAATGAAGGCAATGTGGTTTGTCCTGCTTTCTGTCCTCCAGGTCACAGATCTCTTCCTAGGGTACTTCCTACTCTTACAGGTACTGTGTAATACAGAGAGAAGAAATATGCATAAGCTAACAGAGCACCATGCAACCGGTTAGGGCAAATCCAGTTCTGTTTTACCCTATGGGCCTGTGCCCTGCTCTCTTCCACATGACACCATCCAGTGTACATAGTGCAGTGATTTGAATTCATTGTAATTGTTTACTTTCAAAGGTACAGGAAATATACTTTGTTTAATCTGTGTTTCATTTGGTTGGCATCAAAGTGACTAGAGGGCTATTAGTTGGTACAATACATGTTCTATGAAAAACATGTTATTGATGATTTATCATTAAGCACCAAGTTTTTCTTTTATGACTAAGACTTGGCTTGTTGCTGGCTGGCTGGTGCATTCCCACAGCATGAGATGTGGGCTATCTTAAAAAATGGTTAGCTGGGCCTCTTAAGCAGCACATGTGCTTGTTAATGAACATCATGATGATTTTGTAACACAGCTATACAGCTATAGCTCCAAAAAGCTTAGTTTAAGTAGCAGGATTAAAAAAAAAAAACAAAAAAAAAAAACCCAAAAAAAGGCTAGGATCTGACATCCTCTTAAAACTGATCCAAATTATGCTGAGGCCAGAATTTCATCCTCATTATTCTGAGGAAACTTGGAGCAGGACCTGACCCTCAGGTTCTGTCTACTTGCTTTCACAGGTGACCAGACAGAGAGGGACGTTGTCTGTTATGTATGGACTATGAAGAAACTTCTCTATATTTATCCAGTAGCACGAGGAAACTGGAGACCTACTTCCCATCTGTCTGTTTTTTTGCCAAATCCCTAACATGATTGAAAATATTTTTTTTTAATGCAGTCAGATGCTTTTTAGAAATAGGAGTGTGTTTGAAGGTTCTCCATAATGGATAACTTCTCTGAAGTAGAAGCTGTCTCTTTTTCTCCTTTCTTTGCTTACAGTTCAGATTTAAAAATTGTGTATTGCATCTTTTTACTGTTAAAAGTATTTGGACAGTGTTGAGTTCTGGAGAAAGAAACGGGAAGTTATTGGCTTGCTTAGGGACCTGAGAATTATTCAGCTTGCTTACTTTAAGGAAATACTCAGTTCGCTCTGAATGCAACAAATATTTGAAATGGATTCAAGGTATTCATCAGAGAGATTTTTCTCTGCACGGATTTCAGATCTATAACTTTGCAATTAGAGGTTAACCTGATCCTTTTGTTTTAAGACCAATCCAAAACAATTCTTTGTAAAGCCAGTAAAAAACCCAATGCTAATAATATTTTGATCGCTTTGGTAAATCTCTGGTATTCATAACAATTGAATATATCAAGTTCATATGTGGCATTAATTATACTTCAACATTATGGATCAAGAACAGCTGAAAAGGAAGGATTTACTGGGGTGATGGATAATCTACAGAATATTTGTGAAAATTTGGCCATGTGTGTGGATTTTTGCACGTCATCTGAACCCTTGTCTGACTCACGTACAATTGCACAAAATTATTGCTAGGAGAAACTCTTTTTAAAAAGTTGATCTGATAATAGCAACATCCTCAAGACCAGTGTTTCAACACTTATTTTGCTGCCAAAATCCTAGCTGGTGTAGGGGTTGTTTCTGTTTTAGTTCAGCTTGCTTTGTTTATTCAGAGGGTATGGGGGAAGAGTGGTGAGCTTTTTTTTTCTTTGTTACAACTTGATGTACACTGTTTTAATCAAGGTGTCACACTTACACACTATAGCCGCGTTAAGACAGATAATGCTATGATACAAATTCATTTTGGAAGTTGGTATAAAAATTAATCTTTGCAGTGTCTGTGGACAATGAATACTGGGTCTCCAGCTAATCAGGTTATTTCAAACTAGTGAAGCATGTTTCTGAATCCAGTATTTGTTTGCATTTGTTCATGTATTTCATTCTAAGATGCTCTGTGATATTTTCATGATGTTAGAGAGCTTTGGAAGGGGTGGGTAATTGACCTGTTTTGCAAAGAGCATGTCTCTTCACTAAATCAAATTAGAAAATGCTTAATCCATAATTTTTAGTATATGAGGACATTAAGGAAAAGAATAGTTGTGACTGGTAATGGTAATAGAAAAAGTTGAATTATTGAAAAGTTTTGAGCTCTAGGTAAATACGTATAACAACTTTGCATAGTGTTTTTTTTAGTCAGATAGTCCTCCCTGCATTAAATGTGCTTTACTAGAAAGGAGAAAAGCACAGGACGCAATTTGCTGGGCATTTAAGTTATCCCCATTTTTCCAGGAAATTTCTCATCTTGTGTGGGTTTTCTCTTTAATAACCTCCCAAATACCTGTAAGGTTGGAAAGTGGTAAAACTCCCTGTAGGGTTACAGAAATCCCTTCCAGTCTCACCTTTGGAAGTGAGAGGTCAGTGCAAAAACATTGACTGTTCATGCATGCCGTAAGTGAGACTTTTGCCTCGTTGTTACTCTTTCTTGCTCTTGAACTAACACATCCACTTATGTCTCACAGATTTCCATGGTTAAGGTGGAGAATGTTTATGGATGCTTTTATGACAAGGCTGTTTGTATTAGTGTAGGTCTTTGAGATAGGTGTTTTCAAAAAGATATTTGTTGCTCTGAGCATCTGAGCGAGGTATATTTACAGCAGCTTCTGGCTTTGCAATGCTGCACTTGCTGTGTTTCCAGCAGAAGCTAAGAATTTAAGGGGTTACTAATTTTTGAAAATTAGATTGCAAATATCTAGGGTCAGATGTATAGAGTAAAACCACCCCCTAGCTCTTAATTTTCAGGCATGTGTTTCTCAAGCTATAAAAAGAGCAATTGTGTTCCTATTTTGAAGGATATTTCAAACCTTTCGAAATACTTGATTGGAAGATACTGCTTAATTATGAAATGCTGGCAATTCCTGAAAATTCAGGGCTGTGGGAGAGTTGTTGCCCGTTATCTGGCTAATCTGGGCATGTTGTCACACTTCTTTTAATAGGTGTATTTGTGAACCAGAATAAGGCTTGCGTGATCGCTTGTGATGATACATGATACCCAGTTTCACAGCAAACTGTGACACTACAGGATTGAAAAAAAAAACCCTTTCTAAGTTATACTGAGATTCTCACGAATCATCCTTTTGTTTGTCCCCAAAATGTGGGTGCCATTGCCTTAGTGCAGAACACTGCTATGACTGTGTAGTCTCTGTGTCTCTATGAGAAGACAGAAACCATCTGGTCTGAAACACAGCCCCCTTTGAAAATACATATCCTATTATGTTAGCTCTGAAACAGTATGAGCAGCTATGCTTCTGAAGAGGAGATGGTATCTTAATATGTAGAAAACATTTTTAAATTTTATTTATAACATATTGAGGATTTTGGGGTTTCCTCTTCTTTTTTTCTCCACCCCCCTAGTCCTGAATCTTTGTAAAAGAAATTGCTTCCAAAGAGACCATGCAGAGTGCTGTGCTTGCGGGACAGCTGGCCTTGCAGGGGAGTGCAGTGGATCCCTGTGATACTCTGGGGCCTGTGTTCTGGTGTACCTGGGGAGGAGAGTGACCCAATCCCTCCCTGTCCTCCAGTTTGAATCCTTTCTCTTTTACATCTGTGCCAGCAGCTTGGACAGAGGAGGACAGCAGGCTGTGTGGCTTCTAGCCACCTGTACATTCTTCCTCTTTCTCTTCTTCCTCCTCCCCCTGCCCCATAACTCATGGGGTCCTTGTTGCTCCATGTCCATTTGACTCTCTTATCAGAAAAGCCACTGTACTGCGACAGATCTGGCCCAGGCATCCTCTGCAGCCCTGTGCTTTGAGGAAAGGTCAAAGAGGCAACTAATCTGATGTGGTTTCTGCTCAGTACTTGCAAGTTCTTTAGCAAGAAAATGAGGGAGGGAGCGGGGGCAGGTGGACTGGTGGCAGGGAAGATCCATGGACCCTCTGTGGTGCTGCAGGAAGCCTGTTGCACTCAGGCTGGGAAACATTCACGTCTGTTTTACAACAATGTGAGTTAGATTCACTTTAATTTTTCCACACCCCCTCCCCTTCCCTTCTCCTGAGTCGTATTCATAGGACCAGCAAGTTGAAAAAAGAGGGCAAAAAAAACTCCAAACAAACAAAATTAACTTTATAGCTCTTCTTAACAAGAAAATGATCCAAAAGGATGTGCAAAGGTTGCAAAATGCAAATTTAGTAATATAATTAGGCCTTCATGTTTGTTTTCTTTTTTTAAAAAAGGCTTTTTTTTGGTTTTGTTTTTTTTTGGTTGGTATTTTTTTTTGGTGGTCTTTTTTTTTAATCTAAAGGTACAAAGTTTTTCTTGACTTCTGAAATAGGTCTTCTGCTGACAGCAGATTTTTGAATTTGGGTTTGGTAAATCAGTCACTGTACTGCTTGGGAAGCTGATGTTCTCAGCTGTTCAGAGCTTAAAAAAACCACCACCCCCCCCCCCCCCAGCCAAAAAAAAAAAAAAATCTCACCTCAAACAGGCAAAAAGGAAAAAGCATAACCTCCCTCCCCCAAAAATCACACAAGCACAGCAATTCACACCCCTCATTTTGAGTCCTTCATTTGGTTATGAGGCCGCTCAAGAGCAGTGCTCACGTTTCTTCTCCCTGAGGATGTGAAGTACATGCAGCCAGTAACATATACTAGGTAACCATTATGTTTAAGTCAACACAAGAACATGCTAGGAATGTTGCTGATGCTCTAAGAATGCACCCAATTAATTTAAAAGTAGTTCTGTGGGTATTATTCACTAAACTAATCCTGAAACCAATTGCTGTTTTCTTTTTAAAGGATATAAAAACAAAGCAGAGCTGCTCTGTTTAGGTGGGAGAGCTGCCTGATTTTCAGGGCAGGTAAGATAGATTAATAACAGACCACTCATAAGAAGGTTTCAGATCTTACTGTCAGAGGGTAATAATTAATGATCAAATGTTAATGGAGATGCTGGGCTGTTGATGCCATTAATTCAGCTCAGTGGAGCCAGTCCTGCCCAGGACCTGCCACAGCTGTCACTGCATTTGTTTAATTATTCCAGTGCCTTCAGGCTCTTTTCCCCTCTTTCCTGCTAACTGCAGGACAGTATGTTTTCACTGAAGCAGAATTATGAAGAACATCCTGATTCCTGGGTTATGACTGTCCAGTTCCACACACAGACCTACAGGCAACAAAGAGGACCAGAAAGTTAAACAAATAACCTCTCTCCTTCCCTCCATAAAGTCCAGTTTTATTCAGAAAGAAGTGGGACAGTTAAAAGGGAAGGAACTCAGGATGGATGCCATTGGCATCAGGGATCCCCTAATGGGCTTGGGGTCCCAAGTGCTGATCCACATTAATAAGTATATATTTCTACATACTAGCAGGTGTTTCCTGCCAGTTTAGATGTTCCTACTTCAGGTAGATAATTTTGGTACTCCTGAGGACTGTCATAATAAAGCACAAACCAGTTCATCATGTCTGGAGATGAATGTTAAACAGGACATGACTAGAAACCAATAAAGTCCTAAAATTTGGAGATTAGTGATTCTCAGAGCAACAGTCAAGGCCAGAGGATCTCAGACTAAGAATTAAAACTCAAGTGGTTAAAAGGACATTACCATCAGACTTTAGGATGGAGAAACTGGAGTTTTGCATGTTTAACTCTGTAGAGTCCTGCTGAAATTTGAGAAAAATCCTAATCCAATCTTTCAAGCAATGTTCTAAAATGTCTTTCTAATGCCTTGGCTCTTTTTCTGATGACACGTTAATTATTTTAATTGCCCTGCTTTAACACCTCTCCCCTCCTCAAAGAAAAAGAGGTTTTTTATTTTTTTGTTTAATTTCTAGTTCTGAGGTGTGCTACATTTTAAAAACAGTCCAGTGTGTCTTGAGCTGCAAGGCTGGAATGCTTCTTGACTCGCTTCCAAACTGAAGTGCTTAAAAAAAATTTGAAGCACTACAACAATTTTAAATCACTCTATACACTGCACATGGTGATTTAAAATAATTGAAGCTCTTCAAATTTTTATATGTCCTTGAATTTGGAAGTGATCAAGCTTCTGAGCATGTGCAGTACACAATGATTTAAAATTATTAGAGCTCTTCAAATTTATCATAAGTGTTTCAGCTTGAAAGTGATAGGGAATCTGGACTTCAGCAGTGAAAAGTGATTTAAAATTATCAGAGCACTACAGATGTTTTATAGGTGCTTTAATTTGGAACTGATCTTGTTTCTGGACTATAGCATATTACCTTTAAAATCACAGAAGTGGTTTTATATTTTTCCAAACTGGTTTTCTTAAAGTAAAACATCTTTAATAATTTTAAAATACATTATGTTTCAAGTGGCACCCTTTTAATAGAATATTTTGCTCTTTGTAATTATAGCAGAAACGGTTGCAGTTTGGTTGCCATTTGCTTCTGTGACTTTTTTTAAAGGATCAAAGATTCATGTACAATGCTTTATGCCTTCACCTTTCCAACACATCTCCTGTGAACACCATGCAAACCTCATACTGAAGATTGGCACAAAACTTGTACCTGCAGCCCATAAGGAATGTGGGTTCTGTCCATGTGTGGGCAAATTGGTATTTAGCCATGTAATTACCCGCTTTGGGGGTGCAAATACCCATCTTCTGGTCCTGGTTTCATCAGAACAATTTTGGTGTAACTAGAGCAATCTGGTGAAAACCCAGAAAAAGTCTTGGGTGATTTGTTCTTAAATATTTTGGGTCACTTGATAAAAAATTCCTGCATAACAAAACCTGAAATAAAAAAGTATGGAACCTTTTCTTAAGAGTTATTGCTAAATTAAATTGAGATCAAGGAGTGGAGGCTACATTTATTACCTAGAGGCAACACAAGCTTATTCTTTCAAAGTAAAAATACCCCCTAAAAAAATTAAGAAGGAAAAAGCCCAAGTACAGGCAACTGGACTTCAAGCTAAGTTCACACTTGTGCAAGTCACTTCATTCCAGCTACCTTATTTCCTGGGATAGCTATTGGCAGCATTTCTGAAGAAGCTTTTGTTGCAAGGGCCATGAATATATAAGATATAGTTCAGACTTCAAAGGACTTGCTAGGTGCCATGGATGCCATGGATGTGGCTAGTTAGGATGGCAGTTTGAGGGTCTTGGGTGCTGGCTGCCTGTAGTCACCCTTGGCGTAAGCTGGCTGTGTTGCAGCAGGACCATAGCAGTTTTGGAATGTGGAGGCATGGACTTGATCCAGTGTTTGTCCTGGTGCAAACAGCCCTGCTGGCCTCGAGCCCTGCAAGGTTGCTGGGGATAGGTGTCTGAAGGGGTTCAGTGGTGGCCAGATCTTTTCATAGTTCTTGGCTCTGGTCTTAAGGAGATGTATTGCACAGTGGGTTGCCATGCAGGAGCCTTGTTTGTTGAAGATGCAACAGATATTTCTAGAAACTAGAGCATGCTGGGTCTGAGCCAGGGACTGACACAGCCAATAAGCACTTTGACTTTATTGTGGTGAGTGCTTGCTGAATGGTCCTAGTTCTCTTTTTCCTCCCCCCCCCAAATATTCCCTGATTTTTATTAAAGGCTGCAGTCACAGAAGTAAAATCCCAGTGTTTTTTCCACTGAGTTTCCATTCTTGACAAATATTTTAGTTTTGATTAAAGGAGAAGGGAAAAAAAAAAAAAAGTAGAGTAAATGAAAACTAACTTACAGCAGAGAACATCCTCCATTTGAATTAGAAATTTGTAACACAGAGGAGTCATTTGACCTGTGCTCTACTTCTCTGACTCTCCAAGTTACTACTAGAGTAGAAATTTAACAGGATTAGGAATAAAAGATTCTAATAATAGCAAGTATTTTACATTTAGGATTATGATGGAAGATGCAATCATTAACCTTAGCCCTAGGACTTGATCTAACACCATTAACATCCCGACCTAAAGCTTAGCACCATCCTATTTTCCTTGGTGAAATACTTGGCTTTGTCTTAAATTTTCTTTTTCTTATTAAAAAAGTAAGTCTAACAGTTTGCTTAATGTTTTAGGGTTCTTTCTCTTTTGGGATAAGAAGCTTAGCATGAGAAAGGGAGAAGAGTAGTCATCCATCATTTTTGGGTTCAGGAAAGAGATATTTAAATGCAGGAGGTTTAGCTAGGTGGCCTATTTCTGCTGCAGATCAGTGGTGCTGAGTGCTTGACTGCCTTTTGTACTTTGAAAATATCTTGCTAGATGCATGAAGTCAGGAACACAAACCTATACATGGTCAGCAAAATAATTTACTTTATTTTTTTTAAGTTCAGCATACTTAAAGTCTCCAAAATGTCTGATTTGGGTTTGACTAATGATAGGGTTTGGAGTTAAGCCAGTGTTTTGGGTGGGGTGTTCTTCCATTCTAGTTTTGGCTTAGTCTTGGGGAGCAAAAGCTGAACCCAGGCATGTAGAACCAGAGTCCATCTGGTCTGGTACTAGAGCCTCTTAATCTGCTTTTAAGGGGGAAGAAAGTTGGTGTGGGGGGGGGGGGGGGGGTGGTGGTGGTACATGTGCCAAGGGAAGCAGGGGAAGCCATATTATGGTAATGCAATGTGTCCACTTGCTGTATTCTACAGCATCTCTCAGGTATAATTTATGATAAAAATGAATTTTAATATCAGTAGTCTAATATTGCATTAGTAGGTAAGGAAATGGTTTAAGAAAAGGGTGTGTAATTTCTGCTATATTGCTATTTCATTATTTCAAAACAACATTTTTAAGAAAAATTATTTACAATGTTCACTGATTAAGAAAATGTAACAGTCATTGTACTTTTCCACCGATTACTGGGTTTGATGTAACAGGTCCATGAAGTCTGCTTCTGGCAGAAGTTGTTAGGACTTTAATGGTGCAAAGTGCAAAGATTATTTCCTACCTGAAATATGGTGCAACAGAACAGCATAGTGTCCTCTCCTCACTTCTGGCAAGCAATAGCTCAGAGGCAGAAGATACTACTAAATTAAACCCATCATACCTGATAAACTCAGTTTTGTCCTATATTGTTTCTGTCATGGGCCATGTTTACAACTCCTTGACGCAATGTAACTCAACCTGTGTGTGAAGCAATAGAAATTCATGCAAGTTAAGAGCCTCACTCTACACAGTGTCCTTTTGTTGATCTCTAGGAATTACTACAAAGATTATTTTGTTAACTTTGAAATTATTGGCTGCGTACTTTGTTTTCTTTTTTGTTTTTTTTTTTGGAGGGACAGGTTAACACCCCCACCTCTTCAGTGCAGTGACAGCTACTGGAACAGAACATTAACTCTTCAGGTATATAACATTGTAAATAATGTGTACTTTAAACTGGATCATGAATAGAAAGGATACAAAAGGGCTTTTAATGCACAAATCATCTTTAATGGACCTTGTCAAAAAATAGTGAAAAATCAACTCCTTCTGTAGTCCTGTTCCATATAAAAAGTATATGAAAAGCTACAGTTCTTAAGAAACACAGAAAAGTGAGAAAATTTTTGCAGCATAAAGTGGACTATGATATATTGACACTACAAATCCTTAATTAGGTGGGGCTTTCTTAAAGTTGATGGAATTAGATGTTTCTAATTAATTTTTGCCTGTTTGAAGAACTTGATCTTTTTTCCTTTTCTGGTTGACAGGGTGCATTACTTCGCCATTACTTTTTTCTTTCTTTTTTTTTTTTAAATATAAAAAGAGTCCTAAAATAATATGAGGTATGTTATATTTTATTTGCAGTGGTAACAGATTTGCCCTTTTAATTTGACTGTGTTAAATGTTATGGAAGAAGCAGGTCACATTAGGGTGAACTGTCTTTATTGTTATCCTAATGCATTATAGGGAGACATTCAAGTCACCTAATTTGTGTGATAATAACACCCTCATCTGGGCGGTCCCAAGCTAAGGAAATCACTTCATCTCGTTCAGCCTTTTGCTGAGTTATATTACATGTATTACCATACATTAGTACACTATGTAAATTTGCTGTCTCTGGAATGACAGTTCCTTATAGTGGTGCTGGCTAGTGCCTTTTATGTGGAGTTTTGTAGGCACCTTAAGGTAGGTTTTCTTCTTCAAAACATGCATATTTTTTAATTTAAAAAATTAAAAGTAACTATGTAAAAAATGGCAATTTTTCTACTGGGCAAAAAACTGCCAGTTTCTGTTAAGAGGACTCCAAAGATCTCTGACAAACTAGTTTTGTTTTCCAAGTTGAGCTGTTTTGTGTTAATCTCAGTCACAAATTGCATGCAGTGTTTTGGGTTTCCCGAGTGAGGGGAATTGAGCAAGTGAGGGAATTCAGTCACTGAAGCTATTTTGTCTCAGTCTTTTTGCACAGTGAATGTGCATTTTCCTATACAGATGGAGAGTAGTATCATAGAATAGTTTCAGTTGGAAAGGAGCTTCAAAGGTCATCTGATCCAAACCGCTGCAATGAGCAAGAACATCTTCAACTAGATCAGGTTGTCCAGAACCACATCCAGCCTGGCCTTGAACGTCTCCAGGGATGGGACCTTCACCACCATCCCTCTGGGCAACCTGTGCCAGTATTTTACTACCATTTGTAAAGAATTACTTCCTCACGTCCAGCCTGAATCTCCCCTCTTGTAGTTTAAAACCATTATCGCTCATCCTATTACAACAGGCTCTGCTAAAAATTTTCTCCCTACCTTTCTTCTTGGCCTCTCTTAAGAATTGAAAAGCTGCAATGAGGTCTCCCAGGAGATTTCTTTTCTTCATTCTGAACAACCTCAACTCTCAGCCTTTCCTCACAAGAATGATGCTCTAGCCATCTGATCATCTTTGTGGCCCTCCTCTGGACCCTCTCCAAAGGGTCCTATCTTTCCTGCTCTGAGGACTCCAGAGCTGGACACAGTACTCAGGTGGATTCTCATCAGAGAAGAGGGCCATGTAGCTACATCCTTTCAAGTGCATGCTGATGGTATGTATGGAGGCATGTCACTGAATTTTCCCTTGAAAGTCCATCTGAGTAACAAGTAAGGCTTTTGCAAGATGCTACTTCCTAATGAATAACAAAATAATGGTGCAATGGTAAAGTGCAGAATAGTAGTACTGCTGCCTGGATGTCTGAAGGAACCCTCTAGCTAGAAATGCCTGTAGTTCAGGTACCTGATATCCCTGGAAGAGTACTGCAGCAGCTGTGTTTCTGGCAAAGCATTTCCACCTGGCTTAGGGCTTGCTCATGGACTGAATTATTATCAGTTGAAGGGAGCATATTTTACTTATTTTGGTTTGTGGTGGCTTTTACATTTTTCCCTAATTTTTTTTTTTCTGCAAGCAACAATTCCAAAGGACACTTACCATTGTATTTCCTAGTTCTGTAGGTTAATTTAGTGAAAAAAAAGTTAAAATAAATAAATTGTTGTCTTACAAGTGCCTGACCCAAGTAGGTAAGAGGAGAGGAAGCAGAGGATAAGTCAGTCGTACCCTGCCGTATTCTGCTGTGCCTCGTGTGCTTCACGTTTCTGTCTGGCCTCCCCTGTGTATGAGTGTGTCACTGCAAAAAGTCTATGAGTAAGCTATGGACGGAGCATTTGCTTCTTGAATATTTGTGCTTTTGCTGATTTGTTGCATAAAAGTTATATAAATGTAGCTTTTTATGTGTTAATATTACATACTGTTGAGGTGCTTGCAGTCCCCTCAGCATTCAGAAGCACTATTTAAAAATTAACTATGAAGCAGGTTCCACCATTTGATGGCATTACCTGGTTTAACGTGAGCACATGAATTATTAACTGTCTGTCTTGTTAAGTATCAGATCAGTGGGTTTTGCTGTAGCTGGAGAAGAAAAGCATGCAATGTAAAAGTACTCTGCAGAACAGTTGTAATATTAAAAAAAACAAAACAAAAGCCAAATAAACACAAAAAAAGCCCAACTCCCCAAACCCACAAAACAGTCAAATCCCTCAAATCTGAAGAGTGGGTCTTGCATGGCTTCTTTGAGACAGTGTGATATTTCTTCAAACTGATTGAGCCATCATTGACAAGATGCTCATAAAAAAAAACAAACCAGAACTTTGCATGTTTTTAAAGTAATCTGGACAATGAGAAAATTGAGCTGAATAATTTACGTAAAAAAAATGCTATGATGGTCTGTGAACTACTTTTCTGACCTACCTGTAAAATTACTGAATTCCTGTGTGGTCCACTGACAGTGGTTAGCAGTGCCTTTTGCTTAGTGCCCATCACATCATCTCCCTCTGACAGAGGTGATGGGCTGCGTTTTTTTATCACATGGTAGCTGTGCCTGGAAAATTAAGATATTCATCTTTTCTTTTCTTTTTTCTTTTCTTTTCTTTTCTTTTCTTTTCTTTTCTTTTCTTTTCTTTTCTTTTCTTTTCTTTTCTTTTCTTTTCTTTTCTTTTCTTTTCTTTTCTTTTCTTTTCTTTTCTTTTCTTTTCTTTTCTTTTCTTTTCTTTTCTTTTTTCTTTTCTTTCTTTTCCTTTTCTTTCTTTTTCTTTTCTTTTTTTCTTTTTTTTCTCTTCTCTTCTCTTCTCTTCTCTTCTCTTCTCTTCTCTTCTCTTCTCTTCTCTTCTCTTCTCTTCATCACCAATGGGATGATAACTTTCTGAAAATGAAACATCAGCATCATTCAGGGAAGCTAAATATATTTCAAGATTTTGAAAAACCTAGGTTTATAAAGCCTGCCTTACACAATTAACACATTTGACCTGGACAAATAATTACCTAAAGAGCTGTTGGAGTAGTGAAATTCAGAGACAAATGAAAATTGTTCCTGAAGAGTCATTCTCATGTTTCATCACTTTTCCTTTCCCTTACCTTCTATTCAACAAGCACTTGCGCTGATTCATGCACATGAATGTCTGGTATCCTGATGCTCTGCATGTTGGCAATATTGCTTTCCTGCATTTATCTGCTGTCATATCAGCTTTTCTCTCTTCCACATCTCCACTTGTGTTGTGGTTTTTTTTTTTTGTGTTTGTTTTTTTTTTTTTTCGATTTCCTTAAAATGTCAGTTGTAGCAGAAATGATCAGACCACTTCTTCCTCTTGTACTGTTAAGAAATCAGATGAAGTCAAAATAAAATAGGTAATGAAATGCATTCATTACTTGGTGGTATTTAATTAGTGCATAAAAGTACTAGCAGTGGTGCCATACCCCCCCAAAAAAAGCTCAAAGTACAGTTCAGGTACTTAATCTTAAACCAGCCTTGTACAGGAGACATGGCAGTTTAAGGAGCCTATTATCCTCTTTTTATTCAGCGAAGTTGGTTTGGATGAGATGGTGCTGTACCACTCACTTGAGAAACTGAGATGCAGCCTGCAAGCTGCAGTATTTGCTCATCAGCTACCTGGGAGATGGGGCATAGCTGACTTTTGTAGAAGGCAGGAAAAAAATGAGGTCACTCTTTTTCTCAATAATATATGTAGTATTTGTTGTGACATTTTTTTTATAATTCCCTCAAGCTTTCTTCCCTGATTCACCGATAATTTTTTTGTGAGAAAGTTCACTTTTCCTTCTCCCTAATTATCCTTGACCTATAACTCATGAACAGGGTTCCTGATTGTCCAGCTGATTTCAGACTTCAGTGAGTGTGGAGTAATACGTCATTGCCAGTGATCTGGAACAAACAATGCCATTCTCTATCTCCACATGTTCTGCATTTAAATCACACCATATGAAATCTATATCTTGGTGAGGTCTTCAGGCTGCAGCAGTACACAACTGTGAACTCCCATAGAGAACTGAAGTGTCCCACAAATTGTGGCAAATTTCCCACAAAGTCCTGTAAATTGCAGCAAAATTCATGGGAAAAGAGACAGGAAATGATTTTTCCTGCCTGGGGAGAGCTGTTGTAGATGTCTGATCTGCAGATTCTCACAAAAGTTGGAGGAAAAATACATTTTTAATATTACACTATGGAATATATCTCTTTTCCTATTTCACACTTAGGGAAAGCACTAAAATTTAGTATGTGTTATAGATGTTACTCTTCACTGGTGTGTCATAGGAAACGCCACAGGTATATGTATTAGTACAATGTAATACAGGGATGCTGGTTAACAGCGTGACTGCTGCTGAACATACACTTCTGTTTGACCTACAACTTGTCGACTTCCTAAAGTGGCAGTACTTGAACCATTGCCATTTCAAATATTAGTAGAAAGCCACATATTCTTCATGCTTCAGTCATAAAGGGAGTATATAAATTATTTAATTGGAAGAAAGTATTGCATTAATATATTTACACTTTTAATGCGTTTACAGAAACATGCTTCTCCTTAGTGAGAATAATAAAACTTTGGAGTAAAGCTGCATCAGAGACTTGACTGTGGGTTGCAAGGAGTTAGATGCAGAGAAGCAGTCCCTTTTCATCCTCTCATACAAGGTGGTTGCTGCATTTTCAGTGCAGTACAGCGCCTGCTCTACCATTGCTGGAGCTCTGCCAGAGCCTACTTTTCCCTCAAGAAATATGCAGTTGTTACGCATCCGTCTGTTTTGCCTTCATCTCAAGGGCAACTGCTCTCCACAGATCACTTGTACTGTCCCAAACCAAATTTGGGATAATTGCCCCATCAGTGCAATGTGTCTTAGTCTGATTGTCAATGTCAACTCAAAGGAACGCATTTCCCTGAAAGTCTTCTAATTTAAGAGTACTGAAGCTTTTGCACTAGTCTAGTTAACTAGCACCCAGGCTTGTGATCTGCTTAGGCTTATGTTTCACAGGTACAGCTAGAATTCTGAAATATTTAAAACCATATGCCTGTTTGCCTCAAAGGAGAGGCCCTCTTTGTTTAATCCTCTCTGGATTTACACTTTAACATGACGGATTCTCAGCTGCTGTAAAAGCACTGAAATTAGAGTCCAGATTAATAGCAGAATTTAAGAACAGTGTCAATGCTGAAAGTGTTTTTGAATGAGATGTGGGTGCTTATTAGGAATGCTCTGCTGTACAAAACCTGCTTCTGAATTGGATAGAGACTGAGTTAATGGAATGAGCCAAAAGGATCAGGGAATACTGTGTGTCATGTGTGTTCAGTGCCTGAGAACAGAAATGTGAATAGGAAATAGCCACTCTGGACAGACGTGGTGTTGATGTTGGACCCTTCTACAGAGTCAGTGGAATTAATCAGCGGGGTTATGTGGGCATGTCCAGCAGGCAGAGTATGACGTATTTCAGATGTGCTTTCCCACCTTCCTGTGGTTGCTGTTCATGGTTTTCTAGAACTAAAGGTATACCTTTAATGAATGTGTTGAGTTTGGTAAAAAGGAATCAGTGCAACTGTTTCATCAGGAAATGTTTCTTAGATCTAGGTTAGCAATTTGGATCAAAGCTGGGAAGAAGAGATTAAGGGAGAGGGTTGGTGAAGACCAGCTTGGTTTCTATGGCACTTGGCTCTGCCTCAGTCAGTATGGGTTTGCTGTCCTGACCTAGCGGGTTGGGAATCGAGCCCACCATCGTTCTCTGAGGTTTTTCTACTGTGGCTTTCTGTAACAGCTCTGGTAGGATTTAGAGAAAGCTGTTGATCTTCTCTTATACTTTCTTCTACATCTCTAGTTCTGTTTTTCTCTTCTGTGTCTAGCCCTGGGCAGGTGGATGAAAAATATGCTTTATGCATGCTGGTAACTGCAGGGAAGCAACTCCAGCTTTTATTTGACATGCACATTGACTAAATTCACCTTAGTCCAGATTGAACTTCACCATGTTTTTGCTGCCCATGTTAGTGTTTGTTGTGAGAAACCAAGACAAGACCACTATTTGAGTGTGGATTCACTGGATAGTGTTGGACAGTACAGATTTTTACTTGCTGCATTGACCTAGAGTTGCTTTGTTGACAAAGTGAATTTGTGTTAGTCCTTAAACTACAAGGGGACCCACTGACAGTTCTTTGGAATTTTATTGCTTGCATTATTTTAATCATCTCCACATAGTACCAAAAGTTACACATGTGTTCTACAAGTATTAATGAAAACTACTCCTGGGGTGTGTGTGTGAAATTAGACCAAGCAATCCCTCTCTCCCAAGCCTGAAATTCAGTGGAAATGTTTCTGATGCCTTCTTTTTAATAAAATAAAGATGTGCTCTGAAAGCACAACAGTCTTTGTAACAGAATGACCCTCTGTCCATTTACTGTTACTAAGAGAGCAGCAGTTTTTGTGTTGCTGTTTTTAGCTTCCTGAAAGGTGTTACAGCTTTGCCTCAGAGGTCTCATATCCAGGATAACAATGATTTACCTTATTTACTTGAAGTTGACCTACCCTTTAGTATACTGCTCCTTCACTTAGTCAGCTTGATGGGTGCCAGATATTGTTCTCCTGCAGGAAGTTCTTCCTGGAATTCTGCAGCAAACCAAAGGCTCAGGCAGTGGGAAAATGAAAATAAGGTCAACTTTCCCTTAGGACTAGAGAATACAAGAAATACACTGACACTATATGAGACCTCCTTCCCAGAAAAATAGAAGCCACAACACAGCCAGATTACACAAACCAATTCAAGTATGCAATCATTTCTTACCACTCCTTTGTTCAAGATTAATTTCATCTGAACTGTGTTTAATATAAAGATAAAAAAGCTTTCTTTCCAAGAAAAAAATGTATTTCCGAGATTGCAGTCTGATTTTAATATGTAGAAATGTTAACATGTAATGGGTGTTACCCAGTACCATCAAGCCTTTTCAAGAAGAGGGGTACAGCAAATAATTTGTGTAAGGCAGAGTAGCAGTATTTATTTGTGCTATAAATTGCAGTGTTAATCTAACTTCAAATACGCAAATATTCCTGGCAGGTCTCAGCTAACGTCCTCCTGGCTGGCTGGAAAACATGTGAAGTATCCTTAAGAAGTTCTGTAGTATGAGCAATGCTTAACGTACATTGGTGATGGGATGAAGACACATATTTTTTAGGATATTAATAGTTCCTTTCACCCCACTTGGCCCCAATTTCCAGAAATTATGAATCATAGTTTTTAATAAAGCAGAAAACAGTCCGTGAGGAAAAAGAAGTTGCCCATATTTCCTAGGAGTTGTTGCTGAGTGTCAGATTGTCAAATAAGCCTCCTCTTCGTATATATCTTCACTTACTGACAAAGGGTCTGGAGAAAGCTCTAGGTCTGCTTTGTAAGATACAGAGATTACTGGCAAATTACAGACCAGTGATTAAAAAAAAAACAAGAGACTATGATGAGGACAGGAATACTTGAAAGAAAAGAATACTTATAGAGCTTGGGCAATAAAAAGTGACAGAGCTGAAAAGTTACCAAGGAATGTTTCAGAGAAACGAAGGATGTGGTCTTAAGGTCTCCAGAGAACACAGTTGTTTTATTATATTCTGTTCCTATTATCACTTTTGTTTTGTTCCAGGGAGATTTTCAGCAACTTAAGAAATAGATTTTTCGGATAGCTATCCTTCAGATATGTGCATACCACTCCTCTTGACTTTAATTTGAGCTCTGTGTAGGCATCTCAGGGCAAAATGTCACCTTTGGCAGATGGCTTTTTGTAGCCAGTATATAGTGTCAATATATACACACACACACAAAAAAGCAAGTATCCAAAAGTGACTGCTTTAACCTCTCATTAATATGAAAGGGCTCCTAAGGCAATTGGGACATGCTAGTTAGGAAGTATTGAGGAAAGAAATACATTTTGAGGCTGTTTCTATGCATCAAATTCATAATTTCCTTTTTTTTCTATTCATTGAAGCAGCAAGTACACGCAGTTGCTGTAAAACAACCACCAGATCCCATGTGAGGTACCATGTCAATTTTACAGTAAATTTCCTGTTTTATGGATTCCTTTCTGAAAAACTCCTCACAGTATTCTGAAAAGAATATGAACTTTTCTCTAAAACTTAAGAAATTGCTGCCCTGTAAGTAGTATTTTGCTTTAGTCCTGACTTTGTCTTTCTTTTTGGTCTCACTGATTGTTATTACTTTTTACATGTTTTACATGCTTCTCATTGGGGTTGCTATTTTAGTGTCATCTTAAAATATATATTTTATTGTGTTCAGCTAATTACACAGGACATATTCAGATGTGAGAATGCATCTTATTTACACACCACCCCCTCCTCTGATCAGGCAGTAGTTAAAATACATGTACAGGATATTACAGTTTGAAGTGTGCAAGGCATTTGTTTTTTAATTAAAATCTTATAGGAGAAACTTGTTCACATGAATTACTAGCTGGATTTTTAGCAGGTTGTATAAATGGTGGCAAATTACATCTTTGTATTCAGGAAGAGTGTGGAGTTACTTGGTGAAAATTGTTACATATGTTAAATCTTTTCAGTGTCTGCTATAAATATTAAAGATATGTGAGTATAAAATTATATGAGTGCAAACAACCCAAGAGTAATTAAAATACTTGATCTGCTTCTGTTTGCTACAAAAAAAAAAAAGTATGATTTTCAGCCTATCTTTAAAGCAAAAATGTGAGGAGAAGGGAAGAACTTAGTTCTAACTTCCTTTTATAGTGTCAATGTTTATGATGCAGTGGGGGACCCTTGCGCCATAAGATAAGACAGATAAGGTTCAAAGCAGTTAAGGAAAATCCTTGCAAATTCTGAAGGGCAGCACTTGATTCATACCTTGATTTAAGTGGTGAGATACTTGAGATGCCTTCCCTGTAAATGTACTATAGAGTTATTCTGCAGTGTGGTTTGGTGTATGTTTACTCTCTGTGCATATTCATATTATGCAACAATCTGTCATCTTGAAAATATTTAAAGCGTTCCATCTCTAGAGTTGTTGCTGAAGGTGGTTCTTGCAGGTGGCATGTTAATATTTTGGGTCTGTGAAGGTCAGTGATGTTTTATTTACTTGAAGTAGAGCACTAGATAACTACGTATTTCTTCCAAATCCCTCCCTGTTCCCTCCCTCCCCCCATGTCTCCTTTACATCTCTCTTTCCTGCCCCCTTCCATCCCCCCAAAAAAAGATTTCAAGTCCATGCATTTGCTGTAGCTAGAGAAATTAAAATGGCTGGCAAGAAAATGGCTTTTGAAAAAAATGAAGAGTTTTTAAATTCAGTGGAATCTTCACAGTACACTGCATAATTATTGGTGAACCTCTCATGCTTGCAAAAATACCCTACTATGTCTGTCTAGAGTACAAGTGCTCATCTTCAAAACTGACACCTCTATTAAATTAACTTGTTTCTGCCAGCCCCCTGTTTACTTAAGGCTGCTTTCACTGTTTCATGAAATGCCAATAATGGAGATGACTTACGTCATCCACTTTGACATGTGTCCTTTGATGTGTTTTTTATCCCATATATACAAGAAAGGATTTAGGTCTTGTGATTAGCTCAAAAGACTTGTGTTGCCTTTTGCTTGCAAGTTGTTATAACCTCCAGCTTCAATGGTGCTGAATATTTTCAGAGGTAAGTTGAAAAGAAATATAACAGCAGGTACCTACTTGCTGGGAACACAAGTTTACTTCTGTAAATTTACATGCACATGCATATTAGTTATAGATTCATATAGATATCTGTATATTTACAAAAATATATACATAAGCTGGCTTTAGTTTGTCTAATGAGATGTTTGATATCATGATAATGTGATGATATTACCTTAGCAAATGTCCCTAAAGATTAATTTAATCCCCACAAAGCTTGTAGAGGTCTTCAGACAAAAAAATGATATGACTGTTCTTAAATGAAATGGAGATTAAATGTTTCATTTTTAGCCATGAATTCAACAAGAATTTCAGCTGGAAAACTCTTATGAGATTTGTTCCCAGGGTTTTTGGACAACTTTAGGCAGCAAATCTCTATTGCATTAACTAGCTCTAGAACAGTTCTTACTTTATTGAAGTACTGTATGCTACATGTGCAGAGCTAGCTCTGTGTAGAAGGAAATTTACTTTGCTTTAATACTTTGTTTTTCTAATTTCAGTTTGCTGTCTTGGCTTCGTCAGACTTCTTCTGGTATGATGGCATGCTTTTAGTGATGATGAAAATTTAAGCTAATGTTTTGTCTGTATCCTATAAAATCTTACGTGATGATGGTGGTGGTTGTTATGATGATGAAGGCCCCAAATCTTTAAAGATCAAATGAAAAGTCAGCCAGAGCAATCTTTCCTAACTAGTGGTAGTAACTCACTCCAAGGGGAAATGCCAAAATACATACAATGCTTCGATGCTGTCATCTCCCTCCATGGGCAGTGGAGGTGGGGTTGCAGCCACCAGGTGCACAATGTATGCACATAAGGATTAGAGGAATAAGGAATTTCTTGACTGTGGGAGGCACTAAACTAATCCCAACACCAAAGGATCGTCTCCAGTTTGCTTTATCTTTTTAATTTATTAATTTTTTTTGGTAAACCTACTTAGTGATTCTTGTATGTCTTCTATTTGATAATGTAGTCAGCATTCTTATCCTGTGTTTTTCCAGAAAGATTTCTTTTCCCTTATTTAGAAATGTTGTCCTTTCATCAGAAGCTGCATTAAAAAGGCACGTGAATTTGCCACTTAAGCATTATCTCAGAACCCAACTGTGTCCCTGAAATTCAAAATTCAGCATTCAGCAATAACTTCAGAAGAAAAAACACTGGATATCAAACCCTGGAAGCACTACTAACACTGCAGTGTCTGATGTACTGGTTCTCCAGGTGTGGCTGTGAGGTGTTTTTTAATCATTTGTAATTTTTTTTTAATACAAACAGCTTTTAAACATTTTCATAGTGATTTCCAACACTCAAATGAATTTGTGCTTCTCTGCTTTTTTTTTTTGAGCATTTGCAGATGATTTTGGCAAAGCCCCTCACCTATGTTAGCTCTTCTAGTAACTTTTCACTCCAGACATCATGCAGAGGAGTTAAAAACGCGGTGCTTGGTTTTTTTTGTTGTGGTTCAGGTCCCACTGCCATTTGCACCGAGACGAGGCGTGAGCTTCATCACTTTTTGAGCTCTGGTAGAAAGGAAGCTGCTGCCATGGGGAAATCCGGAAGCTTCCTCTTCCTGCTGATCAGCTTCTTTCTTCCCAAGGTTGGCTTCTTTCCCAATGGGTTTCTAAAAGCCTGAAAATCACTGGCTGAAATCCTGGCCTAATTAAAATCAGTGCCAAAGCTCCCATTGACTTCAAGGCTCTTGCCCAGCTCATCATCTTGTCCATCCAATGGCCGTCTCCCTCCGTTATTTATGGGGTGGTTCCAATGGGTTTTCTAAGGCTATGCTCAAATAGCTCACAGCTCTCCTCCCCTGTGGACAGGCAGTCTGCTCCAGAGTTCATCATCAGACATCATTTTATCCATTTTATCAGTTTTAGCACAATATCTTTGTAAACCAGGCCAAACCAAGACCCAGTTCCTCAGCAATTCCTTCAGAGTTGCAGTCTGGAAGTGTGAACTTTCCCGGGTTTCTTTCTCTTTGCTTACGGAGAGTGGTTGGGTGATCCTTCTGCAATGCCTCCTGTCATGTATTACACACATGCAAAATTTAGTGATGGGAATGTATTAGATAGACAATAGAAATGGGAAGATGGTACCCAAGGGAAGGGTTTAGTCCCTTGGTGCTAAGGTACCAAGGTACTAAGGTACTAAGGTACTAAGTACAAGATGCCACTTCGATAGAGAAAAAAACCCCAACACCAGTTCTGACATGATACTGTACAAGAGCAACATTCACACTGTTTATAAGAATTTCTTTTTACTCTTTGGAGATGTTGACGTGAAAAGTAGTTAAAGGAACTTTTATAAATTGATTAAGTGAAAAATTCTGTATTTGGGTTTGATTAGGTTTTTATTTTTTTTGAAAGTTTCATCGTTTTTAAGTTGTTTTTTTTTTTGTTTTGCATTTTGTTTTAAGGAGAAGGGGGCTTTCCATTTGATTAAGCCATTTACTTGAACTTTAGTGCCATGTGGTACAAAAAGAAGCAAATATAAACATACACCAAATGATTATGCAAGCAAAAAGTATCTTGAAATAAAGTATTCAGTCTTGATTTGCAAGTGGCTCACTCTGTGGTCCCTCTGACCTCAGACGCAGCAGAAAAACACATTATTAAAAACCGCTAAAAAGTAAATAGCACACTTGGCTAGTGATGGTGAGGAACTAAATCCTGCCCGTGCCCTGAATATCCCTGCTGACCTCTGTCTGTCACTTGCCAAGTCGTCTCCCCAGCATATCCCACATGCTCTCCATGATGCTCCCTTCCCCCTGTGCTGTTGCTGGTCCAGGAAAACACTTTGCAACACATTTGGGAAATATTTACTTGTAGTTTAAGTTATTAGTGTTTGTTTTTTACAACTGTTCTAGCAGAGAAGTTTAAGGGCATGCAGATGGGTACAAGCAGCCTTCCGGTACCTGAAGGGCAGCTATAACGATGCTGGGGAGGGACTCTTCATTAGGGACTGTAGTGATAGGACGAGGGGTAATGGGTTAAAACTTAAACAGGGGAAGTTTAGATTGGATATAAGAAGGAAATTCTTTACTGTGAGAGTGGTGAGGCACTGGAATGGGCTGCCCAGGGAGGTTGTGAATGCTCCATCCCTGGCAGTGTTCAAGGCCAGGTTGGACAGAGCCTTGGGTGGCATGGTTTAGTGTGAGGTGTTCCTGCCCATGGCAACGGGGTTGGAACTAGATGATCTTAAGGTCCTTTCCAACTCTAACTATTCTATGATTCTATGAATCTAAGGTATTGATGTGAAGGGTTCAGTCTGAATCGTGAGAGTGGCTGTGTGCTGAACCAGGTATGTAGCATGCTTCTGAAGGAGCTAGGGCCAGATGCTGCCCTCCTCAAGGGTGCAGATCTCCTAAGCAATTGCTGGACTTTGAGATGTGTAGTAGTAATAGTAGTGGCACAGGCTACTAGCACCTTCTAGAGCTGTTGTGCCCTTTGATTTCTGTGGAGGAAAGCATGAAATCTCTTTAATTTGTCAGTTACTCTTGGTACTACAGAATGAATTGCCACATGCCAGAGCTTTTGTTTTGCAGAGTAATTTTTGAACCTCAAAATACAGCAAGGGAGCAGAAAGGAGATGGTGCATCATACAGGAATCCCCCTGTAAACACTCTTATCACCTTTTAAAAAAAAAGGCAACAAGTGAGAGAAATTATTTCATAGACTTAATAAACAGTTCAAAGTCTCCTGAAGGACTTCTCATACTATGCATGTTTTTCATTGTTCTTTAATGAGTAAATGACCTGTTAATGTGCATAAGAATATATCAGAAGCACATGGCAGTGAAGAAGCTTGGGTGGTAGTAGATTTGATCAAAGAATTTCAAATCTGACCCCAAGTATTTGATGAAGAAGATTAACATGGAGAAAATTTACCAAACAAATACAGCATTAAGAGCCAAGAGACAGGCTGAGGGAATTGAAGGCTCCAGATTACCCACATAAAGAATATTGTTAAACATAAAGAAAACAAAGCCAGGATAAATGTCTGGGATGTGGAGTCCCACAGAACAGGACTTCTGCTGTTGATTGTTTCTTTTTTTTAATGCTATTTTTTTAATATAGCACGTAAGATTTTACATCCTCCCTTCCCCCCTCCCAAGAAAAAAACAAAACAAACCCCAACAAAACAACCCAACCTAACTTGTGCCTCTGACCTAGGTTCTAACAGTGCTACTCAAAGTATTTAGAAAGATTTCTGGAACAGAATTGGTTAATTAGTGCTTTGTGTTACATATGACCCAACCAGAGATAAAAAGGTTTAAAGGTCTCTTGTAACCCTGCAATGCCATTTGTAACACAAAAATAACCCCCTTTCATTACTGGCATGCCACTGTAGCAGGCAGGTTATTTTTTCCCTTCGCTGCAATGAGGGCAGCTTTCGCATCAGAAGAATTCTTGGCAAATTAATGCGCTACCTCTTGGGCTAATTAAATTAGAAAGGATCAAAAATACAGAGCAGCTTTTGTGGTGGACACAATGTTGTGCTTCATGCATCTTGCTCAGAGAGGAATTTCTGCCATTTAGCCCCTTTTTGCCTCTAGCAGCGTTCTGGACTCTCTAACACAGTCAAGTTCCTAATTTGCCTCAATGAGAGAGAATTATTAACTGATAATAAGAAAAGGAGCATTCACAGCTCCAGGCTGGGCTGTGTGGAAAAGGGTGAGCTACACAGCACCTGAAGCGCATGCAATTTTTATTAATTCCTGCCTAAAACAACTCATTCAGGAGTAAAATTGCTGTGCAAATGACAAAAACAATTATAATTTTGATTCTTCGGTTCTGAAAACATGAGCTGCTTTATCTTGAATATGGCTAGATTAAACTTGTAATAAGTTCACCTTTCCTTGAGTCTACATGAAGCAGTTTTAGTTGTAGCAAGCACATTTCATTTTGAAGTTGGTTCCACTTAAATTAATCTTGTCTTTTAGAAATATTTTTGAAAGCACAATAGGTATAGCTTTTTGTTTAAGCTAGCAACATAAATACTTAAACTCATTGCAAATAACAATTGTGCTGTGTGGAGAGAATGAGCTATACAATCAAAGGTATCAAACTGTATCTAGGATAATGCAAAACAATGAAGCAAGAATGAGCATGGATGAACGTAAGCTTATAGTAGGCTTTTTTCTTTCTTTTTTTTTTTTTTTTTTGTTTCCTGAAAGACATTTCTTGTTAGCACAGAGATATATTTCCTAACAGACATCATTGTTGGATTGGACTGTGCTCCTCTTCAAAATGCAATTAATGGACACTACCAAACAGGCACATGGGGCTTTACTCTGCCTGCATTTAGGCAGGGGAAACGTTCATTAAACTAATGGGAATTGGCTGGAAAGGGAAAACAGAATGAAGACCCTGTGTTTAATACTTAAAAAAATAGTACTTTGTCCAAGAACCACTAAACTTTCTCTACTTTCAAGATATTGAAAACTCTGTTGTTTTTTTGCTATGCAGATATTGACCAAGACAGTGTAGCTTTGCCCTAATGGTTCCACTCATTGCTGTACAGCAGCCTACTGAACTTTCAAGTATCATCTGTATCTGCTTTATTTTTTATTTCAACCATACGTGCTTTTTGTCTGAAAAAAATAAATTCAAAGATCTTGAAACAGGAAGGAGGGCATGTACGTGAATTACAGCAGCCCAAGGGTAACAGTATCCCGTTCACTAATGATTCACATGGAGTTAGTGAGTAGGCAGACTTGTATTTTCTATTCTTTGTCAGAAAAGTAAAAGTATGCTGTTGAAATAGTTTGTCTTTCATTGGCATACTCAGGATTTCCTCAAACTTTTTTTTTTTCATGCATTTAATTTTCAGGGGGAAAAAGCATACAGTAACATTTTTAAAATCTAGAGCTTTAGTGATTTTTTTGCAGACACTTGAAATGTGTACCACTGTGTGGCACACACATTTTGTGCAACTTGTGATCACAGACTATCTGCATTTATGTTAAATAATGCCTAGAGGCCCTGATGAGATCAGTCCATGTTGTGCTATGCACAGGGTAACTACATGGTTTTAGAGGCAGTCCCTGCCCTGAAGAACTGCAATCTAAATAGATGTAAAAAAGAAAAAATTAAGAGGGGAAAGGAGGATGGAAGAACAGACAGGCTTGTCTATAGGCATACAGCAGAGCAGAAGCAGGATCAGAGCAGGATAGTGTCCACTGCCCGCTTTGTTCCTGCTGCTCATCTGAAAGCCATAAAAATCTTGGGAAGACAGAACGGGGGGGGGAGGGGGGGGAAGTGGAAATTAAAGAATTAAAAATGTCTCCCATATACCTGTTACTTCAGAAGAAGCAGCTTGAAGGAAAAAAAAATACCACTTCAAGAAACAGTGCAAAAAGCCTAATTTTCAGTTAGTTACTTTTGAAATTGAAGATTCTTGACATGTGTAAAGGTGGGGGATGATGACATATTTTATAGCTTTTCCATTTTCTTTTTTATATATGTTAATGTTATGGTACTTATTAAACATCCCTATATAAAACCTGCAAGACTGAAGACTGCCAAGAATCCAGAGGTCCATGTTATTGTGCTAACAGTATTGGTCTGTGTGTTGGGGTGTGTGTATTTATTTTTGTGAAAAAAAGAAGAGGAGTGAAAATGAGAGGTGTGCAGCACTTGGGCTCAGAACTTGGAGACTTAAGATGTGTTTCAGTGGGAAATAGCACTTTGGTACCTGACTTGTGGATGTGGTGAGGGGATGCTGGTCTGTGGACTTGTGGTTATGTCAGGCCACTGTTATGGGTTGCTGTATTCATGCAGAAACTCTGGCAAAATATCAGATTACAAAATAATTCTGTTGTCATTTTTAAAGATTTTAGAAGAGCTGGATCTCAGGCTGATCAGATGAGTCACAAAAGAAAAATGTTCTTTCTGTATGCCTGAGAATGTTTGACTTCTGAGATGGGAGGGACATGAAGTCAAAATCCAGGCCAACTAAAAATGTTCCCAGAGACAAGTTAGACAAACACCTTTCTGTTGCTGGATTAGAAAGGTGTAAGTAATGCAGGAGTCACTTCTTACAGCACCAAAATCTGTCATTGACATGGCCTACTCATTTGCTGGCAGAGGAGATAGTATCAAATGCTTCTGGTGGCTTAGTGAGGGATCAGAAAGGCACTTGCTGTGGTGGAATATAGGTATGAATAAGAGGCAAAATGAAACTATATTAAAAATAATCTCTTAACTAGCACTGAAAAATATTTTAATCAAATTATTTGGGAGTGGGAATGACCTTGTACAAGTCTGCAGAAGTCTTTTTGAAATATTTCCTGTACAATCATTAGAGGAACTAAAAAAACATAATCATCCCACACTTTCCCCCTTTTTTACGCACATAGTTTAGGAAAGAGATAAACACTTGGATATTTTAAGCAAAACTGGAAGGTTTGTATTACTTAGTCATTATGAAAAGAGAAACTCCTGAGCTTGCATTTATATATTTACATGAAAACATTTTGTGGAAGCATAATTTTCAATTTTTAGACCCTCACCAGTAAAATCGGGACACTTGGACAGAGTGGTGGCCTAAATGTAGTTAATTTTAGAGCTAGCTAAAGTTCACTTGCCAGGAATTTCCACAGCTCACAGATGATAAAGACTTCTTATCCAGGTGACTCCCAGTAGTACAAGACTAGACACGAAAACCATCTCGTGAAATATCCCACGTACATGCAGAAAAATGAAAACCCATCTAGCTTCTGATTGCTTTTTACAGTTTGCAATGTGAAATTAAGCTTTCAGCAAAGAAACCATCCATGAATTTTAAAAGGATAGAATCCACTCTTCTGGTTCAGCATTTCCAGGCCTTCTGTTTGCAGTGTTGTCCCCTCTTGTGCTTGGCTTACACTGTACAAATGGCTTCAGTCTCCTGTGGTGGCTGTGATGTTTCATTATCAGGACTTCAGTGATTTATATAATACAATCCACACATCACATTATCATACGCACAAAAAATGCACTTCGTTGCCCTTCTCTTGCTTCTGCCTGGGGTTCATGGGTTTAAGCCCTTTGGTGCTTTGGTACATGCCTGAGGTCTTAAACATCTTGTTTCTTTTGCTGCTCTCGTGTTATTTAATGTGAGCCAAAGGGGATTGCACAGCATTCAGACTAGTTCAAGCAGCAGGGGTCAAGTAGTGGAAGGTGCAACGAACATGTAAAACCTGTGTATGTCTTTCTGCTGCAAATTTGTCACCTATATGTAAGAAATTGTCTTTACTTATAGAAAATGGTTTAACCAAAATAAATTGAAGTTCAGTTGCTGCTACAACTGTGTTTTCTAGTTAGTAAATGAGGTGTGCAAGGCTACAAATCCTTCTTTGCTTGGGTCAGCCCCATGAGAGGAGCTGCTTTCAGACTCTCAGTCAGGACCAAAGGAAAGCCCTACTCGCAGCACTGCTATGAGCCTAGCCTCTCCTCTTCCTGAGAGGTCAGATCCGTACCCCAAACATATGTGCGCTTTTCTTGAGCAAATGTCTGTTTGCTACATGAATGTTGTCCTAGATACACAAACTGTTGCATGCTTTTATAGCAAAACCAGTTTGGTGCTGATGATTCATTCCACACAGCTCTGCCCAGGCAGAGCGATTCCCTTCTGATTCTATTAATTTTTTCCCCCATGAAATTTCATTTCCTGACAGTCGAAACAATTCTGAGCTGTATTGTTTTCAGTGGGGACTCCCTCTTTTTATAATGTGCTAAAAGTATGACATTTAGTTACTGGCTTGGTATGTTGGAGAGGCAAATTTAAACTTACATTTTCCTTAACTTGCAGATTGGCAATTAAAATATGTACTCTGCATCTAAAGGGGTAGCTCTTGTTCTGGGTATATATTATTTGAGGGGCCTTATGCTATCTGCATGGAGGAACCAAGGACTTTGAATCTTGGAAAAGCAAAAAAGTACAAAATCTGGCAGTTTTCTTAGCTTTCCTAATGAGCAGATGATTTGTTTCCAGTCAAAATGCATTTTGAGATGATGTAAATTGCCATAAAGGGAAATTCCACAGATCTGCTCTTAGATCCTGCTGGGACTTCAGGACTGTGTGGGAACTTTGTATCTGAACTTTTGAAGTATTGGTGTTCCTGGCACTGATGGGGAACACTGTCATTTCTTAGATAGAAATTTTTCACAAAGATATTGTCACTGCTGCTTTTGCTCAGCTTTGGTATCCTTTTGGGAAGTCATCTAGTTTGCAAATAATTCAATTTCTAGAGGAATAGAAGCTAGAGGAATGAGAAAATTTTGGTGTCCTGATTCCACAATTTGGTTTATTTTTTACTTTTTCTCTCTCTCTCTCTGAAATTGCTAATAACAGATGCTTGAATTTTAGTCAAGTGAAAAATTCCAATTGATTTCAAAAGAAATTGGATTAGATCCTAGCATCAGTTTGGCACCTATGAAAATACAAACATATGTAAGGGCTTTAGTTTCAACTGCACTCAAAAATAATATTAAAAAAATCTAACAACAAAATTTTGGAATTAGAATCTTCAAAATTTACAGACATTTCTGGTAAGAAATTTAATATATTGCTAAACAGCTTTATGTGAAAATTTGAATAAAGGCCATATTGTCTATTTCTCATGTCTATATCTCATCATCCCACTTCTTGTGGGTTTTATGTTCAGTAATACTTGGTTCTGAAGACACCATACTTTGGCTTGGGATTCCTGTGTATATGTTTGGTTAGGGTTTAGTCTTGGGGTGTTCTGTTCTAGTTAGGCTTGAGCATATGGTTTGGTTTTAAGTTGAGTGACACCATTTCTTACATATGCACATTACTCATTTACCATGCAAGTTCAATAAAATTATGGCATCTTTTATTTTTTTATTTAAAGCTGACAAAGGAGTCATACTTAAAACCAATCTAGGAATTACTTCATTGTCAAAATTATTTCCTCTGATCATTTCCATGCTTTAATTTTATATTATTCTTTCTGTAGCTGTGGTAGAGGACTTTTACCACTGGAATGAATGGGAAAATGACATCATAGTAAAATGTCATATTTTTTTCAGCTCTTAAATGGTTGAACTACAATTAATCAAAATTGGTGTGATTTTTATGAAGTGATATGACCAATAATTTAGAATTTTAATTGGTACCTGAAATGCCCTTTTTTTTTTTCTTTTTCTTTTTTTTTTAAGGCATAAATGTGTAGAAATATCCATCCATCTCCCCCCTCACGCCCCCGCCCCGAGAACAGCAGAAACTGAATATTATTCTGCATTGGTAACATCGAATGTAGCTGGGGTGGTGTGAAGTGGTAAATATGATATGGTTAAAAGATGCCTATTTTTCTTTGTGCTATTTGAGAGGATGTTGTGTATAACTCTTTGCAAAAGATAGTTTGTTTCAGTTGCACTAAGCAGTGTATGGGATGGCAGCTTGCCAGTTAGTGATCCATTTTCTTAGAAACCTAGTTTGAGGCCATGCCAACCAGTCACATACATCTTATCTTCAGCATCACAGTGCAGTCTCGTAATTCGTGCAAAATTACGTTTGACATTAAATTATAAACCCTTAGTGTAATAATAAAAAAATAAATAACCCTAAAAGCAAATTAAAAATTATGTTTTCACTGGAGCAGGTTATAAGCCCACTAGAAATGTGATCTGTAGTCATCAGTCTACAGGCAAAATTCCATTTCTCAAGGGTTGGGTTTTTTTTTAACTCTCTACCAGGCAAAAAAAAGCTGTAATTCAGAAAATTAAGTTTAATTAGTGAACATTTTTTGAGGATAAGGTTTCTTTATAATTAAAAAACAAAAGTCAGATGTGATGTGGGAGGGTGTCTCTGCCACATCCCTACCTCTCATAAAAGGTTTAGCTTTTTTATTTGAAAAGGGGCTTCTTTAAGAAACAAGTAGTGAAAAAAAGATAAATCAAATGTTGTCCCCATTCTGCCTCAAATCCAAAATCTTGAAGTGTGACCCATTGCAGTGGTCCAATGTCACCAGCTGTGGATTTTGAGATGAAAATCTTCCTTGCACCCTGGAGATGTAATGCAGTACCTTGCTGCTTAATGTCTCTTAAGGGCTCACAGATAACCACTGACTTGCAGAGGCTCAGAAAAAGAAGACAAAAAGACTAGTTGAAAGAAGAGTTAAGTGGAGAGATGAAAATTAAAATCCATAACAGATTTAGTAAATTACTGCTGGGTATCTAGTGACATCCTTACATACACATCACGTTATTTTAGCACCTATTCTCAAAAATTTGATTTCCAACAGAATTGTGGAGGGTTTTTTATTTTCAGAAGCATTTTAAAATAAGGAAGACTTCTACTCAACAACTTCAAATTTCCCCACATAGCTGAAATCCTAGGGCAAATTCAACCATTTACTGGTTTGCTGGTATCATCTGTGAGGGTGAGTTCATGAGGCTGACAGTACTAAAATCTTGATGATGTTTCTGCACATAGTTTTACAAATTATGGCCATAGAAGTAAAAAAAGATAATTAGTGAGAATATTTCTGAGCAGTCTAAGATAGTTTGCGTGTAAAATTCTTCTCATTAACTAGAATTCAAGCTTCAGTGAAAATGTTTTTAGGAATACTTCACTGCTCAAACATAGAAAATTAATCTAAAATCACTTAAAATCTGACTTTTACTTGCTTTACAGGGTGGACTTAGCTTTAGACTTGCAGCATGGATAATTACTTGACACGGCTAAGTTTATTCTTATCACCACCTATTCCCAAAGCCATGATGTTTATGTTCATTGAGTGGTATAATGGGCTGAAAAGAGCTTATTCACTTTTAATTTGGTTATTACCTCTTTCTTTGTGTTCCAGAACACCAAGAATGGGAGTTGATCCATTTAAACACCAGAGCTTTGCACTTTGCTCTCTTCTTGCCAGGTGGTTTCCACTGTTCCTAAAGGTGAAAAAGCCATGAAAGGAAGACCATGTGTTGGGATAAGCTCTGTTCTCCAGTGACAGGCATGGACAGTGTAGGTTTTCATGGTAACAGTGTTTCTGAGCCCATGCCTCTCAATCTGTGAGGTAGCACATACTACTGCACTGATTCCAAGACAAAACTTCAAAGTGATTGCCAGGTAACTCCAAGTGCTTTCATATCTTTTAGTGCCAAATTAATTCTAGCATTGGAAATTAATTTCCTAGTATGTTTTGGGAAAGAAGAGGTGAATTAATTACTTTGTGCACTATGATACCATCCAAAGTCTATAGTTAGTCCTTGGTTCAGATTACCATGGAACCAGTTGTAATTGGGTTCTACTTCTTTATCATTCACAAGCTCTTTTACATGACAACAGGATATATACATCTCCAAGGGATACCTTTGGCACTTCCACTGCTCTAATTTCTTTGCACACCCTTGTTCATTATTTAATCTTGGAATCAAAGCAGGATATGGGGATGTCTGTCCGTCTGCTTTATTTCACCTAAGCAAACTCTAAGCCCCCTTGTTAGCACAGGAAGCATTTACAAAAGTTGTTTAAAGAGCAACTCTGCTCTTCTTCACTGGGGATGCTAGTCTTTGCTCTGAATTTAAATCAGGTTCATGATGCAGAAGGGAAATGTAAGGCTTCTGAGCTGAGCACTGTTGATGGGCTTCTCGGTGTCTCTGCAGAAGGAGATGTCATCTGACTATCTGTGTGCTTAGGCAACTGTATAGCCCAGTATTGCTCTTTGTCATTAAAAGTTGTGTACACAAGACAGAATTAGGAGGTTTAAAAATACATAATGTGAATAATTTCTGAATGCTGTCAAGTAAATATAATTGTATTTCTGAAACTGGAGATCCTAGAGCCATACTGGTGAAGAAAACGAGTCCTGTGTCTATGGGAAAGAATTTAACGAATACAGATTGTAGGTCAACAAGTGGAGTCTACACTGCTTGTACTTGTTTTTATTGTTGCCGTTACATTTCCTGTGTGTTTTGCTATGAAGTCTCTTTCTTTTTATCTCTCTTGACAGATGGAATCAGTAAATGTTACATTATCAAGTTTTATCTAAAAATGTCTTCCATTGATAGCACATTTATATCGTGTTATAATAGCTCTTTGTACCAAAGCACTGAGAGCTGGGAAAATCCTAGCTAGTGAGTAAGCTTGCATTTTTAAAGTAGTAAAAAAGTTCTTTGTTCTACAGCATTCTATTTTTAGAGTGAACTTAATTAAAGTGAGTAAGGAATTTTGAAATCTGGAATAGGGGGAAAAAATGGGTCATTATTAATTACTATATCTATAATAAATCCAGGGGCTGTGTCTTTTTCTTCACAATGCATGTATGTCTTTTCCTTCCTCAGAGGCATTTTTCATTACCAAATGACTCTATATCTCTTCTCTAAGGCCTTGGCTTGGCAACTTGCTGCACTGAGTATCTAGCTGTAAGCAGAGAAAGAGGACTTTTTTGGTGCTCTTTCTAGACATTGTCAGGACTATTTCCACGCTGAATTAAGCCTTGTCGAAATTCAGTTTTACTAATGCATCTCTGCAGCTGCTTCTTCTCCTCCTAGTCCTTCAACACAACCTCCCTTTCACCTGCTCCCTGTCAGTCTGCAGTCAAGGAACACGTTGTTTCTGTAAACCCGAAGGTAATACTCCCTAGCTCGTATTTGCAGGTAGTGTTCATATTTCTTAATCAATATAATTGAGCTTGGTTTTCTCTTCTTGCTCCCTTTTTCTCACTCTGACTCTCTTTCAGAGTCAGCATTCCTCTTGTCAACCATTTTTTCTGTCCTGTTTCTTTTTTCTTTTTTTTTTTTTTTTTTTGCCCCATTAGCTCCAGTCCCTGAGTTCCTTGTGACCTCTGATTTGGTTTCTTTCCCATGGATACTTGGTCCTATTGTGAGTTCCCTTCTGCCAAATCATCACCACCATTGCCGCCACATGTGTAAAACATCGTGCTTCAGGGTCAGGCAGGCTAAAACTGGCCCATTAATGTCATCTGGGCCCCCCTTTGCTTCTGAGTCCTTTGGGTAGAAAGTGGCCAGGTAATGCAAAGCAGAATTGCCTTGAAGCAAACAGCTCATTTGCTGTTCCTGGGTTTGGAGTAGCAAATATTATCTCTTCCAGTCTGTACCATGCTTTCCACTTCTATGTGAGGAAAAAAAACCCAACCCCCCAAAAAAAAACCGAAACCAACCCCCCAAAAAAACAAACCGGAAGAAAGTTGGGGTTCTTTTTTAAATATTAGAAAATGAAAATGCATTTTTCCTTTTATTTTTTTATTTTTATTTAGCTAGTTTAAAAACTCAAGGTTTGATTGCCACTGCTTTTGAGAAATGGGAAAACACTGGGATATAATTGGTTCTTCTCCTTCTCTGCAACTTGTCTGCAAGCTTCAGTTAGAGTTTAGTGATGTTTGAGCTTTCTACAAAGATTTCACAAATGATTTAACTGTGCCATGTTGGTAAGAGGTGAGCATTATGATTTTTCTGGCTACACAAGGATTACTGAACTGCCTGGACTGGCAGTTGCACTATTCAATATCCTGTTTTACACAAATAATTCCACAATTATTCTCTGTGAATTCATGTCAAATGACTTCAGCTTGAACTCTTGTAGATGATGCCCCTTGTGTTTCTCTGAGTGCTTACAAATAGACAGAAAATGCACAGCAGTGATTAAAGTCCATCATTATACTCTGTCAAGTAGCTGCCATGTTTAAAACAAGTGGATAGACTTTAGCAGTGGAAAAATTGACTAAGTAAACTAATTATGATGTTTATTCTTAGGCGATATAAGAGAACTATAAATACAATGCCTGTAATTTGCAGTACAATGCATTTATAAGAATGAAAAAGAAAATAAAGAACAAGGAACTCCCAGTAGAGTTTGCATTTTGTCTCATAAAACTGCAGTTTATTTTAATCATATCAGCTACTATATGACAATGAAAGTGGAAAGTAAATATGAGAAGGAAGACAAGAAAATGAAGCTTTTAGTGCAGTCCAGCATTAACTTTTTTCACTTGACAATTGTTTTTTCCGTATGTGACATGTAGTCACAATGGAATAACGAGTAGAGAGGGTATTATTACCAGCTTTCCAGTAACAATTGAAGGGCAATTCCTTCATAGACCAAAATTTCTTTCAGTAGTGAACATCAGTCTTGAACTGTTGATTTTAGTCTTTAATCAACGACTATGCAGAAAGGACTTTTAATCTGCTCTTATGTGGCGTTAGAAGGGATTCTTTTAAAGTTACACATACACTGGAACTAACTGCTAGGAAGGGAAAAAAAAAAAAAAAGATAAAACCAAAACCACTTTGGAACTGGCTGGTTTTCTCTCCAAAAATGTGAACAAGTCTCTTGACAGATCTAGTGCTGAAGGTTGTGCTTTGTGCATGCGATAACGCACCCTGTCAACCCACCAAACAGACGTTGCAGGTTTAAGAATTTTTGTGCCAGGCTTGCAGATTTTTGTTTGCTTGGTTCATCATGGGTGAACTGTAACACTTAAATCTCTGGTGGTAAGGGAAGGGGTCTCAAGGAAGATCACTTTCAGAATTAGAAAAACTACTTCAGGGGCCATGCATTTTTTTCACTTGTCTCTGCTTTTGAATGAAGGGGGAGCAACTTTTGAAAAATTAAAACCCTCTCTTTTGTTTTGAATAATCTCTCCAGTAAGGGGTTAGCCACAACCCTGCCTCTTCTTGTGTTATCTCTTTCTTTGGCACTTTTAAACACAAATGGAAAGATGTTTGAGGAGTAAAATCTTGTTGTATTTTAGGTTTCTAGAGCCAGCTGCTGCAACTCCTTCCAGGAATGTGTGTTGCTTCTTTGCTGGAACGATGTAAGGGTAGAGGTGAAGCCAGCACTGTATTTGAGGCTGTTTACCAATTAAACTCCAAAATCCTGAATTTTCAAAGTGCTCTTATTATGGTTCTTTTAAGGGAAAGATGGGGATGAGATGACAAAAAGAAAGTGATGCAAATTTTTAAAACTGGAGCCAAATTTCAAAGTCTTTAACTTCAAGGGTTCAAAATTCAGATGCTGGTTTCTTTAGAGGCACTGGCTGGTGGCAGGCAAGATTTAGATCTGTAGTCACTCAGACTCCTAAACTTTGAAGTCAGGGCTCAGATTTGGTCTGGTAATTTAGACCGACCTCTCTCTTCCCCCCCAGCTCCCCTTTTGTTATATGTGCATAAAGCCTCTAAATGTTTTACTAAGGCAAATACACATGCCATAAATATCTGCTGCAGACATTCCCTGCTGCCTCTAGATGACAATATTAAGTTTGCCAACCTATTACTATGGTCTAGGCTTTATGATGACTGCTTAGATACATCTAAGTAAAATGATAGACTAGAGTTTAACCAAGAAGTGTTCAGATAATTCCATTCTATTAGGGAAGAAACAAGATTAAAATCCATAAGAGACTCCCCTCCTTCCCCATTTCTCCAGAATTACCATGAGCCATGCGATTATCTGAAGGGTTTCATGTAGATGCATAAGCCAAAAGCATGCCATGAGCACCTACCCTTGAATGGACCGAATCTATCGCTCAAACAAACAAAACCCCTCTGAGCCTAATATCCTTAGTGTCATCATTAATTATATTATGCAATCATAATCATTTTGGAGGTAGACCTGGGGTTAATTTGGCCAATCAACTACTGATAGCTAACAGTGGCCCATTCAAGTGTATGAAAATGATCCCCTGGAGTTCTTACATGTATGACGGAAGTAATATATTGTGTTCTTTTTTCCTACAGGCTGCATGCCAAGGTATTAGTTTTCCCTGTGATTCTGATTCACAATAACTGGGTGCTGTTAGCTTTATTTTTTGAATGAACAGGTGGATAGGAAATCGTCTTGGCATAAAACAAATAGAGGTGCTGCAGTGGGTTGTCTCTGTGTTAAGGGCCCATTACCAGTTTGGGTTTTTTTCTTTTCTTTTTTTTTTCTTTTTTCTTTCTTTTTTCCTCTTCTTTTTTTTTTCTTTTTCCCAGTTTTCTTTTTATAGCATGCTTTGAAACAATATACTAGTTTCTTTTGTCCAAAGAAGAATGAAGAAGAGATCTTTTGCAGCATTCAGTTGCATCACTCTCCTCCTACCTGCACTGACACCATACTGCTCCTCAGGAGCTTTGCTTCATTTGACAGTAGCCGGTAAAGCTGATCTTAGTGAAAACCCAGAAGCAGGAGAAGACGTGGCAAAATCTTAAATCACCTCTGCTTCTGTGTTTAAGCATCCATATGGCAGTTAGGGACTGCTACAAAATTTACATATATGTAATGTACTTACAAAATGGAGTCGGATGTTGACTGAAATAGAAAAGTAATGTCTTTCTGTTTCACAGCTGTGCAAGAGTACGTAATTGTGAAAGTAATTGTTTTAAATGGTGAAACTTTAAAGTATTCCTAAAGTATCTGAGCAGATAGGTCTGCAGGATGCATGTTAATTAAAGAAACTTCATGTCCATTGATTTGATCTCCTTTAGCAGCACCCCAGAATAAGTTGTTTGGATATGAAATTATAAAAGGCAGTAAGCGGATCCATTTAGCTCCTTTTCCCTGACAATTTAATACATGGTGGCCAAAATGACAAAACCACATTTTATGTTATAACACATTTGTTAAAAACACATTTTTTAACTACTGTTTACTTTAAACCAATTCATTTCATGGAAGTTAAAAATAAAATTCTATCTCAATGATCATATTTATTCCTTTTCTTCTCTAAGGATTATTTTCTGGGAGAAGGTAATGACTACATGCTGTATCTGAATAAAGCTTAGGATGGAACAAGGTGATAAGATGATGAATATTGGAAGAAAGACATAGTTGGAGGATATTTAAATTTTAAAATATTATTGCCCTTGTACTAGCTTCAAGGAAATATGCATGGGCATCAATGTCTAATTTTAATGAAAGAAGAGTTGATTCACTCATAGGCAGTTGTAATGTAACTTATTTTATATACTAAGAGCTAAGCATATGGTATTCATCATTAGCAGTAACAACAGCAGTAGTTTCTGCCAGGCCGTGGCTGGATAACACCACTCCAGCCACCCCCCTCCCCCTCCCCTTTGCTGAGTTCTCCAACTTCCCACTGGCAGCGATGCCCTGCCACCACTGTAAGTGCCTGTGGCTCCCAGCCTTTGCATGTTATCTGAGAGTCCTACCTCATCAGCTGCTCTTGTAACTTCTGCCACCTGGTCCTTGTGGCCTCCTCAATGAAACAAGTTCTCTAATTAATAGTTTTTACCTTTGTTTGGTCCTTTCTCATGCTACTGTTTTTAAGCACTATTAATCTACAGCACTATTGGGTCTGTCTGAAGAAACACTACATGATGAAATGAGCTTTTTATTTATTTTTCCCACCTCTTCCCGTAGCGATTGGCTGGGCAGCGTGGAAAGCTTAATCAAAACCTGAAGTTGTCAGCTTGCTGAAGTAGTGAGCAACTTAAAATGTCTTTACTGTTTGCCATTATTCACTACGCTTGCATAGTATAACAGCAGCTAAGCATTTGCTTGATAGTCACAAGGATCATCTGTATTTCTATAGCTTTCAAAATGTTCTAAATGCTTGGCAATGCATCAGGATAGAGACAAATATTTAACATCCATGCTACTAATGATAAAACTGAGATGCAGCTTGTCTTAAGTGGCTAAACCCAGGTGCATTATGCTGAGATAGCACTCTCCTAGCTGGGTAGCAGCTCCACTACGTCCCTGTCTCACCAGCTCATGTTACTAGAGTGGCTAAACTCTTACAGTTACTCTGCAGATGCTTCAGTTAACTTACCAATGACTTTGGATATGCTCTCAGCAGTTACTGTGGTGTTATGTTAAATTATATTCAAGATGAGAAGTTTATACAGCCATTTATACCAGTTGGATGGCAGACCTGCTGATGTGATGGATTTTGGAGTGAGAAAACTTGAGCTCTTTGCTTTATTATATTTGTAGATATTTAGGAATAAGAAATAAGACACATGTAAATTGCATAAAAAGAGTAAAACCTCTAACAAAGAACATAAACTACAGAAAAAAAAGTTGTGCAATATCTAGTTGATGTGGTACATCCATCAAAACCATTAATACTTAACATTCTCCTTTGCAACCTTCAATTCTTATTAAAATTTTGTTATTCCTGAATGTTAAACTTCCCCCTATTCATTGGCGTATTAATTTAAACTCAGTGTGATAAATCTAGCAATGGGCTGGTCCTCAAAATTGTCCTCAAAATTCCAGTTCCATTTGTATTTTCTTTTTACCTAATCTCTTGATATTGCATGAAATACTGTTATGCTATATTGTTGCTAGATTGTGTCAAATCAGGAAAATAATTGGAAGCTACCATTCATCTCAGAATATTTTAATTAGTGGATTTCTTTATCTGTCTCAAATTACTAACAATTTCCTCCTTGAAACTAGAAAAGTATGGAGGACCTCATTAGTTCTGTCTGTATTGCACTTCAGTGCTTCTACAAAAATTAGTTTGTTACAGAAACAGGAGTTTTGCTTTCAGTATATTTGCATTCTAACTTGCTCCCTGCCACCTCCCAATTTTCCATGTGAAATACAATGTTTCTAACTTTCCTTTTTCTTTAAAGGTTGGTCTGTAATGATGAGACTGTGTGAATATGAATACATGTATTTTGTATTCTCTACAGTGAAGGCAACATAATTTTTATTCTGTAAATATGTACAACAGTTTATTACTTTTATGAAATATTGGAAGAATGCAAATATGAGAAATCCAGTAATTTGGTAAGAAAGCCAAAATTCAAACAATGCTTCAAAGTCTTTTAAAATGAGTCTTTATGTTAGTGTTGACAAAACTGTGGATAATTCAGCTGAAGTAGTACCATTTGAGACAGATTTTGCCATTGAGAGGTGATTTCAAAAACACAATTACATTCATATTTGGCCAAAACACAATTACATTCATATTCTGCTCTGAGGCCACATAGATGAAGAGCAAGCTGAATCCTCTGGCTAAATTAAAGTACTAGCCTCTACACAAAGCCAAGGGACCTCTGGGATCCCTCTGCCTTCCCAAGGAAGCTTCCCACTCACATGTAAGCTTACAGAGGAATTGATGGCAGTTTAGGACTTTATTTATGCTATAGAACAACTTGTCCCTAGCCTTTGATGCTTTGAGGAGGAAGAATTTGTATACTTCTGCTTTTGACTGCTTTGTTCACCTAAACTGAGGCACCTGCTTGGCTGAGCCAAACCATTAGCCCTTGCCTGACTAAGGCCTGAAAGTCATTAATGCAACTGATTAACAGTCTAGATCAAATATTAGAGCTCCCCCTTCCCCTTGCCCCCTTTTTTTAATGGTTAGTCATTTCTCCTTCATTTCCCTTGGATTTTTTTTTTTTGTGTTCTCAGTCCTTGTAAATATTTGTGAGAAAACTGGACTGAAAAGACTTGAGTTTTAACTTGGAAAGGAGGCTCACTGCCCTGGACTTCAAGTGAGCAGACTTTGGCCTCTTCAGGAACCTGCTTAATAAGGTTCCATGGGAAATAGCCCTAGAGGGCAGAGGGGTCCAAGACTGTTGGTTGATATTCAAGGATCACCTGCTACAAGCTCAGGAGTGTTGCATCCCAACGAGCAGGGAGTGGAGCAGGAGGCCAGGAGACCTCCTTGGATAGATAAGGAGCTGTTGAGGAAACTTTGAAGGAAAAAAAAGGCTTGTAAAAGGTGGAAAGAAGGACAGGTGGCCTGGGAAGAATACAGGGATGCTGTCCAGGTAGCTAAGGACCAGGTTAGGAAAACTAAGGCCCAGTTAGAATTAAACTTGACTAGGAATATTAAAGATAAGAGGAAGGGATTCCATAGGTACACTGCAAATAAAAGACTAGGGACAACGTGGGCCCTCTCCTGAAGATGTCAGGAGAACTGGCTGCCTTGGATTTGGAGAAGGCTGAGGTTCTTAATGACTTCTTTACCTCAGTCTTCACTGGCAAAGGATCTGACCACACCATCCAGGTCTTGGAAGGCAGACTCAGGGACTGTGAGAATGAAGACCTTGGGCCCCAACTGTAGGAGAGGATCTGGTTTGAGACCATCTTAAGAACATGAATATGCACAAGTCCATGGGACTTGATGAAATCCATGCATGGGTCCTGAAGGAGCTGGCGAATGAAGTTGCGAAGCCACTGGCCATCATATTTGAAAAATCATGGCAGTTGGGTGAAGTTCCTGACAACTGGAAAAAGGGAAATATAACCCCCATTTTCAAGAAAGGGGAAATGGATGACCCAAGGAATTATAGACCAGTCAGTCTCACCTCCATGTATGGCAAAATCTTGGAGCAGATTCTTCTGGAAGGCATGCTAAGGCACATGAAAATCAACAAGGTGCTTGGTGACAGCCAGCATGGCTTCACTAAGGGGAAATCTTGCCTTACCAATTTGATGGCCTTTTATGACGGGACTATGGAACTGATGGACAGGGGTAGAGCAGTTGATGTCATCTACCTGGACTTGTGTAAAGTGTTTGACACTATCCCACACAACATCCTTGTCTCTAAATGGAGAGACATCAATTTGATAGATGGAGCACTCGGTGGATAAAGAACTGGCTGGATGGCCGCACAAAAGAGTTGTCAATGGCTCAACGTCCAGCTGGAGACCAGTCCTCAAGGATCAGTGTTGGAACCAGTCCTGTTCAATATCTTTGTCGGTGACATGGACAGTGTGATTGAGTGCGCCCTCAGCAAGTTTGCCGATGACACCAAGCTGTGTGGTTCGGTTGATACGCTGGAGGGAAGGAATGCCATCCAGAGGGACCTCGACATGCTTGTGAGGTGGGCTGATGCCAACCTCATGAAGTTTAACCATGCCAAGTGCAAGGTCCTACACCTGGGTCGGAACAATCCCTGGCACACCTACAGGTTGGGCAGAGAAGAGATTCAGAGCAGGCCTGTGTAGAAGGACTTGGAGGTGCTGGTCAATGAGAAAATGAACATGAGATGGCAGCGCTTGCTCACAGCCCAGAAAGCCAACTGTATCCTGGGCTGCATCAAAAAGAGCGTGACCAGCAGGTAGAAAGAGGTGACCCGGCCCCTCTACTCTGCTCTCGTGAGCCCTCACTTGGAGTATTGCGTGCAGTTCTGGTGTCCTCATTATAAAAAAGACATGGAACTGTTGGAACAAGTCCAGAGGAAGGTCACAAGGATGATCAGGGGACTGGAGCACCTCCCATATGAAGATAGGTTGAGAAAGTTGGGGCTGTTCAGCCTGGAGAAGAGAAGGCTGCATGGAGACCTCATAGCAGCCTTCAAGTAACTGAAGGGGGCCTACAAGAATGCTGGGGAGGAACTCTTCATTAGGGACTGTAGTGATAGGACAAGCGGTAACGGGTTCAAACTTAAACAGGGGAAGTTTAGATTGGATATAAGGAAGAAATTCTTTCCTGTTAGGGTGGTGAGGCACTGGAATGGGTTGCCCAGGGAGGTTGTGAATGCTCCATCCCTGGCGGTGTTCAAGGCCTGGCTGGACAGAGCTTTGGGTGGCATGGCTTAGTGTGAGGTGTCCCTGCCCATGGCAGGGGGGGTGGAACTAGATGATCTTAAGGTCCTTTCCAACCCTAACTATTCTATGATTCTACGATGTGCTTGGTCCAGTGTCTGTGTTCAGTTGATGTTGAATGCCTGCCTAGGACAACTCTTGTCCTATGATCCACCAAGTAGGAGTGTAGCTTCTACCTATCAGACCATCAGCCTGCTACAAGGCAGGAGCAACCTAATTAAGATCATAAATGCAATTAGAATGGGGAAAAAGGCTGTGGAAAGTGAGTGAGGGAAAAGTATTGGAAGGAGATAAGGAAGTTCACTTTCAGTTCTAACGATATGACTTTCCAACCCTTCTTGCACCCTTTGGATGAAGGTGCCATGTTTGCACTGAGTTTGTACTGCATTCTTCTGGGCCTACTGTTGCTGCTTTCATTGTGAGGAGAGGAGGAGGAGGGTAGTGAGACTTACAGGAGCTAGGGAAAGTAGGGGTGGGGGGAGAGTGGTGGGTTTCACTCTGCCCTGCTGTTGCGCCTGGGAGGAGGGGATGCAGCACCCTTGACTTGTGGTTTGTGGCTGTAATGGACAGGATTTGGTAGGAGCAGGCAGATTTTACCAATTTATGTTGCCAAGCTACATACCACATATGTGTCTGTAAGCCTTGAGAAATAAATATGACTGCAGCTTTGTTTATAAGTGGCATAAAAACAACAGAGACAGTCAACCAGCTTTTATAAATTATAATTTTTAACTGAAAGCATAATATAAGGTCAAGACTGCTGCTCTAATTTCCAGGAATATATTTTTGTTTGGTTTTATTTCAGTGATTTTTTCACCTTTTTCTCTCTCATACACTTTTCCCCTTGTTCAAATGTGCAGCGCAGAAATAAGCAGTACGATCCTTAAAGAGCAGAAGATGATGCCTTCAAATGAGTTTACTGGGGAATTTTAGCTCTCTGAGAAACTTCATGTTTTCCTGAACTAAAAGGGGTGCAGCCCTTTACCTTTTATTTTTGTATTTCAGGGACTTCAACTGGGGATGTGGTTGTAAGCAGCCAAAATGGCCTTTATAGCACATGGGGGAACACAAATATTAAATTGAATTTAAATAAAAAAAATAAACAAACAACTGATAATAATCCTACAGCTGCTGTTAAATTATACCAAAGTCAAAGGTAGTGCTTCCATTACCGACATTAGCAGTAGATGGAGGAATTTGCATGAACTTTTGCCAGTTAATCTCAACTGTTTATTTAAATTGTACAATATTTGCTTTTGTTGTTTATCATGCAGATGCCATCCCCTAGACTTTTTATTTTTTTTTTATTCTTAAGGCTCTTATTGCCACCTAATCCCTTTAAATGTACTGTATATCACATTTATGAAACGCATTGGTACCAGAAAGAAGCAGATGACTTTGTTTTTAAACAAAGACCCCAGGATAAGGGGTAATGTTTTTCCCCTCACAGGTGATGGAGTACGTACAAAGAATGCAGTGGATAATGGCAGTCCTGTCCTCTGAACAGATGGTGATGGTCCTGTTGCTAGGATAAGGCCTGAAGAATTTAGTTTTTAATTCCACATTATTTGCCTCAGTGCCATGAATATCCCTAGGTTTCCTCAGGCAAAAATACAACAAATACACAGAAAGAGAAAGAGAAGTGACATGTGGATAGAAAAGGAGACAGAGCACGGGAAAGGACTGGAGCCAGGTCAATAGAAGCTTTTGGGAAAATGTCTGCTCAGCTGTCTGCAATCACCTGGGTTTGAAAGGCAGGCAGGAAGGAAGATTGGTTTGGCATGAGAACGAGGCCTTTGATGCTTTAGATACCACAGAGAAAAATACGCATTTCTTTCCATTAGAAGTCTGTTGACTTTCCTAATTAAGATAAACATGTTTCTGAAGAAGTTAGCTCTCACAGTGCTACATTTGTAAAAACAACTATGCTTTTAAAATATATACACAGACAAGGATGTGTGCCAAGAACTAGTGCTGGTGTGGTCTTACAAATCACTTTACAGGAATATTTTTAAATCATTGCTTTATTTAAAAGTGAGCGAATTTCATTCCCTGCAGTCAATTAAATATCTAATTTCAACTCAAGTAGATAATAACCAAAGTATTTTTATATAAATGAATGAACAGTTAGAAAACTGTTAAACACACAGCCCTCAAGCATGAAAAAATATATTCATTTAACTGTTTTATTCTTTTATCACTAATTTACTAGGGAGATTTTGCACTTGCATCATTTTCATTTGTGTCAGGGAGGGAAAGAAATCTTGTTTCAAAAAAGGTTAATTCAGACTGAAATTCTCAAGGATTCTTGTGCCACCTGAATTACTCTAGCAGCCACATTCTGTGTGTGGTGAATGGTGCTGATAATAAAGTTATGATTTTTCCACAATGGCTGTTTTGCAAAAGAAGCCTGTGAAAAGTTCCAGTTACCCAGTCCCGATAACAAAGCACAAGCAAAATGTCAGCAACCCCTATGCTGAATTAGTAAAAGGACACAGTGTCCTTAGGAAGGTGCAATGCCTGAGGTTTGGGGGATTATTTGTAATATTCTTGGCTTTGTAGGAGGGTGCCTGCAAAAAGCCAGGCCATATAAAGTGGTTTAAAGGAGCCCCCATATTTATTCCCATTGTCAGATGCTCTGTGATTGGTATCTTGTTCAAATTGTTGATTCCAACTCCATAACGGTTCTGCTAAGGGGATGTGATCCTCACCATCCATGTTATGATCTATCACATAAAAATGTGGTGAAAAAGAAATCACATGATGCAAAAATCTCATACTTTGTGTCTGAAAATAAGGTGAGCAAGACCTAGATAAGAATATATGGGACAGAAAGCATGCTAGGTGCCAACAAACAACACGCACATTATTTGAGTGTGTATACATGCGTAATTCACAATTTTATCCTTAAGAATTAATGGAATTTCATTTTATCAACAACAAAAATTTATGCTTCAGAAGTTTCAGAATTGGCTCGGTTAAAACAGACATTTTTGTAGGTCTTTGAACAGTTGATGTTGGATCAGAATTAATTGATATTCAACTGTTTGGGTACCATGATTTCTTGGAACCTCATAAGCTCCAAACAGGCAAGCAAATGTATTCTTCCTTCTCACTAATACATTCTTTTCTTTCCAACAGCACTTTGCACTCCTCAATCTCTCTTGTAAGGTTCAGTGATCAGTACATAGACTTTTTTCTCCCACCAACTTCACTGTTTTGAAAAAAATCCAACCATATGTTTTGTTTTCTTTTAGTGCTACCTGGCTGGCTGTTCTTAATTCTCATTTTTTCTTGGGCACAGTTGCTTGTTCTACCACATTCAGAGAATTAATATTATTTGTCTTAATATTAGATATCCATAAGAGAGATGTCCCAGATGCAGAGAGCATCTAACTCTGTGGGACAAAGCTAGATGTCTTTGTAAAGCTGCTGAGTAGACATATTCTTCAATCTATTGTACAAAATGATGAGGTAAATTTGGTTCACAGTCCTTCATGTGTAAATAAATAACTAATACCTCTGAAACCTGATCAGAGATGAAAGAAACCATTTCCTTCAGAGAGCTAGAGAAGTGGTTTCCCATGCCGTGTGCTTTATGATACACACAGAAGCCTTTGTGGCTTATGTTGTTTATTCTTCATACTGTAAGGAGTCAAGGAGTCAGATGCATGCCTTAAAACGAGATAATGTGTCACTTCTGGCATTATTCTTTTTCTGTAGTTTGTGTTCTTCCATTTCAATATTGGCTGTCCTTTTAGAAGACTGTTACAAAGAAAGATGTATGTTCTATCCTTCTCAATTCCTGGTTCATAAAGTATCATATGCTGTTATCTTTTTAGATTTCCAGACTGTAATCAAAATCAGAAAATACTGTATTTCTTAATCTCATCAAGATTTGATATGAATAACGTTAAAATGAGTTTTCTCTTTCTCATCTTAGACCATGTTTTTCATACAAAAATGGTGCCAGTGACAAAGTTATCTCATGTAATGAAACACATAGATTTCTACTTATTTTATTTCTCACATTCATATTTAATGCCACAGGCATTTGACTTCTTAATTCCTTACGCACAGCATGCACTCTAGTATAATGACTTGTAATTCTTCTTCATTGATGACATGCTTTTTCACCTGAAAATCTTGTGGTGCAAAACTTCATCTCACATCTGCGATGTAGTCAGTATCATTAACAGGGTGGTGATGGCTGAAGAAGTGAATGCCTGGAAAGTGTAAGGTGTTAACCTTAAATGACTCTCGGTTTGAGAGACTATTGGCCTAAAAGTATTTCTGTTGGAATTGACTAATTTTTCTGTAGCTGAACTTCAGTTGTTGACTTTTCTCCTGTTTGCTCTAGAAGATGTCCTTCTGCTTTGTCATTTTCCATTTGTGAGCTGAATTTTAAGTAATGCATAACTCTCTCACCCTGGGCTAATTAGCACTAATGTACTGACTAGGTTTGCCAGTAATACTTTTAACAAAAAACTTTCATAGGCTTCAGCAGGACTAGCAAGTCATATGAATGACAAATTACAGCACCTGATGTCGGTATTTGGAACTAAATTATGATAGACTAAGGATTGCCCTGTATGTTATTTATTTACAAACACCTCAGAGAAAGTGTTATTTGCAAAAGCTTAAGATTTTGGAGTAAAACGTTCTGTAGAAAAGGAAAATATTAATGGTATTATAAAAACAAACATTGCACCTTTCCAGGTTCTCAGGCCACTTTGCAAACCACATAGCCCAGAAGCATGGGTAGTCTTAATCTTTTATTGATTTCCCAAACGGGTAGACTGAGACATTGAAGAGTTATCATCTGCTGACTGTAAAGACTGATATCCAAATGCAGCGTCCTTAGGAAAACAAATATTGACACTGAATTTCCCTTCTAACTATTACAGAGAAACTTCTGGAGAGTTTCTCTCTGATGCTTTCAGGAAAACAGAGGAAAAGAACACAGGGAGAGATGAAGTTGCCTGGTTATTCAGGGAGAGCATGCCTGAATGATAGCAGAACATGGAGGTGTTTTATAATTAAACTTACATTCAGAGTAGAGGAAGAATATCTTTTCATTCAAAATGTGCTCAAGAGATAGGTGGAGTGTAGATGGAGAGGGAGGAGATTTTTCAGAAGAGGAGGGTTAGGGAGGAGGACAGGTCCAGCTTGGTTCCATCTGTAGGCTTTGCTAGGCACTAGCTGATGAAAGTGGCAAAGAGTGAATGTACAATTTTTTGAACAGCCTTAAAAATCTCTGCTATCTTAATAGTGTGCTTACTGGCATCTTCTTTCTCTGCTGGCATGAGATCCTGTGAAACCATTTACTGTCTGGCAGTGACATCTCTGTATATGACCTCTGTACGTCCATAACACCAGTAGAGTAAAACCACAGCTGTTGTGCTATGAAAAGGCTTTATTCATTGTCAGACATGTAGTAAAGAGGAAGGAGGAGAGGTAGATGCTATCCAGGTGCTGGTCCTTTTCAATGTAACATCAATTTTTCAGGAAGCTCCAAGAAGTTAAACACTTGAGTGAGTGAAATGATCATGAGAACATAAGAATTATTCTGTTGATGATAATGATTTAATCTCATTTATTGCAATATCTTTGCAGTTTCCCTGTGGAAACTATCCTAATGGGGGTTGGATGGTTGGTTGGTTGTTTTGTTTTTTTTTTTTTTTGTTTATTTGGGTTTTTTTTGTGTTTTTTTTTGTGTGGGTTTTTTTTTGTTTCGTTTTGTTAAAAAAGTACTCATTGCAAAAGATTTTTAACATTTCAGCATAGACGACAAAACTTACGTCTGGGAGGGGTTTCAGAAGTCATCTAGCTCCAACTCCTGTCCCAAGGCAGGAGTAACTCTACCTAAAATGTACTTCAGTTGTCAGGTGTGTTTTTCCCTTGGAAATTTTCTGTTATTTTTATAACTTTTCAATAGTTCTCCCTCCCCCCTCACCTGATTCCTCCAAAATCCTTCCTATTTAGTGTTCTGATTTCTCTTTAGTAGTAAGAAATGTCTCAGAAAGTGGTTATTAATAAATCATTAAAGATTTGCATCTTGCTTCATTTCCTTTCTGCTTTACTATTTTGTTTTTAACCATAGTACAAAGTAATTCTGAAAAAAATAAAGAGGAATTTTTTACAACAGAACAGAATGTAAATGATGAAGACAAACCTAGAGTCTTTTTTCTTTACCTGTAATACTTTTTATTATTCAAGCTATTTGCTTAGATAAAAGATTTCTCAGCCTGATCTTGTTTTATCTGGTATCTGTTTCTTCTGGAAGAGGAAATAATTGTGCATGCAGGGCTTTACAAATTGCATATTTTGAAGAGAACACGGAATCACTTCACCAATAGGGCTTTCCTGGGAATGGGGAATAGCAAGGTTGAATATAGCACTTGATAACTTACAGATATTTTCAGTAGCACCAAAGGAGGTATGGCAAGTGATGAAAAAACTTATGAAAGGTAAACGGACTATAATTCATACTAAATATCTCCCCTTGTGCAGAATCTCTTTTTAAATTACTCAGATAAATGAGCTCATTTATGGAATATTTTGTACTGCATGAACTTATATGGGCACCTGTCATGTATATATATTTTTAATACTGAACTCATATGGATGGCTTAAAGTCCCCCTTGCCCTTTAGTAAATTTAAATCTCCCACAAAGCTGCTGTACAGTACTCATAAAGAAACATTTATGGTTCAACATAATTTCCCTTCATTTCTTTTTCTCTTTCTTTTTTTTTTTTTTTTAAAGGCAGTTTAAAAGTAATAAAGCACTTCTGTCTGTAAATCTTTGATCTTTTTTCTTCCTAAGGGAAGATTAATTTGTAAATATGCTAATGGATTTGTATAATATGAAACCTTCATAAAAAAAGAAGCCCTACATTAGTTCATATGTATAAACGCATCTATCTTATTCAATTTATAGACTAATGGCTGAGAGCATCAACACTGCTTTCTGCTTGGTCACAGGTCCATAATCACTGCTTGCATTTCTAAGACAACAGAGAATTTTATAAAAAAATGTGTTACCCAGACCAATTTTGTTGCCCTGACTTTTTCTTTAGTTGCAGTAATGAGATTTGATCCTGTTCCAGCCTGATGAATATCATGCTCTGAAGAAATCCAGTGTGATGGAAGTTGTATTATGTGGATGTAAGGCACCCAGCCACATGTCCTCCTAATGAACCTTGTTGGTTTCCAGCAAGGTGCTGGGGGTGTCAGAGCAATGGTTTCTCAGGGACTGCCTCACACCCCAAGCCCACCACCCCCAGCCCCGCAGAAACTGCAGTACCAAACCTGCCATGATAGCTAAGTTTTCATCCAGGTTGTTTACATCACCTGAGAATGAAATAGTGATGATGCCATTTTCCTTCCAGCTACAAGTCTCGGAGGACTTTGGTCCCACCAGCGACTCCCTCCTTCCGAAGTCATTGTGGCTGAAGTGGGGGCAAAACTGATCTTCCTGCTCCATGGCAGAAGTGGAAGGGATGTTGGCAAGGTTTTCATGGTGAAATTCACCCACAGTGGAGGTGCAGTGAAAAGTGGTTCACTGGGACCTCCTCTTGCTCTTCAGGCAATGTCGAGCTTCCTCCTCAGTCAGTTTTCTCCCCAAGCCCACAGTTCACTTAGTTCACTTCCTTGTTTTTTCCTTTCTTTGATTTATTCTAGTGCTTTACTGAGAAGCCAGGCAGGGCAGAAGCTTCCTTCCAGCTCTGCCTGCCAGTCAGGCTGCGTCACCTTTGTTACATTTCCTCCAGAGAGAAGCAGGTGGGAACAGTGATGGAGAGGACACAGGGAGAATGGGCAGAGTCTACTTGTGTCCACCATTTTCTCTCTGCCAGTACCTCTTCACTATTTAATTTTCGCTGTGCTCTTTCTCTCCTGGTTTCGTTTTGCCTCATTCCTTTGTTGAACCAAACAATAGTGATAGAAACTTGGCATTGCACTAAATCAAGCTGATCTAAAAATCAAAGTCTGTGTGTTGATCTGGTGGGGCTCTGCTGTTTGAATGTATGGTCACTGTGTGGCAACCGAGCCCACAAGGAAGTGCTCTTAGCTAGAGGCTTATCTTCTCCCTCTTCCGCGTGGAAGAAATCCATGTGTTTTGGTTTTATTCCCTTAAATACAAGGCGTCTCTTTTAACAAAACAAACGTGATGAGGATTTAAATTGATTTTGAAGTTAGCCCTAGTTTTGATTTGGTTTTGTCTGCAGAATGAAGCTTAGTGCTGGAGAAGTCTAAGTGGTGACCCTGAACCTCTATGCTTTATACAGGGATTTTTCAGCATCATGGGCCTGATTTATTAAGGTAAGGATAGAGATCTTGAACTTCAAGCCAGCATAGTCAATGAAGGACTTGTTTGATGTGCTTATGGTACACAGTGTCGAGGAGGCATGTTGTTAGCAGCTTCAGAGGTGGTGTTTTCCCAAGGGCTGACAGATTTGTGTCCGGCTCCATCACATGGCTTTCATCCTGCTAGCCATAAACAAAAGGTGTGCATTTCTTCAGGCGTGGAGCTTACCAAGATGCCTGCCTGCCATCATTCGACTGCTTCCCTTGTTTGATGCTATCGTGCTCCAGATAAGAATAGAATTGTAATGTGTACCTTAAGGCTGGAGAAGGAGCACAAGGAGGCAGTCCACAGCTGATTTCTAATGGGGGTGGATGGGAAGGAAGTGTCAAACATTGCTTTAAGTAGATGAATATTATAAAGGGGCCAGGAAAGATCTGAAATAAGAGACATTCAGGTTGGTTTTTTTTTTTGGTTTGTGTTTTTTTTTTTTTACTTTCTCTCCAGGAAATTCTTTCTAGTGCTTCTCAATAACAGCAGGTATAGAGGGCGAGCTGAGCAAAACTGGTGGGAGAGACTTAGTGGCCGTAATGAACAGAGCTTCATACATGAGCCTGCAATGTGATATAGTCTGTTCTTTCTTAAAAGAAAAGGCAGAGTGTGGAGGTAAGTTTAGGCTTTTCTCTAGCAAAGTTTTCTTCCCAACAATCAAAAATAATAGAAAGTACACATGGAAGAGATCTGTTAATTGATCTTGTCCCTATCTGTCCAACACAGGGTTATTCCCTGCAGCATATTTACTAGTGCTGAGTTCAGCTTTGTTTTTAAAACCTCCACAGTGACAATCTCCTGAGGGAAGTGGTGAAAGCCTGACTGTACAGCCAACTACATCTCCTTGTCGATCTGCTTTGCAGAGGGAAGCTCTTACAACCAGGAAATATTTTCTGACGTTCAGCCTACTCTCCCCCCGCTTTTTCTTTAATTCTGTCTTATTAATTCTATTTATACTCTTCTGTATCATGCAAAATGAAGTCTTTCCAGAAGCACACTATAAGTTAGCTTAGAACACAAAAAGGCTGTGTTCGTGAGAAACAATTGCTTAGCCTCATGTTGCTAGTCTCTCAACCTAAGTAAATGCATAGTTTATCTCTCTGACTTATTGCTGGCCCACAGACAGTTTTTAAATAACCACCTTAACTGCAGGTAGAAATTTTGAGTTGGCTACCTGCGTTTTCTCTGCCTCTAAATTTGAGATATTCTGCATGACACATGGCCAAAAAAAACACCCCTCAGTAGTATGAATAGATAGCATCTTTAAAAAATTATTTTCTGATTCCGATCTTTGTGGTTTTTTTTTGTTGTTGTTGTTGTTTGTTTTTTGTGTTATTTTTGTGTTTGTTTTTTTTTTGTGTGTGTGTGTGTTTTTTGGTGGGGGTTGGGTTGTTTTTTTGTTTTTTTGTTTGAGTTGTTTTTGTTTGGTTAGTTGGTTTTGGTTTTGTTTTTTCCCACATTATCAATACATGCCTGCCTGCAAAGCATGTCCTTTTTTATTGCCTTTTCCTCTTTCCTAATCTTAGCATTAGATTATGATTTGGTCAGGGTCCTATTTAGATAGTTTTGGGATTGCCAACATGGTGTGTTCTGATATTCAGATCTCATAATCCAATTTTGAAATTAAAGAGCTTGGGGCAAAAACACTCACACAACTGAAATGCATGTTTTTGAGCATTGAGACAGTGTTTTCTTAAGAAAAATATACCAAATCTCCTCTTTCTCTTCCCAATTAATATAGAAAATGTCAGGCAAAGAATCTTCTGTTTTAATTTGTGCCCCATATGAGCACAATAGATAGCGGAAATGCAAGCCGGACTATGATTTCAGGAGAGGTATCCGAATTCCAGCTGAATGAAGAAAATATGCAGAACAGCAACTGATTTATAGTGCCTCATTTGTTGTCTTAACAGAATGATGTTCTCTGTATTCCCAACAATAAAAGCATTAGCAAGGAAGAAAGAAGTTGGTTCTCCCCACCCGCAAAGGTTTTTCTCCCCTCTGTCCAAGTCATTATTTTTTCTCAGTATTAAATATAAAGGTTCATCAACTCACATCTTTACAGCTTTGTCTTTCCGTATACAGAACCCTGTCTGCCTGTTTCCTCTATTGCACTATTTTGTTTGTACTACTGTAATCATTTTGCTGGCCCAGATCTGTGTGGGTGTGCTGGCAGCTTTACAACAAAGTTACATGGGAACTGAGTTAAGGTTGAATATTTATTAGAAGAAGCCATCTGGCGTCAGGCTGTCTGTACAGGGGGGCTTATTTCTTTAGTAGTCTCTCCTTTTTCTTTCTAGCTCTTCCTCCCTCTCTCTCCATTTCTCATTTACATGCCGCATATATGTGAAAAGTGGAACACACATCTTGACATATTGATTTGATTCTTGATATTTATAGCAATTAACCCCACTCATGTGATTACCCCTGTCCCCTTGCCCCATACCTCTCTCTCCCCCTCTCTCCCCTTGGAGGGGGATGCTCTGGGGCTGGTTTCTGCAGTGGCAGCCTCACAGATGCTGCAGGGCTCCTGCTGCAGACCCTTCCTGCTCACGCCACTTCCCATAGGCTCCAGGCAACTATAGCTTTGCTTAAATAACCCTCTTCTGCTCCTTCCACACTTTCCCTCCTCCAGCTCATGAGCTCATAAAAGAGTGCTGCTCTCCGAAAACTCCCGACTCACCATATTAAACAAACTATCCAGCAGAAGGGTGTCCGTGCTATTTCACCATTTGTATGACATAGCCAGGCTTCAAAGTACAGCACTAAATTGCCAAAAGATGTTTACTTTACTTGCTTAAGAGCTCCTCATAATTCAATTGTTCTCTCTCCCACAGTAGAAACACACATGCATCCTGAGAGCTGTGCTCTTGTGAGCTCCCACTAGTTATTTACCCACAGGGTTTCCTCCGTTGTATTTTGCAGGGTCGTTGCCTCCCCCTCTCCCTCAGGGCTTTTGGCTCAAGGTAATTTATTTTTTTTTTCTGGGGTGCTCAACTGCAAAGACCTTGAAAGATACAGCTGTCTGGCTGCTTTATTTTTTTTTTTTTTCCCTGTGATAGACATTTAGTGGTTTTTTCAAAAGAATTTATTTTCCCTTCTTTTTAACATGCATGAAGTTGGACATCCAACATTGACTGTCACCTTGGGAAACCTTGACCTAGTTTTCCTAGCAGGCCAGGAAAGCTGATGCAGTCTAGCTGGCAGCCCTTTCCCACTGTTCTTGACTTTTTAAAGTTAATATTCTGACCTAAAGGCCTTGCATAACCTCCTTGTTCATCGGTGTGGTGGTTTTGGTGGTGATGCCAGGTGGGAGAAGGGGAGCATTGGGTAGCAGAGATTCTTTCCACCAAGAGAAACAATGAGTCACTACTGTCCTGTGATTATTCCCTGGCCTTTTTGCAAAAGGATGCCTGCTGAGATGAAAGGATAGTCTTTTCTCCATTACTTATGCTGGGGGTTAGCAGCTACCAAACTTTGACAAAGCATAACATGGGCAGGTTTTGAGCAGCATAAAGTAGGGAATGGGACCTATGAGTATCTTGAAGGACACAGACTGGGAGAGATGGTGATTCCCAGCTTAAGCCTCCCAGTACTTTTCCAGGAAGTGCTGCACCACGATACCACTGGTCGGATGATTGGCTACGTTATCTCCTCCCCCAGGTAGTATCTCTTGGTTTGTCATGTCTTTTTGTATTCTTAATCTGTGAAAGAAAAAATAAGCATTTTTCCATGCAGTATACTGGGATGGCTGAATAACTGTGCTGCTTGTGAGAAAAGGAGGCTATTCAGTGTGGGGGAACAGTGCAAGGAGGAGTATGTTGTTTTGAGGGGTGGGTGATAAAGGAGGCTGGAAAGCAGTAGCTTCTGAGCTGATCTTATTTTCTATGTTTAAATAAAAAAAAGTTTTTTGTTCATCTTAACTACTCCATAGTTAGTCTTGCATCCACAGTATAGAGATGGGAAAGATAAGTCTTCTGGTGAGTGTTAGTTATCTTAGCTCCTGACTCTCTAGCAAAATGGGAAAGGAAGGTGAATCACGTAGGGTTTGTTTTACTTGCACAGTGAAGTGAGCTGGGCCTGGATCTGAAGCCTAATGGGACTTTCGTTGCCCAGCAGACTGGAAGAGTTGTGCTTAAGTCACTGGGCAAGAGACACTCACTGAGACACTCTGTCGTTTGGCAAGATGCTTAAGTCGCTTAGTCTTACTTGTAAAAATGTAATGGTAATTACCTTCTAAAAGTACTGTGAATTAAAGATTACTATTGGTAGTAAAATTCTCTGAGATGCTCCGAAGAAATGTTGTGTCAAGGTGTACAGCTGAGTCTCCCTTCTCATACCTAGAGGTCTGGCAGCTATGCTTTTTCACTGGTACAAAATCTGTTTTACGTATGAAAGAACAGGCTGAACTGCTAGTTACTGGTCTGAACAAAATAGTTTTGAATGGTTTTGAATTCAGTTTTGCTTTAAAGTTTTTCTGCACTTACCAACTTTGCATGTTCTCTGAACAGGCAGTGTACTCCAGTGAAGTATGCCAGTTCTTGCCCCTGGGTTGGCGTTACACAGACCAGACCTGATAATGCCAGAGCAATGCAGTAATGAGACAGCAGCTTCTGATGAGGATGAGAAAGCAGCCATGAGACAGGATGAGCATTCGGGATGGAGCAGGACATGGAAGAACACAGGTGCCAGATGAGTATGTTAAGCAGTGAGTACTGTCACCAGTCACCAATTAAAATAACCATAAATAACTGGACATTCCTCACTGAAATAACTGGTAATAGCATAAGCACTGCATTACCTTTCAGCAGAACTCTACAAAGGAGCCATGGCCTCTGCAACATGTTGATCCAATCTGGAAAAGGGACAGGGAAAAGACTGTTCCCATCTCCTTTCCCAGACCACACCGTCTCATTATGTTACTTTTTGTGGTGGCCCTCCTGAGGATCTTTTCCTACCTTTAAATCCCAAGCAGCACTTCAGCAATCCCTTTTCTGGTGTCCCCCTCCCTCTCTATTAGCACAGATGCTCCCAGAGCATCTAGTTTCTGACTGATTTTGTGGGTAACTCATGAAGCTGGCAGCCTCACCTTCCAGATCCCCTGTCCTATTAAAATACTAAATTTGGTCCACTGTGCTTCAGGCATGCATTGGGAGCTTCTCCAGAGCAGGGGTAAGGGGAGCTAGAAATGCAAACCAAGAAAGCAGGACTGTGTAAGGTCCTCTGCTTGTGTCCTTGGGGAAGCCCTCTTAGTCCTTTGCTTAAAAAAATTACAATCAGGAAACTACAGGGCAGCTAATCTAATGCGTAACCACAAGGTAAGGAAGTGTGTGTTTTAATGTGTGCCTTCAAGCTGAAAAGTAGTTTGTCTTTCAGTGCCAGAAGTGAGTAAATACTTTAAAGTTGTCTGCTCTCATCTTTCCAGGAAGTCATTATAAAGTTTAAGTTCAGCCTTTTTTCTGTTTGATAATTGCAATCAAATTTACCTGTAGCCAAATTGATTACATTAGCTTGTTTTTTTTTAAACATGCAAGCATAAAAGTTCTGGTGTGTATTTGAATAAAAAATACAAGTTCAATAATAATAACAAAGTAAAATACAGACTTCAAAATATGAATCCAAGCACTGTGATTTATCTTGGAAGAGGAGACGAGTAACGGGATTGTAGTAGAAACACGTGGCCCCTGTGTTGGAGCAAACTCATCCTCCCAGCCCAACAGTTATTCAGAGAAAGAGCCAAGTGACACAGTTTAAATAACAACTATGCTAAAATTCTCTTTGGTTTAGCATTTTGCAAAAGGAGGTTGAGGTTATGACAAAAATGCATGCACTTTTAAAGTATGCCATATATTGATATCAAATATAGTATTTACAGTACCTGTATTCTTTTCTAGTGAATATTCTTTACAGCAGTGAAACATCTTTAGGACCCTAAAATTAAACTTCTTGGATCTCAGCGAGTTCACTCGTTTTGCAGGCTTGGACCACACAACTTTTTAGTTTCTTTAACTTTTTTTCTCTTTTTTTTTTTTTTTTTTTTTTTTTAGTTGGGGAATGGGAAGGATATCTTATGTGGGTTTTGTTGTGTTTTTTAGGGGTTCTTTAGACTTTTTGTTTTGTTTTGTTTTGTTTAGTTGTGGTGGTGTGTGTTTTGAGTCTATGTTATCTGCTTTAATATTCAGCCACTATTCACAATAGCTGCCTCTAACACTTGCCCCAAGACTTCAGCATGCACTTAGGGAAAATAATATTGTGCATCAGGCATGTGCTTGTGCTACTGATGGGGCTGCACACATATGTGCACACACAGAGGGTCTCTCTGCCTTCTTGTCCTTTGTGGCTATGAGCAGGGGATGTTTTCATCTGGGAGGGGGGTTTAATAGACATTTTCCAGTATTACCAGAACAGGCATGCTACAGATAAGATGCTTGTGTTAGAGGGATTTATCCTGCTTCCTCGGTTACTCAGAGAAACCAGCCGCTCGAATCGGGCTGCATCAGATCCAGACACTGCTTATGAAATAGCATATGGTTTAAAACCCCAGCTCTTCCCTCTACTGCTCACTCAGTCAAACAAAATATTTTTTATTGTTGTTTCTTGACTTTTTCTTTTCAGACACAATTCCTCTAGGCTATTGTTATTTCAACAAAAGAGGGGGAAGATAGGCTCAGCTTGTTACTCTGTGGCTTTCTGGTGAGGAATTAAGAAATACTCTAACAGTTTAATAATGATAATCTCCAAATAGTTCATAACAGCATTAAGGGTAATTAATGACATTTGAACAGTAAGGATACTTAATCCCTAGGGAAATATTATATCCACAATTTTATTTACCTCTGAAGTTGTTTTAAAGCTAAAGGAAAAAAAATCTGTTTTTAAAATGGTTTCATATTTGCACTGTTTCAGATTTTATCTTCATTTATTCTAAGTAAATAAAAATAATATGAGGTTTTGCTAATAATAAAAACTGTATTCCACATTAGATTTACCATTAGGTTAAAAATAAAGAGGAATTTGTATGTTTCTTCTTGAATTAAGATTTTCTGAAAATTATAAATCACCAGTGATGCTCTGGTTTACAAAGAAGGATAACTTCTTCTAAAAGACTGACATGTTTACATTTAAAAAAATTTTTGATAGCTTTTAGAGGCATTAAAAGAACTTAAATAATTTTGATGATAAATGTTATGTACTGTAGCCTTTATGTTTTAGTAGCATTTTTTTTCTTCACATAGCTGACCTCACTAAGACTTTTAAAAATGCTATTACAACCTTTTACGTTTTCACAATTTTACAATGAAAGGAAAAATAACTCCTCTGGTAGTTTTCAAGATAATACTTGAACTAGCCTGATTCAGATGTTTAGGTTTCAAAAGTCAACAGAAGGAAAAGGGTTTAGTTGGCCTTGGGTTTCAAGAATAAATAAGGATAACACCTGATTCAAGGCAGGAAGCTTTAGTCGGGGTAAATATACTGAGAGAACCAGTGTGTCGATCTAGTTTAGCATTTGAATGCAGCCTCTGTTCTTTTGGTTATGCTCTTGAGCCTGTTTCTACTTTTGGCTTTTACATTCCACAGAACTTCTGTAAAATCAGCAGGGACAGTGCTAATAAATTTATAATGTTGTTTTGTATTTCTGAACATAGTACCTCAGTAATTAAGTGAAATATTTATGATGAATATAAAACAATGCAAATTCATTTGTTTGCCTGAAAGCTAGCTTGTTATTTATTTAGATTTATCTTTGAATGATTCTTTAAATTGAATCACAGTATGAATGAGAGTGATATTTAAAGCAGAGAAAATTTGCTATAGTGTACTGATGCATTGCACTCTATTATCTAGTGTTAAAGCTATTCAGATGATTAAAAAAAACCCAGAAAAGAAAAAAACACCCTTCTTTAGCGTTTTTCTTGTAGAAATTCCACAAGTTAGATCATTTCCCAACAGCTGAAATCTTTAATAAACTTTATGCTTTGTTATAGTTAGCTGTACATGCACAGACTGGGTCTTGAATTATAGCACAGGTAGGAGTAGGTTCAACATAATGTGATCTAATTTTTACCTCAGTTGGCTGTATTTTAATTCATGGGCAACTACTTCCAGTTGTTTAGTTTTTTTTTTTATTTACTATATTCAATCCTTTAACCAGTTCTAATCCAATTAATGTAGTGACGAAACGAAATGCTTGTGCAAAGTGTCACTTTGCTGATGATTATGAGCTATATGGTTTACTTCATTTGGACTTTTTTTCTCCTTCCCTAATTAAATTTTTTTTTTCCAAAAATAACTTCCTTTGCAAATATTTTACTATTGCTTTCCTTATCTTGCTGTTTGACAGTCATCATTTTTATGTCATGACTAAGGAATGCTTATCTTAATGTAAAAAAAAAGGAAAACATTTTTTTTTTAGTTTAGTTTAAAAAGGATATTTTATTTCAAAGCTGCTATGTGATAAAGTGTTACACATCCACTAATAAGAGTAGTTATAGTATTTAATCTGACTTGGATGGACTGCTAACGTGCTGAAAAATTTTTGAGACTCATAGGTGGGAAGATCCCCCAAGATTTTGGAAAACTTTAGCAGTGTATGGGATGCACATATCTTCTGTTTCTTGTTTGGTCTTGGTTTTTACAAAACAAACCCAAGCAATCAGAGGTGACCACCTCTTACATGAGTTGAAAAATTATACCCCCCATAAGATTCTGTCTTACCCAGGTATTGGTTATAGACTCAACAGTACTTGGGGAAATGATGGCCATTACTTGGAAGCTTTATTTGATGAAGCATACTATTCCTATGCTTTGTCATCATTTTATGTTTATTTTGAAGCATAAAAATGGATTTTAAAAATAGCTTTGCTTCAATACGTGAAGACATCTAGGTTGCTATATTCAGACAGAGAGAGGGAGTTCCTGGATGTTAGCAAAAGTGAGACTGAGTTTCTACCTTATGGTGTCTTATGTTGCCACCAAATGTGCTGCCACCAGAGCACAAGTACTGTGATACATGAGCAGCTGGGGACGCAGGAATGAGCTGTGTATGACAGTGCTGATCTGCACTGTGTTCAGCTCAAGGTGAAGGTAGGCACTTGCGAGGATTTGCTGGTAGACATTTCTAGTTGTTTGTTGGCTTCCCAATAGCTCAAGAGGGAGACAAAAGGAAGACACTTGGGCCCTTTCCAGAAGAAAACGTGAGACCTGGTTACTGGGTATATGAAGAATACTGAGGAACACAAAGAATTTTTACCTTGACCTTCACCAGCAAGTGCTTCAGCCACACTGCCCAAGTCACAGAAGGCAAAGGCAGGGACTAGGAGATTGAAGAACTGCCCACTGTAGGAGAAGATCACATTCAATACCATCTAAGAAACCAGAAGGTCACAAGTCCATGGGACCTGACAAGGGGCATCCGTGGCTCCTGAGGGAACTGGCAGATAAAGCGGCCAAGCCACTGTCCATCATATGAGAAGTCATGGAAGCCATATGAAGTTCCCACTCACTAGACAAGGGGAAGCATAACCTCCATTTTTAAAAAAAGGAAAAAAGGAACACCTGGGGAGCTACAAGCCAGTTGGTCTTACCTGAGCAAGATCATGGAGCAGATCCTCCTGGAAACTATGTAAGGCAAATGGACAATGAGGAGACTGAGAACCTGCATGGCTTCACTAAGGGCAAATCATGCCTGACAAATTTGGTGAACTTACAGGTTTCAGCACTGGTGAATAAGGGAAGAGCAACTGACATAATCTACCTGAACTTGTACAAAACATTTGAGATTGTCAGCTATGGCATTCTTATCTTTAAAAGGGAGACACATGGATTTGACAGATGGACAACTCGATAGGTGAGGAATTGACTGGTTAGTCACACTCAAATAATTGTGGTCAACAACTTGATGTCCAAGTGGAGATCAGTGGTAAATGGTGGTCCTCACGGGGTTGTACTGGGACTGGTGCTGTTTAACATATTTGTTGGTGAGATGGGCAGTGGGATTGAGCATTGTTGGCCTCAGCAACTTAGCTGACAACACCAAGCTGGTGGTGCAGTTGACACACTGGAGGGAATTGATGTCATCCAGAGTGACCTTGACAGGCTTGAGAGGTGGGCCTGTGTGAACCTGATGAAGCTCACAAGGCCAAATACAAGGTCCTGCCCATAGGTTGAGGTAGTCTCAAGCACAAACACAGGCTGGGTGGAGAATGGATTGAGAGCAAACCTGAGGAAAAGGATTTGTGGGGGTTGTTTGACAAGAAGCTCAACATGACCCAGCAACGTGTGCTTGCAGCCCAGAAAAACAACTGTATCCTGGGCTGCATCAAAAGAAGCATGACTAGCAGGTTAAGAGAGGGGAATCTCTCCTTCTGCTCCGCTCTAGTGAGACCCCATCTGCAGTACTGTGGTCAGCAATGGGCCTCCAATGTAAGAAGGACATGGACCTGTTGGAGTGACTCCAGAGGGCCACAAGGATGATCAGGGGACTGGAGCACCTCCTGTATGAAGATAGGCTGAGAAAGTTGGGGCTGTTCAGCCTGGAGAAGGCTGCGTGGAGACCTCATAGCAGCCTTCCTGTATCTGAAGGGGGCCTATAGGGATGCTGGGGAGGGACTCTTCATTAGGGACTGTAGTGATAGGACAAGGGATAACGGGTTCAAACTTAAACAGGGGAAGTTTAGATTGGATATAAGGAAGAAATTCTTTCCTGTTAGGGTGGTGAGGCGCTGGAATGTGTTGCCAGGGAGGTTGTGAATGCTCCATCCCTGGCAGTGTTCAAGACCAGGTTGGATGAAGCCTTAGGAGATATAGTTTAGTGTGAGGTGTCCCTGCCTATGGCAGGGGAGTTGGAACTAGATGATCTAAAGGTCCTTTCCAACCTTAACTATTCTGTGATTCTATGATTCTAAGACAGGCTGAGGGAGTTGGGCTTGTTCAGCCTGGAGAAGAGAAGGCTCCATGGAGACCTTTTCAGTACCTTTCAAAGGGGGCCTACAAGAGAGCTGGAGAGGGAATTTGTATATGAGAATGTAGGATCAAACAAGAGACAGTGGCTTTAAAATGAGAGAGGGTAAATTTAGGTTAGACAAAAGGAAGAAGTTTTTCGCTGTGAGAGTGGTAGGACGCTGGCACAAGTTGCCCAGAGAAGCTATGGCTGCTCAGTCTCTGGCAGTGTTCAAGGCCAGATTGGATGGGACTTTGAGCATCCTGGTCTAATGGAAGGTGTCCTTGCCTATGGCTGGGGGTTGGAACTGGATGGTCTTTCAGGGCTTTCTAACCCAAACCATTCAATCATTCTGGGAGCATTAGAAAAGAGTTATGAAATACTAAGTCAAAGATGTGCTGTGCTGGCCAGGAGCAGAACAAGGAGTTTTCAATGATTCTACTGACATCTTTAAGAGAGACACTTGGACCTTAATTTTTCTCATTTAGAGAAAAAAAGCAGCTTAAAATTAGCAGAATGACTGCCATATTTGTTTATATTTTGTCAGTGAATACATTTTGTTTCTATACCTCATGCCTTATTGATAATTTTATCTATTAATATATGCATCACACATGGACTATCAATGACATTAACTCTAAAATTTAAAAAGGTAAATTTTCAATAAATCAACCATGCCTCCTGCTTACTTTCTCTGGGGTCTTAGGAAATTATTTGAAGCATGCCAGAAGCATAGAGGAGGGCTCAGGAAGTTTGGTTGGCTTGAAATGTGCTACTGTGTGTTGCTATAAGAATGCTGTTTGGAGTCTCTTGCTGCCACATATATTTTTTGGAAACATAAATCAGGCACTTCAGTTTGATGTTGTAGTAGAGCTGCAAAGCCAAAGAGTAGACCTCCATTGTCAGAAATATTAAGCACAGGGAAAAGTAAATGAATGCTGTGCTATATGCTTTATTACTGCAGAAGTTTCACTTGTGATTTTGCCTTAGTTAAAATGCAGACATGTTGGGCAATCTCTGTGCCTTCTCCTGTTCCTAGGTCAAAAGGTCCTCCTGGACATTACTTCTTTTCAGGCTTTCTGAGGAAGAAGATGAAGCTGCTGGCTTCAGTAAGTACAGTGATGCTTATCTTTTCCTTCAAAATTGAAGGGAATTTTGAGCTCTCCTAATTTTTTAAAATATACAAATGGATTCCCTATGTGGAGATATTTAAATAAATGTATGTAGTACATTCATAATGAAGAATAATCAAACATTCTCAATCTCTCATTTACTTTTGGTTAGAGAAAGAAAAAAAAGGTATTTTTTAGCAAGTCTCATTATTTGAGGGCCACCTCAAGGCTTCAGAGCCCTGAGCTAACAGTGCCACAGAGGCAACAGGGTGTTCTGTGGAAGGGCATGACAGGGGAAGTCCTGTGATGTTCTCAATCCAGTTTCAGAAGGGAAACTAAAAAAGCCTTCTTTGAAGAGATGTTTTGGTTAATGTTATATTTCCTGATATTCCCAGATTACATGTACAGTAGAGTCAAAAGAGTATTCAAAAATCTCAAAATAGAACTCACGATAATCAAAATAGGACTCCAGTAGTACAAATAGCATTCAAATCAGGGTGCAGAAATAGCCTGTGCTCAGCTCACCACTGTTCCCCTGCTGAACCCAGCAGTGGTGGGACTGTGATAGCAGCAAGGCTGCAGCCCTCTCTGTCTACCCTTAGTGCCATGCTGCTCCTCTGAGCTCTCCAGTCTTTCTCCAGATCATAAGCTTGCTGTGGCATCCGCAGCTATGGTCAGACTTCCTAACTGTTTTGTCAATATAAATAGTAATACTTTTATGTTGGGTCTGAGTAGTCATATCATGTTTTTGGCCTTGGCTTACTGATGTAATTTTAGAGAATTAGTTGGAAAAGGCCCATGAAAAGTTGAAAGTGCATGTATTCTGAGGAAAAAAAAAAAAAGGAATTAAAAATATAGTTGTTTACACTTATGATCTGAAACACGTTATGACCTCAGAAGAGTTATCACTATTGAACCCTGCAGTATGTTTTTACAGAAAGGGATTAGTGGTTCTTTCTCCTCCTAGTGCTAACCCACCCTCCTACCCCTCCCCCCCCAAAAAAAAGCACCTCACAAAAAAACACCACCACCAAAAAAAAAAAACAACCCAAACCCCAACCAGAAACCAAACCCACGTTAACGTTGTTAGCAGTGTAATTGCCTCAGTCCTAAAATGTATTTCTCTGCTGCGGTTGGCAGTGCTGGGGAAATAGCTGGCTAAGTGATTCTTGGATTTTAAACCACAAAAGGCTGATCATGAGTCCAATATTCACTTTCCAGACTTGGGAGGAACATGATTTTGACCTCAGAAAAGGCACAATGCTTGTACTCATTAACATCCTCATAGGTATTTTTTTCTTTAAGGGAGGCTCCATAGAAATACCATAGTGTCCCTGTCATGTTGACTCCTTTTATCTCTCCATTTTTTGTTTTTTTTTTTTTTGCATTTGCAGGTCATGGCCTTAAACTGGTAGCCTTCCAGAACAGGTCCTGGGTCTGCCCATGATAAAATATAATATATGTGATGGAGAACAAACCCCAGCTTTGCTCCAATAAACATATAGTATTTTCTGACTTTGTAGAGATGTCAATTATTAGGAACCTATGGTATACAAGGTAGTTTCTGATTAGGAAAAGAGAATTTACAATGACTGGAGCATTCAATTTTTGGGTGGTTGGTAGGCTTTAACATGCACATGCCTTTATTGGATGCTGTAAAGTGGGCAGTGAGCCCATCTGGCTGCAGGGATAAGGCAGGTCAAGTGGGCTCTCTGAAGCACGTAAGTATGGCTCAAACCCACCAGGATTTAATGGAGAATGAGAGGTCACATTTTGGGGAGGGTCCTGGGGGAACAAGTAAGACCTGGGGAAACATGCAATATACTAAAAAATCCAACACTGTTATACAAGAAAACAAGTCCAAATGGTACCTTAGTTACGCAGAAATTGATATTACAGTTTGTGAGACACTTCTGATAGACCAGAAGACAAAACCAACACAAGTGATAGACTACATCTAGGTCTACTAGTGAAGTAGTGAAGTGGTGATAATGAAGAATGGTGAAGAAGTAAAAATGAGAAAAACTCAGAATCCAAATTTTAACTAAAAATTCAAATGCAGGTATTTCACTGCTCTTATTGGCTTTCTGAAATACACTTGTACTAACAGAGTTTTATCTCCATACATTTCAGTGGAGATCAGATACCATGTCAGTAGCAAAAAATTTGCTTTAATTATGAAATGAATATAATTTGTAGTAGAAATTGAAGTAGTTTAGGTCTCAATCTTGCAAAGAGTTTTATGCTTGTGTCTAATTACTTCTAATGTCTCTAAGTAGTCCCATGATGAATCCTATTGAAGAAAATGGTTCTGCTCAACTAGGGTACAGATAAGCATATGAATGTGTCTTTGCAGGGTTAAGGTTTGGTTTACAATTGTACAAATTCATTTTCACTAGAGATCTCAAAACAAGAAACTTGAATTCAGAGTTAAAAATACATTTTGTTTTCACTATTTTATTGCTCCAGTTTCTAAGAAAAAGACTAGATACATTAACCTGTTGCATCATATACTAAGCCATACACAGTGCTTGCTTCTGTACATAAGAAAAGGTTTAAAACCTTCATTATTTCTGCCAGCCTGATTTCCATCCTTGCATAGCCTGTCATTCACACCAACTGAAGTATTTCCACTATCCCTCAGAGAAAAGCAAAGCCAATTAATCAGACTAGCCACCTGTTTATGTAGTTTAGATCACCTAATCAAAAACAAGTGAGTTACAGCGATGGAACATTCAGTTCAGATAGCAAATAACACATATCAAATATTGAGAGGAACAGTGTCTTGGTGTTTTGAGAGTAGTAATCCCTGTTTATAAGTTGACTTATAAATGGCCAAATATTCTGAATTTTAGATCATACAATGTATTTGCTGTAACTTAATAATTTTCTAAATAAAAACAAATGAGGCGAGATATTTGTCCCATTAAGAATGTGTAAGTGAAAGTTTGCAAATAATTAGATATCTAGGATATGTTAAACTGATAAACATTTTAAATTACTTAAACATTAATAAAGAGCACTAAAGAGGGTTTTTTCAACTAAGACATTATTTTCTGATGAAAATGAGAAAAATTCTGTATCAGTGAAAAATTGATATGAACTGATGCTGAAAAATCCGTGAAGTAAAGTTCCAGTTCATAAAATAAGATTTCTTTTACTGACAAACATCTATACTTAAAAGACACAGGCACATACCTATTATAATCACTCTTGAAATTTTGAATTTGTATTACAAATTTTCTTAAAACTTAGGTTATCAACGTGACTTCTTCCACTAGGAGTACTGGGATTACAAACAGAAGGTTGAGAAGCATTGTTGTGGGTGTGTGTCCTTATATATATGTATGCAAGCATTACAACAGATTAAGAACAACACATCCCCTGCCTGGTCCTCTGTCTGTGTTTGCTCAGTTCTGAAGTAAGCAGAGATATTAACTTGCTTACATCTAAAAAATACATTCAATTCCTATTTTGATGCACAATGAAGTCTGGAGAAAGTTTTATTTTAAGTGAGAAATCAACTCCATCTTCCTTTCTTCTCTGCATCTTGCCAGTAGCATTTTATTAACCACCAATGTTGATTATTTTTGACTACTTATTTCTCTCCCCTTTCTCCCAGTAGAAGCATGTCAACCAGATCCATGGGAGTTGTTCAAAATGAACCTTTTCAAATATTAACATATTTCATTCAGAATAAAATAGCTTCCTTAGTGCCTGGCCTACTTTTACCCAACTGGTGAAAAGCCAGGGCTACAAAGAAGTTTGAAGAAGTCAATGTCTTCTAGCAGTCTTCCTGTGCTGACCATGGTTTCATTGTGACTCTCCTGATGAACCTGCCCTGGTCTTCTCTCTGGTCAAGAAAATAAATTTCCTTGCAAAACTTTAGGCCTGCTGCTGCACTTGCTGCCAAACTATGAAGACTTCCTTGGGTTTTTATGAGATATTACTAACCATAATGCAACATAGTATGGTAATGGAGAAGAAACGTGTTTCTGTATGTGCTGCAGTGGGTATTGCAGGTGCAATATCCCCTTCCTGTCATGTTTTGCTTTGTTTTTTGTTTGGTTGTTTGGATTTTTTTTATTTGTTTGTTTCTTTGTCTTTTTTTTTACCAGAAATTTCCCAGCATAGGTGAAGAAGCGGCTGGTGTCTTCCCCACCTGAAAACAAAACATTAGGGGAACGGAATGCACATTTGCTAGTGATGCTCAAGGTAATGTGAAATTGCAAATATTGATAAGAAAGACGATGACCTATATTAGTAGCAGGTGAAGTCATAGAGACAAAGGTCATATCATCAGCTTTGGTTAAGATATTTGGGTGAAGCTGGCTGATTGGAAGAGGTGATACTCCAGTGGTGAGATTGATGCTTGGCAAGGGAAGATGGAAGATATGAAAATCGGTCCCCTGGTGAGGTGAGTTGCTTGTGAGCAGAATGAAAATCAGGAATACTTTCTGCAGGGAAATTAGGTTGATTTAAGGGAAAATGTGGGGAGACAAAAAGCCTGGAAACCACTGGGCTATGAAGACCGGAATAGAAGGGGAATGAGAAGCTTTGAGTGAGAAGGCTATAATGTAAAATAACAGGGTTAGTACCATCAGATCTCACAAGACTTTGTGTTTAACTAGGTGCATCAAACACGGTGCCTTCTCCAGCACTTCATGTGCTCCTTTCTTCCCTCACTTGGTATTTAGCCTTTGCTTGTAGTGGTGAATCAGATAGGTCACCCTAGTGCATTGCTTCAGCTTGCCTTGCACTCAGCAGGGCACCAAATTCATGGCTGGTCCTTGCCCTGTGACTCCCAGCTCCTCTTTCCTTTTGCACAGCAAGTTTTCTCTGATCTGAATGTCTTCATCTGTTGTCCTCCATGTAGGAGGCCCTTGTGTTTGGCAGCTGCTGCTGGATCAGGCCTATGCAACTGTTACCACAGCTCTTCTTCTCCAGCTTATCTCCAGGTTATCAGAGTCTGAGGATGAAATCAAAGATCTTTGATCCCAATGAAGCTACACTGCATGTGACAAAAGCATCAGCAGCTGGAAGGCAGAGGGACCAGGACAAGTTTCATCAAGAAAGGACTAGTAGAGAAAGAAATTGCTGCATTGCTGGTTCCAAGAGAAAAACACTCTCTTAAAAAAAAAAGTACAAAAAAAAAAAAAAGAAAAAAGCAAAAAACCCCACAAAACCTAGACACACACACACACAAAATATTGTGGTTGATTTATATTTCTATTATGGGCTTCTCCTGTTAGCTTGTTCATAGAGAAGAGCCGTTCTCTGAGGTACTATTTATCTTTTCTAGAAACTTTCCTCCCCCAAGAAACTTGCATCAATGGAAAGAACAAAAGTTGGGCCTGTGTTTGGAGGAGAAATCTAGAAATGCAATTGAGAAGCTGTATTCAAGACTGCCTGCAATGATTAACTCTTCGGGGGTGTAACCACTGAGCATAAATTGTTGAGAAATGCTTCTCCTTCAAAGACAGGGACTTCAGAAGAGCTGTTATGGTCATTTTAAAATAGTAATTTTAAAAGTTTCTCCAATAGCAGCATTTCTCCCAAATTCTGTTAAGGGAGTGTTTTGAGAATTAAAAAAAAAAAAGGGATTATTCGCAATCAGATTATTATTTTTTTTCTTATTTTGCATGGGTGTCATCAGGAAGATAGGGGATGATAAGAGCAGCTGGGGACAGGATGGGTGCAAGAGTCATGAAGGACAAAGTCAAATCAAGAGCTTGCAGGGTGTAGGAAGCTTTTGCATCCATGAAGGCATGGCTGCTGATTCAAGCCCTTGCCTGTGTGCACACCCAAAAAATACACGTGTTGATAGAAAACAGATTTAAAAGGTAATCGTGAAATTGCTTTAGAGCTCTGGATGTGTTTGGAAGTTTGTGACTGGTTGTCAGTGATGTCATAACCATATTTATTATAGCTCATAAATGGATGGGTCTGACTGTTTTCCTTATTTTAATGTATAAATTACAGTTTATAATGGCAATAAAACACTCCAGGCTGTGCATTTCAGGGTGATTATTGCATTTTTCAGGTGGTTAAAGTTACTCTAACTGCTTTTCAGCTCAGATTTCAATAGTATTTACCCACTGTTTGAGCCATTTTTACTTGTATTTTTATGTACAAACCTCAAATTAAAGTGTTTTATTGCTTTTTAATTAAAATGTTGAAGTGTAAAGAAGGAATGGTCACAGGCAGATAGTCACGGTAGTAGGTGTTTTGATGTGAAAGGAGAATGTATAAGAAGGTAGATGGGCAGCGGAGATGTGCAGTGACTGTCACTCTGGGTATTTCACAGGTACCCACTACTAGTTCCAGTAAATGCATGGTTGAATAGAAATATTTGTGAGCCAAAGGAGCTGGTGTCTACCTCATAAAATCTAGAACTGAAAAATTATGGACTAAATGGCTGAAAACCCTTAATTAAGTGCTCAACACCAATGTGCCCTCTTGGTTGAGGCTGATGTTTGCCATGCAGAGCCTGTGATGCCTCAGCTCATGGTGTTCCTGAGTTCTAAGAGGGGGGAAAACAATCCTCTGGTCTTCTGTGCTCTGACTCTGAGATACTGACCACCTCACACATGGCTGATTGTACAGGGAAGTCTCCAAATCCAGTGGCAATGGTGGGCTTTTAATAGCATGTAGTTATTCCAGAAGAAAAAAATTCTTGGGTACATGATTGAGTTACTTCACCAGTTTGGCCCATGTGCAGGGTGAAAGGTCTGCTCATTGAAATCCTCTTGGATGATGTCATGTCTAAGTCTTGCTTGCTAAATCAAAGCACCAAAGTCCTTGTGTTACATGTATTCATTGAGTGGGGGAAGCTATGTCTGTGCTAGGAGAAAGATAGTCCCATGGAGAGATAGGGCTGCTCCCTGTTGCTGTTGGACTTACGTATCCACGACTACATCATTCCTTCACACCTTTCTTGACATCACGCTGCTAGTGAGACAACACCAAGTCCTCGATCAACCCGCTGGTGAAGTATGCTCTTTCTGGAGTTGTTTACCACCCTGGGTACCAGTGAGTCCCTCTCCTAGCTTGCTCCTACAAGCTTCTGAGAGGGCATTGAAGATGAATAGCACAGCAGGACAGTGTCCACGAGACTCCTGCTTCTTCCTAAGGCCCAATACTGACATTTTGGGTGTCTTATTTGCACTCATATACCCCTTTCCATGGTAGGTGTGGGATTGGATAGCTGTACACACATGCCAACCTCTTTAACTAAGATAATCTTTACAGGAACTAGTATCAAAGACCTCTGGCTCATAAATTCTAGGTGCCATTTAAGATCAATTAAAACAGAAAATCTTGCCCCTAAGAGGTAAGGGTAATAAGTATTATAAGCTTCCTAGAGGAAAGTTAAACCGGGGCGGGGGGGGGAGGTTTGAGCCTTTCACTAGGGAGGAAAGAAACACACACCTAACCAAAACTAACCAAAACCCAACTGGTCAGAGTGTCTAATTTTATAGAAAATATGTACATAAAATAATCTTTTCAAAGCAGTTTTTTTTTTCCATTGTTTCCCCCATCTTTGTTTCTATTTCTCTTGTGCAAAATATCCCTATTGCATACCTCCCCTTTCTTCCCATACAAGAAGGGAAGAAATGCTTAATGGGAAGCAAAACACATTAGGAATATTAAGGAAAAAATGCAGTATATACACTATGAAATGAAATGCATCTTTTGTGAATAAATCCCCCCAGAAATCTTATATTTCCAGACATCCACTCACATACCTTCATGTAACAACTTATACATTCGTAAAACATTCATTGAAAGCAGCTCTGCAGTTTTATAGAAAACAACATGCCAGGGATGCAAGAATCTTGCCAGTTCTGTGAAAAATGACACCAATTAAAGCTTAAATTGCTTGTTTTCTCATAAGGTACATATTTTCATAACTTTGAAATCAAATAATTGCTGCTTTTATATTAAATACAATAAAACAAAAAGGATGCTAGTTTAGAGGAACTGCTACAAGCATTTTAATATAATTTTCCCACCATTTAAAGTCACAAAATATGGAAAACAAGTCAAGTATGCAAAGTTCCAAGGAGATAGAGAAACTCCTTCAGATTATTACATCATTTGTCTTTTGTGTCAGGAAATGTGTATGTGATTTCATTGTTTGATTAAATGCCAGAAAAGGGCATATTGCTAACTGATCTAACTGATTACAGATTTTATTCATCTGAAAAAGTATTTGTTCCTACTTTGACATTAGAAGGCAATATTTTTTTAATGGTCCAAACAAGCATTTTCAAAAAAATATAATCCTAACTTCCCAGGCTTGTTTTTTATTTTGCATTAACAATGCACTGTACTAAAATTTCCCATACTGAAACACAGTCCCTAGTGGTTTTCAAGCTATAAACTGAGTAAACAGTCCCTTTCTTATTGAGCGTCTTTGTGAATGCATGTTGTTTCTGGAATACATCATATTCATTTGCAGAAACCTTGTGTATGGATCCTTAACACTTTTTTTTTTTTTTTCCCCCTCTTTTTTCTGAGGTACCTAAAATAATAGCTTTTTAGACAGTGTTACAGTCATATAACTTGTTGGGAAAAGCACACTATGGCTTGCAGTCTGAATTAAACATGTGTCGTGGGTAAGTTTCATTTAAAATACCTATATCTACTAATTATTCAATATGCTAATGCTATGCTGCTGTACTGTCTCTGAATTATGTGAGCATGTTTTTGGCAATACTGCACTGACTAGAATATAAGAAAATCAACTAAAAATATTTCCATACTGAATTCCCTTTTTTTGTGTGTGTATATAAAGGTGGCATTTGTGACATTTTTTGGACTCTTGCCATATCAGGGTTGACAAACTTAGCTTTGCATGCTGAAGAATCTTTTATAAAAATACATAAATAATTCGAGGAGAAACACAAAGCTTCATCTGGGGACTTCAAGGTCATTTACCATTGGCCTGGCCTCCATTAACCTCCACAGGAAATCTTTCAGGATCCTTATTTTATCCTGAGTGGGTGTTCCCAAACTATCAGTCTCCCTTCCCTTCCCCCCACTCCCCCCCCCCCACCTTTTTCTTTTTCTTCACCAAAATAGAGAGACAGTAGACACATTTTCCTTTAAAAGACATGAATTTCATTCGATGGAATATTTAAAAAATATTTAAAAGTCATGGAGAAATTTGCAAAGATAAGGGTGATATTTTAAATTGTTCTGTTAACAGAACAGTGCCTAAGTTTGGAAGAAGGAAAAAGAAGATTTGAAAACTTAGAAAGTGATTAATAGTAAGATATTAAAAGACAGCTAAGCGTTCTCAGTCACTAGGGAAAATAAACTGATATGGTATAATGAGATCCCTACAGTCTTGTGATCAATCCAAAGTAACAAGAATGTAATACCAATGGGTTAACTAATTATATTTAAAAAGTCTCTCAGTAGTTTGACTCATGACCAGTATGAATACTGAAGATAACATGATCTATTATTAACCCATTAGTACTACATTTTTGGTGTGCTTTAGCAATAAAGAGCTCTATTTGGAGTAAACTTTATGAAATCTGTGTTTTTTTAATAAAGTGGGTAAATTTTTTGTTGGGGAGGGAGAGTGTATTTTATTTATGGTGTCATTTTAAACTCAAGTTACAACGTCTTAGATTTAAGAGACAGGCCAGTAACGCAGGCAAGGGTGTCTCCTGCAAGGAGACAGAGATTAATGCCATGTGTACTGATGATTCTCCACCACAACTTAGGACTCTGGTGGCGCCATGACGCCCGTTTTTTATGGTGGTTTGCCAAGAGAAAATTACTTAAACCAATTGTGAATGCATTCCTGTTATACTTTTACACAACCGCATTTATGTACATAAATAGCATAATGAGTATTTTTTTAAATGATCCCTCATTCTGGATTCACCTACTTTGCATAAAATGTCAAGCGCAGGAAGGAGAGAAGTGTTTTTTTTTTTGTGTTGTGTTTTTTTGTTGTTTTTTCTTGGGAGGGGGTTGTTTTGTTTTTTTTTTTCAGGGTTTGGTTGGGTTTTTTTTAGAACGAGAGGTTTTCACATGGGAATGCATTTCCCCCCCCCACCTCCTCTTTCTATGACAACTGACCACAATTGAAGTAGATTCTTCTTAACGTACTGTAATGTGAGAATTTTCTTCAGCTGAAGGGTGTTTTATTCCCTAAATTGAAAGCTGTTCTACTATACTGCATAAAAGGTGGACTTGATTATTAGGTTAGGTACCTTTGCCAGGTAAAAACTGGTAGAGGGAGAGCTTGAAGGCTCTCAAAATCACAATAACCTATTAAGACTTCACAGGTCTAAGGCTAAGAATGGCTGAAATGTTCTGAGCTGAGCAGACAATGTCTTTGTATTAAGCAGAGTTTACATCAGGCAAGAAGAGTATTTAAAAATGTTTTGGCTAACTTTACAACTGCTTTTATCAATTTGTGTATGAGTGTAGGTATTTATGCAACATTCATCTTTTTGGTTTCAAAATTTTTCAGCGGAGACACTTTTTTTTTAATCTATGAAGAAGGGCTTTGTGAAGTTGTAGGGTGTTGTTTTTGTGAGGCTGCTGTAGGTCAATATAGCAAGATTTGTGTCTTTTAGAAATGCTAGTATTCTAATAATTGCTATATTTTTAGGAGAGAATGTCTTTTTGCTATCTAAGCCACTTAGTCTATCTGCATGAGTTTGATTCTTGGTCATGTTATTATTTGAAGGCAATTCTCAAGTGTAAGTGTGCTCATGCTGGGTGATGGAGCCCACCGAGCTGCTCTGCTCCTCTGAAGGTCTCTAAAACTTGAAATGAAGTATCTAGCTTTATATTTAATGGAAAGAGGATGTAAGGGTGATGGTCCTGGGAGCCACTTCTGCTTCTGGTTTTCTGTACTCCAAAAGATTTGTGTTTCTTTCTTATTTAGTTGTTTTTTACTGCGACTATGAGAACCATGGTAATCACGCCTGAAGATTTTGACTAGCATAGTCATATGTTTAAATATCAATCTGGCTGGAGTGGATAGAGATATTGCTGTAGCTGGGATGGAATAATACGCATATGTATATGAGGGCTTTGTCCAAAGCCAAAAAGAACATTGCCCCTTAGTCCCGAGGCATGGACAGTTCTTCCTGATCTGACATGAGGAGTGGAGGGATTTAATAAAAAATCTTTAGTGAGAGTTATAGTTTTTTTGCAAACAGTTATGTCAATGAGTTTCTGAAGAGGTTATTGGATACTGTCTTGCAGCTATTGCGACAAATAGTTTTCATGAAACTTGTAAAAAGAAGCTGATCTAACCATATTGCTATTTTTATAGTATTCATGGTAAAGAGATGTTTAGTAAGCAGGCCTCTCCATGCAAAACAGGTGGTCTCCAGTATAGTTTTATGCGTTATTTAACATAATATTTTGGTTTGGAAATTAGAGATTGAGATGAAATTATTACCTATAGTATTTCAAAAGTAATTTCCTCTTCATGTGCAATTAAGATCAATGTTTACATATAAATTCAATGTCATAATAACATAACTTTTTACTGCTACAAGTGGTTCCTGCAGTTTATATATCCAGTTGTATCAATACTGGCTGTTATACTGGTGCAAATTACATGGGGTGGTCTCAGCAACACACTTTCTCTGGAAGTTGGAGAAATCTGGCAAAAGTGAAAGAGAATGGCTAGAAGATTAAACAGTTTGGCAACCAAGGCAGAAGAGGAGGTCTGCTGGCAACTGAAGGGGATTTATTTGCATTGGAAATAAAGAAGGTCTAGCAGTATGGAAGGACAGAGAAAAGGCTTTGGAAAAGAGATGGAAGGGCTAAGTACACAGGACAGAAAGGTCAACAGGAAGATTGGCAGGAGAGCAAAAGAGTTTGCCTCCAGAGAGAAGCAGAAAGGGATGACTTCTTAAAATAGAAAGTCCAAGGAGTATCATCAAAGGATTCAGCTGTGGGAAACCTGTCTAGCTAAAGAGGCAGCAAACCTAAGATGTTTATTATTTTTAATTTTTTGGAATGCTGCAAGACTCAAATCAGTCAATTTAATTGGAAAAAAACCCTAACAACAAAAAAAAACCCAAAACTGAAACAAAACCAAACAAAAACCAAACCACAAACCAAACAAAAAGCCACCAAACCATGTTTAGCTTCAGACTAACAAATTTGCCTTTCAAATTTTCTTCAGAAAATTCTGGTGCAGTTCAGAAGGTCCCAAACTGGAACCTAGGGTCTTATCATTTCTGGGTCATAAACTGTCCAGCTGTAAGAGACACATATGAAAATGGAAGTACTGGGGTACTTTGCAGACATATGGAGCCTTGTAATAAGGAAAAGCTACACTTTGAATTACAAAATATTAAGTTTTAGCCCAATCTACATCACTGGGTGAAATTTTCAGACTTATTCAAAACTCAAGATCTCTTACAGTCACCTATCATATCAGTATTTATGTTAGCTTCCAAAGTCAGGATTTGCTGTTAAAATTTACACCAACAAGTAATGTTTGTTACTTTTTACGAGTGCATGAGATAATACAGCATATATCAACTACTGTTTTTGGAGAAATGTTGACTTGTGGCATAATTATGCTTGACAACTTGATTATTAATTTTTTTTGTTACTTCTATAGAATTGGATTCTGTCAGGTTTGACTTCCAGTTTTTGACTGTCAAGTGTACAGAGAGGACACAAGTATGATAAAGTAAAGGCTGGGTGTTTATGGGAGTTAGTCCCCCTGCCACTGTGAAACATTGTACCGTGGGTCTGTCTCTCAGCAAGAGGGAACTAAAAACCATGTAACTAATGCACAAAATGTTTGTTTTATACCTGTCATATTACCGCTGTAGTCCCATAAAAATTTGATACTACATTTTCTGTCTCTTGTACATTTGTAATAAAGGGAAAAAGTTATAATTTTACCAAAATACATATTTAAGTCTTGAGCTCTGTATTGAGAGGTTTGACATTTCAACACTGGTGCTCAAGCAGGAAAATAAATTCAAAATGTCCTTTAAGGGAACTTCTATTTACTGATGATTCCTTGCTATTCCAAAGTAAGTCCTGGGTGCTGGGCTGACAGTGATCAGTATTTCAGAGGAAGACAGAAGCCGAATACTTTGATGAATCTAACTTTACAGAGCAAATGTTAATACTAGAGACTGGCATGTGTTTGTGTTTCTAATAGCTAGATATGAATTCTGTTGTAGAAAAATAATTCTACCTAGATTGTTTCCAGTGTCATCAAAGCCCACATTTGCTTAATTTATCTAGGATTTCTAGTTAACCATGAAGTTTTTCATGCCTGTCAGCCACCTCTGTGCCCACTGGAAGTGATGCCCTGTAGCTAAAACATCCATGGCATGAAGAGTTACCTGAATGTGCCCTGCAAAGAGAGCCAGTTACCTTGCTACACCAACATAGATTTTCATCAAGAAACTGATTGTGACGTTTAACATGAGTGTATTTAGCACAGATGACAAATGTAAGCATTCATTATTTCTCCTGCAAGGAGCTGGGCTTTCAGAGAGGGCTCTAGGAAAGCAGTGGGAATCGAACAATACTGTCATATTCAGCTGATACAGCTGTTTATTGTACTGCCTCTCCTGTGTGCTTGAACCATTGCCATATATGATTTAAGTGTTTTTGGTGGGTGCAAGAGTCATGCTGGGCAGTCTCTGCTGGGACCAGTGATTGAAGAGGGTATCAGTCTTATTTTCTAGTTAGCAAACTCATGCAAGGCAAAAAATAAGGAAATTAAAAGCTAACACTCTTAAAATGGGCAGCCTGACACATAATGGAGATGGGGCATTGAGCCTCGGTATGTCAGGAACATAATTTTAACACAACAAGACACATGTAACCAGGCATGACACATTGGATTGCTGACATGCTAACCAATACATCTGAAACAAATGCTGTTTGCTGAAAATCATACAGATTCCCCTTGCCCTGAAAGAATTTCAGTTTACAAGAATTCATGATTAACAGGATTTTTAGAATATTTACAACTTTCTGAAGAGTGAGCTTTTTTTAAGAACAAAAAAAGTTAAATGGAACACACACATTGCCTTTGAAATGTAGCCATAATAAGGTCATATATTTAGGTGTTACATATTAAAATATCGATTTTTAAGAAACAGAAAATCCTTGCTTACAATAAATACAATGCAAGTCTTAACCTTTATTGTAAAAATATTTCAGTGTGCCACAGTAAAGGGTCATTAACATTGCTAAACTGGAGAATTTGATCATTAGAGGAAGATACTGCATTTTGTTTTTAATAAGGCAGTGATTTATACAGAAACTTATTAAGAAGCAAGATGTGGTTCATTTCTGCTCTCTGACATGCTTAAAAGATGTTGAAAATTAAGAAATTGATCCTGTAGATCACTGAATTGATATGAAGAAATGTCGATAAACAAAGTGAAACAAAGTGCTCGCTCCGACACTGGCCTTTACCTTGCACATAAATAAATATACAGCACATGATGGTGGAGCATTTCTGATCCAGCCATTTCAATTTCGTATACAGGATGGGAGGCCAAGAATATTATTTTTTCTTTTTTTTTTTCTTTTTTTTTTAATTCATTCTTGACAAAAATGGTTGAGCATTTTTCTGTGAAGTGGAGAAAACCTTATCTGAAGGTGAGGTCCCACATTGGGATATTCTTCTGTGCGGTGTCTGTAAGCGGCTGCCTTTGCGTCATCTTGTACTCATGTGCACAGTCAGGTTGCCTGTGTGTAGCCAGCCTGTGCAGGGATACCTGCACAACTGTGAACACATGGTAAAGCAAAGGGGAGAGGGGCCGCAGATACAAAGCCTATCTACAGCAAAGAAATGGTGTCTATTGGCCACTGGCTCTTTAGTTCCTCATAGTGAGGGCTGGAGTTTATGATTCTCTTCGGTGGAGAAAGTGTTGGAAATTCAACCATACAGCTACAAAATGAGTTCATGTGAATTACATTATCTGCCCTAATAACTTAAATAATTTAAATAACTCAAGGTGCACTGTGTCTCTTTTAATGAAGTAGTTCAACTAGGAGGTGTGTGCTGGGGTAGTCTTGACTCCCATCAGCATCTCCAGGGCTTGCAGAGCCATTCCCTAAGACAGTGACAAGAGATACAGTGTCCCTGCAAGCATGACACAGATCACTTGCATGGGATGCAGGTGTGCCTGCATGGCTGGGACTTCCTGAGATGCGCACTGCTGAGGTCTTTGGGTTGAAGGACTAACTTGCTTGGGGTGGCAGTAGCAGAGCCAAGGGCCCCAATGGAAGAGAGAGGTGTGCCACATGGTAATTAAAGTTACTGCTGGAAAGGGAGAGGAGTTCCCAGGGAGAAAAACTTGCCTCCATGTAAGTCCCTTTATGTGTGCAAATCTGTGCACAGTGTGAAGAATATGCATTGTTGTATGTTACCCAAGAAAATTTCAGGAAGGGGTGGGGAGAAATTTCCTTTGCCAGAATAATCCTGTAACACATGCAGTACTTCTTAATGTGGGTGAGTTTGGGATTCTTTTTTTTTTTTAGGTACTTAATGTTTTTCATTATTTTAATTGGGAAAGGCCTGATAAAAGACAATATACATTCCCTTGTCAAAGAACATGTTAAAGCTTTTTTATGCATATGTGAAACCTAGTTATATGTCACTTCATATGATTTTCTTTTTAAATTTTATTAGCTGGATTTTAGTGCTCTTTAAAGTAAAAGTGATAACAACCAGGTGCATTATAGGACAGATGACACAACCCTGCCGACATACCTATGTGACTAATTCCCACATTTCCAGTCTCTGCCATTAGTGCAGGATCAGGCTGCTGCTTTGTGCTGTTGATATGTTGAAGGCTTTCCAACAGACACCACCCGCCTGATTTTGAGATCTTAAGCTTTGTTTCATTCCTCTAAAGTGAAATGATGATTAAAAACAAACCCAAAACATTTCTCCTTGCAGATTTTACATTTTTGTTCACATGATTTTTCTCTAATACTCTTTAGTTTTGATGAGAATTAAAATTAAAAAGTAAACCAACCAAACCCTGCTCTTCACCTGCTTTCTGACTCAGCGTATTGAAAACTTATCATGGCTGTTCAAATAACATCTGGAGGGAATGACAGTTTGTCTGTTAAACAATCAACAATATACTTATTTATGAGGATAATGAGAGGCATAAAGTACATCCCATGCAGCCACTGCTGCTTGTACCTGCACAAGTCAGTTAATGTTTAAAGATTTTTAAATTTTCTATGACTAGTTTCAGGGGTTTTGTTGTGTTTTTTTTTAACACCCCAACATAGTGAAGCAAAGTCTTTTGCAACCTGAGTTTAAAAAAACCAAAAGCTTTATATTCTTCAAGCCTTTGATCCCATCTCTTAGTCGTGGGAAAAAGAAGTCATCTTCCATGAACTGTGAGTAGGAAGCTGTGAGGGAATCGGCAGATGAGTATGAACGTTAGGCCTTGTTTATCCTGGGGATTAAGTCATTTGTGGTCAGTAACCAGTGCAGCTGGGCTGCTGCAGGCTCCCGGTTCACATCAGATGACATCGCTGGAGTGAAAACCGTAGACATGCTCGGCTGCTGGAATGGGTAATTTTTTTCCCTGGCCGTGTGCATGGAGACATTTCTCTCCCTGCTGGAACAGGGTGAATCTGGACCAGAAACAAACTTGTTACCTTGGGCTTCAAGTTTTCCAACATATCAGGTTGGAGCAGCAGCAGCAGCACCCCCCCCCCCCCCCCAACACACACACCTTGGGCCAATGGAAAACTTTGGAGAAAAAGGGTTCTGAAGACATTGATCAAAACCATAATTTTATGGGTGTAGCGATAAACAGCCAAGCCTGAGCTGCAGAAAAGAGCTGCTCAGTGTGGCTGCTACTTGGTGTTTCTCAAGGTCTTGAAGAAGACAGCAATCAGAAAGTAGGGAAGTGAAGGGGGAAAGAATACCTAAATTGCTGCAATGATCTGTGTGAACACTTTAAACATCTGTCTGCATTTGGAAATATCCTGGGTTGTGCTCTGAAAGTATTAAGGCCTTTTTCAAAGGTGATTTTATTGTCAACTATTATCACAGCAGCTTTACTTTTTTCTATGAGGCACATGGTTAACATCTTTCTGTGCTTCTAAATATAAACTTGCTTCCCGGTAGTATTATCCAGGTCTCATTCCTTCTGTATTTCTTTCCTTTTTTCTGCTCCTCTCCTCTCCCTCTTTCTCCTTTTGTCACTGTCTGAGTTCAGTTGATGAGGCTTTGAGTTACAACTGGATGCTGCAAGGATGGATTCCTTTCATGATCTGTGCAGAGTTATACCAAAACTTTCTGTGAAGTTTTACTTTCGTGGAGTGTTATATAGCGACTTTTTATGTGTCTAAGAAATGGAAACATTTTGTCTCATATAAAAAAAAAAAAAAGAAGACATATTTTTATACTGTGCTCCATTCACAGACCACATCAGAGGTATTCTAAGAATAGAATAGATCAAATATATTTTATGGAAATATAATGAGAAAAGGATGTGTTCCCAAAACTCACTCTGAACAAAGGAATGCAACATAGTCAGGAATACTTTAATGCGCCTAACAATTTTCTCATGTGAAAGGCTGAAGGAACAGTCTTGGTTTGAAGAAATCTTCCAATTCTCCCCAGGCACCCTGAACTTGAAATCGGAACTAGGAAAGCTATATATTGCAAAAAAAAAAAAAAAAAAAAAAGTATGGAAAAAGTGACTGAGGGCATTAACCATAAAAGGCGTTTTGAAAAGAAAAATAACATCAATATGAAACATTTTGTCATGCTTCATTTCATTGATCATATATTTATTTTATGTGCTCTGGAGCGCTGAAGCTTAGATGTAACTACATTTCAGAAGCCTCATATTAGACCTGTCATTCTCTTTGTGGTGAAAACTAAATAGTGAGAAAAAAATAAAATAGATTGCAATTATTAAATTTGGGATGGATTCCATTGGATTGTGCTTAGAAACTTTAAAATTGAACTTAGAAAATGAGACATAACATTAACAAATATTAAAGAAGCTGCCTGTGTGACAGATAGAGAAGTAGGAGGTACACCTACAATGTAAAATAATGCATCTTTTCCAAAGTAATGCAATATGTTCACCTTAAATAGACTTGTAATTAAAACTGCCAGTGTTCATTAGATCAACCATGTAGGAAAGATGCATTTGTATTAGTTCTAATTAAATCTATTTTAAACAAGTTGAAGATACAGATTTTTTTTTTTTTTCCCACTTCCCAATACAATGGTATGTATTTCATCTGTTGTACATAGGGTAGTGCAGATCTTTGTTTAAAAGGCTCAGTCCTTTCTGTGGCTGGTCTCTGATCCCAGGTTACCTCTGCTCAGGTCTGTACTTCTTTCCTAGGCAAAGCCTGCAGTGATTTAAAATAGGGTTGTTACAGGAACACAATGGATGGGATCAGATCACTGTCAGCATAATCAGAATTATTTTTAGCATTGGTGAGGAAAATGAAAGCATTTATCATAACTCAAGCTCTTTAGTTACTGGTCTTCAAGTGTTTTCCAATAAATATGGTTGGCTTAGAATTTAGCAGCGGACAGAAATAGGGTAGGGAAAGGCATGAGCTTGGAGATCTGTGGCAGCGCCTGGCTCACTCTCACAATTTTGTCCAGTATTAGGCGGCAGTTCTCACACTTGCTATCTTTGAAGATTGTTGGTATAAAGCCCAACAAGATACTTTGTTTTCAAAACTTCCTGTTGGAGCCTGACACGGCTGCAGCTGAAAGTTACACTCTCCTTGAATTGAATGGAATAAGGATTTGGCCCTAAGTGGGCAATCTTCAAATGCTAATGAAGTCCCACCATAGTGGTAATTTGTACAATGGTATTTTATGCAGTTCAGGTCTCTGAACAGTCTTAAATGGTGCAACTCTAGGGGAAGAGTATCCACCCTCTCAGTGCAGAGCAGATTGTAGGTGCAAAGAGAAAAGGAACTGGCTAGAGAATTTTACCTCCTCTCTACTGCTGAACCGTGCTGTTGGGTTTTTCCTTCTTGTGGCTCTGATGGCTTTGGGTAGACACATACCAAGACCATTTTCTTCAAGGCAGGATGTGTTTGGAAGCACAAAGTTTCATCACTGGGGGTTCCCCAAGATGGGGTGATGGCCAGAGATGCTGATACACCTCAGGGCACAGTGTAGGTCTGCTGCTTTCAGCCTCTCTCCTTGAGCCCAGTAGCCAAGCAGCTCAGGATTGATGCTCATGGCTCTGTGTATGTCAGCTTTCTTCTTCAGACAGCCTGAATGCACTAGAAGCCTCCAGGAACTGAGAGCACTGTGTTTAGGCTTGTAACACAACTGGAAAAAATAAGTTTCACTACATTTTCTTATTGATTTTCTTTCTTCTAGTGCAACGTTTTCAATTTAAATTTCAGCAGACTGAGGCACAGAATGGGAAGAAATGTTCTGAGCTGTACAACTGGGAAAAGAGCCTGATTTTCTGATTCTGCTTCCATGTTCTCCAATTAAATTTTGTCACTGTCTTGCGATTTCATGTCCAGTGCAGTATTGCTTCCACAGAAATGCTAATTATGGAATAAGATAAATATGAAAATGCCTATATTTAATTAATGTTATATAGTATATCCAGGAAGAATATTTTTTCCTTCTTAAAATTGTATTAACATGAAAGAAAATCTTCTGCTGATTTTTTATTGTTGCAAGATAGAAAAAAAAGTCATGCTAAGATTGGACTATATTTAACTTCCATCTATCTATGGTAGAAAAATTGAAAATTATTTTATTAAAATTTATTGCTCCTTTTTATCTCATAAGGTTTTCCTTAAAGTGCCATTGAATAGTGATATAATTTTTAGAATATTAGTTAACAGATGATAAATACTTAATTTTTGCTGTCTGGTTTTGTGTCTTTTCCTTTTTCTATTTCTTGGCTGAGGACGAAATCTTCCACCTTCCAGAAACCTGATATTTTGGACCAGATCCCTCTCTGAACAGGTTGTATCCTGCCCTTTTCAAAATCAAGCTATCAGAAGATGCCCTTCAGCAGAAGTGTTAAGAGGACTTGGTGAGCTTAACATGTTTCGCCTGCTTAATTTAATTTGAAAAAATTCAACCAGAAAATGAAGTTATTAACAGGTTGGTACATTGAGAGATAAGATGATGTCACAGAAAAGCAGTCAAGTGGGTTGCTTGTCAAAATATAAAGTATGTATCTGTCAGAATCAAATGATAGATAAGCTGTGGCTGGGTGTAGGATGCAGTGAAAATAGTGTGCTAAAAATTGAAACCAAATCCCACCAGTCTGGAGCACAGGCTTTTAGTAACTATTGTGGTGATCAGCATTATAACAGTTCTGGGGACATGAACTTCACTGCTTAAACACAGTACACATCCTTTCTTGGCACCAGTAGCCAAAAGGACGCACATGGGCACTGGACCTGAAACAGGGGAGACCTCGAAAACGTGGCTATTTCTACAGATGACTTCAAAATTGGGACACCGCATTAGCTCAGGTATGCCAAAATGAGGATTAATAAATCTTTCCCTGGGTAACTTGGGAATGTTTAAGGCCTTAAAAATGTGAAAATACAGTGTGTCTAGCCAACCTGATGAGTCTGTTTGTATTAGAGAGATTCAGATCAAAGAGAGAATTCTCCAGCGTATTCTCCAGGAGCACATACATGTCATGTCAGCCACAAGCCTCCTCCTGCCTTCTGGGTTGCCATAGGAGTTTGAAGTTAATAAACTTGGGAATTTTAAATGCCATTTGAAGTCTCATATGAGTAAAACAGAATAGGCTACTCAGCAAGGAATTCAGTCAAAATTTCAAATACAGTGATTGAAAAATGAAAAAAATACTATTATAATAAATGTTGGTATTGTGCTATCAGTGAATTTGGGGAAATGATCCCACTTATGTGGAACTTCATTCACTGCAAGTTGCAAAATAGAGCTTTAAGACTGTAAACTCCTGGGGACACCTATGAAATCTCTCTCTTTGCCTAGGATCTTCATGATGCAGGGTTTAACTGTGGCTGGGAACTCTCAGGGATAGTAGAATACAAATAATAGAAGCCCTAAATAAAATGTTGCTCTTATATTTAAAGGTCAGAACAGACTACTCTGACCTCTTGATCTATAGGCCACAGGGCTTTGTTCCACCCTGATATTTCTAATTTATGCTTCATCTTAGGCAGTTCTTAAGCCTCAGCTCAAGAAATATTCCTCTTCAGGAGAGAATAAATTTTAATATGATGTTCTGATGTTAATTTTTTTCAGTGTTTAAAATATTTTCAGCAAAAGTTCTTTAGCCTTAGCTTGTAACCTTTGGATTTTGATTCTTCACTTGAATAAATTTACAGCAAAAGCCTTTTTTTTTTTTTAAGTCAAATTTTCTTTTCCCCCATACATCTTATTGTGTGAATGCCAGAACTGAATGCTGCTTTTTTTATTATTCTTATTTTTGTTGTTGTTGTAATCACTTCCTCGGTGCTGCACACACAGGACGCAGCAACTCTCTGCTGCTACTTGTTATCCTCCATTTTATGTACTCAAGGATCACATTCATCCTTTGGGACTTCATGCTGTTGGGATTATATGTATTATGCTTACTCTGTAGCATGCTAATTATTTATTCAGCAATAATTGTAACGGTGATATGGAATGGTCTATATTGCTGCCATACTATGTTTATAACATGATAGATATATATCAACTTTTAAAGCTGAACATATTATCCTTTTTTTTTGATTAAAATCTGAAAATAAATTGGAAATCTACCAGCATTAGGAGCTTTGTTTCAGACTTGTGTTATGCCAGTGACCTAGTAATTGGAAGAAGAGAGACAAAGAAAATTTGGGAGACTATTAGTCTAGATGGTATACTTTTCTTCCTAAAATGAAAATAATAAAAAAAATGCAATGACACATTTGGGCTGAAAAACTGTTTACTGCACATGTTTTATATATATGGGTTTATTACACACATCATGTGTCTTAATTAGGTAATTTATATTGCATTATCCAAAGAAGATGTTCAACTGGGTACACAGTAAGTGTTTCAAGAAAACTTGTTAATCCAGTATTTACAGAGATCAGTGCATGGATACAGAACAACAACAACTACAAATATATCTGTGCTGGTACAGTTATGTACTGAGAGTCAGTGTTGTTATGTATATAAATACAGGTATTTATATATTCAGGTATTTATATATTCATATATATAATTCAGGAGTCTTCAAAAAGGTAGGGATGAATTGTATTTTTAGTAGGACTTTTTATTTTTAATTCTCTTTCTGGAACTAAATATATTAACTTTACCCACTAGGCACCTTTCAAGGGAAAAGCAAAAATTTATTGATAAATAAAACTAATCCCAATGAGGAAAGTTCAGTCATTTTGTTACCTCAAGCAGTTTGTCTCTTTTTAAGCTGTGATGTTTCAGAGGCATAACAGTGATTTGAGCTTGAGATCTCCTGATTTCTTTTCCACCTTTCCACAAAACATTGATATTTCCTAAACGCGACTCTTGTTTCCTTGTACTAACATGATACTGTTCATCCAGAAACTGAATCTAGTTATCGATGGTTATACTAATTGAAATTTCTTAGTTTCTCTTCCCCTTTTTCATTAAGCTGGATTTGAGTTTCACATACCCTTGCAATTACTTTGAAATTCCAAGTCTCCTTGCAACTACTTTGAGAAATCTGAAAGCTAAATGATTCCCAAGTTTAAAATATGATGTTCCCTCGTTGAAAGGCAAAACGCAAGATTGTTATATTTCTATTCTGATTAAATTCATTATGTACAATATAATTTGTGCCTCCATAACAATCTACTCTTCTTCAATTAGGGATTAAGCCAGATACAGTATTTCCTCCAGATCTCTGTAGTAACTCTTTTTTTTTTTCCCAGTGTGAGTACAGAAAGAATTTGAAGTGAAGTGACTGGCAGTAAAATACAAGTTTACAGAGTTTTTTCTTCTGTTTATTGTAAATCAACTACAGAACAGCAACCCATGGCATTAGTCCAGGAAACTGAGATTAAGCAGTTAGAAAGTGGGAAGAAGAACAGAAAATTGTGTTTATGAATCTCAAAGAACACCTTAATTTGCTATGCAGTGAGGACCTGCTTCAGCTGTCTTTTAAGTCAATGGGAAAACCCCCATTAGCTTCCAGCAGGAGTTGACTTAGACCCTGATTTCTCGCATTTGTGCCAGTTTGGGGTGGGATACAGAAAGATGCAGTGCATGCAGGGAACTGTAATTAATGGGATCGGTCCCAAGTCCCCAAATGCAGTAGAAAATGAAGGTGAAGAAGTGAAGTTATTTATCACACCACATCAGACAGATTTCCTTATTCACAGTGACCCAAGGACATATTGGTGCCCAGGTTGTCTATACGCTATGAGCCCTAGCTGCTGTCCACAGCTTTCTTCGTGTGAGCAATATTTGAAGCATAGCCTAGGAGAAATCTGTTGTATTTTTCTCTCCTCTTTTCTGTATTCATAAGCCTACAATATTGTAAGTTTGTACTGTGGGTGGACAAGCAACATCCACTCATATCAAAGAAGATACAAGTACAGATAAATATAACTTTATACATTCTTTTTTATATAACTTATGCAAATGTATGTGCAACTTAGTCACAGTCTCCAGGCTGGCAGCAAATTGCTGATGTGGCCATTGTTGTGTAACTTCGTTTGTACATTTGTGTTGCTGGATGATCTTGTGGCTTTAAGCAGAGCTTTATGTATGTATGTTTGCTCTGTGCCTGATAGAACAAGGTGTGGCTGGAAGGAAATGGCAGGATGGGACGTAGAAAGGGGCACAGTCCCAGCATTTGTTCATCTCTACTGCCAAGGTAAGGTTTAGACAAATTGCATGTGGAGGCTCCTTGTGTGTTTTAATCTTGAGGGCATTAGCAAGACGTGTTGAAGCCTGAAAACTGAGGAATGAATCATGAGAGGTTGCCATGTGTCTGCAGTGTGACCCTCACTGTCATCCATCTCAATTCCCAACCTGCTTCCTTTAATAGTGGGTTTGTTGGTCCCTACCTTTTAAATGAGGAAAAAAAGAATATTTCTGCCCATCATAGCACTGGTTGCTCCAGGAATGTCTTGTTTCACCTAGCACTTGCTGTTGAATACTATCTGATCATCTTAAAAAGCAAATCAAAGGATATGGACACAGCATGCTTTTGTTCTTGTTTTATGGGAATTTATCTGTTCTCCAAAGACTAAACAAAACCAAAAGGCCAATTTTGATATGCTGGGTTCAATTGTCCAAATCAGTATTCTTAATATTCACCCTTATTTTAAACACCCATTAATAACTTGGTCCCTACTGCTTAGATTATAGGTTTTAGTGTATGAATTTTAATAATTTTAATTAATGGTGCTATCTCTAATATTACTTTGTACTTGTGCTCAATCTTTCATCATGAGATCTCAAACAACTCTATTAAACCACACCAAATCTTTGTAAAGTATATGAATTTTTGCCTATTGAATTGATGTATCAGATAAGTGTAATAAGGAGAATCAACAGTTTTTCCAAAGTTCATTTCAAAGCTTTGCATTGATTCTTTACAATATTTAAACACTGGGAAAATTAGCCTCCACTTCTAGCCACTAAATTATGGATCTCTTTACTCCCCATTCTAAATTTCAAGTAATCTTTGAAAAATTTATATTCAGGAGTGTTCAAATATGAATAGTGATAATTATATCAATAGTATTAATATGCACTATTAAAAGACACAAATCTACATTTGTAAAGCTTTCATGTGCTTACAAAACTGAACTTTTAAATAAAAATATGTTTTTAAATCATGTATGTATTACAAGAGTCTGTTAAAACTAGTCTCACAAAATTTATGTATCCTTAGAGCAGTGATTCATGTTCCTGCTATGGTGCCCTGGAAGCATATCTGATGGAACAGAACTGCTCAGCATCTTTTACTGTGTTTTGTCTTCTTGAATTCTCTTGTGGGTTGGTTTGAGGGGTGTTTTTTTGGTTTTTATTTTTTTGTTTGCTTGTTTGTCTGTGTTTTTGTTTTGTTTTTAATCTTTGTTTCCTGTGTATATATTATTATGTGCCTTTTATGGCAGTGAAATTGTGAACTGTGAGGATTACCACCTGGAGAATCTGTGTGCTAAATCCATCCTAGATCATCATGGTGGACTTCTCTTTCTGATAAGTTTGTCTTTCAAGTCCAGACACACCAAATAATGTAGACCCCATAGCACTTTTCCTAAGGGGGAAAAGACTAGCATAGGTTTTCTCCTCCTTTCCTGCTGCTGTACAGCAAGATGAGAGCTGGTTGTTCACTACATTGATTTCCTGCTTCTGACGGATTTTCGTATTTGTCTTGTTAGTTCCAACTAGAACATCATTACTCTTTCTTTTTCCACTTGAACATTTTAAGACTCTTACTTAACTAGTTTAAAAATAAAATTGTGACCTTTAGTTGACATTATAAGCTTGCATTTTGAAGGCCGTGCTTATATTTTGAGGTTGATGGCTAGGAAAAGGAAGACTAAGTGAACTGACTGTAATTCTGAATGCTTATCTTCTTTTACTGCTGTTTTTTTGCTATTGGGAATTATAGTCTAAAGGTGCAGGCTTGGGAGTTGCTCTCTGACCAGGTTGCTGAAGGCAGAATGTCACCAGCAGAGAAGCATAAATGTTTTGAAAAGCAGTATCAGTCTTCTTGTCTCACTCTAACCACCAACAGCTGGAGAACAGGCAGCTGAAAGGCAAGAGGATCATGTCTCATGGACGCATGAGCATAAGCTTGAAGCTTAGCAAACCTTCCAGGGAAAGGTACAGGTTTTTATTGCCTTTACTTGAATTTCTGTAATTACATAGAATTGAAGTTCTTAAAAAAGCTAGCACAAATCTTTGTAAAATATATGAATTTTAATCTATTGAGTTTATGTATTGGACAACCATAGTAATGTTTAGTTTGCTTTTTGCTTGTTTATTTATAGCTATCTTTATCAAATTGTTGAACAATGCAGCTAAGCAGCAACAGAAGAGGACCTGACAGGGGCGGGATAGGAAAAGTAGGGGGAAGAGAAATGGATGTTTATAGGCAGTCACAGAGATTTCAGACTTTCCTGCTATGACTTCAGACCCCGGGATAACTGGATTCTTCCTTATTCAACAGAAGTGCCAGGCAGGGCAGCAGTGTTGTGGAAACATGTCCTGTTGCAATTTATGATTCTAAATGGTGGTGGGACAGTGCCCATATCTATATGATCTCATATGGTATGTGGTTGGGAAATGGAAATGTTTGACCTCCTTCAGAAGACAAGAGGTGTCCCACAGCCACCTTTATTTCACCCACTCTTGCATCCGCTGAAGCATCTGGTGGTGGATAGTGCTGGAGACATCACAGAAGACATATTAGAGAACCAGCCTGGCTCAGGATAAGAGTTTCTGTGTTTTTCCATGCTGCATACTATTGGGGGATCTGGAAGTCTTTCATGCCCTAACTTTTAGGAAGTTGAAATGCTCAGAGCAAGGTTGTCATTGAGTAAGCAGCATTTCCTGCTTAAAACTTTGGGAGGCACATTTTTAATTTGCTTGTATTCTTATAACAGTGATGAAAAATTGGGTCTTTTGAAACATTTAGCTTAGACCATCAGTGTTTTAATATTAAAGAAACCCCACCTTTATTCTTCCCCCCCCCTCCCCCCAAGTGTACCACTTTTATAGAATGCAGTCATGTGAGAATAGTGTTGACTAGTAATTATTTACTTGGTCAGACTGATTAGTTTTCCTTCAAATGAGGTACCTCATTTTAGCAGTGGCATCTCTTAAATAGCTATTTAGAGAAAAGCTGAAGAAGATAGCAACTTTGCAGAGAAGAAAAAAACAAAACAAAACAAAAACCCACCCTAAATAATCAACCACACACAAGTTGGAAGGGTTTAGAATAAATTATTGCATGTCATTCTGTGGGAAAATCTTCCCGTACGAAAGCTGTGCTGTTCGCAGTGTGAGTGCCAGATCCACTCAGCTCTGCTTTGCACTTCTGTCACCCTTATCACTCCTGAGACAATACTCGTCTACTGTAAGTGCTACCCCCAGTGGCATGTATTCATTTATAGGACTTGCATACTTATGCTTAAGTCAGACACCCAAGAGGCACAGAATGAATTGACAATATAGGCAGATGCTTTCAGCAAAGAAACCAGGATGTTAAAAGAGCTTCAGCATGGCTATTGTTTTGCCAGGCAAATCCATGTACTTGTCATCAAGGTGTTCAGGAGTATTTCAGCCTAGTTGTACAAGCTGAATACAAGAGCTGTAATCAAGAGTTACATCATTTGGTGAGACAAGACCTTGAGGAATACAGTGAAAGGAAATGTGCATAATTAGAACTGTTCAGTTACAAGGGAAAGGGGCTTTGACAGTGTTAAAAATGCAGCTGAAACATGCAGTCTCCATTGCCCTGTCATCAGGCATTAGATGGTAGATGTCAGTGGGCCAGGGAGACCTCAGAATCCAGTGAAGGAGTGTGGGGTTCCCTCTTTGAACCTTTCTAACTCTCAGAAAACCATCCAAAAAGACCTAAGCCACGAGGTCTTCTCTCTGTGGACAGACACCAAACCAGAGATTTAAAAAAATGTCCCTAACTAAAACTTAATTTAAAGAAAGTGGTTTGTGTTGGTAGTTGGTCAGAGAAATAAAAGCACAACCAATTTTCTCCCCACCTCAAAATTTCTGTAAAGGAACAGCTTGACATGAAGAGGTACCAGATGTGACAGCCATGGTGACAGGGAGCACACTGCAGGTAGTCAAATGCATTAGGACCGATGTGACTCCCTTGATGCTTTCCACACAAACATTTGTGCAAAAATCCTTCCCAGAAATTTCACTGGGAGAGTAGGAGGAAGTGGGAGGGAGGGGGAAAGGATGCAAGGGAGGTCAGTCTGTAGTGGCACCCATTCTGAGTATGCATCATCCAGCCTGCTTTATTTATATTTTTCACAAAATATTTATCACTACCATAGTGATAGCTAATCTAAAAAAAGAGACAATGTTTCAAAGCAATTTGACCTCCAGATTCTATCTAGGGACATCTCTATTCTTACGTGCATATTTTTGGCAAATATTTTGAATTTTTGAGTTTGTAAAGGAAAATGTTCAACATCTCAGGGATTCTCAACTCGTGGGAGACGGTTTTCTACCCAGCAGTAAGTAGGTTACCAGAAAATACCTAATTTTTAGGTGTCATGTATGTTGTAACTATCCCCGGAGCTTAGTGTGTAATGAATTAATAACGTTGATCCTATTTGCCTTTTCATTTTTCTATTTATTGTAAGACAAAGCTGGCAGTTTTGGCACCATGTAAGAGGGTGACTTCCAAGTAGTGCCATCCAGTAAGCACTGAAGGAATGGATTTGGGTGCAGCTGTAGAGCTGATGCTCTTCCAGGATGTTAGTGCCAGCTAGCATCACTAGCATTCATTTTTCAGGTGAGACTACAGCCATAGCCCTACCTCCCAAAGCAAGCACTACAGCAGGACTCTGCAGGTGAGCAATTTTGAAACTAACTGATTTAATGATAATATAAAAGTAATGGTTAGACATATTTTAATTGAGGCTCTGGCTGAATGCTGCTAGGATCTATGGAATGTGAGCAGCACTATGAATATCAGGAATGCTAATAATGGGGTCCCATTTCTAACTTGGGAACAAGAGTTTCATTGCATGTACATGCTTCTATATGGAAGAATTCCTCTTGTCTTGCTGGATGTGGGGTGTGGTTCTGTGTGAATAACCCTGGTCCTTTAAAAGAGTACTAGAATAAGTTGAAGAATTGTTTCTTTGCCAATAATTGTAGTGTGGGGAGGCACCAGGTTCAGGTTTTAATCCTGCAGATGACTCTAGTGCAGTGAAGAAGGTAAATATAGAGTGCAACTCAAGATCTAGGTCTTTGCTGGTTTGGGGGTTTGTTTGATGCTTTTTGTTTTTTTTTAATACTTGTTTTTGTTCAGTTTTTGTAATAGGTTAATTTATCAGAATTTTTGCTGCACATGTTTGACAATTTGTAATGTTGCTTGCTAATAAGACACTAATTGACTTGGGTGTTTAATATGGAGTGATAAAGCCAATGGCATAGGTCAGAGAAGAAGTATCAGGCGACCACATGTATAAGTGTATGAATATTTGATTTTGTTTGCACCAGATTCCTGGCTATCACTGTCTTAGGATACCCAAGAGGGTCACAGTTGTCATGAGCATGTCTTAAGTGGGTGTTTCAGAACTGTCCTAGGATGGTATTGAGGCAATTTAACAGCTTTCTTGTATCAAGTATGCACAGTGGAAGAGGGAGAGAGGGAGGAGGTATGTGTGGTATTCCCCTTCGTCTTTCTGGCATAATTGTCCTGGTGGTACTGTTTCAGCTGGTCTAATCAAGAACAGCCCCATGCCTACGGTACAGCACATGATGCTCCTTTTTCTGACCCTTGTATGGCCCACAACTGCAATGTGACTAGCGGGGTTTGCAGCTTCTTGTCCTCTTTGCCCTCTTCAGCTGCAATGAGCACAAAGTCAATATGTTTATGAATCTGGCCTTATATTTTAAAACTCTATGCAAATATGGTAATAATAACTAAACTGACATTTGCTTTTGCTTCTGTATAGTATGTCTTTAATATGATTACTACCCTTAACATTTAAAGGAACTTTGACAGTTATGTAATCCCTTCAACGTTTAAGTACAACAGGAATTTATTATTAAGTACAGTGGCTGGAAATGGAGTGCTTTTTTCATTCGCACTATAAACAGTTATGTTGGATTAGTAATCCTACTTGTCAGAGTTGTTCACTGTTTGATATTAATCAGTCGGTTTATGAAAGGTGCAACAGAAGGCAGAAATGAACAGTGATGAAGTTGCAAACCTTGGTTCCATAAAATCAGACTCTATCTAATGCTTAGGTTCACAACATTTCTTGCAGTGACCATTAGACTAAGGGGAAAGGAAATGCTGCATTATGGTAATGGTACTTCTATTTTGTTTAATAAACATATTTAGTTTCTCACTGTATAAATGCAGTAGCAGGTAGTGCTGAAAGTCAAGACTTTTGAGAACATTTTTAGGTTGTTTTGTTAAGAATATGTTTTTCATATGGTTGCATAGATTGAGCATGATACCACATAATAAAACATTTAATGGTCAAATATTACATGACAAAATGCATAGCATGTCCTTTTGGTTCTTATTCACTATTAAAAACCACTTTACCTGAGTATTTCTGTCTTATTTGTGGGTTGTTATTTTTGAGTTACATAATTAGTTTTTGTATCTTGCAGACTGTGTTGAAATACTGGTTGTGGGTTTTCTTTTTTAACGCTTCTGAGTCTCTAGTACATGTTCATGCCACATGTACAGAGATGTCTTGTTTGGTTGAAAACGTCATCCTGTGAGATCTTTAGATGATCAAAGTGAAAATGACACCATTGTAACACAAGATGTCTTGAAAAAGCACATAATAAATTACCATGACTGGTTAATGAACATACATGATTATAGACATATGAGAAAGGCTATTCTTGTATGTGTCAATAATATTCATTTTTCAAGTGCTTCCAGGTAGGTTGGTTATACACCTAACATAATAGTTGACATGTATCCATATGTATATAGTAATACACAGTAGTCAAATCAAATTGCAGTGTATGACCTCTTCTTTAAAAGTGAAACTAAACTTTAACACCATATTTGACATGTTTCTATACCTAGATTTGTTTCAAATTAATTTTTTCCTCCTCCCTCTCTCCTTTTTTTTTAAATCCTGCTTGCTATATTTTTGTTTTGGGTTAAAAAAAAAAATTCATTGAATAACATTAGCCTTCGTTAAACTATGCATATTTTTCACTGATCATTTTTAAAGCAACATGGCATTAGTTTTTTAAATTCTCATGTCTAAATTTAGCATTTGCTTCTGGTAGGATCAAAAGTGTCAAAAATCTGCATCACTGCCTTGTTATCAATCACTGTGGTATTTTTGGAGCAGCCATTTGATTTGCATCATTGGACCTCCTACCTAGCATCACAGAAAGCTGCACATCAATAAAATTAACTTTTGTTACTCAAACCAAGTTGGGCTGAGGCAGTCTTACCAGAAGAGCCAATGTGCATGCAAGGAGGATGGCTGGTCCCGGAAACATTCAAACCTTCTTTGGAAAGACAGAATAAATTAATTAATCCTTTTCTGGGTAATAACACAGAGCTTTCCTTATGCCTCAAATGAAACCCAAGAGGAAGGCAATAGATCACCCCCACCCACAGCCAGTAGAACAAAAAAGCTGTGATCCAACTGGAGGTGGAGTGTGATGGTGATGTGGCAGACCGGACTCTGGCTTATACTGTCCCAGTGTGTAAAGCATTTCTCAGCTGTGCCTCACCTGAAGAAGCCTTGAAGCTGTGATTTAGAGTGCAGCCGCTCTTTACCAAGTTCCCCGTTGCTCTGAAGGAAGTAGCTGCAGCTCTTTGCAGAGTACAACATGCCTCTCATCTCCTGCCAGCTCTGCAGAGCAAAGCAGTTCCTAGCGACATGATCACCCTCTTCACAGCCTCCTCCTTCACTTGCCAAGCAGGCGCTGCTTTTCTTCCAACATCTGGAGGTCTGGTCTGCAGCATGGGGTGTCTAGTGTTCACACGCTCCCCTTCTCCTATGGATCCAGTTCCAGCCACGCTGGGAGCCTTTCCCAGTGAAGTGCAGTGTGGCTGGTTGTCCTTGCTGCCATCGGGCCACCACAGCAAGGGAATAAAAAGACAATAATAAGTCTCAACCTTTCTACAATGTCTATTATTTTTTTCCTGGAGGTTGTATTAGCCAAAGTCAAGGGAGGTAGATGTGTCCTGCCTGGATGCATCCTGCTTTGCAGCAAATCTGTGCAAGAGACAAAGATGATATTTCTTGGGTCTTTTGGCAAAAGAATGAATCCTATAAAGTTTTACCAACTCTAAAATACTTTGTGGTGTTAGATTTACATTAGATATGATGGAGAAGTTCTTCACTGTGAGGAGTGAGGCACCGGAACAGGTTGCCCGGAGAAGCTGTGGATGCTCCATCTCTGAAAGTGTTCAAGGCCAGGTTGGATGAGACTTTGAGTAACCTGGTCTAGTGGAAGGTGCCCCTGCCAGTGGCAGTGGGGCTGGAACTAAATGATCTTAAAGGTCCCTTCCAACTCAAAGCATCCTATGATTTTATGATTTGGTTTTGCACGTTCATGTCTTATTTTGTATATATGTCAACTCATCATTTACTTATTGCTGTTTTTCCCTCTTCTCCCTATTTGTTTCAGGTACTCCTCACTGTACTGTGATTATACATGATGTTATCCATTAAAGATATGTACTTGTGCATCCAGTCATGTCTCCTCCTGTGAATCCATCAGCAATTCATATTTACTGAAAAATTCTCAAAATTCATGGTGAATAATGGTAGGAGTTTTGTGCATTTCTGGGGGTTTTGTTTGCCTGGGACTTAAGCTGTTCCATAGTTGCAGTTTGTCAGGAGTTACCAGGTTCTTTTCCTCTTTCCTCACTGGTAAATATAATACAAAAAAGCCCTAAAAGAACTGAAGAAACCACTAAGCTTTTTATCCCCTCAGGAAAAGGTATCAACTTATGGAGAAACTGCAAAAAGGCAGGATTAGGGGATTTTAGAAAACGTAAACCATTTCCTTTTTGGGTTGCATAGGCCTTTCTCAAGATGTCAGTCCTAAGGAAAATGTGCTACTGTAGTGCAGATAGATGTAAAGTTTAAAGTTTAAAAAAGTCAGCATGTGTGCACTCTAATGTGCTAGGGAATGGATGCTGTCAAATCTTAGTCATTTAAATTACTCTTTCAGTATTGTCTGTGATACAAATATTTAGACTTTGATCTACTTATAACTCCAGATAGCTCTTGAAAATTTTCATTAGTATTTCTCCATTTCCTGAGCTAAGAAAATGATTTTTCAAAGCCTAAGTCAGCTTGTTTTAACTCAGAGGAAATAATGTTACTTAAGCGTACCTGTTGAGACCACTGGAATACGTGCATTTCAATGTGAGACCACCTCAAAGCTCAGTTTTTTGCATATGTTTCTGAAAAGGGAAAAGAGAAGGAGAACAAAAAAAATTTTCTTAAACTCTAAAACAAATTAAAGAATTGCATTTTTTTTATAATATTCTTCAAATTCTAATTAAGAACTAAGACTGGACACATGCAAATTTGAATATAATTTAATTTAATTAAATTTTATCAAATTATTAGTATGAGACATGAAAGGAAATGGTCTTAAAAATATCAGCAGAACACTAACGGGTAATAATACTAATTGGTTTCACTTTCTTCTATACTACTGTGTGTGCTTGGATAAGTCAGTTGTCAAGGAATAGATAGACATGTATGAATTGCATTCTGTTCTGGGTGAGAAATATTTTCAAGAGGCTGAACTATTTCATGGCAAGATCTGGGCCAAAATATTAAGAATGACAACATTTTGTTAACCAGCTATCATCCTTTTAATGTTTAAAACAATCAAGCTTCAGTTTGAAAGAACAAGAATTGCAACTTTTTTCAACCTTTTTAAAATATAAAACTGTTGTTAAGTTAACCATTAGAAAAAGATGGGGTGCTCCAGCAATTTATTACAAGCTTGGAGAAAAAAAAAAATTGAAGAAATAAACCTGATTCCACAAACAATCATGATGTTTGTAGAGCTTTTCTTATTTAAACAAAAAAAAGTTTTATTGAAAAAAAAGTCCATTTGTTTTAATCTCCTAGATTGCACTGTTTTATCTAAAATAGACCCCAAAATCTATAGGAATTTATTTTAAATACAAATGCCATTTCAGGTAGGTCAGCTGTACAAAACCAGTAATTTGAATTGCAATCAGACTTCAGTTGCTGGAGGTCGTATTGGATGCTGGGAGCTAGTGCAGCTGTGGGGCGGAAGTGTTGGCTTTGGGGGCAGATCACCACCATGAGGAGACAGAGAAGGTACCAGCTGGGTGATGCAGGGAATCCAAGAATGTGTGGTTTCTTTCCTTTGATGACAAAAAGGCTTTTGCTTCAGCAACTCCATTTCTGGACCTGTGGTTTTTTTTTGTCAATAGAGAAAAACATTATTTGGGTCATGAAATCATATCATAGAACGGATTGGGTTGGGACTTTAAAGATCATCTAGCTCCAACCCCACTGCCACAGGCAGGGACACTAGTTTAGCGAAAACCAGACCAGGTTGCTCAAAACCACATCATCATTGTATTCACCGCTGGTCTCTGGCATGCTGTGGTCCTGGCGTAGGTCATTTAATCTAATTATGGGATGTGCTCTACTCTTACATCAAATTCCATCCTACCTCCAAAGCTGAATTAGTGGCATCATCTTAAAACAGATTTTGCAGAGGAAAGTAAACTGTGAAAAACCTAGTCCAGAAGACAATATTAATTAGTAAGAGAGCAAGTTACCAAAGCATCCATAGGTATACAAAACCATCCACTTCTTTGGAACAAACAGTCCTTTTCTTTCACGTTACTGCTTATGTCTTTAAAACACAGGAGGAGTAATTTCTAATGTTTTCATACTATATTATTTCTTGAAATTTATTCCTTTGTGGCCGACACTACATAGCTTCTTTGTCCAAAAGTCAGTTGTAAGACCAGCTAATTTCTGTTTCTTCAATGTTTAGAATATTGGTAGGTATCAATTCAGGGCATATTTATTCACAGGTTAAAAGTACTCAACTGTTGTCTAGTGTAGACTTTATTTTAAGAGCAAACATAAACACGAAGAAACTATAATCCTGGTGTAATGTAGGAATCTAATTAAGACTAATGAGGCAACATTAAATTTAATGTATGATGCATTTTATATGCCTTACCCTCAGAGCTGCGGCAAGCTGTTTGTCATAGCAAACTTTGGTGAATAAGCCCCTCAAGGCATTGTTAAACAATCTGGGCTCAGGCCTTCTTCTGCCCATTAGATTATGTTGGGCTTGCAAAGATCTAGATATAAATGGAAATTTGGGGGGAGTGAAGGGGGAGGTCACAAGAAGTTCTGACCATCTTCAAAGGGCAGTGAGGTGGTAAAAGGGGAAGATAAATGGGTGGCTGTGTGCAACACTCTTGAGAAGGTTCAAGGCTGGGACAGAAGGCCGGAGAGCGAAGCATAATGTGTGTTTTGGAGCCACCTATAACAATGGGAATGTGAAAAGGCTGGGATTTAAGTGACATAGCATATAAAGAAGAATAGTCATGGTGATCACTTAAATTATTAATGGTATGGTTTGTTGTGAGTTGTATTTTTGGGTTGTTTTTTTTTTTGTTCATAAGATCCCTGCTTATATTTAACTGTGCAGAAAAAAAGTATAGCTCCAGATTTAGATTTCACTCCCCAAATTCCTTCCCCTCAGTACGAAAGGTGATTCCTTCCATAATACAAACAAAACTTATAACAATGATTTACCAAAAAAATTTCATAGACTCTGTTGAAGAAATGGATGCTCAGTTTATAGCCAAGGTGCACAAGCAGCAGCTTTGCAGAGTAGCTCTTGAAGGTGAGGGATTTGGACGACTCTGCAATAAATGAGGGCCAGTGTTTGCTATAATGGGCAGGAAAACATATGCAGCACCATAAACTTAAAAATGGGTTTGAATGAAGACTGGGTGCTGAGGAATGCAGAGGTTCTTGGAGGAAGAAACAAAATTTGGTTCTTGGGTATACAGCATAAACTGACACTCTGGTGGTGGGAGCACATGGGTTGAAAGTGCAGACTGATCTGTGGCTTGGACTAAATCTTGAGTTCTGGTCAACTGGTGTTTGCCAGATGCTGTCAGATGGGACCAAGCATAAGAACATGATGCAGTAAGAAGGAGTGGGTGGCTGTGGGGAGGGGGATGGGCAGGGCCGGTGTCAGTACACTTCAATCCTGTCACTCCAAAAGCTGAGTTTAACCTATTGCATTCTGAAAATTCATTCCAGCTTATATTATTGCATGTGTTAGTGATGGCTTGAGAGTTTGAGACTTTGAAGTATTTAATCTACTCATGAAATCAGATTATTTTTCTTTTTCTTTTTCTTTTTTTTTTTTCTTTTTCTTTTCTTCTTTTTTTTTTCCTGTGGAATATAGCCATAGAAACTTGCAGTTTGTGCTGGAAAAGAGACGACTGGAAATGTTTCTTGGTGACTAGCTTGCTACAAGTGTCCCTTCCAGCTTCAACTGTTCAGCAATTCTGTGATTAACATAAAGTTATAACAACAACCAAATTCCATGCACTAGTTTTGAATTTGAGATTCAACAGTGAAGCTGGTCTGAGGCACAAGATACTGTTGGGACAACTGGCAGTGGTGTGGTGGGAAGACTAAAGGTACCTATTACACTGGTTTGGGCCAGGGGAATGAGTTATGTTTGCAGGAATATCAGACAGCACCACGAATCCTCAGGTCGGGGCAGAAAGGAAAACTATGCTGCTGGAGGGGTTTTGGGGGATGGGAAGAAACAATGCAGCAAGTGATGTGTTCACAAGCATTTTTATACTGACCTAACTCAACTGCCATTGAAGCTGGGAGGGGACAACTTCAGTGCAAGCATATGTAGGCCAATGCTGAGAGTCTGTACAGTCCCCCGGTGTGTGTGTAATGTGTTGAGACCACCTGGTCATACCTGACCCATGCTGCTAAAGAGATGGAGAGAAAAAACATGTGTGTGGGGGGTATTTTCCTGCTGTAACCTGCTCTGCCCTTTGCCCTCCCTAAAGACATGCCTGTGGGTCTTTACCTGGACAAATTGGAACGCATGCTTATGCTGTTCACATTTGCTCCCTGTTCAGTGCTTAGCAGGTGGGTGGAGGATGCGTTTAAACCTGGAGCTGTGAAGGTTTATGGAAGGAGACAAGTCCTGTGACTCCTCCATTCTTCATCCTCTTGTGTTCCATGCTCATCTATTCATAGAAAAATCCACTACCAAACTGTAGAAAGTGCAGATTTAGTGCTAAGTAAGTTCATTGATTTATTTTCATTTTGCTTGCCCTACTCTAACCTCCTTCTCCAGTGCTTCAGCTGGAGAAGGGTTTCATTAATACTGAATCCTGACCTTTCTCGGGCCTTAGCTAGAAGCATGAGTGCTTCTTGTGTCATGAGCATGGGTCATGTTTTTTCCCTTTAGGATTTTGCCTTTTCCTTGAAAACGTGTCACATTCTCTGCTTAGGTTTTGACAGCTGGATGCTCTCTTCTGTGGCTCCTGTGTATGCGTTCTGTGGACTATGGTGCTGGGATGTTCTTTCAGCACAGGTTCACTGACCTGCTAGCTTGCTGCACACCAGTCCACAGAGCAGTATGTGCTCTACCAGACTTTGTAACACACAGATTTAAGTACACGTTGAAACCAAAGCAGATAGGGCTAAGACGTTTGCAAGGCTCCTAAATTCCCATCACTTGTTTTTTAACCTAATCCTAGCAACGGTGCAACGAATGAATTTACCTGCATTTCCTGGTCATTTATGAGTTGTTTGGATTTAGACCAAATCCTTTGGAAGAGCTAAACACCCTTTTTCTCTGTGTCCTGCTGCAAGTGGCTTTCCTTTAGAAATGGATTCTTCCCCTCCTTTTCAGCCAGCTTCCTTCTTCTCTCCTTCTGAATCGTGATATTACCTTAGCTTGGGATTTCTGTCTAGTGGGTTAACACAAACAAAAAAGGATGCTGTTAACCTCAGAATAAACTCAAAGTGTTTGATCTGTTAGAAAACCAGCAGATGAGCCTCAAATAAGATTCTTAAATTGTACATGGATCTGGTCGTTGTCAGAAGTCCTTAGTTATATTTACTGCTAATGTGGCCAGGATGCGGTGGGAATTGATAAGCTTGCTGGCAGAGTGTTTTTTTCCAGCTGGGGCGTGGGTTGTATTCTCAAAATCCATCTGGCCATTGCTTGTCTCCTTATCGCAACAGGTAGTCAAGGTGTTTTTTACATAAGTAGGCCTCTGAGTGAATCAAATAGATAATTCCTGTCTCAAGGTATTACAGAGCTTTGTACACCTCTTGCCCTGTAGCTTTTGTTCAGCTTCTGTAGGCACTGGGCTGGCAGAGCTAAGGGTTAGTTTTAACCTGCTCCCTTTAACCTCTTCCCTCCTTAGGGAGTTTCTCTTAAAAAGTAAATCACAAGCAATGATCAGAGAGAGACTGATACTCCCCACTTCTTCAATAGGTAAATTGCTCTTTTAGAAGAGTGATCCATGCTCTTGTCCTCATTTCTTATATCTCACTTAAAAAAAAGAAAAAATAATCTTCCATGGACTTTGACTTAAGCAAAGGCACTTTAAAGTCTTTTTCTAATGTCATTCTGAAGTTAAAAAACAATTTGACTTCAAGGGAGATACAGCCCAATTTTTGAAAAACTTAATAGGATTAGTCATGGGAACTATTTTTAGCAAAAGTTCAACTTTATCCATGTATTTTAATGTGGGAAAAGTGTGTCCTTTTCCCTCTGCTAATGTTTGATGTATTCCAGCCCTCCTGCGAGTGTGTTTGAGTATCTTAGGGGCTCTGGAGTGGAGGAGAACTTCCTCTCGGATTCTCTCTGTTTTCTTTCGTGAAAATGACATTCCTAAGCTGTTTCACTTTCTGACAGGAAATGGAGCTTTGCCAAAAATGATTAAAGTCCAAGAAAGCATAACAGTTCCAAAGCTGCAGCAGTTCTTTAGGAGTCCTGAGTTTGACATTGTGTCAAACAAATGTGAAATATTGTTTAATAAATTTGAATAATACAGGGAAAGGGAAAAATGGTTCTTGGCTTATAATGCTGCTGCTCTTTATTAAGTCTGTAAAGGACTGCCTAGTTCTAATAAATTGAAATATATACATAAATATACTTGTGCATGGATAACAGTTTAATATTGTAATATGTAATGAATGGTGCTCATGCACCCCCCACATGCAGACATTGATTTATACATAGGTATGACTGTATATATATTGATATGTGTGCATAGACCCATTCATGATTTTGTATATATTTATACATGTAATTACCATTTGCAGGCAACTCCTGTGCCTGTTTCATAGAAAAAATATTAGAAGTATTATTTATAAAGTGTGACATGACTTCAAAAAATACTAATCTAATGTTAGATAAAATACAATTTGTTAACGGTTTCTCAGTGGTTTTTAATTTAAAGTTTGTTTAAAGGCCATATTGTGCAGTCTCTACTCGTGACGAGTAACACCTTATCATGTAATTACAGCATTATTAGAATGGGCTGTGTTGAGGCTCTATAAAGCAGCGAGAATTATATAGCACCCAATAGCCTGACTCTGCTCTGCGACTTCTTCACATTTAACAACTCCTTTTGCCAGAAGGGCTACAAGCCACTGAAAGTTTGAGTTTTCAATGTTAGGTTATTAATGCAACAGCTCTATCAAAATGAGCCAGACTTCTAAGAAGCTCTTATGCTGTCAACTCTAAGTGTGGAGAACAGTCCCATCAAGCTCCTATAGTACTAAGATTACTTCTCCAGAACCTTCAAAAAAACACAAAACCCCTCAGCATTTGTAAGCTGGTTTCCAATTTCTTTTGGATTGCACTGAGTTCACTGAAATCACATTTTCAAGTTGCTCTCTGGCCACAAGACCAGGAATTTTCTTTTTTCTTTTTCTTTTTGATTTTAACATGAAAGCTGAATTACATCATCACCATTTAAAAATTAATCTATTGACTCAAGGCTCAATAAAATCAGGACAGCTGGTAACTTTACTAGAAAATATGAAAAGTTGTTTTGCTGTTCCTTTCAAGAAAACTCCACTTGTTTCCCCTCCATCAGATACATTGCTTCTCCACCAAAATATATCAAATATTCAAGAACTTATAAAAGTATAAAAATGTTCCACTGACAGTGTCTCAAAAACAAAAAATTCTTTAAGTGTGATGCATTTCAAAGCAAAGCTGTAGGAAAAGTTACTATTTTTCATTACTTGTACAAGACGGTAGTGCTATTTGTTTAAAGGAAGTCATCTTTAATCAGTTTTCTAATGGCATTTGAAATTTCACATTGGTAAAGTTGAACACGGACAGTTCGTATGTCATTCAACAAGGACAGCCATTCACGGCTACTTTTTAGACAAGCTAAATTGATCAGACAAGTCAGTCAATGTCATTGAGCACTATTTGTCACTTCATAAGCAGCTACAATCTGCTGTTCTATAAATGCAGAAGGACCATTGAATAAATCACATCAACCAGTGGGAGTAGATAGTATCCCTTCATCCATAATTGGTGCGATCCTCTCCTGTCACATTCGCTCATTCCTCACTATTCCGGCACGGATTGACACTGACACAGAAAGAGCAGCTGCTGTCAAGCTTTCTGGAGTCTGTCTGTACTCTACTCTCCCCACTAATAGATATCCATCATAATATTGCATTAACATCACAAAAAAATTAGACTTATAACTTCACTATCTGGGTATATAGATGACATATGTAAGGGTCCCTTTTAGGTTATGAGGAAAGCTGACTGATGCAGAAGGAAAGCTTCTGATTAAAACCACTTACCAAATCTATCAGTGCGAGGAATATTTACTGCTGTGTATGCTGCTTATAATTTCACATTAAAAAAAAAAAAAAAATAAAAAGAATGAGGTGAGCAGGGTGATTTTTTGTAAACAGCCCTTCTGGAAATTTGTTGATTGTTATTATCTGCTGGTGCAGGGATACTTTATGGACTTTATTCCTATTAAATGACTTTGTGGTTATGTAGTTACCAAAATAATTGAGGAAATGGAACACTTTGAAAAAGTGCTAATGACCTTTTAGCACATAAAAACCCCCCAAACTTCTATCTGGTACTGGATTTGGCAAAAAAAGTGTTTTCTAAGTGAACAGATGAAATTAGCAGAGAATATTTATTGTAAGGTGTACCAGACTACAAACTTATTTTCCTGGAGAAACACTAGAGAGTTTCTTCCAGGAATATGTTAGATTAATCAGCTCTCTCAGCCCTGGTGAGAAATCACAGTGGGATACCCAAACAGTGGTGTAGCCACAAGTAAATACCTCTGACAACCTGGAGACATGGATCATTTGTCCAACATTCAGTTCCAACAACATGCTTATAGAGGAAAGTACCTTATTTACTTATAAAAAGATTTTAGCTGAATGTGTAATTGCTGAGAATAGAACACTGGGGTCCTGGGTTTCTAGGATGAAGATCTGGATTTTTATTTTTTTTTATCTCTTTTTCGGAAGACAAAGTCTTCAGTCAGTTTGCTCGTGTGTACACAAGGTCTCACGCTGTCTGTCATGTAAGAAAGTAGTGAAATTTTTTTTTTTTTTTTCTTATAAAGGTGCTCAGTATAAATGTCATATTCCTGGCTGGAGTCTTTACTGGACCCAAAGGCAAAGAGTAATATCGAATGACTCTTACAGCTTTCAGTTTGGGATGTCTCTTGACCCATGTGCACAGTTGATGAGCAATTTTCTGTGTTGGCTTTTTTGCCTCCTGGTGCAGAAGTTTCCTGAAAGTATGCCAGAACCATAAGTAATAGGTAAGCAGCAGAAATTTTTTATCTATGAAAGACTTAATTCTGTTACTATTCATATAAATACTGCTGTAAATACAGCCAGCGCTCAAAAGAAAACTCTAAGCATTAAATCATAAAAGTACCCCTCACTAAATACAAGATTTTGACTTGTTTTTAAACAAACGTAATAGAAATGTTAGGTCTAAACCCAGAATGTGAGACAAATCAACGCGCAATGGGAAAACTGAAAAACATCCAGAGGAGGCAGCTTACATAGGAGTGCATTCATTGTCAACATGTGATACCGAAAAGGTCAATAGTTAATTAAATAATCCATCACCTTAGGATAGAGAGCAGTCCTCACTTCTGACAATCAATGACAGAAATATTAAAAGGTCAGAAAATGAGTTACTATATATTTTCTTATGTGCATTATGAAGATGTGACTTGGGCTGAGCAGCATGGTCATGAAGATAGGTAGGAAGAAATATTAGCTGTTGCCCAAATATTTTCTTTTACCAGGCTTCTGTGTGTGGGGGCTGTGGAAGCGATGAACCTCAGACATGTAGCAAACTTTCAGAAATCACAGTTTATAGCACCCATTGTTTTATGATAGGGGTGTTTTGGGGAGCATCTTTCTCTTGTGCTGCTTGAGTTATACTGGAATAAACTGGGTGAGTGTTCTGAGTCAGGTTTTTTCTAGATATGGATAGAATTACTTTAGGAGCTCAAGAGACAACTTTTCTGTGACTGTTAATAATTAATATACAGTCATGTTTTGAACCAGGTTTAAAAAAAATTATAAATTTATTATATTTATTTATTTATTGTATTTATACAATAATGGTGTTGCCATAAACATTTTTTTCTTTGCTGCCTATTGTAGGCCTTTCTTTTTCAGAAACATTTCCCTTCCTAGTTGTGGGGCTCATTCCTGTTTCTCATTGTGTTTCTCATATGATGAACGTCAGTGATGTGGTACATTTTTCCATTATTTGTTCAAGACAGGCTGAAGTTACCCTGTTTTCTGAATGGAAATTGTGTTTTACATAGCTGGTGGAAACAATTGACTCGTGTTTCTGAGCCCATCACAGTTATAGAGGGCTCAGTTGGGTGATGCTTACTCTGTCAGTCAGCCCTGCTTACACTCCTCCATGCACATGCCTCTCTGTGCCTCTGCAGAGCTGGGAGGAAGGAAGAGCCCAAAGGAAGGGCTGTCATTGCATCCTAACAAGGATCTTCTTCCCTCTTCTCATTACTGTACAGTGTGGAACCAATGCATATTTATTAATACTTCTTGTGTTTCTAAATTTTCTAAATTTTCTTTTCCTGGTATGTAGCTTTTACCCTGTGTGTGAGTCACCATTCTGAATTCTGGCATTATATGATTATTTTATCTCTCTCTGTAAAGCGTTTTGAAAGACTTTGTATGAGAGGCAATATAAAAATAAATTGAATTGAACTGTGGCTTCACCTTCTCACTTTTTTAGTGCAGAAACCTTTAGAGCAAAAACTGCAATATAATGACAAAGAAGGAGATTAAGACTGTGTCATGAAAGAGGTGATGCTGGGTGACAAGTCCGACCCTGAGTGAGCAGTTTGGTGGGTTTGCAATTACCTGTATTAGTTAGATTTTAAGCATGTTCACAACTGGGAAAAAGCCTGTTTGTATTTTTAGCGGGAAGGTTATTTCAAGCCATGAGAAAGGTATTAGTTATTATCTACTGTGGTGTATTTATATAAACAGAAGTCTACCTGATGGTTGTGCAAACATCTGTTCTTACCGAACACTGCACAGTTCATTAAAACTTACCCTGTTGGCTTCTGAAAGCGCGTTCTGGAAGCACATCTACAGAATCCACAATCTCAATAATTTGTCTTTTTAAAGAAAATAATCTTAGCTTAGGGTAATGAGCTCCCATCCTCCCCTCTCCCTGCCCATCACCATAGAAATGTGATTTTATGTTTTACAATGCAGGCTCAATAAATTACATTAATAAATGATTCCTGGTTCATGAGAAGTGCTGTATTTTGACAATATCAGCCAACCTTTCCATTTGTTTAAGCAGGAAAAGTGAGGAGCCAAAATAAAGCTGTTACAGAAGAAATCTCAAGAATGTTTATGAAACTCTGCTCTAGCTACATTTATTAGGAGTTGAAGCATAGTCTTAATTTGTCGTGAATTCCAGGGGAGTGAGTAATTTCGAGAGCTTTTCTAAATGCCAGGACTTAATATTTTTCTGTAGTAATTTGTTTGTAAACATGGAGTAAATTGTATAGGTTGCAATGTGACAAAAAGGTATCTAGGATTTGTCATTTCTGCTAACAGCTGTTGAGCTTATAGCATCCCCTGGGGTTTTTCAGATAAATGCGCTGTTGATGGCAAGAGAAAGCACCCTGAGGATCTCTGATGGTGGGCACACAAAAAGTTTAACTGCAGTAAGCTGTTTGTCAGGGATTTGATCTCCAAAGGATCAGCCTCCCTGGGCTGCTGCAGTTCCCACCAGGACATCCATGTGTCACCTTTAGAGAAACCCACACTGAACAGGAGGCAAACTCCAGGCAAGTTGGTAATCTCCCTTTTGGCAAAGATATTTCTAGCATAATATTTCTGATGTGAACAGGGGAAGCACAGCTTTCCAAGAAGGATTTTTAAGAGAAGGGAGTTTGAGTTTTACTTGCCAAATTCCCTAGTGTTGCTGGAACCCAGGATATTTGTTCCCTCCTGATATTTCATCCATCTGTCTTTCTCATCTTGTGACGTACTATAGTTGGGGGTTTTGGTCTTTTATTTAGTGGTCTGAGGCTACATCTATGTTAATGAGCAGTGGAGCAGTAGGAATGGATCTGAAGGGGAGAATAGATGGTGTTGAGGACCTAAAATCTACCATATTTATGTTTTAGAGTTAGCCTTGGACTGAGACTAGTGTAGTCCCATGGACAGAACCTCTGTTAGTGGTCAGACTGTACTCGGTCTGCCCTTGGTGTGTACCTGAATTCTAGTGCCTTTCATAGGGCATCCAGTTTGGGGTTTCCAGATAGCTCTTTGCAGTGGCTCCTGATGTGGTGGGTAGGAGGAACTGGGATATATCTTTTGGAAGATCAGTCTGCATTCAAATAAAAATGCTGGTAGAAACACACACCTGAATATTAGACACTGTTTTATGGCTCTTCCTTCTGTAGCATAATAAGTCACGTTCTGTGGCCTCTTCAAGATTAGATGTTTCTAGCATGTTTGCTGAAGGTCTTCTGTACTCTCTCATTCACTCTTTATGTAGTAGGCAGGTGACCATCTCCATAAGTGCCACCAATGCTGTCACTGCATTTTTGGGTGCAAAGTAAGCACACCAGTAATCCACAAAAACAAAGTCAGTTTAAGGGGACCTTTTAAGGCACATATTGCCTTGGGAGGAACATGAGCATGCCTCCACTAGACATGTGTTACTATACCATTTCGGAGGTTTTTCATAGTTTTGAATAATGGGGCAGAAACTACTTGTCTGAACCAAGTACATCAGTTCTCATAGTCTCCTGCTCACCAGATCAGCTACACCATGTCAGATAAACACAGCAGAAGTCATCATCTAAGGGGAAAACCCACTCATTTCTCATTGCATTCCCAATTGTTTCAGAACCTCTGCCAGCACGTTAACTCTGATAACATTTTAAGATATTTATTTAATAAAATGAAGGCCTTGCTTGCAAGGCTACATTGTCTGAAGTTCTCTTATTCCTCATTTAAATCCAGTGTAATTAGTACAACTACAGACTTTGTTGTAATACATGCTGAAGTATAATGGCTGCTATTATAGCAGCTTACAGGAGAAAAGATATATGATATAGGATGATATGTCAAGAAAAAATAAAAATGTTTCATTTCTTCATTAGATAATGTTTGTTTATAGCACAATATATATTCTACCTCCACTGTACCATTAAAGTTTTGACTGCTTTTTAACTATAAAATCTGATATTGTTGTGGCAGCTGCACTACTCAAATGATTGCTGTAGTACATCTGTTATCAAAGGGTAAGATTTATGGCTACACTACATGGTGTAAAGATATGTGCATATTTACTTTGTGTTTTACTACTTGTGTCCTATATTTTAATAACACAAGGTGAGATGAAATAGTGAAATAATAAAGTCTTTGCTGCAAAAGAGAATGGCACAATTTGTTTAAACTTTGGTGTTTAAATTTCTGTTGTACTAACAATAGAGAATGTTTTCTCTGTTATTTTCCTTTACTTAAATATAGTCTACGTGTTAGTGATCTCAACTGCTCTAGGGTTAGGTTTTCTTTTTTTCTGTTTTTAATTCTCAGAGAAGAGCTCTGGAACTGAAGTGAGAACCACATGCCTGATGAAACATGCAAAGCTATGTTACATTTCAGGTAAAGATCAATAATGGATTTTCTCATGTCATAAATAGCCTTTTGTCTTGATATTTTGGTATTTATGATTTTTGGGCACAGAACAAGAGTGTATGGCAAATTAAAACAAAACAAAACAAAACAACACCCCCCCAAAACCCACAAACTTCACATCTTGTAAAAGATCTGGCTCAAAGTTTTGCTTGAGGTTTGAGAAAACCTTCAGTCTTCCTTAATTTTACCCAGTCATCTCTACTATGAAGTTATTCATAGTATTCATTCAAGTGATGGCTTGCAGAATTTATTCAAGCATTACTTCTTTATCAGTACTTTTACCAACAGCTTGATGATCACTGGACTCCCAAACCACAGACTGTACAGGGAACTTACAGGCTCAGTTAATATGCACATTGCTGTTAATTAGGCAAATGAGCTACTAGTAAAGCAGATATGGCAGGTGAGTTGACATTAGGTAAATGTAATAATTAATATGCTGGAAACTTGGATGGGTGATCAGAGTAGAAAATACATCGGTTTAGCTATGCTTGATTAATAACTGCTGTCTTTGTGCATTTTGGTGGAAGCTGTACCAATTCACCTACTTTAGGCATCAAGCAAAAATGACGCTTATGTGGAAATTACACTGCTCAGACTTGACAGACATGCTAGATAGTGTCTGTCCTACCAGCTTCAATAGGCTACTACAGAAGTAGATCTCTCCCAGTGTGGAGACCAACTCATAGATATGGAGACCAGTACCTTGGATAAATTCGCCTTAGAAGAGCTAAGTGTTAGTTTTTAGTGCTTTCACTGCTTTTTTTTCCCCTTCTATCCAGCCAGATATTACCAAAGATCAGATTTTGCAATTGTAGAGTAACAGCATCTTAATCTTGGATTTTCCTGTTAATCAGAAACAATTCTTTTGTTGTCAGGTGTATTACTTTTTCATTTTGTCTTAACTCTTTAACTATGTTTAACAGAAGATATATGCCTAGAAATTTTCACCTCTGTTCATATAGGGAGCTTTTTCTAGCTCCAGAAACTAGCTAGACACTAACAGTAACTTTAATATTATAATGTTACAGAAATAGTCTTTGAGCCTATTAAGCAACTGGCTATTCAATGTTCAGAAAACAGAAATGAAAACCAGTAGCTCTGCTATAAAGCTACTTCTATATCATCTGTTGTGTTCATTTTCCTTATTTAAAGACAGGAGAAAAAAAAAGAACCGTAAAAAAAAGATAGAAAATAAGTAGCAGAAAAACACACTGAAATAACATACCCACCAAAATAATGAAGCTATAAACACAAGGAAAATTTGTGTTAAGGCTACAAAAATACTTTAGCTCAGTTCTCTTGGGGCTAGTCGTTACAAGACACATGGCCCTTTTCACTTTATGAGAAGAATCCAAGATGCTAAGCTCTATTTCCAAGACTGGGCATTACTTTGAGAAAATATTGCAGGACTGTATGTCTGTTCTAACCCAGGACCCTTAGTCTACATTCAAAAAAGCTTTAAAAGCAAATAGTGGAGCATGCGTTTGTCTTGAAGTATATCTATCATCCAACTGGTGGTGGACACTAGTCCATTTGCTGATATATTATAGAACCAATCCCTTAATGAGTGACTATCCCAGAAAAGTCATTTTAAAACTCAGATATTGAGTACCTCTTGGCTGCATTTTGAGATTGAGCAAAATGAAAACTCATAAAAGAATATTTTTTTTTCATTTTTCAGGTACTGTGTCAGTGTCTCATGCTTTGCAAATACGTTACTGTACTCTGAGATCTCCACCTTTCCCTGTACTATTCCTTTGCTTTATTTTTTCCAAGGACTAAAAGAAGCCCAGTTCTTGCTCCCACACAATGGTGAGGTGATGCAGAAATACTTGTAGAATTAACACTGATTCTGTTTTTTTTTCACTGAAATTGTAGTCATACAGCCTTAATGGCTGAGCAAAGATAGCTCTGTCTTAATAATATTTAAAGTATTGCTCTCTTCCAGGTCTTAGAAATCCTTTCCAGTGTCAGACAAAATTACTGTTTCCTGTGACTGAAGTTAATGAAACTGTTTGTGTGAGCAAGTACTGCTGGTTATGAACAGCAACTATATATTTTAGTGACTATGGCCATATTCTGACCATAAGTACTCCGACTTCTCTACAAGTGTCAAATTTTCATCAGAGGTTGAAACTCAGTGCCTTTGATTCTAAATCTTGTGGCCAGGATTTCTACTGAGATGAACACCCAAAACACAGTGAGTGTGCTGATCTCTGTCCTGAAAACGGAAGGGAGGCCTTGGGGAAATCCGGCTCTGTGCATTTGGCAGCCTTGCAGCAGCTGAACAAATGGCTGATGGTGTTGTTCCTCTGCAGGCCTCCCTCAGCGGTGTGAGGGGCAGGGATGTTCTGCAGTATGTGAAAGCAGCACACAGTTTTGGCTAAGTAATGACTGCATATGTGGGTGGAATAAAGAGAAATTTTGAATATTTTTAAGCAAGCATCTCTTTCCTCATGTACCACATCAGACAGGACTGTAGCATTATCTGATACAGAAAATCTCATAATCTCTTTGAACAAAATGCTTCTGTGGCAGTCCTGCTGCATGTATACAATGCTAGAATTGTGTTTAAAAGCATGAAAAGGGGGGCTGGACACAGCTGTAAAGGTGATACAGTACTGATTTCACAAGACTTTGATCTCCCCCTTGATGTGATGGGCAGTACCAACGACATCACAGTCCTGCAGGTTACCTCTTCCCTTGTCCTCCTCTTCACTGAAAATCTTTCATCTTTTTATGACCCAATGGCAGGAATGAACATTTTTGACTAATTTTCACTAAGACAGTGGTTGTCCTTAGAGATTCAAAATGAAAGTTGCTTTGCTTTTTTAATCGCCTTCTAATGACAATGCAGCATAGCCATTATTAAATTGAATTGAAATTATTCTCCTTCATAATGTTACCACATAAAAGAGGAGAAAAGTATTCAAGTTATGTCTGTGGGCTTGTCATTAATGACAATATTGAATACGTACTATTAAGAAAAAACATTTGTAACCTCTTAAATTTAGTCTTACTATATCTGATCTGGCATTTGCTGCCTATATGCTGATGTCCATATGTGTGTGTTATACATCAGTGTGCTTGTATTTAATGGAGGGAGGAAGAGGGTTGACCAACTAAATCCATCAGAAATGAGTATACAGTACTCATACCAGCCTGCCTCAGTGCTTTTCTCAGTGTCCAGAAACGCTCTCCATCAGGGTCCCCAAACCGGCTGCATTTCGGCAGTGATCCATTCTCACCCTGAAAGAGGGATGCAAATTCCTAGAAATTTACCTTGTCAAGGCCAGTTTGGGAGACATTTTTGGCTTTGCCTTCAATTTTCTGTAATTTCTGTAAACTTTCCCTTTGTTCTATTGGTTTTGGTTTTGTGGTGGTGTTCTTTTTGTTTGATTTTGTTTTGTTTTTTCTTCCATAGGTTATGTAGGATGGGAGGAGGTCTGTCTCAGACATAGGCAAGAGTCCTTTCCACACATATAGGAAAAGTCTGCTTTGCAGGTAGCAGGTAAGTTGATCCATTGCTTGACACTGCAGAGGGTTATCCAGCATCATATGTATCAGGAGGCTGATTGCTCATCTGTCACTGGAGATGGAAGCAGCTTTCCTGACACATAAGTATTCGCTACTTTTTTCTTTACTGTTTAACTCTGATATTTTTCTACCTAAAGTGACTACTCAAACTAATGTGATTTTAAAAAAAAAAAATAAAAATCACATTTTTGTCATTTTTCTGATCTGCTCTTCAACGTTCTGCAGCTTTCTTATTACGCATCTGAAGATAATTTAAAATTCTGATAATTTTCAGTAGGTGGTGGAAGTGTGTGTCAGTTCTCATTACGTGTTTTGTGGTTACGTGCAAATACCTTATTTCTGGTCATACAAAGCTCCAAAAAGTTTTTTGGATGTGTCACAGATTAAATCTTAGCCACTGCTTTAAGTTTAAAAGAAAAAAAAGTTTTTTATTTTCCCACAATAATTATCGTTTATGAATAAGCACATAAGTTTCTAAATATCTCATGTATTTTCTCATTCCAAATTTACTGGTAGTCAGTGTGATAGAATTTAAAATAAACTCTTTCTGTTCTTGCTGAAATGTTTTCATGTTCTTAGTCACGTGAGTTGTAGAGAATGTGTGAACTGGAATTTGAAGTAAGGATGGCTTAATACATCCCAGGATACACCTTGACAGAAGTATTAATTCATGGCAGGCTTAATCTACATTGAATCTCTGTATTTTTTTGACATGTACAACTGGTTGTTATGCTATACTGGGTATCATGTATAAAATCAAAGAGCTAAGTAAGTATAAAGGTATGCTGTATTTCTTCAGTTTGTATCAACAAAATCCTTTCCAAACTTGGATACTTCCCACTTAATATCTTTAGCACTTATTGCATTTTTGTTTGCAGCATTTCTGTCCAAATATAATATTTATAAAAGGAAAATAGAATGACTAGGTTATCTTTTTTGTTGTTGTTTTGTTTTGTTACAGTTTTGGAACTGTGTCCTTGGAAAGTGGAGAAAAGTCTACAAAATAAAGCTAAGTTCTCATGGTATGATCAGCTTGCTTCCCACCCTGCCATGAAATCATTTTCTGAACTTGGAATATATCCCAAAGACACCATGAAATTTTCCCCTAAGGAGTTAAAGTCTCAAAGAAGATTCCCTTGAATCCTTCAGATGTTACTCCTGTGCCATGAATGCCAGCTCTACTGAGCACATTGACAGAGGTTTTTGTGGACTGGCTTAAGCAAAGCAAGTGTGACACTGAAACTGTGTAGACATTTTCATGTCATATGAACCCGGGATAAAGGTCCTTCTGAGAATGAGGAGCTTAGTGGTGTCCTATGCAGCCACATAACTTCTGAGCAGTAGCCTAAGTATCTGTCTTTAGAAGAGTTTGGGTGTTGAATCTCTGTTGAGCTGAGGTTTCCTCAGCTGAGGTGTACATTTGTGAGAGGCGTGTGCACAGGCCTGGATCAGACTGGTGTATTCTCTGTTCCCTTTGAAGGTGACATCATAATGCCCCCAACAAGGAATGACCAGGCTGCTCTCCCTGAAAGAACACAAAAGGAATGATTGTCCAACCTTTGAGATACTAATGAGGAGTTACCATTAGCTGGCAAAACGTGCTAGGAACTGAAAGAGATTTTGTTTGACAAAATAGTTTAAAATAGTGGTTGCAATTGAAACCAGCTGCTGCAGATATTAGGTTTTGCAGTAATGTAATTATAATAATCTTTACACTTTCTATAGTGCTGCTTCTTGCAAGGCAAATGACTTTCATATATGTCTTTTCTACAATGTATTTGTAAAATACACTGCCCATCTCTGAGGTGGACAGATGCCAATTGGTACATAACGTGTTCTGTAACGTATTTCAGCTAGGGGCACAGAAATGGCATAGCATCCACAGTATCCTTGAAGAACAGACAGGACTTTAGCTTCTGAAGTGTCATTCAAAAGATAGGTTGTATATGACACATAGGTTGCTTTGTACCACTATGTAATTTGGTGTGCTTATGCAAAGAAGTGCATGTGGGATCGATGGCATATGGTATATTAAGAAAGAATAACACCAGACTTAAAAAAAAATAAATGTATTCATCCATTAAATGGTGCAAATTAAAGTAAGCTGTCAAAATGACAGCACAATAATGCCATCTTTGCAATATCACATACTGCAACACAGTTAAATCATATCACTTTTGTGGAAGAATTACAGATGAGATCCAAGAAAAAATTGCTTTTGAAATGCAATTCTTTGTTAGTTAAGAATCATCATTGCTAGCCAGGATCCCTATAAACACATAAAGCACAGAGTAACCATAATAAATCATGATAATTTATATCACAGCCAATTCTGGGGAAGTAGCATCAGGGGTTATACTTCAGATACACTTCATATTACTCAAACTGTAATTATTTTCATTAAAATATAAAATTGCTTACAGCTGATTTACTTGAAACACACAGCACTGCACATTTAACCATGTACACAACAGGGCCACATGAGTTCAAAATAAGTAAAGTCAAGTGTTAAATAACAACACTTGACTCATACTTTTTAATTGCATATCTTTGTAGACACAATCAATGTAGTTTTAATATTCCTTTTTAGTGAAACATTGGAATAGCTTTTTCAACCATCATCATGTTGATTAAAAGTCAATGTCAAAATAAACTTGAGAAAATACTGTTAGGTGCTTGTAAATACAGCCTCTCTAATGGTTTGTGCATGTCAAGAGGGCAAATTTTATTTCAGGAGGAGAAAAGCAAATGCTTCAAGTTTGTGAGAAGGCAGGCAGTGGAAAGCTGAAGAGTTTGAATGTTTTCAAGCGTAATAATTTATAACAGCACTCTGTAGAGCCTTTCTCTGACCATTTCAATGAGTTCGACCAACGGTAATTAATTATGGCCTCCAACACCTCTGTGAGATAAATGTAGGCAGTGTGAAGTACTTTTCATCTCTCTGTAAAGCAGAGCAACCTGATGAACTCCTGGAAGATACAGGGGGCTGCAGGAGACCTTTCCACTTCCACCATTAGTTTTGAACAGCCTCTGATGACACACTGAATCTGTGTCTAATAGTTACATACTGGGTTTGATTTGTTGACAGTTATCTGATTTTACTGTTTATATAAACAGCAGAGATGCTAACCTGAGAGCAGTGTATTGGTGAGTTGGACCTACTCTACCCCACAGGCATGCTGTGCAGTGGACAGTGAGGTTTTGTCTGTCTTTTTTATTTATTTACTTTTTTTTTTTAGGTGAATGAAATCCACTTACTGGACCTGGAGTTGTACTAATTATCTCTTCTTTTGTATCTTATACCCTTATTCCTTGAAACAACACTTTGCATCACTTCTTGTAGTGGTGACTTAGGACAAAAGTGTGATAAGGTAGAACATGAAGCTTCATGGGTGTGTCCAAAAAGGGAAGATGAGCTTTAACAGCATACATGCTGCTCACTTTGAAAGCACTTTTTCACAAAACTTCAGAAAAATGCACAGTCTTAAATGCTTGTGCAAGACTGATCAGGATCCAGAGTCTCTTTTAGGGTGGAGCCTCTTTTAGGGTTCTTGAGCTAAGGCAAAACCAAGATGCGTTAAATCTAGAGTGAGATACTTGGTAGTAAAATGTAGCCTAAAAACTGTTTTCCTGCAGGATCATCACTCATTGGTTGCAAAGGATGAGTTTCACTACAGGAATTGGTCAAAGCTGGGGAGTTGACAAGGTCCTCACCTGTTTGCTGTAGAAGCTGTGACAGCAGTGGATGATGCAGAGATTTCCAGAGAAAGCAAGGAAAAGTGAGTTTTCAGTTGCGCAAATGGCCCCTGAATTCAGTGAGAGTCAGCAGAACTTGACTCTAGATTATATTTTCAATATTTTCACTGGAAAATAATTCTAAAAATCTCACACTTAACACCTCTTGATAGCAGGTCCACTGCTGTGGACACCATCAAGACCATGGAAATCTTCTGTGGCACAGCTGGGTTTTTTTTCGTGCCTATAACAAAATTTTGTATACAGAAAGGATGAAAGGCCCATGCAGGTTAGTTTCTAACTCTTCTGTTGAAGGCTTTTTCCTAGATGGCTCTTCCAGCAGCTGTTTCCCATGGCAATTTCAGGTGACTTTTGAATTCTTTTTGAACCCTAAGCCGTTTCCTACACTTTGTGGTGCTTTTAGTGTCTTTGAGATATTGCACCTCTAATTTGTATTTAGTCTAAGAAAATTCCATTTTTTTTCAAATTCAGGGAGGAGTGAATCCTCAGTGTACAGTTCAAATTATGTCTATGATGCCAGTAGCGCAGAAACTGGCTGTCTTGATCTGCGGTATATCCCCACAAACTGGTGAATGCTAGTAGTGTTGTATTTGGGGAATTAAGACACAAAGATTAGGGATAAATTTCAGGGCTTAGTTTCCACAATACTAAACTTTCTGATGTCTAACTGATGTCAGCAGACAAAGCTGTTTTCCCCAGGTTTCCCATGCCTGTTGTGCAATGTTGCAGGGATGCAGAACAGCATTCAGAAATGCTCCTAGAAGTGTAGAGGGAAAAAAAAATATCTTTAAGCGAGAAAGTTCATGAAAAATCTTGCTTTATGAAGAAGAATTTTTTATAGAAATGAAAAGATGTGAACAAATTTAGCAGTAAAAGAAGGGATTTTTGCATTCTAGCATTAACACATGGTGGCTGGTTTCCATCATTTTTTTCCTGACTATATGACAGTGAGATTGAGCTGAAATCGTCTCCTGTGCTGTGACCCATGAGGGAGAGCCTGAGCTGAGCACCGTGGTGCTGATGGAGTCCATGTTCAGTGCCTGTGGTTCTACCCCAATGAAAGGCAAGTTTGTGCAAAGTGCAAACATCTCTGTGTATGTACAACAGCTTTCCTGGGGGAACCTGAAAACCTTGGTGTGGCCTAAATCCAAAATCTAAGACTCTAAATATTCTCACAGTCTTTAATGGATTTCCAAAGCATAAGGTCTCCTGACCTGCACAAAGCAGACCTGCATCTCCTGTGCCATGGACATCCTCCGTGCTGCCTATGCACTTGACTGGCAAGTGGGTGCTAAATATAAGATAAAACTCCTTTATCTTTTTATTATCCCTACGATTTCCCCCCTTGCTTTATATTACTCATTTTATACAGCTAGCAGTGGCCTTGCTAAAAACATCATAATCTTTCAGTGTTCACTGGTATATGAACTCTGGACCCTATGATGGATTGGGACCATTGCTTTTTAGTCATGAAAGGATATTTTCTCCTGTCATATATGTAAACAAACTGTGCATTACTTTATCCCTTCTACTGTTTGTTATTTTTAGAACCTGCAGAATGGGATACTAAAATAGAAGAAATTAGGTAAAGGAGTGGAAGGCAGTTGAATTATTTGAGATTGTATGAGAACCCAGCAATCTCCACAGGAATGTAACTTTTTTAGTCCAAGTTGACATTTAAATTACATTTTGTGCTGGAAAGAAAAGTCAGTGGGAGAAGAGGAATATCAAATGAAATAGTGGCACATGTGGTGAGTCACATTTGCTATTATTTTGTAAGTATTATAAAAATATATCAGATTTTATTGGAATTGACAGAAAATTATTAAAAAATTGAGATAAAGTTTTCCTTTGGTAAACTGTACCTTGCAGATGGCACATCAGAGAAAATTCTCTTCTTGTTAAGAAATCAAAACTGTTCAGGGAACACGGCGGCTTCAGTATAATAATAGTTGACAGGTACAGTGGCTGTGAACAAGCACCCATATCATGGTATCTGAGATACCATATTTTACCCACTAAAATTAAATGATCTTTAACAATGCTATGTTAATTATATGCCAGCATTTGCTGTAGTTTGGCTTAATATTGCTTAATTCTCTCACTAACAGGTCTTTTTTGGAGTTCACCAGGGGTGTTTGGTTAAAAACCTCTTTCTACTGGTACCAGGAGATGCAAGTGAAATGCAACCCTGTAGTAAGTGTGCTGCTTGACCCATGTGTTTATGGTGACAGCTGTGCTCTTGACTTTCACTGCATTTAAACTCAAATTATATTCTGTGCTTAAAGTGACAATGCACAAGAAGCATTAAGTATTTTTGAAACTAATTGCATGGATTCAGGACCTCAAGGATTTTTATGGTGATAGTTTTCTATTTCACCATGAAAAAAAAAAGGTGATACTAAAATTGAAAAATCCCTAACATAAAATACTGCAAAAAAGATATTAGACTATAGTTTTATGTGTTAAAACCTCTTGATTAAATTGATGTTTAAAAGAATAACAGCTACAGTTTATATTACAATATATTAACATTTTATGCACAATAGAAAATTTGACAAAATATCGTGGCAATGAGTGTAACTTCAAGTAAGATAATTTTATACTAGATTAATAACTGTAGTACTAGGCAGTTTCAGAGTTAACACAATGTTTTTTTTTTTCCCATAAAACTTAAATCATATAAGTCTGTTTTCCTGCTGACTTCTAGCCTCCCCACCTCCTGCAGGTGTGTTTGTGGGGAATAATCCCCTAGCTTTAGCTTGATCCCAAAAATCTTAAAAAAATAAGAAAACTACCTGGTTCATTCAGGCCTGGGTTCAGGCATTAAGGCTTATGGTTTGGCTGCTATTTGGCTTTCCAGTGTGTTTACAGCAATTCTAGACTGCTGTAGCTGCCTAAGCAAAATAGTAATTCCAAAAAAAAAAAAAAAAGAAGAGCTCTTCCACTCCCTTTTCTCTCTTGCTATGCCATTTTGGGGGAAAACCTCCACTTACCCTGCACAGCAGAGATAATTACATTCTGATAATCTTAATGAATCAGTTTATATAGAAATGTTAGTGCTTTGACAGTTCAGAACAGGCTGAAGCACATGTGTAGCAATGAGACTGAACACTGTGCTGCATATTATGTGCACAAGCAGGATCTAGACTAATTATTCTTAAACTCTTTTAAATCATAAAATTTAAAGATACACAGGAATCCTGAAATACACAGGAAGCTTTGCAGTTGCTCTCCACTTGCAAACGTGAGGAGGAAGCAAAATTAGCATAGACAAAAGTAAACCTAAGAGATATGTATCTGTGCTGGTATGCAGCATTACAGGGTCAGTGAAATCATTCAAAGCACTGAGCTTAGATTCAGCACATTCAGAAAGTAAAACATAGAAGCTGGAGAGAAAGAGAAGTGTGAAACAGTGAAGTAGGAAGAAAACAGAAATACTGAATAAAACCCAAAGTTTTTCAAGACTACTACTTCCACTGAGGAGGAGTGTCATGATAGCATGGGAAAAAAAAGGCCTGCAGGTCCCTATTTTTGGTGATGCTAATCACCACTGTGTTATCTCCCAGAGCTGCTGCCTTCTCCATCGTCCCACAAGCTTTCTCTCATTTTTTTATGCTACATGTGGGGCCTCAGAGCATCCAGTGGTGTCGAACCACTGCCCCCCATGGGGGGACAAATGGCTGAGGTGTCATAAACTCTTCCTAGCCAGTTCCCACTTAACACCATATTTCAGCCTTCAAAAGCAAAACATCACAGATAAAAGAAAACACCAAACATAGAGCAAGTTCCCTGAATGGCTCAAATAGAATTCTTGTCCTTAGTAGTGGTATTTTTTTCAGTGGGAACTTCTTTATTGCGAAAATGTCACCAGAGATATCAGAAGGCTGTATTTTCTCATTAATTCAGCAAACATAAATTAGACATTAATGATAGGTGGAAAGAAGGTACCAGAACCAAAGTATATTGAAGGCAGTGAGATTCTTTACATCAACTTAAATGAATTTTGGATCAAATATTTGAAAGTACAGGCTGAAATGGAGCACAATGTAGAAGAGAAATGTCAAGTCTGATTGTTGCTGGAAACATAAGAAAGCAGTGCTGCTGATCCAGAGGCCAAGGCTGGAGTTGAGAAGATTAGCATGGAGATGACAAGCTGCTCTGGCTTGGGGAGCCCATCTGTGGTTTCTCCTTGTGCTGTTCTCCAGACCCAAATCTCCTCCATTATTCTGCCTTTATTGAAGCTGCATATTTATAAAAGAGCATTATCATGGTCTCCTGCAGCAAATGGAAAAGAAGTGAAACTGCAAAAATTAAGGGGGGAAGGGAGAGGGAAACAACAAGAAAAAGCAACCCAAACCTCTCTTTTCTCAGCTACCTAGTGTGTCCATGCTCCAGAGCAGGGCTGGTGTAGATCAGAACCAGGTAGATGGACCAGGTCCAGAAAGGTTTGCTAAAGCCTAGATAAAAAAGCGTAAGTATCTGACTCACCACTTCCTTTGGTTTTTGAAAAACCTAAGCTATATGGCCAGGGCTTTGCAAATCCAGTCCAACCCATTCTTCCCAGCCATGTGCCAGCTCTGCCACGCGATCTGAAGCGAGCTGTTCTCATGACTCACAAGGCTGGTTGACCACCATTCTCAACTGTGTTCCTTCTTACACATTTGGTACGAAGAAAAAAAAAAATCCATATTCCAGTTTTATGAAGACATAAGCACATACACAGTAATGCTTGATCTGAAGCCAGCTAATGGAGAGGATATGTTGAAACCACCAGGCATATTGTTATGAGGAGAACAATAGATATTGGCAACATTGTTTGATCCATGTGCCAAGGGTAAAATTAAAGCCGTATGTTCACCCCATCAGACACAGATTGTGGATAGATGTTTACGTAAACAAAGGGTCTGTTAAACTGTGTTATCATTTTCTTCCTTCATCTCTCAAACTTCTAGGCCAGGTACACCAATAAACTGTTTTCTAGAAGTGCCAGAAAGAACCACATCAACAGCAACAGTAACATGAAACCTTGGCTGATTACCATGTGGATATATAATAATGTCTTTTCTTCCCTTAACCTCTTAGAATAGCAGCAATCTGAGCCAACCCCTTTATCCTTGCAGGGAAAAAATCTTCTATAAAATGCCTACAGATTTTTCAAGAGAGCCTGGGGACCAAATAAGAAATAAGCTGTAGGAAAAGTTTTCCTGTTTTCTACCTGTGTTACCCGCTATCCCTACCTCTTCACTGCTGCTTGTAGCATTGCTAAAGCAACTGGTAGAAAATGAATCTGGAAAATTTCCCAGAGTGTACAGCTGCCCTTTTAACTTACACCTCACCAACCCACCCTAAGTCAAGTAACTGACATGTGGTGTGCTTTCCTCTGGGAGATGCAGAAGCACAAATACAGCTGTGCATATCTGGCACACAGGGCTTTTGATTTCGTATTTTCTTGCTGGCCTGATAGCAGCTAGGTTTCAGAGAAGAATCACCCATTCCATTACTGTTTAAAGAAAGAGAATAAAGAGGAAAAAAAGAAAAAACATTCAGTGATTTATCATGCTCTCCTCCTTGCCATTGTCCAGACTTCCCTATAGGAATATGCTACAAGTTGATTGTGAATTACTGAGTCCTTTTGGGGTTCATGATTACTGCTGGGCATTATGGAATTTAATAAAAATTGCTAGTAGTTCTGGGTGCACTGAAAAACTTTCTCATTTTTGGTGTGACAGATAGGTTGCCTGTCCAAAGGATTACCAATTTTTTTCAATTTAAGGGGTAACAATGGAAACCTGATGTACTTGCTTTTCTTTCTTTCTTTTTTTATTTTTTTTTTTAAGGGTGGCTACTATATTTTACTAACATTCAGGTTTGGCCATGCTGGATCAGAGCATCAGTCTGGGACTATACACATCTCTAGCTATACCGACACAAATATTACAGTTAGATATTTATAAATGACTACATCTTCAATTTCACTGTGAAAAATATCAAAGTCAAAGAGACTTTATTAAAAAACTTGTAGCAACAAATTTTCTCACTTTCTCAGTAATATCAGCAGATGCTCTGCTTTAGAAAATGCATACAGCAATTTTCAGAGTTGTCTCTGTATCACTCACTGGCACTGATGCTTTTGGCAGAGATGACTTGCAAGAAAAAGTCTGCTAGATCTTATAGGTCTTACAATAAGAGTGCTTTGAAAACAGGCAATAACAGGTACCAAAAAGATATATCATCTTCCTTTTACTCTGGCAGTTAACAGGAGGACTGATCTCTAAACTGGTCTAATTCAGCTCTTCTCAATCACTTGCAGAGATGAGAAAGTTGTTGGAGAGATATCACTGGAGGCTCTGGGATTTTCTTCTGAAGTCATTCTGAATTAGCTGCTAATGGGGAGCTTTCTTTGATAGCTCTTTTATAATTAAATGCAGCTGGATGGAAATCAACCACAAAGGGAACTCAAGTTTGTTTATCATTACTTCTGACTTTGTTAGCAGATGTTTTCTGAGTACCATGGTAGCTTGTTTAATTTGTCTCCCTGTAATGTGAAGCAGGTAAACTTTGATTAATAAACTGACAAGTACAGTCCTTAATTTATTTTAGAAGTTTCCATCTATGTCTGTTATAGCACATGTGCCAAATCCCAAAAGAAAGAAAATAGCTGTTTGTGTTTGACTTTTACTGTTATTTTTAAGTCTAAGGCCAGATGAAAACGTGCTTGTTGGTAACATAGCCTTCACCTCGTAATGGACACAACCACTAGCAAACTTTTCCCATGTGTGAAAACTGCACACGTTGCATTCTCACCAGTCTATTCTGTGTTAATTTATGAATAAGGAGTCACCTTAGTTTATAGATTATTTGTTTTTATATTAATTACGTTGGAAATAGACTTTATTTTGGAGCTTGATATATGTTCACCCTCACTAACTGTGGTGGATGACTGGATGTCCAGAAGGTTGAAATTTTGTATTTGATATAGCCAGTAAGCAGTTATCTTAAAAGAATGCGTAAGCCTGAAGATAGAAATGATTGAACATGAATACTTAGATGCCCTTTTTCTCAAGTGAGACATCTACATCTACGTGTGAAAATCCTGACCACAGCCCTTATGCTGTTCAGATTGAGTATTCAGTGAGTTAGATGAATTATCTGAAAATTCTATAGTGTTCTAAACAAAATTTTGAATTAAATAGATAGTCCACTTCCTGCAAAGTGTTTCAGTTGAACAATTTAGGGATTGTTGCTAAAATTACATAGGAAATACATACACAGGAGTTGGTTCCCATACATAAGATGAATAGCTTCTTTCTTATCTTCCTTTCTGTACTGTTTTCCTTCCTTCTCTCTCTCACTTATTTATCTGCTTCTAATCTATGAGAAAATTATTTCTGCCTCTGTCTAGTCTGATCTCCTGTACTGCAGAGCTGACCCTACCTCAATTTGCAGCATTTATTCACTGCTTTATTTATCTGCCCTTTCTAACAGCAAGGAGTTGGACATCTGCTACCCATCATGATGTAAAATGTGGAGCATCAGGCATTTGTAGCTGTCCCACCATTAAGTGAAGGCTGCCCTCCTTGCCCTGCCTGTGTTGGAGCAACCTCCCTGGGCTCTGAGAGCACTCAATTTGGGCACCAGCTATTCCCGGCTGGATTTGTGGAAATGAAATGTTTAGAAATACATGAGCAAGGGGAAAAAAAGCATCATTGGCTTTACAGATATAGGGATGAGAGGGTGTCGGGTGGAGCTGGGACCACCTTGTGTCCTAGTAAGATAAAATTGCAGTACTTCCGCCTACCTATTGCTTTGCACTGTGACCCCTTTTAGATATTTCTAGTTTTCAGAAGAAAAAAGTCTGCTCTGAGTGTCCCTGTAATTCTTCATAATTGAATTACATGTTCACAGTTTTTTATATTTGCTATAAACAGGCCATTTGTTCTTATTCTGTAGATGATGAAGTTGCTTTCTAATAATTACTTGAAATGTTTTTTTTTTTTAAATGGGTTTAATGAGAAATAGAATTGAGAAGTCTTGCCTTTTATTGCAGGCACATTGAAATTAACTTTTCACAAGTGAAAATCCCTGTTACATCACCTCCTAAAAAATAAATTTTCTTATGAGATTCTTATGAGATTCTGAAGACTATTGAGGCTCTTTGATTACAAAGTGAAACATAAGGTTACAGCAAATTAAGAAGAGGGAGAACCTTTTTGAAAGCAAAATCAAACCTTATTCAGTAGACCTTGTCCTCTTTGGTAGTTGTTTGGTGCAACCAACTGTGAACCAGCACTAGCTGTGTGCCTCCTGCCAGTAGTAAGTGCCTGAAAGTCAGCAACTAATTGCTGAGTTACTCCAGTCTCAGTGACTTGGACACCTGAGACAATGGTGACAGATGAGAGAAACCTGACCACCAGGACATTGGTAAGTGCTGCTGTCTTACTGCAGAAACAGGATCTGTGGGGCTGTGCTAATAATTTAACTACAGGGAAGTGTAGGATATGATGGAAGATGATCTGTGGAAAAGAGAAAAACATTCCTGAGTCATCATTTTTTAGAGCAGAATGAAGCATAATATAGTAAATACTAGATTTATTTTTTTTTTTTGTTCTGCCTCTACATTCCTGTGATGGGGTAGCATTGTCAGCTCTCATTACAAAACCCAGAGTTAAGGGATTGTCAGAACTACAAGATTTTCTGTATATTCAAGATATAAGAAGCAGATTTAAAAATTATATGCTATTTGATCAGCAGCTTCTTGAATATGAAAATCCTGGATTGCCTTGCTGTTTCTTGATGTCTAAAGCCTGATAGCAGGTTTCTGCAAGGAAAGCATGTGTTTTGCTACAGTTTTAAGGACAAAGATGGTAAAACTGAACAGTGCTGTGATATGCTAAGAAGTCGAGTGCCAAGCCCATGTGGGTCACCAGGGAGGGTCATCACAAGTCAGTCAGGTGATGACTGCTGAGATGTATTTGTTTACAGCATTTTCACGCATATTTATCCAATAATGTTTTTGTTTTACTGATTTTTTTTTATAGAAACACTATATGGCATTATCCTGATTTTGAAATGACAGTGCCAAGGGGACTTCAGTAAGGATTTGAAGGCAATTGAATCTGAAAAGTAGAGCTTTGTGATTGCTTAGTTATTTTTGAAGCAATGCTTTCATTTAAGACTTATGTACAAAAACCAGGCTATATCAACAGTAGTGAAGTGGTTTCAGGCCAAGCCTTTTTCAGAGAAACTTATCAACAGAAGGTCATTTCAGAGTTTTTTCTTCTCTTGCAAAGAGACAAACACAAATCCCATCTCGCTGTATTTGTATAATATATAAAACATTATTATGCTGCTGCATTTAGCAAGTTCTTGTACTTCCACAAAAATATCTACAGCTTTATTCTTGATTACAGTGCACCTACCAACGGCAAGTAAAAGCAATTGTTATCCTCAGAGTTTCAGTGACCTGTTAGGAAGATATAAATTCTGACAAGATTTTTTTTTCTCTCTCTGTAAACTTCTGAAGCCTCGTCTTACATTCTCTAAACCCCATCTTAAAAATACATAATACAGAGACTTTGTTGAATCCTCTGATGATACTACAATGTTGAATCATCTTTATATAATTATGCTAGTGAATATAAAGTATCATTGTTTTCAGTATCTTTCATGAAAGCTGTTTTGACCTTCAGATTAAAGGATCCATATGGATTTCCAAATGAAAAAGTTGGAGCTCCTGTTTAAAAACTAGAGCTCCAGTTCAGCATGCAGACATCAGATGCACTTCCACTTGAAAAAACCACAATTGTACCAGCATATATCCCGTCTGAATTTTTCTCCTGGGTAAACTCTTATAAATGAGAGCATCGTGCATAATGAGGATTGGAGGTTAGCTGCTTCCAGTGAGTTCATTTTCAAAGTGCAAGAAAGATGCAGAGCAGCAAGGAGGAGAAATCCATCGGTATTTGAGCTCTGTAGGATGAAGAGGTTTGCTGCTGGGGGAAGATCAAGAGGAGGCAGTAGGAATATTTTGGGCACTTCTGAAGGAGAGATGGAGACCATCTGGTGGAGAGGATGCTTAGAGGAATAATGCCAGGACAGAGATAAAAGTAAAGAGAAAGGAAATAGTGACTGAGTAACATCAAAGAATGAGGCCGACTATAGAGCTGAAATGAAGAAGTAGCAGTGACCCAGCATAGGCAAATCATGATACAAATGGTGGCACTGGGTGATGGATCCATATGACTCTGTGAAGGCTCAGGGGAAAAGCTCAGTGTTTTAATTTCAGGAAAGTCTCCAGGAAAGTGGTGTTGACATCTTTGGAAGGCTTATAATTTAAAACTGATGCAGTAAGCAGGGTTCCTGCTGTTTCAGAAATACTGTCCTGGAGTCTAATCCAGATACTGTCACTATAGCAGAATTTAAAATGGAGAGATGCCAAGAAGAATATTTCTTCCCTCATCAGCATCAGCATCTTTTCATTTGAATGATTTTAAGGGTATTAGAAGTTTCCGTTGAATTGCCTCTTAAGACTCATGTCCTGAAGCAATGGTTGGTGTGTGGTCCTTCTCTGTGTTGAGCTGGAGCTGATCTGAAAAAGGGAGATGTTGGTTTTGCTTTGCTTATGCTGAAGGAGGATAGCTATTGGCCAGTACCCTTCTCCTGCCAAAGCCTGGAAAATGTTTCTGTCACTGGAATTTCACCAAGAGTGAAACTATGGCAATCCCCATAGTTTCTGTGGATAAAGCAACGTAGAGTAAAAAAAGACTGATAACCCCTTGTACCCTGGTTCTCTTTAGCATTACTTCTCACAAGACATAAAGGCAAGAGCTGGGGCAGGTGACAAGTGTAATTATAAAGACTGGCTGTGCTCCTGTCTCTCCACTTTCCTTCTTCCAGTCTGCCTTTAAGAGACTTTCTTCATCCTAAAGGGACAGTCTTTTTAAAGGTAAACACCTTTCTGGGCTCAAGATCAAGGCCTGAAATAATGTGTTTGTTTGTTTGTTTGTTTTGGGTGTTTTGTTTTTTTTTTGACAAAACAGGTGTATGTCTTCTTTCTGAAGTCAGCCCAAGGAAAGAACAAGAAGGTGGTTAATCCCATCTTAAAACAAGTGTGTAATACAGGTAGGATAAGTCTCTGAAAATGCCAATCTGTCACCACTATGTATAGAAGAAGCCTTCACGAGTAGCTTAGAGTAGGTGTTTGACTTTTACACAGTTAAAATTAGATGAAATGATTGCCACTTTTTAAGTCAGTCAAAGTGTTTGTTTATCAATGATCAACCATAATAGATTGAAAAGTTGTGAGAGATAACAAAAGTAAAAATAAAACGCCATTGATAGAGTAACCACATAATAACAAATAGCAGTAATGGTAGTTTCAGATGGTTAACATTTACATTCCCCATTGTTTTTATTTTACAATTAAATCTTCCCAGATTTTAGATTTTGTTTGATCTGAAGAAAGAAAAAATTGCCTCTGCTTTGCTGTTAGCAAAAGTTGCTGAAATATTTGTAGGATAAAGAAGTGATTTGTTCTGGAAATGTCAATTCTTATTTGTAGGGTCATTAATCCATAAAATGAATTTACAAACATTTATAAGTTTCCTTTGGCACTGTTGGTATTTTACTTGACATGCTTCTGACTGTTCTCTAAATGAAGATTGCATGGCCTCTTCAGGAACCTGCTTAGTAAGGTTCCATGGGATATAGTCCTAGAGGGAAGTGGTCCCAAGACGGTCAGTTGATATTCAAGGATCAGCTACTACAAGCTCAGGAGTCTTGCATCCCAACTAGAAGGAAGTGCAGCAGGAGGGCCAGGAGACCTCCTTGGATGGATAAGGAGTTGCTGAGGAAACTTTGAAGGAAAAAAGAAGCTTATAAAAGGTGGAAGCAAGGACAGGTGGCCTGGGAAGAATACAGGGATGCTGTCCGGGTAGCTAGGGACCAGGTTAGGAAAACTAAGGCCCAGTTAGAATTAAACTTGGCTAGGGATGTTAAAGATAACAGGAAGGGATTCCATAGGTACATTGCAAATAAAAGACGGACTAGGGACAAGGTGGGCCCTCTCCTGAAGCTCTCAGGAGAACTGGCTGCCTTGGATTTGGAGAAGGCTGAGGTTCTCAAAGACTTCTTTGCCTCAGTCTTCACTGGCAATTGCTCTGACCACACCACCCAAGTCTTGGAAGGCAGACTCAGGGACTGTGAGAATGAAGACCTTGCACCCACTGTAGGAGATGATCTGGTTCGAGACCATCTTAAGAACCTGAACATGCGCAAGTCCAAGGGACCTGATAAAATACATCGGTGGGTCCTGAAGGAGCTGGCAAATGAAGTTGCTAAGCCACTGGCCATCATATTTGAAAAATCATGGCAGTTGGGTGAAGTTCCCGATGACTGGAAAAGGGGAAATATAACCCCTATTTTCAAGAAGGGGAAAATGGATGACCCAGGGAATTACAGAGCAGTCAGTCTCACCTCTGGGCCTGGCAAAATCTTGGAGCAGATTCTCCTGGAAGGCATGCTAAGGCACATGAAAAACAGCAAGGTGCTTGGTGACAGTCAGCATGGCTTCACTAAGGGGAAATCCTGCTTGACCAATTTGGTGGCTTTCTATGATGGGGCTACAGAACTGATGGACAGGGGTAGAGCAGTTGATGTCATCGACCTGGACTTGTGTAAAGCGTTCGACACTGTCCCACACAACATCCTTGTCTCTAAATGGAGAGACATCAATTTGATAGATGGAGCACTCGGTGGATAAAGAACTGGCTGGATGGCCGCACAAAAGAGTTGTGGTCAATGGCTCAATATCCAGCTGGAGACCAGTAATGAGTGGTGTCCCTCAGGGATTGGTGTTGGGACCGGTGACATGGACAGTGGGATTGAGTGTGCCCTCAGCAAGTTTGCCGATGACACCAAGCTGTGTGGTTTGGTTGATACGCTGGAGGGAAGCAGTGCCATCCAGAGGGACCTTGACATGCTTGTGAGGTGGGCTGATGCCAACCTTATGAAGTTTAACCATGCTAAGTGCAAGGTCCTACACCTGGGTTGGAGCAATCCCAGGCACACCTACAGATTGGGCAGAGAAGAGATTCAGAGCAGGCCTGTGTAGAAGGACTTGGAGGTGTTGGTCAATGAGAAAATGAACAGGAGGTGTCCCTGCCCATGTCAGGGGGATCGGAACTAGATGATCTCAAGGTCCTTTCCAACCCTAACTATTCTATGATTTTATGATCAGAAGATGGTTCAAGGCGTGCGCTGGCACTCTGTAGGGCTTGGTCTTGTATGTGTCTTGACCCAAGTTGTTTCATTGTGTACTAAGTTTTCACCAGTCATAACCATGTTGCAAATGTAAATAGATAAAATTGCTTTTCCTACACAAAAATTCTTGACTGTAGCTTAGTTTTCAGAGTAGATAAAGCTTGCAGAAAAGCAGTAGATGCTCAGAAGCTTCACAATATTAGGACACTAAGAATTTTAAACAGAGTAGGAAAAAGCATATGGTATATATGGATGGGAAATCCTGTGGTAGTTTTGATTTTACACACGAAAAAAACCTAGTTGCTTAGGTTCATAAATCTGTTGTATGTGGTATTCAAATAGAGGTTTTCATGATCTTAGATTTCCTTTTTCTTTAAAATGTTTCTTTCAAGTACAGATGGGCCCATACTGCGAGATTGGGATCCAGATTTGAATTTGGAGCTGACATTCATCAGAATGTAGGCATATTTGAGCCTACCATCTGAGGTCAGGATCTAGTGGAATTAACAGCCTACTGCAAAGGTCTGGATTGAGTCAATCTGCCCCATATTTCAAGGCATAGGTGTGGAAAATATAAGGATTTGATTTGACCTGATCTCTGACTTCGAGGTATTTAAATTTTAAAACTAACGACTTTTAAAATTAAAGACTTTTATCATCGTGCCTGAAGAATAAAATTTTGTATGGCAGTCCCATGTACTAAGTGCTGTTGGAGGCTGTAATAAAACAGTTTCTAACCTGAATATTTGCCCAAGGTCTGTAAGAGTACCTATGACAAAGTACTCAGGTTCCTGATTTATAAACCAGTAGGTTTACCACAATATGATTGTCTAAGTATAATTCTTGACTTGTTCCTTGCATACAATATAAAACCTGAATAAAACTGGACACTTAGATGCAGAAAAAGACTTAGTCTGCAAATGTTTCAAGTCCTTCTTTAGCCTATGAATCCCTCATGTTTCAGAGATTAATGGCTTCTAATCCATTTTTAAATGTTCCATGTGGATAGTGAAGGCGTAACTATCAAAACACTGTAAAATCATAATGTCTGTGTAGCTATAAATTACTGTTTTCAAAATGAGCTGGAGGTCTCCAACTTTTTCCTAAGTGCAAAATCTCAGATAGTATAAAACTGCTCAAAATTTCTTGGTTTTCTGGCTTTTATTAAATGGAATACAATCATTGGTCTGCCCAACGCCTCAACAGCAGTGTCAGTATTGGTGATACTAAAACTAGTCCTAAATGATATAGATTGAAGAGATAAAAAACATTTCAGATCAGAGATCAATTGAAAGAACAGAGGCTTTTTGCATATTTTTCTGATATGTCTCTATTATTTTTCATTTGTCAAATTCTGAACTACTTCATATGAGGGAGATATTGATGGTGACTTCAACTGATAGTAAAGTACTGGTGCCATACCAGACAGCTTCAGAAAAAATGTTGATGAAGGCATTGGGTAGAGTATTTTCTTAGGCCAAATATATACCAGGCACATCAGAAGGTAGGTAGAAGAGAACTTTCAACTCTCTGTCATTTGAGTTAAATACAGACACAACAACTACTTTTAAGGGAAAAAAAGGTGCATGATTTAAAAGAGCATTAGGATAGTCTTTTGCGGGACACAGAAAAAACTTTTATGCATGTTATTCGCTTTTTGGGGTTATATTAATATGAAAATTTGGAGAAATGCCTAATTTGAATTTATATTCCCTTTGTGGTCCATCAAAAAGGATTCATCTCCTATTCAAATGCCTAGTCAATATGTTAGTCAGATCAAATATCACTAATAAGATGCTAAAAATGCTTCTGAGGAACAGGGGGATTTATTTAACAAGCCATAAAGTGCTTTTTAATCCATTTCTAACTTGTTAAGTTCTTTGTGATTCTCACAACTGTTCCATCATGACACAGTCTCAATCCTTTGTGCAGATGGAAAAAATCAAGGTGTAAAGCAAGGGCAGCACATAGATACTGCCTTTCTTCTCCAATTGTTCCCAGAGCCATTGCGGTCCTTCTTGTACTTTCTTATCTCACACCTATTGAAGACACGGGTGTTGGTGGGTGTTTTGGCTTGTAAAGGTACTTTTTAATGAGACTGTCAAATCATAGCACCTAAGTTTTGTTAAAGATTCAAAACAACAAAAAAGAATGAAACCTTATTGCTTCACTACAACAAAGGTAGGAGACCTTGAAGAGAAGAGGTACTCCTGGTACCCCAAGAAAAAAAAACCAACCAACAACTGGATTCTCAGCTGTTTTGCAAACAGAGTTCTCTGCTTTGCTTTGAAAAGCTATCTGCTGAGTTATCTGTCTGAGAAAAGTGGCCTAATATTGCAGTTTTGCTGCAGACACAGCCTCAGCTACATGAGGCCCAGGGACGTGGGAGTTCTCCAGATATATCTTTCTAACAGTGGAAAGAAATGCTGAATAGATGAAGATATTATGAAGAAGCTGATGAGAGGGTGGGTTTTTTTGCATATCTTCCTAGTCACATCAGCAGAGCAAAATTCTTCTGTAGTTTAGCTCTGAATTTAAAAAATGATCCTTAACATTTGCCTGATACCCAGGATGCCTTTCCTATCCTGATGTCAGTGGCAAAACCCCTCAGCTTGTTTTATTTTAACTGAAGTTTCATATCCTTCACATCAATATATTATTTTTTTTTTAAACTAAATGTTTCTGTGTTTTAGGACCTGAGCTACAATTAGAATGTAAGTATCTAATTTTAAGAAAAGAATAAAAGTGTTTTTAATTAAGGTTTTTTCCTTCCTGACTTTGCTCACCTCTGAAGAGATCAGAATTAGTCAAACTTGATAATCCACTATCATGTCTTTGGAGATAATCCTGAAAATGACATATAAAAACCTCCTGTTGACTTCTTTCATTACTGAAAGCACAGTGCATCTGACCATCCCTATAAGTTCTGATTCATTGAATTTGTAGCTGATGGTGTAGTGTATTGTGTACAAGTTTATCTCTGAATTTTGTGTGGATTATGGAGCACCATATTATACTTTATTCAATAAAAGTAAATGAGTTTCATTCATGCAAATAAGTTTTGTGGGATTAGGTCTGTGAATCCCAACCATGTGGGACTGACAAAATAAATACTAACATTCAATAAATATATAGTGCACTAAGACTGTATTTATTAGTCTTTTGACATTTTTATCTGACTCTTATAAGAAGTATGGAGCTGAGACAACAACTGGTGCAGGTAGATTTCCTACACTGTGAAAGGATCTGGTATTTAGTTTATGGGAAGCAGGCCTGAGCAGATGTGAAAAGTTCAAATAAAGGAAGGCCAGATTAAATGCACTTCTGTGGCTGGAAAATCAAACCAGATGTTATTATTCAACCACAAAAAAATCTAGTCGCACTTGAGCAGCATTAGGTGTCTGATCAGTTACTTCTTTTTTTTTTTCTTCCTAGTGAAAGTAACAAAATTATTATAAAATTATATAAGATGATAAAATGCTTTAAAATGTTACCAGTGGACAGAATAATTTGGTCTCCTAGCTAAAAAGTAGAGGTAGAACAAAAGTAGCTCTTAGAAGATCAATAGAAATATGAGTAAATCTGGTTTAGAAGGGAGAATCAAGAAAGGAAGAGTCAAACACTGGAAGAGGAATGAAAGTGAATAGACCCTCTTCTTTGAACTCCTTATGCATATTAGAGAAATAACATTTTAAGATGACTGTGTTTTACAACTGTCTATAATCTTTTCTGGAGACGTGCTTGTTTGAGAAGGTTGATGTTGGCCGAGGATGACAGGCACTGGAGGTCCTCAGGAGCCCTTGACAACAAGCAAATGCTTGCAGAGTGTGAATGCTGGCAAATAGTTTTACAAATTATTTCCAATTAAAAGAAAATGCAGTCTAGGTTCAGAAATGTGAACAGTAAAGACAACATCTAAAATAGACAGACTAGTACAGGAGAACTGAAATGGCTATCTTTGTCTGTAATGGCCAGATTATGTAGACAATGGAAAGAATCTTCTTCTGGAAAAGCTGACATTGTTTGCAGGGACTTATTTGTTGGCTTGATATGTTTCTGGTATTGATACAGAGCTTTTCTGCTCTTGCTTGCTGGGGTCAGAGGTAAATGAAGAGCAGTTCATGCTGACTTGCTGGGGTTGGCAAGCCTGTCAAAATGTGTTGGCTGTTGGCCATATCTTCCCTGTTCAGAGGGAAACGGAGTCTAAGACATTAATATCTCAAGAATGGCAAAACAGAGGACAAAGCTGCAGTTCATTTTTGTTGCAATTGTTTGAGTTGCTGCATGTTTGGGAGGATGTTGTGTAACAACAGAATTTTCTCCTGTCTGCACTGTCATTCAGTAATTGATCATTGCTTGCCTTCTCCTTGTCCTCAGTGTCACCAGGTCTGATCTCCATTGACCTCCAGACTTACCTCTAGGCTACTCTGCTACTTTTCAAGAAATGAAATTACCCTGCACTGCTGTTGTATCTGAAACTCTCTATATGAGTTGTACATGTGAGATGGAGAATTGAAATGCCTGGGAGACACAAGGTCTTGTCCCAGCCCTCCTGCTTTCCTGCAGTATTTCCAGGGAAAAGTCACATAAACCTGCTCTGAAGAACTAGATTCACATGCAATGCAGAAATAAGAGTGGCATAACCAAAGGACAGTTATCCTACCACGTAGCTAGGGCTAGGAACTTTTCTCAGTGAACCTATAGGTCATTTATTCTCTACCTGCATGTCCCTAGAATTCATTTATGCCGTGCATATTAAGATTACAGGGGAATTAGAATTACTTCTTACTTTAATCTGAAGATTGTTGTAGCTAATTTGGATTCTTCCTTGGTTCTAAAGCTCTGTGGTTAGTAGCTGTCAATGATAGCTGCTCTCAGAATCTAGGTCATTTTAGGAAGAAAAAAAATAATAAAATGTTGTAGCTCCTCAGCTGCACAGGTCTCCACTTTTCCCTTTGTTAAAAATTCAGCGATGCCCAGAGGCCACACCTTTTGGAAATGTTAGTGCTTAGCCATACTTCATACATTTTTTAACCAGTTTTCTTGGGAAGAGTGCAAAACTGAAAAAAACTTCTAAAAACGTGATTAAATGTTAACTCTAAAGGCAAAGTCCTGGCTGGCTTTCAGGCAATGTCAGGCTCCTGAAAGCCAAAACCAATAGGTTTTTAAAGGTCTGAAGTTCCTATTAAAATCTGTGGTCTAGCAACCTAATTCCAATTGAAATACAGTGTAATTAAGACTTCCAAGACACGTGGGGTTTATTTCTAAGAATTGTTTAAATAAACTGTTGGCAAATTTCAGCAGATTCAAGGGACTTTGATTTTGAAACTGTGAATGCTGGCCATTTCTATCAAGGACTTTAGCATCAGAAAAGAATTCTGATCAGAAAAGAATTCCATCAGAAAAGAAATGCCTTTTTGTAGCATCAAGATATAGCTAATATGATTGCCTGTTCTCACTTGAAAAGGTCCTTCCCATTCTCAAGGACACTGTTGTTTGGGGATTCATATGAAGGTGGGAAAAATATGACGTGAGAAATGGAGAAGGGACCATTTCTCTTTGCCTTCTTTCCTAATGCTGGTGCTAACTATCTTACTAATGCAAAAGGGCTGGAAAGAGTAAAATGTGTAAATAATTTAATAGGGAAAAGAATTGTGAGACAGCAATTCACCAGAGTAAGGACAATAGCATACAAAATGTCATAAAAAATAATAGGCTTATATGAATTGGCATTTGTTAGTGATTATGCAATCATTCATTTCCCACAGATTTCTTTTTATAGGAAACTTTGGAAAATCCCTAAAGAACTGACCGAATCATTTAACCACAACAGGTTTCTTTTCAACATGGCTAGGAGTGGGCGATAAATATTTTCACATATTTGTGCACTGAAGGCTTGTTTTCAAGTGCTGGAAGTGATGGTGCAGAAGATGACAGAGAATGGTGGCTCAGCCCCATGCTGAATGGGTCCCCCTCCCACCACCTTCTGTGTGGGACCAGGTGTCAGCGATTCACATGGGAACAGGCTTGTGTGATCGGGAGCTTCAAGGTTTGGTTCATGCCTGATGTGACAGGCACTTGGGAACCTGAGGAGAGGGATTTCTGCTCCAGAGAGTGTTTCCAACTCTGTGCTAGATGCAAATCCCTCTGGCTTGCTATGAGCAGCTGAGCTTTCTTTGGTCGCTGGCAAAAGTAGTCATTTGCTTCCTTGTTATCATAGACTATTTAAATACTTGTATTTCTGACAACAGTTTTCCTTTACCACTGGACTAAGAAAAACAAGACCTTGATCTGCATTTCTGAGTTTCCTAAAACTTTTTTCTTTTCGTTTTTTTTTTTGTTTGTTTTTTAACAGGTTATTTTCCTTGCAGTCTTCAGAACAGTTGCTCATAGCTGTGAAACGTCCCTGCTTCTTCAAGTGTGCTGCTGGAGGACTTGCCCCTCACTGGGCTGCCTTATCCCAGGGAGGATCAACAGCCCCATTATCCACATGTGCATACCATGTATCTCAGTCTCTTCTTCTGCTAGAGCATCTCTGACCTGAGCAGCTGCCAGGGAGGTGTGGAGGCTGCTCACCACTTGTAGCTCCTCTCCCTGCTCTGCTCCTCATCCTGGGGTTGCTCTGTTGATATTGGCAGAGCTTGCCATGGGGCTGGGGAACCTGCTCATTGCATTTTCTCATTGCCTATATTCATCTACAGCTTCACTTCATATCAGCGTCATCCAATAAATACTTTTAACAGTGTGCATCTAACAGGAGCTGGCAGTACACTTTCCTTTCTTCTGCTCAGCCCTGTGAAGCTAACATGCCTAAGCTGCAACGGTGGTGACAGCCATCCCTCAAGGAGATGATGGGCAGATTTATGGTGTTTCTTGGAGCTTGGAACATTTGCAGAATCAAAAAACAGTATCCTGGCTCAGAGTAAGTAAAATGGGTTTAAGCATACCTGTCTCATAAGAGCCTTCAAGCATAAATTTTCTGGTATCATTCAGATTATCTTAGTTTGGTGCAGTGTTATTCTTGCTCCTATATAAGTAGCAGTATGAAAGGAGAATGGGTGAAAGACTTTGAACTCCAAATCACTTTAAAAGACTGAAAAATAAAACCAGTTGGATCTTCCTTATGGTTTGTCTTTCAAATCCAAAATTCTGATGTCTGAGAGATGTCATAAATCAAAACTATGTCATAAATCGAAACTATCAGGTCACAGACATCTCTGAATATTAAATATTTGTTATTAATATCAAATATTTATTATTAATAAAAAGAACAAGAAAACAACAACAAAAGAAATCTGCCCATTGAATCTTGCAAGTGGTTAAAAATGGTCATTGAGAACATTTGCAAATATTTACCTTAGCTTAAGTTAGATGGGTGCAATTTCGTTTAGGCCATGATTTTTTCCCCCCCGTTAACTACATTACTAAGTCATCTCTGAATAATAATATTTTCAGTTTTAAAATACGTTGAATCCCTTCTCAGTTTCAGTCCTCTCCTGTCATATTCTGAACGGCAATGTGCATATCAGGATAGAAAAAAAAACAGAAGAATGAAGTGGTGTAATACAAAGAGAGTTTGATCAGCCCCTTCTCAAAACAGCAATACTTTCACTAAATCTTTCCCCAACATTAAAACAGGAGCAAAACCAGCCTGACATCCTCTGGGCAGTCTCACCTGATGTCTGTGGGTCATTGACAATTGGTCAGAGTCAGGAGATTTACATGAGTGTGCTTTATATGCAATATCTGTGCTGATTGTGGTTAGGAAAAGTGGTCAGTTCCAGCTGGTTCAGGGCAGAGCTTTGGAAAGGAGAAATTTCTTGATAGTCACATAATAAATTTTAAAAAGTTGTCATCAGTGAAAGTCATCCATGATGGTTCTTTCCTTGGTTTAGTTAAAAATAGCTCTTAAGTTCAGGTCCTTTGGAATCTGTCACTGAGAAATGGTGCTGCCTTTTTTTCTATTTTATTTTTGCTGCCACCCCTTGTTTTCCCTTGAATTTTTCCATGTTTTGTATGTATGTTTCTAGTCTCCCACTGGGAGTGTATTGACTCAGTAAGAGCCCCAGCGTTCTGGGATCTTCAGTAACCTTCTGGATTCAAGCACTCTGACTGTGGTCTCCAGTTTTCACTCTTACTGTTTTCTAACTTCAGCCTTCCATAACATGTCAGTCAGGTTTACTCGGCACATGCCAACACATCTGAAAAATATAGTTCATTCTACCAAGCAGGTTGATATTGCAAACTCTTATTTTAACCCAGGCTTAGGATGCCTGTGGCACAGGATACACATTTGTTAGACTGGAGGTAAGTGCTAGGCAAAACCATAGAGCTGGATCCTACATCTTTGCTGCTGGGAGCATATCTAGGCCAAATCAAACTGCAATTCAGAACATCCGAACTCAAGTGTCACTTCTGCAGGTTGTGCTGTGACTTGTTTTAGTAAGCTGTCCCATACGGGCATACGAGAGGAGATGCTTCCCAGTAATCCACTGGTGGAAGCCTGTCTCTCCCTCTTCCCTTACACCACTGCACAGCAACTTCTGTGCATGCCCTCACATGCCAGGATGCACAGTTTTAAAGTATTTTGCAAATATTTCTGAAATATTTTTTCAGTTAGAAAATACAAATAGAAGGTAAACTCTGAGTTTTAAACTCTGAGTCCATCATATGCTTTATTAAACTGGACATGAACTCCAGTTAAGTTACTTTTGCAGCAGCACACTGACTGAACCAGTGAGTGTGACTTGAAAGTGGTGTTAAGGTCATGTTTTCTGAATAATGTTTATTAACTATATTTTAATGACTTGTCAGTTTTCTAAAGCACATGCTGAAGTATTTTTGAAATCACGAAGTAAATGTAGTTTTAATTCTTCTCCCATATTCATGGGCTGCTACTTACTCATAAAAAAAACCAAAACCACAACAAACTAGGAGGTTCAGGTTTAGAGCAGCTTACTGCTGTTCTAACCTGCAGGTATTTCTCCTCTTAATACGGCCACTTATCAATCTTAGCAACACAGGCCCAGTCATTTTGCTTTTTCATTAGAGCTGCAATAGACTGTATGCCAGGGACTTGAACTCTGATGAGCAAGCTTTCATATGAAAATGTATTGTGTGCATTAAAGAACAAGTCTAAAAAGAATCTCTTAATTTCATGCAGAAGTTGCAGAGTTCACAATATCAGCTTTGGTAGGAACAGCGTGCCTTTGAACCTTTGGGCAGTGTGGTTGTTAGGGTTGTCCATAAACAAGAAGTTTGTGTCATGAAAAATTTTCAAGCCTTTTTATTTGTTTCCATTTCTTGGAGAGAGAAAATAAAACATTGGGACTTTCCTTTTTTTTTTCCTATAAAATGTTATGGAGAAAGGTTACAGAAACTATCTTCCCTGCTGTATGATGTCTTCAGTGTGGGCAGTTCAGCACCCGGATTTGAACTTAGACCTCCTGCCAGCCCCAGGCACATTGACCATCAGGCTACAGGTGAGTCTGGATTGACTTCTTCTCTCTTCCTGCCTGCTATCCAAAAGCCTCATCCCAGGCTTAAAAAAAAAAAAAAAAAAAAAAAAAAAAAAATCTGACGTTTTTTGAGAAACATATCTCTTTGTGAAAAATTCAATGCTATTATAATTTTTTGATAAATGGAGCTTTGTTGAGCTTTTTTTTTTCTGGAGGTTGCAATGTTCATGACTGGTCTGAGACCTCAATGTTATGATTAGCCCTTATGTGACTGTTCGTCTTCTTGAAGCATATAATGGAGTGGTTTTGGTGCAGAGCTCGACAGTAAGAGACTCTCATTGATGTTTCTTTCCTTATGAGATTGGGTGTTGCTGTTGAGCAAAAGGACGTTATTTGGAAATCCTCACCTAGAGGTGAGAAGTGCCTCTGGGGAGCTATTTCCCAGGTGTGGCTGAGCCTAGAAGTCTCAATAACTGCCTTATCTTTGGTTTTCTTTTTACTTGAACTTTGATTTTCTATATTCCTGCATTGTTTCCATTGTTTCTGTATTTCTGCAGGATAGTGACCATGCATACTGTTGCCAGCCTGCTCAGAGCAGATCCATCTCCCTGTAGAACAACTTTCTCTACCTCTGTGTTTTTTTCTTGGTCTTTATAGTCTCCGTTTTTTTCTGTGATTTTTCATCTTACTCATTTTAAGTATCCACTAGTTTCGATCATTACCAAGACACTTGGTCTCAGGTAGGGGCATTGAACTTATACTTTGAATTCAGTGGTCATCTGACCATGGACTTCAGAGACAGTTAAGCTCTTCAGGACTGAAAGGGTGAATATACAGCAGAAGCAACCTTGATTTATTATTGTGAACCTCATAAGACTAATCCTCCACTTTCTGCTTTTCTCCTAGGACCTATGGCTTATTGTGTAAAGAATTTAGGGTGTGGGGGACTTTTAAAGAGATCACCATTACTTTTCAGGGTAGACTTCAAAGAAAAACTCACTTTTGCCATTGCTTTTTATCTTACTTCTGTTCCTTTTGCTGGGTTTTCTTTGTTTGGGTTTTTATTTTTTTCCTTCTTTCTTTTTTTTTTTTTTTTCCTAGGCCCCTGTACTAATTTTTGCCCAGTTTTAATTCCTCTATTAACTTTAATTAGGCTCATGGGCTTGATCACCAGGTGGGTTTTCCCCAAGCTTCCACAGCAATGCTTTCCATCAGCAGCAGACTTGCAAGGGAATTTTGTTAAGCTGCAGATAGGAGCCTAATGTTATTGGATCTGGAGTGCTTCATTGCTAAGTGTTTTTTATATCTGGTGAAATTGCCAGGAAGCATTATATATTTAATTATTGTTAAGCAGGCAGGCTCAAGACCCCCTGATCAGCAGGGTACCAGAGCACAAATGAGAGAAGAGGGACGTGGTGTTAACCAGGGGAAAGATTCGTAGCTCTTAAGTTAACCAAATGCTTGTATATCTCAGGAAAGTAGCTCTGCATCTTCCAACTGCCTTTTTTGTGGAAAATACAGGGCAGGGTGAAAAAAAAAAATAATAAAAAATTCCTGGATTAATTCTGGAGAATCTCAGCACATGTGAAGTTCACCACAATGAAGGAAGATTGGCACACACCTTTTGGGCATTTTGTGCATGGTTTTTCTGGGCAGGCTTTTACAGTGTAAGCTTTTCCTATATCAAATGCGAAGTACCATAAAATATGAGCTGTTGGTATGAATTGCAATTTTTGTAGCCTTTGCTTTATGATCATTTGCATATTCAGAATCTGCCTTGGGTTTTTTTTGGCTTTTTGTTTTTTCCTTCTTCTTTTAAAACTACATTTACCTGAAGAAGGGCTTAGTTTTGAGCGCACAAAATAAGCATTTTTCCTTCAGTTGACTATAATCCTACTAGAAGAATTAATACTTAGAACAGAAAACCTTCTTTGGGTCCTACAGGGCATTAGAACATCTCAGGTACTGGCTGCTGGTTTAATAAAAAGATAGGGTTTCCAGTTACTTCAGGCGGGCTTAATGTATTGTTCTTGTAGTAAGACAGTCAGAATGAGTCAGGAGCCAAAGAACACACTTTATAGACACAAATAATCGTAAATTCAAAATGTCACCTTTAGGCAGAGGCATTTTTATTATTGTTAGTGGAGTTGCTGAGTAGGTTTGATGTTTTATTCTCTTGAGTACTAAATGTTCCAGAGTAGCGCAGCCCTATCTTTACCAGGCTTACAAGGAGGGAGCACAGCCAAACTTGCTTCCTATACTTCTCTATGATTGATAGCAGATGGCATGCTTTAAAATAAACCTATCCATTAGCAGTCCTCAGTGTTTTTACTCAAGGCATTTACAACTGTCTCAACTAGAAAGCACATTCACTCCATAAGCTAGTTTCAGTCTGCAACAGCTGTACAGGTGCAAATCTTTCATTAACTCTTAAACCTTGGTGGAATAAATGATGAACTGTATTTTATTTTTAGTGAAGAAGTTGTTCTTCAGGAGAGTGGAGGATTGTATTCTGCCCTTGCATGTGGTAGAGGTTTATGTTAATAAAATAGATTTATTTTTTTCTCCTAGTCTCCTGTAAATTTTTTGGATGTGATACTGCCAGGAGATAAATGTGGCCGTTTGTAGGTTAATACTCTAAACGGTCGAACGGCAATACTGGAGATTACTGAAGGAACTGTAACTTGGGGCTGGGATTCCTGGGTGACGGCAGCCAGCTCCTTTCCCTGTAGTCCAGAGTGGCAGCACTGGCTATAGCCCAAGGGAAGGGAGTCTGCATGTGTCCCCCACCTCTGCTTCACACTGCAGTATTTTTCTCTCCATTTTGTTTCAGAGATGTAGGCGCACACTCTTACATGCCCACACACATACACATATTCAACCTGATTTTGAACTCATTGCTGGCAGAGTATTTCCTAAAAAAATTGCTAAAATCTGTCCTACATTCAATTTATTTTGCCTAGATTTCTATGCAATAGTTATAAAGGACATTAAAACTTACCTGTCAGTCCTTCCAATACAATGAACTCCTAAGCACCTCCCCAAACATTAGTACACTATCAGCTAAAGCTTAAAATATTAGTAGAAAATCTTTAAAATTAGCATTTAGCATTAATATTAGAAAAGATCTTAAAATATTAGAGCCAGATAAAACAGTATTAAGAGAGGTATAGGAGTCATTAAGCAGCATAACTGTCACTGACTAAATGGATACTGAAACTTTAATATGCAAACCAGTGCAGATGATAGGAACTTCACAGAGGCAGGAGGATCCTTTCATTTAAAAGGAGGTTGGAGAGACGAAGGTTAGGGATTTGAAGCTGGTAAATAAAACAACACAGCAGGAAAAGTTACATAGAACGTGCCACCTTGTTAGTGGCAATCATGTCCTATGTTATTTTTCTTAAGCTAAAAAGATAAGACAAGAAGACAGGCAATATTCTGTCACAAATAAATGGAAATTGGGGCATCTTTTTATGCAAATGCAAAGAAGCAGAGGAAAAATACAAATGTGCTCTCAGTCCATGTAGGGTAATAGAGGTGTTAAAATGACTTAGTATTATGGACTACAGCTCTCATGCTCTTTTTATGACACCACAAACAAAGTTGAGGGAACTTCAGCTTGATACCATGGAGGTGGGGTTACTGCCAACCTGGGGAGCAGTGCTGCAGTGGGGAAGCTCCTGAGCAGGGCCTGGGTCTGAGGTGGCAGTGGGGATGAACCACCATTACAGCTCATGTCAGATCTTCCCTGTAAGCACCTGGAGGATTTGCTGCTAAATGAAATGGGGTGGGGGGAGGGAAACAAGGCCAGCTGTAGACATAAGAAGTTTAAGAGCATCAGTACTTGCTTCTAGCTAATCTTTCTTGATGGCTCCTGTAAGCAGGCGAGGCTAGTCACTCCTGTTAATTATTCAAAGCCACGCGCCAGTTTCAGAGCTGAGTGGTATAAGAGGATGTATAGTGTCCCCATTTCTCAGCCTGGCTGGAGGAAAGGCTTGAGAGGGGGGTTTCCCTTTCCATCACTGAGCGATGCCCATTTTTATGTGGGAAATGTGACCCTGGGAAGGGCCTGTAGCTGACTCCAGTCCAGGGCCACCTGGCACTGTGAAACTTTGCTTGTTTCTGAAGCTGAATACAGGAAAGGCTTCTGCAAAGTCATGTTCTATCATCTTAAAGCAATGAGTGTGATTAATTTTTAGGGGATGAGGACTATGTTCTATGTTCTCACTCTCCTCATCTTACTGCCATTCCCTCCCTGTCAGGCTGATTTCAGCCTCCAGCACAGTCAACTCTTTTGATCCTCCTCCCCATCCCTCCGGGAGCGGGGAAGGGGAGAGCTCTGGGCAGGGGGGGCCTCCATTGCTTCCAGCCCAGCACCACTCACTGGGGGCGAGTGAACAAGCTATCTGGCTGGGGTTTAAACCACGACACATGTAGATTAATAATCCAAAGGATACGGGGTTACATACATTAGTGCTTCATCACAGGAGGAAACAGAGGGAAAGGCATACACCCTAAGATCGTCATCATGCCCAATATGTCCTCAGGCTGCCCAGATACCACAGTTTCAAGATGCTGTGTATTTTCTTTATTTAATGTTGACATTAAGGAACAGAATAGAAAAGGTGTGGCAGTGGGGTCCAGATATGTATACTTTGTTGCTTGATGCCCCTATGAGGTTGTCAAAGAATTTTAGTATATCACACAGTATGATGTAAATACAAGAGAAATACAAACATATTAACAAAAAAAGATATACTCTACTAGGGTCTCTTGGATCTGATCATGACAACCCTTGATATTGCATTGGTATTTGGAATAGGTGTCTGTCTATGCCCAGTCTATATACCTGCTATTATATCATCGTTTAGTTTCATATGCAAATAGCATATATTTCATTATAGTTTTTTGGAATTACTGATAGAGTTTTTTGTGCTATATTGGCTTTTTATTTGGTGTCCAGCTCATACCCGCACAGACAGGTCCGGTAGCTCGAAGGCGGAAGTCTAAAACCTTTGTTAAATTGGCTACTCTGCTGCTTTTGGTCTGATTCCACCATGGGGAAGGTGTACCTAGTCTATTCCTAATGCGATTAGGAGCTTTCTGAAGAAACAGAAGCAGCTTTGCATAAAATAGCTTCCATGATATTCAGAATCTGATGTGATTGACTGCCACTGACCTCACTGTTGCCATTTCCAGGAGTTAAGGTGCACAGGTGCCTAAATATCTACAGACATTGGCCCCTATGTTCTTCCTGAAAGGCAAGGAAACATTTTTTATTTAACTGGGAGTCATGTTCACTCGCAAAGTTAAGCATATTCTTAAGCACTATGTGAGCTGGGGACCAAAGAACACCGTTTATAATGATACCACAGGTTATTGCAAATTATGTAGGACTTTTGTAGTAGTGGTTTCATTTAGTGAAGAAATAAGAAAAATCCTTTTATTGTCCCTCCAAAGTCTTTATTTATTAATGACCTAGAAAGATGTGATGTTATTGTTAAGAAACCAACAAATTTTTCTTGGACACAATCCAGCAGACTCAGAACTTGTGTTCCTCTTTAATAGCCTCTTTTTCTGAACTAAAGAATAAGTCCCAGCCCCATCCCTGAGCTGGTAAGTCTTGGAGGGTAGCCAAGGAGGACAGGGAAGGGGAGGGTAGAGAGGGGTTACACTTAATCCCCAGTAGATTTTGGCATTCTGTGAATTAAGATGGATTACTGATGCTGGTCTCCATGCCATTCATAGCAGTGTTGGCAGTAGTAAATTTGTGCCCCCTGCTTCCTTGCCAAAACTAAACTCAACTAAAATAAATCATATTTTAGGAAGCTAATTATACAGCCAAATAACTGAAAGGTATTGAAAAAGCATTGTATGCCTAACATTAAATGAATTTACATTGGCAGTAAGGAACACATATACTAAAAATACAGTAACATAGCAAAACTGTAAGCAATGGAATTTAAACAAAAGTGTAATATCAAGCATAGGAAATGGTGTTCCGACTTATTACTGAACTGACACTCTGTGCATCCATTGCATACAAACTTTCACAAATCACATCTGTTCTGAACAAAATTTGCTGTTTTATCATTTTATTGTATTTCTTGGAAAACTAAAATCTTAATATACATTCTCCCTCAGTTGTGTTACCAAAGGTGTGTATATATAAGCCCCTTCATTGTTGCTTCTGCTTTAAGGGGAGAACAGCTCTAGGCTGAAAAATCAGGTATGACCTAAACAGAAGCAATCCATTAAGAGAAGAGGGAAAAACAAAAATACAACTTCAGGAGTGGATTTTAAAAGTTTCCTGATGGATCAGTATCCTTGGGATTAAACATTCCCATATGAAAGTTGACATTTTAAAATGTAAGTCTTATGAAAGATAAGAAGGAAATGGTGAGAAATGAAACCTTAAATATTTTGAAGCATGACTTCCTGTATTATGTGGCAGTTGGCAAAACTTTCAGGGGAAAGATGTAAGCCTCAAAATCCATGCAGTGTTGTGCATGCATTTGCCTAAAAGTTTCCTCCTGTTACTTACTAGTTTCATGTTCAAAATCTTCCACACCTTTGGAGTAGAGATGCAGTGTCTCTTCAACATTGCTTTTAATCTCACAGACAGATGTTTTAGATCAATCGCTCAAAACGGAACAGTTTAGTAATCAGAAAACACTGTCAGAAAAGATTTGTTGTAAGGAAGATGAAACTGTGAAATAAAATTGAACTTTTATATCCATTTGGATGGGAACCGCACTTGGCTGGGAATCCCAAGGGGATGAACACAGTGGCCTATCATGTGTTGGAAAAACAAACAGATGACAGTGCTCTGCAATAATCAAGCAAGCACTGCTTCTGAGAAATAGTGTGTTTACTATTGTTCAGTACTGCGAGACCTAAAAAAAGATAATTATTGAAGAAAGGAAGGTAGCCTTGTGACTGGGGTGAAGGAAGGTGGGACAAGCTGTTGCCAATGGCCTTGAGTTGTGCCAGCTCTGGAGAACCCAGGGTGTTCTTGTGGCAAAGGTGTGTCATACACAAGTGTTAGCAGAGCAGCTGGACTTTATTTTCTGGCGTTGGTCAGAACCAGGTATGATTAACATGCTAGTGATGGTGGGTATCAGTATTTCCTAACTGCAAGAGCTCTTTTAATGGAACACGTTCTTTTTATTTCTGAAAAGCCGATGCAAATAAGGCAATGTTGCTCATGGTAATACCCGTGAATGAGCTCCAAGCATCCAGCTGGTAAACCAGAGGTTGTTCTTTAAGGCACGCAGGGGGTAAAACCCAAACCTCTCAGTCCAACTCAGTATCTTTCTGCCTCTCCACAGATATTTTACAACAGAAGTATTAAAATGTACTTCTTTTTCCAGAAGGTTTTGTTTTGTTTTATGTACCATGGTGGCCTCTTCATATGCTGTGCTGGAGTTCTGCTTGGCAACATCTTTTGGTCTAGCCATACCGCAAAGCCATATCTGCTTTGAAATGGCAAATGTTCCTATCAAGGAATGTGCCTCTGCACCACTTCCACTCCTTTGTCTTACTCATCTGTACTTAGGCACACCACGTGTTTTTCACTTGCCTTGCACTTTGTTTTGGGAGGCTTTGCAGAGCGGTGCCTTCGCCTGCTTGTCTCCTTCCGTATCCTCCATGCTGGATGAGTTTGCATTGTGTAGTGTTTTCCTCTTCATTTATTGCAAACAAATCTGGTCTCTGCCATTTGTTTACTCTTATACTCTGTCTTTATGCCTTGGTATGCATTTTTAATTAGATGTGCTTCAGTTCTTTCACTGCTTGTTAACACTTTCTTATGGTAAATACAGTCTCTACCATCCCTGTGCTTAGGAAATTAGGGTTTGTTTCTTCTACCCATGATTATCATTTGATACAGAGACTCACTGCCTAGCTGGTCTGTCTGCTGGGTCCCTACACTGTCATTGTGGACTTTAAAGGTTGTTCCCCTACACATCTGAGATAATCCAAGTGCGCTTATTCTGCTTACAAGTATTCTGCATACAGAGAAAATAGTGTTCTGGTTATGTGTCTGGGCTGTTTCCGGTCTTCAGCAGCTCCAGTTTGGATGCCTGACATGGAGAAGTCCTGGACAAAGCCCACAGTGTGTGCAGATCAACTGCCTGCATTGTGAAAAGTTCTTCTGCACACGCAGAGCGGGTCCCAGAGATCAGGAATGCGCCGAGTTAGCTGTGAATGTGCTGGCCATCAGTCCTGTGAATGGAGAATGGATGTGTCTGGGGGAGAATACTGGAGTCCTAAACACACGACAGCTTTCAAAAAAAGCATCTTTCCTGAGTGCCAGTATTGTTTGAAGATGAAATTACTCTTTTTGCCTTTTTCTTTTTTTTTTCCTTTAAATAGTGTGAGCCCTTTTGCGCTTCCACTGTTTTCTCTGCCTCTACATCTGACTCATGCCACAGGCAAAGGACTTCACCCTTTCTAGCTCCCTTCTATGCCATCAGCTTTCTGAGGATGACTGGGAACTGAAGTGGGAAAACTTGACCCCACTCCACCCTTTTCTTCCAGTTTTCCCACCCTGCTGTAACACTTGCCTTGTACTTACTCTCCTGTGTTGCCAGAATGTGTATGTTCTCCAGGATTTCATACACTGTGAGGGACTGCAAGGGTCTTTCCATCTCAGTCTTCCCTGACCCTGTACTCTGGCTGTGGGCAAGAGGCAAGGTTGTCAAAGGTCACTAACCACTTCAGCATGTGCAACAATCAATATCTGCTGAAGCCAGTGCCTAGATTTACTCCCTTTCCATTGCCAGTGCTATATTTCACAGTGAAGAGCCAAGAAACCTTTATATTTCCTTCCAAGAAGAAAGGGGAGAAAAAAAAGGGAAAAGTCTTCTCTCTACACTTGCTCCCACCAGGAGGACATTGTGTTTGGCCTCTGATTCACTTTTTGTAATAAATTTGCATGGTGTGATGTTTGCTTTGGCCTGTGTGGTGGTGGGGTAGCAGCTGGCATGCCAGCACTGAGCTGGCTCCTTCGCCATAGGGCAGGTCAGGGCAGGGTTCTCCTGCCACCCGGCATGTGGAGTGAAGATGCTTGGTCTCTGGGAGACTTCTGGAGATGAAGCACTCTCCTCGAGGATTTGCAGTGCTGGGATGCAGAGGTCTGTGTTTTGCACTCAAATGGCAGTATTTCAGGGCATGCTGGCTGCAGGAGCAGAGGGCTCACACAGAGACTGCGAAAAACCATCACTCCATGGAGCAACTTCACATTGGCAGGGAGATGAAGTGTGCAGACTAATAGGTCATTTCCACTTTAATTTCTACTCTAAAATGACTCTTTGTTACTGCTCTCAGACTTGACGCCAACCGTCACTTACGCCACACACCAGATCTTTGTTTCTTTTCTGCCCTTTTCTTCGAGGAGAAGCCTTTAAAGCAAACAAACACAAAACTGTGAGAAACCGAGGGAAGATATGGACTGGCCCACTCGTTAGTGCTGGAATGTAGAAACTATGAAGACATTTTTTTTATTACCAATGCTGGAAAGCACAGTCACTGTGTGGGCTGGAATACAATTTATACTACATGCAGTAGTTGAAAAAAAAAAAACAAACCCTGTAAAAATGGGTGTAACCCTGGGCTGTGGTACAACCGGCCTTTCAGCCCCCACTTGAGATTGTCCATCCCAAGGGGAAACTGTGGTTTGGAATAAGAACATGCATTTAATTTCACTCAGAGAACTTATTGGAGTTGGCACTTCAAGAAAGAGTCTAAAGTATATTTTTTGTCATGATTAGTGGCCCCCTCACCACTACATTTGATTATGTTGGAAGTGGAAAAGTTAAATTCTTATAAAATGATGATTTACAATCCATGATTATCCAGGTAGGGTGCGTGGATTGTGCCAGCTTGGTCATCAGACTCCAATCTCATCCTAGTTCATTGCTGTGAGAAAATAAACCTAAAATGTAAAAAAGCTGAAAACACAGCCTCTGATTGCTCAGGGAATTTTCTTAGTCATACATTATCTTTCTTAGTAGCTTCAGTTATTTTGTCTCCACTAAAACCCAAAGCAAAATATTTCCCTGACACTTTCCCCTTGATTTTGGATTTGCAGCAGCCAAAATTTATTTTTATCTCATGTTGTCTTTTTCCCTATGGTTATGCAAATCCTTGGAATATAGGGGGCAAGAGGAAGAGCTAATTTTAAAGCAAGTAAATTCCAGTGGGAGGTATCTTCAGTCGCTCTTGAGAGGGATTATCCTGGGTGCTGCTGTAGAGATGTAGCTACCTTCAAATAGCCCAGGGGTAGGTGCCAAGTGGGGAGGTTGAATATTTTTCTTGCAGACACATAATTTTGACCACAGGATTGAAGTCTCTTGCCTTAATGCTCTGCTAAGCTACTTTGGAAACACAAAGCTGTGTCTTAGGAAACACACGTTAAGGAAATGTATCTCCATACAATCAGTCACCAAATAAAACCTTCGTGTGCAAAGGGTTTGGTGTGGGTGAAGGGTGGGGCTCATGAGAAGTATCTTGGAGAAAATATGGGGCATCAGCCTTTCACTGCTTCTCCCAGCAATCTTTTGCTGTTTTAGTTAGTACTTGCTGTATTTTGATGCAGGTTTTTTTCATTCTCCCTATTTCATTTTCCATTTTTTTCCATGGCCAGGAAATCATTTAGAAAGAGTAAATGTTATTCTTTGTAAAGTTTATCTAGTTTCTCCCCTCTGCCTTCATCTCTCCCCTAATACATCAACTTTTCCCAAACCTTTGCTTAACTCTCGTGAACAGTAGTAGATACTCAGTGGATTCCCAGGCTCAAAAAACATCAGGAATAACACTGGAATGAGTTTTGTGAACAAACATGAGTGTGCCTGCGTGTAAGAGCTCTGGCTACAGGCTGCTCTGTAAGTTTTGCAAACAAATGTTGAAGATAATCAGAGTATATGGTGTGTGTAACAGCTTCCTACCAATGCTGTACTTTTTTTCAGTGTGATGGTGCTGAGTTAGTCGATGCAATTTGTGGTCAATGTTTGGAATCACATTCAGCTCCTGTTTGCTCTTCCTTTGAGTACCATTTAAATGCTCATTACTCTAACAAATTAAACATAGTAATCTTCTGTGTGGCCTAAAGTTTCTGTATCCAGCAAAACACATAAGCCTCTGCCTGTATGATGTGTCAAGGGGCTGTAACTGAATTTTAAATGCTGCTTAGACTAGGATGAGTTTAAATATCCATTTAGGCTTTTCTGTGTTTTGGGGATGGAGAAATGAAGATATGAAAATTTGTGAAAACAAAGTCATGTAGGTGCAAGGTCCCAGGTTTGGAAAACTTGGCCCATAAAATACACGCAGTAAGGATACTTGTGGTTGTACAAGATAACAAAATTCACAAGTCATTTGGATTAACCTCTCAAGTTACTGCAGGGGCATATGGTCTTCACAGTCATGTAGCTTGATGAAGCTGTGTATGAATTTATGTTCCAGTCTCACAACCTAATAAACCTACACAGTTTAAAATGCCTGACAAGGGCTGTAGGGTTTGGAGCATAAATTCTGTCTCCTCCTTCCATGAAGCACCATATGCATGCCTGACCATCCTCAGAAAGAGCAGAATATGTTCCATGTCACTCTGCAAATGAACTATACATCTGAATGCCAAAATAGGAAGGATAAATTATTTGCTTCAAATATACATTCTAATGGTCTCAAACTAGACACTCTTTTTCAAATGTTGAGTTCATTTTCAAATTCTTTGGATGTAAAGTTTTTGTTCAAACTTTTGGACTCCTTGTGATCTGGCTAGAAATTAGAGCACATCAAGCCTTATACGTAATCAGAAAATGCCATGTGAAAGCGAAGACTGCTTCAAGCAGTGTCTTTGTTAAATTCCAGCTAGACCAAACTTGTTCCTTGCTGCTCAAGCACTGATCTCACTGGTCTTATGACTATGTGTGCAGTCTGAATCGTTTTCTGAGCCCAGCTAAGTGAAAGAGTTAAGCCTGCTCTCCCCTTCTAGTTGGCAGAAAGTTTGCAGTTTAAAATTACGTACTGACTCTGGTGTAGAGACACAAGAAATTATAGAGCAGACACTGTCCAGGACAACATATAATTTAAAATGTACTAAAGAATGTATACCACATGGCAAAGTAAGTGAAGTGCTTCTTCAAATATAAGTGTTTTGCATAGAAAGGCTGCAATTATCCACTCCTAGGGAAATGTTTGCATTCATTCTAAATCAATATTTACTATTCATCTCTTGTGTTCAACAAAAGAAGGATTTAACTTTTTTTTGTTTTAATAAGGTACTAAGACTACAATAATACTACAAAGTAATTGTCTTGATACAAAATATCACTAAATTGTGTTGCTATTTTGGGAGCAAACAGCTTTTAAAAGGAGGGGTATCCCTGTTCGTGAAATGTTACTGCAGTAACACACTATTCAAACTCAGCCAAGCAGGGAGACTCACCAGTTTCAAAGAAACGTTAAGCCGTCACTCTCTTAAGGCCCTTAACTAGGATCATTCGGGTGAGTCCTCCATCTCCCTCCTGAAAGTATCAGCCTCTTTATAATGATTCCTTTTCAGCTGGTATCTCAACAACAACAACAATGCAATTTCTTCTGGTTTTAAGCTTGTTTCCATCTCCCATTCCACCCCCACCCCCTTCCACACCCCTCCCTCCAAGTGTCTTTCAGCTAGGCAGGAGGAGCCAAGAGCGGGGGTTAATTGGGCAGCACACTGTTTCAAACCTGTGTTGATGCAATGGAGTCACCTGAAGTTCATCCTTCTGGGAAAATTTGGGGAGTGTGTGTGCGTGTGTGGGGGGGGGGGGGGGTATTTCAGGATGCTAGCAGAGCTCTGTCTTTTCAAGGAACTAATCTACCTTTAAAAAATGATGTACCTGGGGAGAGCATAGAAAAGGAAAAACTCATAAAATCACATAGGGGAGATGAGTCCTTCTGGCAGCAGGATCCTGGTGAAACAAGAGCATCTGAGAAATTTCAGACTCATCGGGAAGAATGGCACTTTTAATTTCAGCCTGTGCCGCTGCTATAATATGGTTAGGAGGATGTCTTAGCACCAAGGACCTTTCTATTTGAATTTACCTGGCATGTCTTAAAATTTCTCAAACTTCTCAAACTTCAAAAAATAAAAACTAAACCACAATGCAAACCCCAACAAGCATGGATTTTTTTGGCACTGATGTGGCTCCATGTGAATAAAATCAGATAACTGGAAACACTTTAGTTGGAAAATCCCTCAAAATCCTTTTTTTTTCATCTTTATTTTTTATTCTTACATGCTGCCCGTCATATTCCAGGCTCTGATCCACCCTTCCCAATACTAACTGCTTCCATTTCTACTGCTAAAATCCATGGTACAAACATAGGCTCTTGAGTGAATTTCAATCATCTCATTCTCAAGCAGATAGTCCTATATTTTTTCCTGTGAGCCTGAAATCATTCTTATTCTCCTAGAAAATCATGCACATAAATAGGGCAAATAGCCCTGAGAGAAAAGCAGTCTCTTTCCCTACCAAATATTATAGTAACTGGTGTGTTAATTCTCCAGATATCACTCTCGGTGTGCTGGGTAACAAAAGGCTGAATAGTGTCTAATCGTTTAGCAGCAATCCAGGAAAAAGCAGAAGGTTAAGAACAAGTTCCTAATGTCTGTAAAATCACTGGGACACTAGAAAGGGAACTGAAGTGTACCAGAAGGGACCTCTTGAGGGTCATTAAAAAAACCAGAAACTGATTATGAACAGAGCTTTTACCCAAAGAACTGGAGGGGGCCAGCAAAACCGTTCTGCTTAACTCCAGCTAAATGTCTAATATTGGAGACATTTTGTACACAGCTCATAAAAGATAATGAGGATAGCTTTGGTAGCTTTTTAACAAAGTTGATCTTGTCAGTGTTCACAGAAATATGATGTGAGCATGCACTCTCAGAACATACAGACTATGGTGGTCATACATAGGGAAGGGAAGATGGTAAACCAATACTCTGCATTTCACCCCTGTAATATGCCCTATCTATTATGCATGAGAGAAATTGCACTGACCTAACAATATGATGCAAACAGAAGTAGCAATGAAGCTTGGTGTTATGCCTGCCAGTTTGGTATCTCACCTTACCACAATGCAGGATATGTGGAAAGTTGGCAATGTTGGGTGATGCTGCATACATCAGACTAGATTTGTGTATCTTTCCCTTCAGAATAAATGAGAAATAATGTTTTGACCTAAAGCTGATTGAAATCTATCACCATAAGCAAAGTCTAGATTATAACCTAATAGTTTTCTATTCAGTTTCTACAATGGGAAAGCAACCCACTGAAAATGCAAAACATGGCAGTGGGTATTGGGGTGTTTGTTCTCCTACTGTCTCTGATCCTGATCCTCTGTACACTTTTGGGTGAGTCACAATTTAGCTATGATTAATTTTCCCAAGGAGTACAATTTGTGTATCTTACTCGGGTACTCTAAGAATGATTTGTAAAAATAAGTTTGAGATTCCAGTGGGATGCTGTTTTAGAAGTTCAGGATGTTACTGGTCACCTTAAAAAGTAGGGAGCTGACTCTGTTTTGCTTTTAGACCACAGAGCAGTACTGTTGGGGATAATATTGAATACCTTTCAAAATTAAAGTTCTTTGTATTTCAGAGGAAATAAACCTTTTCTCTTTAAAGAGACATTCACAGGGATGAATTAAATGTCAGTCAGTCTAAAAGTAGTAAGGCCAGATTGTGAAACTTTTGTGTCATTGCTCTGTGATTCCAGCTATCTTCAATGAATAGAAAAAAAATGTGGGAAATTCAGGTGGAAGGAATGCACAGAAATTGAAGTCAAAGAAAAATATTCTTTGTGAACTTGGCAAAGTGAGTTTTCTAAGCTGAAATAGCTTTTAAGCAATTAGCATCTGCTGTGTGCAGGTAAAGAGTGACACACAGCCCCAGATGAAGGTCTCCAAGAGTTAGTGGCCATCTGGATTTTGGTCTTTAACAAGAGTATGCTTAGTTCTGGGTTTCACCTGGCCTATGAGAAATCCCTCCCTCTGCCCAACACTGCACAATCAGCCCTGAGTCATTGGTGAGAAAAACAGTGAGACAATTCCTCTGTCAGGTTCAAAGTTTTCTGAAGTCAACAGAAAGATCATTACTGAAGAAGTTGACCTCTGAATTGATGCATTGCTCCCAGTTTTCCAAACCAAAGTTACTCAAAGAAAATCCACTTCTGAGCTGTAAGTGGCTTGACATGCAATAGTCTCTGTTGGGACATATGGCTTGGGAGCATTAACATCTGAAATTACACATAGAAAATCAGCTCTTAATGGGAGAATTTTGTCAATAGGTTTTTGTATTTTTTTAAAAATGCAACTAAGTTTTCCTTAGAACTGATAAGAGGTATCAGACCCAACCACAGAGTCTTAATTCTCTGGAGTAATGTAGTCTTAGAAGTGAAAGTATAGTTTGTGAAATTCAAAGAATAAGAATCAGAACCAACTGACAAACAGTTTCTGACTACTCTGTATCTAAAAATGGGCCAATCTCATTTATTCTATTTTAAAAATCTGTATCCATACTGCTTGTATGCCAAGTTCAGCATGATGGAAATGAAAATGGTTGAGGTATAAACCCTTGAAAACAGGATTTATAATGGAAACAGTAATTGACTTTTAACTACCGCATCAAAAATACAATACTATAATACAAAGCCTAGCTCTTGGGATCCCAGCTCCATTTCTAACCTCAGGTTGGCAGACAAAAACCTCACCACAAAGCTAACTAATGTTTATAGGTTTGGGTTTTTTGTTATTTTCTTTTTTCTTGCAAAAGGAACATGGAAAATGAAAAGAAATTATAGAAGCAAAGCAAAGCTGGCCAACAGTTCAAAAGTTCTCTCTTGTTAAGTTTTTGATGTTTTTCCCACTTGCTGGTTTTCTCTTAACTCGTAAGAGTTAAGATCTTAACTCGTAAGAGTTAACTCGTAAGAGGAGATGCCATACCTCTTCTCTGGATGACTGCTCTATTTTGGTTGATTATTTTATTCAGCTTTTATTATGAAGCTTAAATCATAACCAAGGCTTCATCTCAGCTTTACAAATACTTGTCTGTTCCTCCAAAGGTCAGAAATGTGAATGGAGAAGACAAAAAAGACCAGTATCTTTACAGATATTGACTTTTCCTTCTCTGCATGACTGTAGCAGAGAAGAGATGCAAAATGGCCTGAAATGGAGCAAAGAAAATCTTCAACGGATCTCATTAAAAATGCTTACAAAGACTTTGCCTAGTCTGAACTGGGGTGTTACTTTTGCTGCTAGTTACAGTTCTCATGACATCTTGTAATTTTGGTTTATATGGAAAGTACCAGCCTGACCTGAAATTCTCATTAAAGGTTGTGAAAAGGGGAAGATCAAGAAGTTCACTGGTCACGTGACCAGGAAGATCACTCAGCCACGGTCAATAAACCCATACATGGACATGTGAAACAAAACTGAATACTATGAAATCTGCTTGAGGTACTTTAAAAATTCTTACTTTGTGCATTGGTAATTTATCAGTTTCGTATTTTTGGAGGTACTAAAGAGAAGTAGAGGACACAGCAGGAACATTTTCTGTCTATAAATAAGTTTAGTTCAGCTACACATTAAAAGAAAAATTGTAACCACTTCGCTTTTCTTTAGGTATTGAAGATGATATGTAGCCTTAAGCTTAGATCTCAGCAAAGATGCACCTTCACGTCTTCAGGCATTGCTTGTTGCACTCAGCTCACAGTAGTAACAGTAACAGTAGTTGCAACCATACCAGCCAGGTGCACAGGTTGAGCAATTCAAAGACCTGCTGATGATCACTATTAGCCCACATATGTGTACTCAAAACAGAGAAAATAGGTCACGTATATTGCAACAGTATAACTTACCTATTCTGAGGCAAATTTCCCAGTAATGGTCCCATTGGCACATTTTTTTCCTACCTTTCACTATTGATTACCTTTAATTGCAATCTATCCTGTTGATGTTAGTGTAAATAGGATCCGGGACCTAACACAGAACATTGCTGTTACAGGTCTTTTTCCTGGAAAGGAGACAATTTACCTTTACTGGCATCCAAGTCTTCACTCAAAAGACACCTCCCTTTGAAAATGATTGGGAAATTACCAGTGCAAATACACATAAAGATTCCAAAAACTGCTTCTTTATGATGAGTGATTTATGATTTATACTTTAAACTATATAAGCTATGTATTTCTATTTGGATTTTGAAAAACAAGCCAGGAAAAGCAACAATAGCATAGTAAAAAATGTATACAGTTGTGGAATGTTAGTACAGTCTTTGGCAAAGTATCAAATAATGATAAAGCACAACTCTATAGGGATATTAACATTTTTAAAGCAATCAAACTTGAAATAAATCTGAGAATATATGCTTAAATTCTGATAAAAAGAAAAAAACAACCAAAAAACAAAACCAACTTGAATATGCATTTTGTAGCTAACTGCTCCCTGTTGTTTTGGGCACTTGTCCTGCTTTACTACAATTTTTGAGAAGGAAAAACCTGAATGAAGCACAAGTTATATTTCAAGTCCTATTTTAGGTGGTTTGCAATCATGGATTTCCCTATTTTTCTTATCATTTTTCTTCAGTTTGCCTTTTTAAGAGTATTATCCAATTTGGCTTGGCAAGGTTCAAGTGCACAATTACAACCTTTTCCATGACCCAAAAGTCAGTGCCACTCTGTGGGCTGGCAGTTTGCAAATAAAACATACCCTTAATGAAGTGCGGAAGCTCCTGTATTTTTCCTTCCTCAGGAGACATGCCTTAATCTCTGGCTCAGAGCCTTGTCAAATGCTGCAGTAAAGAACTGGCAAGCTCAATGCTGCTAATGGATTGAAATCTCCACCAGGTTGTTCATTTTTTTGTTTTTTTTTTCCTTTTTTTTGTTTTTTTTTCTTTTTCCCCTAAATACTGCAGCAACTAAAGCATCACTCCAGTCCTCTGTCTTTTACAATGATTGGCTGGGGACAATGACAACTCTACAGTACACGTAAGAGAAATTTAAATTACTCCACTAGAACTCATCAATGATTTGGTTGCTTATATAGGTCAATTATTAAGGGAAAAAAATAAAATTAAAACCAGGAGCTGATCTGTGTATTGGATATAAAACTGGTATTTATGCTTGTAACTCTTGTGACAGGTTCTGTAAGCCATAGGTATTTTGTCTCTTCTGTACTAGAAGCTGAAACCATAAGCTAGTGAATCACATTTGAGTAGCTAAAAACTACTAAAACGCAGTACAGGAAATTATCGCAGCCTCTTGGGGTTATTTCCAGGATATGTTTGACTAATATTGAGATAAGAATAACTCTCACTAGTTGTGGCATAAATTGAGAAAACTCTGCATTTTTTAAAGAACTTAGACTTTTTAAATATTTTTTTTTCTTTCACATAAATATGCTATGTAATCTCAGGATATGTTTTCTAACAGTACTGGTTTTTATGCAGCTGAAAAAAATCACTTGTTCAAGTTCATCTCTTTAAAAAGTGATTTTTTTAGAACGGTCCAGATAAGCAGTCAGGGTACAAAAACCTAAGCATATTTGCAGTGTGGTTTACAATGAGCTGCATTGCAACTGGTTGGTGTCCAGAGCTTGCAAACTTGTATAACAGGGGATGAAAAGAAAGAGGGAGGGACGAAGTGAAAAGGAGGAAAATAAGGAAGGAGAGAATGAGTGAGGGAAGGGAGGGAGAGAAACTGTTCAGTCACTCATGCTGGAATCTGTAGTGTTCCCTTAGTCTCTTAACCTGGTTCTGTCAATGTCAATAACCCCACGACATTCTGGGAGGAGGAAATAACATGGCCTGATGAGTAAAGAAAGCAGCTTGGTGCTGAAATATTACATTATCAAATAATGTAGGTGAGTTAGTGCTGTGTGTTCTTATCATTGTGATGGAAAGCTGCTGGTATGATTGTGCTTATTTGAAACACAGGGACTCCTAGAGAGAAAGTAGGTTACTCTCAATTCTGCTGGTGGATGGAAAGGAATGAAAAGGCACATATTCATACTGCTGCTTATTTAGACCCTTGCTCTATCATGTTACTGAAGGGACTTTGATGCTGTTTATCTACTGAGCAGATGGGAAGTCAGGTTCTTCCAGCAATACTTTTGGCAGATCAAAATGATTGCATGCTGCATCTAAGCTGATGCTCTCCATAGAGTTCCTGTGCATCTATGGGAACAACTGAAATACTGGAATAACTATTCTTGAAATATTTCCCTCAGCAAGGAATTGATATGACCTGCAATGACCTCCTGTCTCATTATTTCTGCTCCTTAGACGATTTCATTAGGGAAAGTGTGTGAATGGAGTCCATCCACTCACCGTTGCACACAGATGATCTAGAACCTCTGCAGCATCTCAGCAGCTGCCTGTGCAGCAATTTATTTAAAAATACTTTTGAGCTGCTAGCTGAAAGAAGTGGTTTGCAATCTGTAAAGACAACAGGTAGATTTAGGAAGGGAAATAAGATTAAGATAAGAACTGACCAAGCTGTGAAGTGCTGTGTCAGTGATTTTCTGGAGGGGGAGAAAAAAAAAGGAATAAGTAGTGTTTGACTATCTTTTCTTAGGAGACTGAATTTCATATTAAACAGTTGTGCTTCTAAAATGACTTGAAAGAAGGGTGAAAGGACACCAGAGTCTTAGGGGGAAAAGGAAATTTATGGAGGAGCTCAGAGGCTGCAGAGGAGCTGAAGCTCACAGACAGGACTGGTCAGAGTTGTCTGGAGTAGGAAGGCATGGAGAAAGGCATGAGTGGAGAGATTCAAACATATTTGTTAAAGTTTTGCAAGGATGGACTAAAGAAATTAAATCCCATATGAAGTAAGAGGAAAGGACTTCAGGAGCTGCTGGAATGTGGCTGCATTGTTTTGTTGCTGGAGCTCAGATGAATAATTTTGGACTTCAAAGTGAAATCTGTGGACCATGTATCAGTGAATGGTATCACAAGTTTCTTAATTCTGCCTGCATGGACCTTGATTAGTGGTAAAGGCCCAAAGTGTGTAAGACATGTATTAATGTAAGGCCTCCAGTTGTAAATCAATAGTTGAAATAAATGAATCTCACTGTTCGTTATGGAAACTTTATTCTGAGGATAATTACAAATCTAAAAGTGAAAGTGAGATTTAAGCTCTGTGTTAATCTGCAGAGATATGGCAAGCAGCACACATACTTAATCAATCACAGTGTAGCTTCCTTGTTTAAGACGGAGCTTGCAGCTTCTTTATTCTGAAAAATACAGTATATTCATTCGTCATGTTTATTCAAATTAGGGCATCTGAGGGGTAATGAAAAAGTTATTCTGCAAAATTATCTGCAGTGGTTTAAAGAATGTACCTGCCAATATAAAGACCAGTAAATCTGGCGATGACATGTTTGAAGAGAGTTCAGCAGCCCAGTTTTGTCTTATGTAAAACAACTGAATTTGCAGCACAAGCTCCTATGACTTCATTGTCCAAAACAGCCAGCATCTGTAACTTTGCATTTCTTCATCTCGATAAACTTGTGTTATGTTTCTGTTGCTAAATTTAAATGTTCATTCACTACACTGGAAGTTTGGAGTGTATCAGAGCTACATTAGGAAGCATTGTGTTAATTGTTGTTACATCACTTTAGATGTCACTTTTATTCCTGAAGAAAACCAAAGTTTTATTATTATCACTGTTTTTGCAGAGCAATATATTTACTTGATGACTTAGAGTTCTATATATCTCTTTCTTACTGGATTTCTTTATGTTTTATAAAGTATGGTTGTTTGAGTAGCACGTAAATTGGCAGTCAGAATATTTATTGTTTTTCTCTGTTCTTTCATAGGTCCTACTGCCAGTTTCTCTTGCACCTCCATCTCTTCAGAATTAAAAAAATAGAAATAACAATCTTGCTCTTTCTCTCCCTTTCAAGTAGGTAGGAGAAAATTGCTTGATTAGATTATAGGGTCCGTATATGTGTGTCAAGAATTTATTGTGGGAAATCTATACTACAGCCAAAATGATTAATGGTAATTAATGTTCCCACAAAAGAATTAATAGTGAGCAGCCACTTACCATAAAGTTTTTCCTTGACATTTCTTACTAAAAATAAAAATTCTGAGCATGCCACATAGATTTGGGGAAACAAGAAAGTGAAAGATTAGGTAAAGAAAGCATCTTACTGTAATTTAAACAATTATTTTTCTGACAGGTTTTATCTCCCATCTGGAAGAAATAAACATATTAATTTTTTTATTAAAATATTTAGGCTTTGTGAGACTATTGTTTTTTTCCCTAGTGCAACAATAAATGTTTATTTCTGCCAGAAACCAAGAAGTTTCTCTATGAGGCTTTTAGTGATACTTAGCCAAAGGTATGAGTCTCTTAACCTAATAAATACAGCTCTTATGCACTTGCTTTCTCTTCTTCAGCACACATTTTGATGTATAAGTGGTATTCCTATAGAGACCATGTCATCCACTTGTATTGATCATCTGCCTTCTGATCCTCTGAGGCACTGGCACCTTTGATTATTGTTTATGAAGGATGAAGTGCATGATATCAGTTAAAGAATAGCTCCAAAATAGAGAGTTAAACCACAGCCACAGTAAATTTCCAAATAAATAACAAAGGCTTACAACAAGATCTTCAGACATACGGGCTGGACACTGGATGTGTCCAGAGAAGGAGTTTAACGTGACCTAGTGAGCTCTTGCAAAATCCTCCTTCTGTTGCTTCTGCTATGCCTATCCCCTGTTGTGTTCAATTGGCATTGCTTTAAATATCACCTCCTACCCATCAGCGCAGCGGGGGCAATGTGTCTGGATGAAATAGTAGGAGACTGGTGTCAGATCAGAAAAGGGATTGCATCCATTTGGGAAAAAGTTCTTGGCCAAAGTGTCCAGTACAGAGTGAAATTTCATCCTTTGAAGAAAAAAAAAAAAAAAAAAAGTGTGTAAAAGAAAAATACTGTCAGATGTCCATGTACTATTAACACAGAATAATTTATACTGAATTCTGCTTTTTCAGTTTTGGTAGATTTTTATGTGCTCTGCCTATGATCTGGATGTGGCTAGGGTTTCTATGTCTGTGCTTCTGGCAAATGTGGTCAGTATTTAACCCAGACTGTATTTTTGTGCTTACCATCTGCTTAATTCTGAATGTCAGATCCACAACTGGCCTGCTAGTTATTTCTATTCAGCTATTTTGAACTCAGCCCTGTGCAGCACATAGGACAGGATGTGCTAGTTATGTCAAAATGTCAGCCGAGCTGAATCTCCTCCTAAAAGCTAAAACTAAATCTTTCTTTGTGGAAATAAGAAAAACGGATGATTCTTTAAAATAATTATTGCATTGCTTTCTCCAACCTTGTGTTTTCTTGGCTTTGTTATAATTAGAAGAAAAAAGAATGAAAAAATGTAACAGGAAAGGCTGAGCTTGCAAGAGTTTTCAATCTGATTGGAATACCAAGTCAATGGGCATATCACACTAAACTCATGCTGAGCAATTTTCAGTAAGATTCTATATTTTCAGTTGTGGAAAAACTTCAAAATGTGACTTAGCCTGGAAAAGGTTAGCTGAAGTGGGCTATTAGATCCTAGTCCTGATCCTATCACCCTTCCAGCCTTTCTTACACAGCCATGCTACTGAGATGCTTGTTTGAATATGTTTTGAGAGTCTCATAAGAAAATAATTGGAATATTTTTAATGACTCGCTGCAGCTTAGAAATCTGGACATAACAAAGGAATACTGGGAAAATTGCTTACTGTTGTTTCTTGTAAGAGACATTACTTAACACTCATTTGCATACTTCACAGGTCTGATTCAGACTTACATTTTTTGATGTCTCAAACAAACGGCAGCACCTTTACCAACAAACACACTGACAAGTGGATTAGACAAGCAAGTGGGCTGGAGAAATCTGCTTCCAGTCTTCTGATGTATGTCGAGGACCTACATCTAGAGGTAGAAGAACTGCTGCAAGATGAGACGAAGACCTTAGGATATTTCTTTGGTGCCCATAACTTGAGTCATGGGCAGTCTAACCTTGAACTCAAGGGGGTTTGCCCATCTGTTGGGACAGCAGTTCTGCAGTCTTTGCAATATAAGTACAATCCCATAGAGATCAGAACTGTTGTGTGGTTTTGAAATTTTCTTGGAATCAAAATATGACCATTTTATGTTTTGAGAGGTTGGAGGGAGTGTGGAAAAGGAGGGCTTGCCTTGGTGTGACTTGTCTCCTAAGCTACAGTGCACTTGGAAAGTGTGGCCCCTGATGCAAGAGGCTGAGGATGAGAAGTGCTGTATGAGGATTAGAAAGAGGTTTTTCATTACTCTGATTCCTGAGTGGTTCCTTTGAAAAGGGTGCTGCATGTGCTCCACCTTGCTAAAAGGTAGCTCTGCCTGCCAGACCACTGATGGAAGAACGTGGGTGGAGATCTATCCTTGCATTCAGCATATTGGACACCATTTGAGGAGGTCTTTTTCCTCACCCTCGCACAATCCTGGTTGGAAATGGTCCCTTAAATGAAATATGCAGTAGAGCTGAGTAAACCTATGTTACAGTCCAAAAACAGTTATCCAAACCCTATCTGCCAGGTTTAAAATGTTAAGGTATGTGCGATTGTAAACCATTTATTGTTTATAAATTCACAGTCCTCTTGGATGTCTCTGGATGCTGGATTTTGCTTATGGATTTCTGAACTAGCTGAAGGAAATGTAAAATCAAATGTAGACAGACAGCTCCCTCTTGAATTACATATTCACAGAGGCTCAGGAACACTTGTTATGCTAGCAAGGGTGCGGAATAAATTATGCTCAGGAAATTTGCTCTAGATCCACCTATTTCAGATGATAGGCTTTGTGTGCAGCATTAAAGCCCCTCCTCGGGGAGCTGTCATCAGCGTGGTGCAGACAGGTGGATCTGGACATGAACTGTCTTGCAGTGTGGCAGAGAACCAGCAGATCAATATTTAATGTGAAGGCTGTTGCAACCTCTCACATGCATAATTTATTCCTGCTTTTGGGTACAGATGGACCTGAATCAAGCCATGCATCCCGACTACAGGGGTATTAGGATTAGGTCCAATCATTTTGGATTGTCCTCACCTTCAAAATGGGGGCAATTTGAAAGCCAGTATTTAACCATTGCCTTCATCTTTCCTTTGCACAGCACAGAAACACAGAAAGACTTTTGGGGAGGTCTTTGAAATTTGGGTCAAATTACACTGACTTTCTCTTCTGAGGGCACATAACACTGTTTGTGTTTCAGAACAGAATTAGGGACCTAGAAAGAATTAAGCATTTCTGAGTTTAATTAAGTGCAGTAAAAACATATGAGCAAACTCAGCCTCATAAAAGAGAACTTTATTGTACAAATTGACAGAAAATAAAAGCCTGTTGGGATTAAATAAAAAAAAGATCTGAAAAACGCATTATGGTGTGTAACCTAGCCACCCTGGCTTATTTCAGTGGGTGAATATCTCTGCTTAAGAATTATTTTTTTTCCCTGCTAAACGATTAAGTACCGGTGATATGATAGCATGCAATGCTAGCATAACAAGGTATGAGCAAGAGGGATTTGCCTTTGACTAGTTAAGAAATAAGCTTACTAATTCACAAATTTATTATGAGATTAGCCTTTAATACCTGCTAATCACCTTTGTCAAGGAAAATTTCTTCTTTTCAAAAAGCAAATGAAAATTATAGATGGGTCTTGAGCCAGACTTGTGGGTGGTAGACAGTGTTCATGAGAAGTCCAGCCTCTGTCTTTGAGCAAGAGAAGAGATAGTGTTTTAACAGACTGGGTACTGAGTGCAATGCAGCATAACACAGTAGAGAACAGAAACAAGACAGGCATGGCAAAATATCAGATGCCTTAAGATTATTAATCTCTTTATAGAAAACAAGTTTGATATCTGTCAGACTGTCCATTAATTTGATGGACATACTTTTAAGAGCTTATAGTTGTATTTTAATGCAGCCAAAGGCACGAGTAAAAATGCATTCTTATATACAGAGAAGTATTCCCATTTCAAAGATGATATTGTCATATAGATATAAGAACATCAGTATTTGCTAGTGTCTTGTTATTATCTACTTTGCAATAGGCCATCTGGACTTCAACTAAGAAAAGGCTCCCAATGCGTTAGGCTCATGCAAACATCTGGTGAAAAAAAGACATTTCCGCCCAAGGACTTTTAGCTCAAAGTAATAAAAAAGGTAAAGTGTGGGAGAAAAAAAAAAGGGGGACAGAAGGGGAAAAAAAAGAAAAAACAACTTTCTACAGTCCCACAACCTTTTACTAACTCATGGAAATCTGTCTCCTGACTCCCAAACTAGCCTTATTGCTAAGAGAATATTGCATAATTGTTGAGCACAAGTATATGCTCAAGTCACTCATGCAACAGTACTGTGAACAGGTACAAGAGTAGCATGAACCTTGTTGTATGCCAGAAATTACTGTAAAGACAAATACCGATATAAACATTTGTTGCATTACTGTCATTAGCTCTCAGGTCCAAAAGCTACAGGTGAATGACAAGATTTTGTACACAGGTGTTGAATGTGGTACAAAATTGTCCTCTCTAGATAACAGGCAGTCACATCAGTTCGTTCTTATATTCCTCTATAGAAACTGAGTGAAACAATGATTTGAGAATCAGCACTTATAGAAATTAAGAGAACAAAATAAACATTGTACTGTAAGAGGCAGCATTACTGAAACTTCATTGCCTGGGGATTTGGGTCCTTCTATCCCACCAGATACGAATGTCTCCACTTTCTTGCACTACCTCCAGTCCCCTCCATATAGCCTACAGACATCCCTCATTTTCCCCTGAGGAAAGTCCCCTTTTCAGTCCCTTACCTACCTCCAGCTGCCATTGATGTTTGCAGAAGTTACATGAACTTAATTATCTTCAGGGCTTGTATCTCTCTATTGGAATTGGATTGAAATAAGCAAATGAATTTGATAATAGTTAAGGGAGAAAATCTCTGGAAGATAGGGCCAATGCGTAAGCTTCAATTCTTCAGGAGAGTTGTGTGAAAAACAGAACTTGGAAAAGTGTGGGGTTTTGAAAAATATAAAAGTATTTGTACTGTAACAATTGCCTGGTTATGGAATGAAAGAGAATAAACAATGGGATTAAGTACCCAGGGAACTACAGACAAGTCAGTCTCACCTCTGGCTCTCACCTGGCAAACTCTTGGAGCAGATTCTCCTGGAAGGCATGCTAAGGCACATGAAAAACAACAAGGTGCTTGGTAACAGCCAGCATGGCTTCACTAAGGGGAAATCCTGCCTGACCAATTTGATGGCCTTCTGTGATGGGGCTACAGAACTGATGGACAGGGGTAGAGCAGTTCATGTCAACTACCTGGACTTTGACACCGTCCCACATTACACCCTTGTCTCTAAACCGGAGAGACATCAATTTGATGGATGGACCACTCGGCGGATAAAGAACTGGCTGGATGGTTGCACCCGGAGAGTTGTGGTCAATGGCTCAATGTCCAGCTGGAGACCAGTAACGAGTGGTGTCCCTCAGGGGGGACCGGTCTTGTTCAACTTCTTTGTCGGTGACATGGACAGTGGGATTGAGTGTGCCCTCAGCAAGTTTGCTGATGACACCAAGCTGTGTGGTTCGGTTGATACCCTGGAGGAAAGGAATGCCATCCAGAAGGACCTTGACACACTTGTGAGGTGGGCTGATGCCAACCTCATGAAGTTTAAGCATGCCAAGTGCAAGGTCCTACACCTGGGTCGGAGCAATCTTGGGCACAGATACACGTCAGGCAGAGAAGGGATTCAGAGCAGGCCCGCACAGAAGGACTTGGGGGTGTTGATTTATAAGAAACTGAACATGAGACGGTTTCAGTGTGCGCTCAAATTCCAGAAAGCCAACTGTATTCTGGGCTGCATCAAAAGGAGTATGAGCAGCAGGTCAAAGGAGGTGATCCTGCGCCTCTGCTCTTGTGAGACCTCACTTGGGGTATTGTGTGCAGTTCTGGTGTCCTCAACATAGAAAGGACATGGAACTGTTGAAACAAGTCCAGAGAAGGGCCACGAGGATGATCAGGGGACTGGAGCACCTCCCGTATGAAGATAGGCTGAGAAAGTTGGGGCTGTTCAGCCTGGAGAAGAGAAGGCTGTGTGGAGACCTCATAGCAGCCTTCCAGTATCTGAAGGGGGCCTATAGGGATGCTGGGGAGGGACTCTTCATTAGTGACTGTAGTGAGAGGACAAGGGGCAACAGGTTCAAACTTAAAGAGGGGAAGTTTAGATTGTATATAAACAAGAAGTTCTTTACTGTAAGGGTAGTGAGGCACTGGAATGGGTTGCCCAAGGAAGCTGTGAATACTCCATCCCTGGTAGTGTTCAAGGCCAGGCTGGACGAGGCCTTGGGTGACATGGTTTAGAGTGAGGTGTCCCTGCCCATGGCAGAGAGGTTGGAACTAGATGATCTTAAGGTCCTTTCCAACCCTAACTATTCTATGATTCTATGATTCTAAGTAGAGAGGAAAACAAAGGTCAGAGGTCAGTTCCCTCCTTGGGTGACATGGAGAAAGAGATTAGGAGTTTCAGTAGTTGAGAATATAGCCTTTTCAAAATGAGACAGTAGTTTCAAGTCTAATCATTAGACAAAGCTTGTTTATTCATTTCATTAAAGAGATGTCAGACTTAGGGTTCTCATTCATTCATTCACCTCCTATGTTTTCTACACACTGCAGAAGGGCATGCAAGTGGGAAACAAAGTCTGCCCTGGGATCTTTGAGTATGGGACACCCAGTGCCGAAGGTCTTTGTGGTGTTGGGAACAGGCTAGGTTCCTCTTGGGAGAAGCCATAGGCAAACAGCTCTGTAGAAATACACACACTTTATTACACCATAGAAGACAGAGAAGTAAATTGTTCCTCTTGTCTTTCAAGTGGCAGTTTCAAGGCTAAATGTGAGTGTTCTTGCACAAAGACACAATCAAGAGGAATTTGAAAATTATTCAGCAAACTTATAGAGCTTCCTGAACTCAAGACAGGCAAAAATACTAGGACCTGAGCCAGGAGGAAATATTCTATAACTTTAATGCCTTTACCAATCAATTTCTATTTGGAAATGTTTGTTTATTTTCTTTTTCTTTAATTTTTTTTTTTCTCTTATAGCTTAGATAAAAATATTAAAGCATGATAATGATGTAGTGGAACAGTCATGTTTAGCTTGGTGATAACTAAGAGTTTTAGATATCCTGGTGTTGGTTTTGAAGCAAATATGGGCTTGTATGTATGAGTTATGCCTACAGTTATGCATGTAAGTACATCCTCTTTCTTTTTGTGCTGTTTGTGTGTGTGTATATATATTTGAGATGGCAGTGACATGCTAAATGAATTAGAAGATCACTCTTCACAGGCATACAGGATTTGCTGGATTCAAAGACTGGCAGTGAAGGTGAGAACTGATTTCTTAGCATACTCATTTTTAAACTCTTTAATAGATAGCTTTATTACCACATAGGTAATAGTGAAATACTATATTTCAGTTTAAGCTTTTATTTTTTCCATACTCAGTGCATTCAGCCTTCCTCCATACATGAGGTCAGAACAGCAAGATTAAAGAGGGGGTTGATGCTCTCACTTCCCACTCTCAGACCAAGAACTACAGCTCCACAACAATTTTCTTCCAGCCCACAGGCTGTAACAAGTAGTCAGTCACACCAGCCCTCTCTGTGATTGTACCTGCCTTATTTATTAGCCAACGGATGTAGCTCTGTCCCTTTTTTCAACCCAGATTTAGTGCCTATGTGTGCACGGTCAATTCACTCACCTTTCTGAAAGTTGTATAGGGTGAGGAGAGGCAGAGATTTTCCATGCCTGTTCACTGACTGGCTCTCAGCAGACTTTCACTTCAGCATTTTAGGGTTTTGTATGAACCTAGGTGATTCTTAAGCATTAGTGTGCAAAAAATACAAGTATTTCTTGCAAAGATGCAGATGTGCTTGTAGAGTGGTGTGGTGCATCAAAGCAGCTGGGTTACCTTGTGCAAGTGGGTGTCATCACAGCATCAGCACTTCAAAATCAGTGCACGTCATATGACAGTATTAATATGTAAAGCAGCTAGGTGAGGAAGGAACACATAAAACTGCAAGAGAAACTGTTTGTAAATTCTGTGCTTACAAAACAGTCCATATACTTTGATGATGGAGCTAATTTTAATAATTCTAATAGCAGTTTCTAATAATTAGCTGATCTAATTTAGATTTGCATTTCACTGTTTCAAAGCTATACTATTGCAAATGGTTGAGGAACCTTGCCCTTAAAAATGGTGATAATATCCTGGTGACCTGGGACTGCTGCTGGAGAAAAGATTTTGCCTAAAAGGGTTTCAGGAAGTTACAAAACTCCTTTACATGGCCTGTTGGATCTGTGTGTGATTTCCAACATTACACAAAATAAATACCAGGAGACTGGTGTGGTTTATACAAGAGTTTATAGAGAAAAAAATCCACCCAGCAGCTCCCTTGCTGAGGATTACAACCAGGTCTCTGCTGCCAAGTTCTCTGTTTAGGTAAAGCATGAGAAAATCTAGCATTTTTTTAGAGTCACAAAAGGGGTGCTACAGGGGGCAGTGAGAAGCTGACAGCTCTTGCTGCTTAAAAGGCAGCTGTTCCTTCTCAGGTACTATTATTAATAAACCCTAAGGTAATGTTTGCTCTGAAATATGTCTAATTGAAATAATTTACCCTAACCCTTAGAGAATGATGAAACTGTTTTCATCGTGTTCACATACAGCAAAATAATTATGAGATGCCATATGGAAAAGACATCATGTGGTATATGTATTTCTGAATGTATACTTTTTGAAATGGTTCCCACAGATAAATCATATAGCTAATTTACAAAGAGGAGGTGGATGGTTGTTCTTAAGTATGCAGTTTAAGTTTAAAATGGTTTCAGGCTCGGTAAATTTACAGTGGTGATGACATGCAGTAATTGCACTGATCACAGGATGTATATCACAGAAAATGTCGATACTGCCATTAAGTTGTACTGCACAAAATGGAGCAGGGAAATTCTGCTGGTGACTTTGCTATTGCAGTGTGCCACCCCTCAAAGCAGGGTTGGACATAAAAATTTAAACCCCTCTCAGATCCTGTGTGATCCTGAGCTCATTTTGCTTCAGAGTCCACTGAAGCACTGGAGATGCTCCCCCATCATCAGGGAGTCTCTGAAGTATTTCTGGTTTGCACCTGGAAAGCTCTGAGCTGACACTTAAGCAAAAGGAATACTCCCCTCCCACAAATTTATTTTGAGCAAAGCCCACGAAAGAAAATTTCTTATGTTTCTGTTCCCCACTTTTCACCTCTTGAAGGCTTTTGAAAAGGTCTTATTCCTAATATCATCCGTAGTCACAAGCATTATCGTGTATATGTATGTTATATCTCTGTATTTTTATGTATGTAGGCTTTGTTATATAGGGTAGCAGGAGAATTCTGTTGGGCATTTCTTGGTCTTTTTCCAGGAATAAATGGTAGATGATGAGACATCTGAGGTTCTCTTCCTGTTAGTTAAGAAGTTTTGAAGGTGCTTTTTGAATAAGGAACTCTTATTAACATTTCTAGATGTCTGGCTGGAGATCAGGCTTTCTTGTCAGACTTCTGGTAGTTCTTGTTTCCAGATGGATGGAAGAAAAGTAAGAGAATAGCTTATTACACCCATTCTGTTTCATGTCTGATTTGAAACCAGCAAGTGAAGGAGACAGAAAGAAATCTCATCCCGTCCAGTCCATTCCCTTTATTTCTAAGGACTCATCAAAAAAAAAGGTTACCTCTAATTTGAGCAGTTCAGGTTAGCCTGTGTTGTGTTTAAATTAGCTCACCAGTCACTTATGCAATTATTTCTATGATGTTTGGTGGAATATTTGAATGATCTTAGGTACAAAAAACCTCTATTTTGCAAGAATTACAGACATACACTGCAGCTGTGTTGTTTATCCGCCAATGATGACATCATTACCCTGCATTACCACTCTAGGTAGTGTATTTGTCAACAGCCAGTAACTGATGAGTACAAGGAAAATATTTACTCATCTTCTGTGCTGTGGCATTACCCCAGTAATGCCATTTTAGGAAGATCATACTGTATTTCTGAGATTCGTGCTACAGAAACTGAAAATCTTTGGTATTTCTGTTCATGTAATGTCAATCCTCAAATGACCCCCTTTTCAAGACAATTCAAGTAATTACAGTAATCTGCTTTTTTACAGGAAAAAATAATTTTTTTTTTTTTTTTTAAAGAAGGAATGAAGATATATTTCCCACAAATATCTAAGGGTGGGAGTTTTTTAATACCCTCACTGCTTGTGAAGCTCTAGGGACATCCATATTTGATGACTCCCTAATCTTCCCAGGAGTAACCACATATGCTAATATTTACTCACTCTGTCTGTACAGATACAGTATCTGAATGCTGCTGATGCATTAACGTGGAAGTATTTAAACTGAGCTTTTCTGCAATGCATCATCCCTGGGAACTGTCTGCACTGGAGAGGTAGCGTTGCATCTTCCTCCTCTCTGTCATTCCTGCTTTTGGATGAGAAATGTGATGATCTTTCTCCATTTCTAATGTTGCACAGATGAAAAGGCATGTTCCCCTTTTAGCGACTTCCAGTCATTTGTTTTTATGCTCACTGAAGGTGTATTGCATTTTCTGCTATTAAAGTGCCCTAAACCAAAAGTCACATTTTTTTCCCAGTGAGTTACAGTAGATTATTATTTCACTACAGTATCCAAAAGCATGAAATAAAGATATATGATAACTCTTGTGTTTTCCACTTCAGTTCATGTAATGTGGGGAAGGTAAAGTGTCTCTTGCTGCACTGTATCCCTTTTTCTTTTTTCTCTTTGGAGTAGTATGTGCTGCGTGATTAGAGGATAGTGAGAAGGTCACTGACCAAACTTTATCTTCCACACAGTTTCCCACAGCATGTATTCCTCCTAGGGAACATTTTCTCAGCTCAGGTTATTTCCAGAAATGTTCTGAAACCATAAGAACAGTCTTTGCAGTAAAACATTTCATTCCCACTTTTTATCCTTTATCTTATAGTGCAGTGTTGACAGCATTTATGTTTCTTCTATTGACTGGGCCAAAACCAACAGGATTAATGAGGTTGTCTCTTCATGAGTGCATTATATTTTTTCCTCTGACCTTTCAAACATGGGAATCTTCTGTTTGCAATATTTCTTAAGGAAGGAAAAACCCTTCTTGCTGAAGCTTGTTTTGATGGGGGCCGTCTGGGTGGGAGCCCAGGTTCCCTGTGCAAGAGAGTGCGGCGTGCAGGCATCCTCTGCACCTCTCACCGAAGCATGGGCTGAAAGGAAACTGAAAAAAAGCAAAAGAGGGAATATCTTTGTTTCCTTGTTTTTTTAAGGAGTTGGCTGTGGGATGTGGGATATATTAAGGGCTTTCTCAGGCTATGAAATTCTGATTAGAAACCCTACACAGATGTCTGCAAACTTGCACTGCAGGAACTGCTCAGGAGACAAATGGACGCTTCTTTGCTATTTTTTACTTTTTTTTTTTTCAAAGGATTGCATATGTTTAGGCTGGACAAGCAGGGGAAGGAGGAGTCACTGGAATTGCAGCCTTCCACAGAACACTCTTGTGCTTTATCTTTCCTATTCCTGATTATTTTTGACACTGAACAACTGGAGCGCAATCAAGATAGGATCATTTCTAAGTGCAGCAGGACAGGGAACGTGAAGAATTTTCCCAAGGATGGGAGCACAAATATCTTTAAACACAACAAATAGCTTTTTTAGCCAACCTTCTCAAAATACATCAATTAGATAAGCTAAATGTAATTAAATTTTTGGTTCAGATTGTTAAGGGTGACTTATTCCCAACTTTCATCTGGGGAAACAGAGGGCCAGAGAGCTGGAAAAAATCCCACTAGACCAGAAGTTATCTACATAAGCAGGTCTCTAAGCTATAAATTTCCTCCCAACATTATTTATTTCCCTTTCTGGCAGGGAAAGGAACACCACAGATTTGTACATTCACATCTTGAGTCTTATGGGCCAGTAAACACCTTTTTAGATGAAGAGATACTTTAGTGTCAGCCCTTTGAACTGCTCCTTCCAGACCATGGTAAATAGCAGAGGAATCTTTCTGATATTTTTGGGGTGGAAGAAGTAGGTATATATATACATAAAACCCAAAACATAATCTAAAAATAACTATAAAAAGAAGTGGGAACCTGAATTCTTACAACACTTGCAGAATATGTTTTCTATAGGTGTATAGTTCTGATGCATGTAAAAAACTCCTTTGCCATGTAGGAAAAACAGCTGACTCGAGGAGAAAATGCAGTGCCATGGGACTGCCTTGCTGAGCACTCCAGTGCTGTCTTTACTTTGTGTCCAAAGCTTTCCTTTGTGTCTATGCTCTGGGCAGAGATCCAGGAGGGACAGAGCTCAAGCACTGGGCTTAGGCTTTAAGCAATCTTGAGACCACTGTGTGTGGATTCAAGTCATTCTGGGACTGTGAGAGTGAGCTGAATTAGATGTGTGGACATAGCCAAATTCATCCATGTCAGCCCTAGGAAGAGAACAGAAAGAAATATTCCTGGCTCCCTGCTTTAACAATTTAAATAATCCTACGTATTAAGGATAGGCTGCTTTTATAGTGCTTTATGTTGAAAAAGTCATCAGAAAAGCTAAGACATTTCTGAGCAACTCTTCAGAGTAATATTTCATGAGATTTTGAAATATTTTCTCCTGACAATAGTAATGCTTATACAGTAAAAAAAGGTAATTTAAGTGTGTGTTGTACTTAGGCATTGGCAGTGGTCCCTACTTGAAAGTACCAGGAGACATTACATGTCTTAAATTTGGGTTTCCTGGCTTTCAGAGCTTTGGAGTTTGTTGCTTGACTCTTATTTTTCCCTTTTAGGATTTCTATCGTAGCTAAACTTAAGTAACCAAAGAGAGCATTTAATGAGCCTATATCTCTATTTCTCAGTATTTAGAGCGGTTAAACAGAGAATCATAGAATCACAGAATCATAGAATCATAGAATAGTTAGGGTTGGAAAGGACCTTAAGATCATCTAGTTCCAACCCCCCTGCCATGGACTGGGACACCTTACGCTAAATCATATTACCCAAGTGACGGAGAAATTCTTGTGTTTCTCTTTTTTAATAACGTATACAAAGGCCTAATTCTGCTGAGTTTTATTGTTTAGCAAGAATAACTTGGGTAAAGCTAAAGAACCTGCAGTTTGCTTTCCATTCCTTGAAGCAACTGAGCTTCTAGTCATACACTAGTAAGATATTCTCATAAAGCCCCAAGTAAAAATAAATTTTGGGTTGTAATCCTCAAGACTTTAAGATTTTAAAAACCTGACACTTCAGGATAAAAGAAAAAAACAACACTTATCTATGAGCGAACGGTGAATACATGTTTGTGTACTTTGCCTTATTTGCATTTGTCGGTAATTAATTAAAAAAACATGAGTTTAATTAAAATTGGAGTTAGGAGATTCATTAAAATAAAAACAAAAGCATTTCAGTTAAAAATGTAAAATAGTGCGTGCAGTTGAGTTTGCTGGTGCAGCTTAAGGATTTGCAGAGAAATGCCGGCAGTAACTTCAGGGACTATCACACTGCACACAGTTAGGGAAGAGTTACTGAACAAGAAGAGTACGTGTACATATTTGTCAGCAGACAAATTTTATTTTGAAATTTATTTAAAACTAAAATAACATTTGCCCTCAGTTTCTTTCTGGTCTGAATCTGTGACAGTGAAAATTGACATCCATAGAAGTCCAAAGGAAAAAGTAAGGATTACAGCTTAACCAAATAAAAAGTTTTTAAATTATAGAACAGAGTTAAAGGGGGGAAAAAATGTTTAAAAAGCTTGGAGAGAAGAGAAATCACTCATCTAAAACTCAAGACCAAATTATACTTACCTGTTTATACTGTCATGAAACGTTCTTTCTGGTTTTGATCTCTTTTAGTCACAATTCACTGTCTATAGGATTTTGGGGGTTTCTTTGTTCCTTTGAGAACAGTGGTAGGGTTTTGCTTTTTTAAGAAAAGACATGTTATAAGGATGTTGAAAGTAATAATAGAAAACACATAGCAATTGATAATTAAGCCTGACGGTTTAAACTTTTTTTGTGGCCTTATTTGTTTTATTCTACCCCTCTTGCAGGTCTGGGTTTGTCATATCAGCAGAAGAGAACCAACAGCAGAAACCTTGAAGATCTTGTGGTCTGTGGTACAAAAACTGTCGCTGAGATATTTCTGTTTGTACAGTGCAATAGAAGTGAAACCTTTCCACCTTCTCAGATTGAAGGGGTTTAGTGAAGATATCTCAAAGCAGCACTTGTGGCCATGCAGGTCATACAGCAGCTTGGGGAAGGCACAGGAGCTAACATCACTGCCAGTTCTCTAAGGTTCTATGCTGGTGGGGATGGAAAGCTTCTAAACAGTAAGTGAGTGTGATAAAACTGCCTCAAAATCAAGATTTTTCTACTTGCTCTTCTCCTAAAGTGTTTAGTTTGGGGAGGAAACAATTATATAATAGTCGCTAAAAAATTGTTAAGTGTATTAATCAGACTCTAGGTCCTACGGAATTAAATTTGTATTCCTATGGAATACAAAACATCTCAGTAATGAGTACAGAATGCATACAGGAAATGCTATATTAATCTGCTTGGAGGAGTGTTTTGAGGGTGGCTTGGCATCTGTGTGCAGGATGTTGGTGGACAACTTGGGTCTGTACAAAGGATCAGATTTAAAAAAAACCCAACACCACCAAACAGCAAAATCAGAAAGGTATGTTGCATCTTTGAGATGAGAAACCAACCCTGGGTGCCTGTTTCCTGCATCACTGGGCAAGGGGATCCCACATTAACAAAACACCTGCAGCAGCCGTGGTGCTGCGGAAAGGCAGCCCTTACACAGGGAGCAGATGCTCCACAGCTGAAGCCTTTCAAAGGAGACACCTTTAGAGCCCCTGGCCTTATGGGATAACTGAATTGTGCATAAATAGTCTTTAAAGGGAGCATTGTCTGTTTAAAAAAATGAAAGGAAAATGAAGTGGGTTTTTGTGTATGAGTAAAATAAATACAGTTAGAAATACATGACTTGTTAAAAGCTTTTTGAGGACCCCACACTCACAAACACTTTTAGGTCATGTGTTTGCTTTCTGAAACATTTGGTAAGTAATAAGTGCCAAGGGACTATATGCACTCCATCTGGAATTAGCAGATTCCTCTGTTCGATTGTTCCTAAATTTGGAACCAGCCAACTTGCTTAAAAGTATTTTGATTTTCTTTTAAATGAATACAGGAAATAAACGTGTCCCAGGACCTTCAGAAAGGTACATTATTAGTGTTCTCCCTAGCTCCATAAGCCATGCAAGTCTTAAAGTGGCATTCGCCAATTTTGCTGTTTGAAATCCGTTAATGGTAACAATTAGTTTGGAGTGGCCCACCATTTTTGTTTCCTTTTTATAAACTGTATCAAAACAATCAGAGGTGGAAAGTGAGCTATTAGGTCATTGAATCCACTCCACTGCCAATGCAGTCTTGTCCCTGACAATGTATTTTTTTCCATTTCTTTGTCTGGGTTAAACTTGGAATTAAGTTTAAGAGTCTGCAGGTCTGATGAGAGGTACAAGAGGAAGTGGAGAATTTACTTTTCTTTCCTTACTAGACAAATATCTCATTTTCATCTCAACCTTGCCTACATAGGGAAATGGCATGTCAAAAGATCAAGTAGACACTTTGTTTTTGCAGGTATTGTAGATTACTACTTCATCCTTATAAAAATTTAATTTCTGCTTGGGGAAGCCAAAAAAAGAAGAGAAAAGTATCACTTCTCTTATTTTCCTTGATGTCCTATAACATCAAAAGTAAGAGTCTGAGACCAAAACACCTGCTTGTCTGGTCATGGCTTGACTTCGTTAACGAAGATTTGGGAAGGGCTTTACCCACGCTTACTACAAGCGCACTGATGACTAAAAAGGCCAATGTGAGATAGGCAAATCTGGTTGCAAAAAGCACAGCGAAAGGTCTCCTTGGGTGGTATAGGTGGGGAGTGATTCTTTCTACGTTGTCTTTTCTCCTCAAGACTAGTTCTGCATGAGTTCTCAAAGGAGTCAACAGCATTATGTATGGTGTGTCTCCAAGTCTCCTGACTGGAGGCCAAGGTGGACCAGTGATGGTAGTCAATATGGCCAAGGCTAAGGTATTGTTTCAGGGAGTCCTTATATCTCTTCTTTGGGGCACTTCTCTTGCAGCAACTGGTGGCAAGTTCACCGTAAAACACGATCTTAGGGAGGAGGTGATCCTTCATCCTAGATATGTGCCCTGCCCAGCGCAGCTGCAATTTCAGCAATATGGCCTTGATACTGGTGACCCTTGCCTGTTCAAGGACAGTAGGCTTATGGAAAGAGACTGTTTTCTTAAAAAAACTCTTAGAGCCTTCTAAAGAGAAAGTTTATTTTAAAATGAACAAAAAACATTACAAATACATTTGAGCAAACACTTTAAAGAATTGGAAAAACATGCTGGCATCACCAAAAATTGCACCAAATTCATGACATGGGATTCAGACGGAGAACTATTTGACACTAAAAATTAAGTGCTTGGAAATCAAAGTTCAGAAACGTTGTCCCTTGTTACTGCATTTGGCATATGACATAAGAAGAGTTATTAAGACGTGCAGGTCTGTAGATCTGGGACCGCAGACTAAGATATTCAGCCTGTATATGTTGGTCTGCTTCCACAGAGTCAAATTGAATGATGCCTATAGGCAATAGCTGGGGACGGACGAACCCTCTCTCCACTGACTACAGAGAAAGCTTAGGGAGACTTATTTTCATAAGCCAGAGCTGGCCTTTGTGAACTGTGTCTTACCATGTATTACAGATCAGGATCAAGATCTTTATGTAGTTCCTGGTTGCTCAGAATTACTCTTCATCCAACATTCGTTCAAAATACTAACCAATATTTTATTTCTGCTTCCATCTTTCCTAAGAGTGGAAGTAGTGCAGCACAAGCAGATACATATTTTCTCCATGTACAAGGTTACAAGGTCTTTTTATTTGGTCAGTAACCATTTTACCAACTCACGTATTCATATATACTGCAAGTCGAAGGAGCTTAGGTTTTCACTTCTTGCACTGTGTTGTAATCATTTTATTCTGTATGTTGCTTTGTATGCATTCTGTTCCAGCAGCCCAAGGCCTTCTCTAAATCATTATTCCATTCTTTCCTAGTAAAAGGGACCAAAATTATAGTCAAAGATTAGCATAGTAAAGGCAAAACTGAATCAATATTTTCTACCTTTTTTCCTATTCCAGTCAATCCCTATTCTGCAGATCAAACTTGTATTTCCTCTGTGTGTGTGAAGAAGCTATATTAGCTTGATTAAGTGTCAGCATCACTCAGTTGAATCTGTTGAAGATATCAGTGTTTGGGCTTGGGCCATGACAGTGCTGATTTGTCCTTTTTAAATCTAAGCCTGCGAGTGTGAGTTCAGAAGTTGCATCAAAGCTTCACAGAGAGTGAGTTGTGTGCACAAACCTTTAATTCTATAAGCAAATGCTAAATTTGCTTTAATTCTTAAAGCAAATGTGTTCTCAGCTCTAAGGAATATCGTACCATAAACTACTGGCTGTTAGGAAATATTTAGGAGAATTTTGTGATTTTTTTTTTCTTTAGTACCTAAAACCTGAATAAATATACTTAATAAGAAAAGTGTTTGTAATTGTGATCATTTTCTGGAAATGTGTCCTCTTCAAGGATTTTCTGATGGCAAGGAAAGAAGAAATTAAAACCTTGTCATTAACATCTGGGAGGACAGAACCCCAAATTGCTATATACATAGAGACAAGTGGTATTGGTTTGTTTCTGTATGTTATTTATGAGTTCTGAGCAAGCAACTTTGTTATGAGGCTAAAATTATTTGAAACTTGTAAATCTTTTCAACAATTCATACATTCATACTTCACATTTTATAGACTACAAGAGTTTCTGTCATTTCATTTATAAAAATTACTGATAGGTAGGCAAATTCTTCACAAAAGATGATGAAATGCAGAAGTGAACAGAAATATTTGATGGTAGGTGACGTAGACTTAAGTTTTAAAACAAAGGAAAGGCTTATCAAAGTTTCACTGTGGTTTCTTTAATGGGCTTGAAGGTAAAGCCATTTTGGCAGACCAGGTTATCATGTTGCACTATAGTTTGAATTACTGACTGGTTCTGTGCTTTTCTTTGTTGAATTGACGAAGTTGACATTTTAAAGTGAAAAATGTCACAGAAAATGCCACAGAACCCTAAGGGTTGGAAGGGACCTCAAAAGATCATCTAGTCCAACCCTCCTGCAAGAGCACGGTAACCTAGAGTACATCTCACAGGAACTTGTCCAGGTGGGCCTTGAATACCTCCAACGTGGGAGACTCCACAACCCCCCTGGGCAACCCGTTCCAATGATCTGTCACTCTCACAGTAAAGAAATTTTTCCTGATGTTCAGATGGAACCTCCTATGCTCCAGTTTACACCCATTGCCCCTTGTCCTATCACTGGACATCACTGAAAAAAAACTAGCTCCATCATCCTGACACTCACCCTTTACATATTTGTAAACATTGATGAGGTCACCCCTCAGTCTCCTCTTCTCCAAGCTAAAGAGTCCCAGCTCCCTCAGCCTCTCCTCATAAGGGAGATGTTCCATTCCCTTAATCATCTTTGTAGCGCTGCGCTGGACTCTTTCAAGCAATTCCCTGTCCTTCTTGAACTGTGGGGCCCAGAACTGGACACAATAATCCAGATGCGGCCTCACCAAGGCAGAGTAGAGGGGGAGGAGAACCTCTCTTGACCTACTAACCACACACTTTCTAATGCACCCTAGGATGCCATTGGCCTTCTTGGCCACAAGGGCACATTGTTGGCTCATGGTCAGCCTCCTTTCCACCAGGACCCCCAGGTCCCTTTCCCCTTCACTACTGTCCAGCAGGTCAGCCCCCAATCTGTACTGGTATATGGGCTTGTTTTTCCCCAGATGCAAGACTCTACACTTCCCCTTGTTGAATTTCATCAAGTTCCTCTCCACTCAACTCTCCAGCCTGTCCAGGTCTCGCTGAATGGCAACACAGCCCTCTGGTGTGTCAGCCACTCCTCCCAGTTTAGTATCATCAGCAAACTTGCTGAGGGTACATTCAGTTCCCTCATCCAGGCCGTTGATGAAAATATTAAACAGCACTGGTCCCAGCACCGACCCCTGAGGGACTCCACTAGTCACAGACCTCCAGCTGGATTCTGCCCCATTGACCACAACTCTCTGCCTTCTTCCTTCCAACCAGTTCTTGATCCATTCCACTATCTGATCATCAAGCCCACACTTCCTTAGCTTATCTATGAGGATGCTGTGGGGGACAGTATCAAATGCCTTACTGAAATCAAGAAAAACCACATCTACCACTCTACCATCATCCATCCGCCTAGTTACTTGCTCACAGAAGGCTGTAAGGTTGGTCAAACATGACTTCCCCTTGGTAAAGCCATGTTGGCTGCTCTTAATGACTCCCTCATCCTCGATATGTCTAGAGATGGTGTCAAGAATAAGTTGTTCCATCACCTTTCCAGGAATGGAGGTAAGGCTGACCAGTCTATAATTACCCGGGTCCTCCTTCTTGCCCTTCTTATAGACTGGTGTGACATTTGCCATCCTCCAGTCCTCACGCACCTCACCTGTTTCCCACAACTTACCAAGGATGATGGAGAGTGGCTCAGCAATGACCTCTGCCAGCTCCCTCAGCACCTGTGGGTGTATTCCATCCGGACCCATCGATTTATAGATGTCCAGATTACTTAACTGATCCCTAACCCAATCCTCATCTACCAAAGCAAACTCCTCCTTTATCCTGCCTCCTTCCGGGGCTACAGGAATCTGGGTCCCCCGGGGAGAGTCTGCAGGAGTAAAGACGGAGGCAAAGAAGGCATTCAACACCTCTGCCTTCTTTATATCCTCTGTCTCCAGGGCACCCACCTCATTCAGCAGTGGGCCTATACTGCTTCTTGTGTTAGTTTTATTCGCTATGTATTTGAAGAAGCCCTTTCTATTGTCCTTGACCCGACTTGCCAGATTAAGTTCCAAGGAGGCCTTAGCTGTCCTAATTGCTTCCCTACACCCTCTAACAGATGTCCTATATTCCTCCTAAGTGGCCTGCCCCTCCTTCCATAACCCACAGATTCTCTTTTTCTGTACGAGTTTGCCCAGCAGTTCTTTGTTTAACCATGCTGGTCTCCTGGCTCCCCCTACTTGACTTCCTACTCATTGGGACACTCTGATCCTGAGCTTTGAAGAAGTGGTTCTTGAATGCCGACCAACTATCTATCTTGAGCCCCTTTACCACCTAGCACCCTTTGCCATGAGACTTCCCTTAGCAACTGATTGAAGAGGCCAAAGTTTGCCCTTTGGAAATCCAGAAATGTGGCCTTGCTAGGTATTCTATTCCTCCCACACAAGATCCTAAACTCCACCATCTCATGGTGACTGCAGCCCAGGCTGCCATTGGGCATCACTACTTCAACCAGACCCTCCTTGTTGGTGAGTACCAGATCCAGCAGTGCTCCTCTCCTAGTTGGTTTGTCCACCATTTGCATTAAGAAGTTATCATCAATGCACTGGAAGAATCTCCTAGACTGTGAATGACTGGCTGTGTAAGTCTTCCAGCAAATATCGGGGTAGTTAAAATCCCCCATAAGGACCAAGGCATGTAGTCGTGAGGCTGCTTTCAATTGCCTGTATAAAGCCTCATCAACTCCTTCATCCTGATCAGAAGGTCTATAATAGACCCCCACAACTGTGCCACCCATACCAGACTGTCCCTTAATTCGCACCCACAGACTTTCCACTTGGTCCTCATCTGCCCCTGGACAGAACTCAATACATTCTAGTTGCTCTTTCACATAAAGAGCAACTCCACCACCTCGCTTTGCTGATCTATCTTTCCTAAGAAGGACATAGCCATCCATAACCACATTCCAGTCATGTGAGCTGTCCCACCATGTCTCTGTAATTGCCACCAGGTCATAACCTTTAGACCGCACACAGACTAACTCCTCCTGTTTATTCCCCATGCTGTGTGCATTGGTGTACAGGCATTTCAGGGAGCAAGCAGAGCACGCTAGTGGCCCCCTTGGAAGGCAGGAGGCCTTCTGGTCTTAATTCATACTAGAACATTGCCCCACTAGTTCAAACCCAGCTACAACCCCCTCGCACTTCAAATCTAACCTAGAGCTCTGTGTGTGAGCTCTACTAACTCTTGCCCAGGTACCCTTTTTCCCCTGCAGGACAGGGTTTAAACAACTACCCTTTCCCTCAAATGAAACAATAGATTGAGAGTTCTCCCTAGTCTGCCATTCTTCAAGCCCTAGCATGTTTCTCTTGGGCTTGTCCCCAACAGGCCCAGTTATCTCCCCTTCCCCCTTCCTACCTAGTTTAATGCCCTGTCAATGAGCCCTGCTAACTCCTGCCCCAGAAACCTTCTCCCCCTCTGGGACTGATGTATCCCACCTGCCACCAGCAAACCAGGTGTCTCCTATAGCAGCCTATGATTGAAAAACCCAAACCCCTGCCTTTGGCACCAGTCCCATAGCCATACATTAATCTGCAGTCTCTTCCTATTTATCTCTTCACCTTTGCTTGTAACAGGTATAGAGGCAAACACTACTTGCTCTCCAGACCCTCTAACCAGCTGTCCGAGGGCCCTGAAGTCTCTCTTCATTGCCCTTGTCCTCCTTGTAATAATTTCATCACTGCCAACCTGAAAAACCAGCAGCGGATAGTAGTCAGAGGGCTGCACCAGATCAGAGTTTCCTTTTGACATCTCCAATCTGAGCCCCAGGTAGGCAGCAGACTTCCCTGTGGGATGGATCAGGTCGACAAATGGGCCCTTCTGTTCCCCTCAGAAGGGAGTCACCCACCACAATTACTCTTCTTTTCTTCTTTATTGAGGAAGTTCTAAGGCATGGGGGTGAGTGACAAGCCCTAGGTGACTCACTAGATGGATCTACCCCTCCATCACCATTTACCTGGCCCTGTAGTTCCAAGACCTCATACCTGTTACTCAAGGGCAACTGGGAAGAAGGAAGGGATTGTGAGGGCTTTCGCTTACTTCTCTGAGGAGGGACCTCCCTCCATACTTCCTTGTCCCTTAAGTTCACTCCTTCTGTCTGATGGTAGGAGGGTAAGGGGATCTATCACTTGTTCAACCACTTCCCTCTGCCCCTGCCTTAGGCTGTGGCTCCACCAATCAATTTCACTTTCATACTCTCTGATAGCTCTCAACCTTTCTACCTCCTCCCTCAGTTCAACCACCTGCTTTAGCAGATCATTTATTCGCTCACACCGCACACAAGCGGTGTCACTGGCTCTCTCCAGGACAAGTGCCAGGCTCAGGCATTCACTTCAGCAGAGACCTGCACGGCCGCATGTCTGCAGAAGGCCCAGTCTGGGCACCCACGTTATTCCTAACTACAGGTTTTGATCGAGTGGTGACCATGATCCCTCTGGTCGATCGGTCCGTGTACGTCTCTCCGCACAACAAGCAGTCCTTCCTCCTCCTGCGCTCCAGGAGACTCCTCTTGATCAGATCAGGAGGTCACCCCGCTCGCCTGCCCGCGCGAACTGCCCCGACCCGCTCTGTTCGCCGCCTCACCGCGCTCCCTGAGCAGGTTTTTAACCGCCCGCAGCTGCCCCCGAGCCCGCTGGCTCCGCCCCCGGTGAGTCCCTGCTCGCGAGAGCTGAGCTGCCGGCTCCTGGGCAGGTCCTGTCGAGGACTTGAGGCTCCCTCCTCAATGGCCTTTGTGGCTCTGAGTTGCGGCTCGTGGACGCTGATCTCTCCCCACTCCCCTCCGGTGCTGCAGGCGTCCTCTTTCAATCTACTCACCTCAGCAATTTTTAATTAGATTTATGTTTTTCTCAAAACAAATCTTTACTTTTTATCAAGATTACTGGATTGGTAATGACAAGGGTGCCATGGTTATGTATTTTTAGAGAATTCCCCAACCTGCACAATTATATGATTTTCTGTTCCTCCTGGACTCTTTGTGCAGCAAAGCCTTCAGTAAATTCTGGTTAAGAAAAATACATGTTTATTATTGATATCAGCAGAAGAGAATATATTTTTTTTTCTTTTTAAGAAGGCTGTTATTAATGTATTTATTCAGTGAAAAAAATCATTACACTTAGCTTACCTTCCTATCAGTGATACTAGTGCTGCTCTATTACCCTGGGTGAAGTTACCTCATCTGGCAAAACTGAATTTGAGACCTTTATTTTTTCCTGTTATTTGTCTACAGATGTACATCTCCCTGGGTCATTATGGAAATCTGGACTGACTTAACTGTGTGCTTATTTGGAAGTGTACAAATCGCATAGTCAGACACCAACTTTTGGAGAGCAGTTAACTATTCTGTTTACCAGGATTTAGTTGAAGAGCCCCTGAGATAAGTACGAATTGTGCAGTCACAGGTGAAATCTCTTTTCTTTAGCCACCTGTAGATTACTATCATCTATTCTTATTTGAAACAGCAGAAGCCCAAAAGGTAATGCTTCTATGAAGGCTCCCTTGAGGGGGAGACAGCAATGGGGGACATAAATGCTCCTCTGACATTTTTTCAAAATACAGTTATACTCAGAGTATCACAATTTTACTCTCTTTCTGCAGCACATAAATACACATCAAATGTGTGGTAAGTCAAATTCTCTGAGGATCTTGTCCTGAAAGAGGAAAAAACACAATTATTTAGAGTCTGCATCTGCAGCTCCTGCAGCTGCTTCAGTCCCTGTTGCTGGAGAGAATTCTCTGCACCAACGGCCTCTCAATGGGGTGGCTTAGAGGAGTTCCGAAAGCAAAAGCCAAGGGGACTAAAGGCTGTTGCTAACCCACTGGAAAGGCAAGGAGAAGACAGCCACTGTGCAGCTCGAAAGTCATTGCTCGTGCCATCAGATGTTGCATCTTGCACCACCTCTGTTGCCATTCTGCAAGTGGAAGAGAGCTCCCTGACAACTGCAACTCTTGTTGCATTCTGCAGAATATATTGAGAGCAGGTTTATAATAGGTAGCTTCCTAAACCAAAGGTAAGGTCAGCATAGTTGGGTGCTGGCGTGGCACCTTCCTAATCAAACTCTCGGCAGGAGGGGCTGAAGGGTGCTTAGCTATAAAGGCCTGCTAGAATGTCTTTGAATGTAGGGAACACACATGGGAAATCTCTGTAACAAGGCAGCTAATGAAAATTGGGGCTGCTCAGAAGAGAGGGCTGCATGGAGACCTCATAGCAGCCTTCTAGTGTCTGAAGGAAGCGTATAAGGATGATGGAGAAGGCCCCTTCCTTAGGGACTATAGTGACAGGACAAGGGGTAATGTGTTCAAACTTAAACAGGGGAAGTGTATGTTAGGTATAGGTAAGAAGTTCTTTACTGTGGGAGGGGAAAGGCATTGGAACAGGTTTCCCAGGGAAATTGTGAATGCCTCATCCCTGGCAGTGTTCAAGGCCCGGTTGGATGTGGTCTTGAGCAACCTGGTCTAGTGGGATGTGTCCCAGCCCATGGCAGGGAGATTGGAACTGGATGATCTTATGGTCCTTCCCAAACCAAACCATTCTGTGAGTCTGTGTTCTGGAACGAAGGCTTGCAGAATCCCTGTGTTTTGATGTTATTCTTCTTGGCAGTAGATGAGGAATATAGCAGCTCCAGCTACTGCAGCAGTGCAGTTAGATTCCTTGCAGTCTACTTGTAAAAAACATCTCCTTAGTAAGCATCTCATCTCCTTAATGAGCTAGTAACACACCTATGATTTCCATTATTAAAATAAGTTTTTATTGCTCTTATATTGCCACTGATGAGCAAAGAGAAAGGCAAGTAAGATAGGCTGGCAGCTACTGGGCCTCTGGGAAACAGGTGTTCAGCTCCTTGTTTCCTCTGCCACAAGTAAAATAGACAGGACTGGATCCTAAAGGTATTAAATACCCAAATCTTATGGAATTCTATAAATAGGTGGCTAAATAAATACTTTGGGGATCTAGGCTTAATCTCTCTATACCTTAGTTCTTAATCTGTCCTTTAAGTATAACAATAATTCTTCCCACAGTAAAGTATAATAATGAACATGTTAAGGAAAGGAACTGCTCAGCTACTGTTACTCTGAATGCAAAAAAAACCACCTAAGCAAGACACTATGGTTATTTCTTTTTCAGGAGTCTTAATTATGTTGTAGTTTTCAGTTCTAGAGAGAAGTGTTTACCCAATTGTTGATTAATCGATGGTTGCATTCACCAGCTGTAATCAGGGCAGTTTCCTCTCCAGGAGTTCACTAACAGCAAGAATCAACAAAAAGGTAAGGGAGCAGCTCAACTTCTAGAAATCAGACAAAAATATTCTTCTCTCAATGCAGAACTGAGCCTTTTTCACTTTCAGTCTAACTTTCAGCATCTTAGTTTTCTATGTGGAGACTTGCTTCCAGTATAAATAAATGATCCCACATTCCGTCATGATAACATATGCTCATGCAGAGCTCAAAATTAGAAGGAATATGAAGTGTTCTATTAATTGCATGAATGTTGATTGTTAAAATCATGTGCTAATTGGTAATATCTGTGTGCAGTAGGTTCCCACAATATGTGTTAGATTACATTAGCTGTGCTTGTGACTCAGATATCAGGCATTATGAGTTTTACAGAAGGATTTTTTTTAAACTTTGTGTAATTAAGTTCTATAGATTATCAGTGTATAAAAAATAGAAGACTGCATAAAGGGCATGTGAAGTTAGAGGCATGAGGAATACCAAACTCTAAAGATGCATCAGCTCTTCTTTCTCATGGTGTGCTTTTCCTCACGTACTCTCCAAAGTAATTCTCACCATGTTTGTCTTGACGTAATTCCCAGGGAATCAAGTATGAGTTCTTTCTCACTACCATGGCGATTACAATATACATTTGAAAGTTACCATCTTTTCTGAGTGGACTTTCTCACTTTTCAGTCTTTTCCTCTGCATCCCCAGGATTTGATCCAAGAAGCATTTCAGGTAAATTAGATTATTGCTGTCCTCCCCTATCAGTAGGGAAGTTGAGCATACTTAGGAACATGATTCTCCTGTACTGCATGTGCTTCCTCTCCATTCCTAATCCCTAGGGAAAATTTCATATGGATCTGTTTTGTTCATTGATGTTTTAATTTTATTGAGTGTCATGAGCATTATTAAAATAGGCAAGGTAGAAGAAACTAAGGCTTGGAACTAAATACAATAAGTTATTAGCATTTTTAAGAAATGTAATGGTTATTTTCACTCCGCATACGGCTTAACGCAGCTTCATAGTGGTGAGGGTGTGGGAGATGGGCCTGACATGAAAGCATGGGCATGCACTCTGTAATACCTATTAAACTTCATATTCTGTGAACATCCACTTTGCAGCAAAAAAAATTGTCAATTCATTCACATTTACACACAAGGAACACATTGGCCTTTGCTTCAGCACCTAACTGAGAGTGTCCAAGCTGGTACTAGAACTACAGCTGCCTGCATGGCGCATCCTTCTCCTCCTCAGACATTGCAGCAAATATATTCGGCACTTGTGACTGCTGAAATTAATTTTTCCCTGTCCTCCTTTTTCATAAGTTACTGGGGGGGAATGAGCTTCTTGAGTTAGGCATGAGGGCTGATGCTTCTAACTCACCTATCAAACTTCTACAATGGCTTCTGCTGAATGGCAAAAAAATGAGTTGGAGAGATTCTCAGAAATCGCTGATAATCACTCCCTCCCAAGCGCACCCCCCACCCCCCCCATCCCCCTCAAAATCCATTTTGTATTTTGTGTTGGTTAGGCAGATTTTGAGACCAGGTCTGCAACATGCACAGGTATCATGTACCTGCCCACCGCAGAGTGAGATGGTGAGAAAGGGTAAGAACAGACCATCTGAGAGTCCTGTGGTGCATGAGCCATAACACCGAAGATGCTTTTTTAGTGGATACTGACTTGAATTAGCACTCTTCTTACATTTTGAGTGACTAATATAATTGAGGGAGGGTCAAAACCAGTTGTACATGGCCTGGCAAGGATGTTGCTGGAGCAGGTTAATACCTACTATTATTCTGGGAGACACACCCTTAACTCATGCAAGTGTACATATTCTCCCAAAGGAAGGTTTCAAATAAAAATTATTAAAAAAAGCAGAAATTTTTACAGAAAGATCAGGCAGATATTTGTGTTGTTAAAAAAGAAAAAAAAGAAAAGTAGTTTAAACCCTTTAAATATTTCATGGGTTACATTGAGAAAAATATTTAGAATGAAACTTCTAACTAGCATCATTTTAATTCATTTTACAGTGGACCAACTTGGTAATGATGCAGTGAATTAAAATGAGTTGTCTAGGAGGAAAAATTGATGCAGTTTTGGTAACGGGCATTTACAGATGTGTTAGAAGTCCTGAGTCTTATTAGGGCTATTACTCTAATATCTGTTGATTTACTAATCTTGAAACAAGCAAACCTCATGGGTTCAAGAGCTTAGTCTTAAGGCACACTCCATCAGTTGTCCTGAGAAATGCAACAGATTTAAGAGGAAATCAGTTTCAGCCCCCATCCAAAATGTTGACATTGAATCAAACAGAGCATGAACTATACTCATAGTTTTAATTAAAGGAAAACCTGACAAATTACAAACATTTTAGTGTTCAGAATATGGTTATCTGTTATAGGAATATTTTTTCTAATGTACATGCTCTCATACATTGAATAATTTCTGGATTTATTTTATTATAATTGTAAACTATGACACAAATACTTAATCTTACCTACTTAGATAATGTTTTCCAATTTCTTAGCAACCCTTCCTCCTCCACTTCCTTTCTCCCTCCAACTCTGACTCACAAAGCGATGCACTGAAAAGGATGAACAAATTTAGCAGATGAGATGACCACTGGAAACGCGTGGAAAAACTAGCAATTAAAAAAAAAATTAACCAGAAGGAAATTCCTTACTAATTTTTAAGATACACAATTTAATCTAAAATAACTAACAGCCTTTGAAAAGTTAAGTGTCAAACTAAGTAACAGGGACATACAGTGGTCACTGGCTACCTGGGGGAATAAGCTGTTAAATTACTTACTTCAATGCACATAATTTACAAAAAGATTAGCTTCTCATGTCTCTGTGGGAACTGTGAATATTCCAGGGAAGGCTTTGTTCCCCCTGTGCCAATGAGGGCCAAATCACTGGTGGGAGCATCTGGGATAAATGGTGAATGTTTCCAAGGAGGTAAAAGTAAACTGGGAAACAGGACAGTTGCTACCCTATGGGGAATAATAAAAATCAGGTTGATCTGATTTCCTTTTGACAGCTAGATATCTACAAGCTGTAAGTCCTGCTAGCAGCAAGCTTGCAGGCATGTGTCCCCACTCTTGACCAAAGACCCTGAGACAAAAGGAATGGGAAGGGGACAAGGGACAGGGCAGCTGCAGCATGATTTTCCCATGCAGAACTTGGGCCCTGGAGTTGTGAAGTTGATCATGCCAGTGAGGGGCAGAGCAGAAGTGCTGAGAGTTGTTTGCTGGGCGGGGTTCTGTAGCGCTGTGTTCTGCTTTGTGCAGCAGCAGGAGAGATCTGGTGCACCCAGGACTGAAGGACGTCACTAACTTTAATGAAGCCAAAGGGAATCCAGGACAATGCTGGATGCATTATTGTGGACTGTCCTTTTCCCGTTATTCTTTGTTCCATTGTTCCAAGCTTGCAGGAGTTGGCAGCCTTGGAGGAAATGTCACCCCATAGCTTGCTGTCCTCGAGAGCTGCTCTGGAGAATGGCTGAAGTCCATGAAGAGGTTGTGGTGGCACCAATGGTCTGATGTATGTCCCTAAAATCAGGCACTGCCTTGAGTGAGGAAGACAGGCTTGTACTCTTAGCAGGAGCAAAAGGCTGCTGCCAGTTGGCTCGTTAACGCTTCGAGCACGCCGGCAGTGGGAAAGGTGCAGATGTCTGACAGCAGAAACATCTTCCCAGCACCATCTGCACGAGGTGCTGCTCTCTCCAGATTTCAGGTCTACACGTCCATAGATGCCCCAGTAGAAGTCTCAGATACCAGTGCAGCTACACCAGTGCCTGCAGGGCCAGAACTGGTCCCAAGGGTCCCTTCTTGCTTTTCCCTTTCATGGGCTGTGTTTGCAGTACACAACAAGAGCATAGGGTAGGCTGGAGGCTGATTATGCCTTACCATGCAGTGGATTTCTCAGACCATTTTTAAATTACTTTTTTGCTACCTATCATTGGTCTGGCAGAAATTATTTCTGCCCTACTTCAAGAGCAATGGTTTGCTCCTGTTGATTCAAACCATAAAAAAAACTTAAATATATACCATGAAAAACATTATGCCTACTTAAGCAAGATAGTTGCCTCTAACAGTGTGCCATAAAGCAATCTCAAATGTTTATTGTCTGTTCCCCAACTGCAATTTTATTTCTTTTTAGCAGGTTTTGTATCTACAGGATTTTCTTCACATTGAAAGTTTCAAAAGAAGTTTTTCCCTTTCCTTGCAAACACAGAGATATTTACACAGCAGGTCCTCCTTCCAGTGCAGATATGTACAAGCACTTTTTTTTTTTTTTAAATTCCAATTTCCTAAACTTTTTCTAGGAATAAAACCATCATTTAAATCAATAACAAGCCTTGATATGATAGCCTTTAAAGGGCAGACTGACTTCCAAAGGATCTGATAATAGTAAACAAGATCTTTTTTGTAAAGGCTGAAATAGGAAATAAAGAAAAAAAAGAAAAAAAAAAAAAAGAAAGGAAAGGAAAGAAGGAATAAAAAAAAAACATCCAACAACCTAAACTAGCAAATGTTAGGGGATAGTAAAGATGTTGCTGCTGGATCTAGCTCCAGAGACACAATGTGTATTTCATTGCCACGAATAAACTGTATCCAGGGAACAAGTAAATGAAAAAGTGAGGACAGGAGATATCTTATTTTTGTTGTTTGTTTCCAAAGAGTCCACCCCCACATAGGTCACTTGGAATTCATTTGTCTACATCCTGGACTGCACGTAGGGGAAAAAAAAAATGCCTGGGATCTGAGAAAGAGGAATGCGATAGGGCATGGGAATCACAGCGTCACGGTGGTCACTAGAGCATAGTTTGGCTTGTCTTAAAACAAGCAAGCACCGTTGGACCTCTGTAATACTAGCAAATCGTCCATGCTATCAGGCTACCTATCAGAGCCTGAATGCTTGAGAAAAAGTGTGTGGGTTTTTGGATGGAGCCTGGGGCGTTGGAGGGCTCTCAGAGCTGCTGCTTTCCTCTTGACATCCAGTACTACTCGGTGACCTCGGCAACAATCCAGTGTACTGTTACAGTTCATTTCAATAATTAAACAGTTCAGGGATGGCAGAGCTTTCTTGTTGTCAATAGAAAATCAGGGCTGCAGTTTGCTTTTTTTTTTTTCTCCCTTCCCCTTTCTCTCTGCTGAAATCAGACGTTTGTTTTTAATTATATTAGCTAGAGACAATTAATTTCACAATCCGAACGCAAAAAAAAAAAGTTTTGTGAGAAGGGCTGGCAACTGGTAAATGCAATTATTATTGTAGCACATTTTCAAAGGAAAAGATCCCAGCTCCAACAAAGTCATATGTATAAAATTTCAGTCATCTAATATAGTCTCAAACAGCAGATTTACTCTGCAAAAGATGGGAACTGCTCTCCCATCTGGAGCTATGTTCTGTTCATGCCACGTGGACCCATTTGATACCCACTCTGAAAAAGCACCAGCCAGCAAAATAGACCACTGCCCATCAGCTGCTACAAATAATTGGTTTATATGCCCCTTTAAACTTGCCCTACCTAGAGATGATTAATACCAGCCCCCTTTTAAGTGCAGCCTTGCAACAACTTAAAAAAACCCTCTCTGTGCAAACGGCAGCATTTACATTTTTGCTGTTTGAGCAGAAATGAAAATAATTTAAACTTTATGTCAGGGATGTCTTGCAAAATTTCCTACAATTAAAAAACTATTTTTTGAGGAGTGCACTGTGCCCCTTTCATTGCCCATCTGGCTCCCTCCCAGCTGGTCCCTGGCTGACTCTATGCTATTCTGTGACGAGTGTGGTGGGAACTGCTGCTAACTGGTATCACAGTCTCTTTTTCTCTGCGTTGGTCTGCAGAATTGCTAGGCCACAGTCTGGCCTCACTTACACTGATTTACTTTTATGGGATTCAGTCAAAATGCTACGGATTTATACCACTGAGGCAAGGAGCAAAATTTAACTCTTCAGATCAGGAATTCACTTCAGCTCTGTAGGGATGTTTCCTGCCAGCCCTGGTGCCAGCCATGCCAGCCCCTGTGCTGATACACTGCCAGTTCCTACTGTCACATTCCTATTGCCTTGTCCATGCTTGTTTTACACACCTCACAGGGATTTTACTTTTTTCCATTTCTTACCACTGTCACTGACATAAGAATATTAAACCAAAACATACCAAGACACTGCTTTTATTGGGACGGGTGTCTGACACCCTTATACACAGCGAATAATACTTCATTTCCCAAATAGCTTAATCCTGTCAGTGAGGAGGCTGCAGAAAGAAGACCGGATCTGCAAAAAGGCTTTGATATAGCTACACTATAATTGTAGGCCTGGTAGATTACTGAAGCTTGAGATAGGAGTTAGCAAGTCTTTGAAGGCTGTATGGAGAAAGCTAGACATTGCAAACAGGGGAATCACAGCTCCAGGAATCTAACCATGAAAACATTTTTATTCATCAGCTAAAGCATCCCTATGGAGGAGGCATCCATCCCTTGACACTGCAGTGGGTATCTCCTCACCCCCAGGCAGGATGTTAGGGTCTCGAGCCTTACAGCAGGCAGGAGCCACCCTGATTCCATGCATCATCTGCACTGTGTAAGTACCATCCCCACTGATGACAAACCCAGCTTCAATGTCATGATTTTCTGGAGGGTACACAGCCCTACAGACCCCTTGTTTTAACCCAGTTGAATGGAAGCATTTGATTTATGTAGGTGTAGTCAAATCCTTGTTGGAGCAGCCCCAGGCACAGAGCAAAAGCAAGAAGCGTGACTTGCTAAGGTACCTGTGGGGCAGTGACTCTGGTGAAGTGTAGGTGGTGGCATTCTCTATTTCCATCCCTTTTTGAGATTGTTATTTTACATTAAAATAGTTAATGTATATATTTACTAAAATTCTATTAGTTGCCTGCCAAGCAACTAACTCCAAGCATTAAGTAAAAGCTGTATGAGGATTGTTTTCTGTATTAAAGGTCTAAAACAGGAGTTAAACACAGACCTGGCTTTAAGGTACTGCAGGTAAGGTTATTAGCTTGGCCTTTACTGTTCACATGTCCAAGTCCAAACGTGACAAACTTCTCATGTAGCAAATTGATCTTAGGTGGAAGAGCAGGTAAAAATATCACTTGTACACCCAAATTCAGAGAGTGGAGGGGCAGCTACCCACAAAGATGCAGTCACTTGTGATGGAGTTGCTCTTGCTCTCAAGGAGAGCTCCCCAGAAGCTTGTTGAGTGTGTTGATCTGTACCAATGTCAGAGGGACTGGCCTTGTCCTTTAACTATGCTTCTAATTCCTCTGCTTGCCCATTTTTTTGGTGGAGGTAGGGAGGAAAAAACCTTGCAAAGCTGAAATGAAATATTAAGTCCCTCATTCTTTCCAGGTAAATGCATACTAAATCTTGCTAAGATGTTGGCAGGCTCCCAAAGTTGCAAAATAATGAAGAAAACATTGAGTTTAGAACTTTGTGCCCATTTTAACAACATTCCTTGTAAGTGCAATTAAAGCTGCTACTGGTTTAACCTAAGGAAACACAGCAAATGGAGAGCTAAAAAATAACCTATAAAGGGTTCTGAAGCATCATATTATATTTGCAATCCTATTCCTAAAATATAATAAAAATAATCATCTTTTTAAGGTCCATGGGAGTTCTAGTCTACACATCCTTCTTAACTTTGCGGAATGGGACAATATAACTGTAGAGAGGCATAAAGGTAGTTTAAGGACACTTAAGTCTTGCTGCCACTTGCTATTACGATTATTGATAAATGCTGTTATTATAGGGAGAGGCTTCTCAGTGTAAAAGCATTTTTGTTATTCTTTGGTCTCCACTATCATATTTTTTGCAGAAGTTACTCATGACAGATGTAACTTTCCTGGCTCCAGCAACAGTGAAAATAAAACATAACATATTGCAAAAAGTTATGAAAAGAAAACAACTGAAATTCCCATACCTTAACCCTGTTCTAGCTATAATAGGCTGAAACCAAAGGTTTTGAGCTCTCATCCTCTAGGATATTGATCAGTAAGGTACAAAATCTAAACTAAGAAGCAGTCTGATCATGGGACTCATTGTGGTGGCCTTATGAAGACCTGTAGAAGAATGATTTCCATGATTTATTATTCAAATTCCTTTCAACCTATAGGTCAAAGGGAGAAACTTCTCCTCTCTCCCCTACAATTTTTTTTTTTCTTAGGATACAAAAGGAAATACCAGAAACAGAGAAGCCCCTGAGAGTACCAACTGAAATGCAGCTGATAACTCAGTGGGTAACACAGACTGTCCACACTTTTTTCTTGACACAGCTCTCCAGTTCATTTCATTAGGTAGATCTCAGCTGCCTGAACATCTGTTAGAAATTGCAGTGCTGAGAAGAAAATGAGTCTCCTTTGGACACAATATGGACAAGGAAACTTAAGTCTCTTGCCGTTGGTTTCAGTGGTAGGCTCAGACCCACTGAACTCTGGTTGTCTCCGTCAAAGGGACTCAGACAAAATACACTGGGAAACCAGAAGTTTATAGTTAGATGGTTACTTCTTTTGGAGCCAGGAATTGCAATCCTAATGCCATGATTACAGTACTGAAAAGTGATCTAAATTAATAAAACAGAGGATAATTATCTCGAGGTCAGTTGTGTTTTGTTGTATATTTAAGAAACATAACATGCTTTTCTAAGATAATTTTGACACTTTTTTTTCCTTGTTGTTGTTGTCTTTGTTTTATTTCTGAATATGTAAAGGTTTCCAGAGTGACTCATAAGAGCAACACTCCAGTTCCTGTTTCTTTAGCTGCCTCAGTAGATGTGCACCGAGCTGCTGGGAGCATAGGAGCTGCAGCAGACATAGTACTACTTACTAACCAGCAACTCTAACTTTTTGGTACCTTAGATTTATTGGTGTTTTCTCTTTTTTTCTATGCTTCTGTCTGTGATATGTTTTGTGTCAAAGAGCAGAAGTTATTGTTGGACTGCTAGTAGCTGTGCAGTGTATTTAGCAGGGATCAGCAAAACTGGCTGGGTAGGGACATAGAAACAAGGCTGGAAGGGAACCTCTGGTCTTCAGGTCCTCCTACTTGCTGCCACACTTCAGTTATCACTTTTGAAAATTTAGCTAGTTATAACTTGAGACAAATTAGGTTTCCTGACAGCTTCAGCTTTCTGTTTGAAGACCTTCTCTCGACTTTGCACTGCAAACATGTGACTACTTTATACTGACATTCTTTTTCCTTTTCTTACTCTTTTCTCTCCAGATTGCTCTTTAGCTCAGATAATGTTTTCTCCTCCCTGATGTTTACGTTCACTAACAATGAACCAGTTTTATTCAGCTAAACTTCACTATGTATTTCAGAGCAGGACCTGCCAACCCTCTCTACCATGACATTTCCATTTCATTCTGGAAATAATTCACCTGATGCACCCTGAGATCATGTTGTCTTTTTTACAAGGTTACATTAATGGCTAAAAATTATCAGCTAACAAACTGAGATGTATCTTCTCCTCGTTGCCTCCTGCTTGTAGAGGAATGAAATTTGGGTAGAATGAAATTTAACAAGTTTATGATAGATCACAGTTCATAAATATTTTCCTACTTTTTCATGTATCTCTCTGGCTCTTCTGCTTCTAGTTGAAATAATGGGCAAGAAATTCTTTGCCGAATCTCATCTTGGAGTCCCTAGTTCAGATGAAACTTTCACTCGGGTCAAAGGACTTTAACCTGAAATGGGAACAGCAGAGATCTCTGCTAGCTTTTCTTTCAAGACATTTTCTGGAATCTGTGTCCATATGACACCGATGCCTTCCCCCACCTCATTCCAGGAGACAGGGTAAAGCAGTGTTTTCAATGCTATTGATATATATTATGTAAATGTATTTATTTATAATATTACGATCTTGATTTATATCTATATATGTATCTGGGTGAAAAATTATGTATAAAGAGGACAACTGCTTTCTTCTTTTCTGTGTGTATGTCCCACCAGAATCTGGAAAATACTTAAAGCTCTTTCCTGCAGAAGGGGGCATTTCTCCTGTCCTGCAGGTGTGGCATTTGTCCCATTTTTTCACCTAAACTGAGGTTAATTGATGTGGTGGTATCTCCTGTGTGCATCTCTAGAAATGGAGGCCAAGGGAAATGTCATAGGCAAGAGTAAAGTTGAGACTCTGGCTTCTCTATTTTAGATGCCAAAAGCTCTGTCAGCTGCAGAGGAACAGCAAATTCACCATTCGCCCCACACCAGTAAAAACGTAGGAGAGAACTTTTATGTTTTTTGTTCTTTAAATGAAAAAAAACATGGAAGAGGATAATAGGGTCTTCAGGAAAGACTGCAGAATTCGGTTTAGGATAAATCCAGTAAATACAAAGCAGGAAATGGAATTTGATAAGGGGGGTTGTACCTTTTTATTATGCTTTCCAGATTTTAGAGCTTCAGATAAAAATCTGTTTCACTATTTGCTTCAGCCAAAATCAGAAAATGTCTTCTGAAGCATAGCTGTGGTGCCAGAGTCCTGCATAAATTCCTCTTGCGCTAAATTCAAACTGTGTTAGCAGAAGTACTGCATAAACATCTCTCATCTCAATGGCCGATTTTGGTATAATTGACTGTTAGGTCTTTATAGTTAGGACTATTAACTCTGAAAATAAATTAATTGAGAATAAATATATATCTTTCAATGAAAACAAAACAGCAGTAACATAAAAATTTGAAATTACAATAAAACAAAACAGACATTGAAATTGCAGTACCTGAGGCAGAAAAAAAAAAAAAAAGAGGCTAGACCCAAATGTTAATTGATATAATTCAGTGAAAGAATACCTGAATACAGCAAGGATGGCATTTTAGTAGCTGTAGTGAAATCTCTGGTGCTATGTTGGTAACTCTTTTCTGGCATAGTGGTTTTCCAAAACTGTGGTGCTAATAGAATCATAGTATCATAGAATAGTTAGGGTTGGAAAGGACCTTAAGATCCTCTAGTTCCAACCCCCCTGCTATGGGCAGGGACATCTCACACTAAATTATGTCGCCCAAGTCTCTGTCCAGCCTGGCCTTGAACACTGCCAGGGCCTGGGTAACCCATTCCATTGCTTCACCAGCCTTTCTGTAAAAAATTTCTTCCTTATCCAATCTAAACTTCCCTTGTTTAAGTTTTAACCCGATACGCCTTCTCCCATCACTACAGTCCCTAATGAAGAGTCTCTCCCCAGCATCCCTATAGGCCCCCTTCAGATACTGGAAGGCTGCCATGAGGTCTCCACACAGCCTTCTCTTCTCCAGGCTGAACAGCCCCAACTTTCCCAGCCTATCTTCATACTCATCTATCAAGTATGTCACACTTCATACTAGCCTATCTTCATGCTATCTTCATAATAGTAACTAAGAATGACCTAGGGGGGATCTGTCACTGGTCATCATAAGTCTGAGCTCTGTTTGTCCTATGTAGAGGTGAAAAAGTCTCAAATTTCTTCCCAAAATGAATGAAAAAGCCTGCATGGACTATAGATCAGGTTAACCGGAGAGGGTTTGGCTGTTCATCAGTTGGGTGTGAGGACTCAGCCTCTGTTATCGTCTTGGCAAATATTACTTTCACTTTGAGGAGTGAACATGACTACATGAGAAGAAGAGGGGAGATTCATGCCCAGAAAACTTCACTCTCACCTCATAGCAGTTTTATTTGGTGTTACTTCATTGAGCATGCAAGGTTGAGATTGGTTAATTGTACGGTGAGGTGAGCACCTCTTTCCTAACACTCAGCACACTCTAAAGAGGCAGTAATTGGATCATCTGATACATTTCCTGCAATGCTGACAAAAAAAAAATTATGCAGGACTAGTATTCCTTTGTTATTTCTTAGGTCTTTTTTAATTAATATTTGAGAAGAACAATGTTATTCAGTGCTGAATAAATGGACTCACATATTACTACTATCAAGTATTTACTCTCTCCTCACTTTTGATCTCTTACTGATTAAAGGAAACACAAACTATTACCTCACTGTGCTCTTGTTTTACCATGTTAGTTAATATTCAGTTGCTCCATGGAAAATGGTCAATGGTAAAGAATTTTAATACTTTTGGTTGTCAGTGTGGTTTTCTAGCAAGACGTATCATTGATTTTACTTGTAGATATTATGACAGTCACAATACAGTGTAGGATATGACCTTCATCTGCCCTGGTAAGTCACCTGTAGCATACTCATATGTCAGCAGGCTAATATTGAGTGGGTTAAAACCAACATTCAGGCCTTGTAATTTGCTAGTTACTGCTTTGCTTTTCATATCTAATTACCCACTAAAAATATCTACAAGAGAATAGTCAATATTTTTTGAGTTACTTTACTTTAAAAACCCTTGGAAAAAGTTAGCTACTCATCACTGGCCTAATAAATAATCCCAGGAGAAGGGCAGACTTCCTGCTGTCACACTGGCTCCTGCCTTCCATGGTGCTGGACTTTCCCAGCACAGAATAGGATGCAAGTCCATACTCTAGAAAGAAAGCACGTACAGTTATTATGTAAATGTGTATTATTTAATATTAATTGAATTAATTTTCAGGCTAATGGTATCTTGTCTTCCTCCCAGAGGAAGATCCATTTCTGGATTTCAGTATGTCAGCAGGCTGTTGAAGCCAGATTACCTTCATTTAAACTTTAACAAGATCTTGCAACAACTCTTTCAACCTTAGACACCTTACATTTCCTTGGTTCCCTTGTCACTGTGACCATCACCAGCCCTGTAGACTACACAGTCAATACACAGTCCATATCTTAGCTCTTTTCTGCAGGCAGAGGTCCTCTCCACATTTTGGTGAGTCAGTAGCTACTTAGACTGCACAATTAATTCACTTCTCTACTTTTTTGAGGTTAAATTTTCAGTTTTAAATTTCCTATCTGATAAGGCTGGTTGTATTTCTCAAAATTAATTTGAACAGTGACTAATATATGGTACGTATCCTTGAGGATTAATATAGATTGAGTTACTTAAAAATAGGCATTCCCTACTGTTTTATAGCAATTGTTTAAAATGTTTGAAACCACAGACTTAATAGATGTATTTGAATTCTAGCACCTGGCTAATTCCTACTATAATTCCTGGGCTAATTCCTTCAAAGAGTTTTGTCCTGATTTATTTAACAAAAAAACATCACCCAAAACATAACAACAAACCATTACCAAAATATAAAAATGGTGTCAGGGAAAAATCATCTTATACACTATGATGTGCGATCTATAAATAATTTTTTTTTTTTTCTGATTCATCAGAGTTGGAACTAGGTGATCTTAAGGTCCTTTCTAACTCTAACAATTCTATGATTCTATGTGGACACATATCAAAAGGATCTAAGTGATTTTTTATATCGATTCAGAGGCAGAGGATATGTTTGCTTTAGTTGTTGATAAAATTACTCAAAGTGCTGCAATGAAGTTTAGTAAAATGTTTACCTGCCATAATCATGGGCCTACCTGGGTGAAAAGCATTAGTCATGGATATTCATTACCAGCTGCAAGCTCATAAAAGACAGCATATGGCAGTACTGAATTTCTTGCTATGTAAAGTTAAATTCGTAGTAATAACATCTGTACAGAATTTAGAGTCCCAACAATTAAAATGAGGTCACTGTACTGAGGCAAAGATTGATGGCATTCTACAAATATTAAATGACAAGTTAAATAGGTATAAAATAAACAACTTTATTTCTTATTAAAGACCAGACAACTGGGATGTGAATGCTAAGTTTTCAGTAATAAGGATCAAGAGGAGTAGTATAATGCTGTGGGTTATGTTACTGGGTTGTAATTCAGCAGCAAGGGAGTACTGTTTGGAGCAGGCTCTCACCTGAGTTTTGTTGCTAACAACTAATAACCCCTGGGAAAGACCCTGAAACCCCAATTAGTGAAATTGTTCTCTGCTCAGACTGACTGCTGAATGTTTATAAGTGGGAAGAGGAATCAGGCAATTTTTTTAGTGGTATTTGTGGCTTTGCTTCAGCAACTGAATCTTGTTTTCATATTTATGCTCTTTCCTCCTTTTTAAACATTTTTTAAAATGAGCAATTGGCAATGTATCCCTGCCAAAGACCCAGCAAAATTCTGAATATAGGCAGGGGACACTTCCATAATACCTTTGGTACCTCTATGTTTGCTGTGGTTTTTTTGTTCAACCTGCGATGTAATTTTTCTAAACCCTTGTGTTATCATTGACTTAGTGAAGTTTTCAGTGTGTGCTGTAGCACTTACATGGAGAGAGAGGGTGAAACAGCAGGTTGAAGGAGGTGATCCTGCCCCTCTGCTCTGCTCTCGTGAGACCTCACTTGCAGTGTTGTATGCAGTTCTGATGCCTTCAACATAAAAAGGACATGGAACTGCTGGAACAAGTCCAGGGGAAGGCCACAAGGATGATCATGGGACTGGAGCACCTCCCGTATGAAGACAGGCTGAGAAAGTTGGGGCTGTTCAGCCTGGAGAAGAGAAGACTGCGTGGAGACCTCATAGGAGCCTTCCAGTAACTGAAGGGGGCCTATAAGGATGCTGGGCATGGACTATTCTTTAGGGGCTTTAGTGATAGGACAAGGGGTAATGGGTTTAAACTTAAAGAGGGGAAGTTTAGGTTAGATATAAGGAAGAAGTTCTTTACTATGACGATAGTGAAGCACTGGAACAGGTTGCCCAAACAAGTTGATTATGCTCCATCCCTGGCAGTACTCAAGGGCAGGTTGGATGGAGTCTTAGGTGGCTTGGTTCAGTGGAAGTTATCCTGCCCATAGCAGGAGGATTGGAACTAGATGATCTTAAGGTCCTTTCAACCCTAACTGTTCTGTAATTCTATGATTCTATGAAGTTGCAAGTGGAGAGTAAAACCAACTGGTATTAACCCCACCATGGAGCTCATCCTTTGAGTCAGTTTGTCTGTCACGTCTGCCTACACTTGAAATTTAAGAACTTTTGGATCTGACCACACCACCCAAGTCTTGGAAGGCAGACTCAGGGACTGTGAGAATGAAGACCTTGGGCCCACTGTAGGAGAGGAACTGGTTCAAGACCATCCTAAAAATCTGGACATGCACAAGTCCATGGGTCCTGATGAGATCTATTCACGGGTCCTGAAGGAGCTGGCGAATGAAGTTGCTAAGCCACTGGCCATCATATTTGAGAAATCATGGCAGTCAAGTGAAGTTCCCGACAACTGGAAAAAGGGAAATATAACCCCCATTTTCAAGAAGGGGAAAATGGATGACCCGGGGAATTACAGAGCAGTCAGTCTCACATCTGTGCCTGGCAAAGTCTTGGAGCAGATTCTCCTGGAAGGCATGCTAAGGCACATGAAAAACAACAAAGTGCTTGGTGACAGCCAGCATGGCTTCACTAAGGGGAAATCTTGCCTGACCAATTTGGTGGCTTTCTATGATGGGGCTACAGAACTGGTGGACAGGGGTAGAGCAGTTGATGTTATCTACCTGGACTTCTGTTAAAGTGTTCAACACTGTCCCACATGACATCCTTGTCTCTAAACTGGAGGGACATCAATTTGATGGATGGACCACTCGGTGGATAAAGAACTGGCTGGGTGGCCGCACACAAAGAGTTATGGTCAATGGCTCAGTATCCAGCTGGAGACCAGTAATGAGTGGTGTCCCTCAGGGATCGGTGTTGGGACCGGTCTTGTTTAACATCTTTGTCGGTGACATGGACAGTGGGATTGAGTGTGCCCTCAGCAAGTTTGCTGATGACACCAAGCTGTGTGTTTCGGTTGATACGCTGGAGGGAAGGGATGCCATCCAGAGGGACCTTGACACGCTTGTGAGGTGGGCTGATGCCAACCTCATGAAGTTTAAGCATGCCAAGTGCAAGGTCCTACACCTGGGTGGGAGCAATCCCAGGCACAGCTACAGGTTGGGCAGGGATGAGATTCAGAGCAGCCCTGTGGAGAAGGACTTAAGGGTGTTGGTTGATGAGAAGATGAACATGAGCCAACTGTATCCTGGGCTGCATCAAAAGGAGTGTGACCAGCAGGTTGAAGGAGGTGATCCTGCCCCTCTACTCTGCTCTTGTGAGACCTCACCTGGAGTGTTGTGTGCAGTTCTGGTGTTCTCAACATAAAAAGGACATGGAACTGTTGGAACAAGTCCAGAGAAGATCCATGAGTTTGATCAGGAGACTGGAGCACTTCCCTTAGGAAGATAGGCTGAGAAAGTTGGGGCTGTTCAGCCTGGAGAAGACTGTGTGGAGACCTCATAGCAGCCTTCCAGTATCTGAAGGGGACCTATAGGGATGCTGGGGAGGGACTCTTCATTAGGGACTGTAGTGGTAGGACAAGCAGTAATGGGTTAAAACTTAAACAGGGGAAGTTTAGATTGGTTATAAGGAGGAAATTCTTTCCTGTTAGGGTGGTGAGGCACTGGAATGTGTTGCCCAGGGAGGTTGTGAATGCTCCATCCCTGGCAATGTTCAAGACCAGGTTGGACGAAGCCTTGGGTGATATGGTTTAGTGTGAGTTGTCCCTGCCCATGGCAGGGGGGTCGGAGCTTGATGATCTTAAGGTCCTTTCCAACCCTAACTATTCTGTAATTCTATGATTCTATGATTCATAACTTGTCAATGCAGGCAAAAATAGTAGTGAAAATTATCTGTTTTAAAAGGTGGAGTTTAGTAGGTACTTATCCAAACCTACAAGTAAATCTTGAAAGTTTTAAACCAACATGGACTGGAAAAGGTGAAACTACGCCTTTACCTGAAGCCTGTGTCCTTCTAGTAGTCCTTTACCTGAAGGCTTGTGTCCTTCTAATAGTATGCGGTCGTCAGGTTATCCTCTACAGTGATTTAACTGCTACATTTTCTACCTCTGTGGTATATGCTACTCAAAAAGAAGAAAAAAAGGACCAACAGCATTGTCAGAGCAGGGATATCATGGAGATAATTATGGGTTGCTTTTCTACCTGCTCATACTTTCCCACTTCACAGCTGGGGTTTCTGCTCATTGTTTTCCACAACGCTGCACACAAATGTCTGTAGCAATGTTTCCGACTCTGCAGTACAGCAGGGGAATTGGGAAGAAAGAAATATGTTTTTTACTCTGTTATGAAACTGGAGACAAGGAAACTTGTACTTGTTTTTTTCCCATGCAGTGAACAAAACATGCAAATCATATATGAAGAAGAAATTATTCTTAAATTTTACACCACCATTGAAAGAACAGGGCAAACAAGTGAAATGCAAATCCAGGCACAACTGAGAGAAATCACAGAAAGCTAGGACTAACACCGTGTTAACAGGAATGGGATGATATTTCTAAGAGAATAAATCAATGAAAAATGGACATACTTTTTTTTTTTTTTTATTCTATGGAGATAATTTGGAATAGGATGCATGAAGAAAGCTGTTATATAATTTGAAAAAAATGCTACGTCCCCATTTCTCTAGAGCTAAAACCTGCCCTTGTGTGTGTCCAGTGTATAAAGCTGACCAACATCATTGCATATGTACTCATAATTTAATTATAGAGTATTCTATTTCCAAAGCACAAAAAAGACTAAAGTACCTCATTGGAAGAAGAAGGTGAGCAAGGAAAACATAAAAATCAAATCATGTGTGAACAATGGACATGCTGTATTGGTTATCTTTAAACTGATGTATTTATCAGCATCATTTTTTACTAGAGTTATCCTGGCAAATTTGTTATTATCATAAGGGAAATTCTTGGTTGGCAGCTCTATGCAGTGGTCATTCACTTAAAAATGAGAATGTAGTGTATTCTGGCATTGTATCAATCTCCAGTAAAACTCCAGAACAACCTTATATGTAACCTCAAAATATATTGAGGCACAATATATTGCCTCAAAATTCAGAGCAATAAATACATTTCTTAGTTTCAGAGATGAGCCTAATTTTTTTTTCTCTTGTAAAAAATAATATCTTACTTAGAAGAAATAGTAATGGTTCTGACCTGCACTCCTAGTTTCTTGAGCAGCTTAGACACTGAATTTTACTAAACAGAGAGAATTTTCTGAATTTGGGAGTCATCCAAGGAAAAATAGGTATGCCATGGAAGTATGCAGGAAAGGCAATAGGTAGTGATGTTCTTTTAACTTCACTTCCCAGCCACAGTCATATCATATCTCTTGGTTATTGAGGAACTTGGAACTGAGGAATTATCTGACGGATTTACAGTTTGGAAATGTTTTACCTCAAAAATCCTGATGTGCCAAAAGCAAGTAGTTAAAAGGAAATGTTTTCTTTTTTAGAAAGATTCTGCTGGAAGTGGGTGAACTCAGTTTCTGGAGAGCTCAGCTTCCTGCAATGATTGCTAATGGGGGCTTCCCTGGGACATGGCCCCACATCCCGACAGGATTTGGATTAACCTCCTCTGAGAAGGACCTCCTGGCTACAGAGCTCCCAGTGCTACTATTCATTACAGCAGTTTTGGTGTAAGAACTGCCCCAGACCTGGGGAAAAATGTAGATTTGGAAGCTGTTGAGCAAAATGGGGACCACATCTGCCACCCTTTGAATTGTCCCCATCACTTGTTTGTCATGGCTTATGCATGGGCTGTGGTGAGACTGTGGGCAACTGCTGCTGGACCCTAGAGAGAAGCTTGCAGTGCATGTTTTTTTCTCTTTGTTGTTTGCAAATAAGGATTTTCAGCTTTTGATATTTTAGGAGAAATTTTGAAAAATTGTCAATTATGACTTGCAACCATAAATCCAACAAAACAACTTTCCAAATGACAAATTAAACTAAACCAAAACAAGTAAGCAAAATTTGACCAGCTACAGGTGCAATTGAAAGGACTTTACATATTTATGCTCAATAAAAAGACAACGACCTCCAGCAAAGTGGAAGTATTGCCTATTTGTTCACAAAAACCAGCAGTTTCCTCAGTTTCATTCTACTGTCATGCAGTTTCCATGCAAGTTATTAGTTGCACCTTGTTTCCATCCCAAAGAGAATGGAATTTCTGTGGATAATAAAGACTGTGCTATGTGTGTGTACTGAATATTAATTAATAATACTCATAAGGATGTTGTTCCAGAGGAGATGAGGTTCGGCTGTGGCTAGCAGAGATGTTTCTCAAAGTGGTGTTGAAGCAGAAAATAATGCTAAAAATGTCATATGAAGGCATGCATGAGAACTCATTTTTATCTCTTCTCAAGGTGCCTGTACCTAACAGCAACATACTGTGATTCAAGAGGAATCTGGCCAGAGCCATACATGACCAGAAACAGAAATCTTGACCTTAGCTGCTTGTGACTGGAAGAGTTTTGGCTGGATATTGCACAAAATAGTTTGTGAACTCACAGGTTTGTGGTAGAAAAGTTTGCCAGGGAAAAAAATACCAAAAAAAACAACAACCAAAAAACCTCAAAAATGCTCTCAGTATTATGCTGGGGAGGGAGGAACGGTATTGTCAGGGTTCTTTTATTATTTCTGAAAAAGGGGAAATAAGAACTTCCAGATTATCATTAATAATAATTTTAATGTATATTTATGTAAAATTCTATATATAATTCAATGTAGAAAAATTATTTTAAACATACATAAATATAATCAAGTTTCAGTGCACTGTTCAGGAGATATGTTCCTGGCTTCCACGCTGCTCAAAATGAGTTCAACCTGTGTGGCCTTAAGCAGAATGGCAGACAAGCATATTCTTTATTTCTGATTCCAACTCTCAAAAATTCTTAACTTGCTTAGAATTCACTAGATTAAATGAAAAGTTACTGTAATTAAAGATTTATTAAAACATGAATCCTGACCCAATTGAATATAATAACTCATTTGTTTCAAATAAGACCTATGTAATTGTTCTATCACTGGCCTAAGCAGTCTGTGCAGTGCACAGTCACATGTATTCTCCAAATCCACTTGCAAAATGCTCTGTGAAATTTTTGATCCCCAAACCACTATCCAGGCAGAAGCCCCTAAAACAAAAATGTGTCATTTTTATTAAAAATTAAAGTGCTGAAAGCCCCTATTATTCTGCACTACAAAGCAAAGACTATTAAAATACTATTTTTATGCATAAGGTTCTATTTTATTTTTTTTTGTGAACAAGCTTCCCAGTCCATATCTTAAAAAAAGTTATTGATTTACAATCTTATAAATAAGACTGTAAAATTTTGTAGCATGGAACTATGAATAGATATTTTAAAACAGTATGAAAATTGTTCCCAAATCAAGTCTATATATGGCACTAGTCAGCAGAGAGCCATTTTGCAGAGGCATATAAACTGCAGAAAATTTCTATTGAAAATGCAAAGAAATCTGAAACTACGTACTGCTACAAACAATGCAGCCATAATTAAGGAATTACCCAATCCTCCTCCCCATCTTTGAAATGAGCCTTCCCTTTTTTTAATTGGTTGGATGTAGAAAGCATATTACTATATTTGGGTCCTGTTTCCCTAGTATAAGAATAGTCCTACAAGGAATTCCCAGTAAAAGCGTGTTGCAGTTATACAGTATATTAAAAAAATAATACCATAGGAAAGTGTTATCCAATGTGCAGATGTTAACTTAAAGTGCACATTGTTTGGAAAAGGAGTTAATTAACAACTTATTAATTGGATAGAAAGTCTGAAACTGTTGTACTTCTAGCAAATACATAATTTTCTTCAAGTATTATTAAAGCGTTTTTGTTGTACCTATTAAAGATTCTTGTCTCTAAGTTAATTTCATTATGCTAATAAGCTATCATCGTTACAGAACCTAAGCTTTGATCCATGTTAATTGTCGTGATCTTCAAAGACAAAGTCACCACTTACTTTAAATGAATTTTACATCTTTTTAAAGAATCACACGGAAATTAGGGGAAGTAATTAATTTTTTATTATGTGTCTCAATATTTTTAAGGGAGGAAGTCAATGGTATTGGCTAGAATTCATTTTAACATTTAACTAGGGAAAACAGCATGAGGCAAAAAATCGTTCAGATGCAAAAGATTAAAGAAAATTTGAAACTGGGACCTAATTTGTCTTGATAAACTTTGGTGTTTAATATGCTTCTTTTGTTCTCTGTGTGAAACTGCAGGGTTTTGATTTGTAAAAACTTTTTGAAGAATTAATTCTTTCTAATTTTTATTCCTTTCTTTCTTTTCTTTTTACTGTAAAACAGTGGATGTGACCTTCAAACCATCACACTTTTAAATATCTATGAATATACAAGGTTAAATCTATTAGTGGTCTGAGATTAGCTGTGATACACTTGCAAAGTGTGTACCTTGCACAGCAAATTTTACCCTTTAGTGAATGATAACAACCTTACATCAACCTTATGAGTTTTAAGCAAATAATAGACTATGCATAGAAAATGATCTATTCCTCTTTTCTTTGAATGTTTGTTATTTTAACTCTTTGATGTTACACAAAGCTTAGTTCTGTATCATCAAGACATCATATCATCTCTATTTGAGATCAGAATCTAAACACTAGTATTGTCAGAACTGCTATGATTGCCAATTTACAGTTTCCACAAATTCTCATCTACCTTTTTCAAACCTCTACTGTAAAAATGTAATATGAAGAGCTTGTAAATAAGAAAGGGAAAATTAAAAAAAGAAGAAAGCTTGTGATCTGTTTTCCTGACAAGGTTCACAGTTTAAGGTCATGTTTTATTGAAACTGCTCTCTATCATATTTCTAAAGTACAAGCATACTGTTGCACTTGGAATGAAAAACACTGCTTTTTAAAAGGCAGCAGACAAAAGTAATTTAAGGATAGTAACACTGATTGAAATTAAAAGCCAGATTACCTACTTCATTCCTCTGGTTAGCAGTATGTAAGTATTGTAAATGCAAGTAAACATCATGTTTAAAGCGAACGTATGCTGGTTGGATTTCTGCAGGAGACAGGTGGTGGGCTCATTGTGAGGATTTTTCAGCACTAATGCTGTACTCATTTAGACTAACACTAGGCTTGAGTGACCCTTATCTGGGTTTAACCTATGACCTGTCAATCCAGAGACATTCAGATCTCAATATCAGTTTGGATTTTTTTTATTTTTTTTTTTTAACATTGACTTTAATCATTAAGCAGCTTTCACAACTGGAACATAAACATGTGCTATCCAGTGCGCTCTGATTTGCAATCTAAGTTTCCACCCATATAATCACGTGTCTAAGTGATTCAGCTGAGGTACAAAATTCTTTGATTGAGCATGTATTAGTGATTTGGGACACAATTGCACTGCTTATCTGTCTGACTTTCCACTTTTTGTGGCAGGGACTTCAGTATGCAAAAGGTCTACAAACATGGTTCATTATTATTATGATTGTTATCATTATGGTTATTATATTAGGACATTAGTTTCACAACCAGCAAGAATTATTTTGGTGAAACAAGATTTTGTTTGATTTAGATATTTTTTATTTGTGCTTCAGTTTTGATGAACTTTTTAAAAAGTGCAGGTTATAGCTGGCATAGGGCATGCCACAAAGGCTCAAGCTACTCTGTTGTACAGAGAAGCAAGAGCTTCCTCGCCACTTTAATAAATCTGAGGAAGGTAGAGGCTCCTAAAGTTCCCTCCCCTTGCCTGAGCAATCGAAAAGCACAATTCTCCCTATCACATATTTTCTTAATAGTAATAACAACACTCCATAAATATTTATGTAGACACACAATTCAGAAGTACTCATCCCAGCAGTACTGTGCTTGTCAAGTGAGTCATTTTTTCACCTGGCAGGATGATGTTGCAAGGCTCAGCTGTCTTAACTAATCCTGGCTAAAATGCAAAATTCTGTTTTGTAAGAAAATTCCTGGCCAGCTCTAATCTTAACCTCTTGCATGTCTGTAGCTTCTAAATCAATGTCACAGTTGTAATGGCTTTGAAAACCCATATGTTTGGAAACTAAATAAACCTTGATATTCAAAGGAGATGAAGACAAGAATTACATCTCTTGGCAATGGTGTTCTGAGCTCAGTTTCAGCTCTTGTTGGCTTCTCATTTTTATGCCCATATACCACGCCAAATCTTCCTTATCTATGCAAACATATTAACACCAACTGTTTGCTAACGCTGTGATGCATCAGCCTCTTATCTTCAGTTTTGACCCTAATGTTACATAATGACTATGAAAATGTATTTCTTGATAGTTCACTGGGACTGCCTTCGTTTTCTCAACTCTTTATTGAGAGCTGCCTCTCCTAACCACTGACTAAATTAGCTTCTTACTGCTTTCAGCCAGATAGGGCAGATAGGCTGCCAGAGTTTCCTGCTCAAAGATCTCTGTGTCCCTTTTGTGTCATGGCCCATAACCCTGCAGCTCTAGCATTTTTTCCAGGTATATTTTTCCCATTATATTAAATTTACATGGTTTGGCCTTAGTGATGCAGCCCCAGATCTTTCCAAAGTTGCCTTAAACCTCTGCTCATTCTATTTTCCAGTGTACCATTATGCAGGCTTTAGTAACTTCTTAAAACAAATGCGTGTTATATTAATATGTGAAAAACTTCTGCACTAAAGCAAAATGACACCCTAAATACCATATTCAAAAAGTGATAAGTGATTCTAATACTGACTACTGGGACTATTAATGCATGAAGAAGAAAATAAATATTTGTCATCAGCTCTATCTGGCCAAAAGTATTCCTTTAGGAATAGCATAACATATTCCTTTACAGTTTATAATTGCCTTAATTATTTTTTGGCCTAGCCACAAAAACGTAGTTCCATCTCTCTCCTGGTAGTGTCTGAAGAATATGCAAATTTTGTTCGTCCCAGCTCTCAAAATAAAAAAACCTAAAAGGGCTCTTTTAGCTGTTTAGGAAAGCCTCAGAAAACTTTCCTAAGTGTGGCTGTTATGTATCCAAGTATTTCCTTATTCATGGAAGATGTCCTCAAGCTCTTTGCTATTGTTCTGAGGTCTTCCCCTGACCCAGGCTGGCTTGTCAGCATTCCTACAACAGCTCTGTTCCTCACAATGCCCAAGAAGTCAGCATCCCCCATCCAATCTACGGACTGGAGCTTGTGAACTTGGAAAACTGAGTCAAGCTCTTAAAACTTCCAGGCTCCCAGTTTTAAAGCCAAAAGCGTACAATGTGTGAGCTTTTAGGATTTCTGTCCTCTATATTAAAGTTGCAAATTGTAGTACAAGGGGATCAAAGAGATTGTACCTTATGGCTGTAGGTGTCTGGTTAACAATATCTAAGAAATCTAATGGAAGTCAAAGGATTAAGTTCTCTGGGATGCTGGCTGTTCCAAACTTTCTGTTTCTAACCTACCCTTACTGTGATATAGCTGCAAAGGACCACAGAAGTCCTGAACATCACAGGCAAACCCCCTACATGGTACTTAGGATTTGTCTCTACTCTACTGCAAAATTTTCATAATGCAACTTTTAAATTCTTTTTCTTTTTTCCTCCACAGCTATTAAAAATTCTGCTTATAATGTGAAGCAGAGCTGGTATTCTGTGACCACCCTATGAGCACAGAAATCTGTAACTCAATTATAGGAAATCATTCTCTTTGAACAAGATACTGAGAATGTGATTCAAAACAGGATTTCCAGTATTCCATGACCTAGATGACAGATAGATGGTCCTGACTACGTTGTGCTCCAAAATAAAACTGAAAATAACCTAATTTCTCTATGTGTTAGTGAGAGAATGGAGCCAGAGAAGTTTCAGATGCTCAGTGGAGGTGGTCTGCCTAACTAGATGATGGCTTCTTCAGCTCAGTCTGAAGATCAGACTGTAAGGGTTGCACATCCCAGTCTCCTTCACAGCTGCACCTTGGTGAGACCTGGCATTTGTGGGTAGGCTCTTATTTTGGACAGATTCTTATGTAATTCCAGTATCTAGAGCTTATAATTTTTCATCTTTAAAACTGTGACTTTATAAGTAACTTGGTATTACCCTTTTTTTGTATCTCAATAACATTCTGAGAAAAGCTCTTCAATTTTGCTGCTTTCCAGAGCAGTTGCTTGTGAAAAAGAATCTTGACTCAAGACTTGCTGTGGGAATGTTATTCAAGCACTGGTTAAGTGCCAGAATGTGTTGGGAAGAAAGAGTTTCCAGAAAAATATCACCCTGATTAAAACCTGATTTTACTGAGTTTTCTTTATGCAAAGGGTTACCAGAATAGTAAGACAAAGTCATTAGTCAGATTTTCCTTCCCTTACTTGATCATTACCAGTGATGATTTTTTTTTTTTATTGCTGTTATTTGAATGATTATTGTTACAACAACTCATCAGTGAGCTACTTAGGTACTGCTTTCTTCTAGTCTCACTTCTCACATGATGTGTTAAATGTCCTGTTGATGCCTGTCCTTGTTTGGCAATTTTTCTACACTACCCTTTTATTCTTTATAGTAAACTTAATTGGACATATGAGAAAAATATGAAAAGAAAGCCATAATGCCAACATTTTTTTTTTCTGCCCATATTATGTTCTTCATGAAGCACCAGTGTAACTATCAACAGAAAACAGCCTGCCTTATGTTAAAGGACAAAATTGAGTCAGCAAACAGCAGAGGACAACAGAAAATACTGTTTTGATAATTGAAGGGATTATGCATAAATTTTCTCTTGTAAGGCCATTTGTAAAGATCATATGTTTAGGTTGGTTCCTTTCAAAGGATAAAACCGTATTTGATACTGGTTTAGTAAGATCTTAAGAAATGGCCATGGGTACACTACCCCTCTAAATACTGGACCAAACAAATATCCACCATGGGATTTTTGTGAAATATTCACCATGAATGCTGTTAAAACACCCTACTATATTCTGCGATTGCTATACTACTCTTGGTAGGAGATCATAAGATGTTGGGGTTAACTGTCAGATGCTTTACTCTTTTAAAGACCTTTGCCTTTTAACTAAATGCTTGCTTATCTTTCTAATTTAACATAGTCCCATATTATTTTTGTAGTAATTTTGGACTATCTGATAACATATAATAGAAAACATGTTTATGTCTTCCACTAGTTCTTGTTGCATATTTCAAATGCTTAGAACAACAATTTTCAGAAGCTTTCATTAAGGTTAATTTAAAAACTACATTAAATACAAACAGATTTTCTCGCAAACAAAATGCAATGTGTACTTAACAGACTTCTGTATGTTATATTTGATAAACTACCTCATATAAATGCAAATTCTGACTTTCTGCCAGAACAAGGTGGTACGGAAAATATTTCTATTAAACAAATAATGCTGGGAGAGCAAACTTCAAGTTACGGTATGTTACACTGAGAAAGGTGGTTTTTTTTTCACTGAGGTCACATGTATATTTATGTTATTTCTTCTGAGTACTTTGCTGCTTCTACTACTCTAAAGACGATGCTCTATATAAAAGGGAGGTACATGTATGCATAGGATAAATATCCATTTTTAATCAATTTTGGGTTTTAATGCTATATAGAGCTATTGCTGAATCATTTTGATTTACAGGCAAGTGGTACAGGAAGATAGTATGCTATAAGCGGAACTCTGAAACTGAGCCAGAAGGGTCAAGAGGAAGGAAAGCAACCCTCAAACCTGGGATCATTAGGTATGACCTGAAAACTGATGTTTGTATGCTTTTTCCTGAGTCCCAACTCATCTTGCTGCAGTTGGATAATGATCATTTGGAAAAGGAGCATGAAATTAAAGCTGCCAGAGGCAACTCTAAAGAGCATATGATGGAAACAAATTGAGTCACCACCAATGTGGCTAACAGTGTCGGTGAAAAACTGGGACACCCGCATGAGCCATTGTTCGCTGTACCTCGTCTGGTTTATGTAGCTCACTGAGTTGAAAGCTGGATCTGCATTAACCTTGTGATTTGAGGGGGATTCATGCAATGTGGTTTCAATTGTCTATAGATGCTTTCAGTTTGCACTGTGCACTGCCAGTAATGATCAGCCCTACTGGTCTCCCACATTCATGGTTGCTCAGCTCACCCTGATGAAGCTGTGGTGAGGGCTGTTTCCTGATGTGGTCACTCTTAGTGGGCTGCTGCTTTGCAAGTCTGCTAGGAGAGGGGTTTCTATTCATTCTTCATTCTGCCCCAATAACAGCTGCTGCATAGATGTTTTCCCTGAACACATTTTGCTGTGGAAAAAAATGCTTTTTTTGTTTTTCAGGCTTCTGTCCTGATGGTCTGAAGCAGCCTTTAGTTCTATTGTGGAAGTATTTGAGGCTGTGATTTATTCTCCTGAGCTTTGCTCATCTGAAGGTTGCACAGAGTGAGTCTTGTACTGCTTTTGCCACCTATTTCCATCCTACTGGTGTACACAACTTTTGTCTTTGAGTGTTTTTCTGTGGGCATGGGGGTGATGAGACCTACTAAAATGGCAAGTGATCACTCCAACCACCACTAAATTACAGCCATGCCTGAGGCAAATTCCAACAGCTTTGTGGCAGTGTCACCATGCTATCTTTGTGACAGAGATAGAGATAATGAGAATTAATTAATCAGTTTTTGATTAGAAAAAAAGGAGGGGAAAATCCTTCTACTGTGATTCCGCTACAAAATAAATGAAACCGGTGAGGTTTTTGTTTGATGTTACTTCTCAAAAATAGGACAGTCATGTAATGCAGAGCTCAGGACTGCATGACCACTGTTTTGATTACCCCTTCAAACCCATTGTTGATGGACTGCAGGGGCAAGAGTTCCTCATTTTATAGATAAATATATGTTGAACACTAGCACCGAGAGGCTGATGCGGATGCTGTTATTCTCACAGTGCAAAAACTCCCACTTATTCAAAGGTCTTGAGTAAAGTCCCAGGTATGCTTCCCTCGACTAGAGTCAACTGTGTTTTCTTTGCAGTACTGGGGGAGAAATTCTGTGTTGCTTACTTTAGACTGATAGCTAAATCTTAGAAATTGGTCCCTTATGATAAAACATGAACTACATGGTGCCAGTGTCTGACTGGAATTACAATTATCTAAATAAATTCATTTGTATCCCTTTCATAGCAGCTTTTCTCTGGGCACAAGCTTTTTCTGTGGGGCATGGGAAGAACAAAATTAATCTTATAAAGAGGGAGGGGGTTTACACTGAAATCAATAGTTACAGAATTAACTGGGCAAATGACTTTTTCTTAATTCTTTTTCTTCTCAGAAGATGAAGTTTTGATGGGTACACAAATCCAGTGGCTGCCAAAAAGCTGAAGTGTTTCATTCCAGCTGTGTTGAGATAGTCTAGACATAAGTATTAGTAAACACTGAAAGCGTAAAAAAGTCAGTGTTGAAGGTGAAAAAACCTATTCTGGTTATTAAATATGAGCAAGTTAAAGCATAATAATGTAATTATGTTTTTAAAAAATTATCATTTTTAGAAAGAGTAGCATGGCTCTTCTGGTTAATTTTTAAATATGAGCCAAATATGTAATTTTATAGCTTGGAGATAGACAAACCACGGGTGTTTTTCATTATTTCAGGCAAACAGTACATTGGGTTGCATAGGCACAAGAAGTAGGTCTCCCACATTGTTGAAATTTTTGATGCATTGCAGTGGCTGGATTGATCTGCAAACCCCAAGGCCCAAATCAAAGGCCAAGTTCATTTCCCTCTGTGTACCTTCAGTGCTCAGAGCTTGCAGATTTTCACTTTCAGCCAGGCAGAAGCAATCATATCATTCCTTCTTACCACCAGAGTTTCAGCTTAACTTCAGCTGCTCTTCAGATGCATTTAAAGGATGCAACACAAAAGATGCTGCCACAATAAGGCAGGTTTTCCCAGCCAAGCCATAGCACTTATCTATAATGACAGTGGTAAAACCTTCTCACATGCAGTTCGCACAAATGAATTGTACCAAAAGTATCTATAAAAGCTGCAGCACCCCTTTAAAGAGAGCATAATGTCATCATTTTTCAGCGGGTATCTTCTCTAAAGGCAAATAATCACTTATCCCATTAATGATCTGTAAATAATTGGACTGAATTTTTTTCCTTCATTCAGGTTTCAACAAAGATTAGGGGCAGAACATTTCAAATGTGTATGGGGATGCTGCAGCTTGAATCACATGGCGTGTCTTCCTGCTGCAAATGCTGGAGGCAATTCAGTGTCTGGCAAAAGTCTTTCTTCTGTATCCTGAGGACTATCATCAGTTTTACGTTTCCCCTTCACCCATGACTCCACAAATTTGCCCAGTTCTCTAAAGATTCTTAGAGCCCTACAGCTTTCTCCAAGACCTCTTTGCTGGGCACAAGCCCTGGTAGCACCAGGTCCTGGCATATACTAGGTCTAGTGAATAATTTATGCACCAAAACCACTGTCAACACCACAGTGTTGATCCTGTAAGTCACATGAACCATGTTAATTCAGAGATACTGTAGATGTATGCTGATTTGATCAGCAAAAAAAATATTTCATCTTATGTTAATGCAGGCATAGGTTGCCAACTGAGTTGCTATGCATTAGGTGATACCAGGTGGATTTTATTATGCTGTGGATAATGTTTGTGGCCTTGAAATTTTGGCAAAAGAGGGGAAGGGGAAGTTTCCCCTGATAAGAAGAGCACAGGTAATAGGAAAGAAATGCTGCCTTTACAAGCTTAAGCAAACCCTCTGATACTGTTCTTTAGGTTTAACACAGAAGTATTTTGCCAAAGTTCATTTACCTTATGGACTTCCAGAATCTCAGGAGCTTAAATTATAAATATATATAGATGTTCATAACATCTATTAGCCTATGCAGTTCTACAGCTATTATGTTTAGTTTCATATAGTATGTATGTAGAGCAGATGTTCTGCTGAGTGGAATATAGATGCAGTGTCAGCACCTGGGTTATCACAGTCTCTCATGATGGGTACTTGGATTAACATCCGAGGTACCCCCAACAAGTATGTACGCAGATGCAGGGAGCTTTGTTGAACTCCATCAACTGCTTCTTTCCTTTCCTGAATATGTCATGCGTTTTGCATTTGGGAATTTCTTCTAGATTTCTTTCACTTGTTGACATAGGAATTTCAAACTGTGGCATCTAATTTTCAGTCAGTGTTAAGAATTTCATTTCCAAGCAGTTCCTTTGTGCTGTTTACTTGCAAGGACAAGGTCATGGCTGTTGCAAATTCTTTTCTTGCTATATGTTTCTAAGAAGGAATCAAATCTGTCTTGAAAACTGAAGATTATTTTATCAGGACTTTTCATTTTTCTCTCTAATTTATCATTAGCTTCTACCAATTAGCAGCAAGCTCCTGTGTCAGATATAGTATGTATCCATCTACTGACTTTACTGGAGAGCCTACAGCATCTTGAAGCGACAAGTTTTGAGTATATCACTCTCTTTATGTTACCTGATAACACCTTCCAAAAGCTGGGAACATTTAAATGCACTCAGTTATTTTGAGGTTGGTTATTTCACTATAAAGCTTTTCTTTTAATATGTTCTGGCCTGTCCAGTAATGATATTTTCATACAAGTTCTGATCCATAACAAAGTTTGTTTCATTTTTTTTCTTTTCTTTAAAAAAGTAGGATTCTGCTTTTGATTGTCATATCAAAACTAACTTGTGTGTAGACCTTGCTACAATTTAGGGTATTTGTGAATGTTTCTACATAAAAGGAATGAAAATTACTAATTATAATAATACCACTAAACCCCATGGCTGGCAGAAAAATGGAAATCCCTTCCTATTACATATTTTTGGGTTTTAGAAAAGTAATTAATCCAACTCTTGGATGAAAATTCAAAACCACAACATTTTTCAGAAGAAAGGATTTCCAAAAATATCATATTTTTAGAGATTCACAACAATTTTTGAAGTTATTGATGAAAATGAAATTGATTAAAACTTTTTTAATCAATTAACCAGAAAGCTGTATTTTAATAACACAGAAAGAAAAATCTTCAGATCAGTGACTGTTCTTCCAACAGCCTTTTCCTGGAAAGGATATTTCTATTAGAAAAGCAATTTCAACAGAAACATTCTGATATGGTCTGCTAATTAGAGCATCTGGTGCACCCAGCTGGCCTAAGGTAAGATCAACTATGAGTATGGAGCAGCAGATTATTTGCCCAACCCGTTGTTTCAGATCATACATAGAAGAGCCATTGATGTCTCCAAAAAACTACTCCAGTGCCTGCCTGCCCCAAATGTCCTTGCCATGAGTCCTTATGTAGTTTGTGGCAAAAGAGAGGACTAGAACCTCCCTCTTGACAGGCATCTATAGAAGAGAAAACAGCGCATTTTCCTGTTAACATCTAGCAGGGAGACACTGGATTGTATGCTATTAAGATTTAGCAAAAGGTGAGAAGAAGAACTGTTTAATCACCAGAAACATAAAGACTAACCCAAGCATGCCCCAGGTTCTCTAGAGGAGATCAGCTAGTGACAGTGAGGCACAAATGTCTAAGTAAATCCCTTCCAGGTATCCTGCTTGTTTCTGCCTTGCGCCTCTAGAAATAAATTCAAGAAAGAGTTTTCTGATGAAAAAATATTTTATAGCAATAGTAATTAAAATATTTGGGGGGAATACTTTGATGGAAAAAAAGTATTTCATCAGTCTTGGTAAACTTTCTTGCTTTTTTTTTCATTGTTGTTGTTTTTATTTTATTTTCCTAAGTGTTAAAAATTTACAGATACGTACTTAAAAAATAAAATTATGTTGGCAACATAGGACTGGCAGGAACCCTGTGAACACTGCGTTTCATGCCCACATTTCATAATCCCATATGTGAATTGATCAAGCTTCACTTTAAGTGGCCTCTAGAGCAGTTGTTTTCTCCTGTCCTCATGGGATGGCTGCTGGAGAGCTCACACTGTCAGGTCCCTTCATCAAGCTTCTCCCAAAGCTCATTAACTGCGAGATGATATCCATTCATATTTGTGTTAACAGCAAAACTTTTTCCCTCTTCTTTTAACCCCATTGGTTTATTTATGGACAGAAATTGCATCTCAGCCTTTGTTTTACTACCCTGAGTGTCCCTAGCTATTTTAATCTCCTCTGATGACACAGGCTCTTCTCTGCTCACTTACAAGTCCTTCTTTGCAGATGTTCTCATCTGAATTAATCTGAACCAATACCAGGCAAAGAAGGTTAACCTGACACATGCTACCTTTAAGAAACCCGTATGGCAACATAGCTTATTTTTTATTTACTTCCACATGCATAGTTACTCCTTCTTTCTGTTCTTATGCCCAATCTTAAACACCATTTTTCCAGCCAATGGTTTGAACTTGCTTGAATCACTCTTTTCTCTTTCTTAAATGTACCTCTGTACATCCTTACAGACAATGCCACACAGTGTATTTCAGTTTACTCCATCTCCCTCACTCTAATTTTTTTCAGAGTGGATGGAGAATTTGTGGATCAAACTTCTCACTACAGGCAAATGGAAACAAGTGCAAAACAAGATATAGGGTTAGTGATTCTTGGTATTTGTCCTTATCCACTGAAATAAAAGTACTGTTTCAACTCATGCTTTTTGCACCTTTGTTTAGTTAAGACTTTCTGCAGCCCAGCAGTAATGGGTTTTACAAAGACACTTTTTTAATTGTTAAGCAAATACACTGTTAATTTGAAAAAATAATATTCAAAGTTCAATAAATGTTGGTAAATATAGCATGTTATTCAGTCACATAAATTCTTTTTAACATGCTACTTTGATTCAACAGATAAAAATAATTCAGAATTAACTTGCTAGACTCAGACTGTAAATGCACGCACAGTTTCCATGGAAGTCAGCATGTTGCAGGGCAGAATTAGTCTGTGTGTTTAATTCATCTTAATCACTATTACTAATTCATAACTACTGTTTCCAGAAATGTATTCAGTTAGTTTTACATTAATCAAAATCAATTGTATGTGATTTATTTTGATCATTCAAGATTACAATTTTGATGTATTTGCTCTCATCCTGGATGTCAAACCAGGCAAAGAGGAAAGGTACTGCTAAAGAAGAGTCACCTTCTTTTGATTGAATGTGTTCTTTATTTCCCTTTATCAGGAATCCACATGTTCTTTGGGGCAAACCTAATTCTGGTGGGCTTTCACAGAATGGTATAGTGCAGTGAATGAAGAAACGTCATCAAGATGTTCAGCTAGACCTGGAAGCATGGTATACTGGTAGGGCCAGGTTGGTGGCTGTAAGCAGTCTAGGATCTCTGTTCTGTAGCTAGACACAAATATGGAGAAGTTGGCCTGAAACCTGGTTCAAGACCACCACTTGTCAACAGTGGTTCAAATTTGGATCTTACTTCACCCAAACAAGCAACTTTCTGGAAAGTAATTTCAAACAAAGGATTTAGCTTTTCCTGACACTCCCCCCAACACCCCCCCCCCCCACCCCATATCTGTTCTGCAAAAAACATGTTATCCTTACACAGAGTGGGGGGTTGGGGTTGGCCTGTGATGCTTTAGGCATGGAAATTCACTTGGGACAATCAACAAGTCTTTGGTGCTTGTGATTTTGGAGAGAGCACATGGTTCTGAGCACTTCCCCAAGCAGGGCCAGGCAAAAGGTCGATACATGCCACAGAGGAGACATCCCCTGTCTTTGGCATGGATGTAAGGATCTGCATGTCACTTTGCCTTATAGAATCATAGAATCCTAGAATCGTTAGGGTTGGAAAGGACCTTAAGATCATCTAGTTCCAACCCCCCTGCCATGGGCAGGGACACCTTACGCTAAATCATATCACCCAAGGCCTTGTGAAACCTCGTCTTGAACACTGCCAGGGATGGAGCATTCACAACCTCCCTGGGCAGCCTATTCCAGTGCCTCACCATTTTCCAGTTCACCAAACCCTGCCTCAGGGTTTAAAACACCTTGCAGCAGCAACTTATCCTGCAGTACTCATGGGTGCTTGGGTGAGAGCTGAGCTCAGGCAGGACAGCTGGATGCAGCCCAGGAGCTTGCACCAAAATTAGGTGCTGTAAAATTCACCAGTTTCACTTGGGAACTGAAAAATCATTATTGCCAGAGACAGCTTTGCCTGGATCTTCACTCACAGTATTTGACACGCAAGGGGAAGGGTCAAATATGTTTGTGTCTACTACTTGCTTCCAGTGTGCAGGATCAGTGACTATAACCATGTCTTACTTTTACAGGACACTTGCTGGAAATTTGTGTTTGAATAACTTACAGAATCAGGCCCTCAGTTTACAAACGCAAGTAGCAAGTTTAGGTCAATGCAGTGAGTAAGGGGTTTGTTTGGATATTTATCATTATGTTGAGCTCCACTCACTCTGCATCTCCAGTTTGTAGTTGCTTGTGCTTGTTGTCAGCTGGAAACACCACTAATGAATAACACTGAAAGGTAAAGTCCATTCAAACTCATACCATGACTGTGTGTCTTCTGAAGACTCTCATTACATTTCTTACTTACCTTTATCTTTCCCCTAATCTTTCCAGTTAGGTAATACCACTTAAAAAAATATGCTCCCATTTTGGTCTTTATCAGCATCTCCAGCTAGAGATAACTCTGCGTGGTGAGGAGTTAAAACCCCTGGTCATTAAACCTCATAAACTCAGGATAAACCTCCTCCATTTTTCATGGTGCAGGACTGTTGTACTGTGAGCTCAGTTCAGCTGAATTCATAAAGCTTTTCTGGAATTAAAACAGCATGCTCTGTACCAAGATGCCTTCACTTCCTGTGCCTTAATGTTAAATCCTATAGTACTGTGGATCTTAAAGATGATTGAGTTATTTTTAAACCACTGGATGTCTTCCAGTCACTCTATTTCACACTGGATTAATTATGTAAGAATACTGACTTGTTCGTCACTAATGTTACAACTTTAAAAACAACATGCTGTTTAAATTCAAGCTTGGCAATTCTTGCCTGAATCCCCTCAAATTTATGGCACCACACCCATAGCATAATAAAATCTTTAGTGGTCCTTTGTCTTTTAGCCTGCCTTCTATTTTTTCTCAAGGGTGTTTTATGCTGGAAGATGCATGCAAAAGTTGTCCAGATGTTATTTGTATCAGAGCAGGGATTTCAGTCCAGCTATCTGTGGTTGCAAATGTTTATTTTAATGGGTGATTGTGCAATCCTTGCTGTGCAGACCTCACTGGCCTTTTATGTATGTTCTCAGCGATGCCAGCACATTGTTTTCAGATATATTATTTTAGTCCAATAGCACTGTTATTGGTCACTGTGGGGAGCAAAAAATGTAACACCTGTAGGAGCACACACAGTATTTCCACGGAGCTCCACACGGGGCTGGGCGCAATGTGCCAATGGAGGCAGCAGGGCTGGTGTGCTGTGGGTGGGAGCAGGGTGCGTTGAAACAAAGAGCTCAATTCCATTACCGAGGTATGCACTGGAAGTTTATTTTACCATAGCTGTTGCAACAAACAGAGGGGTAGGTTTATCATACATATTTGGTAGTCTAATAAAATCTTAGCCGATGTTTCCTTGATACTAAATTGTTTATCTTGTAACTAAAAGCAAGCTATGTGTACACCAATTAGGACCACGTATTTCAGCTCATTAAAATAAATTTAAAACGCAAGTTTCATTATGTGCTGCAAAGAGTATGAACGACTGCTGGAAGAAAATATCTGCAGAGCTCAGAGCCTTCCATCGGGTCTGTATGCTGAGCCAGGCAGTGTATAGTAGTGAAGGCTGGTCTGCAGGCTCTGCTCTACCTACATGGGTTATGTCATAGCCAAGGTCTTTCATGGCAAGTAGCTTAAAGCTAGAAGCTCAGGCTAAAAGTACCCAGACTTGCATTTTCAAGGAACATGAGCCAGCAAGATGATGGTAATTAATGCAATGCAATGAAACGTACTTGCACATGCAAAAGATTGAGCTCATTTAACCTTTAAGAGAAAACAGTTATTATATTTTAATATTGTTTTACATATTAACAGTCATATTTTATTTTTATGTGCTTTATTACTATAGATTACCTCAAGCTGTTAAAAATGTTATTTAAACTTTTTTGTAGGAACTTTTGTGTAATTTACATTGTTGCATTCAACTCCCAGCATTCCAAAATCACACTTAAAATAATTAGATTTAAAAAATACAATTGGAATTGTTCTTCGTCTTTTATTTTTCAGCCTTAAAATTCACATTTTGAACTTCTCAATAATAAGGACCAGGGGTTGGTTTTCAAAAGTGAAAATTGATGTTGCTAAGTACTCCTGTTGATACACTTCCTGGAGCTTGTGCTATAGTTATATGGTACTAGTGAAATGGGTATCATCAGCAACACAGACCTTCTTTGTAATTCTGTCCAGCTCTGCTTGTTTTCAACACTGTTCAATTACACAGGGCTTTTCTACAAGGAAATTAGTTCAAACAACTATTTTATCCTCAAATTGAAGATGCCACGTCAGTCATGAGTGACATCAATCCCATTGTGGAGACAGTTTAATTGGGAACCAGTGAAAGCAGTTAATATATGGCCTTTTATAAATCTGGGGCTGGGATGGATGTTAAATATTTGTGTTTATCAGATTGAAGAGTTGGAGGAATATGTGATGTGGACTTCCTGACAAGACCTCATGTGCCCTGCACATGATGTATCTCCTGAACTGAATTCTTACCTGTGCCAGTCCCAAGAACAGAAGGGCCAAATATTTAATCTTGGAGCTTGTCCATGCTAGGGAAATCCTGAGCTTAATAGAGACCAAATCCTTCCCTCAGCCCAGGGCAATTCACGACAATAAGATCCAGCTGTCCTTTGGCAGTGGGGTGAGAGCCACAGACCCCAGTGCTCCAGCAGTTGCTCCACCTGTGGGTCAAGGTGTTTGAAACCCTTTAACATGCCTGGGAAAAAAAACAAATACTCACTTCAGGTCTTGGCAGCTGTCTAGGAAATCAATTGCTTCTCATTTGTGTTCTGTAGAAAGCTAATGTATTTGTAAATATTAAAGTAGCTGCTGATGTTCAGCAGTAAACAAATTTTGTCTTACAAAACCCTTGCTATTTGGTCTTAAACTAGCAAAGTTTTGCATGTATTCAGCACTCCTCTTCTTATTTCAAGGAAGATTTTGTCTAGCTTCCTCTGTGACATATGGTAATGCTTAGTGTGTGCTGTATGGCCTGAAGCCATACCACTGCAGCCTGTATGCTCCTTAGATCTCCCAGGCTAAGGGAATCGGAACAAGTCAGTATCTGAATGCAAAGGACCTCCTAGAAAAAGTACAGCATATTGTGCTGGTACAAGGAAAAAATGTTGCTGCCTCTGGGCTGAAGAAATTCCCCATGCGGGGCTAAGGTGACTGCATGCTCCCCAAGAGTTAGTCTTTTGGATGACAGATTATAAAATAGACCACTAATGTACTGTAAAAGTTCTCACAGATCTTAGTCATGGGAAAAGAGCAAACACTCTAACTTCCCAAGGTAACGCAGAGGAAGTAGACATGAGGGGGAAAGCACCATGAGACCTTTTCTCATCTTGTTTTTTGGGGGGAATTTCCCATTATCACCTTCCTTTACAGGGTGTAGCTAACCCTTCTGAGAAATTACTGCTTGTTGTTCAGAGTGCTCTCAGCCTTACTGGGAAGATGAAAGAGGTGCAACAGCACCCCAGTGGGCACAAAAACCCACCCATGTCTGTGAGTTGTGGTAGGAGAGATGCGAAGGAGTGTGGTTTGCGGTGAGGGAGAAGGCTATGGGTTTGGCTTTGCAGCCTTTTCTTGACGATGTTATTAATTCATTCTGGGATGTTGGGAGACTCATTTAACCTCTCTTTGTCTCAGATTCAAACCTCTACAAGTGGTTATTATAACATTTGGCTGTATTATGGCATTGTTGAAAGGCTTAATTAAATTAAGCGTTCTGAGATCTTTGAATGAAAGGTGCTATCCAAGTGAAAGCTTGTTGATGATGATGACTCTAAATTATGAGGCCAAGTCCTTCACAAGTTTTACTCAGTCCTTGGTTAGACAAAGCTATTTTTAAACACTGCATTTTATGTACCATTAGAAGTGTTTTGGGAGTGCCATGTGTATAGACATGACATCTGACCCACAGTGGGAGTGATTTGTCAATGAAGGGTTTTAATGGTAGAAAGCTATCAGACATCATTCACATGTAGGAAAAGAAATGCATGCTTGTCACAAATGGTTTTGGGTTTTTTTGTTTGGTAGCTTTTTGGGTTTTTTGGTTGTTTTTTTTTTTGTTTGTGTGGGGATTTTTTTGTTGGTTTTTTTTTTTAGTTTTTTTTTTAAGTTTGTTTGAAACCTTATTTGGGATGAATGGCTAGGACTTTTTGTTATTTCAGGAGAAATGTTGTCTCCGATCAGAAACGAGAAAGACCAACTCAAAGAAAGTAATTTGCAGGCATGATGGATATAAGATGTATAAATAGCTGTCTTCCATCTTCAAACCTGTGAGTACAGCACTGGCATGATAACATGCAAAGTATGTTGGGGCTTTCCCTAGTTGGTATCTTATCAATAGAATGGAGGCAAAATTCCAAAGTCTTGTTTTAATTTTTATTTCTTTGTTACTCATGCAATAACTCTTGTGCTTTGGCAACAAAGGCATTGCCCTAAACCTCCTCTCCTAACAAGCTTCTCTTCACCTGACCCTTCAGCTCAAGTTTCCTTCTACCAGAATCTCTGACTCATTCTCAGCACTTTTTTTTTATTTGGTATCTTTTCTGAATTTGAAAGACATAGTGTTCCTAACTGCTTTTATTGGGAATTGTCATCCTCAAATATTACCTTACCAGTCACATCAACAGGCCGGTTTCCGCTATCTCTGTTGCCACCTTGAGCAAGCTATCAATCCTTCTCAGCCTTCTTCTTTTTGCAGAGGTCCCCTCTACTGCATAAAGCCTACCTTATCAAAGTCACCAGAAACACAAGTGAATACACTTTATTGGGATTTTTTGTTTTGGTTTTGTGGGTACCATAGGTGTAGGACCACATCTAGCTTTGGAGTCTGGCCTCATTCAGGGTCTTCTTTACAGCCTATTATGTATGAAGTGGGAGTCTTTCGATGAACAGGAAGCATGGCATTTTGGTTAAAACCTTCAAGAGATCAGGATTCAGCTTCTAGCTCTGCATGCTTCCTGTGTGGTTTTGGGAAAGACACTTTGTGCCATAATTCCCCATCTGCAAACTAAAGATGAGATTACATCCTGTTTCTCACCTTCTCCCTGCAAGCTCTGTAAAGCTGCAGAGGCTGTAAGCACTGTAGAGCAGATAATGTCACTTTTATATGCAGCACTTTCCACAATGGTGTTTCACTCTCAGCTGACAGCTAATGACTGTTGCAGTCCTAATAATAAATATTAATTGTAATTGAATATAATACTTTTAGCCTTATTTGCACTTAAGCTTGATTCTTGCAGACTTTCTGGAAGTTTATCTTGGGACCAGCCTGAGCAAAGAATAATCATATCAAACTGTGTTAAATAAGGTGAATTTCTTTTCTCATATGTTTTCTCTCTATTCATTGGAGGAGAATGAACAGTAGACTTAAGACCATCAAACTCATTTCACCTTTGTAATATTTAAACTAATTAGTCTCAGAGATGAAAAACATTTCTCAGATTCCAGATAATCTTAAACAAAACACTTCTTGCTGATTTTATTCTGCTTCTATCTGTGCAAAGATTAAACAAAACCCACAGTTGGTTTCATCTGCCAGGCTCTAAAAAAGAAAAAAAATAAAAATCATGCCACAGAAAGAGAGGGGGGAAATAAATCCAAGGCCAGGTTTGCAATGCTATGAGTTTGCTCATCTTTAGTTTATCTCCTGCAAATGAGTATGTATAAAACAGTCCACCTACTGTTCTAGTACTACAATATAATGCAGTTCCACTGAATGATCCTGTTAACCTAACCTTCAATTTGCTGGGATTTGAACTCTGAATTACAGCTTACTAACATAGTTTAACAGCTGGTACAAAGGCTTCTTTTGAATTTTTAATCACATGAATTAAAGATTGCTGGAGATGCTTTTCAGACCTCCAGTAGCGGTGATCCAATGTACAGGAAGACAAGTATAGGTAGTCCCTGGAGGATTAAGAGCGCAAAGGTACTATTGTTTGTGAAGCTATGTTGCATTCTTTGCTTACCAAATCAGGAACGCTAGTGCAAATTATTCATATGAGGATAAATTCATATTATGGTTCAAAAGGACCCTGAGACATTTAGCTTGATTTTAAAATCTTCTCTTTAGCTTGCATCTTTTATATATGGTGTGCATTGCACTCAGCACAGGTTTTGAAGGTAAAGCTCAGTTTAGCAAAATGTTTCTTCTGTCTGTAAAGAGAACACAAACACACATACAAGCAAGAGAGAGAAAGAAATACATAGAGAGTGATTGCAACTGATATATGGAATGCAATGAAAACAAACATGACTGTCTGAAGATGTTTTGGGGTGGATGTAATCATTTGTTGTTGTCAGCGTGCAGAATGTGTGCAGCAAGTGTGCAGAATCCTGCACTCTTCTTTTGTCTCCCATTATATATTCCAAGATGATCTTTCTTATTGAGGATGTTTCTCAGGGAAAGGAAAAAAAAAGGGAGGGGAGGGCGAAGGGGGAAGGAAAAAACCCAAAAATGTAGTTCAACTGGAAGCTTCTCTACTTCAGCACGCCAGCTGATGAGCGCTGTGAGAACTTGGGAAAACAGACCCTGCCTCCCAAGTTCACTAGCCCTGCAAGCCTGAAGATCAGCATAATAAAGTTGATGGAGTTGTTTAAACAAAGTATGTAGGGGGAGGGAAAAAAAAATAATTAGGGCAGCAGGAACAAGAAAGCATGTTGCTTCTTAATTATGCTGTGTTCTCTCTCTAATGGATTGGCCTCCCCACATGCTCTAAGTAAAGCAACTGGCATGTGGCATCCTCTGCAGATAGAGGAGCAGTGGCAAGTGTACAGCTGTTCGTGCTGATACACAGGTGTTTGATTTTTGGATTCGTTAGCTAGACAGATTTTTAAGGGTGTACAGGGGAATCATCTGCAGTTGTTGCACAGAAAGTGAGTTGTCCAAGAATACCGGAGTTAATTATTATGTAAATCCCATTCTTGCAGCCAAGGCTCAGAGCTGGAATCAGAACCTCATCTCCCCCGCTCCCTGCCAGCTCTGGGTCACTGTCTGATTTACTTGCTCTCTATCCTTTTCATTAAGTGCTGTGTGTGAGCTGGCAGTGGATGGACAACAGTGATAACGAAGAGGCAGGAAGGTCAAGTGGTGATGAGAGGCAGTGGCAGCCAGGGTGATCGCCGCCACTCTCAGCAGGCACAGGATCCTGGGAAAATAGAGATGGCCATGCCAAACCACTGAAGAGGTGATGATGAAGCTACAGGGATGCGTTTTACAGTCCTGGGGGAAAGGCTTAAGATCAGCAGGTGGGAGAAAATGTTCAGGAGGAGCTTTGGCAGCTAGTGGTGCTTGTAGGAACAGTACTTGCTCCTGCACTTAGAGCTCATGTCTGCGCTATTAGTACTGACCAATGTGCTGGCTTTGGGGAGCGTGTGGCTGGGGTCGAGTGCATTTGAGTGGAAACTGGGAATATCACCACCACAACAAAATTCTCCCTATGGATGGACGGTCTCTTCATGTAATCATGCCTCATTTTCCCCAACTAACAAGTTATTTGATTTCACTAAATGACAAATGTTCTAGAAATACAGGGTAGGGTACTATATTTCCTTTAAACTACGAATATGCATAAGCTTTTATATTTTTAATGATCCATTCACAACTGTCAAATGAAGCAGAGGTGTCAAGAGTGACCAGGGGGATCTCAACGTGAAAGGTTTCAGTAGGCTGCAGTGGATGGGCCAAATTTGCCTCCCAATTTCTTCAGGGAATTAGAGCATTAGAGGCAGCTTATGATTCTGCTCTCCACATGAACCCAATAGCTAGAGGGGGTAAAAATACTACAAAATTCCTATTTGGCCATTTCTGGACACAGTTTCATCTTGCAAGGAATTCAGTTTTGATTGTATGCTTTAGGACCCCCAGGTTTTGGACTTCAGTCAGTAGCCTGCTGGGTGTCTCTGCCTCTGTGTTTGCTGCTGCCATGGTAAGTGCCAGCCTCTCAAGGTTTCATCACTCTGGTGATGGCTGAGCATTGCTTTGATGGTCAGCACCAGAGGAGCAGCAGGAGTAGCATGGCTGGTGTTAATGCTCTCATGTAATTCAGATTTGAGTGATGAAACCGAAGAATGTGGAGCAGCTGGGAGTGGGTCTCAGAGTGTGGATAGTGGGCAAGGTGGGAGTATCACATTTCTCTCCTGGGAATAAGCATTTTTCATCCTAGCATTAAGTCTTTTGTTTTGTTTGCGTATTCTGCTCTTAGGTTTGCTACTTTCCCTGTAGTTGACAATGGGAAATAAATCAAATTCATCTCTTCTTGTTTGCAGTTTCCCAGGGACGAGAAGAGGAGAAACACCTCAGCCCGTTTTCCTGTGACTCCCAGACTTGCTCACTGATCTTGAAAGCAATGTGCTCCCTTGCCATGGCAGCCCGCCTGCCCCACACTCAGCCCAGCATTGCTATACAGTTCCTGAGGTCTGGATATTACCATCCATCACAGCACTCTGGTTCCAGCGCTTGCTAAACGTCTGAATTTCCTGCTGGCTCAATGAACAGTTTTCAGCTTGTGGTACATTATATAGCTACTGGGTGAATAGGACTAAGCATTCCTGTTTGGCTCTGAGTGCTGTGTTCACCTGAGCTCGCTGGCAGGATGAATAGTTCACTGCAGTTCTAGTGCTAACCCCCTTTGTGAACTAGCAGTGAGCCATGTACCTTATTACAAAGGCCGACAGCTCCCTGGAAACTTAAATCCACTCTTTCTCCTTTCCCTACCGTAGGGAGCTATAAAAGAAAAGGACTTGGTTGGTAGGCATGTAATATAACAAAAACCCCTCTGTTGTGGCAAGATCCAGACTCTCCAGTAACAATGAGGATTATGCTCTCGCATCGAAAATGCCGTTGATAGTTTTAACTGCGGTACCTTATTACGGATTCCTACAGTGTACATTTATGTCAGGGGCTTGGATGTTTAAGTCAAGTCTGGGTAGAAAAGAGAGCTTGATATCTTCTGTGGTTTGATTTTTTTGTTTGTTTTTGTTTTTGTCCTTTTTTCTCTTTGTTTGTTTGTTTGTAGTAGTGGTTTGTTGGTTTGGGTGTTGGTTTGTTGGTTTGTTGTTTTTTTTGTTGTTGTTGTTGTTTTGGGGGCTTTTTTTATATGGAGGGAAAAGATGCAGCTCAATATGCTGTTTTGATGCAACCTTCCCCCAAACCACTTCTCAGAGAGCTTTAAATAGTCTGACACTGGCACCGGGCAGGAGCTGGCAGAAGAATAGACTTTTTCATCTGATGGCTCGCCAAGGTTGTTTTCAAGAAGGAGAAGTAGAAGAAGAAGGGAAAAATTGAAAAAAAAACCAACCCAACAAAACAAACCCACAACCAAAAAATCCTTTTGCATGCCAGTCATTCATTGCCTGCCAATTCCCATGGTTCTCCTATGGATTGTAGCCACGTTACCATTCAAAGTACAGTAAACACTGAGGAAAGTGAAAAGAAACTCATGAAGCAGAGAGCGGCAAAGGAAAAGAGTTCAATATGGAATACATGGTAGTAGGAGTCATTTAGTCATTTTAGGATGTCCCATGAATGGTTACCTCATTCCCAGCAGCAGCTGGAACCGCAAGCTCTATGGAGGACCTAATTTCTGCTGGATGGGGAAACCAGCTGATGATACAGAAACATTCATTAGAGGGTAGCAGGGAGGCAGTAACACTGTTCTGGGGTATCAAATATGGAAAAGGGCATCTACAACTGTAAAAGAGCCACACTTGGGAACAGCATGTATAGTCCTGGGACTGGTAGTCCCAGGGGACTTGAGCTGTCACACTGCTATCTTCTTTTCTGCTCTTTCAGCCTCTGGAAGGGAGTAAGTGGTTTGGGTTTGTTTTTTGGTTTTGGTGGTTGATTGGCTGGGTTTTCATTTTTATCATTAATTTTTGTTTGTTTATTTCATAAGTCAGGGAAGAAACAGAAAAGAAGACAGAGAAGTGTTATAGTTTTTCTCCCACATACCTGGTGCACTGACCAGAAATCATTTCTATTTCCTCCAAAGTAATGGAGCTGTAGGTAGAGATGCTCTTTTATGAGACCACTTGGTACAGGGGAGATAGGGATTGCCTTCACTGAATGTAACATATTTAGCTTCTGTGGGAGAAGGGAGATGGTATCTCAGAGGGAACATATTTATCTCATTCAGAACAAACTTTTCATATAGAGAGAGGGATTATCACTATGGATTTCTCTGGGATAGTTAAGTACGGGAAAATTGTTCAGATGGGTCAAAAAACTTCCTACCCTGCAAGTGGTACAGTGTGTTTTCCATAATGGTTCCCCTTTAATGCTTTATTTGAAGAAAAACAAAATAAACCCAAACTATTTTCTTTGACAGGTTGATTGAAATTTTTCTTTTACATTATGAATTTCACAAAACCATACTGGACTGGATCTGAGGATAGCTTTTCACTGACTCTGAAAGAGCATATCCTGATTAAAAGATAATGTGAACTCCCACTGCCTAGGGACAGTTCTGGGATGGTTCATTCCTCTCTTGAGCTACCTGGGCCTCAGCTTGGTACTTAAGAAAGACACCTGGCTCCTTCCTATCTTCCTGATGCCATGCGAGAGTCTCCTCTGCATTCTTCTGCATGACAGGTTGTATCCCCTGTTTGCACTCTTTTGTAAACCAAACATTAAAAAAAAAAAAATTTATGGCAGTAAATTATGTCCTTTGGTGTTCATTTAGAAAAAAAAAACACAACCAACCAACTCCCCCCCCCCCCCCAAAAAAAAAAAATCCAATCAAATCAAATCAAACCAGACATTCCCTGAAGGAAGAGAAACATGCACTCAGAGAAGAGGACTGTGAAGATGAGCAATAGGAGCCTTTAGGTGGCTAGAAATACTGACTTTCATGAAAATTAGAGGAACTGAAAGCCATAGCATAATGTTATACTTCCCTAAAGCCACAGAAAATCTTCATACTTGAACAGAGCATCTTATAAAAGACAGTGATAAACATCTGCAGGTATCTGAGGACTGTTAGAATGCGATGACTGTGGCATTCCCCAGGAAGATGAGACCCTTGTTGCTGAGCAATACTAGTCTGTGGATGCTGGGATGGCCAGGGTCCACTTGGGCTTGCTCAGTGCATGCTCTGTATTGTGTAAATAGAAAAGGGTTCTGGGGAGATAGCAATTGTTGCACCACTTTCCTCACCAACTTCCAGACCCCTCTCTTTGCACAGCTGCAGCCATGATTCATCTCTGTTCCCATGCTCTCCTCAACAGTGAGAGTGCAGCAGGCACCTGGTGTGCTAAATAATCTTCAAGCAGTAAGCTCAGAGATCATTAACTCTTCAGTCACCACATTGGGTGTTTTGCAAAGCAAATGCCTAGCAGGAAAGTGGTGGAAGCCCTGTTTCTTATTGCAGTGGCATAATCAAGGAGCACAAAGTTTCAGATCTAATGTACAGGGCAGCCTATTTCAGAGAATTGGAAGATTAAAATAAAGGCAACCTTAAGTGTGTATAAGTCTCAAAACACCTCAAAACATCTGCAAGTAATATCCCAGAGGACAGATGTGAGATGGAGATATGAAAGGCTGAAAGTTTCTTGGTCCCCATCTCAGCTGTAGGAAGGTAGGGAGCATTGCAGTGTAAGGGGAGTGTCTGAGGGAGGTCAGGCTGAATGCTGATAAGAAGGAGGCTGAGGGGTCCCTTTGAATCACTAAAAGCAGAGATTAGTGTCAGTCTGGTTGCTTCTCGGGTTGCTTCCAGTGCTGCACATCAAAAGGCTGGGATGGGGAGTAGCCAGCTGAGGAGACAAGGAGCCCTGTCCACTGTGTGCATCTTAGCATCTCTGCAACCTTTCCTTCCATCATAAGATTTACAAGGGTTTTAAGACCCTTGCTCTTTCAGCACTCATTTCAGGAACTATATGGCCTTGTACCACTAAAAAAAGGTACACAAGGGGAAGGATAGTTGGCAATGGCTTTCTTTTGGACCTTTCTCTGACTCTTCATGCTCCAGGAGTGGGAGAAATTCACTCGATATGAGTGTGTTCCCCTGTGACTCCATGTTTGTGCAGCAGCTTGTGCATCAGCCCTGCAACATGGAGCTTCCTTCTCTCTCCTGGTCATTCACAGGCGAATTTGTGGCAGGGGTTGCAGCTGAAGAAAATTTCCTATCCTTCAAAAGGAAATGCTGTGTGTGTCTAAGCAGACAGCTCTAGTGTCTACAATTGACATTAAAAAAGAAAGGTAATAAATGCTGAGAAAAGAGACCTCTGGTCATCCAGGACCAAATTCTGATGTTTTTCCTGAGCTGATGAATAATCCAGAGGGCCAAACTGATATCCAGACAGCAGAGTATTGGTGTAGACCTCTTGCTTTGCAATGCACCTACTGCAGATAAGTCATTGCACTGGATGACTGGTGCAATTCCAGGGATACAAAGTGCTGGAGGAAAGACAGGAAATCTGTTTAAATACACACAAAAAAATGATGAGTTAGAGTAAGGTTATTTAAGGCTTAAAACAATTTGGCAGAGTGTCTGTTGCTGTCAGCCACTTCTCCTTCCTTCCCTGGTCCCAGTTTTCTGCCATGTTAACATGCGCAGAACTCATGGCCTTGTCAGGCTTTCAAAGGCAGCATACTGAAAAAGTCAGAGTAGTATAGTATGACAGAGCATGTAAGTCATTATAATTCTAATATTGCCTTTGTAATGAGAATGAGAGCAGAGCAAATTATTGTGAAAAACAGTAAAACTTGGGAAAACATTATAGTTAGATTGCTGCCTAAGTTCTTATCACTAGCTTTAATGATGAGTGGATTCTATGTGTGTCTTTATAAACATGCTCTGTAGCTTGAAGGAGGCTGAAATAAAAAGATTTGTGGCAATTTCCATGGTAACTATTCATTTTCCCCCCCAACCTCATAAGGAAAACACACATAACAGAAAGGTTGGGAGAAACTGAAGCTAACTAAAGAGCTTAGGGATTTTGTTTGATTTTTTCTGTTTGTTTTGTTTGCCTGCTTGTTTGTTTTAATTTAAGGTCTGTCAAAACTTTGGCACTAATTCCTGCCATCTGAGTAACATGAAACTGAGGGTAAGGTATTTTTATTATATCTAAATCCATTTAACTCATAAAAGTCCCATACAGTATAATTTTATTGCTAGCAATGCCAAGTTATTTACCTAGACTATTTCCTAGAGATGCTCTTTTTTGCAAAAATCTGGATGACTGATAACTCAAAAACCCTCATAGATCTCTGAGGATAAAACAGTCAAAAAATTGCATTGTTCCCAGTTTGGAACCCTAGCTGGTAGAAGAGCATGTAGCAAAATAATGACCAGATTAGAGTAACACGAGTACTGTGGAGGTAAATCCCATTTAATTATTTTTGTTTGCGAGTGTTTGCAAGTGATCACCTTGCTAAAATAAAATTCAGACCCACTATCTACCCCTAGAGTGGTCAGCTAGTCCAAGATAGTTCACTATGACTGACGGCAACTGGTAGAGACACGAGTTTGTTTATATCCTGCTCCTGTGTACTGTTTTATGTTGCTTCATTTTACTTTCCTATATTCTCATTAATAAATGAGAATTGCGACCAAGGCAGCCAATAGCATCCTAACTGGTATCACAAACACTATGGTCAGTGGGATGAGGGCAGTGGTTGTCTCCCTGTACTCAGCACTGGTGAGGCTGCACCTTTAGTACTGTGTTGTTTTGGGCCCCTCACTATCAGAAAGACATTAAGGTGCTGGAGCATGTCCAGAGAAGAGCAAGGAAGCTGGTGAAGGGTCTACATAGTGCCCAAGTCCTGTGAGAAGCAGCTGAGGGAACTGGGATTGCTTTTCCTGGAGAAAAGGAGGCTCAGAGGAGACCCTATCACTCTCTACGACTACATGAAAGAAGGTTGTAGTGAGGTGGGTGTAGGTCTCTTTTCCCAAGTAACAAGTGATAGGACAAGAGGAAATGGCCTCAAGCTGTGCCAGGGGAGGTTTAGATGGAATATTAGGAAACAATTCTTCACTGAAAGGGTTGTCAAGTATTGGAGCAGGCTGCCTGGAGATCTGGTGGTGTCCCCATCCTGAGAAGAATTTAAAAGATGTGTAGATGTGCGAAATGGTTTAGTGGTGGACTTGGCAGTGCTGGGTTAACATTTGGACTGGACAATCTTAAAGTTCTTTTCCAACCTAAACGATTCCATGATTCTATGAGACTATCTTGCTTTGACATGTAGGGAGTGCAGGTGATAAGATTTGCATGAAAAAGAGCTTGGGAATGAGTTCTGAGGCCTTGGTGCTTGACAAGCCCTGAGGCAATGAGTTGGAATGTTGAAGGACAGGGAAGGTAAACAAGCAGCCTTGAGAGGATGGGCCAGGATGTAGTTGTGGCGGGAATCTCAGTTGGAGGCCAGAGGATGTGGGTGCTGCGAGAGGTTCTGCAACATTGTGATTTGACTATTTACCTGGAGAGTTTCACAGTGGCCAGTGAGATTGAGTGTTGTATATATGTGCAGGTTGGGAAAGTACCAAACAAGGGGATAAAAAAGGCTTGATGACAATAAATGAGGATTTGAGTCTCTGCGTCAACTTGAGTCTGTGTAGTGAAACGCCACATTGACAAACTGCAACCTTTTATACACTTAGAGATTTAAATAAAGTCTATTATGAGTTGATTTATGTAAACCATTGAAAACTCCACTTCAATGGGTTTACAAGCTGGCTTTTGTCAGCTTGGCTTTCTTTGGTATCCGAGACTGCAAATTAAAATACAAAATAGAATTAAAGTTATACCAAATGTGCAATATGTCATTTATACCAAGGAAGCTGGCATTTCAGAGAAGTGAACTGTATGCAGTTTAGGGCTTTGATCTTCAGGTGGAAGAAGCTGCAGGCAGAAATTGCACATGGTTTTTCAAAAAGACATTGTGATCATAGGAAAAAACCTGTGGTATGTTCTGGCTCAGGTAACTTGGAGAGAGAGGGAAACATGCTTCTTGCCAGGTCATAAGCATGATCCAGGTCAGATAATAATGCTACCATGGCAGTATTAGTTATGGAACATTGTGTCTTTGGGATGGTTTATATGAGTTTTAGACTCTTTAGTGGATTCTGTGGAGCACATGAATCCTTCACATGTGTGTAGATATATGAGCTGGACCAAAGGTCCATGGTGAGTTGGACTGAGGGTCCCTCAATGCCACTGCAGCTTCTGGCAGTGTCCATTAAATCAGGACAAGGGCCATCTCCTTGGATTTCTTTTGAAACACATTTCTGGAAAATAATGTTTCAAGCCGACTTTTGAACTCTAGGTTAGGAACATCTGTGGTTTTGTCTCAGGTTCAGCTCTAGTGAATGTGAGAAAAAGTTAATTTTTATCTTATGAGACAACTTTTAATGGGGATGTTAAAATGTTTAAGAGATTGCACATACATCAGAACTTGTGGCTTCTCTGGTGAATGAACTGCTCTGCCCGCATCATACGCTTGCTTTACATGAAAGGACTGGAGACCTGCAGGGCATCAGAAACCCCTTGATCTCAAGGTTTCGGTCCATTTGGTTTCGACAGTGTTTGCACAGGAATAGAGACCGTGTGAAACTCTGTGGGCTCATTGGTTTTTGGAGGGGAGGCTGAGGGGTCTGAGAAACCCACCCTCACCCTCTGTCTCACCTTGGCAGGTAGCCGAACTCCTCCAGAAAGTCTTTATTCAAAGAACATGAAGCAGTGAACTTGTCTGCTAAGGAGGCTGTGGTCTGTAGAGTAAAATTTTGAACTAAAGAGTCTGCCATACTAGGTAACTATTTCCCCTCATATGAATTTGACTAAGTTCTCAGTACTTCAAAACGTTGGGCTAGAGGTGCATCAAATGTCTAATGAGAAGTGTGTGGCAGTGAAAGAGTTAACTCTAGCATCAAAGAAAGAAAAACTAGCTTTCTGAGAAAGCAGTGGGGGGATGAAATCTGGACCCAAATTCCAAATTCTGGTTCCAGCTAAGCTTCACAGGGTTAGCTTGAATCTTCACTTTAAAAGGCAAAACCAATATGGTTCCCAATTATTCTTTTATTTTGCAAAATGTCAAACTGCATGCGATCCATTTAATTTCTACAAGTGTTCCAAATGGGAGAGCTGTCTAGATGTTCCTTTAATTGAGCAATACCCTGCATAGCAACTGTAGATTCAAACATCCCTAAAAAAGCTGCCATAGAACTAATATACACATGCAGAGCTTCAGTTCAAAACCTGCTCTAGATTCATGTTTGGAGTTAAAACTCTATTTAACCTGTAGTTGTAACACCTTATTGAACTCTCCTAGTCTATTTTTCCTTCAATCTGGCTTGTGAAAATGATGGCTTTTTTTAAAAAAAAAAAGTTGTCTATAAGATCTTCATGTCATGATGGATCTGTGCGACACTTTCACCTCCCAGAGCTGAGAAAAGGTCACTGGCAGTTCACTCTCTCCTTAAAATTTGAGAGAGTGAGTTCTTCTTTAGTGCTAAAGTTACATATAGAAGCTGTGAGACATAAAAACAATATTATGCCAGCTTGTCAGAAATTTGCTAAGCAGCTGTCCCTCAGGTTTCTCCTAGTTGTGTTTATGTATGTATGTGGCATTCCAAACTATAATAGGTCTGAAATGCAGCTAAACTGATGACAAGTTACACACTGAACAGAGAACATGGCTAAAAGTATGAAAATCTGAAAACCTTGCTGGTCTCCCCTCACTCCCTTACCTCCCCCGCTTCTTTTCTTTTTTTTTTTTTTAATTCTCATTGACAAGAATGTGGACTTTGTTTGTCATCTTATGGGCCTACCTATAACAGTCAAAAGGTGAAATGCCTGAATATTAAGCCATAATCCATCATTGTACACACACTAATTACTTTCTGTCCTCCCCTTCTCTTGTCACCGTGGTCCAAAGCAGGTTTTCTGAGACTGAGTACATTCATCTGAGATGTTAGTTGCTACGCTCCACCGCATCCTTGTATGATCTCCCTATTCTAAGTCCCCCAGAGGAAATTTGTGCATGCATACTGTACGTGAACTTTAGATAAATAAATAAACAGGAGAAACAGCTTCCAGATAATTGAAAGCGAGTGAAGGAGGGAGCAAAAAGAAAACAATTTCTCAGGGGAGAAGCAGGCTGAGGTGGCAGGTATGATTAAAATCCATATGATTTATGAGTAGGTGCATTACTAACGTGACAACCCCTTAGTGTTTGTTTGTTTGTTTTGGTGCATTTGACAATAAAGTTTCTTTTTTCACCCTCTTCTCTTCCCCCCTCCCTTTCTTTCCCATCTCCTTGCTGCAGGTTTTGCTCAGGAGTTAGCCACTCAGGAATTCCTAGTGCCTGACTGAGCAGTAATTTAGCAAGCTCTCTTGTGCTCTTTTCCTGTCAGCATTAACATGTCAATTCATTTTAATAGTCTGGGCATGCGCAAAGGGGATGCATTTTCTCAGTAGGTATCCCATGAGCCCACCCCGTGGTGCAGAAATGTGTTATAGCTTGTCTCAGACCACAGAGACTTCAGCAGGTTTATTTTCATTATGGCCAAGTGTATTTGTTAAGACAAAGCATGAACAAGGAAAAAGAATATATGAAACAAGACTTTAAAATATTAAATGGTATCTACATGTCTGATTGGTAATTTATGACCTATACACAGAATAGGTTAGAAAGGCTTTCTTTGCATGATATTATTACATGGCACCGTTTAAAAAAAATGTATGCTGTTACTTCCCCTGTTTTTTTGTTTTGTTTTGTTTTTTTTAAATTAAATGATATCATGCCGCATCAAGAATTATTTGTAATCATGATTAATAGTTGAATTGGTTTTTATATTAAACCAGAATTTACTTACCATCTTTCTTATTAAAGACTGTTCAGATAGATTTGTATCTCATATTTTGCCTCAAGTATATAAAACCAAGGACTACACAGTCCAAGAGCAAGTCCTTTGATTGCAATATTATCTTTCTATGGAAAAAAAAATAACTAATTTTTAGATGCTTTAAAACTTTTGACTAGAAATTGTAGATTTATGAGAAGAGATAAGGTAAAAATAAGAAAGCTACTTCTTGGCATCTTAAATGACATCATTTCAGATGCAAGCCAAATCAAGTCAAGGTATTTTGGTTGTACAACACCTTAGTGTAGCTAAATATTTAAATACACAGAGCTGTGATATCAACATCCGTATGGTACAAACACTTTTTCAGCCCAGCTGGCCTCAGCTACATTATCTAAGTGACCTGAAAACGGTAAGATCATACTTTATTTTTAAAGTATTCCCTTCAACTAGGTAAAACACACTTTTGTGGTAGGTTTTGTCTTTCCCGTTCTCCAGGGTGTGCCGCTCTCTGTAGGCACATGGAAGCTGCAAAGTCCGCAAACTGTGTGGGAACGTGCATGTACTGGGAAAAAACTGCAGTTGAGTAGGTGGAAAATTATGTCAGGAATCTGAAGTTTGGCCTGGGGATTCCCTCTCCTTCCACCGAAAAAGGAACAAACTTATTTCCTCAAAAAAGAAATCCACAAAGTACTTTTTAAAGGAACAGGCTCTGCTCAGTTCTTGTCAGCAGCAAATTTCCCGAGAGTAGCTGGCATGAGACCCCGTGCGACAAAACGTTATGGCACAGCACTATAGAAAAGCAAAACAAAACCATGCTTTGAAACTGAGTTATGTATGACCACTGGTCAGACAGTTTCTCTTTATGGCCTGAATAAGACAGCACAGCTACAAAGGAAATACTGAGTCTAAAGGAGCGCTGCAGCTACTGAGAGCAACAGCACATCTGTTAAAAGTACGAGTTGTGACGTGGTTCATACTCAATGTCTGGAGGATAATACAGGAAACCTAAAATTGGTTTCTGGTGAGCCATTATTATAGCAGCAAGAAGGTAGTTCAGATAAAGTAAACTCTGAGACTGTGCTGACCACCGTGAGAAAAAATTACATTGGTAAAGGGATGTCAAAAGCTATCTGCTTGGTGAAAGTCTAGAACTTTGTCAGTATCACAATAATAGTTGTGGATAGCTGTGTATGTGTGTCATCAAACCACCCATGGCCACAGCCCATAAACCTTGTCCCTCTTATTATTATCATAGCGGGTTATTTTGTTCAGCACAACATTTGTGGTTGGTAGGTCTCAAAAAGGTCCATCTCCTGCTGCTTTTAGAAATTTGGATACCCATAGTGCACAACTGAGTGTTGTCACTGATGCTTAAGGGTAAACTTACTGAAAGTTTCAAGCCCATCCATGCTACCTTTCTGAGTCCCTGTCCTTAAAAGCCTTGTTACTGCTGAAAAATTAGTGATCTGGACAGCTTTGGAGAAAGTATTTTAGTTTTCAGGGTACATTATATATATATAGGCCAAGAGGAGATCGACCTAAGGTGTTGGTTGGCATATATTGGTGGCATTTATTAGTTTTCTAGAAGGTGATGTGCATGAAGTGAGGTTATCCATGCATTTGTGCAGTTTATGGTCCAGTAATTGAATTAATTGTCCCAGTTTTGTTTGACCAATGGCCAGCAAAAACAACCAGTTTCAGTAAATAATAAGGTAATTCAGTAAGATTCAGCAAAAAAAAAAAAAAAAATAGAAAAAGGTAGAAAAAGAGATTTAAATTAACATCCTCATTCACCAGCATTCTGGAATCAGGAGGAAACAGAATGGTTTAGAAACTGACCAACAGTAATGAAATCCTTAATTCAAGCATCTGTGTGGCTTCTCCCAAGTCTAATAAGTTATAGGTCCAAACTTTGCTTCATGTGGGACTTTTCTCCTAGTCACAGTCTAGGGAAGGGTGCATAGTCAGATCTAGATAAATGTGATAAGAAGAGGATTAGGGTTCAGAGCAAATTCACATGTAACTGTCTTTTCCCATAGGGGCTAAGGGTTCATGCAAGGAGGTGCATCCATCTGTGCCAGACTTTACGAACACAGGCTCTCATCCTGCAAGTTTTACTGCCAAGTTGCTCTACCTTAAATCACTTACAAGCCAGATTTGAACCGTAATTTATGTTGGATTCTGGCAAAACCAGGAACAAAGATGTAAGAAGTGTAATGACTTCATTCCTGACAGAAAAAGCAGGGAAATGGAGAAGTGGGGAGGGAGGGCACTTTACAGCCACATAGCAGTTTCACCATGTGGGAAAAATGTCTTCCTAAGTCTAACTAGCAAAATTGAGAAATCCCTGGGCATTTCAGGAAGATCACTCAGCAAAAAGCAACACAGGAGGTAAAGAAGTAAAGGCTGAGGCTGAGACTTCAGGAGCAATACAGGCAAGGGAGCTGCTCAATGGAAAGGCTGCTCAAGGGAAAGGGCAGACGTGAATCCCCAAATTTCCTGATCAGCAGTGAGAGGCTAAAAGCTGCAAGGGAATCTCTCAGCCCAAGCACACAGGAGGACCGCACCATCATTTCCCACCAACCACACAGCCAAGTAATTGCTCTGGATAGGAGGCACAATAAGACATGAAATACAAGCGTGTCTTTCATAGAATTTGTAAGCCATAAAAAAGTATTTTAATAACATCTGGTGTAAGGGCGTGTTGAAGCTTAATTAATTAATCCTTGCAAAGGAGTCAGAAATTCTGGGATCAAAGGTGTTGCAGAAGTGCAAAATGCCATTATTATGCCTATAAATGTACGCTTGTTAACTTAAATGCTGTTTATTTATTGCCGCTATATACTTGTATAGCAGTATATATCAAGTATATTACGAACATTTTAAAAGTACACTTTTTTATCACATAAAGCTGTCCCTGTCTCAGTCCCCTGCACAAGCAGGCAGTTGCACTGCACTGGTGGTTAGCAGGTGCTGCTGATAACGAATCTCAGAAACACATAATTGACTCTGATAACACCTCTGTTTTTTTTTCTTTTGTGATTTTGGTTTTTTTTTTGTGTCTGCAGTGTTTTCCACTCTGTAATATTTCCATGGATGCTGCTACACAAGAAGCAGATAATAGGCACAACATCCCATAGCCATGACTGAAGCCTAAAAATTCAACTTCAGGGTTTGTTTCAGCTTGGTATGTGGTTGCAGTTTTCTGTTTTCTCTTTTTTCTTTTCTATACTAACATACGTCCTTCACCATAAAAATGTATTAAGTTTAAGTGGGTCTATTCTGTGCATATTTTGATGAGATTCATTGAATTGAGATCTCCTGTCTGCCTGGATTTTTTGATTGTTTGTTTGTTCTTTGCTTTGTAGCCATTTATAAATAATAGAAATCATAAACAATGCTCTGTTCCCACTAATTCAAAATTTAGCGTTGGAGGTTGTTTACAAATCAGAGGCATAAAGCACATGCATCTTTAGCAGTCAGTTAGAATGCAGGCTCTTCTTTTCTTCCTGAATTGCAGTATATAGTAAAATTATTCTTTATTTAAAATTTATTTCTGCTTTTGTTATATGTTTGGCTTAATGTTTCCCATAGTTATATGGAATCTTCTTCTGACTTACACTGGAAAAAAAGTTTAGAGATGCACTTGTGATTCATAGCAGCATTATTTAGGCTGAATTTGTAATTTCTGTACAGATGACAATAACATCTTTGTAGATCTTTTTAAATATAAATGAAATATGAGTTTTCTTTCAAGGTACAAAATGTCATTAAGGGCTCAGGTGGTTAAAATCAGCATGAAAAATACATGCTGCATTTTCCCTCCTTAAATGCAATAATGTAATCAGATTTCAAGTCATCTTACCTACCTCACTTACAGCTTTATGGAGATTAATTAGTTTTTAGCCCCCAGTCACATGATCTTTTCTGACTGCCATTTAGCTACATTTGCTATCTGACTTGAACCTGTAAGCTGTCTTCAGCCCCAGAGGACAGATTAAATTTTAGTATTGGTTGCCTTCTTCCTTTGATTTAAAGGTAGATAGTTATTGCCATAGTTCAATTATTCTTTGCTGTTAATTAGCTACGTGTTGTCATCATTTCTTTGGGAAAGGCATGTGTTTGAAGAAGGAGAAAAAGAGTGGCTCAGAAGTAGGAGACAACTTCTTTCCTGTGGCCCAGATAAGAAGATTTTTCCTGTTCAGGTGCAGAGCCATAAAAATGCTTTTAACTCACATCTATATCACCTCTTGCTGCTTTGTGTATGCCTGGCTTTTATGCACTGCTAATCAATACGATTACCTTCTTGCTTCAGTAAAACAAGCTGATCAGAAAGGAGGAGAGGAAATATTTCAGCTTTTCTTTCTCAAGCAGGAGAGATGCAAGTTTGTGTATGGCTGTGACTTGGCTTTTATTTTTAACTGTTCTCCTTAAATTAACTTGAACGGTTACTCTATAATGTGATTTTATGTAAAAGGAATTTTTTATTTCTTGTTGAGAATGATTTCTAAGGCCATTTAATATCTAAATAAATCCCTTTCTCCTCTCCTAAGTGTATTAGAAATGATAAAGTGCACTGGATAAAATAGTGTGTAGACAAAATCCTGTCCTTAATTCTGGGTATCCTGTTTACTTCAGTGAAAACCTCCTTTCTCAAGAAAGGAGAGTACATTTTGGCCCATGCTGTGAAAAGACAAGAGGCAGATAAGCTCTGGGAGAAAAATAGAGCAATTTTTATTTTTATTTTTTTCTTTACTGTTTGTGATTAAAAATAAAGAAGGAAATAAAAAAGGGATTTGACTGGTATTGTTACTTAGGAGGGTGTATAATTGGGCTTTTCAGTAGCATGTAACAAAAGATGAAAAGGGATGACTTATTCACACAGGTAAACCAGTTCTTGGATTAAAGGCACAGACAGTGTGGTCTTTTCCTTAGGTGAGAGCTGAAAGTGAGTTAAGATAATGAAAGTTTTATCTATTACGTGTTGAGAAAGCATTGCAGCCAAAAACATTGAGGGCTTTATACAGACATTACATGTGGCTGCCTGTTTGTCATTTGTTTCCTAAATTTCCCGAATTTGCTCTGCAGCAAACATTCACCTTGGTTAAACAGGACTCCACTCAGCAATATTCAGTAGAACTGCGGCATTTCCTGGCTCCGGCCATGAAGGCTCTGCAGGATTTTCACTGCTCAGGTGTTGCAAAGCCTAATCCTTATTCAGGAACCAAAATGATCCACTTTCCTTGCCTGCGGTGCTTGGATCCCTGCCTTTGGCAGTAGCCCCAGACTCCTGCAGAAGATGAAGACATCCCTCCATGCCTATAGATGGAAAAGCGCCAACATGGATGCCATCAGAAGGACGCAGCTGAGCATATGCTGAGAAAATTGTGGCATCCATACTGTACATGGGGAAGGGCTGACTGAACACACCAGTTTGTTGAAGCTTATGGCCCTGAAAAGGAAACATAGGTTTCCTGTAAATGTCATTCAGGGATATGCTAACTGTTATTTCCTGGCGCTGGATCATGATGCTTTCAACACATTCTGTTCATCTACCTCTGCTGCCTGCCTGCCTGGCTGTGCACAGCGATAGCTCTCCTGTCTTCTCACCTTTCCCTCCTCCCTGCACAACGCTAAGGTAAGACTCAGGCAAATTGAAAAAGGAAAAAAAAAAGGCTTGGGGATGGGGCATCAAGGGGAAAAAATTAGAAAAGGACGGTTCAGAGTTTTAGGCCTTTCCACAGCAGTCACTGTTGCAGGACAAATGCATAACTCGTGTGTTTGGGCTCCATTACTTTGACTCCATTATGAGTGAACTGTTCCCCTGGTGCCATTCTGCTATGGCATTTCATTTGTACAGATTGCTTTCAGCCGTAGTGCCTACACTATGGCTGCTCCACTACATAGTCTTAAAAGGTTCCCTATGTACCTTCTGCAATGAGTTGTCTCTTCAGCTGTCTGCATTCCTCATCTCCCTCCTTTCCTCCATCCTTCAGGTACTGTTTTGGAATGGAGGTGTCAGAAAGTGGGTTTCTGCATCAAGGAGAACTGGAGCCAGGCAACATTCTTATATCTGCTAGAGCGACAGCAGTTCAGTATCATACTGTCCATCTTATCTTGTTACCTGGTCCTTACTGTGCCATCCCTCCAGTACAAGGCAATTAAAGGAAAAGAGGTAACTGCTTACAAATGCATTAGTTTAGGCTGCGGAGGGCATTATTCCAAGGCAGGAGCATAGACCATGAGCTTTTGTTCTCGTAACAGAGGGGATATGTTATCTCTATTCCAATTCTACGCTGTATAATGCACCGATGAATGGCAAGTTTCTCTGGCTAGTGAATAACGATCATTGTTTCTAGGATAATGAGGCTCCACTCGCTTTTGGCTCTCTCTGAAAGACCACAGCACTGGTGAAGTAACAGTGCCGCAGGTCCGCCAAGTGTCTGCTGAATGCAGTGGTGACAGGCACGATTTTCACAGTTATCATTAAATGGCATGTGAGTGGTTTTATGCGCCATGTTATACTGTATCAACCCACGGTAAACAAGCCACTGGCTGCAGGACTGCAACCTCCTACCATCTACATTTTGCCATAATGCTATTGTGTTTGCTTGATTAGATTCCTCCTCCTACCCCCCTCAAAGTTAAGATAATAAATGGTATATTATACATACAAGTAAAAACAGAGCAAAAAGTAGATTACAATTGGGTACCGGTATGCTATTTATTTTGGGCAATTGGGATATGTAAGGCTTTTATTAACATGATAAGAAAGTCACTATAGCATAAAACTAAGCAGGTGTTCGAATCACATCAGGGCAGTCTGGAAAGTGCTGGTCAAAGATTCAGATGAAATCCAGTGAAGTTCTAGTGCCTTTGGAAATCTGACATCTCTTTTTACATGCCTAAGATTGAACCTAATCACTACTGTTTGGGGCTACCTGTGTTTAGGAAGTTCAGACCTAAGTGCTGATGTGTCACATTTGGTAATAAAAAGGAACCAATAGAGGTCTTTTTATCATGATTATTTTCACAAGGTATTTTCCTTAGCAAAAAAGAACATGATTTCTATGAAAGAAAACCATTCCGATTCAAAATAGTGTGGCTTCCTGAGATGCTGCAGAAAGACCCCCGCAGTGGAGGAGGCAGGGAGCAATGTGAATGCCTGATTTCAGACAGTAGTTCTGTGGACCTGCTAAACAGAAAATATTGGAAAGGCATGAAAAAGATACAGTTAAAGAAAGCAATAGCAGTATTGAATTCTGTGGGGAACATAAGCCCAGGAGATGTTAGGGGTCTGCTGGAGTCTGGTGACCCATGGGGGCTCATCAGTAGCTAGTGCAAAAGGTGCATGACTCACCAGGGACAAAACACAGTACGTGTATTCCCTGACTTGCTGTGGAGTTTGGGGTGACCAGTTTTGGGTTTCTTTAGCCACCCTTCTTCTCCTTTGAGGTTAGATGCTTGGCATTTTTTGCACATTTGGCCTCTTTGAATTATTCCCTTTCTCCCATTGTGAGGAATGCAAAAAAAAAAAAAAAATCAACAAAAGTCAGAAAGTCAAAGAAAGCAAGATTTACACCAAATGGATCTACTTTACAACTGACTCTGAGTGTGACCAAGTTTATTTGAGTAGTGTTCTGGGTTCAGCAGTAGCAGTCATGTTCCTCCTTCGTGGTAGCTGGTGCAGTGCTGTGTTTTGACTTCCAGCCTGGGAGCAGTGCTGGTGACACCGATGTTTTTGGTTGTTGCTAAGTGATGTTTACCCTGACCAAGGACTTTGTGAGGCTCATGCTCTGCCAGGGAGGAGGGGAAGCTGGGAGGAAGCAGAGACAGGGCACCTGACCCAGGCTAGCCGAAGAGGTATTCCATACCACAGCACGTCATGCCCGGGGTGGGGGGTAACTGGGAGTTACCCAGAAGGACACGGGCTGCTGGGTGGGACTCGTTTCTTGGCCGGTGGTATTGTATTCTCTTCCCTTGTTGTTTTCTCTTATCATTGTTGTCATTGGTGGTAGTGGTGGTGATTTGTGTTGTACATTGGTTGCTGGACTGTTCTTGTCTCAACCCGTAGGAGTTGCACTCTTTCGATCCTCCTCCCCATCCCTCATGGGAGCGGGGAAGGGGAGAGCCCCAGGGGAGGGGGCCTCAATTGCTCTCAGTCCAGCACCACTCACAGGGAGTGAGTGAACAAGCTGTCTGACTAGGGTTTAAACCACAACAGTTCTTTTGGCGCCCAACATGGGGCACGAGGGGTTGAGATAACGACAGATCTGACTGGATTAATGGTCACTCGTCACAATGCTGATTTATTGGCTCTCAAGGTTGTTCCTCTTGATCTCACAGTTTCAGTATATCGTATCTTACTTCCATCTGATATTTGCTGTATTAATGTTTTTCAAGTGTGGGGCTTGGTCTAAGGTTCTTGTCTCTTTGTACTTTATGGTAGTGACTTGTAATATAATAGAATCATGAAACTGATCTGGCTTATGTTCCCAGTGTGGTCACCACCTTTATACTTTGGGAGGTATATAATAGAAGTGCTTAGCAATTACACATCTTTTTTCTCCTTCTCAGGTGCTCAACCTGTGAAGGAGACATCCTTTTACCCTCCCAGTCCTCCCCCCAGACCATTTACATTTGAGAGTTTTGAAGTTTTTGAATGGCCTTTTAATGCTGTTGAGACCTGTTTGCTGATCGTGATGGGGATCACCATGTTGGCACGCATACAGAGTGTGTTTTGCCCACGACTGAATTGAAGAGTTGAGCAGAGTCAGGTTTGGGTCTTGTTTGGGATCAAACGACGATGTAGGAGGACAAAGAGATTTTCCCTGAGGCTGGACAGCCATGAGGGGCAGGGTGTGTGGGATAGTATGGGCAAGTATCTAGGTCAGTGGGCCCCTCCAGTACTTTGGAATTTCACTACCGAACAACTGTAAAATCCAGAAGAATTAGTAAAACACTTAAATGAGGTGTGTGGTCATTCTGGTCATACCAGAGATGGACAAATCATGGCAACGTGCTGGGGCTTGGCCTATGCTTACAGGGCCTTGTTCAACACTATCCAGCACCTTCAAAAGGAAAAGAATGTCAGTGGATCTGAGGGCAAAGCAACAGTCAGTGCAGCTACTTCAGCTCCAAGAACAGCAGCTTCACCACACCCAGCAACAAGTACAGTCACTACTCAAACATCTCTGAGGCAAATAGCAATGCTTAATGCAAGGAGCCAAAAGAATTGTTGCTTCTTCCAGCCATTTCTAGAAGTGGAAAAAGCACGACATTCCCTGCATCACCTGTTAGGAATGATTGGTCATGTAGGACACATTATTTGATACCTCTTATTTACTGATACAGTTGAACTAAAGACCTAGGCATTACGAGACCCAGTTCACAAATATTTATTGCACCATACCCAATCTATAATATAGTGTCAGCCTTGTACCAAAGCAGGAGACAGTAGTATTTATGATTATTAGTACAATATTGAATCATCCTGAACCAATTACTGGTCCAATTACTGTGTCATTATTATCTTCTGAATAGGGCTTGATTTGTCTGTGATAAATATGATGCAATTAAACTACCTTTTTACATAATAAAACACTGCAGGTGTTTATTCTTAAGGGTTTACGGATACCAACAACCAATAGATTTAATTAAAAAAATCCTTGAAATAAATGTGAATTTCATTAAATTGTTCTAGCACTGGTGAATATTTTAAGACTATCTACTGAAAGATTCTCTCTCTATAATCTGTCTTAAAAGCTATGCTAAGTGCACAAAAACAATGACTTCAGCTTTTTAATGTTTCAATAATTAATAATGTTTCTTTAAAGAATGTGTAATTGGTCTGTAATAATACAACTTAAGAAACAAAAATTTATGTGGGTCAAATTGCTGTTACAGTTGTGTCAGTGTGAGGGATAAATGTACACTGGCTTAACAAAAAATCTTATTAAATTAAAAATTTTCTGCTTAATAATTTTAAATTTTATTTTACATTTTTTATTATTACAGCCATAAACATAATATTGACTTAACTCCAGTTTGGTACTAGCAATAGATACAGAACTATGTTGTGCTGGCTTTATATTATAAAAAGAAAAGATCATTAATGTGAAACCCTACCTGGAACTATTCTGTCTCACAATACTGTGGATAAATAGCCATAGCTTTAGTTATAAACCAGCTAAAGTCAATACAGTATAAATGTGTATGAAACCCATCACTGGGCTGGTTTATGCTGGTTTCCACAGAAAGGTGAGTTCCCTTCCCCAGCTTTGCTGCTGGACTGCCCTGTTTTGCAGGGTTCAAAAGAATGGTGATGCCAGCATTGCTTTTCTCCATCCTCACTCCAACAGCTGTATTCAGTTCTGTCTCATCAGTGCTGGGTATACATTGTAGGTGTTAAGTTTGTCTTTTCTTTTTTCTGCATGGATTGCAGTATCATACCATGTCAGGAGAAATAGCAGGGTTTCTGAAAACAGGCCAGATGTTTGGTTCAGGAAGGTTTTCTGATCTTGGGGCAGAAAAGGCTCAAGGTTCCTTTTAACAGCACATACAGCTAAGTCCAGTACAAAGACCTCATAATCCAGTTTCACAAACACATTTATGCAAGGATGAAACAGAGTTAGGCAGGAGCTCCAGAGGCATGCTGATGCTGACCCCAACCACAATGGGTTCATGAACCCATGGCTCTGAGGCAGTGGAGCTATCAGGTCCAAGCTCATAAACTGCTCCAAAATAATGCATGCATTTATAGAGGATTTACTTTTATATCTAAATCATAGTTGGTAATTATCAAAAACGTTACAAGCAAAACAAACATAAACACAATCTCAGCCTTAGCTTGAACAACTGGATTCCTTTTCAGTTACTTAGTCTGGTTTCTCAGATCCTGAAGACATACTGCAGATTTTGGGATTTGAAGCATCCTAACTTCTGTCCTAAATCCTGATCCTATAGTCAGGTACAGGAGCTGATAGCTTGGCTCCCCTCCTCCTTCTCTGGCCATAGCTCTTAAGAAATGTTTACACTCTTTTGGGCTGTCAAAGATCTATTCTTTTGTGAAGTGAAGCTGCTGTAGAGTAGAAACAGCACGTAGGCAGTGCGTCTTTCCTTCTCCTGCCCCTCACCTCTTTGATCTGCTTTGCTGTTTTTCCCCAGTTCAACAGCAGATCTATATGCTCACATCTTGCCTTTGAGATGCTCATAAAGGCATTGAGGGATGCTGATGCTTTCAGTCCCACTTCTGTTCTTCATTCCTGTCTCAGAGGTTGCACACTGACCATTCTCACCCATCTTTGCTTCCTAACATCCAAGCATGGAATAACTCATACAGCATCACTATTGTTGGCTGTGAGGGACCCAACCAGAGGTACTACCACCACTCAAGAAGCAATGCACTGCCACTCTCCCCGCTTAGGGTCTTGGAACCAAAACCAGGAAAAAAAGATGAAATTTACAAGCATTTTTTACTTGTTTGTAAACTAAAATCAAGTTTGATTGGGCCAGAAACTTCTGATGATAGGAGTGATTAAATAGCAAAGGTCAGCTTTGTGCCTAGTGAACATCAGGGATGGTGCACTCCCTTTGATGATGGTGCTCTGATTTATATTCGTTGTGGTCCTACACTGGAGCATGGATCAATAAACACTGAAACAGAACCACATTGAGAAAAAGGGTTAAATTATGGACTTGTGAGGGATAAATAAACCCCCAATGAAATGCTAACCTAATAGAAGCATCCTGGATAGCTAATTCTGATAATTATTTCAAAACATCCACCACATTTGGGTCTCTCTGCCTTCAGGAACAGGGACCTGTATTGATAGTCAGCAAGAGTTTCTGTGGACTTTATCCCTGAGATGCGTTGTGTCTGCCATACAGCACTGGGTGGCATAGCAGGTCCCAAAGAAGAAAGTATTTAATAGATGGATAATTGCCCACCTTGTAAGAATTTGTTAGGAACCACGTACTTTTAGCATTTGTCACAAACAACTCCACAATGTAATAATGTAGGAAGTATCACTGATGCAATAAGAAAGAGATGGTGCACATTACACTTCTTTTTGCTGAATGGTGCTAAATAGCAGGGAGTTCCCATTTTTTGTATTGCCAGAATTTCAATAATTGTAGATGTACATATGCAGGGATCAATTGATAATTTGGAACACATGCCACCAATATCTCATTTTTTTTCTATATTTTTAAATGAACTAAAGAAGCCCTATTTCACAGTGCTAAGATTAAAAAAAACCCTCATTTTGTTTTCCTGTCTACTGTTAAGGAAGAAAGCTCATTTCTTGCAGCATAAAGGGATATTAATGAATGCAAAGAGCATTTTCCATATTGCAGGATAAAATTTACTGTTCTAACCAAAGATATTTTATATAAATTAGGAGTTTTTTTTAAAAAATAGAAAATGGGAACTCAATTCTAGACAATGCTTAATTTAAATTAAGTGTTAAAATAAAAGCAATAACACTGAGAATAAATTAATGAACTACAATTAACTATATTTACAATAAGTGGTTTGGTTGGAAACACCTATTCCCTACACTGATAAAATAAAACCTGCATTCTGCAAAAGCTGAAATAAGTTAAATGAAGATGCTTTTAACAAGGTTATTACTTAAGCAGTGACAGGTTTACAGATTTTAGCACCATTGGGTTTTCACAGGAGCTATAGCAAGTGCTAAAATAACACACACCTTCAGGTTCATTAAATTCACCAGTGTGATGAAATAACTGATATTTTTCTATATTACTATAGTGCCTCAAAGAACTGACTATAAATAAGATACACTAATAACAACTGTTTGCAGTGCTAAAACAATAAAATAATTCTTTCAGGCTAATATACAAAGGAAGAAATAAGCGTAAGGCAGACTGTTAACATAGTTGTATCTGGTGGCTTTTATTCTACTGGTATCATGGCTTCAATCATTTACTCATCTGAGAAATGCCCTATAAAATGTTTTGTCAGTCAATGTGTCAGAAAGAAACTTGTTTAAAGGCTACATGAAGAGGGGACTCCCACACCAAAATACTTTCTAATCTGATGTTTACTGAAGCATTTCTGAAGACTATCTTATGCGAAAAACTGATTTTTAAAAAGGAGTGTTTCAGATGATAGTAAATCTCACATTATACTCTGTTTTGGAAAGAACTAATGCTGCAAAAAAACAGATTTCTAATAAATCAGTGGAGTATGGCCTTTGGAGACCTGGGAGACATATGGACAGTAAAAGAGTATCTCAGGTTGTTCTGTGAATGATTCCATCTGGATGAGGGCTCGGTGTTATTCGCAGCCTCCTTCTCTCCTAAAACACCTTCAATCTTACCCGGAGCCCCTATCTCAAATGTCAGACCACCTGGGATCCGCAGCTGTCGGGCTGAAAGAAGAGCTGCTGGGGCGGCCCCGTGCCATGAGCCGCCAGCAGCCCTAGCCCGCTGCCATTGGGTGAAAATCAAGGGAGTCTGCACTTGCATGCAGCTTGGTCTGCAGGGTTTGCACCCAGTGGGGTACTTAATGCTTCATTCCCATTTATGTAAATGCATGTATAATTAATATATATTTAATATAAATATATAGGAGAGAGTGTGTGTTTGTGTGTGTGTGTGTGTGTGTGTATACGCACACATGTCTGGACAAACCTATCAGTGTGTACCTAAAAGAGCTGGAATAACTATTTCCAATGCCTAGTTTCAGTGTTCACAGGGGGACTTGGGGCTCCCCATGCTGGCATAGGGGAAAAGCAGGAGTCACTCTACTGCAGTCAGAGGGTGCAAAGCCCATGCAAATGTAGAAAATCAACCCCAGGATACCGCAGGCCTGCTTAAATTTTGCAACACTGGGTGATTTACAATTTTGTTTTATAGTAGAAGTATACTGTATTTCAGCTATTTCTGTAGTACTAAAGCATGTTTAAAGTGAATGAAGATTTCATTTTAGGTGTTGTAAGCAAGGTTTGGGTGACAGTAATTTTGCTGCAAAGTGTGAAATCCAGCCACAGGGTTTGATCTTTCCCACCGCAAACCTGGCACATTGTGTTGGGAGTCTAGGAGCACAAGGTAGAGAAGCACTAAAGTTGCCAACTTCTCAATACCTTGTGCGACAGGCTTTTGGAGAATAGTCCCCATCCAGCCATATTTCCTAGCCTTCTAATTGTGCATGCACAGGAGGTGTGTTAAGCCTCTGTCAGCTGCCATATGATCTCTCCACAGCACCCAGTACCCAGTACCTAAAATCAGGAGAAAAACTCCCATTTAAGTCCAGCTTGTGGATTTTCTAACAGTGATTTCATCTTTTCTTGCTGGCTCACGACAATCTGATTTCATGAAAAAAAACCAAACCCAAACCCACAACAAAACCAACAATCAAAAAAAATATCTGTAAGCTACTAGTTTTGTTCACACTATAGGGATGAGTGTGCAGCCCACCATGCTCCGGAGGCAATATTAAGTGAACAAATAGCAATCTTTAATACCTCAAGGGGGCCTACAAGAAATCTGGAGAGGGACTTTTTAAAAGGGTGATAGGGCTGGGGGAATGCCTTTAAACTGAAAGAGGGTAGATTCAGATATTAGGATGAAGTTCTTCATTATGAGGGTGCTGAGGCACTGACACAGGTTGCCCAGAGAAGCTGTGGCTGCCCCATCCCTGGCAGTGTTCAAGGCTAGGTTGGATGGGGCTTTGAGCAACCTGGTCTGTGGAAGGTGTCCCTGCCCGTGGCACGGGGATTGGAAGTGGATGGTCTTTAAGGTCCCTTCCAATCCAAACCATTCTATGATTCTAGTATGAGTCTGTAACTTCTGGGTGCACGTCTCAGACGAGTGGGATGTGTATGGTGAATTGCACCTGGGAAAAAAACTTTATTTTTTCACATACTTCATAACCCCCTTGTAACATCTCTCTGAGAAGATCCATATGACTACTATATTGGTTAATAAACAGTGTCACAGTGATATTAAATTAATTGTTTCTCCTTAGGCACATAATAGCTGTGACTGGCCTGTGAATTAAATACGTTTTAGAAGTTCTTTATCTTAGGAGTTCCCCTCACCTTGATTTTACACAGCCCACACTTAGCAATATTGAGGAAAATGTTGGAGTTATTAATTTATTTAGATTTTTTTGTAAATGGTGGAAAACTTTGGAATTGAGTTGGTTTTGAGTGGCTGCTGGTTGTTAATAATTCATGCTTCATGTGAAAAGAAAATTGATCAGAAGCATCCTGGAGAGACCAATCCATGCCGTTTCTGTGATCAGCTGAGACACAGACTAAATATGAGGCATGAACTGAAAGATATTGCTGAGAAAAACAGACCTATCACAAGCCAAGTGGTGTGGCTGGCAAGGGATGTCAAAGGGAAGAGCATTGTGCTATCCTTTGAAGCTCAGTCATGGAGACAACGAGGTAGGAAAAGATCCTGCAGCAAAATGTGGTCAAACATTCTCACAAGGAGAACGAGAGCAGCTTCTTTTCCTGAAGGCAGCACTCCAGATCAAACAGTCCTTTGTGGAAATGTTCAAAAAAATCCCCCACACCTCATCCTGGGATGAGAATGAGCTCCAGCACCTGGGGCTGGATGGACAGTCAAAGGAGGAACACTGGGGGACATCTGTAGATGCTGAGGCTGAGGTTGTGCTGGAGCAGATGAGATGGACCTGTTCTGTAAAATGTAAGAGTTTATATTTTCTGATAAAAAAAGAAGTTCAGATATTATTCTCAAATGGAATTTGGAAAGTGTTTGCTGAGCTTTAATCTTACCCTGGATCCACTAACTCTTCCTTTGTTTCTCTATGCTGTTCTTCCATCTAAAGTAACTTCTGTTAAATCAGAAATCACACATATCCGACCCAGAATTTCACAGTCTCTAAGGAAATGTTCTGAAGGGAGGTTTTCTGGAGCCTAAGCCTTCACTCAGCTTTTCAGCTGTGAATGGGTTCTCCTTTCCATGTGCTCCCTACAGAAGGAGCCTGGGCGAAGGATGAAGGACTGGTGTGAAGGAGGGTGCACAGAGCTTGTGACAGGTACCTGCTATTTGTGGAAGAGTTTCTGTTTAGAGGCATGTGCTCAGCTTGGATAGGTAAGCCATCGTGTACTGTTAGAATTTTTTTTCTCAGTCTTTCTTTACTTGTTTTAATTGCCACATAAATTAATCTTAGATGTACTTCTTGTCTGTGTAAGTATGAGCTATATAGATATATGCATGTACATATTTATGTGTAGTTATCAGTCTCAGTATCCTACTTGTTAAGGTAATTGTGTCATCTAAATTCTGTCATACTTGGTTCAGGACAGATTCATTAACTGTTCCTATTACCTTGGCATCTGAACACCTATTTCATTGAGGTAAATCCAGAATAAATCCACTAATTTCCCATGTTCGTTCACCATTATTGCTTGGAAATAATGAGAGATGCTTATACTCGAAGAAAAATGAGACATCTGACACTGAAAATTACAGTTAATTTTTATGGTATATAGAGGTAAAATAATTGAATTAGTATGGTTATACAAAGTATGTTCTGTATCTTGGAAAAATAACTGATGATGACCATATTCCATGAATATTGTTATTATTATAATCTCTTGCATGTTACATATATATATATATATATATATATACACACACACATATTTTATATGTATATATCCTTCCAGCATATCAGTCTATCTGTGGGAGGACCTTGCTAGTAGCAATATCATGCTGCATTTTGCTCTCCTTCACAGCCAGGTAGAGTGGGAGGAGAGCAAGGATCTATGGATACTCTGACTAACAATCTCGCCATCTACTTATTTATGCATTCAAATTAACAAAAGGAAAATAAAAATTGTAATAAGGTTTCTCTATACGTAGCTGAACATCATGAGATGTTTGACAGCCTTTGTGATGGGTGTAAGGGAGTTGCCATTTTGTTACCTAAGCAAACGGACTATGTTGTATATAGTTTGTCTTCTTCTTAATATTACCCAGTTTATACAACCTAGTTTTTCTTACCCTGCCATTTGGCTGTTTGTAAATAATGAGCTATGATATCCAAAAATTAGGCCAAAAATGGATTTTAAATTTTCTCGCCTCAAGAGAGAAGTCCACTGGCACCCTGAATCAACTAGGGTAGTCTTCATCTGTGGAAAGCACTTTTCCTCTGCCCATGTTCTGGATTCAGTCCAGAGACCAATTTTCTTCTGCACTGAGGTGGGGCATATCTTTAAGGGCACATCAGTGCTGAGCAAACCACTGTGCCATCAGGGAGAATCCCATGGTGACACATTGTTCTCCAAAAACTACTGCTCTGGTCCATAATAGACAACAGCCTGGTGCAAAACCAAGCTGTTTACATCCTAGAAGCACTATATACTAACCATGAAAAATTGTTTTACTCTTAACCCACCTGAGTGAAATGCTGATTTGAGTTACTGCACCCCATGTCTATGTCTCTGTCCCTGAGATGGCAGGCCATGAGAAGCATACACAACCTGGGTGCAAGTAACTTGTCAGAGCAATAAACTGCCACCACAGTTTGTCAGTCCTTGGCCAGTCTGTTGAGAAGCTAGACAAGGTGCCAAGTTTAAAGCTGTTTGTAATGATTTTCCACTTTGTTGCTGAAAACTGAAGTAGGAGTGGGAACATGCCTGCTTTGGCCAACCAGTAATCAGTGCTTGAAGGCTATAAGCACCAAAGTACTTTTTGGCCACTGCTGATTCATTTTCTGTAAATTTAACAGGGGATTTGTTATTCTTTTTTCTCTCTTTTTTTTTCCTTGCAGATGCAGCACTTTCTGCAGCTTCTGCGAAGTGCCACATCCACAGGCTGGTTTAGCAAAGGCCACTGCTCTGCGTCACTCTCCCATTGAGCCCACATGAAAGGCAGGAGTCTGGGCAGAAGCAGAGACAAGGTTTGTAAAGTATTGCTCCTTTACAACATCAGGGTGATAGGGCTGCTGGCATTTTCAGACACCTTTGAATCATGCATCATTGAGTCCTGGAAAAGCATGCAGAAATATTCTCCATTCCCCAGTTTGAATTATTTCCATGAAGGTTTGTCCTATCTCCGTACACCTGATGTGCAAATATCCATCAGGAAGGGAACCCCTGTCCCTGGTTGAGAGTCTGGCAGTCTCTGCAGTGGTTTTACACAGGTTATCTAAAGGGGACAAAGTTTCACAGGCGAGGATTCATGTCAGGATGAATTCCTGGGTGAGAAGAGCTGTACTTTCTGTTACGTTACTCTGCCTCGTATTTCAGCTGGGAGCTTTCGCACATCTCATAAGCTGCTTCGAGCCTGTGCCTTTGCAAAGTGGAAAAAGGAATTGAAGAATGAAAAAATAAATATTAAAGCACGTAAGAATTAAATATCACCTATTCAAATAGCAATTATGCCGTTGAAAACAAGATCACCACACCTGTACAAGAAAAGACAACCAAGCCCACAACATCTGTTTGGATCCACCTGCCAAGCACCTGTTTTGCTGTTTCAATGCCATTTGATTGCTGGAGATGTAGAGGCTCTTGTGAGGTAATGAGTGATTTTACATTATGCATGATTGAAAACAGGTGTTCTAATGCTCTACAATTCTATGCATGAATAATTCAGTTTGTTTAGAGCAAGATCTTTAAAAGAAGTATGGTCTTTATTTTTTTTTATAAATATTAAGGTTATTCTCTGCAGTGTATGGTGGCTGGTCTTTTCAGCAAGCTCACTGATGACCATTTTTGTATAATTTTATGGGTAGGAAATAACACTGTGAAAGGTAAAAAAAAAAAAAAATAATTATACCTAAAGCACATAAGCAATGAAATTGAAAGGTTTCTTTAGCAAGGAGGGGAAAAAAAAAACTGTCACTGTTTTAAGGGAGAAAGCCAGATGACTTTTGGCAAAGCCTGCTTCTCAACACTAACAAAACAGCCCAAGAGCTTAATTATATAGAGGGGTGAATGTGCCTCAGGGATAAGTAAGAGCCAGTCTATCTCTTGGTCCGAATTCCAGCTGAGTCTGAATATGTTTAAGAATTTGGGTTGCTTTTTTCTCTCATTTTCCTCATGGTTATGAAAAGGTTTCTTGCGCAGTTGTATGCTTTGTGCTGGTTGAAGATGGCTACAGACTCAGGTCCTTATCTGAAGGGCAGTTTTCCACCTTGAGAACTGTAGTATAAAACAGCCCATGCTTCTCACCATGGAGAATTCAGTGGCTGCTTGGGATCATCTCCCAAAGATGAGAAAGTTGTGGTAGTCCAAACTGAGAGAAGCAGATGAGCTTGTAGCATTCTCTCTGTTTCTTCCAAGGTAAGCAACACAGCTATACTGCCTCATGGTTTCTGACAGGATTGTTTTGAGACGGGGTGAGACAAGCCTTCAGCCTAAGTTTTTCTTACCATAGCTTATATGTCTGTTCACTCCTTGCTCCCTCAGCTAGAGCTGTAATTTAGTTTAGGAATAAGGTTTGTAGTGTCAGTTTTGGTGTTAGGTTTTGTTATGGGAATCTTCTGCGAGGAGCGGCACTGAGATCGCCTATGAATTTCCCAGGGAAGGTCTGTCATGTTTGCCAGTTTCCTAGCTTCCATTGTAGCTGCTCCAGCAGCTTTTGGGGTCCACAGTCAGTTTGAATTCTGTCTTGAAACAAAGTGCTTAGATGCTGCTAGAGGGTATTTTGTACCTGGAAGGACAGATTCTGCACCTCTCAGGATGGGCAAGGTTCAAAAGCAAACGAAGGGAAAGGGAATGCCGGCCCTGTCAAAATATTTTGACGAGCAATGTGAAACCTTGATGAGGGAAACAGAGTAGAGAAAATGAGAACAGAAGCTTTCAGATCTTCCAAATGGTCATGTCCTGACCACTCCTGTTGCTGAGACAATGAAGTGGGAAAAGAGTAAAAGAGAAGGGCATGAAATTACTCATTTGAAAGGAGGAATGAACAATGGAAAGAGGCTAAAAGCAATTATTAAAGTATGATACAGTGCCATGTACTAATTTAAAAAAATGTACCTGGGCTCTGGAACACCAGTATTTAGAGCTGCTGATACATAAAATCTGAACAGGTTTGGATCCAGTGACTGTAGAGTTTGGTTAAATAACTTCAATGTGTGATGTCAGGCAATAGAAGAAGGAAAATTCAAGAATCCAAAATATCCAGCTGTGATGCAGGACCTCACTCAAACTCTGTGGCCCACACTGTTTGGGAGATGTCAGGTCAGGATTCCTGCAGGACTAAAGCAAAGACTGTGACCAAAGCTGGCTAAGCATGCAGCCATTTAAAGGTTTTACTGACGTGGATAGTAACCTTTCAGTATGTTTTTATACAGTAAGTTACAGGAGACTGCAAATTAGAGTTTATGATATCTTACCCATTCAGCAACTGACAAAGTATCTAAGGAAACCTGACCTGCTTCACAGACCATGAAAAAAATCTTCATGTAAAGTGAAAAAGATGAATTACAGTATTTTACAGAGAGGTAGGGGAATTTCTCTCAACTCAGATCTTGGGTTAATTCCCACAACAGGTGAAAGAATATTTCACCAGGCTTTACTGAAATAAAAGTTCAGAAAATTTAATAGATGAAACCCTACACGCCAAGGGATAAACTCTACTCCCTTTAATGCATTGGAGCCAATGTCCATGCCATCAGTAACATGGGTAGTAATCAAAGTGAAGAAAATAAGGGAAGAGATCTCTGAGGGAAGACAGACATCAAGGACAAAATATTGTAAAATATCTGAAGTGTGGAGAAAAGGTGTTTTTTTTTTGCTGAGATGATTAGAAAGAAGAATACATCCTGGTACTCTAAGTCTCTGCAATAAGGAGAGCATTTTGTTTTCACTGGGAATTGTTGTTCATAAGAAGAAAATAAATCAAATTTCATAATTATAGCATGCTGGATAGGAGAGAAAAAAATAAAAAGGATGATGTGGCATTTCTTGGAGATGCTGCTGCCTGGTTTCCTGAGGGGTTATCTGTCCTGGTGCAGATGTTGGAAAATCACTGTTTCCACTGAGCATCTGGGAGAAAGGCAACAAAAGCAGCATATTTCTGCTCCTTCCTGACTTCTTCCCTCTAGTTCATAACCCATAACAGCAACTGAAGGCTTCCTTCATGTTGGTAGAAGAATTTTCTATGGCTCTAAACCTCTCTTTTTTTTCTCCTTCCCCTCCCTCCCCCCCTCCTCCTCTGCCTTTTCCCAGTAACAGCTGTTTTATAAAACTCCTTATCTGACTGGTTTAAATTAATGTTAGGGATTACTTTCTGGTTTGTACTTTAGGTCAAGCACATGACTCTCCCAGAGACACATCTTCTCTTACCTCTGCAGAGGCTTCTCAGTAGCAGTGAGTGACAGAAGGTGTCAGGATCTCCTCTACCACTTTCCTATTTCCATTTCAGTTCTAAATACTGAGGAGACACATGCAGCTAAATCCTGCAAGAAGAAAGTGTATTCCTTACTTATACTATGTGGGGTAATGATCTGTGGACCAGGTCAGGTGCCCGCAGAAGGAGAGGTTTGTGTTTCTACCTTCATTCTTTTGTGGCAAACCTTTGCTATATAGTGTCAGAAAAAAATAGAGTTTTCCAGAAAAAAAAAAGCCCAAAGAAAATTTTCAGCATTTCACCCGTATGATCCAGATCTTTTAGGAGGTTTCCAGATGATGCACTGGAAAGATGAATGTTGAGCTCCCTGGTAGCTGTGTTGCATATGAAAACATTTAGTTTCTGAAATATTTCAAGGGACTCAGGTGCTAGCTGTTCCACAAATTGAAAGTATGTATTTGCCTTTTTATATATATATATATATATATATATATATATATATATATATATATATATAAACCTCCTGTGATTATTGGGTAACTATTTCTTGTCATATTTACTCTCCCAACTTAGTTGTCTTTGGTTTCTTTTCAAGAATAAGACAGGATCTGGTGAACTTAAAAGAAATTTTCCATTGTCCACTGGGAGATCTAATTCCCTGGTATCTCTGTTGTTACAGTATAGGGGACATAAGAAGGTACTTTGTCTAGGAACCAGTTTAGGTACCATTTCCTAACCAGTAGGGCACTCCTTCTTATTCACAGTTATAATCATGTTGAAACTGTCAAGTGTTGTTTCCACCTCTTTAATTTGTTCTCAAACGAAATCCTTTACTTCTTTCTATGCAGAGGCTGCTGTGGCCTGGATCTCATCTTGTCTTTTAGTAACATCTTCCAGATTTGTTTTAAACTGATTAGACACTGCTGAAGAATCAGCTTCTCTCCCCCGGACAGTACAAAGCCAAGTGTTGACAGAGCTGGCTCCTGGCCATCAGCTATGTGGTGACGCAGCACTGCATCTTTTGACAGCCCCAGTTTCCTTTGGGGCACTCTGAAACATTCACACACCCTGATGAATTAAAATAAAATAAATTACAGGGTGTCAGAAAGCTGCAATTAAAAAAGAAGTGTCGGCTTGACCAGAGCGTTGTTTTAATTAAAGGACTTTTCCTATACACTCGAGCAAAGAATCTCAAAGTTATTTCTGCCCTTCTAATGTGGCTGCATTTTCCCTCTGAATTTTGATTGTGAAAACCAGAAAATTATCCTTTTTATTTGGTTACTGAGAGGAATTATAGGGAATGAGCTCAGTGAATTCAAAATTCTCTTACTAAGAGTAGGAAATGATGGTTATTGTTGTCCTTCCATAACTAAATAAATAGCTTCCAGTGCAGTTTAGACGTAGAGACACTAGTTTCTGGTACCTACCTAAGCACAGGGATGCATCTATGTCACAAGGATCACATGTATTGCCACCACCTGGATTCTTTGCTGGATGGACATCATCCTCTCTTTAAGCATAAGGAAGAAATGCAGAGGGTCACAGTACCAAATACTATTTCTGAGGTTCATTTGTCCCTAAAGGTTAACAGAGGTCATCAACAAATATATTGAAATAAATTAAAGTTAGCTCTTGTATTCGAGTCTTCCCATCACAGTGTCCTAAGAGAGGTTCTGTGGTTTGACACGTAATTAATATGTTTATCTTAGCTTGCCTTTTTTTTTTTCTCAACAACCATCACCATAATAGGCAAATATAAACATTTCATCAAAGAGGCTATGTTCTATTTTGCTGCAACAATGTTACTTTCCCAGCTTTCACCAGTGACATGAAGTAAATGCCTGAAAAAAAACCCTCCGAAATTTTCTCATCACTTTTGCTTGAAGCTGTGTTATGTTTACAGACTTGTGGAACATGTGCTCTCTTGCCTCCTTTGAGTGTCATGGGAACACAAACTGAGGTCTGATCCGGTAGCACTGCTCGGCTCTGCCTGGTGCTTCTCGGGGGTCCCATAATCCACCCACAAGGTTGTTTCAGTGCAGGGCGTAAAGTTACATGCTCTTTGCCAGCGTCCAAGATCTCAAACACATGGACAATCAGGCTGGCTCAAGTATTAAAAGCTGACGGATTTTCAGACAAACATAGCTAATACTTTTGTTGTTTGTTCATGTTAAAACATTAAAATGTCCTCATTACTCTAAATTACATTGTTTTTAACTTATGGGATACTTAAGGAATATTTGTAGGAATTACTGGCTTTAGCTTATGCTGTTTGTAACTCCCTTTTTACAGACTTAACTGGTCAGGTAATTTCCACAGTATTGTTTTTTGGCTCCTTAACTGGATCTTAACCAAGATCACAAAGTGCTTCTGCAGAGATAATGGAGCACATTCCTGTATCCTGTGAAATGTCAGTTATATATCTAGTGTTAGATGTGTAGTGATAACCTGGGTAGAGCTGCCAGATGCTGTAATTTCTTGCTCAGGACTACCAAATACCCTGAAGATACCAAGACATCTTCCAAAAGAAGGAAAGAAAAAGAAAACAAAAAAAAGAAAAAAAGAAGAAAAAAAAGAGAGTGAGCAAGACAGAGAAAGTGTTCAAGCATTCCAGTTTGATGATTAAACAATGTGGCCTTTACCTCTATTTCCTTATAGGAAAAGTAAATATAACACTGTTAATTAGCACCAAAAAATGGTAAGTTAGTTGATGTCAGTAACAAACTTTTGCTGTAAAAACTATTAATTTTTGGTTTAGCCAATATATAAATCCAGGAAAAAAAAAATACAGACATCTGAGTCCAACCAGCTGAGTAAAGCATGATGATTTAGCAGAAGCATAAATTGAAAATGGCGAGTAATACAAACAATAGCCTTTCTTAAAGGGGCCTACTGGAATAAGTAGGTCTCACAGGTATTTGATTTGGAGCATGTAATCTTCTCCTTTGAGGATACTTGTGAAAGTTATTCCTGAACGTTCACAGGTTTCTCTGCTTTTCATTATAGGTTGTTTTTTTTTTTGGTTTTGGTTTGGTTTTGTTGTGTTTTTTGTTGTTGTTGTTGTTGTTTTTTGTTGTTTTTTATTTATTTATTTTTTTTTTTTTTAACAAGGGCCAGAACTGCATGCATGATTTTCTGCGATATACTCACATGGGAGGTGTTCTTGAACTGGCCAAGGACACATTGTTTGCAAGAAGGTCCTGTCAAGTATCCAAACTCTTTGTTGAAGCTTCCATTTTAGATGACCCCACAGAATGTGAGAAAACTTTCTTTTAGGGGAATGGCTTCTTCTGGCCAGAGTTATGTCCAGAAAGTCTGCTGTGCTTGACCTGTCACTGAAATGCCCATTGCAAATGAATTTAAGGGTGGAGGCAGGAATGACTTATTCATGTTTTCTCAAGAAAGATGCCAGGATAGGACTCAAGCCCTTGCTCTGATTTTTTCCTATGCACAGAACTACCTCTCTGGTAAATAGGATTTCTGAGAAGGTTGGTTGGATTTCTGGGCCCTGCATCCTGGAGAAATCAAAAGAATTTGGGTCATCTTCCTCTTTTGACTTAAAAATAGCTCCAGTTAATGGCATTTGGAAAATGAATATCTTTGAACGCAGTCTTCCATTTGCGAAGGGGCAAAGTTTATAGTTTTGGGTAGAAACCAAGTGAAAGTTAGCTGGTTCATTGGGGGATTGTTTTGAATTTCTTGGATTTGCTAAAACTCAAAAGTCGAAGTGAAACTCAGGGGATGTGAACCCGCTTGAGCTGAAACCAAAAAAGCAATGTGCCAGATCTCCCATGAACCAAAAACCACTGGGTTCTCACAGTTCTCATCCAAACAAAAATGTACAAATATAAATCAAATATCCTCTTTTGCTCCTTGTAGCTTTCATGGAAACAACACAGAATATTAAAAAGATCTGCTCAGTTTTTGCAGCAGCAACTACCAAAATATCCTGTGATCATTTGATAGCTGGCAGTTAATATCCTGATCTATTCTCTTTAGTCAGTAATCCAGTCCTTTCCAACTAACACTCTAAGTTGGCATGCACAGCACAACCCCTTAAAATCTTCCTCGGTTGTACAATTTCACAGGGAAGACTCTGCGTACAGTTCACAGTCCTTTACATTTTTGCTCAAGGAGCCAAAGAGGGAGATGGATTTGCAATTATATGAAAACTGCAAGCAGTGTGATCAGTACAAAGACAGGACACTTAGCCAGTATATGACAAGCTGAAGTACTAGGAAAATATTTAATGATATTTTTTGCCTGTGGTTTACCTTGTTTGAGAACATATCATGGCTCAGAAACGAGAGAAAAAAAAAAAAAAAATCAATGTTTTGCAGTGCCATCACTCATCATGTACCAAACAGTTTCTAAAGCCATAAAAAAGTGCTAGTCATGGAAGAACAGCAAAGGTTTCATTTGTAACTTAGACACACTTGTTTGTAATAACATCAGTGCTTTTAAATGTTGCCAAGTTGCTAAGGCTATCTCTTATATACAATCTTTTAATATTCAAGTGTTAAGAAAACCAAGGTAATAATGTTAAAGAAATGTTAAAAGAAAAAAGTTTGATCAGATGGTTAAAATCCAGTCAAATCAAAGACAACCTGTTTATGACCTTTCTATGCTAAAAGCTAAAAATGTCTTTTTTTTTTTCCACAAGATTAATTACCATCACTTTGGGAGTAGTGAGCTGGACATTATTATATGATGTCAATTAATGATTAAAAAAAAGGTGGTTTGCAAATGTAGCACCATAGTCCCTGGTGCATTACATCATTTCTGAAAGATCTTAACACGTGATAAGCAAAGAACATTTTAACCTAAAAGTCTGAGTGTTACAACCTCCTTTTTTTTTTAATACCCTATGCACAACCTTTTGGCCTTGAAGTCACTTGCAATAAAATTAAGAAGTCAGAAAGAAAAGGAAAAAATAACCTCTTTTTGTTCAAATATATCTGCCTGTTCTGCTGTCTAACTGTTAATGAAACAAAATGAGTCACTATATATGTTGGAGAATTTGTTGTTGATCTTAGTATGCGCACTGTTCTCAGTGAGATTCATCATAAAAGTCTCCTGCTTAGAGTCATAAGGTTGCTGTGATTCAGGTATTATAAACTGTATAATGCAGTTTTCTCTGGGAGAGTGCCTTGAAAATTTCATATGCTGAACGAAATTACTACCGCACTTGCCTAGGCTCTGCTTTCCCAGATGGGGTGACAATGATCATTTATGTGCCTTGTTGAATTCACTGAAATACTTAGGAAAGGGTTTACCTGTATTTTATATCTCCTTCTGTTATAACCTTTTCTGCAGCAAGTTTTATTTCTTTGTCAGTAACATACTTACCCTGATCCATTTTCCTAAGGGCTCTTCTCCAAAATACTGTAGAGCTTCCTTTGCAAATGAATGATATGCATTTAAAATACCTTTGTAATAATAAATACCACATGAACATATGTATCAAGCAAAGGATTTCAATTTTGATGACACTTGCTTCTCAAGAACAGACATTCTGGAAGAAAAAAATGTTGCCAGCCCCAAATTGATTGACATTTGTTTACTTAACTCTCTCTTCTTGAAAGTCTGCACACCTATTTCAACCTTGAACAGTTTCCAACTGTGGTATACTGGAACATTTTTTCATTTATTAAGTTCAGTGTTGCCAACCCAAACAAAGAGTAATCAGTGATGATCCAAGCAGACCAAGCTGTCTAGCACCATACAATGTATCTGCATGCTAATTTTCAAATTCCCTCACATTTCCAGAGAACTAATGGGATCATTTTCATTCTGTTACAGCAACTCAACAGTTACTGAATCACCATCTGTGTTTTCGTTAACCTGAATCAGATATAAATTCTGTTATTGCAAGGTAGAGCAGCTTGTTTAATGATTCTTAATCTTTTCTTTAATTAAATCATGCAGCCAACCTGAAAAATCTATCTTAATGCAAATTAGGAGCTTTTTTGGCATTCGCTTACAGTAATGCACTAATAAGGTTAATTTATGAAGGTTCTCTTCCAGTCTGTACAGATGATATTTGTTCGCTGCATATTTTTAGCATATTGTCCCTTTTTGTAATATTTAAAAAATAACAATTAAGAAATAGTTATTTTTATTCGCACAAAGGAGGGAGGCTGTGATCTGCTTATTGTTTATTTGAAAGTTAGAGCACAGAAAATGAAAATCAGTCTCTTCCTTCTGTAAGCATCAGGCCATGCAGATGCAAAGGCACAATTCAAGGGCCTATTGAATTAAAGGGCCTCAGACAAGCACTCTTCTGTCTTTGGCTTCTGGAGAAAATCAGGCCTCAGTTGAGGTAATCATCTTTAAGATATCAGGGGAGATAAAGAGTTTCTCTGAGCCCCTTTTATTTCTTATTTTTTATCTATAGGTGTGAATTTAAAGAGTAAATGATTTTTGTGAAATAAGCCTGAATACATTTTTCAGTTGCACAATTGCTTCAGCTCTGGGCTCTGATGATCTCAGTCAAAAAAACCTCTGCCTTTGTGAGCATTCCTCCTAACTACAAAATTAGTTGAAATCTGTTCAAGTTGCTGAGTAAAGAGTAAACTTTTTTTTTTTTAAGTTATTTTTCAACACCCACAAGTAAATGGGGACAGAAACTGAATTTCTACACATGGTCTTTGCTATTTAATTAAAATTACAGAGACTGAAAAGTTTACAGCAAAGTTATTTTTGCATAGGAAGACTACAGATTCCTGAAATCAGGAGTTCTTTTCATAGAAATTTTCCTGTTCAGACCAGGAATGACTTTTTTTTTTGTCCCAGTTCTAGGAAAGGGCTTCTCAGCTAGAAACTGGAGAAGATCGTTCCTCTTTTGCAAGAGGATTGCCCAATCACAGAAGCAGTGAGGGCAGGCTCATGGAAAGGGGGAGACCTAGCTCAGCCCCTTCCTTAAATACACTCAGTGGCAGCTGAGCCCTGTCCTACCTTTTTCTTTTCCCTTTCTGTCTTTCCAGTCAGACTTACTCCATGGCTGACTCTATTAACTATTTGCATGGCCCAAGACTGAAGCTTTTGCCCAAGGAGAAGGGAATTTACCGGAGTTGTGAGTCTGTGTTTAATTAAAGCAAATAGCAGGATGGAACGGGTTCAGGATGGCTGCTTGAGAAAAACCTTCGTTCAAGTTCCCTGTAGCTGGGGACTGGAAACCATATCTCACACAATTCGTGCAATGTCTCCTGGGTTCTTAAGTATTCTGGAGTGGCTTTTTTTCTCCGGCTTTAGGAATTTTGCTTTGCCCACTTTTATGTTTTCTTGCACCCACAGAAATGGGAATGTGAGAGTTTTTCATCTTCCTTTTTCCCCCCATAGAATTTGGAAAATTGTTTTCCAGCCATTGGTAGTCCTTCCTGTGTAATATTAAGACAACAAGAATAAAAAGTAACTGTTTCCATTGCCATTTAATTATACCTATGTGTTCTTAAATGTATTACATGCTTCACTTCATGCTTCACCCACTTTTAAAATATGCAGATAAATGAGTATCAGCATATAAGACTCTTTTAATGCAGACTTATGGTTTTGTACACTATTTTCTCTAAAAGGAAAAAAAACAACAACAAATCACCCAATAAAAAAACAACCAAACCCAACCCTAAACAAGCCTCAAACCTACTAAAATCTAAAAGAAAATTACTGATACCAAATTTTGGATGATTTCCTGGGAAAAAAATATAGACAGATTATTTCCCACCCCCTTCAAAAACACTTAAAAAATGCCTGACACATCCCTTGGTTCTTTTCAGCCGCGAGAGAAAATGAGTATTTGACAGTTTCATTCTAAAAAGCAATATTGGGGACATCTTCAGTTATTTTTCTTGTTCTGTTTTTTCTTGTTCTGCCTGCATTTTATGGAAGGGTGACCAGCCTCCAAGGGACAGCTCAATACTTGACAGTGACAGTATCTTCCTTACATCAGAGCATTTTCTCAGATATTAGAATAACCCTGTGCTCAAGTAACAAGTGTTATGAGATTACTTCTTAATGAAGGTACTCCATGAGGAACCCCAAAAATCAGAAACTGAGCTTCTGAATCACGAAGACCTTTGCTGTTAGGCCACCATGAGAAAAACAGGAATGAAGACTGCAGCAGACGTTGGAGACCTGTCTACCACACAGGAAGAAAGGGAAAGAACATGATCACATTTGACACTAAAAATTTTCCTGGGTTAATTGCCACCTCACTAAGCAGAGAAATTAAGGTAGGGAGAGCATTCTTATGATGACAACCTTTACCCAGTGGCAACCATTGCATTTTCCCAAGGCTGAAGACTATTTAGCCCTTACAAACCCTATCAGTGATATGCAGGCATAGCCTCCAGAGATAAGCCCACATTTTTGGGATACACAGGGCAAAGGATGGACTGCAGTAGGTCACTATTGAAATACTTATAGTTGAGCATGGACAGTGCTGAAATGGCATAGCTGGCCTGAAGTCACATCAAGGTCTCCTGACATTTGCATGTTTCCCCAATGGCTTTGTGCAGTAAAGTGTTAAGTTCTCCTGAGCGTTTTATGTATTTAAGGCAGGAGTTTTAAAATAAAGAATTGCAACCTTAGAGCAAAGCTGCTATTTTGAGAATTTTAAACCATTATTGACTCCTGTCAGATCAGTTTCTAGACTTATTGACTCAAGAAGTAAATATAGACTGAGAGAAAGCGAGGTCAAGTCAATATTTATCTTGCAGATCAATACATTTTGATACTAACCAAAAATTAAGCTCAATAAATGCATATATTATATGCAACAAGGTTAGGAGAGATCCATTCAGAAAATTTGTCAATCTGAAATTTCCCCATGGATTCCAACCTTTCGGATTCAATTTACATTAGAACGTCTGTCCCTTTAAGAATGCTTAAGTGGGAGTGATCACAGTCCCGGTCCCCCAATCAGGTTTTCATGCCCTAGCTGAGTAGCAGCAAAAGAAAAAGGGAGGGAAAATGAATTGAAAAGAAGGTGTTCATGGGAGTTTGGTTATGGTATTGGGAGGAGGCAGTTAAATTTTGAAGGTGGTACTGGGACTAAAGTAAATATGTAATGTAATATATGTAATCTAATATTTTAATGCAAATATGAAATAAAAATGGAAAGATGTGGAGGTAGGCTTGCAGGAAGATGTAGTACCCCCTTCTGAAAAGAGGGCTCAGGAGTTTTTGAATTGCAGCAAGTGGGATGCAGCAGTGGTGCACATTATCACATACTGGTTCTCAAGCACCGTAGCAGGTGCTTCATGGCCTCCTGGCTGGGCTGACCAGTGCTATGTGGTTCTTCTGACCCAGGAAGCTGGACACATCCAGTGCTGCATATTGCAGGGTGGTGGTATGAGCACATGTTTGTCCTTTGTCCTCCTACACAGCCATAGCTGCCCCATGTGGGGGCAGACAGCATGGTAAAGGAATAGGCTCTGGGCTACACTTTGATCTACTCACCTGCCTGCAGTCAGCCACAATCTGCCCCCACTCCATCCTTCTGACACACTTCCTCTTTGGAGGACATTTTCCTGAGCATCTTTAAAGCTATGAATCTACCCTTTAGGGAAGACACATGCTCTAGCAAAATGAATTTCAAATGTGTCGGGATATACATGAAACATTTTTAAAAGACCTTTCTCATTTTTCTTTTCCCTTCCTTTATTTTTTTGTCTTTTCCTTTTCTTTTTTTTTTTTTTAATGTATTTTTCTTATTCTCTTTTTTTCCTTTCTGTTTTTTTTTTCTTTTTTTTTCCTTTTATTTTTCTTATCTCCCTAAGCTTCTGAGCACAGCACTGGATACATTTGCACCCTAGATAGCAGCAGTGACCTTACATTTACATAGCGCCTCTCACCCCAAAGGATCTCTGAACGCTTTGCAAATTTAGCACAAGATGCTCTCCACACTCGGAAATTGCTTCACCTACTGCTGGAGCCCAGCCAGCTCCTGGTGAGAGGAGCACAGCACCTGATTAACAACACTCACAACACTGCACAACAACTCAGGGCAGGGAGTGGAGAATACCTTCTCCAAATGAAACTCCATGAAGAGTTTAGGCAGGCAAATGTAATTACCCAAACTGGAATTTGGCCAGAGCAATGAAGGTATGGTGGATACTTTCCCTGGAAAAGCTGAGAGCACATAATCAGAAGGAAAGGGCATAAAATTGATTGAATGTTTCTTGCCTTCTCAGAAAACTTCCTTTGGTTCATCTGGAGGAAATACATTGGTAAAAATAAAACTTATGCATCTATGCAAAGGCCTTACAGATAATTTCACCGTGAATGAAGATGATAAAATGATATACTAATCGGTAAAATATGATTTCATTTGAAATAAAGTGGAGAATCTCACCAAATTTAGCTTTGCCAATGTAGCGAAGTATATTTCTCATCCAGCATAAAAAGGTGCCATTTGTTTGATATCAGTTTGATGAATTATTAATTTTATCACAGCTAAGATGACAGTTAATATTAGAACATTGAATTATTACTTTTCAAATGTGGCAATAAAAAAGCAGAACAAACACAAACTGAGACACATTTTAGGTGTGAGTTGACTTGCTTACATAATCTGTTTGAGGAAACAAAATAGCAGAGACAGGGATTTAATCCTTGCCAAGTAACTGCTTTTACCTTCAACCTCAGGTATGATTTTTAGCCTTAGTCTAGAAATAGTATTCCCTGACTACTCTACCAAACTATGCTATACCCCCCTCTGTCTGCCAGCCAAAACTATATCTCTATCAATTTTCTTGGCAATAGATAAAGCTTTTGGGGTGCTCGGGCCAAGGAATAATAAGGAAGCAAATGCAACCTAGGTAGAGGATTCACCATTTTTTAGTATGAGCAGGTTGAAAAATGCAAGTTATTTGTAGGGTATAGTATTTGGTGTAATCTTTTGCTTCTCTTTTTTCCTACTATTTTCTTCACAACTGCTTGTAATGTGGCACAGGGTAAACAAACACTTCAGGGTTTGTTTCCTTAAAACTGTTTCTGTGAGGTGTGAGGTTTCAGCCTTAAGAGCCAGCACAGGATTTATCTGGCTCCACTATTGCCTTACAGGCTAATACTGATTTTCCTGTCAACTGTCTCCTTTGCAAATGTTCTTCCTTCCCAATTCTCCAAATGAAGATGGGAGCTTTGAAGTCTTTCTTATTCTATGGCAAAATAGTCAACATTTCTAAATGTCGTGCAATGCTGACCCTGAATGTGAACAAGGGTCTTGAAATGAGCACAACTTATGCTGTCAGGGATGCTGACTGGTACAGGCGGAATTCTGAGGTCAATATTCTCAGGCAAAAGAAGAGAAACAACTGTCTGTCCCCAAGCCTCACTGGGAATAAATACAGCTCAGAGCTGGAGTAACTGCTATTAGGAAAAAAAAAAAAAAAAAAGAAAAAAAGAAAAAAAAAAAAAAGGCCACAAATTTGTATTCCACTGCCATATATGGTGATTATTTTGACTACAAATATTAGGCAGGGCTAGCTGGTTGAGTGAAAACCACTTATTTTTATCCTGCTGACAAAAGGGAGTGGGGGAGAAAAAGCATCTGTCACCCATCTGAATTTGGAGAGGGACTGTGTTACACTGAGAAGTTCAGGAGGGTGTAAGAACTTGCTAATGAGTTACACTGTTGTGCAGAGCCAGAGACAAAAGACAGTGGGTAAAATGCTGCCAGCCAGTATAGCAGCACTGAGGGCACCACAGAGCAGTGGTGGTCAGGAGGGATCTGTTCATGACCCTGTGGCAAGGCATGGGCACACCTCGCTACCTGGAAAAGGGATGAAAGATGAGCTGAAATGGAAAAGAAAGGGGTGCTGTGCACTGAAGGCCACATTCACCCTCTCTGCTGATGCCAGTTTGATTATCGTTGCGCTTAAAGTTAAGAAACTGGTTTAAGTCGAAGGTGAGGACTCGGAGCTAGATCACAGGTAGACTTTAAAACACAGCTTGCATGGGACGGCCAAAATGCACAAAATAAATCCCACTCCCACTGCAAAAACTTATTGTGTGCTTTGATGAATATTGACTGACTGTGAGTTAGTCTGAGAGCTAGTTACTGCAGGGACTAAGTAAACTGTAGGTATTCTTTGGGACGGCAGGTACAGTTAATACCTACAGTACAGGTGTGATGTGAGTTAAAAGAGAGTGTCTGCTACAGATGTGTGAAAGCTCATGGCAAAATCCAAAACATTGCCTGAAGCTTTTGTTGCACACAGCTCATTTCAGTGGGGCATTTAGTGACCATGCATCTGATATAGGAAGAAAAGTATGGTCGTGCTTCATTCATTCTTGGTTTAACAGCTTAGGTACAAGAAAACCTTTTTCTTCCCCATGCAAGATCAGTAGAGTTTGTAATAAGTTAAAAAAAAAAACAAAACCCATTTGGTCATATCAGACTGATATGACCAAATAGATCTGTCTGTGCCCAGCCAAAACCCCAGGCATCTACACTCTGGGTTTGAACACTCTGCTAAGCATTACATTACTCAAAATACTAGTATCTGCCATAAAGCAACTGTTTCGCTAATGGACCCCAAAGTCTTTTTGAGGGTTCTCCTCTCACTGACCTACCCTAATAGGAAAAGCTGGAAAAGAATTAAAAGCTAACCCACTCTTGCCACCTTTTAAAGGTGATTCGTAGTATGCGGTTTTGAATTTCTCTTGTTTCACACATTGCTGGTTATGTTGCTTATTATAAAGGATTCAGTAAGACACACTTTCTCCCAGCGGTATTTTATTTTGACACATCTCAAATGAAAATACAGCTCATTATTTTATACAGAATTCAAATATGTCACCTGTTCTTCATGCATTGAAATATGACTAATTTTTGTTGTAAGTATATGATAAAGCAGAATGAGTCTGTAATAAGCCTATTTAGTAATGTATTCATGGGTTTTTTGGTCATCCAAAGATGGGGCAAGTGTCAGGATTTGTTTTCTTTTAAAATGTCTTTGTGTTCAGAATGCAAGTGCTCTCTTGTCTGGTCCTGTTGTATTCTTTATCTTTGTGGTTTGTCTCTCAAGAGGCATATTTAAATTGACATAAATGTAGTAAAACTTTTCTCTGAATAAAACTCAGAGACTTTATTTATTTGAGTTTTAAAAATATTATTTATTATGCCCTGTAAAATCTCATGTATCAACCCTCTAGGGACAGGGTAGTCTTTTCAAATAATTTATAAGATGAAACCTTGTTCAGGATACAAATTAGGAGCTTGATTAAAAAAAAAAATAGTGTTAAGACTGTTTCTGGTGAAGTTTCTGTAGGCACAGCAGCAATTAATGTGGGACCAGCTAAGTAAATCTGTTGTGAACATTTTTGCTGTTTCAGTTTATTCAATATATATATATATATGTATATATAAAAAGCATGAATTTTTGGGCCAGGTGGGTGTGCCAGTCTGTTGAGCTTACCTGATCCAGGAGGTGTTTTAAATTATGGAAACCACAAGAGACTGATACTCCTGAAAATGTCTCTGGCACATTGAAAAGATGATTTTTTTTTTTTTCAAAGAATATGTTTTTTGCACGGTTTCTACATTATCCAATCCACATCTGAAAAGGGGTCCATTTAACCTTTTGATTAACCAGATCCAACAACAGAGAGGTGGCCTCTGATCAGCACACTTAAATTTCAGTATTGGAACAGGCTGCAGAGGCTGGATTTAAAGTTCGAATTTTGTTTCATTTGCAGTAGAATGGAAGGGCTGGCAAGCTCAGACACTACCAGTGCTTTGTGGAAGCCAACATATGAATTTGTTCTACAAATGTGCCAGGGACACACTGATCCAAGAGTTAGATCACTTCCAGAAGACACAGAGTTAGATGTGTGAGCTTACTTCCAATTTTTTTTTTATTACTACCCATTAAAAGAAAAATTCTGTAGAAAGCAAACCAGGTAATTAATTCCAGCACTGAGTCATGTTCCCATCTTAGATGTATAAAATTAAATAAACAAATTATCCAAAATATCCGAATCCTTCAAACAAAGAAGGTCACAATTTTTCTTGTTGGCTTTGGGGACTTGAGGTTGCAAGTGGGTTTTGCATTTGTATGCTTATCAAAGGTAGGACAGAAGTTACTGAGATGAGCTTTGGTTGCACAACTGTCTCTTGGAAGGATGGAAAGGACAAGAGGAGGAAAGTGCTGAGTATGTTAACTTCATCTGAGAACAGGTAAGGCAGAAAATCTCTTGAGCCTTGTGGTGTGTAACCTGTGCAGATTTATTGCATGAAAGAACATTTTTAGGGTTTGTTTTGGGGTTTGTTTTTTTTTCGTATTTTTTAAAAGGCTTAATCCCCATGTGTCATGACACATAGATCCTTTTCTGCACTTCTACTAAAAATGGCTAGCTTTAAGGTCTTGTGTCTAACTATGTTTCTATTCCTGAATCAAACCTGTTGACAGAAGAACATGTTGCTGGAAAAAGAGGTCCCCAAGTTAAAAACTGCGATAGATATATCAGTAATATATTAGTAATAAGGAAATATACCAGTAAGAATGATGTGATAGCATTTATTCTTTCTTTCTGAATGAATAAGAGGAAGCCTGCCTGTCACTGTGAAAGGCAAAAGGTACAAGAATGAACACTGCCAGAAAAAATTACATTAAATTTTTTTTTTCCTTCTCTGGGATGAATACAGCAGAGTAAAAGTGTTCCTACAAAAAATGAATGGTGTGGTGATTTTAAATACAGTGTGAGAATGAAGGAAATACGAGCTGCAGAGAGAGACAAAAAGGAATAGTATCGTGTTCAGGCTGGGATGCTTCTTCACACGGCAATGGTTAGAGAAGAAAGGTGGACAAAAAAATAGGGAGCTGCTGTATTCTGAGTTTTTAACATTAGCCGTGTAGTAAGTTTTCCTACGGTGCCTTTTTTTTTTCACTGCCCTATGAAGAACTGAATGAAGAGTATCTTTGGACACAAAGGGATAACACTCCTGGCTTCATTCTTGTTCATCAGTTCCTTCATCTTCCCCATAATTCTTCTGTAGTCCAGTCCATTTTCTACTTTCCTCTTTTTCTTCTTTATGAACCACATGACACTGCAAATTGTAGTATTTTGCTTATTACTGGTTGTCCAACTACACAATGCGGACTTTTTATAAAAAACTGTAGTGTTCCTCAGATCTACAACCATACTTCCTTTGCTTTCGGAATGGAAGTTGCAGAGCAGATGAATAAATTTTCTTTTCCTTCATGTAATTTTTTTTTTTTTTTCCTTTCTTTTGCAGTTGCAAATGTTTTGAGAATTCATCATCATCCCAGGTTGATGGCAGGACCCTTATGACCCAGCTGTGAGTCATGGTTCCCAGCTGGGTGCCTCTGAAGAGAGAAAAGAAGCTCAGTTGTGCCCCTGAACTCCCACCAGCACGAGCCAGGAACATCTGTCTGCTCCTTTCCTTTCTTGAGATGTTCTCGAGGAGGAGGGAGGCAGGCAAGTAGGAATATGAAAGGCAAAGGATCAACTGGCCACATTATATTAGCCAACTTAAATAATTCTTCTTGGCTGTGGAAACAATTTTCCCATCCAAACCTGCTTTTTTTTTCCTCTCCATTCCTTTAATTTTTCTTCTTTTCATTTTTTTTTTCTTTTTCTTTCTCCAAACAGGAACAATTTATTTCCACTTTTGGGCAGGTTTCTTTGCCAAGGGTGATCTCTCCCCATTGCCTCTCATACGCCATTTCCCAGTGCCCCCCAGCTGACCTTATAAAGTGCCTCAGGGATCCAACTTTACTGAACAGCAAAATCAAAATATGCAAATAGAGCTTGGATTATTACATTTATAATTATGAAAACATTTTTCCTGCACTATTGCCTGTGCCCAGCTTCCTGCCCTACTGCTCTCAAGTGCTTCAGCGCTGCCTATAGCTGTTGTGCTGAAGCACCCGAGAATGGCTCTGAAGCAGGAAGAATTCAATCTGCAGGCTGGTTTTCCAGACACTTTCTTTCTCATTCTCTGCAAGATAGTTGATATTCCTCTGGATTTCACTGTTATTATTTGGGTGTCTCCACTTCAGAGCGAAGGGTAGATGAATGCCTCATTCAGCCTCTTCAGTCCACTCTAGTTCTATTCTAGTTTGAGAAGCCTGTGCTACTTGGATAGATGGGAGCAATTCATGCTAATAACTCAATCTTTCTGTAAAGTTAAATTAGGTATCTCAGGCTGAAAAGTAAGTAAAAGGTAAAGCTGCATAACGCAGTACAGGAAGACGAGTCCTTTGTTAGGTATAGTAGATAAATAGTACACATCCTGATGGAGAAGCGGTTAGGTTCACTTAGGCATTTTAATGAATAAAAGAACATAAAATGAGTCAGGATATTCTACCCACCATCTGTAGGGAAAAAAAAAAACTTAACTTTTGCAATTCAGTTTTGCACAATTTTTGATATGGTGTTGCAAAATTTTTCATCTAGTCTTGATGAATGATTGATTTACACCACAAGTCTTCTGTCTAAGCCAGTGCAAAGACACTCCCTGCGCTGTCCCTGCACGGCACAAGGCGGAAGCTTGCTGTGAAGCTAGTTGAGAGGAAGTGTCATCTACAATATCTGAACAATGAACAGAGCACCTCACCACAAAGTCAATTATGCTTTCAAAGCAGCCATCATACATGCTCAGGAGCCAGATGTTAGCATTGTGATATTGTGATACTAATCTAAAGGGAAGGATGATTTTTCTAATTTTTTTTTTAATGTTGGCTTTCTGAGGATTAAGTAGGATATTTTCAATGTAGTTGAAAAAAGAGAGCTATATCCCCAAAATCCAAATGCTCTTGTTTCTGGTTTGGTTCAAACTCAATCATTTCTCTCTGGACAAAGCATGAAAAGGAAGGACCGTTGTGAACCTCAAAATATATTATTTCAGGTGAAATGACATTTCTGCTGATCTTTCAAACAATCTACATGCATCTTTTCAGCTGTTTCAGCCCCAAAGCCTATGTCTATTTTTTTTTTTGATAATGACCTGCTAGTAATAAAATAATCAAATTTGTTAATTAAAGTTCAGGTAACTGTGGTTTAGAAAATTCAGAACAGGCTCTGTTTTTTTATTTTCAGAACAGGTTCTTTTTTTTCCTATATCAAACATTTAAACCTAGTTCTGGTCTCTAATGACAAAAGCTCCTGCTGACTCCTTGTTAGTTTATGCATATTGAACTGCAACTCTCAACTCCACTCCTACCTGGTGTGTTGCCTCACCCCCCATGCCAAAACAAACCCTTCCCCTCCGAGTTTTCCTGTTGGCAATACTAGTACAGAGGTCAAGGACTGAGAACCCTTCTCTTCTTCACCTTAAAACCCTCTGCTTCATCAGGGATGAAGGAAAATCACTGAGGAAACTTTTGTTCAGTTGTTTAATCATATGGGAAAATGGACTGCAAAGCAAGCATGTCAACAGCCTTAATTCTCTGTGTAAACATGGGCAGAAAAAGGAAGACATATATAATATTAAGCAAGAAAAATAATAATATTAATAATAATTTAAATTAGAAATATTATGTTCCTTAATAATGTGTTTCACTTTTAAACTAACGTTTTATATCTGTATCAGCCCCTGCACTCACCCAGTAACATTTCTTATTTATCCAGTTGGACATACTAATTTACTTTTATCATAATACTTGAGAAATAACTGTCTTACCTCTCTTAGGACATGCTACAGGGCTTATTCTCCCCTTGATAGCTAAGTAGTTATACTCATAAATCTTCGTGCATTGAAAGCAGAATAGATTATATATGCCTAGCAATTTTTTATGATTTCTAAGCTATTATCCCCAAATCCTAGTTAACCATTATTAAAAATAATGTGGCCTTTCTAGAGTGTGAGACACAGCAACATGATAAGATGTGAAAATACCAAATATTATATAATGCAATTTTGCTGCTTTACTTTTCCTCTTTTATTAGAGATTTCTAACATAATACTGAATTTTCATTCAAAGTGACAGGATTCTGTAGCATATATTTTGCAAACTCCAAAACAGAGTCATTGGATGTAGTTTTCTAATAATCAAACAACTGTATAACATGCCTGTGCATGTCAGAAACTGAAGAAATCAAATTTATACAAAACAAAGTGTATTTTGTGGGTAGTGATAACCCACCCAAATCTAATTTAATCAAATATTTAAAGAGGTAATAATTAATTTTTAAAGAATTGAAGTGAACCGTAACTAGGAAGAAATGTTATTGTTTATTTTTAATGCCAGAACAGTATTCATGATGCATTTTTAATATTTCATTAAGGAAGTAACTTTCATACTATATTTTTTCAAGTTTTTATATCTCACTGATAACTTCTTTTCTGAACAAAGGTGAAATATTGTAGGCAAACTTGAACCTTGAACAGTTTTTGAAGATCTTTTGTCATAACTAATTAAACATAGCCAGAAGTATCCTTAAACAAGTTAAGACACAGCACCTGGTTAGGAGCTAAGCAAGTGCTTCTACTTTTAGCATGTGAATGCGTCTTTCCCATCAGATATTACTTTCTGTCATCTCTTTTGAACTATTATTCATCATTCTTACTTTTTAGGAGAGGTATTTGCAAGAAAGGTCTTAAAGCTCACCACTCCCCATGCATTTCCAACCTACAAACTACTCTGTCTTGGTCTTTTGTTTTTTTGATGAAGTGTCTCTCACATTTTGAGCCTTTTATACTCAAAACTGTGGAAGGTTGTTTATTGCACTCTGGCTCCAGCCCTAGTTAAAGGTGTGAACTACCAAAGTGGAAGAGGGCACATGCACATTAACACTGCTGTGGAAAACATTGCTTGACAGATGGATGCATGTTAAATGGATGTTTGAAGAAAGGTGTTTGCAATAAAAATCTTGAGTATGGCATCAGAGGAAGACCACACACAATTTTCCAGCTTTATGTCTGTAATATATGAGTCAAGCTTGTTACGCACCCTGTGCTTTTTGCTGTCACATACTTTCCTCTGTTATTCTCAACAGCTTTGATGACAGGAATATAAAGTATCAGGGTTCAACTGCCATACATAAATAGGTATATACGAATACATACATACATACATACACATACGTTCATATTTGATATTTCATTGTAATATTTCATATATTAATGTTTTTGCATTTGTTTTAAAGACTGCCTATAGCCAAGGGTTTACTCTGGACCATGGGGATCAGAAAAACCGTGGTATAAATTCTCAGTTCATTCAGTGAATCAGTATCTAAATGGTCCAAGGCTAAGTTGAGTTTCTTAAGTTTCAGTTAGCAGTTCTTGATCTTTGTAGGATAAAAGAGATGCTCTCAACATCACCCAGTTAATAGAAGTGGGAATTTGATGTGCAGCTCTTCCCTTTTTTTGTGAAAATCTGCCTCTGAAAGACTGTAAGAGCTGAAGTGTTTAAATCCTTGAGAATATGTATCCAGGATTAAGTACAGCCAAGTTCCATGGAAATAGTTATCTGTGATTTCCTTGGCACTCTGCAGGTTAGAAACCATGTTGCCAAAACTTTTTCTTTCTATTTTCCCCTTCCTCTCCCACAGTGTATTATTGTAAACCACTTGATACCTGTATATTATTCTCTCCCATTTCTAGACGGCTCCTAGCCTAGTGTGCAAGGAACCAAACTAGTGTGCATGGCAGGAAAGAGGAGCCTTAGGAAAAATCTTTCCTTATTTGATATTAAGCTGATGGAGCCCTTAGCTGTTTCCTGGAAAGACAATAGGACTTTCCAGGCAGAGCACTGTATTATTTGCATTTTTGCTCTTTTCCTGAAATAATTTTTGCCCAACCATATCTTTCCTACACGGAAATCTTGTACCCCCTCCCTTAGCTGAATTGTTATTTTTACTTTGTTTATGTAGGTTTTAGTTTGCCGATGACACCAAGCTGTGTGGTTCGGTTGATACGCTGGAGGGAAGGAATGCCATCCAGAGGGACCTCGACACGCTTGTAAAGTGGGCCAATGCCAACCTTATGAAGTTTAAGCATGCCAAGTGCAAGGTCCTACACCTGGGTCGGAGCAATCCCAGGCACAGCTACAGGTTGGGCAGAGAAGAGGTTCAGAGCAGGCCTGCAGAGAAGGACTTGGGGGTGTTGGTTGATGAGAAAATGAACATGAGCCAGCTTCAGTGTGCGCTCGCAGCCAAGAAAGCCAACTGTATCCTAGGCTGCACCAAAAGGAGCGTGACCAGCAGGTCAAAGGAAGTGATCCTGCCCCTCTACTCTGCTCTTGTGAGACCTCACCTGGAGTATTGTGTGCAGTTCTGGTGTCCTCAACATAAAAAGGACATGGAACTGTTGGAACAAGTCCAGAGGAGGGCCACGAGGATGATCAGGGGACTGGAGCACCTCCCATATGAAGACAGGCTGAGGAAGTTGGGGCTGTTCAGCCTGGAGAAGAGAAGGCTGTGTGGAGACCTCATAGCAGCCTTCCAGTATCTGAAGAGGGCCTATAGGGATGCTGGGGAGGGACTCTTCATTAGGGACTGTAGTGACAGGACAAGGGGTAACGGGTTAAAACTTAAACAGGGGAAGTTTAGGTTGGATATAAGGAGGGAATTCTTTCCTGTTAGGGTGGTGAGGCACTGGAATAGGTTGCCCAGGGAAGTTGTGAATTCTCCATCCCTGGCAATGTTCAAGACCAGGTTGGACAGAGCCTTGGGTGACATGGTTTAGTGGGAGATGTCCCTGCCCATGGCAGGGGGATTGGAACTTGATGATCTTAAGGTCCTTTCCAACCCTAACTATTCTATGATTCTATGATTCTATGTATTTTTTTTTTCCTGAGTTCATAAGAGCTATTTCTATTTGCTTCTTTGCGTTTTCATATATCTAAGCCAGGAATCCTTCCACTTGAGATTAGCAAGAATAAAACACTGAATAATAACCACATACAGTTTACAACTTGTAGATTCAAATTTGTTTACATAAATTTGCAAATATGAAGGGATATGTGAGAAGACTTTGCAGGCAGAGAATGCTCCAGAATTGTCAGGTAATTCATATGCTGTAACTAGTTTGCTCAACTTTATGAAGAACTTCTTATAAGTGGTTCTTGCGCTATGACAATAGATTGTTTATAGATTCTTAAAATGTCCTGGCTTGATGGAAAAGAGGGGAAATTCTTCCTTCATAAATACCATTTGACATTGAAAGAAGCATCTGAAGCCACAAAACTGGAATATGAACATTCACACTGACTGTACAAATGGTTCAAAACTCCTGACTTCTCCCTCAGGCCCAGCTCCAGAAGCACTTACACACATGCTTAACTTTCTGCACACGAGTAATCCCATTGATTTAATGGGATTATTCCCATATGTGTAGTTACAAACACGTAAGTGTTTGCAGGATTGGGGTCTATTTCTCTCACAGTGATTTGAAACCTATGGAAGAAAATACTGTATGCAAGTTAGACATTATTTAATGGCTGCACATTAAGCCTGAATATGTCTGCTGAAATCAATGGGGCTGTGCCAGTTTGTACTGGCTGAGAAACTTCTGTCTTCTATGTAAGTGTACACTCTGTAGATGCAACACATTTGTGGCTATCACAGAATAGAAAGGGGAATGGAAAGATAATTGTAAAAATATCGAAAGAGAAAATTCTCCATGACTAGAGTATTACAAATCTTGATTTAGAACTTGAATTGCATTTAGAAAATGCTCAAGATATAATCCTTAATAATGCAATAATTTGTAGCTATTTCAGCTTTTTGAGCCTGAAATAGCTACAAATGGTTTTCTTTTAAAATGTGTAAATATAGAAATGTGTACACACATGTATATAGATGTATGTAGATGTAAGAAGAGTATTTCCAACCATCAAAAGCTATATATAAACATGTATGCTTGCATGCAATGCAAACTTGAACTGAGAGGATAAGCACTTAGAAAACCTGAATCAACTTTTGTAAAAGTAACTGAACTTGAAGTTGCCTCTAACTTGGATAGTGTACTTTTAATGTGGAATTCTGCAGCCAAAATATTTTCTAAAAATTTAAGGCAAGTAACCATCTGCCATAAATGATAGAAATGGAATATAAATAAAATAGTACTTGTAGTGTTTTGATGGAAATCATATGCCAAATATATCCACAGTCTAGGCAGCTGGAACACTTCCAGATGTCAGGAACAAAAGCAGAGAAAAGAGTTGGTTTGGCCAGGACATGAGTTGCTGTGTTTGGTGTATCTTGCTGGCTGTCCTGAATAACAACATTATTAAGCAATTTGAGCTGGAGCATCATTATGCCCCATGAAGAATTTAAGGAAGATCTTGACTTGAGCATGTTGCAAGAGGAGTCATGCTGTGCCACTTGGTACAAAACTATAATCAGTTTTATGCCACTGGCACGTTCAAACATGTAGTGGGATATGCTGGGCATCAATGCTCAAGGTTTTATATAAGGTAACAGCTGCTTTGGTCAGGCAGTTAATTAAATGTGTTAATTTTCCATACAACCAACACTAGTGACAACAGATCAGAGTGGGATTTTATGACATTTCAGGGTTCCCTTATGTGATCACAACGATGGATTGCACCCACATCATCCTTCACATGCCTTCACTGAATGATGCTGCCTTTCTCCTTTGGAAACAGCTTCGGTATTTCACTCTACAAACACTGCAGTGTTAATGCTATGGCACTACTGAATATTGCCAGTTGCCCCAACTGCAGTCTTGAAGAGCTGTTTGGGCTTATTCCCGCACTGATATTGGTTTAGTCAGAGATGCAGCAATTCATTTACAAGGCAAAGGTACTTTTTATTTTCTTTCTCCTATCTTAAATTACTTATTAGAAGTCTTTAATAAGCAAAGATGTAGAGTGGAAATAAAACGCTAGGATATTTTTGAATAGATAGTGTGTTCTTCAGATGTAGAATTATAGAAAATAATTTCCTTGTTCTCGATAGTTTGGCTTGTGGTACAACATTGCATGACAAATTCAACCTTTTCTGTATGTTGTTACTTGAATAATATGATACTAGCTCAAATGGATCCAGCAATAGAAGGTAAATGGAGACTATTCATGAAAGGGACTGGAAGAACATGCTTAGAAGTAATGGACTGACAAATGCGCAGAATGAATAATATAAAAGAATTGAACAAGTTTTCTTCCCACCAAATGGATAGTACAGTGTGAAGAAATGTGGAAGAAATGTAAAATGCCAAGTTAGGCATGTAAGGACTGACCAAAAATGAGTCACACTCCTACACATTTGGCTCACAATTTGAAATATTTGTTTTTAGTTGATTGGGTAGCCACTAAAAGTATGGTAAGCTTTGTTTGAATTTGATCTGTCACTTCTTTTAATGGATGACTGATTTTATGACATATGTCACATTGTGTCACATCATTCAAAACACATTAAATCATGCTCTAGCTCATCATTTCTGAAGGCAATAATGCTATTCAACATGACGTGACATGACGAGATATAACGCAACTCAACAGCTGAAAAAATAACGGAAAGTTTTGTAGGTGTGACATGGATTCCAGAAATTATATTTTAATGAATGTTATGAAGATCCCAGTAGCTAAGTTTTCAAAATGGGTCAGTTGAATGAGCTGTGTCTTCATGAAGATGGGATCTGAGCTACTTGGTGTAGAGAGGGAATGAGTCTGTCAATAGGCTTGGTGAAAAACATGATTTCTTAAAGAAAACCTTGCTGGAAAGCTGAGTCTTATGCCTGGAATACTGGAACTCTCTCTGGACTTAAAGCTTTTATGTATGTAAGTGTTTTATAGCATTTAAAATTTCTGAAACCTCAGGAGATGTCCTAAACATAAACATTAGTAGATGCCAGGATTTAGTTCGATGTGGTATTCTAACATATTTAAAATAAAGATGGCTGCAATCTTTGTGAGCTCTGCTCTTGTTTCCTAATGGTTATCTCTTTTTCTGCATTTTTACTATCAGGAGCAGAGTGTTTGTGTTGTATATAATGTGACAATGTTATTTATTCTTATTGACAGCAGTGATGATATGTCTATTTGCACACAAAAAGGACCTTCAGCTAAATCAGCAACAGGATATCTCCATTAAGAGGCAGTACCTAAGCACGAAAAATTAAGTCCTCTCATCATCTGAAGCTTTCACTGGAAGAACAAAATTCTTTAGCCACCAGGATTGTACCATAGATTTTTTTTTTTTCAGGTAAATGAAACATCTTTAGTCATATGCATAACCAAATATTGTATGCTTTCTAATGTTATGCACTTCCATAGCTACGCTTGGCTAATGATTAATCATTAGTTTCTTACACCATTTTACCATTTACGCCAGTTTATCAGAGAGCTCTGGATATTGCAGAACCAGAGATGGAAACTGCATACTAGCAATCCCGAAATCCTTCCTTACTTGTATGATTGATATTACTGATACCACTGACCTGAATTTAAGTCTATGTTATCCTAAGATAACTCCTGAAAGTGTACTCTATTGGTCATTTCTCCTTTCTTGACGTTGATTCTTTTTTAATCTTTTAAAATATTAGCTGGAAGTCATACCGCAGTCAATATGATACGGCTTCAGTAGGAGAAGATGTGTGAGGATACCCCCAAGAGCAGGTTGGGGGAATTAAGACTCTTCTGCATGTGAGAAAGAGGTAAGCAGGCTCATGGAATTCAGCCACCATCTTTTAGATGGCCTTCTAACCACTGGACATTGTAAATAAGTCCACCAGGTTGACACTCTTACACTAGGGAGTCCTGATACAATGTCCAAAAGACTGCTTGTGGCTCTGAAGCCAGACAGAAAGACGGACTTAGTTACACACCATTCTCTTTTTCCAAATTTCCTGTTTACAAGTTTCTTTTGAATCCTCTACTATTCTTTAGGCCTGACTTTTCCTGTTAATTGTCTTGGAAGACACCCTTGATGTCTGGAGTTTTCATTATGCTCTAGGGCAGGTGAGAACTGAGCTGAGTAATACCCATCTCCCTTTCTTTGGTGACACTTTCCTATCAGAAAATAAACCCTGCAGTTCTCTGCCTTTTATTTCAAAATGTTAATTTACAGACTGAATATCTTGAGATTCTTCCACCCTGCCAGCATATATGAAAGAGAAACTTGTGCAAACCCTCACTTTATTACCACACCTGTTAGAAATCACTGTTGCACCTTAGATGTGAAAAATGTGGCTGTACTATACCTAGTAAGAAATACATACACCCCAGCCTCAGTGTAAGTGCACCACCACTGCTATAAACCAGACACAACTACTTTGGTGACATTCACTGTAACTGTACGTTGACAAGTTCCCATTTAATTTACTACATATGGTTCCATGTCTCCATAGCTACTCTCGTGAATTCATTATTCATTAAATAAGTGATGAATTTACTTAAATATTGCAGCCACATGGCCGACACAAATGCATTCTAATATTATTAACACGTTGCCAACTTGCAACTCTTCGAAGTCTGAGTAAATGTTTTGACAAGAAGAGGCAGCAAGAACAAATAAGTAGTAGCAGCCTAGATGAAGTTCAGCCATAGTTCTAACAGCTTTAAAGTCTTAACAGTGTTTTCACTGGGGCAGTACCAGATAAATTGCTCTTATGTGTGCATACAAGAGACTAAAATTCCTTTGAAAGTTTATAATTTCTCATGGGAAAACACAACATAAAAGTTACTTTTACTCATAGAAAAACAACACCATATTTTCCTGTCAACCTTTGCTGTTGGGAATTTCAAACTTTTTGCATTTTTTCCCTGTGATTCTTTGTCGACCCAAGGGACCAGCATTTACAACATAATTTACTTTCAGCATGTCTCCGTAAATCATTGTAATACTTTCTATGGCTAGTGAAAAAAAAAGAAAAAGCAGCACTCTCAAAATGGACTGACAAACCACTTTTCCTAGACTTCAACAGTGAAGCAAACCCACCACCCTTAATCTCTACCCCCTCCTGTTTCAGGAGGGTGACACTGATGTGGAGAGATGCACAAAAGTAATGTATTTTGCAAGGGTTTGTGCGAATGTTTGTGTTTAGAAGTTGTAATTTTTATAGGGAAATATTTATTGAATAGTATTTACTTGCAGTAAAATATACAGAATGTGTGGAGCATAAAATGTGCTGTGGTGGCAGGCTTCTGGGCGCAAAGGGAAAACCACTGACGTTTAAGTTTTGGACACAGCAGTATTTTTTTTCTCACTCTTCTTAAGGCCTGTTGTTGTCACTGTTGTTGTAGAGACTTAACAGTGTAGTCTCCGATTAGATGCCTTACGCATAGCCAGCCATAAAAAAGCTGGAAACCTGTAGAGCCTTTCAGCCTCACTTTTTGAGACTGCTGCTAATATCAAGGCTCATTCAGTTTTACATTAGAACTTGATGACTTGCACATTGGTTGAACCTTCACCTTTTACAACCTTAATGGGGATTTATTAGCTATTTCACAGTGTGTAAATTTGAATCTAGGTCAGATGAAGAAGAAAAATAGGGCAAATCTGGGCCTTAAGTATAACCTGCATATAATACATCAGAATAAAAAAAAAGAGGTGCAAAATTAAACAGATGATTAAAAGTGTCTAGAGCAGTCAGAGTCTGAAAAAAAAGCTTGATAAATTAGGGGTGTATGTAGGATTTTTTTTTTTTTTTCTGAGTTCAAACTTAGGTGACTGGTGAAAGTCTGGTTTCCACACAAAATCAGCAGATTAAGGAGTTAAAATATCTTGTTAACTTGTTTCTGCTAAGTGCTCACAAGAGGAAATGTAACACAGGTGTGTTTGATATTCACAAGATTAAAGCTTTTGTCTACCATCAAATGTTCACCACATTAAAGCCGTTTTAATGAGGTACTGGAAGATAATGAATGTAAGCCTCTAATTCACTGCAGAAGAGACAGCCTGACCCTGCTTTGACCTCACTGCAGCCAGGTATCTAAACCAGCATATTAGTAACACTTAGACCAAAAGGTGTGTGTGTAATGAAATAGCCACTACTCGCTGCCGTTCTCATCTGCTAAAAATGTATCTGGTTCAGGTGCCTCAGCTTTTCTGCTTGGTACCCTGGAAGTCTCACGTCCGATTACTCCCAAGTGATGATACTAGCTCTTTAGGGAAGACCATCCAGAGGGTAAAAACAGAGGCTGCTGTGATAAGGCAGCCTGTGATCATGGGGAATGGGGAGGTGAAAAGTGGATACGAACGAATATTATTGCTTACTTATTACCCATCCTGATACTTAGCAATGTTCAGAAAGCCAATAGCTGGAGTGAATAAAGGCTGGAAAGGTCCTTCTGGTTCATCTAGTTTTGTACTACTGTTTGATGGATCCACCTTACTGTTAAACTAAGGTATGCTGCCTGTTTAGTTATTAGAATAAGCTCCAAATAAAAATAAAATAAAGATCCTGAAAGGTTCTCCAAACCAGATTTATTTTGGCATGCACATACAGGAAACTATGTACTGTAGCAAGTTTTAAATACTGTATTTGGACACTAATTCTCAACTGCCGTCATCAGTTTGCTGACAGCCATCTGCTTGGACCCTGCTCCTTCCTCCCATTCAGCACCGTTAAAGTAAAATATTGACAGAAACAACTTCTGCAGCAAAAGTGGAAAAGTTAATAACATAACTGAAGTCGCACAGGATTTTTCTCTAATGTTCTGGAGTTCTCTTACAATTTTGTTTTACTCATGCCTTAATTTAGAAGTGTCCCACCCAGCTTAAAAATAGGAGGTTGTGTAGCCAGCTATCTTTAGATGACACAAGTTACCGAGGAGAAATCTATAGCTGTAAGTGCCTATCAGATAGTTCATACTACTTAATATGAATGAACAATATACATATTCCTGGAGAAGCTGACACACCGGCAGATATGTTGTCAGTTAGAGCCAGAAAAAGAAGTCATCACAGTAAGGTTGCCACTGTGGCTGCTGAGCGCTGCATTGGCACATGCAGCAGATGATTGATATAATTCAAATTTACCTGCAGAAACATTTTGAACAGTAATATAGAGAGCCCATGCAATCCCTTATGTCACGCTCACTGGATACTGCTACCTCAGTGCACTCAGGGGTGCCTTGGCACTTCCAGAAAGACCCTGAGCCTCCTTGGACTGTGATTTTCTTTTCAGTACATAGATTGTGATGTTCCCCATCTTAATGAAGCTGAGCTACCCCAGTTCAGCACAGAGCAAGCTCGACCTTCGGCTCTCTGAATGAAACGTCATTAAAGCTCTTGCACAGGTCAGAGGGCAATGAACAGTAGAAGACTTTGCCACTAATTATTTCAAAAACAAAAGTGAGCTCATGTATATACACACATACATATCCAGATATACATTAGTATAAATAATTTATTTATCATACCTATTTATAATACATGAATCTTTTATATTTTACTGTGATACCATTGCTGTTTGCAGATTTACATCTCTTATTAAATTCCCCACAAAACAAAACACAATACTATGGAAATATATAGCCCTACAAACAGATTCAAGACTTCTAATCCAAGTGGCCTCACTGTCTGCAATATTCCTTTCTAAATAGTGCCATTACATCCCACAAATTGACTTGCAATGAAAGGTAATTTCTTTTTATTCCCTTAAAGCTTTGATGAAGAAAAGATGAAACAATCTATCCCATAAAGAACAACACGACAGTTTTCAAGATGAACTCTCTAACATATACAACTGTGTCTGCCATTCTACAGATCCATACACACCGAAACTTAAGTCAGCCCTGTGAAAAGATGGGCACATTTACTATGTTGCAGAGATCAGCAGTAGATTTAGTGGAGAAAGCAAAGCCTTTGGGCAGATGAAAAAAATTCTAGAAAGTCTAGATTCCAAGGAGAAAATTTGACTAGTGATGCAGAGAGTGTAGCAGAAGCTAAAACATGTTTGTGAGTGAAGACAACGCCTCATTGTCAAACCCAACACCTGAAAATATGAACATTTTTTTGAGAAATGTTTTCAATATTTGACTTTTTTATTCTTCCTGTAGAAAACAAAAAAAAACCACAAAGATAATCTGTGCCATCACCCTCAGAATGCATCGAATCCTGTTTCTTACCTGACTCATCCCTGCAGGTCAGTGTGCAGGTGAGGGAGGAGAGCACTGAGCACCCCCCATGTCTTCCCTTCATATAATAATTATAAAATCATATAAAAGATAATTCTTCCTCCTTCATTGTGGGCTCATATTCCCAACCTTGTTTGAAATCCTCTGTGACAAGTCACCCATGTGATCAGCAACCCTGCCCCTCTTCAAAGACTCTGCAGTTGTGGCACTGAACCACGAGACACATCCACGGTCAGCTACGAGTCCCCACTCTACACTGCCTTAAGGACAAAATCAATGGTTTTCTTCCTTATGTAATCCTTAGAGTGAAAGATAAGGCTTCACTGAGATAACAAAAGTGATTTTTAACAGCCTGACACGTGTGGTGAGGATGGCTTACCAGCCTTATCGGTTTACCTTGCAGGTTCTCTTTTATGGTCTGTAGCTGGAGGTGCTGAGGCAGCCTCAGAAAGCCACATGAAAGCAGAAACCACATGAAGAGATTAAAGATATGACTGGGAAATGTAGGAGGAAGCACTCCTGTTAATTTTATTGTGTGTTTTTCTGAAGGTACAGCCAGTGAAACGTCCAGCAAAGGTCCATGAGTTTCTAGGAGTTTTAAAAGTTTCTGGGTATCTTCCAAGAGAAAAAGAATCAGCATCCCAAATCATGGAAAAATATTCAAAAAAACAAAATCAAGCATGACAGAAAAACTATGCAAAGGCATTGCCGTTGCTTTAGTCAACCATTTTCCTATTCTTCATCTACAGGGGATGTACATGAGACCCAGTGCAGCTTTGCTGCCTCTTTGCACATCTGTGGAAAGCTGTAATATTTTTCTCAAGGCTTTCTCAACTAAAATCCCTGTTAAAAGCTATAGCATATAGCTCCGCATGTTAGAGAAGGTATTTTTTTTGCCTAGCTGCTGCTCTCTCTAGCTTTGCCAATTTCAGTGCTGCGCAGCTCCATGTGACTATAGAGCCAGGAGGTGATTTTATTTTAAAGTCCAGAGATTGAGAACATTCAGAGATTTTAGAAGTCACAACAATTTCTGAGACACTTTGGGTTGAAGACGGCATTTTTTGGTTTGAACTAAACACTGTATTCTAACTTGCATGAAATGTATAACAGGAGTCTAGTGATCAAAAAAGTCATAGAAGTGATGAATGCCACATTGCAAATTTTCCTTTTGCAACATCTTGAATGCAAAGGATGAACTACAAGGTTCCCTAATTCTTGACATAAGATAATGTCTTCATTAAAGTAATTTATAGGACACAAACAAGCTTTCAGAATGGGGTTAGAAACCTGATTTAAGTCTTGCAGATAAATAACACAATAAAATGATTTTGGATGCATTTTGGAGAGTAAAAAAGGAAAAATCTATTAAGCATCTTATACACACATCATACTACAGAACACTTGGCTGCCTGTTGTGATACAGTGAAATCAGTGAGATTTGGACACTTCTCCACCACTAAGAGCTGGTCACCAGCGTTGCAGAGCACAGATCTCCATGTGCTCTCACGAGCATGGCATGACACTGGTTCCGTGTCCATCAGAGCCATTGCCATGTGGCAAAAGGCATTTGTCAATGATTGCAACCAACACCTGCCAGAACAATTTCCCGCTCTAAAGTTCTGGTCGTGAGTCCAATCAAAAAGCTGCAAAAGAAGAGAAAAACTGGCAAAGGTCTTTTCTATATATACTTCCCACTGAAGAGAAATACCATAATACAAACTGTGTCTTGGTTTAGTGTCTTCGATGCCAGCATTTCTGTCAGCTGAGTCTTCAAAGCTGACAGTTGACGTCACTGCAGAATCTACAAGATTTTTACTAGTGAAGTTTCACAAAAGAGAGCATCTATTTTCCCAACAAACCTTCTTCTCCCTGGCTAGCTTATGATATAAAAGTAAGCCATTCTGCATAGCCGTATCTAATTTTAGGTCACACCTTTCTTTAATGAGTTTCCTAAAAGTTTACGGCAAGTTTCCTTAGAGACACAGGTAGAGTTTCATTGATCTCAAGCTGGGGCTGTCATTATAAGAGGATGGGGTTTCAGTTTCTTTTTAATGAAAATTATAATTATGTAGAGATAATGGAGAGAGAGAAAGAGAGATATGTTTCCATGTTACTTTAAACAAAGAAGTGTTAAGGCCTTATCTTAACTATGCATTGGCACTGCAATGCGAAATGGTCATGCAAAATTAATTTTTAATGTGTTCAATTTATATTAAAAATTTCTGCAAGTGTGTGAATTTTTTTCTAAGACTGAAGTGCTACTTCATTTACAATATTCCCTGAAGGTGTTTTTTTTTTTTTTTTAAAGAGACTCTTAAACTGAAGCCATTTTAAGGGTTTTATGAGACATTATGTGAGCTTTCATATGCAAGTTAGTCGTTAAGTACCAGATATTATATTCTGTAATATGCTTAAGTGATATTAGAGGCTGTATATAGCCTGCAGTAATGGCTATTGCTGCTTTTTTAATTTATCAAGAAAATGTTGCTTAAATAAGGAGCAAATCAGTGCTTGGTTGTAGAAAATACAAATGCAAAGGAAATAATGATATTGTGGTGACACACTGACTCTCAGCTTCACTGGGGAGCAAATCCAGGGTCTACTTTCACCTACTCTATTGACAGACATGGCAAATCCCATTTACACAGTCCTCAACATACATAAAATGAGAAATTTTACCAAGTCTCACAAAAGAGTATGCCCATTGCTCCTCAAGACTTCATAAGAATTAATATTATGCCTCTGGTAACTGGATATTTTTGTATGACTTGTGGCATTCAAAAAAAGTAGCATCTCACATTTGGACTTAAACTACTGAAGTCTTTAAATACTCAGCCTACAAAGGGAAAGGTTACACTGGATTTGCTGGGCAAGCTATCAAAGCTAGTATAAAAAAAAATAATCAAAAAAACCCCAAACAAAACAAGGAAAACCCCAAAACCAAAAAACCCACCCCCCAAAAAACCCAACCACCACACCACCCCCAAAAAAGAAGAAAACCAAACCAAATCCCACAAAAGAACCCCCCTCCCCCAAAACTTAACTCTTACGTGGAGAACAAACTTTGCTGATTTTTACTCTCCCCCCTCTACCTGCCACTTCAGAGTTAGTGGAAGAAAAAATAAACCTTTAAGCTGACAAGCTTGTAGATATATATAAAAGTCACTTGACTTCCCTTTCAAATGTGCCTCTTGCTTCGTGTCTAGGCACAGAAATAAGGTACTTCTGTAATCGTGCTGCAGAGAAGGGGGACACAGGCTCATTTTACAGTGACAGCCCTTGGCAATGACACCTTGTTTTGTCCACAGTCTTCCACCTGCCCTGACCTCTGTGTGGAGCCCCAGCTGACTGCAGAGCTTGTTCTGGTTAACACATTCCTCCTCTAACCACAGACCACTCTTCTGTGCCTAGCTGCAAACTCCCACTTACACACATCCCACTTCTGATTGAAAAAATGTATTTTAAATGAAAAATCATCTTTTCAATGTTCTTTTCCTCTCCCAGGTGCTGATTCCCACCCTAATGCCTGCTCTGGGGCTGTGATTAATACTTAAAAATAAAATAAAATAAAAAAATAAAATAAAATCACATCATCCTTCTCTCTCTGTCCCTGCCTCTCCTCCCCCTCCTCTTACCAGTTCTCCTCACAGCTGTGGACCCTCGATCCTCACTCCTCCTTCCAGTCACCATTGCTGTCATCCCTGCTCTCCTCCCTCCCCTGGCTCACTTAAATATTTCAGAGAAAAGTAATCCAGCTTTATCCAAACTTTATGGCACTGCCTCTGCTCCTGTCTGCACTTATCCTCACTTGCTGCCTTTGGGAGGAATGAGGCCCTTGATACCCTGGAATTTGCCTCTTTAATGAAACCACTTGCAAATGAGCATCAAGTTAGCACCAAATCAGTAATATGGACCTCAGTAAGCCCTAGCAGAGGAATCTGAGGACCCTCTGTTGAAGAGTAATTTTGTAGGGAACGCATGGGCATTTCAAAGCGACGCAGCAAAAGCCCAGGATAATATCTTCAGGCTCCCTCTGTCTGGTCTCCGCCTGCTCAGTGACCTCACACACAGTGCCTGAAATCTGGTTAATGCAAAAAGTCAGTGGTCCAGGGGGACCTTCCTGGCAAGGAGGAGTTGGCCAGTGAGCAGTGGGCCTGTGCTCCAGGGAAGAGGAGGTCAGGACAGGGTTAGTTGCTCTCCCCTGTGGGATAAAGGCTGCCTTGCATATTTTTTCACAGTTTATGGCTACTAGGAGTTCTCTTCATGGACTAAGAAACTTGGCCTTAGCCTCCCAAGTCTACAGTAGCTATCAGGAGAGCTATATATTCACCAGCTGACAAAATGTTCCTCCTTTCATCAGGAAATTCCCATTGATGTCTTCCTAGTCTAAGGATGAGGAAAATACAGTGGTCTCCAAGGGCAATATGGTAGTTTTCAGTGTCTACCATCCACGCATGGTGTTTTTCTGTGATTACAGGACAAGCTGCGGCTGTGATCTGCCCATAATCCCTTTGCTGAGGTGGCTTTTGCTTTTCTCTGGAGCTGCTCCTGCCATGCATTCCCATCTTGTCTGGCTGAGCAAGTCACAGTGCACCAGGGAATTTGGACTGAAAACTAACAAAAGAAAATGAAACAAAACAAAACAAACAGATATAAAGCAGTAATAAATATAATAAACCTATCAATGCCTAAATAAATTACTGTCCTGTTCTGCACTGTGCTTCCCCACTGTGGTAGACCCCCAGCATCAGCCTGCTCTGCTGCAGACCCTCTTCCTCAGCCACTGCCAGGCTGTGATTTCAGGAGCTGACTTTTATACAGTTTAAAGCTCTTTCATACGGTCCTAACAATTTTGCCGTTTTCCTCAGGGCCATCTGTAGAAGTCTCTGTATGGAGGTTTCCTGTTAGTGTCCATGAGGGTCAATAGGTAATTAGGCTTTTCTATGGTCACCAGCTTTGGTCCTGCAATTTGAAGTTTGAATTGGCTTAATCCTTGATAGGCAACACAAGCATCTGCTTCACTTTTTTCTCCCACCCTCTCTGCATTCATACAAAAAAGCCTCACTATATTAATAAAATATCTTCCCGTTCTTCACCTGATCAGTCTGTGTGCATGTATTTTTGAGTGTATTTTGTATATACTGTCTATGAGTATGTACGTACGTACATGCGTATGTGCTCTTCATGCATGCCAATGTACTTCCCCCTGATTATATACAAACAGACGTTTATATATAGAATGCGTATTAGAAATTTAAATTGATACAGGAACATAAATCTGAATAAATCACAGCTAAGCTGCAGTTTAAAATAAACATTCTGGAAAAAATAAGCAAATAAACTTTTTTTTTTGGCAGAATGTTTATTTATTTAACAACAGAGATGCAGTTGCTTACACTTTCTACAAATGTTTTATCTCTTCTTCCTCCGCACCTGTCCCTGAGTGAATAGAGCCACATCTGTCTCATCTTGGCATAACAAGTACACATCTACATCTGTGAAAGATGATTCCACTTTTGAAGGAAACACTGTCTACTTTTACACTCCTGCAGTCTGCTAAAAATTATTACACAATGGATTTTGTGTCTTGCAGGAAAGCTGCTAAATAGTGAATAACGTGTTTGGAAATGATACAACAAAAATAATGCCCTACTTTAACAAATAGACGTAGTTAGACAAATAGACAGCTAGATATAAATATATATTTATTTTAAACTTTATGGATAAGATGGATGCACTGATTAATGCTATCTTTAATTTACTGTTTCTAGCATAGTGGACTCCCACTTAAAAAGCTCAGGGAATGGGAACTGCAGAAAACAGGGTTAGTAATGGGATATAGATGCTTTCAGCCATCAGCTGTTGAGTCAAATCTAGATGAACTTGGTATTGACAAAAAACAGTTGATGGTTGTTTGGGAGCATATATGAAATAAGATAAGGAACTCTCTGGACAACAGAAGGTGGGGTTTGGATCATTTTCCAGAGGTCTTATCCTGCAATATCCTTGGTTTGAACCTTCCAAACAAAGGTCATGTGTGGTGAGGAAACATAGCTCCCAGCCTGAGCCAGGACATGGGAGGATGTCCTAGAAGTGACCATGGACAGGGAAATTGCAGTAGTGGTATATGCCGTGTGAAAACCCTTGGTCCCCCTGGAAAATCATGCCTGGGCTTAGGGTCCAGTCATGGAGTCTGTATTGACAATGGGTTCTTAGTTGACAGCAGCCACATGCCATCCATGGTTATGTTGTTAATGATATTTAGTAGCTCATTAAACAAACGAAGAGGTGAGTTTTGGCTGATATAGTTAAGGGTTTAATGAGATAAAATACTGAAATAGCCTAAAGCTTCCTACTGGCCAGTGATACTGAACTGATGAGCAGCAGTTGCCATGCACTGCTTTTATGGGCTCAAGTATCAAAGCTGAAGTAAAAATAAAGGAAAGGTGAAGTGTCCTGAAGCTCCTCTTTCACTGTTGCATTTTCCTCACCACTGCTACCTCTGCTGTACACAGCAGCTTCTGTAGTAATGTACTGGAAGATGTAAAAGCAGTACATGAGGGTGATTCATCCAGGTGGGTTTGGTCAGGTTCTCACCTGGACAGAATAGCCCAGGGAGAGCATTAATCCAACACATTTGCAGAACCTCTGCTATCTGTTATGAACTGAGTCGTGCCTTGTGCCAAAACATCTGTGTCTGCTGACCAACCAGACAATGCAGTATTTTCAGTCTGTATGAACAGCAGAGAAATTTCACTGAAAAATGAGGCCTGGCCAGGAAATAGGAACTTCGTCTATGGAAAAAATCTGCCTGTAGTAAAATTTTCATTCACCACTTTCTATCACTTCCTGGCCATTTTTCATCTTTTGTCAACCTGGAGTTCTGTGCAAAGTACAAGAAACCTTCTCTGCTTTCTAAAGCACTGATAGCTTTTGAACTTTAAAAAAAAAAAAGTAAATACAGAAGTGACAGCATTGCTTTCAAAGATGAATGCTATTTCTCTCTCAGACTTTCTGCTGTTTTTCCTGCACCACGCTGCACGACAGAGAGAGTGAGCAAGGCAGATTCACTCCCCCATGATTTCAAAGGTCTGAAATATGTATAAATCAAAAGAGTAAGTAATCGTGAATTTGATTTCAGAAATGAACTATTTTAAAGAGGAAAAGAATCCCAATCAGAATACATCATTAATTGTAATTAATTTAATGGTTTAAAATACATGTGAAGATTTCATGAAAAATCATCCTGGTTGCTGTATAATTCTTAGAAAAGTCTTAGAATTTTAGTCATTTTATAAAAGCATTGTAGAAAGGGTTGGTGTTTAAAACTTCAACAAATGGGACTGCTGATTTTCTTTTAAAGCAAGTTTGGGAGGAAGAGCACAATTTGTACTCAGCTGGGCAGTCCTTCTGTATAATACACTGAAGTATTGATACACGGGTCTCAGATGCCATCACGCCAACCTGCTTTACTCTTTCTTTCTCAGCTGTGTTTTGTGTACTATCTTTAGGCTTTCTCAAAATTAACTGCTTGATTTACCCATCCTTCCTGGGAATCTATGATTCATATCTTCCCTTTTTCTTCCCCCCTCTCTTATGTCAAACCCTTCCAACTCCCAAATGCTGTTCTATCTTCTATATTAAGCACCCCAGGCTCTGGTGGACTTGACAGTGCCCTGTACTTTGTGTTTGCACACGCATGCATACAAAAGCACATTAGTGACCTAAGATACTTTCTACATGATATACATACACCAATTTCAGACTCCAGACCTTTCACAATCTTAATAAATAACCTTATATTTAATTTTTTTAATCTTCTTTGCATTTGTTTTTTATATTATCTTTTAAAGAATTTAAAAACAAAAAGAAAAGACAGTTATATAATGTGTATTATTTACTTAATAGCTGCTCTGGTCTATTGGGTAAATATATACTCAGGCAGTTTTTAAAAACACGTATTACGTATCCAAGAGACCAGAGACTCTGAAGCAGCTGTTCCAGTCTATTGGGTAAATATGTATTTAGGCAATTTTTCAAAATATGTTAAAACTCCTTCAGTGCCATTCTGGTCAATTGGTTAAATATGTATTTAGGGTTCTTTTTTAAATGCCTCTTATGCAGCAGATAGACTGAAGAAACTGTAACTGCTGAATATGTTTTCATAATTTTTACCTATGGGTATAACTTATAGTTGCTTCTTATATTTCAGCTTCATCCCCTGCTGCTGCATCTGTCGCATCACCAAGGAAGAGCTTGGTGTGTCACAGGTGTCGTCATTGAGAGCAGTGACATGAGCAAGAGCTAATACAAATACTTTTATATGTGAGCAACGCTACGAAAATATGCTCACATATTTTTTGTGTGAGCAATGTTAAGAGATGTTCTACATACATTTTTCCTGCATTTTGCTGTCAGTGGGCTTATGTACTTTGCATTGTGCTGTGCTGGTTATACTGATGGATGTTTCTAAACCAGTCACATTTTTTGATATTCAGAGGCAAAAAATGGCATTCAGAAGCTCTGCTGCCAAACCTGGGGTTGTTTATATGAGTGGAGTTTAGCCCATGCTTAAGTATGAGCTAGATCAAGGCTCCACCAACAGGACTTACATCACTTTAAATTTAAATGCATGGTTTTCTCTTTTTTAAAATAAAATATATGTATGCTTCCAAAATCTTTTAGGTGTTCAAGGTGATAGGAAAATCAAATCTGATGGCTGAGCTGTAACTCAAGTTTCTGAAAATCTTAATGTAAAGTAGCTGTGACAGATGTTAGCTTGCTGGGGTTTGTACAACTTCTGCTGCATTTCGGCTGAAGATATATATTTACATCTAGTTCTTTCTGAGTGAGCTCTGGTGAGACTTTTATACAGTGATAGAAGTGACAGAAGGAGGTGCTGGGCTTAACGCAGTGGCTCAAGGAAGGCAGACAAGGAAGGTCTTTCAGCCTTGTTCCTATTAAGCCAGAAGCTTTCAAGACAATTATATTTGCTCCATGGCTCCCTCTTCGCCTTGCCTCCCTTTATGGATCAGGTATCTCAAGTGAACTGCTATTGTAAATTAACTTGAATTTTACTGTAGTAAAAACAGGATGAAACAATTATCTCCTCCTTTTATACCCACTGCATGAACCGACAGTATAAATTCCTTTTTAGTTTATTCCTTAATGATAAATTATTAACTCTCCACATAGAATTGATCATGTTCAGCCTGCAATGTTCTGTTCACTCACACAGTATCTTCATTTGCCTGTGCTGATAATTATTGTAGCAAGGAAACGTCTTTGCCTGCTTTCTCCAGGTGGGTCCTCAGCTTTCCTTGTGGTCTAAATTCCTACTGCTACTAGGTGACTGGTGTTGACCTATTGTAGTGCAAATGCTGATGTTTGAAACTCACCTCTTTTTCAGGACAGGTTTTCATTCTCCTTTCACTGCAAAAGTACATTACTCACGCAACCAAGTATTAAAAAACTTGTTCTATTTGCAGAAATTTCAAGATAGGTTATTACAATTCCTAATAATTTTAATTTCCATGTATTGCTCTTTTACGTTTTCCTTGAATCACATTTTTCATTAATAAGAAAGCTATTGCAAATATTTTCCTCAAATGTGTTTAGAAAGCTTTAATTACATTAGCTAACTAGTACCTAATGTAGAAATGGCAAAGACAAAGAGGCAGAAATGAACATGGGAAAATAAGGAATACACATATATACTCACACATGCCAAGGACAGACATATGTACATGTGGACATGAAGATAAAAAATTGTATTTTAAAGAGGCACATGATAAGTGAGAAATATTCTTGTTGGAGTCAGTGGGGACACTGAAATTTAAGTAGTGTAAACCTTTACAGATTGGAGTTAAATGATGTCACCATTTCAAATAAATCAACTACTTTGTTTTGCATTAATACAAGCGTAATGCAAGTTTAATTCAGAGGATTTTTAAAAGAAAAACAAATGTGGAAAAATATTGATAAGAATTCTGACAAGGAGTATTAATAAATGAAAATGTTGATAAGAACGCTGGATAAATTTGATGAGCTATTGCCAAAATAACTAGCTTTATTATCCAAATTATTAGACCAGCTGTAATGATAGGATAAAAATAACAGTACATTTGAAGTGATGCTATGTCACTCACATCATTTCATAAACAATGATCAAATCCCATCAGAATAAGAAACATCTTGTCTGTCAAACATTATGAGATGCTTTCCAGATCCACCAGTATATTCAGGCCTTTCCATTAATCAGCACTACATAGGCTTTTTTCTTTTTAAATGACTAAGCTGGATGCCGGGAGATGCTCTCAACAGGATCTGTTGCTGTGTAACATACTCAAGACTGAAATGTGATTCTATTTTCATAATACAAGGATCCCTTCTGGCTTAGGGGAGTGCATGTTGGTCCTGTGTCCAGACCCGGATGTTGAGCTTATTCTCTAGAAAGGCAAAATTCCATTTTTATTAATATTCCAGTTTGTTGGGTTTGGCAGAAGCCAAGGGATTTTTTTTTTCACCAACTTACTTCATAAGTTATTGTTGAGGTTTTCTTTTTCAAAGGATACTCACGCCTTGCCAGGCGAAATGCGTGTAAACTGTAACTGGAGCTTCTGAAACAGCTCTGCCAAACTGCTTCAGTTCTGCCTCTTTAACCATGTCCATGGTCTTCTCCTACCTAAAAAATGAACTTAACCATTTTTGTACCAAAACCCAATACTGAATCTAAGTGCTTTAAAATTAAATAAATGAAAAAAGAAAGATTACGTATTTTAACTATCTTTACAATACACAAAAGATATAAAGTAGAAATAGTCCTCTTGCTCCATAGCCAGATTTCTCTGCTTATATGTGGCAGCAACTATAACAGAGGGGAGGATGCTGGGTTAACCTACTATTGCCATAATTTGATTTGGCAACTTTAGTGATCATAAGAATATTCTTATTGTAACAAAATGTGTGACAGCCTTGTGATGGGAACAAATGGGGGATGAGATCAGACCCAGTTGCATTAGATTAAATGGAAATGTGATGTTTTCAACAGTCAAAAAATGCTAGAGACATCATCAAAGCTATCAGTGCCCATCTCTTCGCAATCTCTACTATGATCATTTTGTTCCTTTACCATTGATCTACTACAAAACTGAAAATTAATTTAAAGGAGGAAAGATCTTCAAATATTTATATCTGAATATGTGTGGGCAAATACAGACTGAGAGTTAAAAGCTTATTATGATAGCCTGGATGAACACTAACCCTAGGGCCGGGGGCAAATCTCAGAAAGATTAAAAACACAACCTTGCACTGACTGCAGTGGACATCAGGTTCAGCCCAGAATTTGCGTCCTCTTCCCGGATCTGTGCTCAAACACATTTTTTCATGTTCCTTTTCCTGCTGCAAAACTTGTTGCCTCTATCACCAGGGAAGATCACACATGCAACATTTGATCTGTGAAGGCGGCCCTTGGACAAAGCAACTGGAGCCAAGAAGGGAAGCTAAAATATTAGTAGACGTAGCGGTGCAGGTAAATACCCACGGGCACAGAGGGGATATAGCAGACCAGGCAGCACATCTGATAGCTTAGCGGTAACCCAGACTTTTCTAGCAAGCATTTACTTTTTTTCATGTGGTATTAAGTAAACTCGGTATCATGAAACTGATAAAAGGAGTGGACCTATCAAAACTGTCTGGGCTCAGGCCATTTCTATACTCTGTCACCACCTGCAAGAAAGAATAAAGGTGCTACAAAATACCTAAATCTACTAGACATGATGAACTGACTTTCCCCTCACAAGCACACACCAGCATATCCAGGGTCTTCTTTGCCTTTGAAATATGAGTCTGTCTTTCCTTAATCTTTTCTGGATACGACTCACAAACCTAAATGGATATTTTAGAGTTTTACTGTTTTCCTCTGACCTCTGCAATGCAGCAGTGGTAGCAGAGACTCCTCCTCAGGATTTCTCCCCCCTGGAAAAAAAAAAAAAAGTCTTTCTCATTAATAAGTATGGAAGTGTACACTGTCAGCACCGTCACTGCCTCTAGGAAGACTGAGAGGAGACCAGTAGTGAATTATCCCCTGGATACGGAGACACATTTTAAGTTATGAAGGGACCCTGTTGAGAACAATGCAGATCCACCATAGCCAGTGGGAGCAATTCAAAAGGGGATTGAAAGAGAAAAGCCCTTCTATTGCCAAAAGCTACTCTCACACTCATATCTGTGGCACACATGGATGGACTGAGCTCCAGCACATCTGAGCACAAGGTTTCTGCCTTCAGGAGCTGGCAAGCCCTATGCTGGGGTAACAATTCAACACCTCCCTGTCAGGGAGCAGAGAAGCCATCCAGCTTTGTGGGATGCTCTTACGCATATCTGAGAACACAGATGTGGTTCTTGCAGTATTTTTATTTTTCTAATTTTAGTAAAATATATAGAAAAGAGAGGTACTTCCTTACAGTGCGTCATGCACTACCCACTGATAAGAGGTAAAAATAAAATCTGGTTTTTAATATTGTACTATATCATTCTGAAACTAACTGAATATGCAATGAGAATTGTACATTATAACACTAACTTAAAAAAAAAACAAACAGCTCTTAGAATTGTTATTGAACATATATTTATTGGAAATGGACTATCAGACTCATCATGTTGCTTGGCTTAAAATCAGATGACATTGTCTAAAAATACCTTCGGAGTCCTTCATTTGATTTTTAGCTACAGTTAAAGCACTTGAAAAACCTAGGATAGGCATATTTGCATGATATATAAGAATTTAAGTATTTATCTCTCTAAAAGGAGAGTTTCCTTGTTTGTGAGAAATTTCTTACTGGGAAGGTTTCCAAAGCCCTCTCATGTAGCTTCATGGAATTTTCTCAGCTCTTGTGTGTGCTCCTTCTCCAGCACAGAGAGGCACATCTGTCTGTTTTCTGCCTTATCAAGCAGACATCTACATCTGTGAGGAAAACTCCACTTCCTTAGCTAAAAACCTGTATCTGATTGTGGTAATAAAGCACTACTTCCTCAGTTCAAAACATACATCAGACAGGACCAATTACTTCAAATGACTCATAGTAACAGGCAAAGCAATAGTTGTCTATTCAAAGCCTTTGAACTTCTACCGCTTCAAAGGTGTACTAAAATGTGGCTATGAGGCGATTGTCTAAAATTGCCAAATTACCAGTTTCCAAGCTTTGACATTTCTTATTTTGAGCAACTAGACAAAGGAAAGCAGCTCACTCACTCACTGAGAAAAAGAGAGCAAAACAAAAATATATTTCCTAGGTGAAGATGTACTCTTGAACACAAAACAGAAAAATAATCACACTTTAAATGAATCAAATAATATAATTAGATTATAAAAAATACAACAGTAACACAAAATGCAAACAATATGATCTAAAGCTACTGAGTGAATTTAATAGGCTTTTATCCACATCCTGAAAGTCAGAGAAGCTCAAAGGGCTATCAGTGGGAATCAAAGATTTTCACTTTTAGGTCATCAATTCTAATGTGGAACAGGACGGTTCTGACTGAACGCCATGACCATCTTGTAATTACCGGTGAGGCTATCTGGGTCTCAGCAGCCTCAAAGAGAGGTATTTGTAGAATCCAGCAAAAGCATGTGTATCAGCTGCAGTCGGCAGTGCTGGACAGAATGATGTCCAGTGGAAGACAGCTGATCCAACAAACACAAAAGAGCTTTGCAATTCAAAGCTCATACTTCAGTAAGCCTTTCAGTGTTTTCTACTAGTTCCAAGTAGTATTAAATAACATTATGAAGTTACTATGTAAAATTGCCAATTAATTTCTTTCAATACATCATATTCCACTTTCCTCAAGCTGGACAGAGCGTTGGTAATGTATTGTCCCTAGTGGTGGGGGCTTTCTCCTGACAATACTTATGTAGGTTGACAAAGAGATGCAATAAACTTTTTTAGCCTAGTTGGTTCATAGCTATTTTTGAATGGACAGATCCAGTCTCTGTTACTGTCATAATAATGAAATTAACTTTGAAAATTTAGGTTAAAGAATAATCCTACATACTGAACATCATAAAGTGTATTATTATTACCTAGTGTCCCAAAGATTTTTGAATTTTCATCATGCAACTGTTATTTTATCAAGAATCTGCCAATATTAAGACATTTAAATAAATATAGCTCTAATCCAATAATGTATTTCTGCTTGTTTCACTTTCATATTGAAAGATCCAGTTTTAATTTTGTCATTTTATTGAGGTTTTACTGCATTCTTAAGAATGAAGGTGATTAAGCATGTATTTGGAGGGCACTTGAAACAACTTATTACACTGCCTGTCAAGTAACAAGCAAGCTCTGGCTCATCAACATTGGGGCATCATTATGAGAAGATCATAAGCTGAGGTTATCCATACAAGTAGGTATTTTTCACAAGCCTTTAAAGAAATAGGGGAGAGTTTGCACTCTCACATATTTTTGTATTGCATTTATATGTCAGAAAGAGTGGCAATATATCCTCTGAAACTCTTTTGGAGAGCTCTAAAAGCATTCGGATTTGTATTCAACTTCCACCATTTTCTGGCTCCTCTAGGTCACATTTACATATCCTTGAGCACTGATCCTCAATACCAAAGAAACCATAATGGTTTGTTCAGGAGATTGTGAGTCTCCTCTGAGTTCATCAGGAAACAAACATATGGGAAAGAACTCAAACTTTCCTTCTTTTTTTTCCTAAAGGTCTGGGTAGGAAAAGTCTGGGTAAATCCAAGTGAATAACTGCTGAATCAAGTTGTTGGTTTTGTTTTTATTGGACTAGATATATTATTTTACTTTTCATAAAATTCATTAGTTTACTTTTAATAAAGAACTGAGGTTTGTTCCCAAGACAGTTCATTGTCAAAATTCAATGCTGACAACTCAAGCTACCTGACCCAGACAGGACTGGACTGAGCAAACATGATACAGTCCCATTTCCTAATTTGTGCAACTCTTCTAACCTGTCTTTTCTTGCAAATACTCACCTATATGAAATCAAGGTAATTAAGATTCCATTAATGTTTGGCAATATCTACATTAAAAACGTTTCTCTATAGATCTTGTCAGAAATATGTTTCCACAACTATTCAAATAGAGAGATGAAACAAAAGAGAGGCAGAGAAAATTAATTTAAAAATTCCAGTAGTTACAGTGGAGATCTGTTTAGGGCTAGAAGTCACTTCTGGCTTTGGTGGGAAGAAAGCCTACAGGCACTTCTTTTTATGACTAAGTTGCATCTGTTCAGGCACTGTACTTTGCTAACACCATACTTTTGTTTTTTAGACTGAAGATCCTTCAAGTCTAGCAGCTCAGATGCTTGCATCCGTCTGTATCCTTTTGGGTAAATACATGTCACCTTAGGCACATTTCTCTGATAAGCCCCTCTGCAGTGAGATTCATATTATCCCACTAACACACTGCTTTCCGTCCTCCAGCACACAGTCAAGTGCCACCAACCCAAGACCTTGGGATTCACTCCAGTTAAGGTAATAACAGTTTGTCTTCCACAGTTTCTGCTTTCTTTTGTTTATAAGACTCAAAGGATGTCAGATCATTTAATGGAGCAAATGAACATCAGTCTCACTTCAACTAGTTTCTCTGCCTATGTCATGTGCCATGTATTTGCTGGGCATGTTTGGGTGCATATTGTTGGCAGAAAGAACAATGCTTTTGAAGAGACCTGGCTTTGTAACTTTCTCTGATCTATAATGTTATGCACGAGGCATGCATTTTTAGTGTTATGCAGCATTTGAGTTTGTTACAATTCTTTCTACCGAGCAGAAATCCCTCCACTATGTTCTAAGGAGTCAAACAGCAAGTACTTTCATACAAAGCTAGAGCTTCAGCTTAGTCCCATGTCGATACACTGAAATGCAAATCTCTCCAGGGAAATAAATTTTAAAAAGCAAATATGGTTAAGCAACACTTGGTCAGTAATCTGGAAGGGCCAAGGAAACCTAGTCAAGGTCTATGCCAGTGTTTTTAAATTGTCACTGCAATCTAGACCAATATTAACCAATTTCTCCCACACACCATTCTCTGTGCCAAGGTCCAGTCTGTATTTTCCCATTCTCCCAGAGCACATCCACCCACACCCATAGAGACTTTATTGGTAAGACACTTGTTACTCCCAAAATATGCTCTAATGCCATTTTACTAGAAAAATAAAGTATTAACATGATCATTATCCTTAAATATTGTTAGTATCCATGAAAAAGGCTCACCAACTGGAAGATGAGAACCACTGGCAGAGAGCATAAATTGTCCATGAATTTCCTTTCATCACAGGACAATACATATGGAGAACCAGAGTACAACATGGAGAATCAGAGTACAAACAACCATTTGAGGTACTATGTATGTTCTCTATACTTTGATACAACTCCGAATGATGTTTTCTGTCATCCACTAAGGATCTGAATTTATGAACGCATCAGCACATGCATTTAAAGTGAGGATGCCCAGATGGGGAAACCCTCTCACCAGCAGTATGAAATACCCATCTGCTGCATATTAATACTTTTCAAGGGATTATTGTTTCATGCTGCCTGGTTGTTACACTTAGCATTTGGAGGCTGTGCTGTAGGAGTGCATACCAGTGTGGCTCTAGAGTGAGGATGAGGTTGAACCACTGTGGGACAGTGTTAAATTAGGCACTGTCTTTAAAAGCTCTTAGATAGCCTGTTCAGAGGAGAAAGAATTTTGATAAGCAGAGAGTCCCCTTATGGTATCAATTTGGTCAAATTATATGTTTATGGCACTATTATTAGATCAAGAGAAACAGTTAACTGAAACATGACATGTAACTGTTAAAAATTATCCACTATCAAACATCAGCTAGGAACACTGAAAGGAAGAGTTGATGCTTATAAATAAAAAATGATGTAGAAATTAAACAAACAACCCATGGAGACTCTTCCAAATTTTTTTTTTATTCTCCCGTTTCTTATGTTAAACCACACAATTAACATTCCTTGCGTTAGGGAGGTTTAATCTACATGCAGAAAGGGAATTAGAGGCCGACTCAGGCTTTTTTTTTTTTTTTTTTCTTTCCTTTCCTGGAGGCCTCTTTTTTATTTTCTTTCCAGGTATTGATTGTGAAAGTGATATCACACCAGAAGGTGCATTGATATGGCGTTGAGTAACAGAAAACTGCAAAGACTCCTTACAGTATAATCAAAGCTTCTGTCCAAGCCCCACACTCTGATGAAATCCAATCAATAGGGACGATTAAATGACACATACAGAGCCATCAATATTAAATACAGTCCATTTCCTGTACAACAGCAGTGCAATGTAAAGTGGACAAGATAAAACTTGAATAGGCAGGTTATTTACAATGCATGTACACTATTTAAGCAGTGATGAAAGTTGCAAGCATGCCTTATTTGCATAGTAATAAAAAAAAGCAAATAAGCATTTCAATGCACAGAAAATATAATTTGGTGGGTTTGCAATGTTTCCAAACAATAACACTTTGAAGTTATATTTTTGGAGGAGCAAAGTCAGAGGGAGCTGACTTTAAACTGAAAATTGTAGATTCTAAAATCTGTGATTTTAACATGTCATTTGGTTCTTACAGAGCTTAACAAGTCCAAGTAATTTCTGCTATGCCTGTGCAGTGGAAGATAGGGTTTGTGATACTTCACTGCATCTTTAGTCTGCATTCTGCCCCCAGAGGTGAGGAAGAACCTTCCGGAAGGGTTGCCATTTCCCACCATGAGCAAACAAACAATATTGGATGGTTTTGTTCAGTAACACACTTAGGCACATCCATGGCGAAAGGCAGCACAGGCAAGCCAAGAGCCAGAGCACCAAGTCCACCTGGTATGGTGCAATGCTGTGCCATGCAAGATTGGCAGCAGGGTTCCAAACGTGCTGGCTTGGCACTGCTCTTGGCAGGGTATCTTAAATCCCAGGTCCAGGCTGTCATAGTCTCGGCTGGACATGAGCAGGCACTTGCAAAGCTGAGGGATGCAGTGGCAGAGTTTGACCCAAGTGCACGAACTACACAGCTATGGGCAACCACCTTTATTTTTATGCTAGGCAGGGTGAAAGAAATGTTCCCCGTCTCTGCTGTTTCTGATGATTTTCTTTCTATTATAAAAGTGGTCTGAGGAAGACAGAAATGTAAAGATAATTATAGAGATAAAACAAAGTAGGTCTTAAAGGAAGATAAATCTGACTTCCAGCAAGTCATTCCCATCAAGGGCAGTGGCTAGACCAAAGCAGATGCCAAACATATGACATTTGCCATTTCAGATTTTCCTTTGATGAATTCCCTTGTGAGTTTGCCTTCAAGGATGCACTGCACTCCTCTTCCTAGGCGATGGAGAGTACATCACCATCAGTTGAGATCAGTGCCTTTTGGTAAACTTCATCTACTTCTCTGCTGTGCTGCTCCAAAGGCTTTCACCAGTTCTTACAGAGCTCAGCTGTTGCAATCACTGAAAACCATAGTTTGGGTTCCTTTTGACAATTTTCTTCACACCAAGACTTCACAACGTGCAGGTGGGAAAATGAGAAAATGAGACATCTATTAGTAAAACCAACAAATAGATAAAAATATGGATCTCCAGAAAAACAGGTGCTGATATCACACTGCCTTTTGGCCTTGAAAAATAAGAGAAAGGACGAATGGATTCACTGCAGACAAAAGCAGCCACAGCCACAAGCCCCACATTGTTCCTTGCTTTCCACAAGTGAATCCTCATCATATTGATTGGTAAATACCTCTTCTTTTCTCCCTTTTTTTTTAACATTAATGCTTTCTTTTCCGGTATTAAACTTTCACAGTACTTATGAAGCTAAGAGATAAAAATCCTTATCACCAAAACTTGTGCTGATTTTAGTGGAAACCTAGTGGAAGTGTTCACAAGTTTAAAGTCAATCATATATTTATGTGCTTTGTTGTACTGGGCCATAAACATGTGGTATCTTCAGGATGAAAACCGTTCATCACAGCACAATTATCTAAGGTTTATTTAAAAGCTCCTCAAGGAAAGTTTTATAGAGAAAGTGAGCCTGAAAAATGTTCCTGGAGATGACACTACTCTCTGCCAGGACACTTTCACAAATAGTGTGGGGACAGCAGGTTCTTTGCCAGTGAAAAGCTACTTTCTCTTGACAAAATTGAAAATTGATGACAAAGTGATTGGGTATTGCTCAAAATACTGTCAAGCGTAATGACATTGGGTGTGTTCCAATTAGTTTTGTAGGCTTTCAAGACACAGCTCTCTCTCCTTGCCTTATGTGTAAAAACTCTGCGTTGTGAGTCTATTCTGCTGAAGGACAGCTCTAACTGCTAGAGCTCCCAAAATTTACTAGGGAATAAAACTGCCAAAATATCCAGTCTTGACTAAATAAGCAACTTTCACTTTGCAAAACCTGAGCTTCCTTCTCTGGTTAAGGTGGTGTTATTGACACATACTGCAGGCTTGTAGGTCACTTTGCAGGCAAGGGAGTATGGTACAGGTTGCCGATAGGATAATGAAGTTCATTTTTTTTTTACTAGTAACGAACTCTTATGAGTTTAGAGGTGTCACAAGCCCTGGAACGTACTGAGCATCCCACCACCAGAAGTGGAGGGGAAAGGGAACACGAAAGCTAGAGCAACTTCAACATCGGTCCTCTTTATCCTGACAGTGCTGGTAACCAATATCTCACTCTCTCCTTCGCTATCTAAAGTACAAACAACATAAAGCTTGGATTGGATTGATATGGAATGCTACATAAAATATTCGCTTATAATTATTTCTAGCACCCTTTTGAAGCTTAGGGATAAAACATTTCTAATTATTCATCAGGCTGTTGGAACTCCTAGGCCTCTGTAACAGGGATTTAACAGAACAACAAATAACGTACAGGGATCCAGATGAAAGGAGTGAATTTGAAGGGATTATTACCATAAGAAAGCAAATGACTATTTGATGGATATACAACAATACAGAGAGTCAGACAGGGACAGAGAAATAATGCTAACTGGTGAATACATAGCTGCTTAAGCTTTAATATGAGCTGTGGAATAGTTGTAAAATGAGTGATACCTGTAATTTCGTTTTTAGAAAGATCATTCTGTTTGAAATGCATACATAAGGAAAAACCCTCAAATGCATCTTTTCTGCATCCTTCCTCCCATTTTCATCATGTGCCATTGGACATTACTGTCACAGTAAGTCATTCCTTAGAAACTAGGACCAGATATTTTTTATGGTCTTGGTTGGCTTACAGCTGCATGAAGATTTGTACCCCAGTTTAGGATGGAAGCCAGCACATTTTCTGCAGGATCCTGTGATCTGCTCATATAGGAACCCCATGGGCCATAGGAAGCAAGAGACATTCAAGGAATGAAGAATGGATTTTCTGCTCACTACAATATACCACAAAATCCCTGTGTTATCTTTATCAGATTCAAAGCACTGAAAAGAAAAAGCAAAGCAAAACAAACAAAAATAACAAAAAACCACTACATGAAACAAACTCCAAAGTAAATGAAAGCAGGAGTTGTGGACAGTTTGAGGTGCCAGTCCAGCCTTATTTCCTCATTTTTCAATAGGACAGACAGCCTTTAGGCAATTTGTCTTAAATAATGATCTATTACTTATAAAAAGTATAAATGGAACCTAAAAGTCAAAATAGGATAAATCTTCCATACTCAATTCTGTTTTAAGCAACATCACCATCACCACACTAATGATTCCCCATAAAGACAGGGTTTTGAGGATACAGAAGCTGTTTTGCCTAAAGAAGGGAAGGAAATAAATCTGACTTTGTACATCCATGAAAAAAAAACCAACCCAAACCATGGATAAGAGACTTACCACCTACTCTGCAAGCTGTGTGCTTTATTACATCACGAATATGATTTTAAAGGTATGCAAAGCAGGTGTACTGTAACTACCTCTATATCAGAATTTCCATGTAAGATGTCAGCTAGAAGCTTTCTTCCCCTCCTTAATGAAGGGAAGATGTTAGCATTATAAATTGCAGCTTAGAGAAATTATATTCAGACTTATGGAAAAAAAAAAGAAAAAGAGAGAAACCGTATGCCCTAGATTAGCAGGGGTGGATCATCTTGTTGAGAGTTGTGCTGCCAAAGCCTATTAAAGTAATTCACATTTTATAGATAGACATTACCATTTTCTCTGAACTGTAATGTCCTTGGAGTATTACTCCACAGAGACATCCAAAATCCACTTTAGATGGGCACAAAGGCACAGTTTGAGATTTACCTGTGTGACTTGTCTCACAGGTGACAAGCATTAGGGAGGAAAATCTACACTTCTGTCAGATAAGCAGGAATTCTTAGTTTCTTAATTCATTTCGAAAGAAAGGATAATTACCTGAACTAAATTTCTGCACCCATCTCAAATGGACTCTAGGGACAACCCTGCAGATTAATGCTCTAAGAACATAAAAGTCAGAAAAAGAACATAAGAATGTACGAAATAGGATCTCTTTCAACAACCTGGATAAAAAACTGTATCCTGAACCATGTGGAGGAAAAGTCAGAGGAAGGGGCAAATCCAGTGTGGCATTAACACATTTTACTGCCTCATCAAAATCAGATTTTGAAAATAATAATGACAATTTTTAAAGGCTTCCTCCCCCCTCTCCCCCCCCCCCCCCCCCCCATTCTCATGGAGACCTGAACCCTTCCAGCAAGATCCTCAGGACTGCACCTCTGAAATATGGACAGATTCATTCCTGCACACCCACTACAGCCTTTCTGCCCATCTTCAGTGTCATAATAATCTAGAAATATTAATTCTTTTATGTATTTTAGGGAATGCTGCCTTTGCCTTTTTCCTGCCTCAAATTGTCTTGGGTTTTTTGGTTTGTTTTTATGGATTGTTTCTTTTTTTTCTTTTTTGTTGTTATTGCTCCATGTCTGCTAAGTAAATCTGTAGCATGTTACTTTAAAAATGAAATAAAGCTTGTGTTCATAGTGACAGTCAATAACACTACAGCATTATAATCAATTGCTATTTGTAGCAGCAGGACTAGCAGTGGGGGCAGATCAGTGCAAATTACTGTCACTGTGTGCTGTCGTGTAGTGCAGCAAGCCTGTATCACGTAAGACAAATGATACCATATTCAAAGGGAGCAGACAGTACTTAGTCATACCTGTACAATGGCAGAGCAATGCACACCAGCTCTAAATACAAAAGTAGTTATAAACCTACAGAATTGGTAGGGGAGAGAAATAAATTAATCCAGCAATGAGTTGTGCTGCTAAAATCTGAGGCTAAATGCTCCTGCTTTTGCAATGGGCTGAAGAATGGAGGACTACAAGTATCTGGGGATCTACAAAAAGGTTAGATAGCTTTTTAGTGAACACCAGTGACGTCTCTGTTGTAGTTTAAACTGATGGTTTGTACAGATGCCTGTAAGCCACGGGGGTCTTCAGTTCAAAACACCTGTTATAATCAATAATAATGCCAAAATGAAATATAATAGCTTCCCCACCCCTCCTTCTATAGAAACAAGAGTGTTTGTTACTGCTATAGATCACAGCAATGTAATTTTTTGTCTGTGTTTCATTTGAGAAAAGAGATCCAGGCTCTGATCTCAGTGGGGGTAAGAGCTGTTATCTCAGAGCTGTGGTCTGGAAGCAGCAGGTCAAAAAGGTAATTTTAAAGATGGAGCTACTCACTTCTTTGTGTTTCAGCACCTTTGTCTCTATGAATTAGGCAGTTTACTTCAAACTACCAAAACTATGAAGAAATGCAAATGGTGATTACTGGGGAGAGAAAGAACTCACCACAGATCAAGACCACATTCTTTAGAAAACAAAGCCTTGCCTAGCAGAGCAAGGTATGCTTATGAAATTACATCTGATTACCTGGCTAAAGGATTTCTTATTGATTTGGGGAGGTGCTAGACACACTGCTGTGCAGTTTGTAGTCCTCTGTTTAACCTTCAAGCAGAGAGCACAGAAAGAGAAAAGGAAAAACCACCTCTAGGACCCCCCACCTCCTAATATGCTCCAGCCCAGGAGAAATGCCTCTCCTGGTAAAAGGGTGAGTCAGCAGCAACGCCAATTCAAAAACTGAGCTCACTTCTGGGACTCCTGCAAAGGATGACAATTTATTGCCCTTTTTAATGATACAGTTTGCGATATGCATACTTGCCAACTGGGAACTGGAGTGAGATCAATGAGTTATTTTACACAGGTCCCTGTATTCTGGTCCAGAATGAAACTGTTGACCTAGAGGTGAAAGTCTCTAATTTTATTTCTAGTCCCTTTGAGTCATGCAGTCACCAGAAATAATACTAACAGCAATAAAAACAAGCAAACAAACAAAACTAAGCAAAGATCAAATATTAAGGAAAAAGATTTTGCCAAAGAGACTCAGCACACATTTTGGGAAACTGCATAATCTTTGACAGCAAAATCTGGAACATAAAAGCCCCTCTCTCCTGAAGCCTACTATTCTCTGAAGACAAATGTTTTATAATAAATATTTTTGTGCCTGCGGAGCTTTGTGCAAAGTTGGACATGATATTTTTGGCAATATCTGAATGTCAGTAGGAGTCTGAGAAAGTGTCACATACTGTACTCAAGTGCTGGCTGTTTGGTGAAAGCCATGAGTTTGAATTTACATGTCATGTATGTGATAGGCTGAGCAGAGCACATCAAGAGAAACTGGAAAATTTCTTGCATTCAGCTTTTCTGTGAAGGATCTGCCTTTAGTATCTGCTTTGATCCAAGTGCTGAGTTATAGAAGTCATCTAAAGTTGCAGTATCTCACTTCAGCTTTCTATTGCTAATTCTCTCTACTTTTCAAAGACAGAGAGACAATTTCTTTGTATATTTTTACATCCAGTATTTTTCCTGTTTAGCAAGATCAGATGTACTGCTTATTATTACTACTATTAATATTATAAATATAATAATCATCATGATGGATTTTTCAGTACCCCTTCAGAAAGTAGTTCCCAAAGGAAATTTCTGTGTCTATTCCTGGCTAGCAGGCATAATAGTTTGGGAAAAATAATCTTCCACTCAAAGGTAGCTTAACTTCAAATAAGGACTTTTTGGCTCAGAGATTACTAAGGAAAATTGCTTCATTTTGCAACCATAATTCCTATATTTACATAAATTGCATTTTCCTTCAGAGAGATCTAACTATGGAATTTTTCTTTGTTGGACAATAATCAACAGAGTTTGCTGCTAATTAAACCAAATAAATTAGCTGAAAAGGAAAACGAGTTAATTTTGAAAAACCTTCATACTAAAATTACAGTTTTGAGTATAAGAAGATAAAAGGTTGTAATCTAATTTATTTTTTCTTAAATTTCAGGTTTCATGCATTTCTATTATTTTCAAGACTACTAGGGAATCAGTCCCTGCTGGTATAAGTCAACCTTATATGATCTGCATTTCGGACCTGATTCAATTACCATTGAAGGCAATGTGGTTTGGATTAAACCTTTACAGTAAGTGCTTAAGTTCTCATACTACAAAGATTTAGCTCTGTAACACCCTGAGATCAACCACTAATTTCAGAAAACTAGCACACATGTAATGAAATCACTACATTCTGCAGTGACAAAATACTTTGCAAGAACAAGTCTGAGATGCTGTTAGTGGCTTGATTTGACCTGATTTTACTTTATACAAACATAAAATGTCAATGGGAGAGACAGAAAGTGGATTACATAACTTTGGAATTCGACATTACTATGCTTTTAAAACTTAGAAAAATGCGTAACATCAAATGAATGCATTTTTTTCTTCAACTTTTTAGTAACTGCATTTTATTATGATTGTAATATTGAAATATCTCAAATCACTGCTGAGTACAAACACCGAATTCCTAACATTGCCATACATTGTATATCTCTAACCCACATATATTTATATTTATATATTTATATATATTAACCCACATATATTTATATTTATTTGAAAATAAAACCCTGTTCTGTTTAAGAAACACTTCAGGTTTACTTTTTTGGTTTTCTGATGTTTACAGAGTTTTAATTGGGAGGCTGGAGTTGCAAAGTTAACAAAAATCGGTATACACTAACTTTTTTTACCTGTTCTGAGAAGCCTAACTACCTAGATATACAGCACAGTATTATTCCTAACAGTATAAAAAACAACCCAAATCTATGGATTTTAATTAGCTTAAAAGGGTCAAATGGCAGGAAAAAAAACCAAACCAAAACACCTAGGATAGAAAAAACTCTGGCTATTATAATGATACAGTCTGTAATTCAATATATCTGTTTAGATATTGACCTTCTGCATTATTAATGGCTTTGAAAAGGGTACTGCTGTCTTGCAAGTCCTTAACAGGTGGAAGCCACTGGAAACCTAACATTTATTGGTTTCTGTATGCCAGATTACTTTCAAACTAAAAGTCAATACAAATCTGCTTGCAGCTCGAAGTTAGTAGGGAGTCCTGATTTTTGCTGGTTGCTTGCTGGGTTGGTTTTTTTTCTCCCTAAAACTTCTTTACTCCCTCAACCCTCAGATTTCCATTAAACGTGGGTCATTTTTTGCTGCTTAAAGAAGTTAATTAAGATATGAAACATTTGGAGTTTATATGCAAACCCCTGTCTATCCTTCTGAATAAGCCTTCAGCTTCCACAAAATCCTAGTTTGTTCGGTTGAGACCTTTGGTGAACAAAAGTACCTATTAGATACCTCATAGTCTCTAATAGTCATCTGAATCCCTGACTTCAGAGCAGTAGTCATAACATAATATTACCTTTTCTGTATCTTAACGTTTAAACAATACTTTTGTGTTAGACACTATCCTTACACGCAATCCCAAAGCATAACATAGGGCCTCCCACACTCAAACACACCAGAAATTCTGCAAAATTAAATTTCAGATTTGGTCTTATTTGCCTTTCTTGCTTTGTCTTCCACTAACAATTAAATTGTGTTCTGCTGATGAAAGAAAAAATATTCAGGCAGTACAAAGTAGATCTGGTTGGACCTGCTTTGTTTTTCTGTTTGTTTCAGAATGGTGGTTTAATTAATTTATATACATATATAAAAAAAAAATAATTTCATGTCTTCCAGTATTTTAGTTTTTAATTTTTCAGTAAAGATGAGTTATATTTGAAGATCTAATTTCCCTCCTCACATTTATCAGTTATGTGATAGAGAGACCTAAGATGATCATAACGATATACATTTTTTTTCTGCTGTGGAAAAATCAGTTAAATATAAACTGATATTTTACCAAATTTCTTGTGAGTATTTCCCCTAAGGGCCAGATCCCAGGTCACTTTCAACATAGCAGAAAGAATTTATGTGCGAATCAATCATCAAGCATAAAACAACAGAGACAAGGGGAAAAAAAAGCAACCAAACCCCAACAAATTAATAAAAAGAAACAAATCTAAATAATTAGATCTCAAAATTCAAATAAAACTATAAGAAAGATCACAATAAAGAGCTAGATATATCTTCTTCTATCATCCTTTCACCAATTTTTTAAAAGGCAAATGTATAACATTTCTATTAGGAGAAACCATGAAAAATATTCATGACCTCATTTGTAAGATCACCAAATATTAGCATTTCCCTTTATTCTAGCTGTCAATCTATTTACATATATTATGCTATATTAGATGTACAGTAATGTTTAACTTATTTGGAACTGCTGACCTATAATCAGGAAACAGATAAAAGGAGATTTTAATTTCTTTAAAATATTTGTTCTAATTTTTAAAGTCTGCTTCTAATTAATTGTTTCCTTATGAAGTGAATTTATATATTATATGTATTGTGATGTTCTCCTTGCCCAGGGACAATGAAAACATATTATGGAAATATCAAATTTGAGTCAAATTTCAACAATGCCATTATGTCATGATATTATTACCACTTCATCACTGATAATTTACTTCCCACAAATGACACTAGAAGATGCATCAGCGAGACAAGTCAAATTTGTAACTTGTCAGCTGTGGATCTTTTCTGCATCACAGGTTTCATCTGTTAATTGATCCAGGCCCCAGCATGATGTACTGTACATGGTATGGAGGAGATCTTTGCTGGTGGCACAAGCTTTTCATGCATCTGACCTGTCTCTATCCATTGGGACAACTGGAAATAGGGGGCTAGATATTCTGTGATAGGCTATGACATAGGAAAGATCTTTTTTCTTCCTGGGCTAAATGCAGAAAAAGAAATCTGAGCTTTGATCTGCATAGGGCTTTCCTTAGGTTTTCTCACAGGAAGCCTTTTGGATAAGGAATTCCTGAGTTCATCGCAACCACAAATTCATCTGCAAATAGCCTCATCCTTCCCAAATGAGTTAGAATTGTCAACTTAGCTGTAAAACACAGGCAACCTCTTAAACTTCAGCTGTTTTTAATGTCCAGCTAGACTGAGGTTCTGACATTTTTGTGCCTTTTCTCTTTTTATTTCTGACAGTTTTGTGCTGCTAACCAAATCCAAGAATTCAACATGATAATAATGCATTCATCCCTCTCCTCCTCTAAAATGTAGTGAAATGCTGACAAACTCAGAAGAAAACCTATTCTGAAAAGTTTTCTGATTCAAGACCTCCACATAAGACACAGATTTCTGACTGTTTCTCCAAAATGAATCTGAGCTCTGATCTTACTTAAGGCTTTCACAGATGCGTTTCAGTTTCTTTTTTTTTTTTTTTTTCCAGAAGAGCTAAATCATGGCACTGCAGTTCTAGGCTGCTTGAGACATGGGCTATAATTTGCAGATTACACAGAACTGGCACCAACACAGCATTTACACACATTTCCAAGAGGCGTGACTGAAAACATGTAACAGAATTTGACTCAGTAAAAATATGTTCACTTGTGTTAAAATGATGGTTCTCATTTTCTTGTAGTGCCATGTGTTCCAGCACAATGGTTAAGACTGAATTACTGCTGCTGAGAGAAGTACTGTCTTTCTGGTGACTCACTGAAGTCTCCAGCCTGGACTTCAACAGAGAAGTTCTGTCATCAGATTAGGAACTGTTTATTTCACTCACACATGCTGACTGGACTGAAACTCTTTGAGCAATGCATGTATATATACCCAAAGATAGATGCTACATTATATCCAAAATGAACAGTTCATTTGTGAAACTGATCTTTAGCACGAATCCTGATGCCATGGGAGAAGGCAGTGGGCAGGGAGTCAAAATGTCTGCATTGATCTCCTAGCTTTGCTAGATTTTGTGTCATGGTAGGCAAGGGCTTTCAAAATTCCCAGAGCAGCTTGTCTTCTAAGCTTGGATGAAAATTTGCCTCTAAATCTTATTGTCACTTTTATGTGACAATGGATGTAGAATGTCATCTATAATATTGTACTGCTTTACAAGCAGGTTGAAACTAGTGATGCTTCATTTCCGGCATATCTTGTACAAGTACATGCATGTGTGTAGTGTTTAAAGCAACAAAACTTTTGTCTGCAACCGCAGCAGTGAAGTCTAGTATATCAACATTAAGAGGTGGGAAAGGAAAGCAGGACCACCTGCTAAACATGGCTGCAGTCCTAATTCAGCAAACCTACATGAATTTACCAGTTGGGGTTATGGCCTTGATACTATGTATTATTGGTGGCTTTTATTCAAAACAATAAATGATAGATGATGAAAGCAAAATACTCTGCCTCCTGCAGAATTTAGGAATCCATGCAGTGAGGATGTCTCTCCTGCATTCAGGAGCGACAGGAGGCGTCAGAAAGGGAGAGCAGAGCTATTTCACTATTCGTGGGTTCATGGCTGGCAAGAACAGGGGCAGGAGGAGCCTGGTTTTGTATCTCCGTATGTCCAGAGACAGGAACAGGAGGGGAAGGCAGAACATTCTGTATCCTTATAAAGAGGAGTAATAACAACTGACATTTAAATCATTCTCCCTGGCAAGAAGCAAATGATGAAATACTTGGGGGTCAAATTCTGTCAGCAGTATTGAGTACCAGTAAGGTGGTGCTCAGCAGGAATATCTTTTTCAGCATCTCTGTGTTGGATAGGCTCTGCTCCTAAGTGCCTTTCGCAGTGCCCCCGGAGGATATTTGACTACCTCGGCACTTTGCAGTGCCTTCAGCAACGACTGCTCAAGCATTGCACCTCTCCTTACTGTCTCCCTCCATGCCCCAGGAGACTGTTGCTGAAAAAGCCATAATTTAGCCTTTAATATTTTGATACTTAATGTGACGGATTTCCCTTTTAGTGCACACTGATTTGATCTGATCAAGGCATGAAGCTGTGCACATTTCCTGCATTTCAGACGATTTTAGCATAAAACATGCAAATCCCACAGTGCATCCCCCTGTTTCTTTGGCATTATGTCTGCAGAACACTGTCAGGAACGATGACACCTCTTTGCAGGAAAACAGAGAAATATCTTTTGCAGGATGTGAGATTTCTAACGAAAGCTTCCCTTTGACACAAGCTGTTGAACTGTCTCCACAGAGTTCTGATTTAATTTGAACTATTCTTGCCACTCCACCATAAGCAACACCATCCAAAATGCTAGGCAATAATTAAATTTCACTGGGAAATAATAATTAATAAGGGCACAAGTGAAATGCCTCCTCATTTAAAAAATATCCCTTTGCCATTTAAGTTTGGTTCATTTGAATAGCCCATGAGTTGTGAAGATTAACAAATTATATTGAAGTCTACCAGTTTAGAGGTATTATCAGTGAAAGGACTCTCACACACTTTTACAACTGCGTATTTTTAAAATGCATTATGAAAATGCTATCCTCCTATCTAAAATATTCTCTTTGAACTAGATAGCTTTCATATTTTTTAACAAGATGGTGCTATTTTGAAGTATAACTCAAGCTGCCTCTGTCTCAAATCTATAGATTGAACTTTTCTTTTTTAATATTAAGGAAATACTAATCAAAGAGAAAAAAGGGTGAAGAGGAGGATTTACCTTCAACATGAAGAAACACAATAACGTATTTTCAAAATCTGTTTGGTTTGGATATATCCTGGACCTTCTTGTTGTAGAATAAACGTATGATCTTATTTTTCAAAATGTATTCTGATAGCTAAAATATATTTAAGTTCTCTCTGCCTTTCTTGAAGAATCTGTGTGTTTGCCCACAGAATATGGGCTATATGCATGAATATTTATTCAAATTTCTTTTTCTTTTAGACATTCCTGCAGCTCTTTTGTTGGCCAACTGTAAACTGTTCACTTACAATTGTACTTGAGTGTTTAGTGACCAGAAAATGTACAAATGCTGCTGCTGCCAGAGTAACTGAAAGTGCACAAGCAGATTGAGGGAAATACTACAGGCAAAAATTAGCCATCATTAGTTACCCCTGCTAATATTGCAGAAAATTGAAATGCTTGCCTCACTGAGAATTGAAGAGCATTTCTGAAGTTTATCCAGAACAAAATATCTGACTTTTAAATACAAATAAGATATAAAGTGTTGTGATGAACTGTTGTGCTGCACGTTAGCAGTTTGTAGGAAAACCTGCTAAAGCCCCTTCATGGGATTCAATCCCAGATAAATGCAGTCCCATTAATTATAATTTTAATAGCTTCAGATGCCATTTTAGGAGAGGGGGAGGAGGGAGAGGAGAGGGAGCAAACTGGGTCTCTGCTTACAGTGATAAACATAGGACCATAAATGTCAGACAAAGGCCAAGAACGTTGCAGAGGACAGATTGCCTGAGACCCTGCCGAAAAGCAAGGAATGTTTGCTGGGTTTTGTTTGTGTTTCCCACTGCCCCTGAAAACACTGTCATAAGTGTAAAATGCAATAATCATCACACAAAATACCTCTGCCCTCATAAAAGAGCCTAAGCTCCACCACTCTTTATTGTTAGGCTATGATATGTGTTTTATGTTTCTTGCTCTGTTACCTTGGAAGAAACAAATTTTCCTGCAAGGGGATACAGAGCAGCAGCTAATTCTGTGTAGACTTTGATAAATTTAAAGAGATGTCCTTCTGAAGGTGTCCTAAACACTTTTATCACTTTTTAGCTTTTTGAGTTCTCCTTTGCTCATCTTCACTGACTTCATCCTAAACCTGATTCCCAAGGCATTTTTCACCCCAATTTATCCTAGGAGAAAAAAAACAACAAACCCAAACCAAAAATCAAAAACCAAAAAAACCACAACCCCACAACAAAACAAACATAGCACCTTTTTGGTTCTGTAGCACCCTTGTCAAGCTGAAGTAACCTTCCACTGATATTTTAGGTATTCATTTCCATAGCTGACTTTACTCTCGATATCTCTGTCAAGTGCATTTCGGCAGCACCTGTTACAAGTGCTATGGGCTTCCATGCACATGTGGCACCATATTGCAATGGTGCAGTTCATTTCACATAATGCAAGTAGGTAGGACACATGTTGCCTGACATATTTATATGGCATTATAGTTGGATCAAAGAAAGCTTTTGAAATATTTTGCACAACGTAGGGGTTTAGGAATGGTAATACATAAATTGCAAAAGTTCATTTTGGATCCTCATTACCAAAACCAACCAACCAAGGAGATAACACAGAAAAACATGCCATTCCCTTTTCTTTTCTTTTTTTAAAAGATAATGCCATTTTACACAAGGAAAGATTAATAATTAACCACAGTGCAGATATCTTTTTTACAGTCATATGAAATATAAAATGCACAACAATTCTAATGTTTCTGAAGCTGTTAGACATCTTGTAAAAAATCAAAACGCATAGAACTAAGCACCTCCCCAAAAGCCAAGCTTTCAAAATAGGTACAAGGAATTGCTAAAATAATTTCCTGAACAAACAAAAAGCTAAACCCTGTATATCAAAGCTCATACATCTTACATGTTCTCTTGTCTCTTCCTATATATATTAGGATTTCAGCACCTGACTATACAACCAGAGCATTTTTTTGTCTCTTACACTGCAAAGATTTTTATTATTTTTGTAACACTAGTAGAGATGGCTGATTATTATTTCTATTAAACTTTGATTCGAAAGTGCAGAAAAAGAAATATTGAACAAGAAAAGCTACTTTAATCTTGTCTCCAGAGGTAATTAGAGTGTCCAATTTGGTAACCTTTTGTAAATACACAATGCCCATTTTCACTGAGCCAAGTGAACAGATGATTTTGCACAAATCACATGGAGTTATTTGTATATAATCCTAAGGCATCAGGTAAATTGGATCCAAAGACAAATTAGGGCAAAAAAACCACCAACCAACCAAACAAAACCACCTCATGATAAAATAAAGAAGCAAGGTTAATAGGTAAATAGAGTGCTGAGGTGTTGTTTATAAACTGTGCCTCTTGTATACTCTTAGAACTACACAATATAGAACTTAGAACTATAACAATACAGTTAGTAAAAGGAAGGAAACACTGCAATTTTATATTTAACATTTATACCTGGAAACCACTGAGTAAAAACTAGGAGATTTTCAGAAAATACTACACAGTGAAAAACATTTTTTACAGTAATTTCATACCCCCATGTCTTTAAAAAACCAACACCACAATGATCAGAACTAATCTTGTATTGTTGTTGTTTCAGACTCACCTCTGCGGCCACTTGGACTCAAAAAATGCTTTACATCTTTATACTCTGTGTTTGCCCTGAAATAACAGCTATGAACTGTTAACAGGACAGGGAAACCTCAGGTATTCAACTTTTAATCTTCTACCATGGCAGTTCTTATTCTGTCAATAATAAACACATTTGTTAGCTACGCCTTGTGCAGGGTCGCATATGCATCCATCCGTTCCTAAACTATATATTGGCATTGGACTATTAATAAAAGATAACTCTGTCTGAGCCAAGTATTGTTAGTAAAGGGGAGAAAAATCAAACAACAACAACAACAACAAAGATCAGATCTCACGTATATAGAGATGAGAGTCAGAGTAGAGTTGTATTTGCCAGTTGAAGGAGGAGAAACTGAAGAAGTGCAGAGTGGGTGGCACTCTTCCTGCTGTGGTTATATTATTGTGATATTAAATCTAGTTATATCATCACTTTCTTACTACCCAGAAGTGGGACAGATGGGAAAGAATGGAAGAGTGCACTAGGAATAATGCTGGCATGCATTGCTGGTGCAAGGTGTGGAAAGCGGACATTGCACCAGTAGCTCCTCCTTCTTCTCACTCCTGCAGGTGAGTAGAAGAGAAAAAAATCACCAAAGGGTTGGAAAGCAGTGCCTTCAACCACCTTTCCCCAAGGATTTCCATGGTGGCCATGTGGTTTCTCCTCTAATACCACCCAGCCACTGAGCCTCTCCACAGCCCCTCAGTGAGGACATATTCTGCAAGATTAATTTTTTCATGTTTCCTCTGTATATTTTTTAATTGCCAGTGTGATTCACATGAGGGTAGAGAATAAGAACCGATAGGGTTTTTTTTTTTGCACAGCTCTCTACAGGGTTGGATTCATCTTCCGCATCCCAGAAGCAGCTGAAACAAAGGAACCAAGCCTAAAAAGCACTTTCTCAACCTATTCCTTTAGAAAAGGTCTTTGCTTTGATGGCCTGGGAAACTGAGCCCATGTTTTATAGAAAAAAATATATGGGGAGAGAAACAGCCAAAGGCCCTTGAATCTACATTAACAGTCTTATTGAAGCCAACTGGCTGAAGGATGCCAAGTCAAATTGCGATACTGTCCGCAGACCCTACTTCAACCACCTTTTTTTTTAAGATATACTTTCCACTTTTCAAAATAAGCAACAATTAGACTGAATCAGCTTAATCGTACCGATCCACACATTTTTGGTCTAAACTACAGAGAAAACTGAGCTGATAGGTGTTAAGGAGGTATTGTAATATTTATACATGGCACTAGACTATACAGCTTCACAGGAAAGTTACTGTAATTGGGATTTTTATCCCCTGGAAGTCAGAAAAAATTATTGACAGTTTCTGGGTCCTAAATGCATCACTGTTTCAAGTAAAATAACAAGCTTTGCCTCAGGCTGTAGTTCATGCTATGTGATCACTTGATACTTTGTCTGTGTGGCTTCCCATGGTATGAGAGAAAGGGAGAGAGACAGAGAGGAGCCTCCATCGAAAGAGGCGGGAGTCAACAGATCACTTCACAAGCAATTATTATTTTTATTATATTACTTCAACATCATGATAATTAATGACTGAACTTCCAAACATGTTTGTGTGAATTCAGTGTACTGATAAGAACGGCTGCATAGTGGGTGATTTATATTTGTTTCTCATTTTTTGCCTGGGTGCTTGGCAGCAGATTGCCGCTCTGTAACTGCATTACTGTGGGGTAACTGGAAATGTTTTACAGGCAAGTTCTGCCACTTAGCATACAACTGTAATATGGTTCTATTATCCATTTTCAATCAATATTTAACCTTTTCAATAAACAACTTAAGTGTACTAAGCCAGAAGGAGGAAAGCTAATTGCCACATGATATATTTGGTTTCCAGGTATACTCAGCTGGCTAAAGTAAAGTTAATTAGGTTATAGGTAGTACAGCAGCATTTAGAAAAATATATCTTCTGCCTCATAAACCTTTTGTTCAGTCAATAATATCAAGAAATACTTGTGGATTATGCTGTAACATGATGACTACTACTTGAAAACCTGGACTGTGCATTCTGCCCTTGCAAATAGCATATGTTACCTGATGGTACTATGGTAAATCATGGAATCATAGAATGGTCTGGGTTGGAAAGAAACTTGAGAGCACCTAGTTCCAACCCCCCTCCCTTGAGCAGAGGCACCTCACACTAGATGAGAGTGGGTGGGTGGATACTGCAGATCTTCTCATCCAGCTTTGTATTTATGCTCAGGACTGCATTCGTGAGCCTAGCTGTAGGAAAGCCAACTCTGTGGAAGAAGGTGACTCTATAATGTGTTGCAGAAGCATTTTTTTATTTCAATAGAAGATAGAAAATAAGAAATTAAGAAGCTTATTGTTACACTGTAAAAAGCTCATGTTTATGGTAACCTCACTGAAGCAGTATAAACTCAAAAATATGCTTGTTTGTAATAAAAGGATGCTATTGTCTACTGTTCATATATGGCTTCAGTTCCACTGCATCCTTCAGAAGCCCTTCTGCTTTGCTGGTGCAATGGACAAATCAACTAATAACTTTTGTGCAGTCTATCTTGGAAAGTCGTGTCTCACTGGTAATCATAACTGTCTTTTAGATCGGTGTAAGCAGCTATTTTAAAGGCGAAAAATAACATTTAGATTTCACAATATCAGTGTTAATGGAGAAAAAATGAAAAAAAACCCAAACATTTACAACCAAAGGAAAGGCTGCCTAGAAATTGCTTCCATAGAGTTATTTTATTAGCATTTCATCCATTTTAGGTAGCTATTTTGTATTTGTTCATTTGATATGGTTCTCGTTTAATACAACATGCATTACAGTTGATTTTCAAATTAAAAAAAACTGATCCAAACAAAACAAAAACCAAATAAAAAAAAAAAAAACACCACAAACCCCACAAAAACCAAAAATACCAGTACTGCTATTAGACTCACAAAAAAAATATCAAGCACCAGTATAAAACTATTCTAAGGACCAGTTATAAAATCTTGGTATGAACAACTATCTTCACCCAGGCAAGCAGCACTGTTCAATGAAAAAAGAACGATTATCACCCATTTAACTGAGAAGAGTCTTTCCCTGGATCAACTTTAGATGCCTTGCTTATTTGCCATAGTGAATACAGTATAATAGGGATTCCAGCAAAGTCAAATGGCAAGCCATGCAGTGATTTCACCAAGACCAAAACTAAGCCCTGAATAATCAACACTGACCTTTATTCTTTGAGGGTAATAATGTACCACTCTAGTTTACCAAAAGTAGCTGCTCTGAATATGCTATAGTTTCAAGAAGACTGAACAAATGCATCTGTCTTCATGAATGGTGATTAAAAAAAAATGCAAATCGTCTTACATCTTTTCTTCCTGACATTAGGTCATTGCTTTATGGCCTTCTTTGCATTTGCACATCCATAGTGATTCCTATTTTGGGACACTACTGAAAATATGAGATTCACTGGATCCAAACAGACATTCTTATAATACGCAGATTGTACTGAGCTACAAAAGCTGCAGTATAATAAAACAAATTGTATAAATGTGAGAAGAATTTGCAAGAAGTTTCATCATAAAAAATGACCAATAACATTAAGATGTTTTGTATGAGGAAAACACTCCAAGCACTGTTCTTTGTTACTGTATAAAAAGCCTTTTTGCAATGGCTGTTTCTTGACACAGAATCTTTATATGTGAAATAATTTATTGCCATACCTGTAACTGAAATAATGACTAAATCATTTTTAAAAAAGTCTCATAGCTCCAACAGAGTAAATCTTCTACAACTTGCTGCAGTGCTAATCGTAAGCATGTTACACAGTAAGTTTGCCTGAAGCTAAGTTAAGCAGGCAGATTAGGACTGTAATATAGTATCAGGGCTCATAAATCAAGTGCGCTTGCAGATTTTCTTTCACTTACTGCTCCTTCTTACAGTTCAGACAAGTCATAATTACACATCAGTAGGCATTGTGAACAGAGGAATGAGCTACAACATAACGCACAATAAACCCTGTCATATAAAAGCAAACTGGATAAAATAACAGAAGCAATACTCCATTTTACAACATCACACTAAAGAATTACACCATGCCATTGTGTAATATTCTGATCAATCAAGAGCCCATCCACAACTGACAGTCCCAGGAGGCTAAAATTTACTATTCAAAGATATTTTCCATTTGTATTTATTATTATTATGATTATGATTATTGTTATAATATATAGTGAATGAGAACTTAAAAAAGCCAGAGGTTCAAAATAAAAAGTGCTCAGTGCAAAATACAATTAAAGATATTTTCCTAAAGCTTTACTATGCATGAAGTCTTTTGATAAATAATAATGGGGAAGAGGTAAATGATTTTCATTCATATTTTGTTAGCATTATGACATTGAGCACAGGTAGTGTATGCTAACTCTTTTAAACCAAAGGCATACTGACTGATTTCTCCTAGTTATTTTGAGGCTTAGAATAAGATCAAAGGTGCTATGGCTTTAGCGTATGACATTAGTGGAACATCGAAAATGGGATTTGATGAAATGAGAAAATATTGGTTATTTTAATTCTAATAAAATAATTTCAAAAGAATCAGTAGACAGCAGGTAAATAGCAAGCACTGCATGGACACACAAGGGTTTATGGGGTTCCTGCTTTCTCCCCTAGAAAATTATTCTACATTTTCACTTTTTTTTTGTACAAAGACAACAGATAGATGCCTCTACTATCATTTATGCAGCTGAAAGGGTCTTTTGTTGTCAGATAACTTGTACTGCAGCCCTCTGTTTTATCCTTTGCTGTATTCCACCTTTTGATAATCTTTCCCTACGTGATTATAATCAAGTCCCAATGTTTGTGCCTTTATAGGAGAGTGGTGTATATCTGTGTATGTGAAGGTATATGGAGAGAGAGAGGACAATGCTGCTTCCAAAACTAGCTCTTAGAAGATTGTTCTTTTGGTGGAAAATTCATCTTGGGTGATTCAGATGAGACAAAAATCACCCCTTGTAATTTACCTGTCACCAGCCTTAATAACATAATATCAGAAGAATTAGATTTTTCAGTTTTCCAAATTAGCTTGATTTTTGCTAGCATGTGCCCAGTAAGCTCTATTGCTGTTATTTACTGTTTGTGTTGGCCTTTATGATCCTAAACAATTTCAGTGTTTTAAAAAATGCCCACACATGCATGTGTTTTTAATTTTCTCCTCTGAACCAAATGATCTAGGCGTGGGCAGTATGGCATCTGGAAAAAGCGACTCTCTCTGGTTTACTACAGATTATGTCCTGCCTGCTTCAGAAAGAAAAAAAAATCTAAAAACAAACAAACAAACAAAAACAAAAAACAAAAACAAGGGGGGGAAAAACCCAAACCCAAACCAACCCAAAACCTGAAAACTAAACAAAAAAAAAACAAACCTGCTGGGCCCTGGAGGTCTACCTCTCTCAAACTGACTAACATATTTTTCCATGCTATTTTGGATTCTCCTTTATGTCTCCAGCCACCAAGAATCACCTAACATAAGTTTGAGCTTTCTTGGTCACTGCCAATGTCATGGCCATGTACTGATGAGGTTTTCCATGAACCTGCTGCTGTGTCCCCAACAGCCTGTGGCTAGAGCATGTTGCCTCTCTAAAACTGCAAAGTTGGGAATCCAAGTCAATTGCAAGGTTTTATATGATTTCACCTTTTCCATCTCTCCCTTTAAAATATATCACTCATGTTTTACATGTTTTTGGTTTGTACAATGCTTCCCAAGGCTCTGCAATACCAGTTCCTGGTTTGTCCTCTTCACCTGGCAATCCCATCCCATCTGCACTTAATGAGAACTACATGAGAAACCCAGTGCACCAAAAAGTGTTACTCATAGAAAACAGGTTACCTTCCTTATGAGGTAATATTTGCAGATATAAATGCAAAATAATAACAACATTTTAAAAAAGCTTAAATTTGCATCAGCTGTGCATGCCCTGTGACTAACAGACACCTTGGGACTGCACAATCCACTAACTGTGCAGGAAAACGTGTAGCATCCCCCTCTGATTCCTAGCTGTTTAAGTGCAGTCTTCCCCAGGATTCACCCCACTGGGAAAGCCGTGATATTTTGAGAATAGAGTGAAGAAATGCAGGCTTAGTCAAGAATTTTTTTATGCATATTCATTCTCCTTTCAAAAATGCAAAAGTGTATTTAGTTAATTTATAGAAAACACATTTCTGAACAGACTGATGTGTCCTCACCAACCTTCTAGAGGTTGGCCTTGCTATGGATGTTATCCAAGCAGAGCTTTTATCTTGTAACCTTCTAGATTGTCTTGTCTCTGGAAGTGTAACTGTAATGCTTTTATTACAGACCATTTTTCTGCAAACAATATCTGCCACTTCTCTCTTGCTGCATGGCCACCTGGAGCTTTTGGGTAGAGGGCTCCTGCAGGCCAGTGACCACAATAGTGGTGAGTCCACCTTCTACATCAGAGGCATTTGCTTTATATAGGCTTCAACTGCTCTGTCAAAGCTTCCCACATATCTCCCTCCATCAGATGTCACATTCATGACAGACAGTGAATTAATAGTCTCACACAGCAAGAAGGCTGAAGAGGACTGCAATATTCATAATCTGGAGAAGTCGTATGTTCATAAGCAAATGGTCTCAAACCACCAGGCTGTTTTCCTTCTAATATTTTCCTAATTTGTAAGACGTAGGTAGAACATCCTATTCAATTCAATTAAGCACTATTCATCATTTTTTAGATTATCTGGGAAACAAAAGGCAGGCTTAAAGCTGTATATGCAGCTAGTCACTCCAGTGAGCAAGCTGGAAGCAGATTCCTCACCATGTTGCAGTAGCATGTGGCATCTCAGTCCACTCTGAAATGATTGACCATGTCCTCAGCCATGCACTATATTCTCACACATACATAGTCTTTCCATAAAATAAAACAGGTGTTGGGCCCTCAGCTACTTATGAGTATAGAATCCAGTTGCTGTGGTTGTTATTTTCCTCTTTTTTAGGGAAAAGGGCGATCTGCCTGTTACAACCTTGCTTTTGTGTTGACATGCACATTTTCTGTGGATGTTTCCTGTCCACAGCTCTGATATTAATTCCAGCATGGCTTGGGGGTGTGAGTTTTGCCTTAGTGTAGGGACTCATTCATTTTTTCACTGTTGTCATTTTTTGTTTCTGAATCAACACTAGAATCTGAAAGGTGGTAGGCTGGGAAAAAAAAAAATAAAAAAAAAATAATAAAAAAAAAAATCCAGTATTGAAGACCTGCATAAAATTCTGCAAAATTAAATTTAGAGGAAAAATTGCCTTGCTTTCTAGCCACCATAGTAGATGACATTTTGAGTCAGCTTTTAATTCCTGAAGTAGGTGAGTTTTCTCTGCTGACTGAATTGATATTCCCTGATGAAGGGAGAAGTGTTTGTAAAGTACACAAAGATTTGAGAAGCCTAAAAGGAAGAAACCAAGACATTTAGTGCTTAGTGCTCCTGCTTTACAGGAAGACAAAAAGTGGGCAACTTCTCCACCACAGTATGGCAAAGCATAGGTATAAATTGTGAGGTGCATTATGATCTCATCTTTATAAGGTTTAGTACAATTTTTAAGGGCAAATGTTACACTAAAATGAAGTACTATGTGTTTTATCCAGGGCAGGGAGGTCACACAACCAGCTATTTATCTGCATTTGCCAACAGATAGGGTTTGGTTGAGTTTTATGATAAAGACAAATATATTAGCATGCCCATGAATCAATATTGTTTAAATAGTGTACCAGAAGGTTCACTGTCAATCACTAGTTTATGAAAGTTGTTCATCCCAACTGTTAGGTGAATACTGAATATATTCACAGAAGTTTGGATCTGTTCATGAATAATTCATAGAAACAGCAACTGATCAATTTGCAATTAATAATGATTCAGCTTCTCCCACCCGTAGTCACACAAAATAACACCATTACAGGGCTTACTCTTCTACTGAAGAAACTTCATATAGGGGATGGAAGCAGACCCTGGTCCTATCTCTCCAATGAATAATTGATTCATCTTCTTTTCTAAGCAATTTCAAACAGCTTTAGCTGAGCTATGCAAAAACAAATAAAAAAAAAGCCCAAACTTGTTGAAATTACTTCATAAGGTAATGATAACACATTTCTCTTAACCACAGTACTTTAGGAATCTAGTTCACCTATATGCAACAGCACAAAATTGTTCAAATCTCACTTTTCTCTTTTCCTCTGGCCTTCTGCAGCACAAGGAACTTCAACCCTAACAACATTCTGACCAACAATTCTTCTCAAAATTCTAGGAAACTAAATCAGCTCATTTCATCAGGTTCTTTCACTCAGGTTCTAAGCTCACACTTACATGTTCAGCTTTTCTAAAGTAAATTCTATAAAGCCACTTAAAACTTTAAATCAGTAATACCATATGGTAATCCCATTGTGAAAGAGAAAACAATGAAATGCATGAATTTAGCTATTCTGCTAGTTTAGTCACCCTTGAAGGAAGAGGACTGGTGAAATTAAATCAAACTAAACTGGAATTTCAGAATTAGTGAACAACCTGTTAAATTTCAGCTTTACTCACCAGTGAGGATCAGGTTTTAGCTAGGGTGAAAGAAGAAATAAAATGGTAAAAATATTATTCTGTCACCGTGCAAGATAATAGCAGAAACAATTGTTCTGTGAGTCCTATTGGAATAAAATAGCAATGTTAAACTTTAATCTGCATTTAAAGATTACCATTCCACCAGCATTTTCAGAATGTTCCAAACTTCTTTTTCTTAAGCAAGAATGGTAATTTTATATATTTTGACACATTCAGATTCACTGAATTTCAAAAGAAAGCACATTTCTTAGGTAAAAATAATAACCAAGAGAAGCCAGATGATCCCTAACTTCAGCACTCTTAAACAATGTATAATGAGGTCTATTGTTTTCTTCCAGACACCTAACTCACTTGGCTCTTTTTATTTTACTTTGCTTTTTCTTCCACCCTACACAGAGAACATTGGTAGATCAGACCTTTTCTTCCTGTAAGGCAATAAAATTACCTCATAGTCAGTGGATGGTAACCTACTACTCAACCTGCAAAGAATTAAATCCCAAATGAGGTAAATTTATTCCAGTAAATCCAGAAACTGTTAATTGGAATGGAGAAATTCTCCTCCTCTGTAGGCTTTGATTGAACAAAACAGGTCAGATGATACCTTGTCAGCAACACTCCCCATTTCCATCCCATTTCTGTATTTTCAGACAAAACACAAGTCCCTCTTTGTCTTTAAAATACGAATTCAGACCCCACAAGTTTGACTGGGCTCAGCTGAACACCGAGTTTTTGCCGAGATTAATAGTATGGATGCTTCGCTTCATTCCCCCAGATGATATCTCTATGAAATACAGTTACCTGGAAGGATGTAATACACTGCTTTGCACTGAAATATGTCCTGAACTGAGCAGAGATCCAGCATACAGCAGGTCCAACTGAATGAAATTTGACAGTTTCAATGTTTTCCACCAGGTCTTTTCAAATGAGGGTTGCCAGAACCCCCCAACAGAAGTGAATTTCACTACGGAGGGAGGATTCACCAGTATCTTATCTGCCATTCTGTACACCAATATTCAAAATATTCCATCTATTATCATAGCAGAAGGGCACATAATACCACAACAGGTGGTTCTCTGGGGTGATGTTTACTCAAACTACAGCAGACATCATTAGCAAACTGAAACTAAGCTTTCAAGAAGTAAGGAACAATGCAAAATTTCTGTAATGGAGTACACTAACACAGGATCTCCTAATTCATCTGGAGCCAGAAGTCTGTATCATGTTTTTCTGCATGCCTATTTTTCATCAAACAACATACAATCTTTACTTGACTATACTGTATATCTTCTCTTCCTAGTGGGAACCCTAATTTGCTTTAAATTGCCAAAGTGCTCATTATGGAATGCTTAATAGCTACAGTTTGTACATAATATTTGAAAATCAGCCTTAATTTTTCTGCCTGAGATGAACACTTGGATTTCAGAGTAAACATAATCAGAGATTTACACAAACTCAGTGAACCCTGTTTATTATACTTGCCTGGAATAGCTACAAAAGAGGTCAGAGGTCCAATGTCTTCCTGCAGAGACAGATCATGTTCTAGCTGGTACTGAGGAGGAAAAAAACAGTAGGTGATGCTTTAATGAATGGCTTATCATGTGGAACACACCATGTGATAATAGCAGTGCTGGTAAGGAAAGAAGGAAGTAAAAAGCATAAAGGCTTTTCCTAGGTTTACATTGCTTGAAAGCTTACATTTCAACAGTAGCAGATGAAGAGGGTTTATTAAGAATATGTAGTAAAATCTGCAGCAAGTTGAAAGGAGCTTTGAACTTTTTGTTTAAACACTATTTTGGAATTGCCTGAGAGATGGCATTGCCCTGACTAAATAGAAACAAATACTGGAATATTTTGATTTTGCATGTCAATTTTTCTTATCATTTTTACTGAAGTGACCTTATCTAAGAAGTCAGTTAAGAAAAAAAAATAAGGGTCATAGATAGATTGTTCCAAACACTAAAGGGATCACCAATAAAACAAGTTACAATTTGATTTTTGTTTACAGAAGATTGTCAATCAAGAGCTGTGAAAATGCTTGTTCTTTGAGACTACAAATTATGTGGATAGAATGGTCCAGCTCTTCCAAACACAGCATATCTATTACACAACCTGGGCCAGATCAACGTCTTAAAACCAGGATGTATAAATAACTGATTTCTGAATTACCCTTCTTCTTGTCTTTTGAGAAAGAAGAATCAGGCTCAGCATTGAAAAAAAAAAATGCCTATCCCTACTTGTGGTTCTCCATTTATTATTTTTAAACAACTGCTCTGACCCCCATTTTTTTATTTTTTTTTAAAGCGGGAGTCAGAAGATGTTCTTTCCACTATTTATCCAGAAAACAGTGCCTTGAAAAATACCTTGCCAACATGAAAAATGCCAAGACATGATGGCTGTCATTACCGATACTTTTGGTAAGTCTCCCTCTTCAAAGCAGGGGAAATTAGGCATTTAGGTGGATATAGACTTGTATTTATTATGAAAAAATTGTATTTATATGTAAAATATGTATTTATATGAATAAAAACCAACGTTTGTGAAATTTAGCATTCATTTTGAGAGGTTAAACTTTGGGAAACCAGAACATTCAAATCCAAAATCCAAATTTCCCATGGCCACCTGAACCCTATCCGCTTGGGCTGAATCATAACTGCCAGTCCTTACAATCTTGCCTTTCAGGACCATGAGTAATAAGAACTAAATGCCTGAGCTAATAGAGTAATTTATTCTCATTAACTCTGTGGCTTTCTTTTTTTTTTCTGTGTGTGGCGTAGAAGGAGATTCTCCATGGGTGAGCAGGGGGAGACTGGCCTGGGAAGCAAATCTCTGTATTGCACACAGCAAACATACGTTCTCTCATGTATGCCTTGGTTTCAGCTGGGACAGAGGATTTTCTTTCTTTTCTTTGCTTAAACCACAAGAAGATATCATAAACTTGGCCATGTCTTCTTTGGTTCATGTTAACAGGCAACAGCAAATCCTCTTCCAGGCGTGTAAAGGCTGACACGGAAGCTCTGTCTTTTCCTATTCTTTCACAAAATGCAGGGAAAAGCCATAATCTGCCCTTACATGCTGCTTCTGAAAGTACCCTTTTGGTATGGACAGTGTAACATCCATGCTGTCCATCGCATACCCTGCCCCTGGTGAGTCTGGGAAACCATCAGAAGGGGCCCATCCTGATGTATCTCCTGATTGTTTGCAGAATGGTAAGTTTCTGGTCCTGACCCAACCCTGAGAAAGCAAACCAAACCCTCAGAGAACACCAAGAAGACGACAAAACCTGAGTCACAGGTGCAGTGCAGTACTGAGTACAGGCTTGCAAAGTCAGACAAAACACAGAACCGAAAGGTAAACTTGTATCACCACCTTAGCTGGGGTTTGATCTGAAATACTCTTTGGGGCTTTGATTTCTGAAACTTGCTCTTGCTCAGCAATAAGTTCTACATGAAAGTCTGGTGACCTGTGTTGTTTTAGAAAGTTACCTGCTAGGATAAATTATGGTAACAGCAACTGCTGAGGCCTCTGGAAACTGCTCCCTGCTGGCTGCTGCTTACGATGCACAGTATGTTACCATGGGGTAGAAAACTTCAGCTCCCTTTGCTGAAGGGACTTTCCCACCCTGAAACCCAGCACTCCTGTTGTTGCTGTAAAAGCAAAGATTTAATGCTCCATGGTTATGAATGATATAACTACATCAAAAAACAAAGAGAAGAGGAATTAATCTGGCCTTTTCTTTTGGCAGAACTCAGTAATACAAATTATGTTACCATCAAACTTCTCTTACAGGAGCACGTACAAGAAGTTAACCTCATTAATGAATATAATTAAGACAATTATTTAAAATTCTAGTCTAATCTCCATATCTATAGCACAACAGAAATTCGCATTTGGGTATCGCAGAACAATTAAGAGCTCTTATAACATTATGTTCAGGTGTACACAGGCTGCATAAGGCATGAACATGGCTCTGGATGTGGGAAGCAGGCATCCCAGGTCATTATTTGCCTCCAGCACGTGCTAAATCTGTACAGGATCCACATGGTAGGACTTATAGACAAACCAAATTCCCCCTGCACGGGCCTCCCGTTCTCACAGAGACCACTCAGGAATTTGACCCCAGAGTAATATTATTTTTTTTTTTTTAATGGATGGAATTTTTCCTCAAGCACCAAGACATGCATTCAGTCCAGCAGGATGCACACTTCTGAGTGCAGGGCACATACTGGCAAACATTTAAGCTCACAGACTCAGCACTAGTGGCCGCTGCTTCTGCTGCCCATCCACTCACTAGATTTGGCAGTGTGAAGACTTACAAAAAATGCACTGAGTTTTGAAAATACCTTCCAAGCAAGCTTAACAAAACAGGAAATAATTCCAGCACGTGAAGGTTGTGGAGTCCTTAATTTGTAATGTACCTCTTGTCAGCTGGAGCAAATATTTGCAGCTCTCCTCAGAGAGATTCCATCTGTGACTGTCACATCCAGCCCCAGGAGGTAACACGGAGACAGTTATAAAGGCAAAAAAAGAAACTATGCTCCCTGTACTACATCCACATTGATGCCAGTAATCAAACCAAACCAAAACTTACAAAGATCCTAAGTATTTCCCAATGCCAGTGCAAATATTCCCCAATTCCTTCTCTGTCTCCCAAACTGCAGCACCCATGCTATGCTGCTCCCACCTGTCTGGCTTAGCCTATAGCAGTTCATGCATCTCGGGTGGAAAATCAGTCCCAGCCAAATGTGAACCACCAGCTCCTAACAAACCTTCTCAAGATCCTACGTACTTTGGCCTTGATGGTGGTCTTGCTTCTGTCTATCCACAATCCAGGTCCAGTGTTCTCCAGGACTGCCTTTTGAACCACAGCACACTTCTCATTGGCCCATCGATGCACAATTTACATTTTCTTGTCTCATATTTCAGGCTGAGAGTTTTGGGACAGGGACCATCTTTTCATTAGTATACCCTGGGCAGTGAGATTTGCATATAGGCTTCTGACAGCCTGTTCATACAAAAAGTAAATGCAACTACAACAATATATCACACAAATGCTCAGTCATGGACTTCTTCCACACTTCAGCCTAGTTTTCTTCACAAACTTAAAACAGTATAGAGGAATCACAGTGCTGAAAAGCAAAAAAATACCTGCTGGTAACACCACCCACAAACTGTAGAACTTTTCAATGAGTTTCCTATGATATTGGCTAAGGATTTGGCTTCTTTTTTTTTTCCCTAGCAAATGATCAAAGGCCTGGCTGCAATAAATAAATAGAATTCCTCCTGTTATTTACAATGGAAGCTTTTAATTTGCTTATTACTTTGCTTATCTATTCATTGAGATAATTATCTGACACCTGCCAACAGCAGATTGTTCTGACAGATTTTTATTGGCTGAGATCAATTTGTTACTTACCATCTGTCCACATAAAGGTGGTTCACAGGTCAACAAGCTGGTGAGCTTTGGAAAATCTTAAAGTGATCTTGAGCACTATCCTTCCTGAACTAATTTCATTTTAATCTCTCATAAAGCACATGAAAGGATAGACTTGAAAATTAACCTTCAAGCAGACTACACAAGAGAAGAGAAAATAATTTGCCTTTCTTAGCTGTGATCTTGTATAATCTATTTCCTATTAGGTATCCTAAAAATGCAGCTGAACCCTTTAGCTGATAAACTGCTGTATGACACTAAAAACCTCTAAAAAATGCAAAGAAATAGGAGGGTCTACATGGTCCAACCACCATGGATGCTGGGAGAAATAAGTTTCTCCCAACAAGCAGAAATTTTGAACGATAAATGGTCCAGCAATTATAACAGAATCACAGAAACACAGAATTATAGAATCAAAGAATTACAGAGTGCTTTGGGTTGAAAGCAACCTTAAAGATCACCTAGCTCCAATGCCCCTGCTGCAGGCAGGAACACTTTCCACCAGACCAGGTTGCTCAAAGCTCTGTCCAACCTGGCCTTGAACATTGCCAGGGATGGGCCAGCCACAGCGTCTCTGGGCAACCTGTGCCAATGACTCACCACCCTCACAGGGAAGAACTTCCTCCTAATATCTAATCTAAACCTACATTATTTCTTGCTGTGTCCTTACTTCTTTTCTAGTGGGTAAAGATGCTTCCATCCCACTGAATGTCTGTAGCCTGAATGTAGTCAGTCCAGTTCCCATGCTGTCTCTTGCAAGATGTCTCATTCTCCAACTCCAAGTGCTATGCCATCAAATGTGAGCAGTTTGCAAGCTGGGCAGAGGAGTCCCCTATCACCCTTCTTTTTTCCCTCCAGAATTTCCAGCGTGGCTCTGCAAATCTACCTTTGCCTGCAATAAGGGTCTCTGCCATAGGCTCTGATGGATGTATCTGTGGTATTTGTGCTTCACTGGCTGCATCTCGGAGTGCTGGAAGGCCTTTAGTGTCTGCTGGGAAATTACAGGCCAATAGATTGCTATTTTATAGTAAGTGCCAGTGTTCTAACAACTGTGCTTGTGGTATTCTTCTGGACCTTTCTGTGGATATTCAGCTTCAAATTGTCTTTTTGCTTCTATATCAAAACAGGTTATGACAGAATATGATGCAAAATGCTTACATTCTTCATAGCAAAAAAGTAACATTCAGATTTTACTCTAATTTTACTTCTGAGCTACCTATGGTGAAATATAAAACCCTGACCACACAGTTAAACTTTTTAGAATTGCAAGAACCATTTTGATGGAGTTTTTTTTTTTTTCAAACCATTATCTGGAAGTTGGGGGGGGGGGGGGGATAGTTGGCAGCTACTAATGCAGGGTGCTTCAAATGAAGCCATGCAAACTTAAAACTCCTCAGGGCTCCAGAAGTGAAAGTGAACTTTAAATGATAGTATTGGATTACACAGGAGACTTCTTTTCCTCTAAGAAATTCACCCTAGTAGTGCCAGAAGACATTCCTAATGACTATGGATCACTTAAAGATAATGGCACTGAAGGTCCCCAGAACAGTATTTTGTGTCAGCACATCCTTCTCCAGAACCTTTTTCAATTGTTGTGCAAGTGCTCAAGATGGTCCTCTTATGCACAGATCATTGCTCAGCGGATAACAGGTCTATCGTGATAATGTGCTAGAAGGGAAATGTCCAACTAAGGCTCTGAAAACACCCAGAAACCCTGAAAACTAAACTCCTGATGATTTTTTTTTTTGAAAGATGATGATTGTAAATGCTGTAGATGCTTTATCAGTTTTCTATGCTGAGTATTGCAGCCACTTTAAATTAAACATAAAATAATCTCCCAAGTACAGCTCTGTAAGTCAGTCAGAGAAAAATATTTCTGCATTTTGGTGCACGATTTAACCTGATATATGCTTATAAATATATATTATGCATGGGTTTTTTTCTCCTAAAATGGTCAAATCATATGGGGTGTCAGGCTGAGGTCTTACAGTTGTAAGCTATAAAAAAACTGAAACCATTTTTTAATGAAAAAGATACGAAATATAGGACCAAACTACTGCCTACACAGGCGGTTTTAAAAGGTACAAAATTAAAACATCTTTACAAAACTTCTTCAATTATTTCTGAATTAATGCACTGTTTTCTTCTTTAAATAACTGTAAATTCATCAGAGTGACTGTACCTGAGCTGATCCTCTGAAAGTCAAGAATTTTCCCAGATTTTCTAAAAGCCTGGTGAGTGGTACTCATTATCAGTTTGAAGAATTGATTCCAGTAGAAATCCAATATGTTATCTCAAACATGTCTAGCATATCTGCTTCGTAGCTGAGATCTTAGAAAAAGTCTTGATGACACCTTGTACAGAGATGAATTACAACAGGAAATGAAGAGGTTTAAACCCAATGGTTTAAAACTGGTGGCTGTAATTTGACATCTGAATGTGTATTTGGAATCAGTGACAGCTGTGTGCTCTTAGCACCTGTGGAACCCAAGCTACCTTAGTTATTAAAGGTTTTAGAGTCAAATCCTGCTATTGATTTTTGCAGGGGTAGCATTTCAGTCTACATGATGAGGGCTAGCTGTTCAAGCTTGATGTTTTTTGGCCCAAAGAACTAAGTTAAAAGGTCTTCCCAGAATCTCTGCTTGTTTATCAGAACCTGCTCCATCTCCTGCATACCATCTTAATTTCATTTCAGTTTCCAGTTTTATATGCACCGCAGGGATCTCTTTCCCAGGCAAAAGGCAATATGAGGTGAGAAGAAGAGCATGCTGCCAGCACAGGTATAGGCCTGCATAATGGAGCTGTGACACTCTGAAAGAGCCTTTCCATTTTAACAACTTTTCAAGTGGGGAGCGAAAGACATAATGCAGATGGCATAATTGAAGTGGGAGAATGAAACATTAAGCATGCACAGAAGGGATTAGAGAGGAAGACTTTTGGGGTTATTTAATTTTGGCTCAGTTGTTATCTAACAGTTTTGTCAGGAAAAAATGTTAAAGCTCCTTGCAAGTCCAGAAGAACTAAGGAAGATTATTACCTGCCTAGGAGTATGTAAAACCTTGTAAAAGTATCAGACTTGAGAGAATTTATTCTTTATTATGTGATATCATGTTCTACAAAAAATCTTTCCTTGCACAGCTCTCAGGTCCCCTTTCTTCATTTTTATAGACTTGTCAATCCTGGGAATGATCTAATAATAATGAGGATTTAAGGTATGTATATGCATTGTACTGAATGCTAATAATTCATGAGCTCTTGGTTTCAAAGATCTTCTCTGTGAAGCTCTGCAGTTCAAAAAGGAATGCCTTAACATAAAAAGGATGCTAAGCCTTATATTTAACACCTAATGAAATCATTAAAGAGAGATCAGGCATGATTGCAAATGTTAATTTATCAGATCTCTCACATGCCACAAGTATGATGAACAAAGAAGGGAAACTGTAAAAACCTATAAGGTCTTATTAATTGAGGGTAAAAATGTAACAGTGAAGAGATTTCGAAGGTGGACCATGCTCCCTCAAGACAAAGGAACCAATTCTGCATACATCTTGCTCAAGGAAAGTCATTCTAAAATCATGGGGAGTTTTGACAGAGAAAGGACTGCAGGATCTAGTAGAAAATCAGGCACACTCAGAGCATTTCTTCTCAATAAGGAGCTCTGGTGTGTGTTAATGACATGAGCAAAAGCACAGCCGCTCCCAGAGAGCGCTCCGTGCCTGTGGTATCGGTTACCTACAGGAACTCCAGGAAGAATACATATGAGGATAAGAAATAGTCGCTCTTTATTCCTGTCAGTAGGTTTTGCCTTTGACTCCACTGATCAATATCAGCCGTGCATTGGTTACTATGGGAATGAGGCTTTCCTGCACTCAATAAACCCTAAGTTCCTTTTTTTACAAAGGTGAGCAAAATACTTTTAAAAGAAGGTTTTATCTGCTTTATGCCTGAGGGACTCTGCAGCCATCACTTTAAAGGTACTTGGACACTTTGAAATGCAGAATATTATGATCTAGCTTTGGGCAAATAAAGATTTAAAACCATTTGTTTACCCCCAAAATCAATGTCAAATTCATGCAGAAATCCATACGCTCTGTGTGCCTACCCTCTGTGTGTCGCTTTTCTCATGTGTGCATGCACATATGAGACTGTATGTGTGTTTGTGTCTATATGCACTCTACATTTGCAGCTACACAGAGATATAAACCTTGATGTGGATTACCTTTCAGGCTTGAAAACAAGATATTGAAATAAAAAATATCTAACAATGCCTTGGCCTCAGCACCTCGCCTGACCTAATTAATCCATCCTTACAGTTATTTGAGTATTTCTCATTATAACACTGGGATAAGAAATACCCTACTTTTCGCTTTTATTTATGATAATACATTGTTTGATTATAAAATATTTAGCAATGCTTTAATAAATATTTGTGGTGGCATATAGTGCCAAGCATATGTGGAATAATATGTATGATATTTCCTGAATGGAATTAATTTAAACAGAAACTATGATGGACGTGATCTCAGACTACTGCAATGATAGTTCAGTGATGTAGCCTCTTCAGAAACACCACAGGTGAAGCAAAAGTGACAGCAAACTGCCACATAAAATGCTGCCAATTACAGCCAATCTATGGCTGTAATCTATAGATGTCTATTCTTATAGACATCTGTACTGCTAATGGACTTATTGCTAATTGGCTTGAAGGGTATTAATAGCAAATTAGGCCTTTTTTACCCTTTTTGTTCATTTATGTTTTACAGATTTTTTTTCTCATGTGCTGGTAATAATAACAGAAGGTAATGATGATGACTTTCTCAACCAAGAAGGAACTGTAAGGGACAGAAAGTTACAGCAGAATCTGTCTGAGTACCTTCTAGACCGCTTTATGGCCCAAAGAGATTTACAGAGTACATAAATAGCAAATTAGTAAAGAGTGTCTAGTCAAAGCAGAGCCTGGGAAAAAGTTCCTTCACGGGCAAAGGAAATAAAATTCCTCATCTCTGCACTGATCCTCACAACTTGAAGCATCTGCTTTTAGGCTGTGAACAAGGTCTGCATTCACTGGGTTTCTTAGTGCTCCTCAAGGATCACAGAATCATAGACTAGTTTGGGTTGGAAAAGACCTTCAAGGATCACCTAGTCCAACCCCCTGCAATGAGCAGGGACATTTTCAACTAGATGAGGTTGCCCAGAAGCACATCCAGCCTGGACTTGAGTATCTCCAAGGATGATGCACCCACCACCTCTCTGGGCAACCTGTTTCAGTATTTTCCCACCCTCACTAAAAAACTTCTTCCTCTTATCTAACCTGAATCTCCCCTTTTTTAGTTTAAAACCATTACTCCTTATGCTATTGCATCAGGCCCTACTAAAAAGTCTCTCCCCATCTTTCTTGACAGACCCTTTTAAGTACTGAAAGTCTGAAATAAGGTCTCCCCAGAGTCCTCCACAGGCTGAACGCCAACTTGACTCAGCCTTTCCTCATGGGAGAGGTGCTCCATCCCTCTGATCATTTTTGTGGCCTCCCCTGGACCCTCTCCAACAGGTCCTTATCTTCCCTGTACGGATGACTCCAGATGGGGTCCTCAACACTCCAGGTGAGGTCTCACCAGAGCTGAGTAGAGGGGAAGAATCACCTCCCTTGGCCTGCTGGCCATGTTTTTTTGGATGCAGACCATGATGATCCCAGCTGCAGCAAGCTCATCTTCTATCAACACCAAAGAACCACCATAAGCTTTAGGCTTGTCACAACATCTCTCCAATCCTACACAAACAGTCTAAAAAGAGCCTGCTGTCTTTCTTAAGTCATTTTTGGGAGACAAAAAAAAGACATTAAAAAATAAAAAGGTCAAATATGTATCTGTGGGTCTTATAATAAAAAAATCTGCATAGGCTGTCAGGTTTCATATGGCCTCTCATGACAACTACACACCAGTGGCCAGATCTCAAACCCACACCAAAGGGGCACAAGGGAAAGAACCTTTCCTTGACAACTTGCGGACAATTTCGCAGGTGTATATAACTGTAATACTTAGCAACCATAGGAAGTATATAAAAACTTAATCCTTTGACTTAAAATCTGGCTGTTAAACCACAGACACACAAATTCATGAGAAGGAAATATGTGTCTTTGCCTTCCTCTGCAGTTTTGAGATGCAAATCAAGATAGTTAAGCATCACTGCTTGATACCGTAGATATTTATGCTAGTTTTATATTATGAATTCTTTAAAACACTTTAAAGGACATCTTTGAAGAGGAAAAAAACCCAAAACCAACCAAACACACACACCCCCCCCCCCCCCCCCACTCCCCCCCAAACAAACTAGATGTTGGAAGAAATTCAGAACTGAAGTTGTAAAAGAGTTTATGCAAAACCAACTTGGGGAGGACACTCACTTTTGTTTCACAGCTTGCTAAATTAATGGGACCAAAGTGAGTGCTTAATCAAAGTCAATATTGGCCTGCTGACTCTCAAGAAACGATCTAAAAGTGCTTTGGGGGCTCTTTCTATGTTCATTATCTTTTCCTCTGTCACTTGGTGTCTCTAATGATAGACGAAGAAGCACTTAAAACGTCTCTACTCAATTCTCTTCACTACTGAAATCTCAAATTAAATACTTATAAGGAAAAAAAAAAATCATATTTAGAATGAGATCGTGACACAAAGATCTTCTGAAAAACAGCCTAGGATAATTCAGCAGCCCCACTGGATCTTGCATTTAGAGCATTCTGAAGTATTCAAGTGACTCAGCAACTCAGTGGTGGGTAATTTACAACTCACTCTTCTTTACAAGCCAAACTGCTAGCTTACAAACTAAAGTGCTTCTTCATCAACCTTTGCTGAATGTAAATGCACCTTACCCAGCTCAAGCAGATGATGTCAAAATTAGTTGTTTAAAACTAAGGGCAAAACACTGAAATACTTCTCTTTTGGCTGATTCAAGATAACTCCATTTAGCTGGTTTGCATTATCCAAGATCAAGGTATTGCTCAAAGCAAGCAGGGTCAAATGGAAATTTCATTTACAGAGTAGAAAATAAAAAGTATCATGATTTTCTAAGGTTCTTGAGTGAAAATATCAGATTAAAATAAATTTGGAAGCTATACAGAGCAGAGATAGGAATTTTAGAGAAAAAAAAACAAACAAACTATTGTATTTTGAAGCAAAAAAAAAGTATTCCTGGAATAAAGTTGCAAAAAATCATATTAGCAAGTAGCCATATAATTGTATGAGCATCCACCATGGAGAATCAAGAAGCGCAATATCTGATTCTCTTGTAACAAAACCAAATGCAAACAGTGCTTTAGTGCTCTGATACTCAGTCCTGATTTTAAATGGCTTACTCAAGAAATTAAATTAAAACCCATTCTTTGAGTATGACAATGGGCAAGAGAATCTTGTCCTACATTTAAAACACCAAAGGTTTACTCTGGAAACAGGTATTGTTGCATTTCCTAGTCTTACATTAACAAAACATCTCTTTTTAAAAAGAGGTAGATGAATTCAGTGAATGCCCAAGAAGAAGGTTTTTTTTTTGTGTAAGGAAAAATAAAGTTCTGATTTTATTCTAAGAATTCAAGGCTAGTTGATCTCATATACAGGCCAACGGGAGACTTGCCAGGCTAAGAACTTAAGGATTTGAACCTAAAGTATTGTCTCATGCTAATACAATATAGTTTGGTTTATATACAAAATGTGTATACAATTATGTTTAATTTGATTATAAATTTTTTTTCTTGAAGTAAAACACTAAACCTTAGTTGCACTAGAAGGACATGCAGCATAAAACACCGGCCACATACGTACTTAATAATAGTGGGCATAAAAATACTAATTAAGATAAAACACTATATCAGAGTACCTGCAATAAACACAAATTAATAAACCAATCAGAAATGTGAGCAACTTCAGGAAAACAGTAACATGCATCATATAATCTCATGGAGATAAGTAAGGGATGTCTAATGTGATTTTTTTTTTTTTAATGGACCAGATAATTTGGGGCATAACTAGGAAAAGTCTCTATAAAGACTGCAGCCTGTAAAGATGCACATAAAATCTGTAAGAATTGGTATTCTACCATAAAGAGAGGGCATGGACTCAGCAACTTTCGGGTTTCAAGCCCTTCCAGAAAGGGTTGCAGAAGAATATGTTTTGTTGGCAACAGCTGGCAATACTCTAAATGACAATATGAAAGAAGAATACACATCCATCTCTAGAGAGAGTAGGAAGAAATACCTTTAAAAATTAGCTAAAGTAGCTTTTCTCCTTCAAAATATGTACTAGCATTTGAAATATACAACCTCAATAACTGTTCCATGTTCATTAAATGCTGTTCAAACAGAGTAAATTGCCTCAAACCAATACTTTTTGATGGGCATAAAGAGCACTTTTCATAGGGAACTTAGGTGCGTTCCACATCACAGTGACCAACCAAGGCTTGGTTAAGTTATTACCCATTAGGAACTGATGGAACAAATGAGAAGTTAAATATTCTGTTCTTAACCAACAAAAGAGTCTGGAGCAGCTGATGAGAAACTGATCATGAGCTAGCAGCGTGTGATCGCAGCCCAGAAAGCCAACCGTATCCTGCATCAAAAGGAGCATGACCAGCAGGTCGAAGGAGGTGATCCTGCCCCTCTACTCTGCTCTTCTCAGACCTCACCTGGAGTATTGTGTGCAGTTCTGGTGTCCTCAACATAAAAAGGGCATGGAATGTTGGAACAAGTCCAGAGGAGGGCCACGAGGATGATCAGGGGACTGGAGCACCTCCCATATGAAGACAGGCTGAGGAAGTTGGGGCTGTTCATCCTGGAGAAGAGAAGGCTGCATGCAGACCTCATAGCAGCCTTCCAGTATCTGAAGGGGGCCTATAAGGATGCTGGGGAGGGACTCCTCATTAGGGACTGTAGTAATAGATCAAGGGGTAATGGGTTAAAGCTTTACAAAGTTTTTGTGAAAACAGGTGAAGTTTAGATTGGATGTAAGGAAGAATTTCTTTCCTGTAAAGGTGGTGAGGTACTGGAATGGGTTGCCCAAGGAAGCTGTGAATGCCTCATCCCTGGTGGTGTTCAAGGCTGGGTTGGACAGAACCTTGGGTGACATGATTTATTGTGAGGTGTCCCTGCCCATGGCAGGGGGGTTGGAACTTGATGATCTTAAGGTCCTTTCCAACCTTAACTATTCTATGGTTCTATTCTAATTAGAGAATAAGAATTCCCTCATTTTCATGCTGTATCCACTTGGGTTCTCACAGTATAAGGTACCAAAAAAAGGAAAATTATTTTTTAGAATGGTAAGTAGTTAAACTGGGAAGTCACTAGGAGGGAGAAGTTTAATAGTTTCAAAACACAACCTGGAAAACTCATTGTAAGACAGTCCATCAGAAACTGTTAAACATAATGATCTGAATAGAAACATAATGATCTGAATAGACCCTCTAGGTCAAGTATGTGTTGGGGAGTCCTCTGGGTAATGTCCCCATTGGCCTTGTCCAAAGTCAGACCTCTTCTGCAAGCATCTCTCATTTGCTACAGGTAGAGACTGGAAACAGGTCTAAATGGCCTGACCCAGCATGGCCTTACTTCTATGAAGAATAAAATATGGTTTATTTCCATTCAGATTTGACTGCATGAATTGCTTCTCAGAAGTCTTCATGCTGCTTCTTTCTTAATTGTTTAGTCTATTTTGTTAAGCAGAGGGAAACTAGTTGTTCTTGTTTTCCTTTCCTTTCAACAGTTTCACCCTTTGGTCAATTTTAGCCAAATCAGAATAGAAAAAACATCTATACAATTATGTTTCATTAAAATAGGCCAACAGCGGAGAAGATACTATGTCCCAGCTGAGAGAACAGCCATGGGGTGAGTGTAACCCTTATAAGCATCATCAAAACAAACCGGGAGACCAAACTCAGATCACAAACCCACAGAAAAAGCATTGGTTTCACAGCACAGAGAATTCCTTCACTCTTAGTATGGTCCATTTCCTCACCTCCAGCTACCACACCCCACTGCACTGAGTAAGAGATGTCCCAGCACACAAAGGGTGGTACATATGGTTTTCTGGATGTTTTCAACACTTACTGAACATCTATATAAATTGTTTGCCATGGCTTTTTTTTTTTGTAATTATTGTCTCATAATTTTTATTTTTTAAATTTTAATTTTCATCTTTCGAAAGAAATAGTGTGTTCACTGACTAAACTCTAGACCAAAGAACATGTTCTCTAGATGTGGAGAAAAAAATGGCAAATACGTACTACATCCAAAAAAAGTTTGAGATTTCAGTGAGTAAATTCCATGGAATACAGCTCTATGGAAAAATCAGGACTAACAGCATGCAGGATATTTAACCTTCTCTTTCAGAATTTCTGGTGTTTAGACACAATCACAGGTCACCTAGAACCATGGAGTGAGCAAGGTCATTAACTTAGGCTAAGTGTTGGGATATGGGACCTCTTATCTTTGACGTATGTTGCATATTGGGATAAATTTTTGTCTCTTTATAATCCCTTATTATATACTAACTGAGCAAATGATAGAAAACCTGCAAGAAAGTTTGTAGAGTTTGGTATCCGAAAAAGTAAAGAATCTGTTATTTGTACTCTGAAACCATACAGGGACTATTTCTTCATAGTGTCTAATACCTGTGACTCCAAATCCCTGTGCAGATGTTGTTCTGGCCAGTACTGTATACTGCTGGAAATAGCTGAGATGGTAAGTATCAGAGCATATTGAGCCACTTTAAAAATCAGTTTCCAGTCTGGAATCACACCATGGCTGGAGAATTCGTATCCACAAGTAGTCATATGAGTGACAGAAGATACAATATTTTGGATGATTGTCTGAATCCATGGCTCTTTGATCTGAAAGTCTTTACAGGTGACTTTCAGGATAGCGGTCTCAAGCTGAATGGCTCTCAGATACTAAGACAGTTAAAAGAATGCACAAAGAAGAAAAGAATAAAAGTGGTTGACTGAAGGAAGATGAAACACGAATATGAGGAGGTGTTGTGTTTTGGTTGACTGGTTTTTGTTTGATTTTTTTTTTTCTAGAATAATAAGAAAGAGAAATTGAATAGCCTTGTTCTCTAAAGAAAATGTAAACAGTTGCTAAAAAGGTCTTGCAAGCAGTTTTCAGCTTGTTCAGTAGGACAACCCATGAAAGCTAAGATGCAGTCAAATTTGTTTAGAACCCATCTTGGACAATGTACTGGGAAGAGTAGAGAGAAATCTGGACAAAGTGGAAACTGCAGGCAGACATTAAAAATGCCTATTAGAAGCTATTTTGGGATTGTTTTCTTTATGTTCTCGAAGGAATTAACTGACACACAGTCCAGTTGCAGCTGCATAACTGCCCCGTGGCTGGAGGTTCACTTAGTCGATTAGAAAACATGATATTATGAGAAAAAATAATCACTGTTGGCAGCACTGCAGCTGAGGACAAGCATATTTTGCTTCCTAACACACTACTGCGCATTAACCAGATGCCGTGTCTATGGCAATGCAACCTTGGCCATGGCAAGCCCTGCAGCATGTTCCCTGTAGAATACCCTGTGTGGACAGTGAGCAACTCTCATTCAGCTCAGGCTGGCAAATAGGACCCTTTGCACCATTCTGTGCCCACTCAGTTTAAATGTGATTCATGTTTATGTTGTTTCCAAGGTTTCCATTGCAAATATGTGTCCACATAACCATTCTGTTTTTTTAATAATGACTTGGATCTTCCACCTAAGAACCCTTCTTAATATGCACATTTTCATTAAAATGTATTTTTTTAGGGTTTTTTTAAGAAAAAAAAAAAGAAGAAAAGATTGACATGAAAGTGAGTGCCGGTCAGATGTTCTTGGAGGGGTTATTTTTACCTTGACTCAGTAGAGCACTGGATGAAATATCTCATCTGCAGCTCTCTGATGGACATGCATGTATTTGATGTTTGTAGGTACTAATGTTTGTTTGCAAAAGGAATTTAAACAAAACAAAAACTAATTTTCTTCAATATTGCATCCAAAGAATACTAATGAATATTACTGAGACCTTCAGACATTCCTTCCCTGTGTAATCACTGAAAAAGATAAAGTCTCTCCAGAATTAGAAGGGATCCACAAGACAGATTATCTGGGAAGGCTTCTGTAATGCTATTTGTTTAGGATATGTGAGAACACATTACAGGAGCTCATTTGGGTCTACTTGGTTATCACACACACGAAGCCCTGCTTTGACAGATTTGCTTTGCATCTGTGTCTCTGCAGTTTCCAGGATCTGAGCTGGTTTAGTCTGTTCACCAAGCTACTCAACATGGACCAAAATTTCTCTGTGCTAAAACTGAATTTCTGATGATATCTAGAGCAGGTGCTATACAACCAGTACTTGGAGGAATTGATCTCATTCTCCACCACTAGAAATGGAAAGCTTCCCACTGAACCAAAGGGGCTTAGAGCAGACCCTAGAAAATAATTATGATTAATAAAACCCCGCATCATTTTCTGTTTCAAAGCACTGTGAAGCTTCTGCTGTCAAAGGAAGCTGCTGCTACCCACCACTGAGGTACAACTCCATGGGTTATATCCCAGTGCATACATTGAAGCACAAGGAATGAGCTGGAGGCAGCTCCGTTGTCATGATGTTGAAACAAACTAGGATGTGGGGACTGCACGCACACCAATGTTTTGTTGCTTTCATGGGCTCAAGCAGCTTGAATAGTTGAGCATATCATTCTTTCCCTTGTCTGAGAAACATTTACTGCTTGTTACAAAAGGTTTAGGGATGGCATACTGTGTAATAGCTTAGATGACTGAAAACAAATTTAAATATAAGAAATGTGCTGGCTTATTTTTTGTATGTTGTAAACACTCTTAGAAATGGCATGGGGCCTTATTAAGTTTGAACCTTAGGTCTTTCAACTTCCTTGAGAAAAGAGAACAAATGGTAAAAGCATGAGGAAATAAGTAACCTCTGTGATTTCCCACTTCAGTTCAAACCCAGATATTTTTGTCAGTTGTTAATTACAGTCATATTTCTTTAACACCTTTAAAAAAGAAACAGCAAGCAAAAGATTTCAAAGAGAGAGGTTGTACCAGCTCAGAAAAGTTCTGATTTTTCCAAATATGAGGTAACCCACTGGGCAAGGAAGATATGTGCTTCCTGCAGACCCTACTGCCTGTACTTCACAACCGAGAACTTTTGATTATTTTCCAAACTCATATTGAAATCAACTGGGTTAGTCACTTTAAAAAGAGGGCTCCTTTGTGCTGCTCTGTAACCCTTCTTTTGTTCGGATTTGGTTTTTATATACTGTTATTGCTAGACACTGAACTAATCCTATATGAAGACAGGCTGAGAAAATAACAGCTGTTCGGCCTGGAGAAAAGGACCTCATAGCAAGCTTCCAGTACCTGAAGGGGGCCTACAAGGATGCAGAGAGGGACTCTTCATCAGAGTCTGTAGTGATAGGGCAAGGGGTAATGGGTTTAAACTTAAACAGGGGAAGTTCAGGTGAGATAGAAACAACCGTAACTATTCTATGATTCTATAATCTTAAGGTCCTTTCTAAATCTAACCATTCTATGCTTCTATTCTGTGATTTTACATATAAATGTCTACCCAAATGCTAGCAGAAAGGCTGTAGCAGAGCAATAAAGAAGTAACTATGCTATTTATTTATTTTTTTACTGCTGTTCCAGTACAATGGTGCTGTCATTGGAACAGTTGTTTCCTGTATTTGGAAGAGAAAACAGAAAAAACACCTAAGAGTCTAAAACGCATTTATGCTTGGGATCTATTTTTAGAGGGTTATTTGGATGGAGTTTTTTAAGCATGGGTTGGAATGTAATTATTTTTACATAGGGCCACAAGTACTACTTTGAAAAAGGCAGATGACCTGTCTTTCTGTTTTTTTTTAACATAGACTAATCAAGCTGTTCTCTTCAAAACTAAGAACTCAGGAGTGCTTAGGCTTCTGCCAGTGAAACCCCCTTCAAGGTGGAGTCAGCCTGTGGACTGGTGGTGGGTAGCCCAGACCAGCAAAGCTCTTGTCATGTCCCGTCAGCTGTTTCAGGTGGCTCCCATTTAGTGCAGGGCCTAACTGCAGAGCCTGGCATCTCCTCATCCAGCCGAGACAGCAACTGAGTGCAAGAAGTGTCCAACCAAAATATCTAAGCCCCTCATGTTTAATTAGCAGGACTACCTGGAAATCCTGCAAGACTGATGGATGAGCAATGTGTCATGGTTTAAGCCCAGCCTGTCACCCAGAACCACGCAGCCGCTCTCTCACTCCCCTCCCCTTCCTTCCTCCCACTCCCAGAGGGGTGGGGAGGAGAATCGAAAGAATGTAACTCCCAGGGTTAAGAACAGTCGAGTAACTAAGGTATAACACAAACCACTGCTGCTACCACCAATAATAATAATGATAAGGGAAATAACAAGGGAACACAATACAACCACTCACCACCCACTGACCGATACCCAGCCCGACCAAGCAGTTAACTGCACCCAGTTTATATAGTGGGCATGATGTGCTGTGGTATGGAATACCTCTTTGGTTAGTTTGGGTCAGGTGTCCTATCTCTGCTTCCTCCCAGCTTCCCCTCCTCCCTGGCAGAGCATAAGACTCAGAAAGTCCTTGGTGAGAGTAAACATTACTGAGCAGCAACTAAAAACATTGGTGTTATCAGCGCTGTTCCCAGGCCGAAAGTCAACCAACCAGGTGGCTTTTTGTAAATGTGCATCCCAATGTTTGAAAGTCACACCACCCACTGCTCTCAGTGTAGTTTTTAACAGCCCATTTTACCGTTCAATTTTTGGATACTGTCCTGGGTTCAGCAGTAGCAGTCATTTTTTCTCCTTCATAATAGTTGGTGCAGTGCTGTGTTTTTGACTTTCGGCCTTCAGATAAGCATATTTAAAAGAAAAAAACTATGACTGCTGCCACCATGAACTATTTACAGTGTACCAACACAATATTTTGCAATGAATAATGACAAATTTTTGTGACCACTCTCCTCACCAGGTGATCCTATAGTCACAAAGTTGTGAATAGAGACAGCAGTGAGCCCAAATTAAAATATATGAACCTATACACTACCTCAGACAGTACCTCATTAACATCTGCCTGCAAAAGGCTGCATAGCCCCATTGACAACTAACTCTTCATAGCTTATGTGTTTCAACACAACCACAGCTGAAAAAACAACAGAAGGATAGACTGTGATGATCCTGTACCCAGAAAAATCTCAGTCCCATTGTTGAATGTCTAAGATACCAGATTATTTGCCATTCATTCTGCCAAATGTATGTAAATCCTCTGATGGCTCAGTGTCCTTGAGGGACTTTTGGTGGATATGTTTGATGCTGCAAATCCCGAGGCTCTGCTGGAGGTTAGGTTTTACAGGATCCTTGCAATAATGATGGCGAATGTCACTATCATTTAAATATTGAACAGAGAAATATTTTTTTTTTCCATTTCATTGCAGAATCCTGGTGGCTTTAGTTGTGCTTTTTTCACATAAAGTGAAATTTTTATTTTGTTCCTGAGGAAGAGCAGTGAGCAAAGGAGCATTGGAGATGGTCAAATACTGAGAAATAGGTCAGGGAACATACTCAGTCATGACTAAACAACCGGTAAGATGATTCACTCTATGCACAGGTGCCTAACATTTGCTGTGTGGGAACACAGGGCGATGACTACGTTGTTCATCATGCCACTGTGTCTTAATACAGAAATCTTTCTTGGCTTTCTGTTGAGTCTGTGTTGTCCTGTGGTTTTTCATGATGTGCCATCTCATATTGGAAGCTATCAGTTACCCAATAAATGAGTAAGCAAACCCAACAGACTATGAGCAATGATGTATCCCTAAGGATGATCAGGAAATCTCCAAAACTCTCATCAGAAAACAAATTCTTGTATTTCTAGGGACCACTTACAGGTCATGTGCACAGGCAGCTTTTGGTCCAGCTCATAAGAAGACAGGGCATGGAGAGCCTGGGTATCCCTAAATATGCCAGCTAATGGGGAGGCACACTGCAGCAGGTTGTGACATTGCATACTGGTTACTGTCAGACCACCACAGCAAATATTACACTAAGGGTTAAGCATGGCCACAAGTGCTTAAAACAGAGCAAGGAAAAGGTTTCTGAGAGGCTAGGAAGGTTGTATCTCCCAGTGTTACATCAGAAGACTGAAGTCCCCACTGCCCAATGCATCACTTGGGATTTAAAGTGCTGTAAACACCCGACACAGTCTCTAAAATTGACTTCATTCCTCTGCAAAAGGACCCTGTGTCCTCTTGTCTCTTGCCTAACCAGGGCTGAAGGTTTCCTGGTTTCTGTGTGCCCCTCGCAGTGTACAGCCTGCTGCCTCCCATCTCTGTGTGCGCAACCGGCTCCTCCGCACGGAGCTGCCACGCTGCTCACTCTAGCTTTGTGCCTCCAGCTCTGCCTCTCCACTCATGTGTCCACTCTCCCAGACTGACAGTCTTGAGGCAGAGCTCAGTTTTAGTTCAAAACCAGGTGACAACTCAGTTCTTTAAATAAATAAATAAATTTAAAAAAGATAAAAAAAACATATGCCACTCATGGCCAGATACAAAATCCAGTGTTGGGGTAACTATTTATAGTTTAGTGGTCTACGGGACAAATCCTGCTCTCAGTTACACTGTTTAGGCTTCAGAATAAATCAGCTGAAGTCAGTGTGACTCAGAGCAGAATTTGTCTCTAAATATTTTAACCGTAGCATGAGTTTGTTGTCTACATGACTGAATTGCCTTAAGAAAATCAGTGTCTCCTCTATGTCTTTGCCAGTGGGGCTGCAATGATCCTTGGGTTTATTTAAGGCAAGAGGCATTCACGCCTTGTCTCCTGCATCTGCACGTCGTGCCGCTCACCTTTCCTTTCATACTGGGTGCTTTGCATGTAGGAGCATTTAACTCTTTAGCATTTAGTGCCAGGCTTCAAATCTCCTGTTTTATTTCTCTGTATTCCCCAGTTTCTTGAGGGCTAATTATAGATGCTCTCCAAGAGCACCGTGTCAGTTGCTGGGGAGTCTACCTGTATATGAAAGACACAAGGGAAGGCAACTTCATCAAATGCTCTAACTGCTACTACAGACAGCTAAATAGCAACATCTATTTGGTTGTCCTTCACAAAGACCTGTCCTCCAGCTGCTTATATATCTCTGGTTTATCTTCGGTTTTGCACTGTCAGGAAAGAGGTGCTTTTCTATTAATAGTTATGATCCAGCAAGGCAAGAAGGTGCAGTAGTATATGAAAGCAGGTGGTCTACAGTTGAACAGTTTATAAACAATAACTAATCACTCAAGACCTGTAGCAGTTTCTAATGAGGACTATAATTGCAAGCCAGGTGGCTGCAGTTAAGAGGAATACATTGTTTTTAAACAAGTTACTTGACTCAACAGCAGTTTTACGGGAGGTAGGACTGTCTACAACATATGTTCTTTCTGCCTCTTGTTTTCTTTCCCCCCCCCCCCCCCTCTTTGCGTGTGTACGTAGGGATGCCCAGTGTCTTCCAGTTTAAAACCCTGTTTTCTGTCACTTATGATTCTGCAGACTTGTAATTGCTCTGGCTGAATCCTGAGTGCTTATGTCAGAGCTAATTTTGGGGGGAATTCAGCATAAAGAATTTAGCTACTTTTCAGATTGATGGTAGGGAGAATAAATGTTGGGGGTTTCGGTTCTTTTGGTTTCTTTTTTCTTTCATTTCTTTTTTTTTTTAATGTTAGAACATTAAAGCAGTGATAGAGCATTTCTTTGTATCTGGTATACAACGGAACTAGACAGAAGCTGAAAAGTGATGAAGGACTTAATGCCTAAAGCCTGTTTCTTTATTATACATTTTAGTTGGTCTAATAATAATTCCTTTTCCTAAAATCTTTCCTTACATTAAAGAATGGTTTTAATTATCATTTTTTTAAAGCCCTGGTGCCCCCTGCTTTGACTAGAGAAGTTGGATCCTGCAGGGACAACATTCATAATGCCAAAGACTTGTGCTGTTTTACTGTTCCCTTGAAAATTCACCCAAACACAGCCAAGTCATAGGCCTCTGAACATGCTCAGAATTTGCAATGAGATTCACAAAAGGTTTCACAAGGAGGGAGCATGGTTCATTCACCCTGGGCTGCACACACTGCTGCATTCGATGTCATCGTTGGAGGCCTCTGGAACAACCTTCTGCCCTGACTGCGGAGGATGAGCTATGTTTATAGGATGTACTGCCCTGCTCTGAGAGGGATGGGAAGATGAGAAAAAGGAGGAGCTAGTAGTGACATAGTGAAGGCTTTGAGGAACTGGAAACAAAATGAGAAAGTCAGAGTAGCCACTGGCAGGCAGGAGCAAAGAAAGGACAAGCAGGAGCAAAGGGTGATGTATTTCTAGCCAATAGGGAATAATTTCCTCTCAATGTCACTCCAGAAGAGACCATCACAAAGTTATGTCAGCAAAGCCACTACAGACTTATTCCAAGGCTGAACCTGTCCCAGATCAGCCTGGGAAGACACTAATGTTTATTTCTTATTTGCAGTCTGTAGGCAGTCTGCCAGTGCTACACTAGAAAGCAGGTATTGGAACTAGGGAGGAGGCACAAACAGCATGCCAGAGACCACCTTCTACAGCAATGCTCACAAACACAGTATCTGTGCTTCTCCTATTGCAAACACCCCAAAATACTGCTGGTGAAGTTTATGTCTCAGCCCAGCCTGTGGCTGGTCCACAGAGAAAAATATTGCATCCACTTCATTAACTCAACTCTACCTTGCCTCTAAATTTTCCTGTTCTGCCCAAGATCTGCCAGTTCAGCACAGTACCACATGACACAACTTCTGAAATTATCCTTAATGCCCTCTTATTTTGAAAAAAACAAAGTAAATAATACAGTAAGGCTCCAGGCTAATTCACTTATGTCATTACAGAGTCAAGGTTGATCCTGAAGCTCGATTTGAAATGACGGACTGAACTTAAGCACTTTCTTAAGTGATTTGCTCTATCGGGGCATACATGTTATGATACACCAAATCATTACAAGACCATATATTAATTTCCACAGGGCTTTCAGGTCTATGAAATTAACACAGCTTTTATGTATAGAGCCCCTTTTTCATTTGATGCAGAGTTTGGAATGTGTGCAGTCAATGTGTCAGGGAACCATGAGAAGAATAGAGACTCACCACCACTTAGGAGACTGAATAACAACCCAGAAAACTGGGTTCTGCCTGTGCAGAATTTGTAAGTGAAGACCAGTAAGTCATTTAGGCCACTTTCCATGAGAAAACAGTGTGTACACTTGTTCCCAAGTACCTTGCTGTGCTGAAATGTGTGCCCCCACTTTGATTATACTAAAATCTCTAAAGATCCTAGCTACACTGAAAATGTTTTGATTTGGGCACTTAGATTTATGGGAGAGTTTTGATCTTAAACTTTCTATACTTCAGCATTTCTGGTCAATAAAATAAGAGAAGTGATATTTCGTCACAAGGATATGGCACTGCAGATTCATAACTCTGTGGAAACAACAGTGACACACTTAATATGTCTATATTCAATAACTGGCTTAGGTAGTGCCATATACTAAAGGATCATTGTGGAAGAAAAAACATGTGAGGAGTACATTACTCTCAATAGATCCAACTTAGAATCTATTCAGATATGTTTTCATGTAATGCCAAGATCTAGTTCCTACACTGACTGTTTTTTTCTAAATATATACAGAGGGACAGGTAATGACTATATGATGGCAACTTCATATAAAAAATATTTTCCCAGACTGGAAATATGATCATAAAGGTGAAGAGATGTTGGTTTGGTGTTGGTTGTATTTTTTGTGTGTGTGTTTTTTTTTTTTTTGTGGTTTTTGTTGTTTTTTTTTGTTGTTGTTTTTTTTTTTGCAAAAGGACTATTTCTAAACCTCACCCTCTTCCTCACCTTTCCTAGAGTCGTAACTTCTTTGCTTTGTGGTTTGGGAAATTCACAGTTTTTGTTTGGACTAGTTTTAAAAAGTAGAATACAAACATGTCACTTAATAATTTTTGGCTGTTGCTGGAAGACTTAGTATCAATTTATAGGGCTGCATTCCAGACTGCAACAAACCCACTTACAGCAGCATGAGTTCTTGATTTTGGAGAGTTTTTCTGTTTCCTTCTGAGTGTGCACAAAGATGAAAGTCCAGGTTAAATACTATACCTTGTTTATAACTTTATTTTAGCCCAAGTTGACATCTCCTTTGTCCTCAGGGCTACCACCCTGCATTTCCTCAAGAGGATGGCATAGAATCATAGAATAGTTAGGGTTGGAAAGGACCTTAAAATCATCAGGTTCCAACCCCCCTGCCATGGGCAGGGACACCTCCCACTAAACCATATCACCCAAGGCTCTGTCCAACCTGGCCTTGAACACTGCCAGGGATGGAGCATTCACAACCTCCCTGGCCAACCTATTCCAGTGCCTCACCACCCTAACAGGAAAGAATTTCCTCCTTGTAACCAATCTAAACTTCCCCTGTTTAAGTTTTAACCCGTTACCCCTTGTCCTATCACTATAGTCCCTAATGAAGAGTCCCTCCCCATCATTTACTGGAAAATACCATTGTCTCAAAAAGGACTTACTGGTATTTCTCCCAAAGTTCCAGAAGTTTTATGTATGGAGGTCTTCCAGGATCAGACAGGTAAAGCTCTCTTAGAAGTGCAAGATGGAACTAGACAATCTCCAAAGGTTCATCCAACCAACTTCTCTATGTGTGAAGTCTGGACGAGGAGGGGTTCTCATAAAAAGGCAAAGGAGATTGTCCGCTTGCATATGAGATTCTATCCCAGTCATTAATTTATTTTTTTCCACATGCTGATGTACAGCAAGGGATGAGCATCTCCCAATTTTCATCTGTGCTCCCTTTCCTGCAATGCACATTTCCATGATTGCACCCAGTCAGGGAGTGCTGTATAATGTTCCATCTCTATGCATTGCGCATGCACGAAGGGCAAATTTGCTGCCTCTGGATTTTTGCATGGGGTGTTGAGATGGGTTAATTATTTGTCAAGAGGGACTTGAGCAATAATAAGTGACTTTATGACCATCTTTACCACTTGGTAGAAAGGTTACATTTAAAAATTGGCTTTACTGTACTGGATTTTAGGTTAAGTTCAAAATGCAGCTTCCACTGTTAGAACTGAAGGGTCATATAAAATTCAGTGCAATAGAATATTTATAAGTATCTGGGATATTTGTAGGAAACACAATAATGGGAGAATCAGAGCTTACAGATAGAGGCGAGAATTGTTAAATGGCAAATAAAAACTCCATTTTTCCAGCACTTAACCCTACATATAATAATAATTATTACAAATCTGAGCAATGATTAAATTTCATTCTAAACTCTAGTTAAATGTATGTGTATGGGAAATTATTTTCGTTCTAATAACTTGCACGCTGTTAGCATTCAGAGGATTGATGTGCATGAACATCACACATCTCAGAATGCTTTCTACATGCCAGCAAGGTGCAGGTATTCTTGGAGGAGGTTTGGAGACTTACATGCCTCAATTCACATATCTGGGGAGGAGCAAAGTCCTGTTTGTTTACAGCTTTTTCTTTCTAATCACATAATTATGTCTTTGAAGGCAGACATCTGACAAAAGCACTGAAAGTGAACAAGGTAAACCTGCAGCAGCTTTTGCTCCTGCTATTATCTCATCACCTGTCTTCAGCAAGATACAAGCAGTGATGTGCAGGGTGTGTGTTTGTGCAAGGCTATCATTTACCTTGGTGGCATGTGCCACCACAATTATCCCCCTGAAATACAAAAGTAAACTGTTGCAGAAACAGAGGGCATTCAAATGGAGGGTAACAGAGCAGACCTAATTAGCTTTAAGTACCTGTAATCCTAGGAGATTTTACGTAATGATAAAAGCCAGTGAAAGTCCCTCAGGTATGAGTAATAAAAGCCCAGCCAGGTTGGTGACATACCAGGTGCTGTATGTCAGCTCAGCTGAATACAGCCTATTGATCCAGAAGTTGCCTGTATTTTCTGCTACAAATTGAATTTAAATTGCTTACATGAAGAAGACATCTGGCAGTTTAAGGTTTACCTGTTTCGTATTTCAAAATAATTTTCTCCACCAGCAAATAAGTAGGAAAGGGTTCTTTTGAAAATAAACCAAGCAAAGCTTTTTAAAAGATGTAGACGTGCCTGTTTGCAATGCCTGAGGTTCAAGCAGACAGTTGATATCTGAGAAATAATTTCTGAATTACTAAAATAATAAAGTAACTAAGTTTGCACAGATTAAGAACCTGCACTGTGTCTTCACTCTTGCTGAATAAAATACCTGACTCACTGGATGAAATAACATAATAGCACTAGCAAAAGGTATAGTCCTCATTTAAATTAAAGACTTCATTTTTTTTGGTGGGGGCTCTTTGTTGGTGTTTTCTTTTTTGTTTGGTAGCTTGTTTTGGGTTTGTGTTTTTTTTTTGGGGGGGGTGTGTGTTTTTTTGTTTGTTTTTTTTTTTTTCCCCAATTCAAGGATATTATGACCAGTTAAGTTCCTAGTTTATGGTTACAATTTTTATTTTGTTTTATAAATGCCAGTGTACCTAACTTGTATTCTAACAAATGCAGATCACGTCCTGGAGGTTGTTGTGCAGAGCAAAATTTTTTTCTGAATATTTTTTTGGGAGAGTTGTCAACCCAGGAGCTTCATATGACCTCTTTCTCCAGCCATCAAAGCTCTGAACCACCTTAATTTGTTTTCCAGCCAAAGAGGCTGTCATTTTGAAAACGCTTGTTCTGATCCCATAGGGTTACACTACAGTTTCCTAAATGCTTGAAATCTTAGCTCTCATGGTAGTTTAAAACACTAAGAAAATATGGGATCTGTTTATTATGGGCCTCTGAATTAAGGGTGCAAATTTAACGCTATGTTCTATATCAACAAATGAATATAACTCACATTAATGTTAGGACAAACTCTGTGTGGATGTGCAAACGATAAAGCCAGTTTAGATATCATGAAAATAGGAGTGGGGGGCAGAAGCACCTTCATAATAACAAGAGGCATATGAGATATCTTTCAAAAATGTTTTTATGTGCCTGCTATGGACTGCTAATACACCAGCCTGTTTGTCTTTCTCATAAGGCACCTTAGCTGCTGTTTGGACAAAATCCATTTGATAATGAAACAAGATGCAGGCTAGACAGCTGCTTTTTTCTCACTCATTTCACTCTGTTATTGGTTAACTTAGTGGAAAAATGTAAATTTTCCAGGGACTTTAGGTTGAAGGTATCCCAGCCAAGGTAGATGTATGCTTGACTTGAGGTCTAATTTAACTCTTGTGTAGTATTGATCGGCTTGGCCCACCAGGGATCTTTAGAGTCTTCCTTTGCCAAAGGTAGACAATGGCATGAAAGTAAAGTGTAATAAATGCCCCGTCCAGTCCCATGTCGATATACAACTGCTTTTTTATTTTCTCCTTTTTTGCTGTTTTGAGTGCATCAGTATTTCACGTTTATTGTAGTGTGATGAAACACCTTTCAAAATGGCCAGAGGGACACTCAGAAGTAAGCATTTAGACAGTACAAATTGGAGTGAACAGGAGGACAGTTAGCAGGGAATAATTCTGAGGTCAAAGCAAGCTGAATAGGAGCTGAATCAGCTAAAAGCAGAGTTGAGCGCGACAGTACCTACTGCAAAGTAAATATAGATTACATTCCTTTAGACAAATTGATCCACTGGAGGATGATAGGTCTTCCAGAAAAAGAGGTTGCTACAAAAGAATTAAGTATTTTACACTGACATATATACAAAGAAACCTTAAACACAGTAGCCAGAGACATATTACCAGGATAGTCCATACTTGGTCCTCACATGAAAAATTTGCAGTGCACTGCAAGATTTAAAGGTCCACAAGTCTTCACATTCCTGTGGATGATGACCAGTATTCTGCCCTGTAAGCAAAGCATAAAGATTTAGCTGCTTAACTGAGCAATAATTTTCACTCAGGCAAGTGGACAAATCATAAAATGGCAGAGTAATTCAGGTGGGAAGGAACGCTAGGAGGTCTCTGGTTAGACCTCCTACCCCAGCAAGGTCAGTTCTGGGGTCTGATTTGGCTGCTCAGGGCTTGAACCACTCGGGTCCCACAAACATTCAAGGGTGAACTCAGTACACTTGGCAAAGGTGAAAGAACATTTTGATCAACAAGTCTGTCCTCAACAGAGGTAACTTGACGAACAACAACCAGAACCTTGGATATGGAACCACAGCAGTTTGTCAAGAACAGCTCTCAAGTTTTCTAAGGAAACTACCAAATTCTTGAAAAAGGTGATAAATGAAATGACTTTGTGAAAGCTCTTCTCTCTCTCCATTGACCCTACAAGTGATCTAATTGATAATTTTTTGGCTCCTGAAAAAATGTGGCCATTGTGTGCTTAATTATTTTTAATCAGTAAAATACCTGGGGAGGAATACACAATCGCATTCACCAATAAACATGCCATTGTCTAACAATTGCAACTGTTTAAACCTGTTTGATCATTTAAAACCAGACTGTATCAGGAGCTCAATGTGAATAAATAAACATGGCTCCACAAAAAAAAACAGATACGTCTTTTCAGCATCACACTACAGAGATACAGGGACCTAAACACACAGAGAACTGTGCAGAATTGTGACCTCAGTAAGTGATAACCTTGCAGGGCAAATAAGAAGAAATATAGTTAAAAAATAGAAATTATTATTTCCAACTTAGGAATGTGACGCACATATTTGTAAAAATATCCTGACACTATTTGCAAATATTTCCCCTCTCTTTCCAAAGCTTATTCTAGACCAACCGAACCCTGAAGGCACTGAGAAGATTTGAATTCAATGCTCTTCTTAAAGCTGAAGATCATGATACATTTCTGCTGGGTCTCTCTGCAAGCACACAGGTGCTTGAAGAGAAAAGCACCCTTTTCTCTGTTCAGTGGCACACCTTTCTTGAGGGACTACCCAAATGTGCACAGCGAATAGCATTATGGAGCTTGATTAAATGGAAACACAGCCACATTTATAGGAGAACTGTACCCAGAATATCTTCTCAGTGCTTTAAAAAAAAAAAAAACAAAAACAGAAACAACAAAGAAAATTAGATTGTTTACGACAAGAGTGTGCAAAGCTACAGGAGTGATGATACCATTGCTGTGACTTGTTTTTCAAATCAGAGTGTACAAGATAGCACATTATATGGCACCAGGATTTCATCAGCACATAGGCAAGTCTAATGGATTTCCACGCTCAGCACTCTTCTGCCAAGAAGCTGACTTTTAATATGGGAAATAGACTCCTGCTCAAGATGGAGTAGTCCTGGAGTAGTCCTGGTCAACCTCAGGGGTCCAAGCATCAGTGCAACCTTTTTGTCAAAGCAGGAGGTGTTTTGGAAGTGTGTCCATGATGGAGTGTAACACTACAGGGGGTGGATTTAGATGGAATCAATAATTTTTATTTGAGCTAAACCTACTTGCACACACAGTAGTGCTGTCTTTTGGCAGTCTTTTTGCAAAACTGGGCTTTATTGTCTGGAATTGGGAGCAGTATTACCAGAAGAGATTAGCTTTATATATAGTTCATATTTTTTTCTTGTTCATGTTGTTTGCTGTCTATGCTTACCTCCTGAGTAACTGAGTATCCCGAGTTTTTGAGGATAGGTAACTTTGTGATTACATTTTTCCAGCCTAAAAGCCATCAGCAAAGTAAATGGGGCTACTCTTGTATCTGTAAGTGCTTAATGCCTGATGTAAGAGTTGCATGATCTAGCTCAGAAGTAACACAGTTACCTCAATTACTGTAGTCCCACAAGGCTATTTACAGCAGTAAATGTTGTAGGCTTGGGCTCTGGTATTATAAACTCCTCAGGGCAGCACGATTGTACACAGGATCTCATCGGTAGTTAACAAACAAGTCTTCTATCAGACACTAGCCATTTTTTGTATTAGGCTCTTAACTTACTTTTATTTATATTTCTACATCCAGAAATGAACACAGTGTTACTAAAGCTACAGCAAAGCACAGTCTCACCGTATCACTTTCCTAAAGCAATGTGCCACAGAAAGACACCATGTGTACTTTTGTGTTTTTTTACATTGTTATCAGGGAAAAATACGTCTTGCAATTTCCCAGGGGGCTCCCTGGGACAGTGTCTCTGTGTGAAAGGGCACCATGGGGCTGCCTCGGACAGTTTTCTTTCAATAAGTTTGGGGTTTTTTTTCCTATTGTAACCACTCTGCTCTGCTGCTTCACTGATTTCCCAGCTGCTCTTCTTCTGCAGTGTCTGAAGTCGAATGCAGAAAATCTGTAGCTGAACAGCTCAGAAATCAGAAGCCGATCATGGCAAGCATGAGAAAACCATGAATACATCTTTCTCTTTAGACATAATGGTTTGATTCTCTGTTGCATGCTGTAAAAATGTGTAAAAATGTGTAAAATGTTTGTATGCACACTTTACAGACAGAAATAATTCTGCAAGGTACCAAATGGGGGATAATAAGACCTTGAGTATCCCACTTCAGAGCTAGCATAAGAACTGCAAAAGGTGCAAGGTTCCAAACACAGAAACTTACTTTATTTTATTGTTACTTATATCCACATGCAAAGCTGTGAGGGTCTCAAAGTTACAGTTTAGGCTAGACCTACGTACAAGGAGTTAACTGTCCCAGGAGCATTGAGCTTTCCCTGACAGTGGACAGCTATCACTGTTACGTGAGCAAATGACAACAGCGAAGGCCTTTCCAATTGTTTATCTTTTTCTATGTAATGCCCCAGAAGGCATTATTTCTTGTGTGACTTTACATGGGGAAAAAAACAAGGAAACTAACAATGTCTTTCCAATGTCAGCTGCTAGTATATCCACAATGTATTTTTGCTCAGTTAAAAAGTACTTTTTTAAAATATATTATAAAAATACATGCATGTAACAAAACAAATTCTGCTGGAATGTGCAATATGTTTTGAAAGTTAAAGTAGAATCATAGACAAAATTGGATTGAAATGATCTAAAAAGGTCATTTTTCCCAAGCACAAGATGGCCTGCTCTTCCTGAGAAGTTTGTCTAGCCCATTATAGTCAATTTTCATTCAAATGATACCAGTAAAACCACAGATTTGATATCAGCAAAATTCTTTGCCAACCTACGGTTCATCGTTATTATTCTGGAAAAGAAGGAGGGGTAGCAAGAGGAACAACATTTGAATAATAAAAGCATAATGTATGACTACTTCCATAATCAATCTTTTTGACTTCTTCATTTGAAATATTTTAAACATAAAATGTCATTCAAATGCATTTGTAAAAAATAATGTAAAAAATATTCATGACTGAAGTATGTGGTGAACAGCTTATTCCACGTGAAACAGGGTTATATTTAATAAAAACCTTTTCAGAAAAATTCATATTTACTTGGTTGAAACTTCTAATTCTTCTTTTTTTTTTAGAAAACAGACTGAAAAATTCAGTGCTTTTTCATGACTTTAATTAAGTGAATCTAGTAAACTGTCTACTTCATCCTCCCTGACAGCAGTATAATAGACAATATACTTCTTAAACAGATGTTATTTAACTTCTACATATTCATATTTTGGTGTATATGATCCATCAAATCTCTCACCAAATTGATTCTATTGAATTTAATTTTTTAATGTCATCTTGATTTTTTGATTATTTTGAACATTATAATTTCCAGGTGTGCTTCTTGTTTTGCCAATATGCTTGCTTTATGCAAGAATACCTATACCCTTTCTTTTTTTTGCATCCCTCATGGTGACAGGTATTGCCTACACTTACCTGTCTGGTTAAAACCTAACTGTTTGATTCAGATGTATTAGAAACCTTCAGAGACAGGTCCTACTGCTGCTTGCTTCAGGAGGTGTGATTGCTAAGGCCTACCCAACAGACCAATGTAGTGTGGCTCAAAGAAATTAGGCAACATCCCTGAAGGTGCCAGTACATAGAACCTGAGCAACACAGCCTTCCTTTTCAGCAACCTACTCCAGCAAGCAAGTTGCTCTTACTACCTTACAAGAACCCAAACCCACCATTTCCATAAAAACCAGTGAAAACAAGGAATCATCATTTCTGAGAAGGTTATAAACACAATTTCAGTATTTCCCAGCATGTACCTAAGCACAACCATTGCTTCTGTCTCCATTTTTATCACTCGAGGCAATGGAAACTGTAGTTTCTATATTTAATGCATTGAAACTGCCTGGTCTCCAAGGTAGCAGGGGTATCTATATACACTAGTAGAATACATTTCAGGCTCAATCACTTTGAAAGCCTGGATAATAGACGAGCACTTGTACTTTGGATAACAAAGTTATTTCCTTTAACATCAACAAGCTGCTCAGCTAGTAACTGCATCAGGCATTGATTTTGTTAGCCTGTTTGTAGGCACTGTAGGGGGCTTTTTAACCGATAAAACTAAAAAATTTACAGATCATTCTTCATGTGCATTATTTCACAGAGCACAGCTGACAGGAGGAGCTACATTAATTTCAGAATTGCTGTTTTGAATGTCAGTGGAACATCTGTAGAACCAGCCCTGGATCTGTCAACTGCAACCTCCCCATTTTAAGATAGATTGAAGCCTGAACTTAGATATCCAGCCAAATTTTATACCTGGTTCTTATTGGGACTGTAAATGTGCATTCACTTCTCAGATTTGCATCTTAGATCCTGTACTAATCGCTTGAACATGCAACTTGATTCATATGTGGGTTTCTTTCAGCTATATACTCAGGTCTATGTATTTCAATGGGCCAAATATCTGCTTATTTACTTATTTGCCATTACCAAGTGCTAAATTGAAAGTACCGTAAGCTACTACTTATATATTCCCGGTCATCTTTTTCTTATAAGAAATGCTTGATCTACATTTTTTCCTTATTTCGCATACTCTCTCTGAATAGCAGCAGTACTGCAATGCCCAGCACAATCCTCCTCCCACCCCTCACCATCTAACTCCTATTATCGGTAAATGGAACTAGGCATGTACATGAAAATGAAAGCAGATCCCTTAGTGTAAACTTTTTGACAGAAGTGTTTGTAACAACTTCTCAAAAAAACCCATGTCTCGTTTATTTTCCCCTTTCTTCCTCCCAGCTTTATGTCAGTCATCAATCGAACAGAAGACAACTCATTTCATTTCTGTGACACACAATGATGGACTTGTGTTACAACCCTGACTTATTTTGAGAACTTCAATTTCTCAAGCTGAAAGCCTGAATGTCCCATGCTTGGAAGGGCTATTGATCTGATGTAGATGGACAGCTCAAGAGGAACTGATACATTCCTTACAGCAATTTTTTTTCTGACCACTACATAATGTAGACTTTCTGGTTGTTTGTTGACATCTAAAAACTTTGATTCTGTGATTTAACTGATAGTCTTTGCTGTTTCTACTCAATATTTCCCCGTACCATTTGATGTAGGAGTTATTTATTATCTACTACCTGGAATGGAAAAGCTGGTTCACTGTGATAAAATGTATGAATTCATAAGGCTGCAGGAACCTATAAATGCACATCACAATAGTACAGCTGCAAATGTAGACCACTTCCAGATCCTAATCCATCCCAGTGCCTTTCAGGAAATAAAATGTCACCGTGAAATGGGTTTGGATACCCACTCCCTGCCTTGGACAGGAGAGACCAGCTATTACATGCCATACAGATCACCTTGCATCAAGAACAGGTGGAATAAAAGCTCACACCACAATTTAATCAAGGAGGCTAGTTTTGCTTCAAATCAAGATAAATACCAGATATATGTTTCTCCTCCTTTCTGGGTTTTCCCCAGCTTTGCCTCAGCTCTCTTGTGCTTCTCCTGTGTGGAAAGCAAGTACCTATCAAGCACAGGGACATCACCAAGATGGCAGAGCCCCAGCACCGTGCCAGCAAGAACAGCCTTTTGGCTGTCTGCAAATCACAGGAAACAATTAATTCCACTCTTAATGATTTATGCAATTTCTTTGGACTTACTCCTGTCTTGTGAGGTTTTCTGTTTTTTCTATTATAGCTTAGAAAACCAAATGAGAGTCTTTGAAAATGGGGGCAGCCACTCAGCCAAGGTAGCTCTATGTGACAGAATTAGTGTATGTTAATACCAGCCCAGAATCAGTCCCCAAGTTTCATTATTAGCCTTGCCTTTAAAGGAGGACCTCCTCCTACAGGACTAATTTAGAGCAATGAAAATTAAACTCCATCTCATCTAATAGTCAAAATGATCTGCAGAAATTGTCCTCTTTTAAATACCAATTCAACCCTTTTCTGTCACAGCAGGCTAGTGTATTAGTTATTTTTTTCTTCTAAAAGCCAAATACCATTCAAGCAAAACAGTCACTTCCACATTAATTATATGAAAGCAAAAACAAGAAAAAAAAAAGAAAAAAAAAAAGTGAAAACAAGCACCATAAGAGAAAAAACAAAAAGGATATTAAAGCAGTTTATGAGAACCTAGATTGTGCAACTAAAGCATGATGTGGTCTTAGATCATTACTTGCTGTACAGAGCCAGACTTTATTCTTTGATTTGTGCATAGGATCACAGTTTATTATTATTATAATGGTTATAATTTTGTTGACATTTGAAAGAAATAAGGAAGGAATAGAGATCAGAGGTAAACAAGGTTGCTGCAGAGAAAACATCTGTGATTCAGCCAATAAAATGTTCGCACCAAAGTGTGCTAAAAAACTGAAATAACTTGCCCCTCCCACCTTCCTCTCCCTCCAGTCTCTCTGTGATAGTATTGAGCTCTTTATTTGAGTTAAATTCACAGTAAATGATAAACAAAGCCTTTTGGGATCCTGGAGTATTAAGGGCAATCATAATGGACTACTTGGAAATGATGGGTCAGATTCTTTGCCAGTTTAACCCATGGCACCAGAAGACCCCAGCTTGCTAGCATCTGATTAGTAGTGCAGAAGAGTCCCTTCTGCAAGGTGGAAGATACCAACAATTACAAAAGAGTCATCCATTTAGGTGCCCCTTCCAACTTGAGTTGGTATCATTTATCACAAAAAAAAACCCAAGCTAGTGGGATAGCAAGGCCTTGGAAAACTGATTCAGCTCAGGCTTCTCAAGTTTTTTCACAGGGTGACCTATATTTAAAGAACTCTCTTTTTTTTTTTTTTCCAGCACAAAACTACCATCTCACGCACAAAATCCCACATAGTATCTGTCACTGGCACCTCAGAGGAGCAAAGTATTAGCAGAAAGCTCAGTATTTTTCTATTAATAACTTCTTTACTCTCACACTGGAAGATACGGGTGGCTCAGGACAAGGCAGCTTTCTGATTCCCATACCAAAAGGCCAGAAACATTCCTCCCAGCTAGCTGTGCCATGCGCGTGGTCACCACTCCTCTGGGCAGCCCAGAAAATTCCTGCTTTCCCCAGTGAGAAGTAGCAATGCTCCCAGCTTTTTCCGCTGGAGGCCCATTTTCCAGCTCCCTCACACCCATCACTTGTTACCTGCAGGGTGGCAGTGGGTGAAGGGAAGGCTTCATTTCTGGCAGTCTCTCTTGAGCCATTCACAATATGGAAAAATAATAATAATAGTAAAAAATTTTAAAAAGGAAAAAAAACAAAAACACCACCAAACCTGGAAATTCCTGGTTAAAGCCTCTACTTATACAAAAAGCATAACAGCTTGCATGAACTGCAACACTATGACTATGGCTGTTAATGCTTCCAATGACAGTTTTCCAAATTACAAAGTGCAGAAGACTGGTTAGGAAAGCTGATGAGAAAGAGCTGAAGGCAGTGAGGGTTTTAAAGGACATCAGAAGCAAAAGGTGCTTCTTTAGATTGCCTTCCCTCTTTCACTAATTCCTTTATGTACTCAGATATTTTTTTTTCTGGAAAACGTCACTGCAGCAATGTCCAGATAATTAAAATCTTAAATACCATCAGACCTACCTCAGATCCCTGTGTTAACTTTGCTATTACCATTCCTGTACATACACTCCCCTGTACTGTTACTTTTATGTTCACAGTCTCCTAGCTTTCAACCACAGTGATTTTTGAAATAAATACTGAGTGAAGTGGCACAAGAAGCGTTACTAAAATACAAATGTACTACAGCTATCGCATTTTCACTCTGCACTCTACATAAATGCAAGGAGCTTTTGTTAAGATTTCTGTTTCAGAAATACATGGTGTTTACTGCCCATGCACTTGAAGGGTTTTTTCTTTCCTTTAGGCAGGAGGAGTCTCAAGGAAGAAGAGTAAGCTGCTTTTCCAGGTGTTGGAACAGTGCAAAGTAATTGAACCATATTCATGGATGAGAGCCATCTAACTTGTACGGCCAATAGTGTGTTTTCCGCTTTGGCAGTGCTTTTTTTCCAGGTGGAATAGTCTTTCATCCACATAAGGGAAACTCTTGTTTGTCTCTCTCAGGTAATGGTCTGCAATCATCCAGCTGCAGTAAAATATGGAACTTCTATGCATTTATATATACATTGTATGCATGCATGCACATTTACGTCGTTCTCATGCATTACGTATATTGCATGCTGCATACTAAGTTAACTGAAGAAAAAGTAAGGGCATTTTTTCCTGTTCTGTTAATGCCAGAAAGCCCAGCACAGCAGCAGGAGAGAGCTCTTTTACAACACAGACTCTCTAGACCAGGTTCCAGCTGTCAGAATTTTATGTCCTTGAGATAATTCTGGAATAACAAAGTGTCATGCATGTCCCTGCCAGTATACGAGATCAGCACATGAGATCAGACATACAGATGTTGCCTCCACATCCACCCACTGGCATCTTATTATCAGTTTAGTTAGTATCCTCCACCCACTTTCAGCCAACTAGGAAGTCAGGAGTCGTAATTTGTGAGAATGAGCTGTATAGCAACCATTTATCTGAGAAACAAACCTCTGCTGCAAAAACTTAGGAAACAAATAAGAATCTTGGGGAGATTTTCTGTCTTGGCTCACGTAGGTAATTAACAGGGAATGCTGTGATTATGCAGTCCCATGTGCAGTGGTACCCCTTAGAGATGAAGGAAGGGACATGAATTAGCACTAGGTATAGAAAAACTTGTTTTAATTGACTGTCGAATGCATTGTCTTTGGGAAGGAACATCACAGACCAATGCACCTGACTCCCTTCACCCTTCTTCCCTGCCCATGTTAAGAAATACAAGGTTGAGTGCAAAGTCAGGCTTATGTATACTGCTATAGGAAATAGCCATGCCATAGTGTCAGGGAGGCAGAAGAAATGGTCAACCTCTGCCTTCACTCTCAGGGACCAGCACTGCCAGACAGCCACGGCCCTCAGGTAGGAACTCATGAACAATAATCACAAGGGTCAGGAAGGAAATTCCTTGATATCTCAGGTCATCAATGGATTTCCAGCTGCATTATTATTTCTACTTGTTTAATGTGGCAATCTAACCAGTGCCATGCATGGCACATAAAATTATGTAGAGGAACAACTGAGTAAAAGTAAGTGGAATATTGTTAATTACTCGGTTAATAAATCCAGGAACAAGGTGGTTTTGGATTCATTGCTATACAGACTGCTATGCTGGCAAATGGGGAAAGACATCTGCTCAGCCCAGGCCTCTGCTGTCTGTGTGTGTGATCACACCTTTCTAACAAGCATCTTAAAGCACTTCCTGAGCAGAATGAATTAAGTCTCACTTTAGACCCCTCTTGCAGCTTTGGGCACCAAGAGGTTAAACAGCTCAGAGGAATCTCTGAGCTGGGTCAGTCAGGCTGAACCCCAGGGATTTGGTCCCCATGACGGTCGGTGCTGCAGCAGAAGTAGGTCCAGCTCTATCAGCCGCACATCCCTGCACTCCCCAAAAGAGGAAGGACAGGAATTTGCCTGTTATGTTTTTCCTCCTTTGCTGCAATTATGATTCCTTGCTTAAGTTTCCAATCTTTAATTGGGTTGGAAAATTATAGTCACAGCACTGGGGGGGGGGGGGGGGGGATATCCCAGCTACTCTGCCTGACTCAGACGTCTGTTTTCATTTACTACATCATGCTCCTGAGTTACTTTGTAACTAAACTAGAATAAGGACATCTGGAATTTAAAAGATGTTCTGCCCTTCCTGGTGGCTCTGCCTCTCTATGTGCATAGCGAAGTTCTCGGGACTATCTCTGTAGGGGAGTTTGGCCTGGGTAGCTTTATGTAGGAGGTGATATAAATAGATAAAAGCCTCACTCATGGAATATAAACTTATTTCTACATATACCTTCCTCACTGGCACACAATGTAATGTAATCTATGTGACTCTTTCTTGCCAGAGAGGCCCACTCACAAGTTTTCTGTTTAACAGAGTTATTAATGTAACATTTCTGTTTCCAGGGAAAAAAAAAGTGCCACTAGAGAGAAAACTGCTTAAGCTTCCATTGCAAAACTCACAAATTCAAGTAAACACTGTACTTTCTTAATCAAGTCCTCTGGTGCGATTAAGCAAACCATGGAGGGTTAAAAGTGGTTTTTCTTGCACCTGTCTCCCCACTGGCAGAAGCAGTTAGAAGTTTTCTGATAACAGAGCTTGCTCTTGCCTGGAATTCAAAGACCATTCACCTGATGGCAATGAAGGAGGCTAATTTAGTTTAAATCCCCTCCTTGAAAGGGGAGGGGGAGGAAGGTGTCAAGAATTATGCAGAGCAGTAAGGAGCAACCTGGTGCAGTTCTACTTCAAAAGTTTGAAGTACATCGTTGATGCAGAGCTGAGTTCAGAAAACTGCAGCCTGGGACAGCTGTACCGTGTGCAGGTCTTTACAAAAGGGGCTTTGAAAATCAGACTTTCAATTCCAGTTCAGATATAGACAATTTAAGGTTAAAATTAGTAGTAATAGAAAGCTTCCATCTTACTTCTCTTCTTACTTCTCTTTTTATTTCCCATCAAGTTCTCAGAATGTATAACCTTAGAGGGTAAATCATGAAGTATGCTAAGTGTGAAGGTTTTGACTATTTACAAGTTATCCTAAACTAGTACTTGGTACTTTGCAGAACAGTGACAGCACTCAAATGTGTAGTTACTGTATGATCAATTCTAGGTGACAGCAATAGCTGGTCATACTTAATGTCAAGTCAGACTGTCAGTTATGGCTGTGGAGTTTTTCTGACTTCAGATGGTAGCATATGATCCAAAATACCAATGGGCTTCTACAGTTAAATTTAACTTATAGAAGTACAGATAGCTGTTAATATCCATGGACTGCTTTTTGACAGCAGAAGTTGAAAAAAATCTTCCATTGCTATAACTTAAGTCTATAAATCCATCATTTTATAAATATCCCATTGTACTCTTAAAATACATAGGCCACATATAAACAGGTTTTCTATTTTAAAAGGTAGTAATTTACTGCCCCTTTTCTCATTATAGAAAATCGCTAGACATGATTGCAACTGATAGACTTGACTCAATTGCACATGTCTCTCACGGAGCATAAAAGCTGAAATGCAACTTCCAATTCAGAAAAAAAAGCAACAAAACAACAACCAAAAAGCCACATGCGTAAAGAAATTCAACTTATTTACTGTCTTATTGTGAAGTCCAGAGTGACAGAGCTAGAGGATACTACCTTTAATTCATAACACTCCAGCACCACAGCTGTAGCTTTACAAGACATCAGAGCTTATTTAAACATCTTTCTCATGGGCAAATTGTGCCAAAGCCAGAACTAGAATATCTACCTTGGTCCACTGGCAGACCAGTCAGCCCCAGAAGCGACTCCCTCATGCACAGCTTTGACCTCAAAAACCAAGCCAGTACTACTCCTCTTCCCTTTCAACATTATTAAATTCGTACTCAGTTAAGACAAAATGCAGATCTGCACTGTGACATCTCATGAAATTACAAAGACTACCTCTGAGCTGAAAAAAATGGGAAGCCATTAATTTATTTTCAATCTGAGGTCATTGATAATTACCTCTGTTTTAAGTATTTGTATAGTGTACTGAAAATAGACAAAGTTCATCCTGAAGTGCTAGCACATTCTTCCATTAATCTCCAGCTTAGTCCCTTAAAGGAGGAAGTAGCAACTTTGTAATGATAAGGCTAGTGGCAGCAGCTAGAGCGCTTGAAGGTCTGTTCTTGTAAAGAAAATTTTTCAATTAGTTAAAGAAGCCAGGAGCATCAGCTTTCAAAAAAAGAGCTTCCTTATGAATCTTTGATCTCTCTCACTGTACCATGTTCCTCATGAAAGACAGTTGTAGTGGCACTGTTTAAATAACATCTACAAAACAGTTCAATTTGCAAATCAGTAGGATTACAGTTTCCTTTATAATCTTTATTTAAATGAAATAGCATGAATGAGCTGTTACTTTAAGGGCTTGTCTATGAGAGTTGTGTCCAACTAAAAGTGGCCAGTACTTGAGAATAACAGGGGAAAAAAAACATGATTCACGCAAACTAAAAGCAGAAAAAAGACCAATTTAAAATGCCCAATCTCAGGTTTGGTCCTAGGGTCTCAAAACCAGAGACTTATTCAGCTAGGCTACTACCTGTAATTTATGCTTTTATTTCAGAGCATTGCTGTTTATTAAACTTGAATAAAAATTAGCAGTTTCTGAGCACTCCAGAAGCTGGGCATGGCCAGTTATCCCTGCTGTGCTGGAGAAGACCCGTGTGCTACCTGACAGAGCAGATACAAAGCTAGCCCTTGTTATGTGTAGGTGGTATTACAGGTCTCCAGCTGGCGCTATCCACAATCCAGAGCTGACAAAATAAGCCACAGAATTGTGCAAGATGTGTCTCTGAGAGCCCAGAGGCAATGATGGGGTACACCAAAGGAATGTGTGTTTTGGGTCCTGAGCTGAGGGCAGAAGGAGCAAGTCCCCAAAAGGCAGATGATGTGAGACAGAAGGAAAAGAAAAGAAGACCCTTGAAGTTGGGTCTCCTATTTGACTGGAATATGTTTCCTATTGCCCTTAACCCATTTACAAGAGATGTCCCCAAAACCCTGCTGATTCTTCACCAGGGCCTAAAGGCTCATAAGAAGTGCTGGTGCTGTATTATAGGACGTTTGGTCAAACCCCTTTCCCTGCCTGTAGCCTCCAGCTTTTAAAAACCCAGACAACTATGGATCCACCCTCTCTTCAGCTGCAATGGGAGCATATTCAGCTGTTCACAGATTTGAGAGTTGTTACTGCTATGGCAAAGTGTGATGGCAGAGGTTATGTTCCAAAAACGTAAATGTCACTGAATTACATAATCATCAGTTTAGTTTTAGATAGATATAATTAATATAATATAATGTAATGTAATATAATATAATACTTATAATAAATATCATATATACATCTGAGATTCAAATTCCTAACATGCTCCTTTGGGTTATCAGTGTTTTCCAGTGCTCTTGTGGTTAGTAAAATGAGCACGAAGAGGTTCTGAGCACCCAGTAAGTGGCAGAAATGTCATGGTGTTACCTAGCAGATGCAGTATGAAACAGTCATTTCGATCTAAGAGAACAGGCTTATTTTTACAGCAACTGGGAGTGGATGTAGGATATTTCATTGTTTATGGTAAAAATATATTAGAATATAACCACATATTTAACAATGAAAAATTTGCATCTTGAAAACTTTTTTGATAGGGTTCCACTTTAGAAGTTAATGGCAACATCAGATGTACAGGAGTCCTAGAATAAATGGAAAATTGGCTCCAAATATTAAAGACAGAGAACAAGAAATCAAGAAAAGCATAGTCATAGATGGATGATCTACTGCTTTGGCAGGAAAGGTAAACAGTAAGGAAACATACTGCCAGATGCAAAAAGACTTAGATCATTAAAAGGGAAAGAGATGAAAAAAACATTCAACACAAATAAATTAGAACAGTATCACCAATATTGTCTGTCAGCATTTCTGCTATAAATCCTGGTTCACAGGAGTGTATTCCACATCTGAAAAACATATCCCCCGAATGGAACTTGGCATGCCAAATTTCTGGCCTATACTAACATGTCTTTTGTCTTCACTAAGTTTTGAGGGACATAAATGGAAATTTAATTTGGATTCATGATGATTCAGCTCATACATACTATACAGCCACACCAGTTTGCATTACCTGAAGTTATAAGAAAATATTTTTTTTCTCCTTTAGTAAAAGCAGTGGGCAAGCTATTAGAGTTGAACATTGGATACATTAAATTTGGTAACAACATTTCTTTCAAAACCGTTTAACATGCCTTTAGTACAAAACATGAAGATGGGGCAGGGGAGATGCTGCCTGTTAGACAAGAAATTCAACTCTGAAAGGGATGTCTGACTATATGCTTGTTAAACTATCGACAATACAACATTGATAAAACTTGACTAAATACAGACTGACCTAAAATCCAAGAACAATCTCCAGTAGACAACACCAAGAAGTAGCAATTTTCAATAAACCTGTGTAGCATAAGAAAAACTAGTGCTTAACAACAACAACAAAAGTGATTTAATAATAATCCTTACAATTTTGGTTTTTACCTGATCATCAATAGAATAGTATTTGAATTTTGTTACAACACTCAAATGATTGTAGAAATTCTGGATGATATAGCATTATCTTCTACTGGAAGCTGTAACATTTCAGGCTGATATAAGTTTTCCTTTGGTAGACTTTTTGATATGTGGATACAAAGGATTTCAAGAGATCTGTCAGTGTAAAACTGAACTAAGTACAAATTGTTTAAATAATGGTATGTGCACAGTAAAGTGCCTTTGAAAAATAACGCTACAGCTATGTATGTGCTGGTAAAAATGAGAAATTCAGAGCTAGGAATAGGTCATGCCCTATCATATATGGTGCGCATCGCTGCTGCCTTTGGAAATTCAGCTACTTCACCTGTTCCCCTGACATGATGAAGACAGAGAGAGTAAGATAAATTGCCCTTCATAAAAGAGATTAGGCCAGACGAGCAGAAGGAAAAACAAAGAACAAAAACTATCCAGAGAGTCAGAAGATGTATTTACTGCTGACCATTGCTACTTTACTGACTCTGCAAAGCATTCTTAGCAGCCTGTCCTCTGTCTGTTTGTTTTGTCTTCTGGGTGACTTTGGTGTCTCTAAACCATCACCTCTTGTATAAATAAGGTCTTATAGGAAAGGGGCTCTTATGTTCCTGCACCTGTGACTCAACCAACAAGTGGTTTGGATTTGGGGTTTTCTTCGTCCTGTCATCATAACCCACATTTCTTTTCGAGGCTTTCTCAGAGATCTTGACTCACAGCCTAAACCTAGATACATCTGCCTACACAGCTGTAAATGGTTTCCAGCTCATTATTTATTTATTTACCTGCAAGAAAGTACGCTTTCACACACTGAAAAGAAGAAACCAAAACCAGCAACCTTCACCCTAGGCCTTGCAAATGAACTGAGTGACACAAAACATGAGAAAACCCTATGGCACTGGGCATCAGGCAGAGAGTCTTTTCCTGGCATATGGATGGTAACAGCAGGTCCCAGTGGTATGGACAGCAGACACATGAAGAAGTGGAAGTGCTGAATGTATTATGCATTTTTCCAAAGAATATTTTTTTCCTCTGCCCATAGCACGTGTCCTGAAGAATAAGTTATACAGTGCTGCAGCTCCAAAGGAGGCCTTATCCCTACCTCATGAGCATTTAACACACCTTGGAAAAAATCAGCACACACTTTACAGCATAGGCACTAGGAGATATCCCACAGACATATCGAAAGCATATGGCAAAACAAGCACATTAGTATAGCTGAATGCAATAAAGGACGAGGAAGATATAACATTATTATGAAAATAGAGACTGAATGCATATGGGGAAAGAGGAAAGACAAAAGCAGCAGCTCAGACCTCTGCAAACAGGCAAACAAAATAGGAACAGCCTCTTTTCTTGCCTTCCAGCTTTTCCTTTCCACATAACCCCGTTTTTCCAACTTCCATTGTGTCTCATTTAAACATTTTAGCTCTCTGAATCTTTCAGAAAACTTTTCACACATACAATGCAGCTATATAAAAATAAGAAAAGCCAGCTGCATATTCAGATCCTCACTTTATGCTGGGAAATGGGGCATTCACTGGGAGGAGATCTGATGGTGAAACATTGCCCTACAAAAAGGTAAAACCCCAGCTGGCTTCAGACCAGAATTTCCCAATGGGGCCCCACGGCTCAGAGATCTACCCCTTTGTCATAGCCTAGGAGTTTGGAGAATGGGTGGTTGAGCTATGTGCTCCAGGCTGAAGAGCACAAAATACAGTTTCCTAATGCATCCATGCCTCAGCACCCTGACTGTGCTTTCCCTTAGTGTTTTCTACATTCTGTAGTTTGCTTTCTGATTTTTTAAGGCATAGGCTATATCTCTGCCGTATCTTCTGACATCTTCTTGATCCAGCCTAGATAGATAGTAAAATGAAATTCAACAGCTTCATGACTTGGAAGAATTATTAAGAAAATTCATACAGTGTGAAGATACTGAGACCAGTACCTTAAGTTATACTCTGATTTGTGCTGAACTGGTATGGTAATGCTCCAATTTCTGCTCACTGTTGGACAGTTTTTTCTATGCTTCCAAGAGCCTAAATAAGTTTTCTGTGTAGTTTTTTGTTCTTTAGTGGTAGACATCTATTCTGGGAAAATATTATTTTTCCCCTCCTAAAATCTCTTATTTGCAAACTGTTTTCTGTTTCTGTTAAATTACTTTGTGTCCCTGTAACACAAATTACTGTTTAAAAAATAAAAATAAAAAAAATTCCTCTTTGAATTTCTAACTCATATTTGCTAAATCTCCAAATGGCTAAAATGTTTTTTTTAAAATAAATATTTTCCTTTAACCTATGATAACTGAACAGCTGTTTGCTAAATGAAACCAACAGACATGAAAGGGTTTGCTAAGTATTTGAGTTTTCTGACACTGCAGATTGGAAGGGAGTATCTAGGGCCTTTGTCAAATACAGGACTTTGAATTATTCCGCACCCCCACCCCATACCAGCATTCTATCTGAGGAGTTAGAGCAGTTGAACATGTAATACCGGCCTACTGCAGTGTTAAAGAAACTATGCCCTTTCCCAGCATACACAGCACCCTCCAAAGTAGGTAATACAGGCCATAACTTAAAAACTCAAGAAACATTGTTAAATATTAAAAATTATAGACAACAGTAACACTGAATTGATAAAATTTCTTTCAACAATTTCTGAACAATAACAACTGGAAAATAATGGCACAGTTTCATTTCAGCTTCTGAAAACCTTAAGCTTCTGAAATCAGAGTCTTCATATTAGCACTGAATACAGCAACATTCTGATTTAAATTATTGACAGCCTGAACTAAATTAGTTAGTGCCTCATCTAGTTTCAACAGTCTGCTATTCATTGAGTCGTTCAGATGTTGGATGGATTCCATCAACATCTCCTGAACATGCTTTATTTTTTAAGCCAATCTGCTGCTCTCTGGTTCCTTTCTGATCATTCCATCCCTTTCTAATATAATGTTCCCTGAGCTATCACCCCTCATTTCCACATGCTTGTTCTCTGTCATCTTCACTTTCTACTCTTACTTTGCATTTTCCTCCCATCTCCTTATCTTACATTGCGTTCCTTATCAACTCCTGTGACATGTAACTCACTGGAAAACTGATGATTCTTTTGCTTTTATGGTTCTTAACTGTTTCTTAAGGATCACTATTGGAAGGGATGTGCTGTCATTGTCTCAGAATTGACTTTCAATATGCAAGTGACTTTGCACTGAACACATGAAAATATCTCAGAGGGAAAAAAAGGCACCAGCCTTATTGAAAACCTTAAAGCCAGAATGATATTCATGCAGGTACAGGAATTTAACCTCACTGTAAAGACCATACAAAAATTCATAGAAGCATGGAAACATAGAATTGACTTGAAAGGCACCTTAAAGCTCATCTAGCTATGCTCCTTGCCACAGGCAGGAACACCTTCCACTGGACCAGGCTTCTCAAAGTACCATATAACCTGGCCTTGAGCACTGTCAGGGGTGGGGCAGCCACAGCTTCTCTGAGGCCAATGCCTCACCACTGTCACAGGGAAGAACTTCTTCCTAACATCTAATTTGAATCTCCCCTGTGTCAGTTTAAAGTCATTCGCCCTTGTGCTGCCCCTACAGGCCCTTATAAAAAGCCCCTCTCCAGCTTTCTTGTCATTCTCTGTAGGCACTGGAAGCTGCTCTAAGTTCTCCCTGGAGCCCTCTTTTCTCCAGGCTGAACAACCCTAACTCTCTCAGCCTGTCTCTACAGGTGTGGTAAGTACTCCCTTCATGGTTACCCTACTTCCTGTACTTTATGTCTCCTTATGCATCCTCAGAGTCATGCCCACGTGCTGTGGTTCCCCACAGTTTCACTGCTGTACTGGCAGGATCTCACGGGGTGGAAACAGTGGTTAAGTAAGGATAACAGGCAACGTGGAAGCTGGTAGAGTAGGAAACACAGGAGAAACACAGCTTTGTGAAATGTGGTATACTTCTGAGGACTGGGAAAGAATATTCCCTTCTGGGAAAAGCCTTTCTGACACATATAAAGATGTGTTTGTGCTTAGGGTGATGTGCAAGGATAGCAGAATGTTCTTCATGTCCCAAACTCATTTTAATTTTTGTGAATCAGTGTTAAAAATTATAACCCTTTTCCTGCTCTTATTTCAAAATTACTGGTCTCTGGTTGTCCATGTATCCTCCTAAGTGACATGATTGCAGCTCCCACTTACACCATAGCAGCTTTTTCCTTTGCATAAACTTGCAGTTGAGTTGTAACTTGCACTGAGTTACATCTCAGTGTAGATGCAGTGACTCAGGTAACAAACTCAAAACCAAAGTAGCCTAGCAGTGACTGCCCAGGATATGTTTCTCGTTCCCAATTTGCTACTCATAATTCTAACTGCACATATAAATCTACTATCAATTTTAGGCTAGCAGGGAAGATAAGGAAGTCAGTCTCCAAACCAGACTGCAGCTAAGGAGGAAAAAGAAGGCAATAGTAAGATTAGTAGATTAATCCTTAGACTACATTTATCTAAGTAAAATATTAGATGGCGTATCTGGCCAAAAGACCACCATCATTCTGAAGAATATGTCAGATTTTACTAAGTTTCTCTTGTATCCCAGTTCTGTGCTCTCATAATCACCTGGGAGCAGGGAACAGTAAGACCTGCAAGGGGAGCAGCTACTCTTATGATTTCCCAGATGACATGCTTATGATTTTGGGGAAAACGGTAACAACTTAGAACAACTCTAAGTGTTTCTGACCTAAAAGGTACACAGTTGGCTGGGGAGGGACTGAGAATTTGAGTTGTGGACCCTGCATTGTGCCTTCCTTGGCTCTAGCCTAAGACTTCTTGACCATGCATATCTGGGCCCTCCAGGGCCCTAAAGCAAATCTTGCTCCAAAGCTGCCTTACTGATATGCCTATGGTGCAGAGCTTGTCAAACATCAAGAGTCACCAAGATATAAACACACAAACTTTTTGTGCATTTCTGGATGGCTGCATGAAGATGTTACTCCCCTATGTATGTACATTAGCAAAGAATTCATTATTCTGCCCAGTGAGTTATCCCTCTATTAAACGTTAGGAAGAATTAGCCTAATATTTACAGTTAGCTATTTGTTATGTTAAAGAGGTATTTGCCAAACCTTCAGCACCTCCACCACATGCACAAAATCATACTTTAAATGAAGTAATTCTGAATTAAACAAGTGTGCTAATACTACTAGTGGGATTTATAGTAACCAATAACATTCTAAGAATGTATTTCACAGATTGCTTCTTTATATTGCAAAATTAATAGAGTTTTATATCTGAAGAAACAAATCTGCACATTAAAAATCAATGTTTCTCATGATACACACTTGGTATTATTTCTGGGAATGCTACAGCTGGCATGCATAGCCTAGTTAAAATATTATAATTTACTTGACTGCATGCATAGTTGATTTGCAGTCAAAACTGCCACTTACTACATGGGAGGAAAAACAATGACTTCCATGCTACTGGAAACATCAAAGGTACTTTTTGCACTACTCCCCCTGAAAGCCTCCTGGGAAAAGCCCTGACTCATGAGCTTTCCACTGGTTACTAGAGTGCTTCTTAGGTTTGAAAAAAAAACATGAAAAAATCATATTTTGCTACAGTACCTCCACTGCAAAATCCTCAACAAGCAGAATGGATTGAAAAATTCAAGCATGACTAAAAAGTACATTCCCCACTAGTCAGTGAATTTTGCTCCCTATTTGTCACTGCCACCTTGGAGAGCGGTGAGCATTAATAATGCATGGGTGCTAGGAATGTATTAGCAACTAACCTTGCGAAGAAAATCAACTGGGGACACAGAAGAGCTGTTAAAAAAAAAGGGGGCGGGGGGGGGGGGGAGTTGAGGGGAGAAGAAACAAAGTCAGAGCTTTCTGGTATCCTCTCATTTATTGAAGAGATTCTGGGAGAAGTGTCAGGGATGGCGGCAACTATGTATCACTGTAAACTAAGGCTGAAAGTCTCTGGAATGGGGTCGTAATTGAGTTCATTGATCACATTCAGGACAAGACCCACCCCCACCCATGAAGCTCCCCGGCACTGGCCACTCTCTAACCCAAGAGAGACCCCAGAGGATAAAGGATATTTGCACGAACTGGTGGTTGGAGCAGAAACATCTTTATAAAACGTGTTTTTAAGGAAAACTTTCATTCTCCTGTTATTCATGGTTGCAGCTTTTTGAATATGCTGTGATCAAGTTTTCTTGGAAACTGGTCAGCATGCCACGATTGCTGAACAGTTTTTTTTTTGCTAGGCTAATGCCAGCGCAGTGGGTGGAAAAAGCCTTAACCTTCACCTACATCTACAACTGAACAATAATTACCATCGGTTTACTACTAAAGCTATCCAGACATGGTTATTTACTTTTTTTTTATTTTACAGTAACATGATAACATATGGATCTTGTTCTCATTTTGAAACTCTTCAGTCCTTTCAAATCCCAATACCCTCAGATACCCAGTACCCAATGAAAATATTCTGCTTCCTAAAATAAAACAGGCTTACCATTATGCTGCTATAGTTTGAAACAATTTGTACACTAAGCTGCTATACCCCGCTGTTAGACTTGGCAGTAATGGTTTCAGTTATATATTTATGTCCTGCCATCTCTTTTTAATATATATTTTTTATATTCCAAGGCCTGTTTTCTGGTATAACAATCATTACAAGTTTTACATGGAATATAGTTGCTTTTTGTGTTATTAGCCAAAACAAATACTGTATTTAAGTCCACCTTATTGATTCACTTTCTCAATGAATGTACCCAACTTGTCAATGTAATGGGAAGATAGAAAGGAATATTTGTAAGTTCTGCAGAAAAAAGGAAAACAATGTGGCTTTTCTTTTGCCTTCTGCTGCATATATGGACAAAATATTTTCATCTATTTGATTCATCAAGGAAAAATGCTCAGGAATTATCTGTGCAGAGCCATACTCTTTCTCCTGAAATAATCAGAATGATCTGATGCTCCTAGCAAAACTGTTTGCTTTGTAACTCATCAGTTATATTTTTAGTTACCCATTACAAACATTCATGCAATTAATTTATTAAGCTCATTATGACTTAATGTTGCATCCCAAATTCAAAGTTATATATCTACAATTTAATTTCTGGTCATTTTTTTTATTAAGATGAGCTCAACAGAAGGATTGGGTCAACTCCCTTATTAAATGCTGCAGCCTGTGGATAAGCTAGAAACCTTACTGTGACACAATCCTCCTGCTTTTCACCTGCTTTCCTAATACGTATCAACTAATTTATTCTCCTAATCTTTATTTGATGTTGAAGACAAAATAAAGTTAAAAGACACCTGCTGGTAGATAGATTTTCCACTGAACATGCTTATACAAGCCTTTAGGAAAACTAGATTCTGGCATCCTAAGAGGATCACATGATTAAGATCTGAAGACTGAGAAGAGAATTGGTTCAGTACCAGTTTCCTATTTTCATTACAATTGTTCTCATGAGAAATGAGTATTTTTTCACTATTGTTTTCTTGACGCAACAGTCTGTTGAATTTTAGTGACTTTTTTTTTTTTCCCTTTTCCTTTTCTTCTTCCTTCTAAACCTCCCTATGTATGCCACAGTTGTTTAATTTTTGTTATGGAAATGATTAAAGTTTTATTTTGTTTTGTTTTGTTTCATTTATCTCCCAAGAGTGTTTTAGGATGACAGACACTCTGTAAATGAATGTAAAAATGCCTTTGTCAGATTAGCTTGCATGTTAACTGGTAAAGTGCTTGTTATTTTACTCTGATGTTACATTCACAACAGGATAGGAGTTTTGATCCTGTTATGCAAAAAATCTGCATTATTAATTAGAAGGCATATTTCATACTTTTTTATCTTAGGCAGATTCCTAATGTAGTCATTAGGTGTTAGGATGAAAAAATTGAGATAAGTCAACTTTCATTAGCTCATCTCACATTAGATTCAATAAGCACTAGCTAAGGCCGTAAATGCTGGTACCTTGCTTATAAGATCTGAGTCTTGGTAGTCTCTACCCAATCTAAAAAAATTTTGAGCCTGACTAACCCCATGCATAAAACTTGCTGGTGGAATGCAAAGCATCTTGGGCTGGAGGCATTTTGAATTTGTTTTCTTTTTTAAGAGAGAAAATGGTGTATTTAGCCAAGCAGAGCTATAATTACTTGCTACAGTAGGAGACTAGTAGAAAGGTCCTCGAAATTTCAAAAATATCTTTCAACTGCACCCTAATGTCTATTAGTTCAAAGTCAGTTTTTTAAGAGGTTAACATCTTTTTCTTCTTTCATCTACTTACAGTTTCTAAAAAAGCCTGAAATTAGTCAGACAAACATTTTATGGAATCCTATTTGTATTATTTCTAACAGTATTAACGCTGCAAGGCTTCTTTAATGTTGCAGGTTTGTAGAGCATTATTATAAACTACGCAATGCAAGGGTGCTAAATTCATAAAGCAATGTCTGCTAAATACATTTAAGATCACTGTATATTGCAGGTGACTTAATAGTGCATCTTTTAAAACATCTCAGAATTAGTAACATCTTAAGAAGATACCTCATTTGCTTTCAGAAGAATATTTTATATCAACATACCCAGTACAATGTTATAGGTTCCAACAGCAATCATCAATCAATGTGACAAGCTCAAAGGGATGCTCCTATAAGCTAGACACACAGAGGAATAGAGGTGCCTCAAGTGAGACAAGAGCAAGTTTTAGCAGGCTATGTTCAAAATGCTGATCCTCCATGCTTCTTCCTCATTAAACCTGCGCCCAACATCCAGGCACTCACAATAGGTACATGTCATTGATTTTGATAGGGTAACCCCTTGGAAACCTGCGTTTTGGTGTGTGTACTTGTGGGTCAGACCTCTCTCTGGCCAGTGTTCCAATGCTCTCAGGGATGAGCTGCTCCCCTCAGCACTTTCCCTGCCTCTGTGGAGCACAGCTGCGGAGCTCAGCTAGCTCTGCCCCATGAACAGCACAGTTCAAGTCCCTTGGGCGGGAACAGGGTAATGTGATGTTGAAGTATGAAAGTGCAGATCTGATTTCCAGCCCTGGAGACTGCATCTCAGCTCTAACCCCTACATTACTGAAAAAAAGGTAGGAATTCTCCAAATCCCAAAATACGCTTAGTTGGAAAAAAAAAAAAAAAAATGGAAAAAATACCAAAACCAAACAAGAAAAAAACAACCAACCAAACAAGAATTGCACCTCTAAACCTTAATCACAATGGGCACTAAACGTCCATGTTCAGTTTCCAACTCTACCTCTCTGTTCCTACCCAGCTTCAGGCCTTTGTCTTAGCCACAATATTTTCACCTCTGTATTTGCACAGTACCTGAAACAGTCATGTCCTGCGGTAAGACTCAAGCCTTTAGCCTCTGTGTGGATATACAAACATATTAAAAATTGTATTTTGAATCCTTATGGTCTAAAGCAATGTAAGGACAACTTTCCTCCATGTTCATGAGGATGGCTATAAGAGTCATTCTGGCCTCAGAAAGGATTTTGCTCAACAGGGAACTTTCTTTTGGGTTGTAAGGAAACTCTTTGAGAAGACACTCTGAGAGATGCCTTCTCTCTACAGTATCCTGATCTTATCTTTTCAGGATAAAGTGAAGGGTGTTTTCACTCCATAGCTTTCTGAGCAACCAGTGTCAAAAACGCTCACTGTTTCAAGCCTTGAGGCCAGCCACAGAAGAAGAAAGCGCAACTTGTAGCTTTGCTCAAGAGCAACTTGTAGCTTTGCTCACACAAACAGGAATGAGACCTTTTCTGTTTTTCTACTACAGAGAAAAATGTGCGCACACGTGGGCCTGGGTTGGAAAGGATGACCTCAAGGAAGTGATGATCTGTAAGACAGGTGGGATAGGAATGTGCATAAAGGGTTGGTAGCCCTAACTAGATTTTAAGCAGCTTTTACTAATGTACTTGAACACACACACACACACCCTCCCCCATACAGATTAAGCTGCTACACTCCTACAGCTCACAAATACCCTTCAGGCAAGAAGAAGCCTAACACTCCTGGCTGCTCGTGCTGCAGTGGTGAATTACCCAGGTGCAGATCTTGATACATGTGTACCTTCACGTAACAGCCAAACCAGAAGAAACCTCTCCATACATTTCTCCTCCCTGCGCATGAGCCTTCCTACATGAATCCAGTGGAAAGACCCCAGATTACTCTGTTGGATGTGGATCAGAGCTTTTACACCCTTCCTGCAGTGGCAGTTACATGCAAATGGACATATTTACACATTAATCAATGAGAAAGCTAACACCCCCCTCCCCCCGATTAAAAATTTTGAAGCCGTGTAACATGAAGCCATGTACAAACATGCAGTCTGTCCTGAGACAGGGTCAAAACACATAGCACTGCCTTTTCCCTTGACCTTGCAAAATCTTGCCATACCCATTACAAATTCTAGCCAATTTATTTTTGTAGAAATGGAATTTACAGATTACAAAAATGGTTTGCCTGAGTCATCACCATTCCTTTGAACTCTGAGGCCATTTGAATTTGATCCTGACCAGGCTGACCATAAAGCATTCTGTTTGGGTAACAGAGGAAATGGAAAAGTTTGCCTTGAGTAACCTTATAATAAACTGTAGCTCAGTAGTTATGAATTACAACTAAAACCAAAAAAAAAAAGAAGTATATATGAGTATATACTTCATATGTATGTACATACACTCACATAAATACACACGCAACTTCAGGCCAACAGAAGCAAATGAGTGAAAAGCACTGGTAATGCTAAATTATTCTATTTTCAGCTTAACAAACTTTGTCTACTTGTTCATTATATTTTTATTGTATTAATAAAATATTGCTCACTTAGATGAGCATGATAAATAAAAAGCTATAAATTCTCTATTTATAATTCAATGTTCAAAGCTATGTGGATTAGTCACAACTAATAAAGTTCAAAAATGTATTTCGTTTTGATTGTAAGGTTTTGCAATGTACATTTCAAAAGATCATTGAACAGTGGAATGCTACCTACAAATTTACTCCAAAGTCTCAGAACTCATCTGAGCAACACTAAAAAGCTTTTTCTTTTTTCTTTGTAGCATATTGAGCAAAAACAGTGAAGATATGGGAATCTCAAAGCAGTAGGAAAGAAAATGGTACTTCTGTTGCTATTACACAGATTTCCCTGTGAGTACCCCACTTTTTTGTGGTCTGGAGGGTTTCAGACGCTATGAGAAGAAAGGAGACCCAGGCAACATTTTCCCTTTAGAAGCAAACACAGCACAGCATAAAAACATTGTAACGGCTAAATCCAGCAAGAACAGATTGAATTTATACCTTAACAGTGTCTTTCATCCCAAACAAAGTACATAAGAGTCAGATTCGTTAAAGTACCCAAGAATCAGTTTTGCCAACACAGACTTAGATGCCTAAGCCTAAACTTTGTTCCTCAAATGCTTAGCTGACTTCTCAACATTGTGCAGCTCCAGGATTGAGTTTAGGCAGGGTGTGCCCCCTGGTCCTGGTGCTGTGCTGCACAGTCCAGAGCTGGTCCAGGCTTGCTGGAGATGAGTACCTATGGCCTGGCTGGAGAACTGGGAAGTGCCCCTTCTCCTGCGTAGTCTGGCAATCAGCTTCGCCTCTAGCATACTCTGCAAAGATTAGGTGCCACACAAAATGCATCAGAAGCAGTACATCCTTCAACTACTGCGAAATAAATACAAAGGCTTTTGCACAGCAGCAGGAACCAGAGCCCAGTGGTGCTTCTTCCCAGCATCTGCAATGGGCCATGGGTCCTGACTACTTGCCGAATAGAGGTGCCTGAATTTCCACAACTAGAAGAGGGAACTTGAGTTGCTTAATGAGTAAATGGCTTTGGCTACATTGTGAACTACAATTCAAAAATGCGGAAAGTAGGGACTCATGTGTCCAACCTTTGAAAAATCATGTATACTCTGGCTTAAGGGTTCAGGGCTGTGCACATTGAGCCACTAAAGGATCAGTAGAAGTGTGGTAGGGCTTCCTGGTACACTTACAGTACCAGGAACTCAAATGCTGGGCAGAAATCATCCTTTAATTCAGCAGTTTTGCCAACCATGGATGAGAGGACACATTTCAACCCAGCTACAGAATTGTCCCATGCTGTTAGAGGACTCCCTAGGAGAGGAACTGAAAGAGACTTGGTTGAGCCAAGCAAGCAGAGTTAAACCCTTCCAATCTTGCAAGACTAGCTATGAAAATTTGTATGGCATTATTTGCCAAATATAGACTTGAAGCCTTTCCAGTTCTCTAACTTCCTGCACATTAGAGGAAATTGAAACAAAGGAAAAACAACCACCAAAACTGTGAAGCTTCCACATATCACAAAGACGAGACCCACAGTCCATCAAAAACAGTCATCTATTAACAGAGACAGCTGTTAACGAAAGACATGGTCACAGGCTCCTAGGCAGATCCATCCCAGTGCTGCTTTCCAGGTTTACCATAACCACGAAGTTCCTGGAACTTGGGTACAGCACAGTGGCTGTGTAGCATGTAAAATATATTGCTTTAGACCGTGCTTTTACGTGATGATGAGAATAGAAGAACTGAGTCACCAAAACCTAGTGAGAAGAGCTGGAACATGGAAACAGCTATGTGGTTTTTTTTTGTGAAGAAATACGCTGATTTTTCTTTGCTGTCATTCATTGGCCAGCAGCATTCAAGCTTTGCATACACATGTGATGAGTTTATGAATGAAAATATATGTGAATTCAAAAGACTGCACAAAATTAACAGATGATCAATGTCTGAAAATTTGTGCTGGGTGTGCATTATTCATTAATTGCCTTTTCATTTGATTATTCACAAAGCACTATTAATTATTCCCCTCTTTAAAAAAGCTTCAATGATCTAATCAAGAAGAGAGGGGGAAATATCAAATGTCTTGGGAGACCAATAGCATACAGCAAGAATCAAGGATGAATAGGAAATAGCCAAAATGAAAAATATGTGAACACCTACAGCTAATGTTTGTAAAGTATCTAAAAATAACTAGGGCATTCAGAGAAATCAGGATTGGTTCCCAAATATAAAAAAAACCCCACATTTACCAGAAAATTGTGCATAATGAGCAATTTAACTAGCTATTCAACAGTGATCCAAGCAATTCTCTGATTCAGAAAATGGCAATTTGAGCAAAGAGAAATGTGAAGACTGACAAAAGACTATTTTGACAGGGAATATCTGGAAAGAAGCAGAATTCAGTATAAACTTATCTAATTCTAAGCATATTAGAAAGCTCAGCTGAGTCCTAGGTGTCTGAGAATATGACGAGGGAGAGAGATCTGTTTCTGATAGAGTGAAAAGGTGGTTTCTGAAGCATCCAGAAGCTGATTCTAATCCCCACTTTAATTAAAGAGGAGCAAGTTCTTCACACTGCATCTGCTAGACTTCCCTGGCAAGACCGACTGCTCATCGTTCTGACTTCCATCAGCGTAAGGATTTTCCCAGTGCCAAAAGGAGACCAAGGGGGAGGGTGTGATGCAGGGATTTTTTTAATTCCAAACTGGAGCTTTTTATAAACTTCAAAAACTGTACCTTTTCCTTTAGTTCCTCAGAAACAGTTTTATTCCAAGTATCTGCACATGACCATAATTCGTATCATTCAATAAAATCTCATTTCCAGAACTATAAACAGGGCTGGCTTTTATTCTTTAGGTTAACAGAAATAAGCTTAACACGTCTAATGATACGTGATCTAAGGAAAAACAACACTGCTGCAATACAGCATTTGCATTTTCATGCAGACAATACTTATCAGGTAGATAATAACATTTTATGTTGGGAAATAACAACAAAACTTCTCTGAAGTAAAGAGCCTATAATCTTCTATAATTTGGTACAGAAGAAAATACATTATACCAAGGAAATTCTTGGCAAACTAGGCTATGATTAAAGGTAGTCACTGGTACTTGTGATTATTTCCTAACCTTAAGCTTTAACTGTTCTCCAAGTTTAGTTTTTTGGTAACCTAGTAGTTTATGGTTAGAACATATCTTGATAGCAATCCAAGGTCTTCCTGAAACACAGAAGTGACTTGCATTCTGTAGCAGATAACTGACTACAGATACTACAGATACTAGCTTTTCTGTCAAACCTCCACAAAAATAAAATATATTATGAAAATCTAGAGACAGGACTAAGATGACCATCATACATACACAAAAAGAATAGCACAGAAGTTGCTCCATACAAAATAATTTCCACCCAAATAGTAGTCTAATTGATATTAAAAGACTGCCAAAGGACTTATAATATTCTATATGCTATATGCATCTATAATTTCTTCTTAATTGGCCAGAAATGCATTTTTTTTCATTGACACACACTGTAACTCTTCCTTGCAAAAATTATCATGACAATATATCAGCAGAGGCACAGAAATCCTTAATGTTCATAACCACAATGATAATGCTTCACAAAATAATGGAACTATTTTACTTGCCTGTCCTTCCCTTTGCTCAAGAAAACACCAAACACTTGCTCACAGCAGCTAGATCAATAGGATTTTGTAGCACTGATAAAATCATCTTTCTGCAGGACATCGCTGATATTAAGATATTAGTTTCCCAACAGATTTCACATTGAATTCTGATACCTCCTTAGTTAACAAACAGTTATTGCATATGTTCAGTGTCTCCTCATGCCAAGGAGATTTTGTGTTACACACACGATGTTTCTGTTCAGTTTTGCTGTCAGATGGATTACTACATGACAAAAGATTGTAACTGAGGAAAATCTCCCGTCCAAAGCACACAGTTTGTGGAAGCTCTTGAGCAGCTAAACTATACTGAGCAGTTCAAATACAAGGTAAAAAACCCCAACACAATACTTACACAAAAAAATAAATGCACCTATTTATGATTGCTTTATATCTAATTAATCTAATGCAGATTTTATCATTATTTTTTTATTTGTATACAAACTCTTTTTTTTTTCTCCTTTTTTTAATTTCTTCCAGTCATGTCTCCCAGCTAGGGTAAGCAGCACAGCACTAAATTCAAAAGTCAGGTGAAACAGAGTCAGACAGTGCACTGCATCCACCTAATTCATATTCAATTTCCCAGAGAACATTAAAGAAGAGCAGGGCTCTTGAGATACCTCCCAGCAGATGTTCTTCCCAAGAGAGGGTTAACTGTCTTAAATATTTCTCTCTAGTCAGAGGAATTAGACATGTCAGAGCTACTTTACCCACTGTGCCAAGGACAACAGTAAAATCTAAGAAGATATAAAGGTTTTATCTAATATTATGGTCATCTTTGTGTTCTCCTACCCAGATGATGGACGGAAATACCTTTTTTTCTGGAGGGTAAGAGATGTGACTTTTTTTTATGGGAGTGAATTGAGCTTGAGTTCACAGAAGCAGCCTATAATACATGTCACCATGCTCAACAGAAAACCAAACCAAATTAAAACAAATAACCAATCCCTCAGTGGAAGAACAGAATGAAACATTTTCTTCAAAAGCTTTGCCCAGGAAAGATGTCCAGCCTCAGTAATAAGGACTTGCCTTTGGAAAGCATTCATGATGGTGGGAATTTGACGTTTCTCCCCAGCTGACTTTCTCCACATAGCAAGCCTTCACCCTATGGCTCAAGGAGGTGAGGCTGGCTACTAAATCTTTGTCTGGTTCAAGACCTAAGTCAGAGGCACCAGAAGAGATGCTAACTTCACACCTTACTTGAAGATCCACATCCCCCAGCAGCATGAATTGTACCTGTGACAGTAGGCATGAATGTTGCCATTGCCAAAGCACCTGGCTCCCAAAAGACCCCTCTCCATGGCTCCTGTATAAAGCTGTAAGGGACAGCATAAACACCACAGCCTGCAAAGATAATTGCACTCATACCACCATGCTACATGCAAATACCACTGCAACTTGTAAGAAATTTAACTGTCTTAGGAATTGTTTAACTATAGCAGGGACAAGGCATATGCCCTCCCTGCACCAGATTTTCACCTCTCTGCAAAGGCTGACTTAATGAGACACTGAAGCGTTATTCCTTTTCTGTTTGCAAAACAACTGGTATACAACAGCTATGAGTGGAAATAAACACAAACAGGAAGGCACGCTTTCAGTACACTTTTTTCTGCTTTTATAAAATATCACTCGAATGCAGCTGAGTAACTTGTGTTTCACTCACTTGATGATCTATACATGAGAGTACAACATGCCTTGTGCAAGTGAAGGAATATGAAATGCAAATATACGTTTGAGGAAGACTTGCTTGACCATTGCTTGGTGCACTCTTTTTACCTTCCAATCTCACAGGAGCTGAACCCCTAAAAATATTGTATTTTTGTGTCTACCTGTAAAATCCTTATGCAGATAAAGCAGTAGCATATACTGAAAATTAAGGGCAACACAAACAAGCACACCAGAGCAAGCCAAAGCAGCTGATGAGTCTGAGACACTACCTAAAGTGGCAGGATGGGACATGCTGACAGCTGGGTGTCCATGCTAGCTGTCAGGCCGCAGTTAAATCTCCCAGTTTCATTTTGCTTTGTCTGACTCCTGAGCTCTGGGGTACTGCAATTTTGCCTTTGCCAGCTGAGGAGCACATCAGCCTTGAATCCAGAGCAGCTTTTGGCTCATCCCCAGATGGTGCCTGCTGCAATTATTCAACACTCTATGACTGGCAAATGGAAACCATTTTGCATCCGCTCTGCTTCCACTCCATTGCATTAAATGCAATTTCTGCTCCCTAATGAAGAAATGGCAACTGGCTAAACGGTGCCTATGTCTGAACACTTTGTCAAGAAACAAGACACTTACAGCACTGGGTAACAAAAAAGCCCTCACTTCTCTTGGGAATACTTTTAGACTAGATATAAGGTACAACTATAAAGCATCAATACAAAATATCTCTGCAACAAAAGAAACTTCCCCTGCGGCACCCCTTTTTGCAGGCAAAATCTGCATTAACTTCCTCACTTTACAGAGGACTGTGTTGCCAGCACTGGTCCCTAATTTCTTGCTGCATGTAATTGCTTCTCAGATGTATAAATCAAACCTCTCCAGAACACTGCCTTTGTCACTGTACGGTTCTGTATCTAATGCATCTCTAACTGTTTCATTTCTGTAGAATAATGAATCTATAGTAGATGCTGAATTTTTCCTTTAGTTTAAAAACCTACCCTGCCTGTTGCTGTCATGCTGTAAAGAGCTAATATGCTCTATGCCTACAGTTTGTTACTGTTAGCCACATAAATAACAATAATTTACACACAACTCGCACACTTTTTTTGGTATTTCTGCAAGCAATCCAGAGGCGACAGGAACAAATTGATGGAGACAGAAATGGGAGAATCCCACCCTGTCAGAAGATGAATGAGCTGAGCTTGCATGATGTGAACCATGGCTGACAGAACCGAGGGGGAATCAAAGAGTGAGCAACTTTTGACAACACACGCTTCACAGCTCTGACCACTGAGGATCTACATGATTATCTCCAGACAAAATAACTGTGAGTAAAAGGCTTACATACACTTAAATTAAACACAGCAGGGTTTTAGTAATCTCTGTTTGTATTTTACTTTCTGTTAAGAAGGAAATTGCTTGGACTGGGAACATTTCATTTAATGGCATTTTTAGTTACCTTTTGTACTTCTAATGCCATAGACTAAATTCACCCCAAATTACCCAGTAAGGCAAAAGAAACTTTTGTCCTTTATTTTTAATTGCTGTAGCTTCCTTACCAATTTTACTAAATTAAATGTGTTTTAAAACGTCACTGTATTCGAAACCTAATTATCCCAATCTCTGGGTGAAGAATAGCTAACAATGCAAACCCCATTTATGTAATTTATTTTACAAAGGAAAATAAATGGAATGCAGTTGCAGTAATGATATGCATGTTTGCAATTCCACCTTGTTTTTTTCTCTTCACCACAACCTAGGGAAGCTGAATCTTTTTTTAAACAAATGCTTTAAAAAGATCTCTGCTATGGCATTTGTTATATCTCTATACTGCTCTTAGAATAAGGGAAACTCTGCATAATGTACTGTTGTTCTCTCTAAGTAGAATGAAAGGCTTTTGTTTTCCATGGTGGGTTATTTATTTTGTATTGGTGTTTTTTGGGTTTGGGTGAGTTTGTTCTTTTTTCGTTTGTTATAGCTGGTCATGAATAAGGATTATGGCCTGTCATCCACAGTAAGTTCTGAATGAAGATCATGGCTGGTAACTGTAATGTAAAATAAAAAGAGAGATATACAAGACTGAGATGCACTGGTTGTGGAATCACTATTCAGCAAACCCTAGTAGAGTGAAGTTAAATCTTTTTAGACCACCTAGACCTGAGAACTTAAATTTCACTTTTGTTGGATAAGCCACCATTTATTCACTGCATTTATCAATTACTTGATGACTTCCTGGTACTTCCAACTATATTAAGTTCTATCCCAGGAAAGAAAATTGTTCCCAACTGATGATTCCACTGATTAAATGCAAGAAAACATGCAATCCTTCTCCCAGGAAACAAAACATGGACCAAAATATTAGAAGAGTGAACTAGAGGAAGTAAAGAAAATTATTGGCTGTTTCCATAGCCAAGTTTCTTACCAATCAATAGAATTTTCTTGAAATCTTTTATTAGGCTTACAAAAAAAATTATCAGAAATTAACATGAAAAATAAAAGGATGTTTTCAAGAGGATTATTTAAAAAATAATTCCAATAAGTACCATGAATTTAGTTCACAGAATCATAGAATGCTTTGGGTTGGATACTTGAACTCATTTCTTAGGAATGTGCCTTCAAGTTCAGTAGCCAGCTCACTGTGAGAAAACACTGGGACATACGTGGTCAAACAATCCAAAATACTTGTTTAAGATTACTTCTACATATATGTCTTGGAAGTTTGCTTTGCTGTTTTCTGTGGGGTCATGTTATTTGCTCTCTGCTACTGTTGAGATGAGCTCTGACTAGTTTATTTATACAAATATTTGTAAGACCTTTTAAGTTGGGCCCCTATGTTTATTTGTTCAAAAATTCATATAAGAAAGAACTTTATTTGGTATTCTTCGTTCACTTTCTAACCTTGTTATTCTCCATTTTAAAAACAGTCAAATATCCGGAGAGAGAATGGAAACAATACCCATCTGATTTTGATAACAAATTATGTACTATAAACAATGACTGGTAGAAATGATCAGTGCATAAGTCCAGCACTTGTTTGCATAAACTATCCAGTAAATATTAAAAAAAAAAACAAACAAAACAAATACATTCCCAGAAATCAGAATAGCTGTGTGAGCAAATCACAGGCAAGAAAAAAAAATAATATAAAATTTGTGGAATATTTTATTTGTCACAAATAATTCAACCACCTGCATCTTAAAACTTCAAACATAGAAATTTAAATCAACAATTTCTTTATATCCCTTCCCACACAACAGGCTATAAGTGACACTTCTAGATGAGGATACTTCATTGGGATTCTTTAAAAAATTCTAAGATATTTCTTAAATTAGGTATTTTCACACAGCTATTTATACTTGCTCTCAGGAAACCTAAAACTTCATTTTTTTCTTCCCCTTTTCTCTTTCCCAAATGTGTTTCTTTCCTTGTGCACACGTGCTACTTTGTTAACCTTGGCCCTTCCTAATCGCTTGGATTCCTGCATTGATTTTACCCTAAAAGATCATGAAAGTGATTTTTTTTTTTTTTTTCCAGGGGAAAGAAATAGCATTAAAATATTTAACACATATGTCCAGGGGATAGAAGGAAAATAAACACTTCCAGCTTTCTTGGTGTCCCTTTATATTCTTAAAAAGAGCAGAAATATCAACATCTACTTTATGTCACATAAGTAATAATGGTAACCAAAGTGTAACTTTAAAAATAGTTTGCCTATTAGCTAGCAAGCATTTATTTATACAGTGCTGAGAAGAGCTGAAGCTGAAAATATCCTTTCAGGTTTACAGACGTTTTAAGCACATTACTGGGAGCTGTGGCACACCAACATGCAGGTATCATCCAATTTCATTACTACCTGATTAATTAACCTGTTTCAAGTGTGAAAGTTGGCACCTTGTCATTAGAATCCATGGAAATAACTAATGAGAAACTATGAAATAATTTGTTTTTCAATTAAAAAAAAATGAAAGAAAAAGTTTCATCTCATTATTCTTCTTCCCTGTTATCACCTATGGAAATCCAAGGAGATTTGGTAAAACTTACTGTCTAAAAAGACATACAGTATATAACATTGCAGGAAGAACTTGCAGATCTTTAATAAAATGTGGTGTTATCCATCACCAACAGGCAAGCCAAGAAGTTTTAAGGGAAAACATATTCAGTAGAAAGCAGGAATGTGAATATAAATCCTTTCATTTAATAGGATTTGTTATTCTTTTTTAACATACCTAGAGGTCCAAGAGACAAAAAGACACACTTAAGTTACTGACTGAGAATAAATTACATGACAAATATGGACCTTGTTTTCTAATAACAAGTTACCTGCAAATAGGTAATATGTTTTATAAGTGTGCTCATTTAGGATTAACTGTTTCTGGAAAAAGGAACTTTGACTTTAGAAAATGGTTGTTATGAACACGGGTCTTGTTAAGTTTCTCTGTATTTGTCACTATGGAAAATGTTCATGTCAATTTACAAATAAAAGAACAGGTTAAAGATTATGTTCAGGATTATGGATTCTAAGCAGAAAGCCAGACATCTGGGGCATTTGAATGTGACGTTATCTATAGATATCCAGGTTGTTCACAGCAGGATGGGGTGAGGGTGCTTCCCTGAATAGTAGATGGGCATTAGTTGAGATAAAGTGGGAGAACAGTTCTGAAGATTAAACTTGTTGCATTAGGAGGTAATGGGGGAAAAAGTAAAAAATCTCAGGTGGTTTTCTTTTTTTCCTAAAGGGAGATATGGAAGGAATGAGTATTCCAAAGAAGAGGGGAAGGTGGTGGTTATGGTTATCAAAGGGGAAAATTTAAAGCTGTAACTGAAAACATGAGCTGTAGCTTTAGGAAAAATATGTCCCAACCCTAGATTCATTGAGAAATAACAGCAAATGGTCTTTGGCATTGCCTGATTTTGTGGAACAGAAAAAAGAGAGGAATTAAAGATAATCCTCCCATTATGGGTTTACATATCTTGTAGGTGTCTTCTAGGTGTTATTTTTGAGAAGAAACTTGGGAAAGGACTGAGTGTGGTGCAGCCCTAAGACAAGTTCACTTCTTGTTTGCTCTGCTCCCTCCATCCCTGGAGATTCAGACACTGCCCCCTTGAGAGCTTCAGTTTGACATGAAGAAAAGCTGTAAGCTACCGTAAAAACCTTTGTACCCTACCAGAAGGACCCCTGCTTGGCTCTTCATTGTAGCCTCAGAGTAGAAACTGAAAGCAAAGAGAAGAGGCAAAGCAGTTTCCTGATATTTGCTCCAAAAATAAGCCAATGATCTCTCATGATTGGAAACAAAAAAAAAAAAGAGAAGAGGAAATGAGATAAATGAAAATTTACCAAAATCCTCAGATTCTTGTTACTGCTTTGGTGGTGGCCAGTGGTGCCAGATGACACAACTTCCCCCCCAAAAAAGCACCCTTGTTTGTGTTCATTTCAATTGCTGTAAGGATTTTTGGCAGGGGTACCACAAATCCCTTCTGTCCTGTAGACTTTTAGTCAAAAATTAAAGACTAGCGTGACATCTCCGTATAGTCTGCATATAGGAAGGAAATAAAGGAGATGTAAGCTTAAAATGTATGCCAGAACTGTTTGGAAATACCTTGTCCCAACAGCTTTTTTGTTAATGTACGTAACAGGTCTTCACTACCACAATAGGCTGGTTTTTCCTTTAGAGTCTCTTATTGAAAATCTACACATATGAAAAATAAAATATGTCCCCTTTTCTGGTCTTCCCTGTTTGGAATAAAACTTCTCAAAGCCAGGGAGCACCAGCACCTGGGAAGTGATGCTCTGGGCAGGCACCTGCAATCCCGTAGTGTGTCTTCAGTCACCTACGTGCAGATGTAGGGGCCAGACTCTCAGCTACCATAAATGAAATAGTTCAACTGGTTTTATACCAATTCAGAGAGGAACTGTTTTGTTTCAGGAAAACAGAAACTGAATGCAAGGTGTTGGATTTGCAAGAGAAAGCAAGAAGTGTTTCTTTAACTCATTCTTTCTGTATTAAGAGCACCTGCCACTACTGACAGGAGCAGCTTCTCACCTTCCTTGCATTATAGATAGCACCTAACCTTATGCCATTTTCAGCAAGATATCAGGAAAGAAAGAAAAAGTACTGCCAAAGGTTCTCGTTTCTCCAGTACAGCTCTCAACAATCCAAAGAGAGAGTGACACCAAAAGGTAGAGAAAACATCATATATTGCTACCGTTTTACCTCTCCCTTTACACACACTAATGCACACTCATACATGTGCACACACGTACATGCATAATTGATGAAGTTAGACATTTTTGTTTCGGAAAACCAGCTTTAGATGATCTTATTTATTTATTAGTACTACTGTTCAATTTATATTTTGGCTTGCTATTTATTATGCAAAATAACATGCTCATATTTTATTCAGCAGAGCATTTGATTAGTGCAAAGCTTTATTTGTTGGCCTGCATAACAGTATTTTGTCTAGTCTGCAGGCAATATAAGATATTCCAGATCATTCATAATTCTGACTCCAAAAAAGAAAACTGTTAAAAAGCTGAAACTCTTTCTCAGCATGTAGATGACAGCAGGGCCTTCAGTTATACCAAGTTACAAGTTAATTTTGTCTTTGATGGAATGACTTGCTACTTTTAAAACTAAATAAACTCTTTCCCCCCCCCCCCCTTTTTTTTTCTTTTTTAACAATAGATTCTGAATTGCTTCAGGTGTTACAGGATCCTTTGAGAAAAAGTCTTCACTTGAGTGTCCAGTCTCTGAGTTCTCCTGATCAGCAGCTTCTATATTCAGAGTCTGTTTTTAAGAGTGATCTGCAGCATTTTCATAGGATCTTATAAATTTAACTCTGTTGAATTTTATTAGTTTTCAGGTATTTGATATGTACTACTTTTATTAAGATTAATATAAAATATCTTAGGATTTGTCTACATTAAAGGTGGTACATAAAATAAATGTTTCTGGTGTGTTCCAACAACCTAAGACACCAAAGAAGACCAGATGACTTCAAAAGATACCTTTAGCTATCTGTATAAAACTTTTTCATATTATATACATTCCTAAAAATAAAATTGTCGAGTACTGAGTATAGAATAGATGATAACCATTAAAAGGAGGAAAACAGTCTAGGAAGGTGAGTCCAGAAGCCACAAGTGTATAAACTAAATGCATTTATTTTAAATAACAGATTATGAGCTAGATTCATAAGGAAATTATTGGCTCCAGAACATATATGGAGGAAACACTTTTTCAATATTTTAAGGGGAAAGGTCCAGCCTAATCTTCTCTGACAAAAGACCCTGAGTGAGAAAAATCTCAGTTCTTGTCTTCCACTCTAGTGCAGCCGAGATCTTCTTTAGAGCAATACTGTGTGGCTCCCATTGGCTGGGGAGTGACACACTCCTGGAAAGAGGGGAAATTTCCTGTTTACCCCCAAATGCTTTGGCTGGGAATGAGCACAGGATAAAGGGAACCCACAAACAACCCAAGAGAAATACACATCTCCATAAACATACTTTGTACAGGAAAGGAAAAAACATGTGAAATTACCAACCAACCACCAAACATGAATAAAAAATCTTCTTCTCAGGGCAAAGGAAAGCTGTCTCAGCAGCATCACTTTTAAAATGGATAAAAGCCCTTCTCAGAGCTGAGGATAAATCAGTGGCACCAGCTTTAACAAAGAGAGAAACCTTACTTAGGGCTAAGAGACAGCAGGAGTGGTAGGAGTACCAGCTGGAACAGAGATGCACATCAAAGAAATTAAAGCCCTATGGCTGAAGAAATTACATGGATACTATAAACTAATAATTTTAAATATTAAAAAACCCTTTTCAGGCTGAAGAAAAGATACACGTTGTAACCAGCCAGCCCAAGGTTAGCAAGTACTGAGTGAACACAACCCCTCAGAACTGGAGACCTTTACCTTGATGCCTCCTAGGTAACAAAGTGAATTGTTTAATTCCTACTGGTTAAAGACACAGCTTGCTGCAGTTTTGGTTTTGTTTTCTGTTTTTTCTCCCTGTGCTTTTTAGTTTGTGTTAAAATACATTTGTTAATCATCAGCAAAGTTGCACAAAATGTTCTGTTTCAGAACAAGGAGTTATACACAGCCTGTGTTTCACTCTAATGCAACAGCTTGCTTTTCAGCATGACTCTGGCTTTTCCCTTGCCCCTGACATTAGGCTTTATAGAGTTAAATTTAAGGTCTAATTTTCTTTACTAGTGGAATGTATCTCATTTCCTATCAGTGCATGCAGTATACTTTTTGTCAACATGGTAATTCAAGGAGAAAGTCAGGCTCTCTTTGTTACCAGATTTACAATGGTTTCTTGAAAAGACAGCTTGTGTATACCTCCTGCCTCACTAGAATACTTGCTTGCTTGGTTCCTAACAATGGCTCATTAAATTCAGTCAAACTAGTATGAAACTTACCTTCAAGCAGTTTCACTTGCTGAACCCCATTCTCAAAGGATTTTCTAATCTGCAATTTCTATTTTAGACTTTGAGCAGGAAATTGGAGAGAAAAGAGCACATAGCACTTTCTGCAAAAACACCAAAACCAAACAACACTTGATGATCCCGTTTCAGAACAGAATAGATTTGTGTCACTCCTGTTTTGAAGGCAATCATGCTTACAACATTTATTCTTAAAGAAGGAGCATTCACCAATGTTTTTTGCTGTAATTAATCTCATCTCAGAAGAGAAACTACAGATTCTAGCAAACTGGCTCCCCCCAACCCCCCAACTCCCCCGAAATCTGCTACTTTGCCAATGTGCACAAGAGGGTTCAGACCAGATACGGCACATTACTGGCCACTGTAAAGTTAAATTGTTCATGTACTCTTCCCACCTTCACTCCCTCGTAAAGCTGAGATTTAGCTGGACAAACAGCAGCACAAGGACAGAATTTTCTCCTGTCTTGTACAAGTGAGAATAATTCAGATTTGTAAACTTTCATAGTAATCTCTTGATAAACCTTTTTGTCGTTATACCTTTTTCTCACTCCCTTTGTTATATAATATCTTACACTCAACACTGAAGCTGTAGCCAAAACACAGATAGATATTTTATGTGAGCAGCTAAGGAAGGAAAAGGTCGCAAATGAAATCCCCAAAAAGGGTTTGGTGTTTTATATCATTAGACATGGAAAATTATACAAGTGCAATTTTTTTTCTTTTTTTTTTTAGAGGTTGGGCATATTTCGGTAACCTTTTATTGCCCGACACAGTACATAATTAAGTACTTGTAGATTATCAGCTAGCCCAGCTAAGGCATCTTAATTGAACCAGAACAATACTGCTGCATACAGGACACTGTCTTTTGCATTAGCTTCTGTTTATGCCTTCCCCTAGACTATGAGTGCAAAGCTGAGCATGTAAATGTCACTGCACAGCTAAATACTTCCACATAAGCCTACTGCTTGTCCTTGTCCTGCCACTAAGAAGGGTTCACCACTACTTTCCAGATAGCAGTCATGTGAGCAGCCCATCACTGTGCTAATACAGGGTTTATGTCCCATGGGTAGCTCAAGACCACACGTGTAGTATAGCAAAAGTGCCATCTGGAAGTAATTCCCTGTTATTACTTCTTATCAGGACTGCTGAGGGTTTTTTATTTATCAAGTATAAATGAATCATAGGGCAAACTGATGTATGCTCATTAAACTATGAAAACTTATTAGGCTATCCTTTTACTGCACAAAATAGAAGTCTAATAGAGGTAGGCTAGATCATGCTAACCTACAGCATGAATGTGACATGCAAAAGAAGAAATAGACTGAAATCTGTCTGAGTTATGCCAGGAAATTACATATTCTTCTTAAAGTAAAATAAACACTTGACAAAGCTGTTAATCATCCCTAGTGGAAAGGATTTACAGATTCAATATTAAGATGATGAGCTTCCCACTGGTCTTAGGAGCACTATAGTCAAATGAATCAATTTTCTTCTGAAATCATTTAGATAAAATTTACGCTCAGATTGAAGAATATGAATGGTCTGAATGCTAAAACGTCACTTTAAAAATGTGTCGTCCCTCCAGTGAGCTCCTATTAGTTCTCAGTTAATATTTAGTATATTTTGAAGGAAGAATTCAAAGTCAGCATCTTATATGCAAATACATATATCTGTAATGTACCATATATGTTTATGTACTTTTTCCTCTACAGAAACAGTGCTACCTAAACATATATAATCTGCAGAGCCTGAATTAAAAGGAATATATTTAAGGTTGATTTTTAAATATCACTCATATCCGGCCATCTCACATCAAACAACAGTAAAGATCTGCTTCAGAAAAATAAATTTGCACATTAAGTAGCAGAAGAATAAAGAATACATATTTATCTTGATTAAGATGATTTCATAAAAGCTCTTGACAATTAAGGTTGGGTTTTTTTCAGTAGTTTGAAACAATCTTTTATTGAGAACATATTTGAAAATTTACCTGCAGTTAAATAGTATCTAGGGACTCCAGTAAAAAAAAAAACAAAACACCAAAAACCCCAAACAATTTTTAGAAGGTACCTATTCAAAGAAAGACGGGGGGAGAGAGAAAAAGAAAGAACGAGCCAAGGAGATTATAGAATTTAATGATTAAGAATGTGTGCAGTGCAGTATAAGTACATTTGTTTCCTTGGAAACAAACTAGTACTGTTGCACTGAAGAAATTTGTAAGCATTAAAAAATTCTGTAATCAGGCCCCAGGAGAACATATTAAATTTTTTAAAAGGGATAAATATTTGACATTCCTGGCCATTTTCTGACTGTACTTGTTGATGAAGGCCTGCTGTCAATGGGTGGTGTTCCTAATGTTAGAGGAATGGATACGATGCATGAACCTGCACAGCCAAGAACACACTTCTAAATGGCTAATCCATGCAGCAGGATCAACAACTCTGGCATTGCACAGAAAGATTTAGATCTTTAAAGTAGCAAGTAGATAGAGAATGCAGCTAAATGCAAATAAAAGTAGATTACCAGGCCTGTAATAAAGATTCAAAGGATGAATTATTTAAAGAAGGGTCTGAGGCCTCTGCCCAAGTCACCCTTGCTTGCGGAAAGCAGCATGCTGGCTCCCAAGAATAATGCTCCTATTTTTGCCAGGTATGAATTACAACTTATTGGAGTTCTTGAGCTCAACTGATTCAAATAAAAGAACAAGCTCTAATCTCTTGAACTTTCCCCTGTTTCACAACCAAACTCAACACAGTCCATTCCAAATGTCCAGGAACATCTAGGGGCCTTTTTCACTTCAGTTTTGCTAGCAAGAAAAAGAAACAGAAGTGCAAAGAAATCATAAGAAATCAGAGTCTTCCATTTACAAGTGGGAGGAAGAACATCCAGAGCCCTACAAGAAATGTTTGGGAACTGTCTGTTTGCAAATGTAAATTATAGCAATAAGTTAGAAGAACATGTCTATTCTGGTTGGGTGGCTATAAACAATATTTTTTTTCTTTTTCTGCTCACTTACTCTGTTATGATCTTAAGTCAGGTTGTAGAGCTACAGTTGTAATGTCATTTGTCCTGGAAATCCATGCAGCTTTTTTGTTATGTGTTTTGAAGAAAATATTCTATCTTGTAATAAAGGTACACAGGGAAAGGGGGAACTCTTTGATTATTATAAAGTAAACTTGCTTCAGATCACCAAAGAAAGAGGATAAAATATGCAGATCAGGTCTAAAAATATTAATGCAGTAAGCTCATTTGAACTTATCCCATTGCACATGAGACTGTAAGATGTGGTCGATGAGACTTAATAGTTATGAGCAAATAATAATCACCAAAATGATCCCCCAGTTTCTCCTGAATGGAAAAACTCAAGACATGGGAAGTTACATGGAACAGAAACATAGTAAAAAGGATTCTACGTACAGGTTTTTCGTGAAAATGTACACCTTGAGATTTGTTTCCAGGAGCGATCTTAGATATGTAAGAGGAAGCTCATGCTTTCAGAGAGAATTAGAGGAATATAAAAAGAAAGGTCCTGTTATCCTTCCCTCCACAAAAAGCTACTGAGCTACTTTTCTGTCACTAAAATTCAGTGTATTAAGCCTCCATCTTTTACAAAATTAGAAAAGAGTTTCTTTTTGCCTGCTAGGATATTGAGCCCACAGCAGCCAATCTGCTGGAGTTTGAAACTGGTTTATGAAATACAGAGCTGAGTTCCAAAACCCAAAGGGTTAGATGCTGCAGGGAGGCATTGTCAGCTCTGGAGAGGTGAGGGCTACCTTTGCAGCTGAGCACTATTAAACAGGATTGCTTCACAGCCAACCTGCTCAGTGGCATTTGCAAACTTCCAGACTGCAGGCTATGGGGGATACTGGGATCCTCTTTGACTCCAGGGATATTTTCATTATTTCAACATATTGCGTTAATTTCTTTTGACTCAGTGGTTCTCTGCTGCACTTCAGTATTTTACAGTGTTAATAAAGAGCCAGAGCAGAATGCAGAGTGCTTCAGTACAAAGTACTTCTGTCAATTTAAAATTGCTAGACGTGCTTCCTATTGTTACATATCTAAAAGGGAAGATATGAGAAGTATTTATGTTTAATAGATAGAAAATATCTAGTTTCATTGGAAAACAGATCTGTGCCCCGCTTTCCTTCCCAAATACATGCTTTAAGTCAGTAAATGCTATAAAACCAACACAAACTTCAGCTACACATATCTGGGTTTGGCGTAGCTCATTTTGGCAGAAAAACACAGAATACTTAAATTTGTGAGGCAGATCTGGAGTCATCTGGCCCAATCCCTGCTCAAAAGAAGTCCAACCTTAGAGCAAGAGAGGGTTACTCACAGCCTTCTGCAACTGGATGATGAACAACTTCAATGATAACCTCTTCTAACATACCCACTGGGCCACTCTTCCAGTACTCGATTAGCCACAAAGAAAGGAGTTTCAAGTTTAATAAAAATGATGGTCTTTTTTAAAAAAATTGTTTGCTTTCAGATCCTCGGGCTAATACTTTGAAAGGGTAGAAAGTTAAGTTCAAATGGACACACTAGCCTTTCCTGTAGCTAATAACAGAAAACAAAGCCCTTATTCACAGCTGTCTCATCTCTTAACAAAACCCTGCTCTCAGTATAGATACAAATCAGCTCAGAGAGTCACCATTTTGCTATTTACAAGGACTCTGAGAGGAAAAAACCCATCCAAAAACCAAATTGTGTTTCCCAAATTACACACCTGGCCATCAGATTTGGCTCAGGACTACCTCTTCCACTCTTAGAGAATCTTAATCAGCCCTTCCTCTACTTCTGTCTGCTTAAACAAAACATGTAGGAAAGGTAAATTCCCAGTCCTCTTGCAAGGGAGATAAAAAACTCCTGCCTTCTTCTCAAGGACAGGTTCATAATTTCCCTTCCAGTAATAAAAAATTCTCTAAAAAAGAGCAGACCCTAAGTGCAGCTTCTCTTTCATGTAACAAATTAGGGACTTACATAGCCTTACCACACACAAAACTTGCCTTGATATCAGTATGTGTTGCTTTTAGATAAAAGCACATTGACAGTTTTGAGCTTTTAATGTTATTTTTGGTTTACCGCTTTTAAGCATCTTGGCATCTTTCTCTCCCCGACTACCCATACTGTCTGTGTGTTTCTTTTCCCCAGATTCCTCATTCTTCAGGGTAAATTTGAGACTGGAACCCCTGACTCCTGTGTACTGTGATTCTCTATGGGAAAAGTAAAACCGAGCCAGCTCAGGAGAGCTTTTTCTTTGGATCTCTGCAGGGACCCAAGGGTATTGTTCCTTTGATACTATTTTTTTAAGAATCTTAAGTCTGTATGTATGCAGTGAAAAGTTTATTGTGATATGACCATGTGGTAATAATATATCAAAGTCCAGCATTAAGATATTTCTAAAACATGAAAAATGGGCTGTTCATAATGCTAAAGAAGGACAAGCAAATTTGCTGACAATGTGGCTAATTTCCTGAATTCAGAGTTCACCTTGTAGCAAACCCATGTCCTGTAGACAGCAGAAACAAGCAAAGCATAAATCACTCACTCATATACACTATCTCCTCTGTCTTGATAATCACATGGTTTTTGGATCACAACAAAGGAGACTATGCCTCAGAAGAATAATAAGGGCCTGCTCCAGTATCCATTGAAAACAATGGAAAGGCTTCCATTGACAGGAACTTCAAGGGATGAATATTGCATCTGGCTGTAACACCACAAAGGTCTTAAAACAAGACCTGCAGTGAGCTTTTTACCAAAGAAATATATTGAAGCTTATGATCTCCTGCTAGTTATGAGAGTCTGTACTTTTAACTCTATATACTGAATGCACACATGCAAGAAAATCATGTAACACCAGGACAAAAAATTGATTTATCCATTTTTCACACATCGTAAATGTGTTGTGGAAAATTTCTCCAAATTTAATAGATTATCTTACATGAACATTATAATATTCTTGTTTTTTTTAATGTGTGTATCAGTTTAAGTGTTAGAGCATAAATGGACCAAATAACTTTGAGAACATATATATTAAAGGAACTTTGAACATATATATGTCAGTAACTTTGCATTCTAAATGCACTGATATTTTAGAAATCATTGTGGGACCATTAGGTTTTGAATAGCATTAAAACATACTGTACTTTTTTGGGCTTTTGCAATTATGTATTTCTGAAGTGGCAATTTTGCCTCCTCCTTTTTTATATGAACTTAAAAATACATCACTTAAATGCAGTCTCATTTTGTAGTTTGATACATATCTTGCTCTGAAATATTTTACAACTAAAAATGGTTTTCAGCAAGAAAACTGGGGGTTCGGAGGCTAGCAGCATGTCCACCTACTAAATCACAACCTTGGATTGCATTACCAAAAAAGAACAAACTTTTTAACACAGGAAAGGTAAGGCTAGATAGTATAAAAATTAGATACAGACATGAGAAAATAGAAAGCACAGTAATCAAAAGACATGTTTTATTATTACATGTGAAGATAATGGTGAAAAAAGTGTGGGAGAATGCCTTGGGCTTGTTTTAACACCAACGTAAAAATGAGATACCTGTATGTTTGGTTTAGCATCTCTTTTTGGAAAGTTTTTTCCCCCTAATATTTGTTTACTCTTCCCATGTAAAAACAGTCCTATTGAAGTATTTAAATGTGCCAAATACTTATCAGTAAACATGACCACGTCTGAATGCAAGGCCATTATTTTCCTTACATCAACATTTCTGATAGTCCACATAAAAACTTTCACTTCTGTAATCTGCAGTGGTGTCAATAAGAGATTTTTTACTGATCTACAACAAGTTTCTAGATTTTTTCTCCTCTGATATGAAATAGATGAAAAATCCAGGTAAGAATTTTTGTCCACTCTTAAGGTCTTTCTTCGAGATTCATACAATCACGATGATTATTTTCCTTGAAGACTAACAACCTGCCCCAGTGAAAAGTCTTGCTGGCATTTTTTTGTTTTTAGGTTCCATTGCTCAAATTGCAAGAGAAATGTATATTATGATCCCCTACCATTAGCTTTCATTTTAGAAGGACCAAAAGATACGTAAATGTTTTGCAAAAGTTTAATGAATCGAATTACCATTAACCTGCTGCTAAACAACATAAATAATGAACAAAGTACGTGAAATACAATTAATAATAATTATACAAGCTATGTAGCTTTTGGGTTTTCATTTGTGTATTTTTAAATTCAAACTGGGAATCACAATAATACCCCATAGTGTAAGGTCCACCATTTTAATAAACAGAAGTCTTGTTCAAGGAAGGTTTAAGCACTGTCTGACTACATTTTGACCTATATTCAGCAAGAAAGACTGAACATTTTATAGGTGCAAAGATACAGGTAGATAACCCATTATAACTGTGACTACAGATGTTTTTAAAAAGCTGAAAGAGAAGGCAAAGTGAAATGTGAATGTTAACAGCCTCGCTCAATTTCTAATTCCAGTTGTTTGCGCTAAAATCATTGCAAATCTACTAGATTTTCTAGACCAGCACTGTATACTCTTGATAGAAGTAGCTTTCAGTAGCTTGTAATCTTGTAACCTAGTAAGCAAAGACTATAAAACCTTGAAAAACATGGTATCTAATACAAATTCTAAAAAATTATCTTTTTTAATAAGTATATGCTCTTAAAATAGTTTCTGTGAGAACACCTTCCAGCAAATCCCTTTTTTAAACAATATTCCTTTTCAAAGAGTATATTTTTTTAATAATATTTTTTAAAATTAACACCAAAAAAATGCGAGTTCTGTTAAGAGCATTTTCATTTGATTATTCAAAGGAATATCTGTGTTGCCTTTAGTTTTGTTTTGGCAAAATTAACTGAAAATTCTAGTCAGAACTAGTTCAGATAATCATAAGAGGTTTTATTCATTTCAAGTAAAAATTATGCTATATGGTTGAAATTAGTATCTAATCAATGTCCGGTATCTCATGACACAGAGTTACAGACAAAATACAGAATTCCCTTTTCCAACTTATATATTGATACAACCTTGGTAGCTTCCTTGTTTTCGTGAAATTCTGCTAACCTTCAATACAAGAAAAAAAGACCAAAATAAAAGCCAATTCTGTTAAGGAATGATTACCAAGAAACTTCCTCATACTTGCCACAGACATGAGTGTTTCTGTAGAGAGTAATTGTGAATATTCTGAAATCTTCTGTCAGGAAGTTTACCACTTCCTTTCTCATGACCAGTTATGAGGTATCCTTTGGTCTCTTGGCCATAGCCAAGACAGAGCTAGACAAATGCTGGAAAAAATGGTTTATGAACCTCACAAACACGTATTATTGACCGTAATTGCACCACAAATTTACTCTTGTATTCACAACTCTGACAACACTTTTCAAAGACATCCACATACACAGGAAATGGGTTTAGAATTAATGCATTTCCCACTAAGAACCTTAGAATAACTTGGGTTATTCCACATAGCCTTATTCAACAGCCCAGGAACAGAAACTGAAACCTTCTTTGTCCAATCAAAATTAGCATCCCAGGACACCTAATTTTGGGTACTGAAAAAGTAACTTTTAACACAAGTCAAATCTCATATGAACTTAGCTCAGGAACAGTTCAGGAAGAAGGATGGCTTCTTCAGCCTCACTGATAGCACGACATTGAATAACAAAATAAATGTGTCAGCCAAAAAAACAAGACTGCAGCACTAGGAGAACTGGGTCACCAGCTATATTCAGAATTCAGAGGAAGTAAAACAAACAAGAAGGATTTGATAATATTGTCTGAGCTTTTTCAAACAAAAAATTGAAATGAGCTGTGGATAGCAATCAGTGCAGAGATGTTTTTGTCAGCAAGGAAATACAAACCACTATGTCCTTTCTTACATCTTACTTAGAATCATAGAATCATAGAATAGTTAGGGTTGGAAAGGACCTTAAGATCATCAAGTTCCAACCCCCCTGCCATGGGTAGGGACACCTCACACAAAACCATATCACCCAAGGCCTCGTCCAACCTGGTCTTGAACACCAACAGGGATGGAGCATTCACAACCTCCCTGGGCAACCTATTCCAGTGCCTCACCACCCTAACAGGAAAGAATTTCCTTCTTATATCCAATCTAAACTTTCCCTGTTTAAGTTTTAACCCATTACCCCTTGTCCTATCACTACAGTCTCTAATGAAGAGCCCCTCTCCAGCATCCCTATAGGCCCCCTTCAGATACTTGAAGGCTGCTATGAGGTCTCCACACAGCCTTCTCTTCTCCAGGCTGAACAGCCCCAACTTCCTCAGCCTGTCTTCATACGGGAGGTGCTCCAGTCCCCTGATCATCCTCGTGTCCCTTCTCTGGACTTGTTCCAAGAGTTCCATGTCCTTTTTATGTTGAGGACACCAGAACTGCACACAATGCTCCAACTGAGGTCTCACAAGAGCAGAGTAGAGGGGCAGGATCATCTCCTTCGACCTGCTGGTCACGCTCCTTTTGGTGCAGCCCAGGATACGGTTAGCTTTCTGGGCTTCAAGCGCACACTGAAGCCAGCTCATGTTCATTTTCTCATCAACCACCACCCTGAAGTCTCTCCACAGGGCTGCTCTGAACCTCTTCCCTGCCCAACCTGTAGCTGTGCCTGGGATTGCTCTGACCCAGATGTAGGACCTTGCCCTTGTCATGGTTAAACTTCATAAGGTTGGCATCAGCCCACCTCACAAGCATGTCAAGGTCCCTCTGGATGGCATTCCTTCCCTCCAGAGTATCAACTGAACCACACAGCTTGGTGTCATCGGCAAACCTGCTGAGGGCGCACTCAATCCCACTGTCCATGTCAGCGACAAAGATGTTAAACAAGACCGGTCCCAACGCCGATCCCTGAGGGACACCACTCATTACTGGTCTCCAGCTGGACTTTGAGCCATTGACCACAACTCTTTGTATGCGGCCATCCAGCCAGTTCTTTATCCACTGAGTGGTCCATCCATCAAATTGATGTCTCTCCAATTTAGAGACAAGGATGTCGTGTGGGACAGTGTCAAACGTTTTACGCAAGTCCAGGTATATGACATCAACTGCTCTTCTCCTGTCCATCAGTTCATATCCCCCAGCAACATTTTGAAACTTCTCTATGTGAAAATATTTAGTGCCTGTGTGGGAGATATACCCTGTCGCAAGGCAGTAAGATGTATTCAGTGTAAATATTAGCAGGTCATTCTCTTGGGCAGCAATAACTCTGTGATACTAGCTCCAAAGCTGGACCAATGTTTTCATCATAAAATGTACTCCAGTGTTTAGAAGGAAAACCCAACATATATTATTTATGAGAAAACTCCATCAAAATATATTGCTGAAGCAGACAATGAGAGTATGCCTGATTAAGATGTACAGGACACAGGTAATGTGCATGTAAACAGTTTTTCTATCAATGAATCACCCTTTACAGAAACATCTATGTTCATGAATAAAACCAGGAGAAAAGACAGGTAGGTAGCAGGCAAAGTGGGTTAAATTTCTCCAGATAAATCAGGAAATACAGTGTATAAAGCTAAACTTGAAGACATATATTTGTTTTAAACCTTAAGGCATAATACTTTCATTGAGTGGGGGAAAATAAAGCTAGAGAAACAGGGCCATTGATATGCTGATCACTGTAACAATATGGAGAACAGAGACAATTTAAAACTTTACTCCTACATCTGATTTAGGGTATTGTTCAATAGTAGTTGTTAGAATTTATAGAAATAACTATTCTTCTGGTATATGTTTATAATATTTTATTCATCTTTCTACTATTACCATTAATACAAGCACTGTTTTTCCAAAGCTACATTGTGTTCTCACAGACATCCATGCTTTGAAGAATTTCCTTTCAAAATTAAGAAATATTTATATAATAAATCATCAGATGATTTAAAATTAAATCATTCTGGTTGTATTTATGTTCATGAATCAAATGTGACTTTTCTCGCTTTACATAGGTCTACGCTGTTCTCAACCTCAACCTTTGCAAGTGACATTTTCATTTAAAATGTTATCATTTCATAATTATTACCTTTCAGAACTCCTAGGGAGAAAACAAAAGCTTCCTCTTTGAATTTGCATTGTTGTGTTTTTTGAAGAACAAATTAAATTTCAATCCCAGCCAAAACAAACTTTTAAAGTACAAAATAAATTAGAAATTATGTGAAAAAAACCCAAGCTGTGAAAGCTTAATGTGTCCTCTTGTGAGCCCAGGTATATTCTACATAATTTATTACTGTGTTTTCTTTGTTTAACCAGTGGAACAAGCTCAGCCTAATGAAACGTGGGAAACATCTCACTGAAGTTGATCTGAACTGCTATAAACTGATGCCAGCACTCTTGCAATGTTATTATGAGAGGGGCTCGTTTATACCTCCAGGGTGATTATTTACTATCTTTCAGGTTACCATTACCTTTTAATTGCTGTCTGAGCTGTCCAAAGAGAAGATATCTGATTATTTGTAAGCTTCCATGCTAAGTATAGAGCCACACTCTGCAAAATACCATATTCACACAGTTGCTACTAATGGTGATTCTCATTATCATCAGTTTCTTTTATTTTCATTCCAGTGGCCAGATTATTCTTTTTTTTAGGCAAATGTCATGGCTCAGATTCATAGAAAAGACCTGCTTTTTCGGGGAAATTTCTGCTTTAATTAAGGAAATAAATAAACTTTATGTTATCAAAGTGGGAGAGAAAAAAAAAAACAAAAACGGAACAACAAACCAGCCTGGAAGTAGGAGGAGGAGGAAGAAATCAGGGGACCTGGAGAGTGTTCAACTCCCAGCAAGGGACAGAAATGTAAGTGGCTCCTGGCAGCCCTGTCCGGATGAAGAGACGGGGTGGCAACACTTGAAGCCTGGCAGGGAGAGCAGTGTTGATGGGAAGGAGGGAGAGAGGCACTCACCTAATAAAACAGTGACACCTGGGCAATACGTCAGCTTGCCTGCCCTCTTTCCCAGGGATTGGGATCACAGGTCCTCCACCATGCAGGAGTATTTTATGAGAGACCCACTAATGCACTGGAGAAGCAGCAAGAAGTTTGTAGCGGAGGCAGCAGGGCCACAGGCACAGCATCCCTGTGACCCAAACAGGCCCAGTGCTTGCTTCGATTAGACCATTGTGCTTTAACATGAGCTGAGCTGCCAAGGCTTGCTGAAAGTCACCCATTATAAGTTAAAAGTCACTGTGCAGTCAAAAATTATAAACAAAATAGAAAAAAAAATTTTGTTTGGAGGCAAAAAATAATTTATTGAAAATAAATGTTACAAATCTATTTTACTTCCCCCTGGAGCCTTGCAAAGGGAACCAATATTAATCTGATATATTTTGTGTATGACCACAGCTATACATTAATCTCTGTGATTTAAGTTGCAGTTGTGCTTAAATCCCTTCAGCCAGCACGGAGTCCCTCGTGAGAGGAGCAAATGCAGAGCAGGGAACAGGGTGTGTACATGAAACCCACGCTTCTCAACGTTGCCACCATGGTAGAAAACTGGAACAGCAAGAGGATACCGAGGCACCAAACGCACCTCAACCTGGAAAGGACCGGGACTTAACTCTTTCATTATCGAGGTCTTCAATCTACCCTGCCCATCTCCAGATGCTTGCTTTTAAGTAGACAACTTTGTCCAAGCCATGCCCTTGCTAAGTCACAGCTGTGACATCCCAAAGCAACCCTGGTACTGAATTCACCTTGCAGTTTCCATGCTCTTTCAACTCCTGAGTGAAGCATCTCTAAAGTTTTGCCTAATGCAGGTATCAGCTACAAGCCCAATATTACTGTGCTGTAAAAGACATTGGAAAATGTCCCAAACCGTGTTAGCCAGGGACATAACAACTCAATATTTAATCTTTTCCAGTGATATCACTGTTTCAAGACTGAAAAGAATAAGATTTTATTCCAGTCATTTTATCATTTTATTTTGAGTATACACTGGATTACTTAGGTTTTTTTTTTACTCCAATTAGAATTGCCTCTTTCAGTCTAGGTAAAAACCAATGGGAGATCCTTATCTGTGAAGAACATATTCCACCCAAAGTAAAAGGAGAATCTGGTTCTTCAATATCCCTCACATCAAATTTTAAGCCTGCTACTCTTCTATTTTTCTTCAATTCTTTTTCTCAGAGAAACTTTTTTTCCACAGAGTAAGATGCAAATCTACTGCCATCGACTTTCTGTTATTCAGAAGAGCTAAGAAGTAAACCACCTGGTATTTTTCTTCAGTGCCTTTATATGCATATGCAAATCCAACAGCTTAAGTATCTGCCAAACTATTTATCAAGTTTGTCAGGGAAACAGCCTCCTGAAACAATCTTCTTTTAAAATAATATTCTACTACTAAATTCTGCCTTTGAACGCTATTTTTGTCTCGTAAGAAATATTCACCCTCGCAGTCTGACTGCTTGTTAAGAAAAAAGAAAAACAGTAAAATCTCACTGTTGGCCTATGTTCTAGTGCCAGTGTTCAAACATCAGGATCTCAACAGTACCCCAGCGCCTGAAAAACATGTCCTTTTCTTTGAAATCTGCCCGGGTTGCAGATGAGAAATTGCCAGTAGAAATTACAACATTTGCCATGACTGAGATGAGGTGGGTTTTTTGCATTTGGACTGAATGAAACTATGGAAAATGTTGTTAGCAACAACTCCAATGTTATAAAAAAATCACCAAGTGACAGATTTCAAGATTAAAAGGAAATATTAAAAATCCCCTTCAATATTTAAAGCTTACTTAACTAGTAGCACTTCACTTGACACTAACTTGTGTCATTTTCTTTCATTCCTCTTTTGATCCATGCAAAGCAGTTACATGATTGCAAATATCTTATCATGTCACCTTCTCATATGGATATGAGATGAAAGAATATTATCTTAAGCTGAGTAATAAGTCCTGTACGAAAACTATGGGTGGAATCTGTACAATCTGATGCTAAAAGGGAGCAGGGAGGAGGCGGCAGCAGCAATGGGCATTTTTTTCCTGATATTCTGTGCTGAAGATGGTTAAGAAGAAGGGACTTGTTTTAACAGGTTATTTAAGGATACTAATTAACAATTGAGATTTTATACCAGGTTAGCTGAGCTTTTTGTCAATGTACAGGGATCATTCAAATCACTTATTTCCATGACTATGAAGTGGCAAACCATAAATACTGTTTTGCCTCTGATTTTAAACATGCAAAGGGCATCAAAAGGCCTATTAACATGAAATAAAATTAGCCCTCATCTGTTTTACTTTAAAGGTATCCCCCCCCTCTTTTTTTTTTCTCCCCTTTATTTAGGGAATTCAGTTCCTTTCCCATACTTGGTATGTAGTACATCTTTTTTTTCTCAGAGTTAATTCTCCAAGTCTGGTCTGTCAGCCAGTATAAACAACACTTGATGAATGAGACTCAAGGTGTTTAGTCACCTGAAGCAGCTGTTTGAAGTAACTCTACACACAGCCTGAGGCCCATGTTTTCACAGCTGTGGGAACTCTTCAAAAGCTTTTCCTCTTGGCCTACTACTTTGCTGTGGCTTTAGACTCTTAGTGCAAAATCTGGACAATTTCAAAAGGGCACAATGAAACTAGAGACAGTAATTTTTGATGATTTTGGGCCAAAAAATGGCCTAGAATAAATAAATGAAGTACATTTGAAAGTGCTTTACCTAGGTGGGCTATATATCTAAGAATCATTTGCTCTTCATGTGCCCATGCGCTCACTCAAAAGGGGAGATGTGGGGTTGAAGTACTGCTCTCTGTTTACACGGCGGTATTTTCACTTTCTTCCCTGATGCAGATACAGTAAAACTAATGCTTATGGGCCTGGAAATACACGTACCTGAAATAAACTCAGCAAGTTTTAGAAGTTGAAAACCTCTCCAAACTCATAAATAGACCTGCAATGATTAGCGATCTGTGCTCCCTGCTGGGAAGCTTTGGAGAATTGGCCTCGCAGAAGTCGTATGATTGCTTCTCCTGGCTCAAAGTCTGTGCCTTCATGATATGCCTCACTGTATCCATGTAGGTAGCCAAAGTAGTGATGAGCCCGAAAGAAGAAAAAATAAAATAATTGAGCGAGGCGCTGAGCTGGCAGGGAAATTACAGTTTTACAAATGCAGGATCCAATCATGCAGCTGGGCTGAAATATTATATGCAGAATGAGGTCATGGATCAGAAAATTGATTTTATTTGGGGGTGGGAGTGGACTGAAAGCCTAAAGCATGATGAATTTGCTGGAAAAACCTAGGCGATAAATAGCCAGGTTCTACCTCCCCTGCGATGTCCAGTACTGCTATCCTCAGAGGCACGGCTGCCAGGAGATGAGGCTTCTCATGGAGACAGACAGATACTGCTCAACGCCATAAGTAACGATGGTGCTGTCAGACCAGCCCAAGAAGGTGAGCATCCCACAGGAAAGTGAGAAAGAATATAAATTCAGCAAAGCATTGACATGAGCACCAGAAATGGATGTGAGTAGAGAGATTTAATCCATAAGGCTATGTCAGGTGGATGCTTAATTCACTGAATAATGCTTTCCATTTCCAAGTTCATCCAAAAAAGGAAATACAGATACATCAAACCTCAACTTTCAAATGTGTCCAACAAAAGGCATCAGCAAGCTTGCCAGAAAGACTGTAAGGATGGGACAAACTAGACCTGAGACAGTCGAACAAACATGCTCAGCCTTAGCTGTTTTAACACCACATGCCTCCCACACATTACTCCATAAATCATTCTTTTCTTCCCTCTCATTTTCTCCAGTTTACAAAAAATCTCATGTTAACAGAAAATGTTTAGTTTAAATTGATCCTCAGCCATCCTTGGCATGTATTATACACGCTCACTCTTTTATGTTTTATAGCTTATGCCATTCTGTATTTATCATTTAGTTAATGCTTTATATTTTTGGCTTGCTATTGCCCCTTATCAGATGATAAAGTGTTCTCTCAGGAGGGAGAGAATTTTTATGAATTATGAAAGTATAGAAAATAAATTACTTATTAGCACTATGGTCCAGCAGTACATGGAATGTGTTCTTTGAAAGTTTAGTGCCACACGAGAGAGAGGTGTGTTGCAAGCACTGGCATTCCCAGGAAGGTAATTCCCCCGAGCACAGGGGGACTGGTGACAAGGACAGTAGTGCTTCCTGGTGAGAGGCTCTGCATGAACCCTGTGCTGTCCTGCGGTCTGCACATCCCTTCATGGCGAGTACTCTCTGATTCATGAAAATGACAGAAGATGGTGAAACTTCCAGATGCTTTGAGAACAGCAGGGCATAAATGTTTCCAGAGTGGATAAATGGGATTTGGGCATAAATATGTCCTCTTAAATATCTTATATGCCACTGCCCACACCTGGATGCCTGCAGGTCTTTGGGTACCTGTGTTCTGCAATGATACTGGAGGTTAGCTATGCCAAACTACATCTCTAGCACTGTCTTCACCCTTCTAACATGCTCCCACCAGATCCTCACTCCCAACCTACCTCTGTGAGACTACAAGCAGACAACACCACCTAAGGCTGCCCTCCCTTCTCCGAAGTCCTCTTAGCCCACGTGATGAAAGTACATCTTGTTCTACCAGAGACACAGCTGGGCTGGTCTCTCCTCTGAAAAAACATGACATAAATACTGACACTGGTCACAGTATACGTCAACAGTCAAACTTTGCTAATGAACTACTGCAAAACTTCAAAACAAATAGAAAAAACTGCTGCTGAACAGCATACTGCAACTGTTTCCCCCAAGTACACATGACAACTGTAGAGATATAGACTTGCTGTCTCTTACCTCAGGAAAAACAAAAAGAAAGGTTATTAGGCAATTAAAGACATTTGCTTAAGTCAAAGTAGAAAACTAGTATATATTGCCAAGGCCTGGAGCTACAGAAAACAGCCTACAAGCAGCCAGAGTAGTGTTCTCTTCAAGCAGGTGATGCAAGACAAAAGAGTAAATTTAACTTTTCAGGCAAATTCTGTTCAAGGGAATGAGGGCTTCCAAGCACCATCCATGCAAGGCCACTGACTTATCCAACCCCTCTCAGCTGGATGCTAGGGCCAGACCTGCTTTTTTGTCTGCTCTTTGCAAAGCAGTTTCTCAACCTTTCGTAACAACCAACCAACCAACCAACCAAACAACTCACTCCCAAAACAGATGCAGGGTTTTGTCACCACCACAGTGCTTTCAAGGACTCGTTCCTGGGCAAGCACAACAGCCAAGGAGGATGCCAGCTCCATGGCATGACATGGTGTTCACACACACGTCATCTCTGACCCCTTTGGCATAGGTCAGCTGGCCCAAAAAGGTGAACCATATTTTGGGTTGGAGTAGGTTTAAAGGGATGTAGGATTATAAGGTTTATTTTTAAGTGGAAGCTAAGGATTTCATAAAGCTGACCGGCAAAATCCTAAGTCCCATATGAACAGTAAGGTAAACATTACCTGGCATACAGGGTAGCATTTTATGAGGTTTTTCTCACCATAAACAGCAGCATTTTACAACCTGATTTAGGTAAAACACATTCAAAAGACCACCTATGCAATCTGATGATTATGGGATTGATTAGCTGTGACAGAGCTGTGCCCTTCCAACCTCCTCATCTAGATCATTTGGGGTGATTTTATAGAGTTCAAAAAGTGAAAAGAATGAAATCTGTGAGGATTGACTTTCAAGTAATAATATACTTCTGTTACGCAATAATATAACCCCATTAACCAATACTTAAGACTGTTGGGTGTATAGACAACCACAATTACATTTAGAAATGAAATTTTATCTTTAAAGAAGTGAAATACATTAAACTACAGGTAATGAGACATTATAGGAAGAATCATCATTAAGAGATCTTTACTCCACATATGCATGTAAACAGTTTTATAGTGATATCCTGTCGAAGGTGATAGGTTCCTTACAAGCAACAGCTTCTGAGGCAAAGGTTGCTTATCCTGTAAATACAAAAATGTGAGACACAGCTGGGAAGTCTGCAGCAGGCAAGTCTTCAGGTGAGTAAAATGAGCAACCAAAGTTTGATAAAGAGATCCAGGAACCCCTATCAGTGCTTTCTCTGTAATGGCCCAGTAAGAGAAATAGAGAGGGAAAAGAGAGAGAGACAGTGAAAGAAAAAAAAAAAGGGGGGGGGGGAGGGAGAGGAAAAGGAAAAAGAGCACAATTTACTGCCCAACTTATAAAAATATGGTGTAATATTTCAGGCTGAACATATATGTGTGTGTATATATATAACATGGTGGTTAAGAGACACTTATAATGTAAGGCTTTTCTCTGTCTCTAAAACATTTTCCCAGGTTAAGTACAATTCCCATGATCATCGTAATCATTCATCTGACTCTCAAACTGGATAGTGGCACAGTGCGTTGTATTTGGCTGTGAGTACCAGTGCACCCAATGATTTCCTTTTCCATGACACTTCTGAGAAACAAATACTGGATCTGATTCACATCTAGCCACAAATATGAATCAAAACCCAATACAAAATTGGATACATGCTGGAAATTTGATAACTTGTGAATGTGAATTTACTCCTGTAGTTGCTGAGCTGCTATTGGAAATCTGGAGCATGCTTGGAATTACAAGTTTTGCTTTCCAAAAACGTGCAACATTTGTTCCTTGTAGTCATATTTCTGATGAAGTCAAAGACAGAAATCCCACTGAAAGAGATGGGAGGAAGGACTTTGTTTTAGACACACATTTTATAGAACCTTTCCTACTTGCTGCCCTTTCAGTGTAAAACATTTGTCAGTCTAATTCCTTTCTTGTTCTGTACATTAATGAAGACTTGAAAAAAGAGGTTACAACTTTTATAAATTGGAATAAAGTGGCCTCTGTTTTCTAACACTTGCCAAAGCAAATGGGTCAAGCTGAAACAGTCACTCACACTGGCCAGTTACATGTCTTACTTAAACAATAAATTAGTGTCAAAGTTTCCAGTAATTAATTTCTATACCAATTTACATATTTCATTCCTTTCATTTTTTTGCTTTCATGCTTTGAAACTGTAATGCAGCCAACTAACATCTATTTAAAGCAACCTCCTCTACTCAGTGACTGATGTTAGATACAACAATTACAATGCCAGCACTGGGGATAATTCTTTGCAGATGTTGTCAAATTACAGGTTAAATGAGGAAAAAAGTTCCTTTCTTCCGGCCACCCACTCTAGTTTTCCTGAAATAGGTGCATAGTACTGTATATCCTGTGCTGTAGGTGCAGTAATTCCCTGCTCAGTCACTCATCTGGTTTAAATGACTTCCATTTGCCATTTCAAAGGATGACAGAACACTGTGTTCAGATTGTTTTGCAGGTACCAAAAATGCAGCAACTCTGCTTTGTGTTTTAGCTGGCAAAGAGAAGTGAGCTCAATCTGGCAACACTATGCTGGTTTTCACTTTAATATAAATAACATTTGCCATTGTAAATTAAAAAAGAAGAAAAAAAAAGAAAAAAGTGAGGTTAAATTATTTTAACCCTTTGCAAACCTTTCCGCTCTTTGAGATAAAACAGGATTCTTGTCTTCATGTTATAATCATAACAGTATGTATTCTGTGTTGACAGAAGAAAGATTGAGCATGAGTCCTGCATGGCTGTGTATTTTGGGAAGAGGTGATGAAACTTCTCCATTACCCAGCCCTTACAGCAGGAGCCAGGCACAGTGACATTCCCTGAATGTAGAAGAAGGGAGGTAATGCACCATAAACAGAATATGGAAAAAAATCAAGAACAAATTGAAAAAACAGCTTTGCCTGCCCTTGCATGCAGTCAGTATTGTGCTGTACTCAGGAGGAGAGCAGACTGTACTGCTCTTGAGCTCAGCAAGAAAACCTGCTGCATTGTACAGCCCACTGCCATGCTCTGTAGTGGCACACAGCATGGCATCCTGTGGAATGTGGGAGATCAAGGTGAACAGAGCAACTTGGTACCAGTCCCAGGTGTGTTTGTTCCCTGGTGTATCAGGTTTGTGTGGCAAGGTTTAGGTGGCAACAGGGGCTACAGTGGTGGCTTCTGTGAGAAGCTTCTCCCATGCCCAATGGAGCCAATGCCAGTTGGCTCAAAATGGACCTGCTGCTGTGCAAGGCTGAGCCCATTAGCAACAGTGGTACTGCCTCTAGGATAACACAGTTAAGAAAATGTGCGCAATGGCAGTGAGAGCAAGAGTGAGAGTACGTGAGAGAAACAGTTTTGGAGGGGCTTTTTTACAACAGCGGATAGGAATAGGACAAGGGCGAATGGCTTTAAAACGAAAGAGGGGAGATTTACATTCAATATCAGGAAGAAATCCTTCCCTGTGAGGGTGATGAGGCACTGGCACAGGTTGCCCAGAGAAGCTGTGGCTGCCCCGTCCCTGGCAGTGTTCAAGGCCAGGCTGGATGGGGCTTTGAGGAACCTGATCTAGTGGAAGGTGTCCCTGCCCATGGCAGGGAGGCTGGAACTGGATGGTCTTTAAGGTCCCTTCCAACATAACCCATCCTACGATTCTGTGATCTTCCTGTCTTCATCTCAACCCATAAGACTCTTGTATTTTCTTTCCCCTGTTAAGCTGACAAAGGGAGTGACAGAGAGGCTCCAGTGGACAGCTGGCCTCCACCTAGGGTTAACCCACCACACCTGAGAAATGCCTCAGTTCCCTTACCAGAAAGTAATCAGATGAATGAATGGGTGAAAATGCTACAGGTGCATTAGGCACAAAAAGTGCCAGGCACTGAGTTCCCATGCAAGACAGGCCAAACCGGCTGGATGGCAGAGATATACCCAACTGTTTCCGAGCAGACTTTCGAGCTGCTTCTGCATTCCTGGTGCCCATTTCTCACAGGCATGGCATGCTTGAGCCCTAAGGGATTTCCATTTTAATTCTTTTTCTACATATGTTAGGCTATGATTGCTGCTTCTCACAGCGTATGGGAATGAATTCTGGCCAAAAGAAGGAAAACAAGAAAAATTTACAAATAGAACTTGAAGCAGAGGACAGAAGAGCCAGGTTCTCATACTTTACTTTTAGCCAAGGCAGTGACTTGCTGTCTGGCCTCACCCTCAATGCATCTTCCACATTTGATTAACAACAGCACATAGAACAAACACACTGAAAACAATTTCCAGGTATGACAGGAAGATAGCCCTAGAAGTACCTGTAGTAAGTAGATATTGCTCTAGCCAGAAAGATCAGAGACCATTGGAAACACACTGCCAGCTATCTGGATGATGGTGAACAATCAGTCCACACTGACAATTTGTAATGCTATCTGTTTTGCAATAAACTCTTCAGAGGCATCTGCACAGCTGTGTGCAAGGTAACTGTTGCATGCTATTCCCTAAATAATAATATTCTCTAAATAGCCACTAAATATTCCCTCTTTCTTTTTTAAGTCTCCACCCTAAGACTCTTTCTCGTCCTGGCCATGCCAACATACACTGCATCCTGAAGTAGCATGCCCCCCAACAAAGTGGTCCATTTAGTTTTAACCTACTAAGTTTAATAATTTTCAGAAGCAAGCTGCAGGGTGGTTTGTGAGTAGTGAAGGCACGAGCATGTGATTTGTATGCTGAGCTTCAGTGACTTGGCTTTTAAAAGGAAAGCACAGCTTGCTGATGAAGTTTGTGGTTTTCCTGTTTGTTGTCTGGAAAGACAGCGTGTGGAGGTGGGGTGCAAATGGGCAGAGAGGGGCAAAAGGTAAAAACATAAGACAGAAAAGGCATAAGGATTTATTTCTAAGTAATGAAGGTTCTCAAGCCATATTTGCTTTACAGGTTGAAGAGAATGCAGTGTCCTAAAGGTAACAGGATCGGAGATCCAGATCTTTGAATCATGATTTAAGGTCTGCACACACCGTATGCAATGGTTACATATGTTGCAAATGTGGCTGCAGCATAATATTTCATAGATAACTTGAAATTTTGCTCATACCCACTGACAACTTCAAAACTAATTTTCTGCCACTCCTTTGCAAAGTAAACTCAACATTCCACAAAAAGGAAGCCTGAAATGGCCACAAACATTAACATCTAGAGCTAGAAAATAAAGATTCCTCAGCTGATAAAGGAAATAAACTGCTTTAATATATGATGATATTATATGCCAAGCCTACAAACATGTGAATTCCCACACAGAACTCCAGCTCTGGAGATAAGCACAAACTGTATCTGCACATTCAATAATATATTTGTAGCTGTTTGCATAAAGGATCCATTCCCTAATATTTTTGTTAGCAACCATCCCATATTGATTTCCAATGACAATAATTTCAAAGACTGGACCATGTAAAAAAGCATCTTGCCTCCACAGTGTTAGATTTACGAAGCCAACACTGTCACAGTAACAGTACATATGTGCACCAAATCTTTGTTTAGATAAAGTAATTTGCTTATTCGAATATATGGCAGAATTTATATTGCTATCTACAAATAGATATCAATAGTTAAAGAGATTTTATAGCATTTTGACATTCAATATGCTATGCAGGTTTTAAAGGCTCTGGAAAATGGATGAACTATGTAAGCTGAACAACTTTCCACTTGTAAAAATGCTTCTCAAAGTACAGAGGACTCAGATTTAATACTTAGTCTTACTTGTTTAAGCACATGCTCAAATGTGGATGGGTTTTTCATATTTTAATCTTGACAGAACAATGCAGTCTCCTCAGAGCCAATGCTAAATGGAAAAATGATAGACATCTTATTAGGGAATATAATTTAAGTAATATGTATTTTTAATGCTTCACTTAAGCAATACTATTTTACGTTTTCAAATACATAAAAAACTCTTTCTACTGTTGATTTATATTACAGCTTGCACTGCACAGATTCTTATAAAAACAAGATTTTGAGTTGATTTAAGTCCCTAACATGTTCTAAGTGTTCTATTATATATCCCCCAAACATGGTGTGATGGATCCTATTTTTATGCTATGCTTCCTTTTTCACAAGTGTAATTTCCATTTGCCAGATAAAAACTCAGATAAAAGCTCTAAAATAAAGATAAACTTATACACAAAACTCTTTGAAAAGGATAATTTATCTTATGGAATAGTCAGAAACCTGAAGAATAATCTTCGATTTATACAAATAATAGAAAATTTCCTAAATAACTTTTGCTCCTGGGAAGCTTCCAAGCAAGTAATTCGCAAAATATGACTTTCTTCATTGTAAAGGTTATAAAAATTTGTTTGTTGGAGGTAGGGAAGGAAATGTAATTAAAGGCTAAATTCAGGCTCACATTTCATTTTAACTAAAAGAATATGTGTGATTTGGTTAAGTCACCTAAGTACTTCCTTTTTTTTTTTTTTTTTTTTAAGGCAGTGCACATTGTCAGCAAATCAGAGTATCCAATAGCAGAAGTACATCTGGCTGAGATGACTATGCCAGGTAACCTTAAATAGAAACTCTAAAGCAGTAAACTGTGTTGCAATACTGGGCTTTGCTGGTAATACTTATCAAAAGTTCCCCTTTGTAGCATTTCTATAAAAAATAAAAAGGGAAGAGGTAAAATGAATGCATAAAACTTGTTGGGGTTTTCTGTATTTATAAAAAAAAAATCCCTTTGCAGTTGGAAAAGCTTACAAAGGCATATATAAAATATAGCAACTCCAGTTATTTTTAAATGCATATGGTCTACATAAAATGAAGCTATAGATCATGGAAGTTATAATGAAGGCAAGTTAAAAACCATAACAATTCAAATACTTTGTACTTTGAATTTATAATGTCTTCAGGTAATATTTCAACATTCAAAGGACAAACAAAACTAATTTCTTTGTTATTGGTCATAAAAGAAAATATTAATTTGCTCCCCTAGTAATTATTTCAATTATATGAGTGGAATCCTCATCTCAGATACACTGCATGCATGATCTTACATTTGTTCCAAATTTTATTTTCACAGAGCTTGACTTGACAAGACATATTGTGGGTATTTACACTGCTTGCTACATTTTGCATCAAAATCAAGTCCTGGATCCTCGGTGCCTTAGAAGTCACTCTTAAACTAAGACAAAGCATTCAGGTCTGGGGCTGAGCACTCAGCTTAAAAAATCCTTCTTTCCTCAAAGGCAAATACCATATGCAAATAAATCAAACCCCAAATTTTGGTGGTAAGCTACTCTGAATATATCAAGAGACAGTTTCACATGAAGTGACCTGAGACCTTGGTTCTAATCTTCAATATGTCTTGGAAATGGCCTTTTTTGTCCTTTCTCAATTCAATTTTAGCTTCATTCTGTCTTCATTATTTCAGCAAAGTTATGCATAAAGCAAGCTACCACAGAATATGAATAAAAATGTCAGACTCTGACCTGAAGTGAATTACCACAGAGAAAAAAAACAAAAGGACTAGTAAAAGAAGTACAATGCACCAGGAAAGTATGTTTGGACAGATGTGTCATTAAATGCCCACAACTCATTTGTAAGCTAAACCATTTCTCCATACTTTTAAAGTCAATTATGAATTTTTAACTATTATATCAAACACGTTTAAATTTTCAACTTAGAACAAATGCAATGTCAAACAGAGACACCAATCCAGGAATCTCCTGCAGGATTCCCTTTATTATACAGTACTCATACTCTTTGAGCAAAAAATAATTTTATTTTCAGCACATATATTTAACATTGTGAGGATAAATCCTCCAAATAGTTGCCTGCACTGATACGTCTTGTGTTTTTGTAACCTTAGATACTTTAACCTAAAGCTCACTGTGAATTGTGTAAACTAAAATTATGGATCTCTACTCATTTTCCCAGTTTTTTCCCTCCAAATATTCCCTTTTGTCTGATCCCTAAGCAAAAAGACTAAAAATATGTTTGTATAGAAATTGTAGTGATAACAACCTTGGCCTGCGCTTTAGCCTATCACATCCCAAGTGGTATGAAACAGCTTTAGCTAAGGTGAGCTGAAGGGCAAATGTGCTTTCTGAAATAGTTCAGTAAGTTTTGCTTGAGCCACACAGAAACAGCAGAGAGATATACTGTGCTGCACACCCACTCCAAACTTATAGAATATTGATGAGTCTCTGGCTAGCTAAAAGCTTAAAATAAATGTCTGGATACAGCTTCTTCTTGATGCTACAACATATGCCTCTCACACATGCTAATGAAAAGGTAAGTGCACAAATCCCTAGGAATCCAGGTGCAACGCTACCCCAGGAACAGGGATTACACTACATAGCACACTCCTCATGTGGTGGATCATAACAATTTCATAATGTAATCAACTAAACCCCAACATAGCGACTACATTCAGAAGAGGTGGCACCTTAGAACTGTATTAAAGCACATACACACAGCTGGAGGCTGGCTCTTTACTCATGATGGTGATGTGTTACCCGCTGCCATCAGCCCAATTGCAGAAGCAAGGCATGTGAAGTGCAGTTGAACTGGACACTTCTGTTTGAGGCTGAAATGTCAGGATTCTGAAAACTAAATCGGAATAAGACAGTGTCAATAGATTTTGAACATGTCCTGCGACATACATGAAACACTTTGCTCAATCATTTTCATTTACCCCTTTTTACATGCTTTAAATCATAAAATGCATTTTGTAAATTGTTAGCCCAGCATTTGTGTAAGTGCTCTAGCAATAGCACATTCTGAGACTAGATGTTGCACAGACTAACACCTGAGCTTGGTTTTCATATGCAAATATGCAAAATGGCTAAATGCCCATAAAGTATTTCTGCCTATGCAGAGACAATTCAGACTTTTCCTGGGTGACAGCAGCAGAAACCGCACCATAGTAGTGTAACACAAGTCAGAGAATGAAGGAAAATTTGACCAGAAAAACTGGTACAAAGCTATTTTTATATGAAAGAAAGGCATTAAATACCTATTGGATATGCACATGAGGAGTAGGAAGGATCTTGGTCTCTGCTGTGTGGTCCACAGAACTCCCACTCAGTTAACCAGGTGTAGCCAGTATGTCAGCTTTACCAGAGGCCCAACATAAATGCTTCCATACAAACACTTGCAGCATGGGGAATAAACAGGAGTTAGAGATGCACACATGCCTGCAGGGCTACGATCTTATTGGCGTCACAGAGATGTGGAGGGATGGCTTCTATGGCTGGAGTGTTGGAACAGAAGGATACAGGCTCGTCAGGAAGACAAAGCAGGGTAGATGAGGACAGGGTGCTGCCCTCTGTGTCTGTAACCAGCTGGAAGGCATGAAGCTGAGCCTGGAGATGGATGAGTATCTGACTGAGAGCATACAGGTCAGCATTAAAGGGAGGGCAGGGACAGGCAACATTACAGTGGGGTTCTGTTACAGGCCACCTGACCATGAAGGGTAATGGCAAGCTCAGTATGATCTGGCAGCGTGTGTGTGTAGCCCACAAAGCCAACTATATGCTGGGGTGCACCAAAAGAAGCATAATCAGCAGATTGAGGGAGGAGATTCTTCCCTTAGACTGGAGAAGATTCTGGGGAGACCTTAGAGCAGCTTCCACTGCCTAAAGAGGACAACAAGAAAGCCTGAGAGGGGCTTTTTTACAACAGCAGATAGGAATAGGACAAGGGGGAATGGCTTTAAAAGGAAAGAGGGGAGATTTACATTCAATATAGGAAGAAATCCTTCCCTGTGATGAGGCACTGGCACAAGTTGCCCAGAGAAGCTGTGGCTGCCCCATCCTTGGAAGTGTTCAAGGCCAGGCTGAATGGGACTCTGAGCAAGCTGGTCCAGCAGAATGTGTCCCTCTCCATGGCAGCGGGGGTGGGAACTAGGTGACCTTTAAGGTCTTTTCCAACCCAAACAATTTTATGATTTCATATTTGTCTATCTTAGATGGGGCTCTGAGTCACCCTTGTTTGGTGCTGTATTTGTGCCTTCACAGACTCTGGGTGCTTCAAGGCAGTATCTTTCCCTCTTTCCCATGCAGGGGATCATGAAATCACAACTATCTGGTAGGATATAAGCAGGGGAGGATGAGGCTGAGTCACAGCAGAACTGATAAAACCCACTTGGCGGCTGGATCTGGGGGAAATAGTCAGATAAGGGGAAGAAAAGCTTAACTCATTACTTTCCCAGCTCCCATTAACCACCATCCAGATCTTAAAGTCTGTAATAGTGGCCAAGGAAAAAGGCAAGAACTGCACTGAGACCTGGATGGTCCCTAAACTCCCTGGCGAGTCTCCTGGGGTGAGTCTTCAGCTCATCAACCTCTTCATTCTGTAGGAACTGCCAAGAGCAGTAATCTGCACAGGGACTTGCAGTAACAATCTCCGAGACCCTGAGATGTATTCTCAGACCCCTTGGGTATCACTAACCACCCTTCAAGAAAATCCAGTCTTATGGGTAAAGCTTCAGAAAATCAAGCTCAGCTTGTGCCCTGGGCTGTTTTCCCCTCCCAGATGTGAACAGGGTTACATCCCTCCACCTTGTGCAACCTTACCAATTAATTTGGGAACTGTCAGTCTCCAGACAGATTCTTCTTTCATCCTGAATTACCTGATGGCCTTCCTTGCTCCCTTTCCACTAGCCTTTGCTTTTGAAGGACCATCAACCACTGGTCTCTGAGATTGCCTTTCTTTTATGCCTCTCACTACCATTTGTGATCAGAGATGACAGATTTTTTCAATGAATGAGACACACCATCTTTAAAGAATTCTAAATAAATCTTTTAAAAGTTAAAAAAATGAGCCCCACAGATACCCAGATGACTGCACAGATGTGTGACCCAGCTTTGTTAAACAACAACTAACCAAAACCTTGAACCAGAATCAGAAAATACTTTTCTTTCCCCTTAGTTTGAAAAACACTGGTTTGGGTTTTTTTTTTTTTTGCTATGTTTTTTGACTTTTATATACTTCTGCATTCACACGTGCAAGTGAAGTGCGGAGTCACAAGGAAGTTTTCCAGCGCAGTTCTGTGCCTCTGAGAAGTCCATAGCTCTAAAATCATTTTCACATAAAACATCTGCATATTTGGGTGCTTCTCTGGGTTCAGTTTGGCATTTAAGCCTTTGGAGAGCTGTCCAAGACAACAACAAAGTTCTGCAGCATCTACATGATCTGACCCCACTTCACCAGAAAAGCACAGAGGTGCCAAGGTGCAGCTCCTGCTCCATATCCCCAATACCACTTGCTGCAGCATCGGGGGGGGGGGGGGGGGGGGAACACGACGATGACCACCCCAAGTGATGGCTGATTCCATCTCACAGGCTTGGGCAGAGAGACAAGCATAACCAAACCAAATCCTTCAGCTCTAAATATCCTTGCTTCTCTTCTTTTCCCAAAAATCTTATCATGTGAATGCAGTGTAGTTTTTTGGTTTAATAAGAGTAATAATGGCTCAGAATACAGGAAAATGACTCACATGGAGCTAGTCCAGCTCTCCTAGCTGGTTTTATTCAGGTCACGATGAATCAGATGACCCTTATCTTAGTTAAAGACTATGAACAAAAACCTCTCCCTTCTACACTCTGGTCAATTTGTGGTACATTATGCAGCATATCTCCTTCCCCCCTCGCATTTCCTAGCTCTTCATGTCTATTACCTTCTCTGTGAAATTTCCCATGCATATGTCCCTCCTGAGTTCACCTCTGAGTAAATCCTCTTCTATGCTCTTTAATTTCCCCTTGTCTTATACCTTTTTCCACCCTTTTTGTCTTGTCTGAGCCTCGGTTTTATTGCTCTTCTAGTTTAAGACAAATACTGCCATATGCTTTTTCGTGTGTTGTTACACATGACCTACATCCCACCCAAGCCAAAATTACTTTACTTGCTTTAAAACCCTCAGTGGATTTGTAACGTGGACCCTTGAGAGATTTCAGTTGTACCTGAGAACAAAGCAGAAAACAGACCCTTTCTTATTCTTTTATCACATTCATAATGCAAATTATGGAAACAGTTTCCTAACCAGGGATGCAAAACTGGTTTTGTCCACGTTTTCCTGCAATAAAAACAACAGACCAAACAATAAATCCCACATCAGTGACCTTTATATTCCCTTGGTAGTGTATTTCTGGAGACCCTGGCATATATTATACAGAAAATAGTAGTTAAAAAAAAAAAACAAATGAAAGGAAAAATAATATTTAGCATTGTTATGTGAAAGTCATCACAGGTCTGGCTCCAGAGCAAGAGCTAACCCAGCTTAGCTAGAAAAAGACACGTTCCCGTAACAAGGGAATAGTTTTTGTTTCATATTTCTGCCTTTTTTGCTCAGAGACTGAGGAAATCAAGGAGACTGCAAAATAACAACTAACCTGCGTTACACTTGAATAAACTAAGATTAAGAAACAAAGTGGCAAAAAGCATTGGTTAACTCAAGAAAGGATTACACAAGCTTATGGATGATCAGCCTAAAAGTTCGGTTGTCCCCAACAGCCAGCCGCAAACTCAGAAAGTCCCTTAAACACAAATTACCAAAAGCCAGGGAGGCATACCAAACTCCTATTCTTATACGGCTTCCCGAACTAGCCAGTCTCAGAGACAGGGTACTAGGCTAGAGGGAATTTTGGTTTGGCCTGGAGTATCCTTTCTTACATTAGCAGTTGAAGATCACTCGCTAATCTTTAATAAGAGCATTCTGGAAGCACCAGGGTAAAACCATGCAGACCTACTGACTTCTGCTCTCTTGCTCTAACCTCTTGCCTGCACTGTCTCACCCTCTGCCACAATTCTGCAAATATATTTGAAAGACAGGGAAAAAAATATTACTTCAATATACCCCAGTGGTAAAACTATGTAAAAGGTTTGCCACACCTTGTATTCCAGTCTCCCTTTCTTGCCTTGATAGATTTTAGTGTTTGAATGGGGCTGGACTGGGTGAAAGCTTGGGTCAGTGCATATTCATTCACAATGAAAATGGGTGAGCCCTCACTTCTCTCACTGTAAAGGATGCCTTCTGCAACCAGCATCTCCAACACTCCCATCTGTCTACTCACACCACATCTTTTTCAGAGCCATCCATGAGATGCTAGTGCATTGCATGCAGAAGCACATGAGAGAAGAGCGAGTGTATAGCTGCTTTTCTATAATTACCATCTATTGCTCTACCTGTGGATAAGGATGGGAATAAAATAGCTTTCCCCTTTTCTCTGAAGAACCTCCAATTTTCTGCTGTTCAAAATTGTGGGTAGCAGACAATCAAGTTGCAAGTACACCAGTGTGAAACTGCCATTGCGTCACTGGCTTGCAGACACTGTTACAAAACTGAGGCAAGACAAGGCTCTGGGAGGTTCATAAATGTTTCAACATAACCTGAACAGAGTTACACAGAAGCCGGGTCTAAATTGGGAGATTTCTGGATTTGATTACATACAGCTTGAAAGTCAGTCTTTCAACCCTGAGCATAGAAAATCTTGTCAGCCTTTAGTTGGTACGCACTGGATGATTTGTATTGAAGACCTTGCTGTATTTTTAGGTTCATTCAGTTAGAATCAAAGACAGCTTAGGGGAGACAAGCACACATATAGAGAGTACACACAAAAAAAAAAAAGCAAAAAAGAAAAAAAAACAAACCCAACCACTAAACCCACAAATTCAAAAAAAAAAAAAAACCAACAACCACTTGCACAAAACCCTGTGAATGCAAACAGCAAGCTATGGTTTGCTGAGTTTAAATCCAACTGTAGTTACTAGTTATCTGCAGTTCTGATAAATATTCATGTATCATATGTTCGTATCTGACTATAGGAAAAGAAAAAGGATTCAGAGAGCTCTGACTGCCCTACGAGCTTTTTATCTGTGCTTTACTAAACTCCTTATACTTAGGAAATAAGACCGTTTCTTTGTTCAGACTTTAACACTTTTAATATCCTTGCAGATTCAGCAAACCTTTGTTCTAAAATGCTTTGTGCCCATTAGGGCTTTTGATTATAGATTACACCACCATTTGATTTTTTTGATTTTTTTTTGTTTGTTTTTTTTTTCTCATGGGCAACATATTCCTCCTTCATTGAGCAATATTCAGAAACTTGGAAATCTAACCTGTGTTTTAGTCTCAGGACAGGCATATTCTTATGGTAAAAACCTCCCCAGTTGAACTTGGGATGCATTCAACTCTTGTATGGTTGATACTTGGCCAGGTTAATTATGCAGTCACCCCAAGTAGAAGAGGACAGCAGGATGCATAAGCATTTTTCAAAGACTTGTTTTTAGTACAGAGACAGTTTTCTGGAATCAAATAAAGAAAACTGAGAATGTCTGTGTTTTACAGTGAACTGGCACTCTGAAAATACAAGGATTTAAAAGATCAACAAGGCCAAATTTGCAGTCATTTAGGGAATGATTACAGCATGCGTCTACATCTCCAAGTTTAATCAAACTACCTTGGGTACCAGCAGCAAAAATATCTGTGGCAGCAGTGGGCTTCAGTGTGAGCTGGACAAGCCTGCTTGGGACCCTGGATGTCTTCTCAGGCAGTTGGCCTGAACCAAAGTCCATGCTGATACGGCTCCACTGCCATTGGCATGACTGCAAGCCGAATTAAAAGGAGCTCATTTGGGTCTATGTATGCTACAGTTGTTTTGTGATGGTTTGTGGAGAACAGGATCAGGCCTCCTACCCCTCCAGCCACACCATTAGCACATGCATGGACATGTGTCAGCAGGGTCCTTGCCTTGGCCCCCCTACACACAACAAAGAGGACAATGTCCTACCTTCATATGGATTTGTAATGCAATAAGATTCCCCCATTCTTTTAGTCTGGATGATTATCATGAGTTTGCCATGTAAAATGAAAACAGCTTAATGCAAACAGGATGCTAGCCCTCAGTATTTAAAAATCATGAGCCAGAATCCAGAAAGTCAGAAGATTGACTTTAAAATCATGGCAGTTCAAGAGACAAGAATTGTGCTGGTTTTAATTGTTCTGCTGTAACTCGATTCATATTTTTAAGCTTTTTCTTAGTAAACACATAGGCTGGAAACATACTTTTAAAAGGACTACATGTTCAGATTTACAACCTTACTCCAGCACTTGGGGCTTTAGGGAAAACAGCAAATATCACAAGAGTTGTGCTAAAATTGCAAAAGTTGCCAATGCTTAAAAATAAACCCCCAAATTTGGCTTAAAACACAAACTATTTATTAACTAAATCCTACACTGTCAAACTAGCTGGTGATTCTGAACGCCTCTAAGCAAACTACAGACACCTTAGAAAGATCTGATTTCTCAGAGGGCATATGCTCAGTTACTGCAGTTTAGGCCAAAACTTTTATGAAAATAATGCAATGATTCCAATTTAACATTAGCTATAAAGTTTGGAAATTATTCTTTATGTACTCCCAAGATCTCTTCAGACATCATCAGCAGCTTTAAATTTCTATTTAAACATTTCCCACGGCCCACATACATGCACGATCTTTCTCCCTTTCCCTGTTCTTTCACCATCTCTGCTGGTCAGAAGATAAAGCAATTGTTGTCATCTTCTACTAATACTAAGAAAGGCAGCAAGAAATAAAAAATCAAGTCCCTGTCATATCCCATCGAGCACACTGGCTAGATATGGATGTCTCGCCCCCATTTACAATCTGAACCAAAAGATTTGAAGCCAAGAAAGCAGCTGGCACAATAAAAACAGTAAAAGCTCTAGCTGGCACCTCACACTGACAATGACTAGCCAAATCTCCATAGGGAAAAATGCCAATATAGATTTCTGTGACAAAAACAACAAAATAGATTTTTGTCAATGTACATAGATTTGACAGGAAGTCAGACAAATCTATCAATAATGAGTGACATATATCTGCAATATTCCCAAACAAAATGGTACATTTGAAGACAAACTGAGAAAATAACTAATTGTGTTACACATGACACATATTCATCTGGACTTTTTGATAACAACACTGTAACTCATTAGCGCAGGTTACATTGCAGTTATCCTAGGAAAAATTGACCAGATATACCAACATATTTCATATTTAAGTCCTTTTCAAAGCACCCTTCAAAGCACTATTATTTCAGAAAGGAGCAAATTACTTCTGAGACTCTTGCAGTTAAAATCAAGTCTTTATGAGATGGAAACCTGGATTCCTAACTCTGGCACGAACTTCGTAACAAGCATCCTTATTTCCACGCTTAGAGGGCAGAAACAATTATTAAAAAGTGTATATCAAAGAGCTGCTATATAGTCTTTTTCATGGGAGATTACATGTAAGATATAGTGCTGTGCAAATGAAAATATTGCTAGTGCTCTGCTGTCACTGAACAATGTTTGCAAGAAATTGCTATTTATTTTACAGCCAGGTGCATGCTACATCATATGGAGCCCATGAGAACCAAGTGTCTCTGCTTTTGGAAAGACACCTCTGTGAAAAGTTTAGTTGGGCAAGGGGGGAAGAGGAAAGTAACTATTTACAAACTTCCATAGCTGATAAGCTGAATCTAACTTAGTGTTTATGTATTACAAGCATCTTAGCAAAAATAGCATAGTGCACCTTAGTGGATAAATGTTGATGAATTAGGTGTCAAAAGTCTCCAGGAACACAGATTTTCGTCCAACTTTTGGCCAAACTTGGGACAGATTCTGACAGAGCTAGAAAGACATGATTGGAGGTTCAGAAGCCACAGTGATTGGATTGAAGCAAGTGTCTAGCAAGACAGCTATGCAAACAGATGGCAAGACCCAGATAGAAAATGTTTTTAAGTGCAAAGCAGAAACTCATGGAAAAAATGTCTTACTCATACAAATTCTATAGTCTTCAAAAACATCTGAAGTAGTTCTTACACATAAATGAACTAGATGAGCCAAATCATCTCTACTTTGGAGAAAGTGTGTCAAACATATTGCCCCGATTTACTATGAAGTATGCACTGCCCTGTATTTCAGAATAAATTATAAAAGTAAGAAAGCTCTAAAAAATGTCCCAGCCACTAACTCTCAGGCATATATACATATACAGTTCATATACATATTTACATATATGTTTATATACATATATACAATTCATATACAGTTCACTGACTGATGGAGAAGATCACAGGACCTGACCTGCCATACTCATACCACAGAAGCCCTCAAGTCGACAACTAAACCATGGCAGAGAAGCTTGTAGAGACTCCCTGTAATAATTCACGAATACAGTGCTTTGATAGTCATGACATTTACAGCCTGAAGATATTAGTAAATTTAATAGGAAATCATAAGAAAGGCAACCAAGAAAAGGAGGATGCAATAAAACCACCATGAAGCAAATATCTTAGGGAAAACTAAGAACCAGTGGCTGGGTCATTTCCAGCAAAGCCTACATTTTGATTTGGACCCAAAGGGCCAAGCAAAAGAAGAGGGAAGAAATCTATGGCAGGCTTAAAGTAAATATATTTCTTAAGAGAAGAGAAAATTTTAGGAGGAACCAGGGTAAAACTTGAGAACTGACTGAGGAGTGCCTAAAGGAGGCAGGCACTGAACGCAATAAATCTTGACCTGAGGTCATGAGGTCATACCTTTCCACAATTTTTTTCAAGACCTGTTTTGGTTTTTTTGTTTGTTTTTGGGGTTTTTTTGTTTTTTTTTGGGGGGGTGGTATTTTTTTTTTCCCTCTACTGGATAAATACAATAAACAAATAAAATAATAACCATTGGGTAGTTTAGTGTGTAGATACTTAATTCCTGTTGACTAAAACCAGTGACATAGTACCTAAACATCTCCGATGGTCTCTGCCCATTTATTTAGAGAGAATTAGTCATTACTTCTGTTTCAAGAAGTTTGTCACCCATACGCTGCGTGCAAACAGGCATCAACAGACAAGCTCAACATCAGAAAAGCTCAGATGCCCAGTTCAGTGGCTGGGGGGAAGTGGTGGATGCTGTGAGCCATGACCCACAGCCAAGCTTGAACAGAGGTATGGCCAGGCACAGACTATGATAAGGCCCTCAAAAGTTATACAAAAAAGCAAAGATAAATGTGTTTGAGACGAACCTTTTCTCTGAGCATTTTACACCCTCCACTTTATTACATTTTTTAGTGGCTTTATCAAAAAATACAAAACTGTAGTTTGGAATATATTCAGTTCTGCAAGGTAATTTCCTCTTCAAAATGAAAAATGGGAAAAAGAAAATAAGTAATGCTTTAATTTGTTATTAGGAGTAATTACTGCTTGGCCTCGAGGGGTTACTTCTACATTGGTTTTAACAAGAAACCCATTTAACATATATTTATCTTTGTAAATTGTCCTGAATGATCAGCAAATACCTAATCATCTGCAAAAAGCTGTTTAAAACATCCTTACCCTGATAACAGGAAATTATAACCTATGAGACCAAAGAACCTAAAGTGGTGGTTTAAATCATGATAGACATTTGCAAGTAGGCAAGAAGTAGCTATTTTCACATGTTTTCTTCAAATCTTTTTCTTTGGTTATTAACACATCAGAAACAGATCTATTTTATTCCACAGGCAAGACCCTGCACTTGAAGGATTCCAAAATCCTTGAAGAAAGGTGAGTTTGTATGCTGAACCACCTAGGCAAGGCACAAACCTCTGGTCTGGATTTTGAGAGGAATTAGGCCAGGATTAGACCTTACAGGAGGCTCATGAATGCTGCAGATGAGCAAAATACCATATATGTAGAGAAAATACCAATATTTGAAGAACAAGGAGATCCACTCAGACTTCAAACCTTGTGTATTTCAATCAATTTCAAATTTCTTTTTTGCATTATTCATTGAAGGCCCTGTGACATGGTTAGAGGTAAAAAGAGACTAAAATTGACCTCACAGCTCAGCTTTGATACATGAAAACAGACGTGAATGTCGCATCATCCCTCTGCCCTGCTTTCTCTGCTCATGTGAGCAGACAGGGGATGGAAAAATACAATAGTTTTCCTCTCTAGGGATTAGATAGCTCAAGGGATTGGTAAAATGACACAAGCCTTTCAGTCCTAAATCAATTACTCAGAATTGACTCAGGTTGTTAGTAACTGAGTTCGTTTGTTTGGCTACATAAAATACATAAAATATATTCACTCTCACAATTAATGCTATTTTTGCTCAGTATACACCAGACACTAGAGAGGCTTAAAGGATATCTGCCCACATGATGTCTTTGAAAGTCTAATGACACCAAAATCTAGAAGCAAAACATGGAAGCTATCATCACTGTTTGAAGCTAAAAATACCCACATTCTGGACAAAACACCCTCAAAAGTTTCTTTACAATGTCTCTGAAGTTAAACAAGCTCAATACAAGGTCTGCAAATACAAAAAGCCTCACATAAGCAGGTCTAAGAGTTTCTGTTATGAAAATTTCAGGAAATCTACTTCCAAGGCATTCTATTAATGGGAACTAGTGTTTCTTTTCTACAAAAAAAGTAAATATATTTTACACAAATATAATTTTACCTTTGATGAGGCTAAAAATATTCTTTAACTCCATGTTAATTCATACAGGCATGATAATGAGCCTGTAAATATCCAAGTGCAGGTAATATTCTTCACAAACATCTAACAATAATCACCAGCTCTGTGATGCTGAGCTGAGCATGGATGCAGAATATGAGTATAAAACAGCTGAATATTTGAAGGGAAGTGTTCCCATGAGAGAAACAGAAAAGTTTTCAAAAGTTTCATAAACCTCAGAAAAGTTTATATTTGGTTTGGGGAATGCCAAATGAAAAAAAGAAGGGAGGAAAAAAAAAAAAGGAGGAAAACCAAACAATTCTGGTTCTTATTTTATCTGAAGTAGTTCAAGCGTCTTCTTGTTAATCTGCATGAACTTGCTCTGTGCTGACACTTGGCAGCCAGGGCTTTTCATCCGAAAAGTGGATGATCACAAAGCAAAAAAACCCCTCTAAATAATAACTCTTTTGCATATTTAGATCACACAGAACTACAAAGAGAGACTTCTTTCTACTCTTACAGATTTATTCCAGTCCCTAAAAATACAATTATTTAAGAGTTGGGTCTGCAGTGGAACACTGCAAGCAGAAGCACTGGTTCCTGGAGAAGAGCCATTGTGATGGGGCAGGTGGGACAGGGGGATGAGGGAGCAGCACCGCTGTTCTACCCAACCCAGGGAGCAGGCAGTACACACCTCCTGCTGAACCTGAAATCCAGATCAGCTCTTGGGACCAGAGCCTGCTTTATCAGAATTAGGAAGTTCTGTCTACCAGACTGCAGAAAACTGCATGAAGGACCATAAGCAATACATATATTTTTTTCAGTTGGACAGATGAATGGGTTAGAGACCAGTTGAGCAATCTGGACATCCATAAATCCATGGGTCCAGATGTGATGCACCTGCAGGTGCTGAGGGAACTGGCGGAAGTCATTGCTAGACCACTCTCCATCATCTTTACCAAGTCTTGGGAAACGGGAGAGGTGCCTGAGGACTGGGGGAAAGCAAATGTCATTCCAGTCTTCAAAAAGGGCAAAAAGGAGGACCCGGGTAACTGTAGACCGGTCAGCCTCACCTCCATCCCTGGGAAAGTGATGGAACACCTTATCCTTGGTGCCATCTTAAGGCATATCAAGGATAAGAGGGTTATGAGGGGCAGTCAACATGGCTTCACCAGGGGGAAATCATGTTTGACCAATCTCTTAGCCTTTTATGAGGAAATAACACGGTGGATGGATGACGGCAGAGTGGTGGATGTGGTCTACCTTGACTTCAGCAAAGCATTTGACACAGTCTCCCACAGCATCCTCACAGCTAAATTGAGGAAGTGTGGACTGGATGATCAGGTAGTGAGGTGGACTACGAACTGGCTGAAGGAGAGAAGCCAGAGAGTTGTAGTCTATAGGGCGGAGTCTAGTTGGAGGCCTGTAACTAGTGGAGTGCCTCAAGGGTCAGTACTGGGACCGGTATTATTTAATATATTCATCAATGATTTAGATGAGGGAATTGAGTGTACTATCAGCAAGTTTGCTGATGACACTAAGCTGGGAGGAGTGGCTGACACACCAGAAGGCTGTGCTGCCATCCAGCGAGACCTGGACAGGCTGGAGAGTTGGGCAGGGAATAACTTGATGAAATATAACAAAGGAAAGTGTGGATCCTGCATCTGGGCAGGAACAACCCCAGGTTCCAGGATAGGTTGGGGAACGACCTGTTAGAAAGCAGTGTAGGGGAGAGGGACCTGGGGGTCCTAGTGGACGACAGGATGACCATGAGCCAACACTGTGCCCTTGTGGCTAAGAAGGCCAATGGCATCCTGGGGTGTATTAGAAGGGCGGTGGTTAGTAGGTCAAGAGAGGTCCTCCTTCCCCTCTACTCTGCTCTGGTGAGACCCCATCTGGAATATTGTGTCCAGTTCTGGGACCCTCAGTTCAAGAAGGACAGGGAGCTGCTGGAGAGAGTCCAGCGCAGGGCAACAAAGATGATTAAGGGAGTGGAGCATCTCCCTTATGAGGAAAGACTGAGGGAGCTGGGTCTCTATAGTTTGGAGGAGACTGAGGGGTGACCTTATAAGCATCTATAAATATATAAAGGGGGAGTGTCACGAGGATGGAGCCAGGCTCTACTCAGTGGCAAACAATGATAGGACAAGGGGTAATGGGTACAAACTGGAACACAAGAGGTTCCACTTAAACTTGAGAAGAAACTTCTTCTCAGTGAGGGTGACAGAACACTGGAACAGGCTGCCCAGGGAGGTTGTGGAGTCTCCTTCCCTGGAGACATTCAAAACTCGCCTGGACACATTCCTGTGTAACATTATCTAGGTGTTCCTGCTCCGGCAGGGGGATTGGACTAGATGATCTTTCGAGGTCCCTTCCAATCTCTAGTAATCTGTGATACCGTGAAAAGATGTTTTCTGTAAAAAGTTCAGAAACTGTTTCCAATTTATTATTTTTTTTTTAAGCAGAGGTGTACAGGTATGGACACATGCAGACAATGGCAGCAGACTTTTTAGATCAAACTTATTTAATACTTTTAAAATCTGTGTTGTTCTTCCCTATTTGCAAGGGATAGTTTATGCAGACAGGACAAAGCCCTAAATCAGTTCAGTAGCAAAAGCAGAGAAAATTGTCGAGACAGGTTTCAGATGAGAAACTGGTGTCTGCGACCCAGAATTAAGTGATGAAACCCAAGTATGGGGTGGCATCACAGCTAAATCTATGCAGGTAGGGATGGAGATGATCTGCTGGGTGAAAGAGGTTGGGCAGCATTGAGAATAAGGAAATTTATTAAGAGGAATTACAAGAACCAGCCATGATTTTAGAAGTTTTTTCCACCCAACCCTGACTTTTCCAGAGCCTTTCACAGTGCCACTTTAAGAAAGAAATAAAAAAGACTCTGCAATGATGCAAGGGTTCACAAAAATCCTTTAGAAAGTAACATAGCAGATGAGTTTGCAGCATACTCCGATTAACTCTTACATGCCTCAAGAAATCAAAAAGGAATTTACAAACATTTGGAGGTAAGAAACATTATTTAGGAGGGGAGATTAGATCGTTAGTATCTTGTAATTTCCACAGCCACTTAACATCTTCATTTCCAACACAGGAGGCTAAAGCAAATGTGGCATCCCCACAGAAGAGTAACTACTGACTCTGTATCTGATGCCTGCATTTCAAGGTCCATTTTAGGGCTCAACTGCCCTCTGGTACCACAGGCATGCACTGCCAATGTCATTCACCCTGTAAATCAGAAATTGCCCTGGTGCATTCATGTGTAGTAATTATTTTAAAGGATTTATGGCAAGGCCTGCTTTCACACCACGGGACTTGCCTGAGCTGCAGGAATGACATTCCAAGCTTTTATTTATTTCTTTATTTGCCAGACCCTTAATGTTATTCCTCTGTAGCTTTTTGGCACATGAATTTATAGCACTGTCTAAAACTCTAATACTTCTCTTTGAATATACTTGTGGACGTTTCTGATCTCACTTTAATTGGGCATGCTTTAGGCTCACATAAAATATTAACATCTTAGCCAATGAAAGTTAGCGCCCAAAAGCTCAGACGGTTCTAAAATTAATACAACCTTGTTTCCTGCTCACAGAAGCCACAAAAGATCAATTCCAGAATAATTTTTTTTTCAGTATCTGATAGTTCATTTTATCCAGGCAAAACAGGCTTATTTCATGACCTTCTGGACATGCTGTGATGCACATATATGCTTGCAAAGTTGAAATACAGACAGCTGAAACTTCTGATATAAAGATTATTTGGGGAGAGTTTGACTATTTCTTCAGTTGTCTTAATCTTAGGCACACAAACCTAAAGATTTTTCCATCCAAGAAATCAAAAATTCTATTATTTTAAAAGTTAAATAATGTTGATAAGTTTTATTAGCTTAGTTTTCTCAGTAAGGGTATTGTCTCCAAGTACATCATACCCATCACCCCACAGGACAGCCATATACAAAAGAATGTTGAGAAATTCCCATTTAGAAAGTATGTACAGGTTTCCTAAACAAAGCAGGCCAAGTAGAGGAATGAAATGCCTCTGGATGACCACGTGACGGCATAGCTGCAGCAGGAGCCAGATTGCTGGGCACTGAGAATTTGCACAGGAGGAATCAGAGGTGAGAAAGTTTAATGGTTTCATCAACTAAAATGTGCAGTTGCTAAATCATAAGGATAGGACTGATGTTGAATTTAATAAACCAACTCACGTTGTACAACTGCTTCAAAAAAATTGAGGTACTTATGGTATGCCCTAAAGAGGATCATATGCTGGACAATTCCTATTCATTGCAGAAGCCCCTTTACGTCAGCTGAGAAAGCCGTAGGTGTCAGTAACACTGACCCATCAGCAAGGTCAGCCCTACAGATAAGTCTGCTGCAGAACTGCTTATCTGGGCCTCGAGGAAGCATTAAGTCTGTCCCACGCTGCCTCCTCCTCGAGGCTGCTGCCAGGAACGTGAATTCACACAGGGCCAGTTCACGTTCCTACTCCAACACTTGTCAGAGCAATGAGATATTGGGATTGCAATGCCTGAAAGTTACACAAATCACCACTGTCCTTTGCATTGTCAGGACCTTCAGAATATTCTTTAATACAGTTAGGTAGCTGTTCTCTGTCACCCCACCAGCAGAATCCAACCATTTTCAACAGTCAAAGAGTTAGAGGTGGTTTTGCCACATGGCAACGATCACAAGAATGTGATCGTTCCTAGAACAGCCCACAATGAAAGGGGAGTTTAAAGAGCTCAGGAAGTGTACTTCCATGGATTTCAGAAATGTGCTGAGGCAGGGATGCACAATGTACTTAAAAGTACGTCTGTTCCTAATAGTACCACCATGTGGGTTCTCTTTACCAACTATATCATAGACACTAATTATTCATTTACTCAAAATGTATTTCCCCAGTTCTCCTCTGATTTGATAGTTCTTTAAAGGAAAAGCACAAACTTTTTGAAACAGAGATAGCCAGGTTCAGAAACAAACCTATAAAAAGTAAAAAAAAAAATTATCTTTTTTTTTTTGAGGAGGGAGGTTGCTTTGTAGGAAATGGGACTTTTCCTAAAAAGAAAGCAGTGACTAAAAAGAAAATATGGCAATTTTAAACTGTTATAGGAATGAGCACTTTGTAATATTTTTATTGTTATTTTTAACTTTTTCTATCTGAGACTTGAAAAAAAACTTTCACTGTGGGAATAATATTCAAAAAATTAAAACATTCATCATGTAAACGTTTGTTAACTCCTGACACCTCTCTTGTCCTCCCATATCACAAAAAGTCCCTCAAAATAAACAAGAAATTATGTTCTGACCCCTCCAGAGACCTCACAAACTCCTCTGGAGGTTTTGCCATTGCTATTCATTTTACACAGAAAGTTCTCAGACGCCTTTCTGATGGCTCCAGTGTGTAACCCTGAGATAGATAAGCTTAGAGCTGGGGAATCAAGTCCAAGTCAGGAATTTATGGGAAAGCACACAGAGCAGATGGTGGAGGAATGAGAGAGGAAGGGAGCCACAGCTGAGAGAGAGTGAGTGTTGAGACTGTGTCAGATGGGAGAAGGAGGAAAATCATGCTGATCTAGAAATGTACAGTAGAACTCTTCAATACTGAATTAGTAAATAACTAGGCAAAGATATCTTTTCCTTTCAGGTACTCTAGGGCTTCTATTTTCACCACGTATGCACAATTAACATTTTAATCCTCACTATACCCCTAACAGGAAAAAAGCAGAGTTACTGGCCTTTTACTGATCCTGGCATCCTCCTACCCAGTGCCCCCAAATCCCATGTTTCAGGTCAGCTTCAACACAGTTCTCCCTTACTGGGACCTTTAATTCAGCTCTCCACCTATTGTTTACCATGGATCTTGAACTCCCATCAGGATGGGAGAAGCAGCATACCCTGTAAAATAATTCCAAAATGTATTTGTAGTTATAGTCATTGCTAATAATGGTTAGTGAAACATTAAGTTACCCTTACTTCTTAATGTACCTGTTGCATGAATCAGTTGTCTTTGCAGTTGTAAGGGAATTAAAACAATGATCCTTAGTTTGTAAGGTTGGTTATTGGGCCCAGACATCCTTTTCAGTACACAGGTCACAACCTGAACTGACAAAGAAGATGCATAACCTTTAAAAAGAAAACGAGAAATTAAAAATAAAATAAAAAAGGCTCTCTTCCTGCTTGTATTTTAAAAAATGTCTGCCTGTCCATTTTCTATATTCAGTTGATCTATAAGCCTGTTTTCACTGAAAGAAAAGCCCTCCTAAAGAGCATGGTACTTTTTAAAGACAAGTCTGCCTGTGAGGCCAGACTGAGCAGCTGAAGAGCAAAAGCAAAGGTGAGCCCTTACTCCTTCACCCCCAAATACACAACTTCTCGCAAAGAATAGAGCAGCCTCAGAGTTGCTCAATTTCCCCCCCATGGGCAGAGATCTTTGCATTCCACACTAACTGGTGGTGCCCCAAAAATGCAGTCGGGTAGCTCTGGTTTCTGATGCCAAGATATGCCTCACTCCCCTTTCTCACACTTCCCATCCCCAGCCTGGTGACAAGTGGCGGGCAAAGAAGAGCCAAAATCCTGCCAGCAGCAAAATGCTCTCAAGGGCCAGGTACAGATTTCCTTGCACTATTTCATATAGAGCAATCAGCCTCAGCATATCCCGGCAGAAGCTAAAGGTATTGCAGCTGTCAATAACGCCACAGTCTCTGCTATTAAGCATAAGATCAAAGTGACAGAAGCTGTCCTCATTTCCACCCATTGGAGTCTCACAGAGAGAGCTGGCCTGGCTTCGTCAGGGAGCGGGCTGTCATGCAGCACTGGAAAGCAGAATAACACAAATAGTATGAGCTTACAGTCTGAGGTCTTGTGAAGAAAGCAATGCTGGAAAGCACATTTGGGAAACTCAGGAAGCAGTAGCTTGTGCAGAGCATCAGAATCTGTGGTGCTGCTCTGCAAAATTTTCACAAATTTTCACAAAATTTTCTCTCTCACGCCATGAGTGAATACAGGCTATTTGTGATAAAAGGGGTGTTACAGGCTTTATGGTCAGAGTATTGATGGTAAGTTAGGTGCTTAAGAACACAGATCAGCATTACCTTTCCAAAAAGCATTTTTAGACGCCTAAATATTTTCTTTAAATCTGGTGCTGATCTCCACAAATATCCTGGGCTTTCCTTATAACTCCTGACACACACTGCTAGCCGCATCCTCACAGGTGAAAACAAGCAGGCTTTCTGTTATTACATTCCTACACTTCTGGACACAGCTAAAACCATAAAATGAACCTAAAATTAGAAGGCCCATTCCACCTGTGACACAGTAGGTGTTAAAATTCCTTTGGTTTTCAGAATCATAAAAATCAGAGATTCAAAACTAAAAAGTGATGAGTTTGAGTAGCACCGCTTGACTCCCATCTGCGGGTTAGAGCTGACAACATATTTTTACCCCTTGCAGACAGAGATTACTGGATGAAAGCTGTCATACAGAAAAGGCTAGACAACACGTCATTCAGGTCACCCACCAGTTATTTCTCATGATACAACATGATCTTCTGGGAATATGAGGGACTACCCCAGCAACTATTGGAACTGTGGTTGCTATTTACCTCCAGTCTCAGTAAAATTTAAATAAGAAAAAAAAATTTTGAAAGGGACAAACCAATGACTGTTGCACTTCAAAAAGCTGGAAAAGCTGATAGGAGCGGCAGTCTGTTTCTAAATGGCATTTTCTAACTTTTGTGGCCTGAGCTTGAAAACTTCAATCAGAAATTTCCATTTTTCTGGAAGCAATATTTATCTTGCTCTTTGTCCTGCCATTTCAGTGCTTCATTTCAGAACCCAGACAAAATACAGAAATTAAGAAGTTTTTGAAAAATAGCAAGATCAGGATGAAAAACAAAACAAAAAAGCCCCAAAACCTAAATAAAACAACCAAACAAAATACTCACATCAAAATCCTATATAAATATTAATGAATTAATTTTTCAAAATACCTATGAAATTAGAGTTTGCATTTTGGATTCTGGTTTTGATTGCCTTTTTTTTTTTTTGTGCCAGCCGGTTTGCCCATTCCTCATACAATTTCAAACTTTTCAGCCCAAACAAAGCCTCTTTCTTGCCCACATGTGGCTGCATCTAAGTCTGGGTCAGCCCACTTAAACATATGGTGTAAGAGGGAGAATAACAATGGGATGGTGAGGGGTAAAGGTAGCATTTCTTTTGACTACCAGGCAAAGTCAAGAGTGTCTTTTCAGGAAAAGTATCTCTGACAAGTGAGAGGTATTAATTCAGCTTTAAGGCTGAGTACTGCTCTTCAGAGAAGGACTAAAAGATAATGGTGGATACCAAAAATGAAAAAAAAGTTTTTGCCTACTGAGGCCCTTTCAAATAATTAAAAAATAGCAATAGCCATAATGGCTTAATGAATTAATGGAATTAATGAAGACATGTTCAGAGTACTAAATACCATGCACTATATAGAAGAACAACACACCCACCCAGATTTAGGTATTGGACTGTTTCAAGTCTGCAGGAATGGTGTTCAAGGAGAATGGGAAAAAAGAGCATAAGGAATTTCAAGGAGGAGATTGAGGCTATAAAGCAAACCACTTCAGACTCTACAGGAAGTGTGACAGACGGCTGGAAGATAAAAATGGGATAGAAACTGGAAAATGAAAGAAAAAACACTTTCCTGTACCATCTACACAGATGAATAACAATGTTTCCCCATTTTTTTTCTATATTAGATTATCTGATCAACTTCTCAGAAGGAGGGCAAATATTTCTATCCATATGGCAGATTTTAAAGTACACTGATGAGCTACCTTCCTAGGTTTTTGTTGTAATTATTTTAACCAGTTTCCGGTTATATCTGTAGCATATAATTGTTTACCTATTCTGTCAATGCTTCATACACCAATAACTTAAACTAGAAGTGAAATCACTGGTATGAGTGGTGAATTTTCTAATCATGTTATTGGTTGTAAGTAATCAACAGGCTAATTTGAAAAAAAAAATTGAGACAGCCATTTTTAAGCCATTTCGAAGCCATTTCTTTAGAAAGCAGCATGTGTAACGTACATACCTTCACTTTACAAATCAAGAGAAATAATTTATTTCCCAGGGGAGTGTTATAACCCTGGGGATAAAAAAAAAATCTAATTGTCACTGTGTTTAAGTATAGGAATATATTATTTTCTCTAATATTCTACTTAGCATCCTCATCAACACATCAGGGCTAAGATATAACACACTAGGTATAGCAGACCTCTGCTTAAAAGCACTAACTGACGTTGCTGAAGCACTTCACAGCAGTCATAACAAAGTACAGTAACAGCAACAATCAACTCTTTTTTAATTGTATCCATCTCAGTTGTAGACCAGCACAGTACAGTTTACAATAGCAGCACTGAACTGCTATGAGCTGTTAATGTCAAATCCTACAGTAGTGTATTTCAGGAGGCTTGTAACTTTTTCTAAATGTACCAGATTGTTAAAAATCATTGTTACATGTTTATCTGCAAGTAAGTAATGAAGGGCCTGAGAGTTTTAAAAAATGACTTTTGCAATTACCAATAGTCTGGTTGACGTTTAACAGTTACTGTTATAATCCTTCCCGTATCAAAAATTATAGCTGAAGTTAAATAAGAAGGCATGTAGCTTTACAAGCTCCCAAGTAGCCTGCCTTTAAAAGTCCCCACATGTCTCAGCAAGATGAGTAATTGTCCATCAGCCTATGGTTCATTAGGGATCAGGAATCAATTGAGTGGGAGGGTTCATCATAGCAGGTTATACGAACCTTGGCTGTGCTGGATTCCTGATGAATAGAGTAGTTGGGAAAGAGAAACTTTTATCTGATGGCTCCAAGGTAGTTAGGCTACCGACAACTATGTAGTATAAGGCTAATTGGGCTGGTAAGGAGCAGAGGTAGAGGACAGGGTCCAAGCAGAGAATCAAATGCTCCTTTGGAGCTCTGGGGACAGCAGAAAGCCTGTCTGGGAGGATAACAGACTCTATAAATGAAAGGCTCATAAAAATTAACCAAGTAGAGAAATGTTCCTCAGATAAAAAATATGCTTTATAGCTGTGATTAAAAATGTGTTGTTGTAAATAGTGGCTGTGCATGTTACAGGATAGTTTCAGCTTCGATTTTTATCACCTATTAAAATTATTTTGGCTGAATCCTTTCTTTCCATGGATAATGCTTCCTCTCACATTCTCCCTCCATGGCTTCACTGCTTTGGAAAGGTAACAAATTATCAAACCAGTATTTCTTCCCTCTTCCAGGAATCACAGGTCCTTCCCATTACCTCCTTATAAGCAAGCTTTTACTGTAGCCATCTGTAGATGGGGTATGCAAGAAAAGTTCGGCATCCATTTTACTGTTATTATACACAAAAGGAGTCATGAAATGGTCAAATATTATAAAAAGACAACAATTAAGAAAGACATTTTGGGGAAAGCAGTGATCTTCAGCAACAGATGAGCTCTCTTCCTGGTGCCGAAAATGCTTGATTTATACTCTTTCAGCAGAATGAACAGGATGAACTAAAGTGTCTACATCTGCTCAAGACTGCATGGCTTTAATCACTGCTAGCCTTAGTGGTCTGCATATGCTTGCAGAAATTCTTACAATGAGATGAATAAATACATGAAAGCATTCGCTCGCATGATGGCACATAGCAGAGGTTCTGAATAATGATGGATGAACCTCAAAGGAGATCATAGGTTCCATTTAGCTGAGTGCTTGCGCATTAGGGTTAAGAGCCCTAACTACATAAACCACTTAAGCCTGCAGAAGTGGACTGCAAACTGATGTGAGAACTACCTCTCCACTGCTCCTATCCGAGTTTAAAATCACAGGGAGTCAGCTTTGGGTGTCACAAGTCCAGATTTTAAGAACTAACTCCAAACAAACAAAATTTGATTAGGAAGACGGGAAAAAGCTTGGGTCACTTGTTATTGTACTGTCATTTACAACTTAAGCTACACAGAATGACAGTATTTCTAATGCATGTTGTATGCATGGACACCTCTAGGGAGTGTGACTTTCTACCACTCTATCATTGTGGAGTAAATGAGCCTATTATCTTCATACCATCACCATACAACACTGAGTATCTCATATTACTACAGCTATGGCATAAGCAGATGGGGCAAATGTAAAACTCATGGAAGACATCAGAACTTTTTTCACTGAATATAAAAAATCTTCTGATTTTGTTTTTGTGGAGCTCACAGGTGAGCTCAAACCAATGAACTGTAACTCTTCCAAAGAAAATTGTAATGAGTGTCAGTTACCATTTTGAGGTTGCAAGTATTCTGCTTCCTTATTGGACACAGCCAGGAACTTGTTTATGATTACTCTGTTTCTCTGAACTAATACCCCAAGCATGCAGCATCTATGCTCATATCTCACTTTTTATGAAAAGTACAACTTTACTCATATGAAAGGTATTACTACATCCTGATTTGTAGGACTATATCTACAGACTGCATCCAAGAATACTGGAATAATTCCAAAGCCTCCCCATGATTTCAGCAAGCTCTGGATCTGGCTATACATGGGCTGCATCTTTATTACCCAAGCATGTATAAGAGTAGGTAGACTTCTAAGACCTTGTGTAGACATCTGTGATGACAAAAAATGAATCACATACACTGTCTTTTAAGTAATTACTCAAATTTCCTTTTTTTCATTCTCAAGAAAAAATAATCTAAAAGCATTAGAAGTGTTACCATTAATTTATTTGTTTACCTATGGAGAAGTAATTTCTGGCTTGTGTAAGTCTTTTTTAAAACGGCAGTTTGCAAAGACATGAATACAAAGGGCTGGAATGCTTACTTCAGCTTAAACCTAGAGCTACACAAAGACATTCCTGGTATTTAACTTTTTTTTTGTTAAGTTGTTGTTTTGAAACTTCCATTTTTATGTGAAGCTTCATGACATCCTGAGTCAAAGCAATAAATGCAGCATATTTTCTGGGTCATAACACTCCCATCGCCTTCAAGAAATCATGCCAAATAGCTATGTCTGTATTCACTCAAAATAATACTTCCTCTAAAAATGCATGACATCTTATATGATTTACATCATGTTATGTTGCGGATTAGGTTAATGACTTCTCGTGCTTCTGTGAACCATTCGAAGTACCAGAATATTACTTTATATAAAATATAAATAGAGTATATTGCTGCAGTGGTGGGTTATTTAACACATGTATTTCCACATGGGTCTAAAATGAGGGGTGGTACCAACATGTAATGAGCTCCTTCTTCCTGTGTAAAAACAAATGGATTACACTGCTTTTCAGAGCAGACTGGTCTATTTATAGATGAGAATTAAATATTTTTCTAGCTTTGTTCTGGGTGTTTTATTTGGAATGTGTCTGTGCTTTAAATACTAAAGGGCTCCATTTCAATAGCAACTGAAAGAGTAACAGTTAAGGTAATTTTTTGGTCATCTGTTGCAGCTCTCTTTGGATAAAATCCAGGACAGGGATAATATCTTTTTAACTAAAAGACTAGTAAACAGCCAGATCACGGTAGTGTCAAAGACATGGTCAGGATAGCTTCACTTGAACAAATACTGAATATTTCATTTCCTATATGAAACCATTTCAGGCATATACTAAGACTTTCTCTACAGAATAAGATGCATGTAGCTAATATCAAAGTTAAAACTAGAGAAAATTTTTTGAGTCAATAACTCACTAATGGGTGGCAAATAGGTGGCATCTCAATGATCAGTTACATTCTGAAGGTAAAATAGGGGTAGGGACTGTTAGGGAAGAAAGAGAAAACACGCACAAACATAATTACATTTTTTAAATGTGCTGTGTGCCCATATCTTGAATACTGAAATCCCGGTTTCCTGATCACTCTCACCTTAAAAAGTATGTAACAGACACAGAAATGGAACAAAGAAGGACAAATGAGTATAATCAGAGCTTTTACTCATTTTGCAAGAAAAGAAAAGGAATAGGTCAGCATTGGTAAAGTTTTGAGTATGACAAAGTTGTACTGAAGTATGTATGGTGCAGTGAGTTATCAAAATCAAACCAAAACAAAAACCCCAAACAAACCAATACCCCAACTCAACAGTGTCTAATAAATCAAGAAGTTGACAACACTTAGACAAGCAGGTACCAAACTGCACAGTTACAAAATACTTCAGACACATTGCATAACTGAGCTGTGGAACTCACTAGGAAGATGTGGAGACCAAAACATAAGTTTTAAATAGGATTAAATTAATTACTGGACTATTTACCCAATAAATGTCAACAGTTAAGCAAAGACAATATGATGATACAGTGACATTCATGTTACCCCTGCTTCAAGAGGTCTCTAATCCACAGACAGGATTGGCAAGAATATTCCAAAGGGGGCTTTCTCTCTCTCTGACCTGTTCTTACACTTTTCCATAACAATTTTCTATTGTCTGCTGTTGGAGAGAGGCTACTGATCAACTTCTAGGTTGATCTTTAAATAAATAATTAAAATATATTTAAACATATAAATCTTATAAAAATAATTTCCTTAAGTCTATTATACCACTTGAAAAAAAAAATTGACAGAATATTGGTGAGAAAAAAAAACACCACAGAATCATTTCTAAGCTAAAACCACCCTTTAACAGTCAATGTATCCCACTTCTATGGAGCTTCTGTGAAACAGTATATGCACTATAACAGATTTTTATCCATCTAGTAGGTGTAGGATACTACTTAATATTTGGAAATTAACAGACTGTTTTAATGCTTTTCTGAGTCCTTTTGTCACAACTGGTTGTTATTCACCACAGGGGTAATCCATGGAAATGGGGATGATCTGGTTCCTGATCACACCAAACGACAATTGGGTGATTTCTCAAAGATATTCCTGAGAAAAACAAAACTTACTGGGATCAATCCAGAGGTAACTCAGTGAAATTTAATGGCCTGTGATATACAGGAGGTCAGACTAGATGATCTAATCATTCCCTTTGGCTTTAAAGTTTATGAATCATGCTTGAGGTGGAACTAGTAATGGGAGTCATCTAATGGGAGTGGACATTGAAGTAAGATCCCTGGTGCTTAGGAGAGCAGAGAAAGCTCACAACATTTGGCCCGAAGAAGAAGCCAATTAAGAAGGCCTCTCATAAGAAGGAGAAACTGCCAAAAAGGATTAAAGAGAAAGGTGTAGGCCTTGGTGATTTGGCATGAAAAACTAAGGCCTGAGTTAGTCTAAGTGAAGAGAGAAACTAACATGGCCAAAATCACGCTTGACCTCAGGTTTTTCAGGAAAGAGCAATTTTTCCTTTTCTGTGCATCCATTTACCACCTTCACCCCAACCTAATTGAACTGCCCCTCTGCGTCATGATTTGGGGATTTGTGAAGCTGAAGTTGTAGTTACCCTTTGTCCCTTGTTTCTGTGTCTGTCTCCTCCCTCCCTGGCTCTGGCTTTGGAAAAGTTACTGCACATAGAGCTATTGCTTTTCTAGTACTGTGGTCTCCACACACTCGCACAGCCTGTGTTCCCATACAAGACAGGTTCAAAGCACTGTTTGGGTTTGTTATTTTCCTAACCCAACAGTGATAGTCTGTCAATTAATCTGGAGGTCTTCCAGACACATGATGATAAGGAACATTTGTATTAAAAAAAGAGAAAGAAAAAAAAAAAAGGCATTACAGCATCGGCTTCCTAATACAACCACCAATGACACAGCGAAAACTGCTGTTTGGGGTGTGAGGGGAAAAACAGGTAGCTATGAAGCTATGTAGCTCACAGGTAGCCTTCTGTTTACTGAGAGTTAACATACTAACAACAGTATAATTTGCTGCTCTACATTTTTAAGTTTTACTTCTAAGAACCGTGCATTATTTATAGAAATAGCCTGATTTACATGTGGTTCCTTCACAACTGGCAGACTGCATATACAGCCATTTACATGGCACTGCTACATTACAACTTATCTCCTGTAACTATATGTTTGAATAGGAGAATGAATATCAATCTGATCAAATATACGAGTCACCCTCCATGAAAATCAATCCTCTGCAGAAGACAAATTTTGAAGATTTAAGTGGGGTCTAAGTAGTGCCTAGTCCTTGTGCATGCACAAGAGTGAATGCTACCCACAGGAAAAAAAAAGCTATGGAAAAATTCATTAATAGCTTTCAATAACAAAGACATTTGAAAATGTCATGTTCTTCTTCACATATTTCATAAACAGAAAATGTAGTATAAATTCAAGGAAAACATTCGTAATTACAAGTTATTTGCTCAGCCCCACCAATCAGAAGCAGCCTAAAATGTACTGGCAGATGTCTGGGCAAAATAAACACAGTTGCATTCAAACCACTTTTTAAAATTCTAGGGTGAGATTTACAGGCTATTTGGATCTTGTGACTTTTCACTGTTTGTTTACTAGTTAAAAAATTTTAAAAGAGAAAAAAATTGTCTTGTGAATGTGAGCCTTAACATCTTTTTTTTCAGTCTGCATGTTTCTTCAGATCAAAATATAATGTTTGAGACATTTTCCTTCTGCTGAACATACCACTGTCTGAATAACTTTGCACACAGTTTATAGTTATTGTATGTAAAGTGTGCTTTGTACCAGAGATAAAATGTTATACTTCTTTATTGATAGAGTGGCTGTGACACATTTTGCTTTTATTAAAAAAAAAAAAAAAAATTAAATCTACAAGGCTCTGACCTATACAACCAATTGTTGACTGCTTGTAATGTAGGAGAGTGTTCAACTATGGAGATATGGTTCATGAATTAGTAGGGTGTGACTAAATATAAATGTTTTCATTTAACAGATCATTATACTATTCCTTTTTTTTAACGTACTAACCAGAAAAGTTCATATCCAGCTCAGCTTCTGATATTCAGATATCTACATCACTGCAGAAGTAAGATATCATATATTAAACTAGAAAAAAAAGAATACCAGTATCACCGAAATCACCACATTTGCTAAATCGTCATTGTTGTGTAAGGAGTACTTTTCCATCTCTCCGTTTTGATGGAAGCTTTTGAAAGCTGTTGTTTTTGAATTGTGAAATTTCTGATTTCACACTTTTTTTTTTTTCCTTTGAACTTGGATTATTTTCAAGATAATTCTTGGAAAGTCAGCATACTAAATGTACTTCACGCTCAATCTTACGTTCGTAAAGTAATCCTCTGAAATAGGAATTTTTCTTTATTTTAGAGTAGGCTGATTTCTTATGTTTTGTTGGTTTTTTTTTTCTTTAAAGTGCAGTTTTTAAGAAAAGGTTTGTCATAATCAAATCAGAAACACTGTCCAGAAAGTAGCAGGGTGTGACACCACATACCAATGACACACTGGGGCAAGGATGAATATTATAACCTATAAAGTATCACATTTTGTTTGTTGCAAACAGAAACTTGCCAAAGACAGCGTGTTCTAGCTAGAGCTGTGAAAAAAAAAATTGCTAATCTTTGTTTCCAAAGATCAGCATGCAGACATGGCAATTTTCAGGAATATTTTCAAATCAAAACCAGGATAAAATTTAAAAAAAAAATCTAATTTTTTTGTTACAACAACAGGTAAAACGTTCTCCAAGCACGTCAGAAATTCAGGGAGGTGAAAGAAATACATTCGCTCACCACAACATTAATTTCCAGATTGAAAACAGATTTCTTGGATGACTGCTTTTTTGTTATCCCTTCTGAAGAAATAATTCCTGTTTTCAGTTAAAATAAAAATAATAGTGAGGCGAATTGTATTCCAAATGTTTAACTTTTCATGAAACAGGTGAAAAGTTATTGCATGCTGGTGAGATTTTTTAAATCGGATCTTTATTCCTAGCTTAAGGGGGGCAGAGAGAGAGAGGAATAGAGGAGAGATGAATGGCAGTGACATCTGAAAATACACAACTCCTTTATATTAAGAGAGTTTGATTATATAAACCTTCTGTCTTGTTGCTTTGAGACCCTTTAATAATGTTTGATACAACTAAAGTTTATTGTTTTTATTCATGAAAGCAAAGAAAAAAATATAAGAATTTTAAATAATAGGACAATCATAAACCTGAGCTCAATGAGTGATGAAGGAATATTTTCCTCTGGGGAATTACAGTAGTTGGGCTTGGGTTTGTGTGAATGTAACCTCATGTTAAAAGGAGAAGAAAAAGAAAAAAAGGATTAATGCTTCAGCAGGTTGAAGGGGAAAATTATTTTCTACATTAGTCTTGCTATGAGCCATCCTGAGCATTAGGTACTACTGTAATAAGTCAAAGTACTACAACTGAAATAATGTTCTTACATGTGGTTTCAGGCTATTTTATGGCAAAATATAGTGGTCTTTTTAATTAGAAGATGTGTAAGAGAAAACAAACTTCATGATTCTAGAGTCATCAGCTGATTTACATTTTGCTTCCATGGAACAGGTTCAAATTTTTTTAACAGCAATTGGATAAATTATTATTTTTTTATTATTAAACAAGGTAGAAGGTTTGAAAGGCAAATTATATGTGCAACAGAAGAATGGGCTATTTTTTTATTTTTTTCATATATAACTTTCAAAATACCGCCAAATTAGGATACTGAATCATTAAGCATTTGACATTTGTCCAGTTAAAACTACTGACTCATACTTTCATTTCTTCCCCCTCAAATTACTACAGTGCCACAGCTGATCTAACTATATTTTCCATTTCTTATAAATAGCCACAAGAAAAGTATTAATTATCCTTGTACAATTTAATGCACCAACTGCCTTAACCTTTCAGGTTTTCTTAAACGCCAGCATAACAAGGCATATCCATGGCAGCAAATGTGATTTATGACAGGAATCTTTAATTTCTGTTTTTAAATATGTTACCCACCGATCTGCATACATTTAAATTTGCCTGCAACACTTTTCTCTGTCTTGAGGCTGTTGTTTAATATTCAAGGATGATTTTTGTCCACATACATTTTGGTCTATGTCACCTCAGATTAAATTATTACTGTTTGCAGCCTTTTTGGAGCAGGCCTCAGGCCCTTATTTACAAGAATCAATGAAACAGTAATGAAAATCCATTTTTCATACTATCAGCTCTGGCCTGCTTTTATTTAGTTAGCTGTGTCTAAGCAAGCAATTCATTCTGTGCAAATGTCATGTTGATAAAAAAGGACGAGCCATGAAAGGGTTAATCATGAAATAAGGCCTCCGCTTTGCTACCCCCCCAACACTAAAGCACATCTGTAATGGTAAAATTAAAAAAAAATTTCTTAATGTATGCAAAGTAATGTATATTGACACATAAGCAAGCCTTTTCATGATGAATATTGAAATATATATGCAAAGCACAGGAAATGTGTAACATGTTATAGATCTTTCAGTGTACATTTAGAGGAAATGAGCCATTTATATTCCACAATTTAGTGAATACCTACTGTTTATTGGTACAGAGCACATAGGAGTATATTTGTCTTAGTAATTTATTTAGGTAAATATATTTATTCTTCTAGGGGTTCTTGTGCTTTTTCTGGTTCTATAGTACTAGACATAAATATTTAACAATGCATTGTCTCAAATGTTATTCGTGTCATTTATCAGGGGAAACAGTGGAGCTGTAATAACTTTTAAGCTTGCACCTTCACTTAAACCTGAGATTGATTTAAAATGTGGGAAACCGGGATGTTTCTCCATGTCCAGTAAGAACGGGGATAGTTTCCCTGAAGGAGCATGGAGTGAGTCACATGGAGAGAAGGCAATGGCAGACGGCTCATTCCTCTCTTCTGGGTTGTCTTCTCTAATGTCTCCATAATCAAAACATGAGTGAATAAGGGTTTTTTCAAAATAATTACTCTTGTTACATATCATCTCATTTCCCTCTACAGCCTCACTTGTTTTCATGCTTCTGAGGTCCCTCTCATGCTCCCTTGGCTGGGAAGCCAGGTTTTGATTTCTTCCCTCCATCAACAAACCATCAACAACCATCCAAAGGTCTCCCAAACCTCTGCCTGTCTTCTGAGACACTCTGGGAACATCAGGTAGGAGAAATGGTTACAGCAAAGGGTATTTTTTTCCTCCATCAACTAATTCCTGAAGGCTTTAGACAGCCAGTTTCCAGGCATTTCAGGACAAATTTTCCCTTACTTAATCACTGATGCCTGAACACAGACTTATGAGTTGGCCTGTTAGTGTCTATTAGCATCCTCTGCCTCAGCATGTGATCCTGAACTCTTTGGTGAATATTTCACACCACTGAGAGAGCATTTTGCTACTGTCTTGAAGGCGATAAGGATATTAACTGATTATCTCATCTCCTGGCTCCACTTTCTCCCTGTGTGTATCTACCACCCTACCAACTCAGAAGGCTCTGGAGTAATTTCTTCTTCATCACCTATTCAGGCTGTCATTGCTATAGCCTTATTGGTCTTTAAATTAAGGTGTATTTCCTTTCAGTCTATGTACCAAGTACTTAAGCATTTGTCAATACCCCTTTTCTGAGATCTCTGCTGATGCAATGCATACAGGGTTTGGTTGGGTTTTATTTTGTCCTCCTTCTAACTCTCTCCCACCAGTTGCAGATCAGTTAGTTGCAGAGCCCACCCATAGGACTTTACAACACCACTGAAGAAATTACTTTCAGCTGAGAAATAGGAGAAGGTACATGCTATCCTGTTGCCAGCTTGGCACTGAACAAATTAGAGACACAAGTGGGAGAAAACATAAGGCAAGAGGTTTGCCAGGGGAAAAAAAAAAGAAAAAGCGTTCTTAAGAAATAATTATCCCTAGCATAATCTTGACACTGCAATAGTTATCACGAGACAAGCAACAGGCCTATGTTCCCAAAATCAGAGATTAAAGTAAAACTCAAGATTCATTTAAAGGGAAAAAAGAAAGGAAAGACAGGCAGCAGCTTTCTGAAGAAAATGCTACAGAAACTGGGTCAATTAAACTTTGGGCACAGACCTGATCTCCCCAGAGATTTCAAATGTTGAAGAAGTGTAGGGCAGCTGTATATGGAAACACTTGAGGTAAACTGAACCTTTTCCCCAAATCCTTGTGCAACTCTAGGCAAAGAGACTGAAATAAAACTTAGGTCAAGTGTGGTGGTTGGATCTTAGCACTGGCACATAAAACAGGGACACTGTAGATTACTATAAAATTGGGCTTGAGCCAGGGAAAGTGGCACAAGACCTCTGGTGGGGCTACGGAAATAAAAACTGTATTTCACTTAGACCAGCACTATTCTGTAGGACCATATACAGCAGATGAAAAAGTATTTCTTTCATGATATCTTGTGATAATTAGTGTACAGTAGAATGGATATCCACACTGGTTTGTGTTGTTCAGGAAGGGGAAGAGATTTGAAGAAAAGCAGAAACGCCTTTTTTTGAAGGACAGGGGTTCACAGATCTATGGCAAATGTTATCGTAGTTTTGCATTAAGGTAATGTGGAAATTCGGAACAGGATCCAAAGCTATAAATTGAAGTGTAAATGCTGCCTCCTGCAAGCTGTGAAACATTTTCTGCAAAGATGTGACTGTCAGTATCCTGACATCAGGACCTCAAGCCTACATGAAAGCATTCAAAACAGATTTCTGACCTGTCAGACAAAAATCTCCAAAGAACACGTACTATTATTTAGAACTTTTGTTTTTTTAAATTACATGTAGCTTTTAATTTCACATGCTAAACCTCACTTCTGGATCCTCATCCCTATCTTATTTCTGGAGGTGTATGCGGAAAGAAGAAAATGCTATCAGTCTTTTCACAAGAAAATATATGAAAATTGGGTGAAAGTCCTGAAATTTCCATTATAGCACAGGCTATAAACTTGAACTTCATATAAAAAATATATGAGGACAATAATATTTAAAAAATTATTATAAGATCAATATCATTAGAGGTGCTTTTGCTTGTTTTCAGCAGGTCAGTATTATTTTTTTATATGCATGTACTTAGTACGTTGATCAAATCAGTTCATATCCAGTATATCCATTTCCTACTGCTTTCTTTTTTGGTTAAATATCCATTTCATTTTTCATGTTGTGCAATGCATTTTAGTTAACACTGATAAATTAATTTTCATTCTTTAAATTTCAAAATTTCCAGCTGTGTAAATTTAATATCACAATTGTGAAGAATTCCTGCTCTTTGTATTTTCTTCTTCTGCATTTACATTTAAAAAATTCTCAGCTATGATACTCAATACCTTTAGTTAATAATAACCACTGCTTCTTCAGATTATTACAAAGAATAAATTACAGCATTACAGAACATGTGTTAAGCATTTATCACAGTACATGACAGAACACTACCCTCAGAGAACAAATATGGGTGATTATGTTTCTGCTATTTTGGTTATTTCCTGAGAAAGAGTCTTCTTGACTCTACCAGAGCATATTGAGGCACTATCTAGTCAAAATTATTGACTGCCTGATGGGTCATACAGTTCTGAAAGGCCTTGGATGCTGTTTGCATAGCAGCTGACCTATTTGGTCTAATTCAACTAAGTGTATCTCTAAAAGAACCCTTAGGGCTTACAGTACCAACAGTCCTGTTTTGCTTGCTTTTCTTCCCAAACCACTCCTTATTTGAAAGAAGCAAAATAAGATCAAAAGGGCACTTAGTTAATTTATATATAATTTTGTCACATAGCATAAAAAGGACAAGAATTTTAGCAATATTGTCAGAACTGCATACACCTACTGGAAGATGCAATTCACATGCATCATGGGCCCATAATGCTATTTTAACCATTATATTTTCTTTCTTCAAACCGAAATCACATAGCTCTAACACCGTTGATACAAAAAAGCAGGTAAACGTCATTACTGATGGATGAAGGTTTCTGAAGCTTTAAAGAACAGGAGGCCAACATTCTAAAGGTTAGCCATTTGACAGTTATCTTTAGCTGGATAAAGCCTTTATATTTAAGTATTTCTAATAATAGACACAAAAGAAAAAGAGAAGAAAAGTGAGTTTTCTCATCTTATCCTGAAATTCTGAGCTCTGAAAACAAGAGTCCTATTCCAAGCTGAATATAATTTCTTGAATGTATAATATGAGAACAGGTTTAGATTATTCAAAGCACTCCATTGTGTTTACATCATTTCAGAACAGAACATTCTTTAAAACTTCAAACATTCTAAATCTATTTCTTTTTAAAAAATACAATTTAACAGAAAATAACACAGTGGCTTCAATATTGAATATTTCCAGTCTTTAACACACACACGTGCACACACACAGATACTTCCACTGTTTGGATCCAAGAGAAACCTGGAGTAAAATGGCAGTGGTGATATTTTGTTTTTTCCATTTTTGTTGAAGTTAGATTTTAAACACTACCTCTTTTTCTGTACATTCTTAAAGAAGAGGTGAGAATTAGAATTTATTCTGCTTCAGCATATGCTTTTATTTTATATCCTCTTCATATACTGAAAATGGTCGTGAGAGCTTAATTTGCATTAATAACTGCAGCAGGAATATTTTACTGTATACATGAAAGTATGTACTGGGAAAATCCACTGCCTGTCAAACCAGAGGAACAAAATTCTGGCTATTCCCAGCTGTGAGCTGAGAACCAAAAGAGGTCAAGCAACCCATTAAGATCAAACTAAATATTCCTGAGAATTGATTTTCAAATACAAAAAGCATGCACACTGTTGAAAACAGAGAAGGAACTAAACCGAACATAATACAAATGTGGAATAAAAAAAAGCATGCCAATAGTGTAATTTATAAGGTGTCACAGAAGAGACTCTTAATACTGAACTTCTCACAAACTTCTAAATATTAAGAAAAAGAAATAGATAGATGACCTGGCAGGATAACTATTTCTCAAGTATAACTTGAACTTGCAGGGAAGTGGAATCTCACTGTACCTGTAGACAAGAAGTTCACCACCAACATAAGTCCAGTGGAAAAGAAAACTACAGGAGCTCTAAACTGTTCCTTTCTCATCTGCTCACCAGAGTGGAGATGTGCTGCTCTTAATACGACAAACAGGATTTCATTTAACCTTCAGCCCAGTATCTCCATCTTGCAATTACCAACAAAGGTCCGACGTCCTAGTGTGATCACATCTAGCTGTACAGCCCCAAAATTTATGCCTTCTGCAGCTATTTCTCTTCATCCTTTCTTCCTTAACATTTTATGTTAAGCTTGGTGCTGGCATACTTAAATCCATCCCAAGGTCTACCAAAGTTTATTAAGTTTTCTGCATTCCCCTGGCATACTCCATTTATTTCACCACCTTTGGACTAGATGGAGTATTTTTACCCTGTGCTTATGCAGCACCTACCATAGGAGGGTCGTGGGCAGGGGCTGAGGCTCTGGGTGCTAGTGTTCACCCCAGGGGCTACTGAAAGCACCACATTGGCAGCTGACTGCAAAGTAAATCTATCCTCAGATAAGCAAATACAATGCCACATGACTATGATAAAACTCAGCCTAAAGTCTATGCATAGTTATTACATTTCAAAAAGTATCCCCTTTTTTCATTGCTTTGCTTTTTTTTCAGCCTCTAATGAAAGTTTCATATGAGCAAAAATAAAGGGAAGATTAAGCAAAAGTCTCAGAAACCAAGGGATTTGAATCCACAGTCCCATTAACAACAGAGAAGTGGAAGTCCAGACCTTTCAGGCACTTAAATGTCCTTTGATGCTCCCTAATTCTAGTGATCTGGTATTGCTCTATAAACTTGCTCAGAAGTTCAAAGTTTCTTCAAGTCTTCCTTCTTAAAAGGCCCTTCTAAGCAATGAAAGGAAACAGTATCACATCCTTTATGTCACCAGAAACAAAGCGTGGACATCAAATACTAACCATCACTTAAAAACCATTCATGATTACTAAAATGCAAATAAATAAAAATCCATAACCATTATGGAAAAGTGTCATTTGGAAGTTGAAAAAAAAACCAAAAAACATACAGTAAATTGTTGGGTGAATTATTTTGTGAATATTAACTGTTTCAGTTAATTCACATTCCCCACAAATGGGCTGCACTTTTTCATGTCATTTCACAGCAGGGTGTGCAGATATGTTACCTGCCATGCTATTCTGCAAGTGTAGAGCAAGGAACTAGAATCCATTAACTGAAATATATGTGAATCAACTGAACCCAGACTCACACCTGTGCTTCTCTCTACTCGCCAGCTTGTATTGGGTTTTGTGGGGCAACATTTTGGTAGTGGGGGTCTACAGGGGTGGCTTCTATGAGAAGCTGCTAGAAGCTTCCCCCCATGTGCTGATTCCTCTCCTTAGGAGGAAGGAGCTGAAGAGACAATGTGTGATGAACTGACCACACCTCTCATTAGCCATCCCTCTGTGCTGCTGAGGGAGGTCAAGAAAATTGGGAAGGTTTTTTAGGATTTGGTTTTATTTCTCATTATCCTACACTAGCTTGATTCTTAACAAATTAATACCCCCAAATTGAGCCTGTTTTGCCTGTGATGGTAACTGGTGAGTGATTTTTCCCTGTCTTTATCTCAGCCCATGAGCCTTTTGCTATATTTTCTCTCTTGCGTCCAGCTGAGGAGGGCAGTGACAGCAATGCTTTGATGGGCACCGGCTGTCCAGCCAGGGTCAACCCACTACAGAACTGTTGGTAAGTACAGAATTTTTGTAGCCAAGCAAAGGGATATAATCATACATGTGACCTCAAGGGGGGGGGGGAGGGGAGAAAAAAATTTATGAGCTTGCTGCATTTCTTACAGATTTGGTTTTTGAGATACTACCACACATTTTCCCCACCTAGGTTGGCCAAGCTTACATTTTGATTTTGTTGTTCAGCAGATGACTGTGTACAGTACATAACTAACTGTTCAACACAGGATATTGGCTGTTGTGCCACTGACCCCCACCATGTCAACTGCCTTTTTTATCTGAATCAGTGGGAATGTTATTCTCATTTTCTTTCTCTGATCGTGGAAGCCTTAAGATACCTATGGTTTTCTGTGAAGCAGCATTTGTTTTGTGATGCTTGTATGCAGCTGCACATCTGGACAGTTACTCTTTGCCCATTTTCATAAAGACCTTTAAGTTAGTGCAATTTAGAAAGGCAAATGATAACAAACATTTTTCCATGAGTTACTTTCTTCTTCTTATGAAAAAGAAAGAGCAAATGCACCCAGACTGATACTTAGGATGTCACATCTGCATCATTTTTTTTGCCAAAAGCATTACGGGACAACTACCAGTACATAAATCAGTGATAACTGGGTGATATGACTACACTTTGTTTTTCATACTCCCTTTCCTGTTGAGCTGCAAGCCGTGCAGATGCCACACGTGATAGGTGCAAAGATTTCTTGGCAACTGTTGAAGGCTGGGGTGCAAAATAATTCTTCAGAGCAGCCAATCAAGTCGGTGGTCTGCAAAACCAGCTTTCTAGGAGTGCCTTTTCATTACCTCAGCATAGTTCCTTTTTAACCCTATTACCAAATGCTCGCTGCAAGGTGAGCCTTAAAAAGAGAATTCACAGAGCCTGCACAAGCTCTTTTTATTATCTGCTCAGATGCCCAGTTTTACCTCCCCATACTGAAAAGTTTGAAGCCTCCTCAGTCTAACGAGCATTAAAACCTCAGGAGCATTTCTGTCTGTGTGCGCTTAGAGAGTTCACTTTTGCTTTAATCCTGGTGCCTCATTAGTCACTTCTGTAAAGCAGAGGCCAAAGGACTGAGTTTTATGCACACAAGCACGGGCTCTGAGAGCACTGACTGTAGAGCACATGGCCAAAACCAGTGTGAGGTGCTGTCACTGGCGACACCAAGTCCTACACAGAGAAGTCTGGTTACATAAAACTTAAAATACTTGTGACCTCTTTAAAGACATATGCCTAACGAATGATACCAGGGGTGTGAACTGGGGTGGGTTACCTCGGTACATTAGTGCAGCTCCCATTAGTTTTAATAGGACTTAACATTAAAATTGTCCTTTCGCAGCAGGAGCATGCAAGCACCTTTAAATATCCAATATGCTCAGAATATGTTTTTAACTTGATTTGTTAATTTAAAATATATCTAATCATATATTTATCCTAATATCAGATCCTCGGGCAAGAGCTTGTTGTATGAAATGGATACATATATCTTGTGTTTAAAAAAAAGGGACTTCATCCTTGCTTTTATAGGCCCACTAGATTCAAAGGAATAGCCCCTGGAAATAGTAACTGCTGTGATATCCTTATGGCTCCATTTACAGACTTTCTTATAGGTTCATAAATGGAGAGACTAGGAGGAGGAGGGAAAGGAATAAAATTTAATAACTGAATAAAAATGTAAATAAAGATTTGCCTAAAATTACTTGTCCAAGAAATAATTCTCCCTCCCCCTTAAGCTAATACTTTGATAAGCTCTGAACAGTGATCCTGATTTGGAGCGTGACCTTTGAAAATGCTCTCCAGCTTGATTAAAGATGTATTAAATTTGTTTAAATAAACCTCGTTGTAATGGCACATCATTTGTAAGAAGCTATTAGGGGGCTGGAAACTGTGCTGCTGTATTTGCATGAAAATGTGCCCTGCTCGAATTGAGGATCTCTCCTGAATTAACAGCAAAGGAAAAGCGACACTTTCATAATTTTTTTTGACAAAAGAGAAAAAAAACCCCACAGAACTTACAAAACTTTATGCTAAGCTCTATGAGAAAGGAGGTAACTGCATATCAAAACAGGGCTATGTACAAAACACACTCTTTCCCAAATCACTTTCCCTTCTTTTTTGTCAAGGTTTGCTTGACTTAAATTTATTTCTTTTTGCCTGCTTTTCTTCCCCCCCCCAATAAATAAATAAATAAATAAAAATATTAAAAAAAGACACAAAAATGTTTTCCAATGTGTTTTTTTCAGCTGATTGAGGGAAAAACGATCCTATGTTAATGGCAGATAGCAACAACAATACAAAAAAAAAAAAAAGACTGGTTTACACTGATTATATTAAAATAACTTCCTTTTTTCAGTGGGGTTTCAGGCAGTCAGATTTTGCAGCAGTTCAGGAAAGGGAAACATAATGCTAGATATCATGGAATTTGTGTGATTAGGCAGAAAGGTGGATGAATAGATGGATAGATCCCATTCCTGTTTGAAGCATATAGATTGCCAAATGTACTTTAATTTCTTCCAATAGCTCCCAACTGAGTAACTGCTACACTAATGAAAAAGTCCCTCTCCCTTAAATCAAATTTTAAATTAAAACCTTCCCCATTTCCCAGCTAAAGCCAGGACTCTAGGATACGCATGTGTACTCAGGGGCCAGGAATATTTCTTTGTGCTCCTGATTCCTCACCACCTATTTCACATCAGCCCTCTACAGCCACCCTGGTGCTCTCATCCTTTGTTGTACTTTCAAAAACAGTGGCACAAGGCAGAAGATTCACCTGCATACAGTGCTTGGTGCTGCCAGTGCCATGAGTGCTCAGGGGCCCTCTGTCCGTTTTTCAACTTCCATCCCAAAACGCAAGCTTACATTGCAGAGCATGAGGACTTCTAAAGTGGTAAGTTTTGGGCTTTCATTTTCCCACTTCTTGCTGTTTAATCTTACAGATCTTATTCTTAAACTCTCCTCCAAAACCACATTGGAAAAAAACATGCAAAGTGATGAGGGTCTCAGTAAATCACATGAATCAGCAACACTGCATGATGCAAGAGGCCACTGGTATGGGCAGTTTGCAGAGCAGGGAACACCTGCCTTTCAAATATAGAACAACATTTGGAGAATGAGATTTTGAACATTTTTGTTTGTAGACATTCCTCCCTTTCTTTCCCCAAGCCACTGGTAAAAATCTAAAAACAATGAAAACTTAAGCTTTGCAAAATCTACCAGCAGATTATTCATTGTTACTAAATATCAAGTGCATGCACCCACATGTGCCAATAAGTTTGCCTAGTCACAGTCAGTGTGTGCAAGGTGAGCAGGGACACCATTAACCTAGATTCTGTTCAACAGGAACTCATCCAATTGGCACAAATCCTTTAGCGTTTGAGTAAAAGGTTCACCAAATTAATATTGAATGAGACCTAAAGAAAGATGAAATATTAAGCGGACAACTTGCCAACCCAGGCTATAGGAATAGTCAAATGGCCTATTTATTCTGATAATAAATGACACCAATCCTTTTAAGAAAGACACAAGAAACTCTCCTTTACTGGATGGTATAAAAAGAATACATCCAGAAGTATCTTACTTTGTGGATACTTTAGGCTCTGAAAAAATTATCTGGCAGCTGAGCTTCCCAAGCCAGTTCTAGGTTGTGTGATTATTTTTCCTTCCGATTATTTTTCTAAAACAAAGTAAGAAGAATCACCTGTATTATGCCTAGGTCTACTTCTGCCACATTCTTGTATATTTACTTACTGCACTATACTGTCACAACCTGATAAATCTATCTGCATATGGCAGTTGTGCTCATCACCCTTCTCCAAACTCTTCAAACTTCTGTTACACACAACTTTGGTAGTCATAGATAGATGCACAAACATTTTGAAGGACACAAATGCTATGCAAGTAGCAAACGCCAACTCTTCACTTATTTTGCATGGTATATCCCCACGCAACATTTTTCCACTTTTCCATTCCGCATTTCCTTATATGATGCAGAAAGCTGAAACAATGAGCAACAGTAAGTCACACTCTTCACTGAAACCATGCCATGGTGTAACCAGGAACATGAGACAGAACAGCAAACCAGGAAGCTTGCTTTCCAGATTATTCACAATCTTTTTTAATAACTGAACACCAGTGCACTGCAAAATGCATGGGTGTCTCAGGAGGCAAGATTCAAATCCTGCCCTTGCCTGGTGGACACCCAGAGGTATAGGGCACAGTCAGCCTCCCACTTCTCCCATGAATCTTCTGCTCATCAATGCACAATGACCCAGCTTGACCAGACCCTTTGTGATTTTTCTTCTAGATCTGCATGGTCACAACAGTCCCTGGGAAAGGGGAAGCAGGTGGAAAACACCCTCGGGAAGGAGGGAGAAAGCTTTCCCCACATCTCCACAGTCTTGGTGAGGGCTCCAGACAAGATGAGCTCATGCAAAGCAGAAGGAACAGAGCCACCATATGGCAGCTGCCTGCACAAGAACTGCTACCTCTTCCCATGTTCATGCAGACCTCTCCTCAGTGGCTGCAGTTGTGGAACCCAGCTGACACCCAAGTCCCAGCCAAGGCAGCATGGGCCAGCACACAGGGACAGGGACATCGAGGGGTACAAAAAAAAAAAAAAAGAAAAAAGAAGAAGAAAATTTAGGAATCTACAGAGCAGACCCTTCAGGCAACACAGCTTTAAATCTACACCCCTGCAGACGACTAAAACCCCTTAGACAGACGGGTCACCTTTTATTTTGGGGACTGGCCATCCCATCTCAATGGGAGTATAGTGCTGCTGCCAGAGAAGCCCAGTTTTCTTAAAATCTGTGTCATCCTCCCATGCTAAAGAACCACATTTTCTTCTTCCGACATGTTCGCTCATCCCTTTTTGGTTTTAATTTACCGTTCTAAACTGAGATACTAGAGTAGGTGGAAACAACCCAGCTCTGGTCTAATTGGATCATCGTGCACGTTACGATAATTTTCGTTCTGGATTTCGATTAGGTCAGTATGGAGATGGCCTTGGTCAGAGCCTGTAATGATCTGCTTATTAACTCTGCTGCAGGGTCCTTGACTGTACTCATGTTATTAGAGACTGCAGCTGCCCTCGTTTCTGTGAACCATGTAGTTTTATTGAACTGTCTAATGTCCTGTGCTGGACTAAGTGTTTGGTTTCTGTCCTATCTGGCACCAGGATTTCATTTGTTCCTTTAACATACCTCCAGCCACAATGAAATTCTGCATGTTATTCTGCTAGGTTTTATTTCAGTTCCACCAGTATTCATTAAATACTGCATTTCCTACCATAGCACCGTTAGAGAGGATGTTTTCTTCACTAAACAGATAATTATTTATGATTTTTCTATCAAATTCTGGTATGGAAATCTTGTAGTTTTCAAATGTTTTGAAATTTAAGCTCAAAAAATTACTGGGACTTGACCAAGTCCAAAAAAGAATGGATCAGTACTGACTGGCGCAATAGAGAAATACGGTTGTGACAATGAGCAACACCCCTTATTTTGTGCTGCAACAACAGGTATCTTGCTATGGGATATTTTTGAAAATCTGGGGTAATTTTTGACACCAGACTTTCCACCTGAGCACACAACTGGGATTTCAGTATTTCTTCATCTAAACAGTGGTTCCAGAAAAAAAGATATTTTCTTGCTTAACTGACACAGATTCTTTTTAATGTTTTTATTACAATCACATTTGATTACTGCAACACATTTTTCTGCTCATCTTCCTCTTGTTACTGTTAGTTCCTTTCAGCGGTTCAGCTAAACTTCTGCAACTTCTAAAACTGCTGACGAAAAGAACTCTATTTTCTATTATGTGCATTATTCTTTGCACTGTTTCCCTGTTTGTGGATATGAAACCCTTAAATGGTTTGATTTCTAAGAATGAAACTCTCTTCTGGGTACGCAGGCAAGATCTTCTGATGTGGGTGGGAATGTCCCAGAATTGCTGGGTAACAAATGGAGAAGGGCATGAGAAAGAGATGGAGGGGTGTTTCCTCAGTGGGAAAACAAGCCTTGAGGGAAGGTGCAAGATTTCTGTATGTGTGAAAGGAGTGGAACGTAGCTTCAAGATGTTGTCCAGGTGAATTAGATTATAATTTCCCTGAGAAAAACAGGTTTGTTAGATACTTGCTTTTTCCTAATGAAAGTTCTACAAAGAAAACAGCTAAGGTGTGCAATTGCCACAGGGTCTGTGTGTCAGGATTTCAACTGGAGACGCCTGGTCTTCTGACACATCCCCAATTTTCTTACTATTTCTATCCCTATCAGTCTCTCATTTTCATTCTGGGAGATATTAATTCTCTTAATGTTTTCAACAAAGGCATCAAAGGCATTTTGATCAGACAATTGAAGTGATAAGCACTGACCTAACTCAACTCCAGCTTCTGTCTGTGGTTGAATTCACAGCAAATTTATGTGGAATTAAATTAGATATATATGAGTGAACATATATGAAAAATACCTCCCCCAAGTGTTCCAAGTAAGGCTTTCATTTTCACAGAGAACCACATCTTAAATTAAACTTAGGCTATGGAAGTGTACTGAACAGCATTCTGGACATCAGACCGCACAAGCCAGAGGCTCTCTGACCTGTTTAACTGTAACAAGCTTTTGCTCAGTTTGCAATTTACATGCAAATATTTGTTCTGTTTATTTGTCCAAATCACTGAGCTTCACTACAAATTTTGGTTACCTCAATTATGACTTTTTGAGATGAACATCCAGCCACTCAGGCAGCATTTTTTTAGCGTATCGGGCCTCCATTATTTGTAATGGTAAGGGATTTTTTTGTTTATTTCTTCTTCTTGTTCTTCTGTTTTCTTGTTTGTTTTGGGATTTGTTGAGTTGGGTTTTTTTTTGAGAAACACCACATTAGTGACTGTCTTTCTTAGTGGGTTCCTATAATAATGATAGCAAGTATCCATCACTGAATATAAAGATTGGAGATTAAATGGCGATATTCAAACTGACGGCCTGAAGTAAACAAAACTGGACACATTTTATTAGAATCTTCAGATAAATTGCGATCTCTGTCCTACCTCTTAGCCTATTATTGTTATAATGAACTTTGTCTTTCTCCCACCCCTGCACCTTCCTTGTCCCTGCAATCCTAATGTCAGGAAGACCTTTCTCTCAACCTCTGTATACATTTAAGAGAGCGGGATCCCTTGATACAGATGTGTGTCCAGTTGCTTTGGAACTATGGTTTGCCTGAAGTCATATTTCCTCAGGCATTCAGAGGCAACAATTCTTCAGTAGGAAACTTGACATACTGAATACAACTGCCCAAATAATAGCTAAGGAACAAATTCTAAAGCATCCCAAGTACAGCTGTCCTACAGAATTTCTTGTCCAGCTTATATGACATTTAATTAAATAATACCTCATTGCACACCATTCAAAAATTACTAGGAAGACATTATTGTAATAAATAACCTCCTTCTAGAACAGAGGATAAAACCTAGTTCCTGACCGACATAAAACCCTTTGGTGTACGCCTCTGGCACTGGTATTCACTGCCTGGGTTACATACTTAACATATATCTAATATCTCAAGGATTCCTAAAGCACCCATCACAGTGGTATCAAAGGCTCCATAATTTGAAAAATAAACATTGCATGTAATAAAACTATATGAATCATAACAAATTTACTGTGAATCTGTATTCCAAAGCTACTAAAAATTTACCTACTTCACACCTCACTTCTTTTTTGATTGCAGTTGACTGAGGTTTCATGACTTCATTTTCTCCTTAAGTTTCTGCTTCATCACACCATGTATGGAAGAGGGAAAAAACCTGAACAAAGTTTTTTTTTAAAGCATTTTTAGGTAATTGGGGAGGAGCAAGAGCAGAAAATTAAGCAAAGCCACAAGAAGCAATTTATCCAAAAGCATAAGAAACTCCTTGTTTGATCATGAATCAGGTGTTACAGTCCCAAGTCACTGATTTCCATAAAGTAGCACGTTTAAAACAATCCAAATAATTATGCTGTCCTAAATGTGCATGCTTTTAAAGGCAAAAGTGCCAGGGGTCATAGCTCACTAATTACCTGTAAACTCTTATCAAAAAATATTAGCAAAGTACTCCTACACAACAAAAAAGAGTGAGCAACAATATGAATCATAAGGATACCAATGATAATTCCTTGACCAATTTTTCTAACACCTGTAAAATTCTCCAATTGCATGCTCAGCTGTTTTAAAAAAGTTTAGATGTAAGCTTTACTGATTGCATTGATAGTTATCACAAATTTCTGTAGGATAATCACAGAATAAGCGCTGTGTAAATGGACTGTAATTGTAAATTATTGGTAATAATGTAATGCTAGTATTGGTTAATTATGGGCTATATTTGATCCATATGTAACACTCTAGTTGCTTCAGTTTGATTCCATAATAGCCCAGACTGATTTTAGATGTAAGAGATTCCTATTCCAGCAACAATAAATTCTAATAAGGGATGACTTTATTCTTTTAAAGCTTACAACATTCTAAGTATTTCAACATTACACAAAGTTCAAAATTGAGGGCCAGGTCTATCTGGGGAGCATGGGGGGTGCTTTATATATTACAGATACCCTTCCCTTGGTTAACGCAATGATTGCTTCATAGAAAAGCACTTCTGTAGCTTTTTGTGTGTCTATTTTACTTAAGGAAGCCACAAAACAGCTCCTAGCTGTCCCAGAAAAAGCACCAGGAGTTCCCACTTGCACACCCATCCAACTAAGTATAACAGGACATTGGCGGGGGGGGGGGGGGGGGGCGGAGCGTGGGAAGGTACAGCCCAAGCAGTCACTGTGATTCAAATACTCAGATAAACTAAAATTTAAGAAGCAAAATCCTGGTTCAGTTGAAGGCAAAGGGGAAATAGTCAGATCCACAGCTTCCTTAGTCCAACAATGTCTTTGCTCCCCCTCACCCCCTTTCTTTTTTTAACCTCATTTATGATTAATATTTATAAGTGCCTCCTTTCTCTCCTTGCATACCAAGGTGTCATTATGCACAGTCCCATTTTCTCTGACTTGTCACAAGAACTTTGGGAACTTTACCAGCAGTTTCCAGAGCAAGATCCATAAGGCATTCTGCCACTGCACCCCTCCAGTTCAGAAGTTTATTCCTTTCCCCACTGGACCTGCTGACTATGAGGTCCAAGGCCTTAAAATCTGCCATATTAGTTACTTTTCTTCAATTTTCAGAATCTGACTCCATTTCCTGAGATCAGATTTGACACTGGCTGAAGATGGTATCAGTAGAAAACTTTCTAGCCCAGAGAATAGCCCTCATGCCTTTAAATAAATCATTACAAGGTCACTGTATAATCAAAAGTGGCCAAGATAATGCCACAAAGCAGAGCAGGACCCATGGCTGCTGTGAGCTGTAGCCTTAGCTGGTATGGGATGGGTAGCATTGGGCATGACAGTAGACGTACCATCACATTCGTCCCTCTACATTTTACCAAGGTGATGGAGCTGGAGGTTACCAGACAGGAATACAAGGCAATTAGCAAACTGACAAAAGGTATTTTTAGCATTTTGATGCAAAATGTAATGACACCTGTGCAATAAGAGCTGTCACATGATGTTTTACATCATGTCATGATGATGTCACAAAACATACTGTAGCCTTTCAGATGATGTGCTACATCCTCTTACACCACCAGGTCACAAATGATTTGAACAACCGCTGCTCATTTTGAATTAGCATAACTGTTTGCAAAGACACAAGAAAATAAAAAAGAGTGTAGTAAGAATAGCATTAGTCATGGCCATATTATGGCTATCAACAAAAATTAACAAAAGCAATACATGACACCTGAGTAGTGACTTCAGGAGAAGTTACAGGTTAGCACTTGAGTTGTGGCAGGCTACCAAGAAACACGTGGCAGGCACGTTATCTTTTTAAAGAGTCTAAGAGGCAAAACTTCAAAAGTATAACACAGAAAATAAAACACAGGTGCACTATAACTGCCACTGAAAGACAAGTGATGTTGAGCACACCTCACTGAAAGACAGCTGGAACAATACCAAGCATGTTCCTGCCATTCCAGAAGTGTTTTCTCTTGAAAAGAATACCTCCAGGAATATGTATTAAAGGACTGGAAATGCTAATTTGCTGGCTCAATTTCTCTCAAGAAATCTGGTGCCAATGGGAGAAAAAAAAAAACAAACCACAAAACAACAAAATCATAGAAAAATGCGTGTCCCTTTTCATTTTAACCCCAAATATAAATTTTATTGATAGTTTTTTTTATTATTATTACTTCTTTTTATTTTATGGACCAAAAGGAGCATTCCAGGTTGCTCAAAATTAGGACTTAATCAAACCACTCTGCACACATAGGACTATTTCATGTGATCATTGCCTTCCTCAGTTGTCAAAACAAGTTGCAAGTGGTCTGCAAAATGTACATAGAATATTTTTGTCTTTTTTTCTCATGCTGAAATAGCTAAAACTAATAATAATCTGGTTTCATCTGCAAAATGTATATGCTTAGGCTGATCATATGATTCATAGTGATTGCAAAAGAGAGATAAAAAAGTATTTTAGTTGCCTGGGTTATGAAAAATCAAGAAGTTACGTAACATCTGAAGCCAGAATTAAATATCTGAGGTACACAATGTATCTAGGAGAACACAACAGCTCCTTAACTTGCCTGAACCTTGCTGTCAGAAGCTTGAGCATAGTTTGTCATAGGAAGATTTACAGTGGCACTGCTTGAGCAGGAATTTCTCAAAGGTCTCATGCAGAGAAGCGGTGGCCATGAACTGCAGTCCAGCAGTTTGGGGACTGAATGGCTGATCTTCAGTCCTCGTTTACTGACTTTGAGTCCAAAACACATGTTCACACTCTTTGTAACAGGGAGGTTGGAAAATACTGCTCTGTTATGGAAAGACAGCATCAGAAAAAGCCCCAAATAAGTCACACCTCTGAGTTTCTGAGTGCTCTTCAGAATGGAGAATACTTGTACTGCTCTGGCATGATGTGCTGAAGAGATACAACATGCAGACAAGCCAGTAAGCCAAGATAAGTTCCCCACTGCACTCATCCCAGCCAGCACTTGTGTAAAGCTGCCAGGCATGCCTCATGCAGCCTCCAGAAACGGAAAATAAAACCAAAATCTCTTCCAGAATACCAGAATTCAAAATTTCCCCTCCACATTTTTCCACCATAGAATTAGTTTTAATAACACTAACTAAAACCAACACAATGTCACCCAAAACAATGTGCTTAGTCTGCATCATTCACTTGCCTTCTTGCTGCTGGGATGTAAAGACGCTGGTTTTGGATGTGGCCCTCACCCTCTGCTTCATTCTTTGGGGAGTTTTCTCATCAGCTGGTGATCACTAATAAACCCAAAAGGCCAAATTGCCAAGTTGGCTTTCACTAACAAATGAATTAGCTCTGCTGGCCTTCAGAAAATCATAAGTAACATAGGAAGGTGAACATTTCCATTTCAAGTTCTATAGGCTCTTTTCAGTAACTCCAGTTACTGCAAAGTTAAATAACATACTGAGCTGACAAAACTATTAAGTGGCTCTTTTGAGGTGAAAAATGGATTTCACAATTAAGAATCAATTTGATGCAATCCCACACTTCAATAAAGAAAAAATCCTTTATTTTCTAATAATTATTCATTGAGCTCCTGCATTGACCACACACTTAATGCTGTCCACTACACTTACTCATTTATTCAAAGAAAATTTCCCTCACCAACAAGGAGCCACTGTAGGCTTTAATGACATGAGCAGATGATTTGGTAATAGCAAAGTCAAGGTTACAAATCCTGTGATGCCCCAATTTTAACCAATTACCTGATATTACAGTGTTAGTAGACAGACTTTTCGAATGCATTTAAGAAAAGCGTTTTATTTTCACTACCATAGAGGGAGAAAAATGAGGAAGAAGATTTCATTTGTAGTGTTGTCATGAGCTGCATTCAGTGGGGCTGCCCAGGACAGCACAGATTTCACCATTACCCTTTGCTTGTGATGTGTGCTCGGGTTTTTCAAAGAAAAAAAAAAAGGAAATGGAAAGGGAAATAAAAAGCTTTCCCATGCTATCTTGAAGCAGAGAAAGGAGAACTGCCTTGAAATGGTGCATTTGTGGGGCTAATACTGCTCTTGGTCTTGGCTGCAGGGTTGTTCTGCTGAATATGAGAGCAAGAGCTCCATGTTCTGAGGACCAAGGCTGTCCAGCTGTTAAATAAATGTCTCCTCCTATTTCTGCTAAAGCTACCTGCACCAATTTGCTAAGCATTTCGCTTCCAGTTGGCTTGCATTTTCCTTAGAAAAGGTGTGGCATAACCAGGGACAGTTATGCCACCAGCTGCCTGGTGAGAGCACCATGCCTTCATGGCCAAGTAATAACAATTTAGGGCAGCATCTCATGTCCTGCCCATACATCTCAAATATATATATATAAAAATAGGTGTTACCAAAGGCCACATAGCAGGCACTTAAAGAAGTTTATATAATGCTCCAGAATATCTGCTAAATAAGTACATCTTATACAGTTGCACTGGAGGACCACTTTGAGATGAGTGGGATTATGATGTATCTGCAAAATTAATTTCTGTATCTTGATTTAAAAGTCTAGCCCAAAGCAATTTTTGTTACTTTGAAATGTTTATTTTTCTTTATTAAGTCTCTCCAATAGTTGAAAAAAGCCCCTGAAATGTACTTATGTAAACCTGTCTTTTGTGTTTGTCTCTGCAAAAGAAAAGTTAGCACCAAATCTTGCCCTTGCCTGTGAACCACACTTCTGAAGAGAAATTTTGGTCTCTTCCACTTGAGAAACGAAATTTGTAAAGTGCCTGGGCCACAAAGCAGCAATAAGACTGTTGGCAATTTGAAAGTCCAAATTAAAAACAACGGCAACAAAAAAGCAAACAGCTGAGACACGGAGTCTAAAAATTATCTACGACACATGCATAGTAAAGTGTTCTTACAAATTCTCCAAAGGATTTTTAATTATTACAGATTGTATTAATTAGGCAATTATGCAATAGATTGTTTTGGAACCATTCCCATCTATTATGTATGCAATATTATGTATACATGGTTTTTTAAAATCTGTCCATCTTTGTACACCTCTGCTCCAGTCCGATAGTCAGAGGGATTACAAGGGTGCAATAAACCACAATTTTGCCATGCTTTACACCTTCTTGGAAATATACACAACATCTCCTGAGGATAAATGACCATCCTGGAGGTGGTGACGGCTCAAAGCCTAGCTTAGGGCCATTAACTCCAACTCATCATTAAAGGGGTTTTATACCTTTGTAACTCTACACAGACAAGAAAAGCTCCTGGGCAGTTAAACATTCATCTACTTGCATGTAACAATATATACTTATTACCATGCTTTGGATTAGAATCCCTGGGCTGGGACCAGGAAAAGTTCTTGGAGAATAAAAAGAGAATTTGGCAAAATTCCACCCCCTACCCTCCAATCTCCTTCGAATTTCTGTTTTAGATCAACAACAAAATTTACAATAAACTTGAAAGCAACCCAAGTAGCCATAGCTTTTTTAAATTGGTTTCTGCAGCTTTTAATTAGTCTGGAAAAGACAAAAACATGCTTAGAATGGCCCATCTTGCCCTTGCAAAAGCCATATAGGCAAATATTACTACCTGTGTTAGTGAAAACCAGACAAAGCCTTCCTACAGCTGGAAAGGAATGGGCTGACTGTGCACCAACACTACTGTCTAATTTAAAGGTTTTTCTGTTCCCTGGTGATAATCCCACATCCCAGAGTTTATATATAAAAAAAAATAAAAAATCACAGCATAACTTCTCAGCCCTCACTGCAGTAGCCTGAAAAAGTTAAACACTGTTTCATTCCTTTTCTCTACCTTGTCCTCATCTAACTTCAATCTTCTAGATCTCACCACAGTTTAGAAAGTTGATCTACCAGGTAAAAGAAACCCAGGAAAAGAAATTAATAATAATAATAATAATAAAAACAACCAACCAACCAAAAAAAAAAAAACAAACCAAAAAAAGGGGAGGGCGGAGGGTGTAAGATGTGGTGAGTATGTCCCTACTCCTTTCCAGGTCCCATTCACCACCAAGCAGGTATGCTTGGACAGCAAACTGCAGCTCCTATGGGCTGGAGAATATGAGGTAGCAGTCATACATCTCTAAACCAAATATAAAAGCAGTTTGCAACTGACTTTAATCAACAATGACTGAGAGCAATTGGAGACTCTGGTCATGCCTTGCGGGCAGCATGCCTGGGAGAGACCCACAGGGAGCACAGTTCTGCTGGTGGGAAGGTGGTGGCCAGGAGGGCTGCAGAGGGCCCTGAAACCCTGTGGGGAGGGTTGGATGGTTACATAAACCTAATAGGAACTGAAAGCACTAATTGAGCCTGGAGAAGAGAGCTGCAGGGTTTTGTATGACATTTGGGGAGGCAAGAGGGGGTAATAAAATAATTAAAGAGAGAAAAAGCAACTAGTTTTGGAACATTTTGTAAAATTCATTAAAAAAACAACAAAAAACCAAAGGTGCAACTGAAGATAGCCCACAATTTACATTAGTCCTGTAAAACCCCAGTCCTCACTGTAATATTCTTCACTAACCCAATTATCAGGTGACATAATCTCTTCACCACCTTAGTAGCTCCAACCAAGATCGTTTATTGATCTCAGATCAATTATCTCTAACCCTAAAAACAGTGTTTTAAATCATATTCATCCCCTGTAACATCCAAACTTGGTGTCCCCTTGGACTGTAGAACCATGTAAACCATCTGCACCATACCAGTTCATGCCTCCAAATGCTGAAACTTGCTTGCCAAGTTTTCAAATGCATTAAACCCTTAAATACATAGAGAAGAGAAAAACTCAAGCAAAAAGCCAAACACCACCCTCACCTTAGATTTCTAGCCAGCACTTTATAGTTTCACTCATTTTCTGATATATTGTACATGAAACTGGAATTCTGGTCTTCCTCCCTCCCAAACTCCCCCTTTTGGCATGTTTAAACATTTTAAATTGTTCCTCCAGTAGCCCACTAAATGATTTTGTTCTACTTCACCCACATTGCTTCATTTCTTGTATCACTGCTTGTCCTTTGATTACAATTGCAAATGGAAAATGTTTGAAAGTGGGTTTTGTTCTGAGAGCAGCTAGAAGTGAAGTGAATTAGTAGATTAGCCTATTTGGCAAGTGAGACCCAAGCTCAGAGGGTACTGTAATAAATCTAATGTTCACATACTGAAGCTCCAAGTCCATATTGCACAATCATCACCTATTACAGCCTCTAACTTAAAGATGCTTGCAGCTTCTGCCCAAAATTTCAACACCTAAACAAATGGGGCTACTCTAGTTAATCAAAACATTTTCTCAGCCCAGCTCTCATGAAACAAATTGGCTGTTACCCCATTGCAGGAATAGGGGACATATTTGAAATCAAAGCAGGGAAAAGAGGCATGGAGGTTTTTTCATCCACGTGCCATGCTTTGAAAGTGCTTTTGAGCTTCTTCAGAGCCAGTAGCAGCATTCCAACTGCCCCCAGCACAGCAGAGCTAACACGGTGTTGGAGGCTTTCCTCCCTCCTTAACCCCCCTTTTTCTTTCAACTACCTTGAAATTCAGATTAAATGACAGGCCCAGAATAGGCTTCTTTGCTGCTGCTAGTAACACAGACTCCCTAAAGTGTTTCGACAGACTACAACATGTACTCATGGGCAACCCGAGCCACGAGCCTGGTGAGAACTCACTGGTACTGGCATGCTGATGCGCAGACCGATGATCCATCTGGAGCACTGGGCAGAGGAGCCCTCAGTGGGTGCACAAGGTGGTGAGCTGCTCCCTTAAGTGGAGCTGTGAAATCCTGCACAGGTAACTGACAGCAGGTCTCATCCCTATCAACAAATGCTGATCCCAAATGTCTGTTAGAAGGGAGAAGTGGTTCATTAACACATCATCTTCCCAACCAGATGGGTCTGAGCTCTGCAAAACAAACTCGAACCATACACGGGCACCTGGCAGAGCTTGTGGGGTGACATCATTTTCTGCTTGACGTCATTATTATCCTTACTCCACAGAATGCATATGGACCACTTTAAGAGATGCAATACTTGTGTTACCTACCCCTCGTATACCATGTCCAAAGAAAAAAAAAACGTAGTTTTGACCTCAGCAACTGCCACTGCCTTATGATTATGACTGCAGCCCTGGGATGAGGCTTCAGTGCAGCTCAGCTCTACTCAGGAGCTAGTCCCATTCTTTTCCATTTGTGGAGCAGCACTTTCTAGGCCTGCAAAAGACATAAGAAGCAAGGAGTTTCCACCACTACACACAGAATGAAGATACGGGCAATCAGTGAATGGTTCATAGGCACCTTGGCTCTTCACAAGACTCTAGTGTCTCTGAGCTCACAGACAGTCCAAGGCTGGTGCCTGGCATTACAAGGCTTCATACAGCAGCAGACCCCTGTCGCGTTGCATGAGCAACACATCCGTCATATACATGAATGCTAAGGACCAGCAGCAATGAAAAAGTGACTCTTCCCTTACCTATGACCTGAGACCAGGTGCATTTTAGCAAACTCACACGTAAAAGAAGTCAGATTTTCTATAGCATTCGTATTTCTAATACCCTAATATCTTCTTGTAATAAATGAGGATGTACATGCATCACTAACAAACTTTCGGAATCATAAAAAGGAAGAATAAACTTACTATGGCTAATTAAAATTAGATTTTTGGGAGTCTAATCAATTAGCACAGACTTTTCAAGGCAATATTGCTGCTATTCATGCTCAGTGGAAGCACTTTCAGGCAGCCCTTTATTGCAACATCTATGTTCAGATGACCTTTACTTCATAAAGCACTGAGCTATACATTTTATACACAGGGCAAAATTTCTTTATTGAAGGATGCCAGGGGACTGTCTTTAGGAATGTGATTTGGCCTCACTTGGGTAAATTACCAAAGACAGAAGAAAGTTGCAAACCTATTTGTAGTCTGCATTTGAAAGGCATGCCATTTCTTTGTAATACTCCCTCATCTCAAGGATTTGAGCTGTGTCTCTTCCCAGACAGTTGCTAACAGTGATTGTCCCGGTAAACCAAAAAAAAAAGCCAATCACAAAACAGGACAAACAAACAAACAAACATCCTTCCACACAGCAGATGCTTTCTCAATTACTTAATTTGACTTTTGTGTAATTCAGACATGATTTCAGGGAATATTTACCAGACAGAACTTATTTATTAAGCAGTCTGTGGTCAGGCATAAATTAATCCAAATAGGCAGCACATCTTTGGGTAACGTTATTTTCCCCATTCAGAGAGGAGCGGAGATAAGGACATTAACACCATCACCAGGTCCCTAATTCAGAAGTCGGTACCCTCTATGAGGATCAACCCTCATGCTTGTGAAAGACTAACTGTTGAAACAGCACCTGACATTTCACTCTGAACTCCTGTAGCATTTGCTGATTCACTGCCCACACAGAAGAAAAAGCACATTTACAGCTAACAACAGTATCCTGCCTGGGTGAGTGATGTAAAACAGATTTCTGGATTCATTGTGGAAATCTCAGCATATTTTGCTTATTTGCAGTCCAATTATCAACTTGGCCTTGCTGCAGTGAATGGGATAAACAGATCCAAAAGAGTATTTAACTCAAAAAGGAAGAAATACTTAAATACAAAGACAAATAGTGCAAGCTCATCCTACTGTATTGCTATTTCCTTGCTGTATTTACCAGTTAGACTTCTGTGGGCATTTCAGCTTCTTGCATAGCACAGTCACCAAAACCTGAACCCAGATGAAGTTCTCCCATATGACACTCAGTAATAAGATCATGAAATAGGAAAACAGCTTCAACCATACTATGGTATAACCCTGATATTAGAAGCTAACTAAGGTCAGGCTGTGATGTGCTCAAGCAATAGGCTTTTCAGGAAAAGCCTTTTGGCCGTGTAAGACGCAGTTTGGCAGGGCTCCCTACACCCGGCGAGCAGATACCCTGGCAGGGTGCTGGGTGTCCGGCGACATCTTTTGGCAGAGCTGTAAAAATGAAGCTGCTGCTGGGCATTGTGATACCCAGAAAACCCCATGGTACATTTTTCCATGATCCCATGAGGACACTGATTTTCCCCAGGGTCAGGACAAACACATAATTTCTAGAAGTAAGAAGAGTTTCTGCTGAAACACAAATATTCTCCACACCATATTGGATGTATTTGGTTCTCTGACAAAGAGGTGTTCAACCCAATGGTAATTAATCTGAGCTGCTAAAATTACCTACAGTTCACACATTCTGCAAGTTATGCATCTTCTCTTATGATTGTTTACCAACCATTCAGAAATTCAGGTCTAACTATAGTTTTCTGATGATCAAGAATAGCATAGTTGTATTTGCTGACTCCTTTAAATGATAAATTCCCATAATCTATCAACTAATATATATACTTTCAGGAACGGAAAGCTATACGAAATGCTATTAAAAGTCTATATACATTTAAAAAATAATTATGTATCTCAGAATAGAGTAAAATTCTGCACAAACAAGAATCCCAGCACAAAGTGGAACCTTTGTTAATCCAATGAATAGTTTCTTGATAGCTCTTTACGCTTAAAGGCTTGAATGTAACCAAACTTGTATTAACATTGCCTAGAATGATAAATACACCTGTCCTCCAAGTCATAAAAGTGAAAGCACAAACAATATCCTGGAAAGCAATCTTAAAAAAAAAAAAAAAGGCAGTTGTGATTATTCCTAGAAAGCAAACTAGGCTTCCGTCAATTCTCAGCTACTCAGCTACATGTTGCCAAACTGAATTGAATCAGTTTCTCTCATCCAAACATATCATGAGCATTCCTTTCCTCTGTTTTTTTTTCAGGGACAGTGAAATTGGGTGGTTTTATTCTGAATCACATTCAAAAAGGCGAGGGCTGGGAAGACAAAAACTCCTTTTATTTATCAATTCAGTAGCATCAGATAAGAGAGGTTCCCAGAATCTGCTGCGAGATAAAAATCATTAAGTTATGTTTCATGTAAAGTCCTGACTGGCCTTTGAAGTTTTAGATTGGTGGGAAAGGACTAAAAAGAAAAAAACTCTGCAGCTTTTCCATAAGCTCATTTTGGGAAGACTAATAAACTTGTACTTAGAAAAAATGATCCAACTTATACACACACACACACATCTGTATATATGAAATATTGTGAGTTACTTTGGTAATTTTGGACTAGCATCACATAAATAAAATTTAAATGCATGAAACTCAATATTTTATATTATTATTTCTCAACTTTTTTTTTAACTTTCCCATTAATTACACGATAATCATGAGGAATTTGAGGGGTTGTTATTACAATTCTACAACTACCTTCATTCCAAAGACATTTTCAAGCCAAAAAGAATTAAATAAAAAATTTCTTAGAGGGTATTGAGGTTGTTTCCTGTCCTGGAGGAGGTCCTCATACTCCTGGCTCCATGGAAGTTATTTGTCCCTGCTGCTAAGGGTCCAGTATTTTTTTTATTTATTTTTAATCTAGTGAGAAACAAAACATTCAGGGTTGAGACACACAAGCAGAAATTCAGCTCCAGATGAAGGTACCAATATTTTGACGTTTCCCTGTTCATTTGGTACTTAACACATTCAGCATGGTCAAAGAAGAGCAAGTCAATGGAGTTCATGCAGTGCAAAAAGCAATTAAGGTGGTCAAAGCTTAGATTAGGCTAAAATGCTTTCTCAGCTCCAGTTATTATATTGACTATATCTCACTGCCACAGAAAGATCTTGCACATCTACGTCCTATGAGGTACCTTGGTCTAGAGCAGATTCCAGCTACTAGCTGGGAAAATCCCAACTATAACACTTGCATTTAGAAATAAAAGGGGAGAGCGGAGGAAGAAAAAAAAAGCATGTAAATTGTCTCAAAATTACCTGAAATAAATACTTCTAACTATTTAAGGGTTATTGAATTTCTTGCCACAACTTGTTGCGACTGAAAACTGCTTGAGTAATTTTCCATAACTTTTCAATAAGATCCTAAAACCAGCATTTTCTAAACTGATAACAAAGACCCAGACTCTTAACTACATACATAAGCACCAAAGTAAAGATAAGACAGTTTTAAAATGTACCGGGCACCTGCCACAAACTATGATGTTGTCTGGTACGTGTGTACTTCTATTCAAAAGGAAAAGATCCTCATGTCCATGAGTGGAAGGAAGGCTCTGTCACCTCCGTTTCATATAAGATATCAGCCCACAAGTTTAATAGCTGTTTATTGTATGTTTAACACAAACAGGCTTTCAGCTGAGAAAATGTAAAAGATTATATAGTTTTTTGTCCATTCTTTAACACATCTAGCCATATCAGCCAGGGATTACTTTTACCCACAAAATTCAAACGAGTCAATCTCAAGTAATTGAAAACTGCACACCAAGTTCTTCCACCTCTTCTCTCCTTCTTCAGCATCGATTTTAGTATGACAAAGTGAACAAAGGCCTAATTTCCAAGAGTGCTAAATAGAAGCTGCACTGACATTTAAGAATATTTCAGTTACTACTCTGACATCTAAATAAATAGCTAGATTTGCAGATACGCTTAGAGCAATAGGAACAGCAGAAGGCTGCGAACGTTTGGAAAGCTATCCCATAAACTCATAAAAATTAGCAAGACTAATTATAGGCAACTTCATTAAGCTTGATGCTTAAACTTTTCCATTGACATCAGGGGTGAGCAAGGAATTGGAAGTCCTCAAGAGCACCCAAAATACTAACTGCTCATCTAATATTCATCCACTTATTCTAGCTCCTAAGCCATTTTCCAACTCATGCAGTTAGGAGTCTGGGTTTTATGGTACTAACAGACTTCTCCACCACAGTGCTCAAGATCACTATCCCTTCAGTGATTAAAAGGTTTTACATGAAAGCTACTGCTCTGCTTGAACATGGCTCAGTCCAGCGCTTGACTGAAAGCTGCTGTGAAGGAGACATCCAAAGTGTACAGCATCAAGATGTGGACAGCAGCAAGCAGCTACTTGTAAAGAATCAGTCAGACTTTGATGCTGTAGATACTTGCACAGTTTTGAGAACTGTAAATGTTATGCAGAGAATCTATATGGTCTTGTATTAGCCACAATTATTCTGGGGTCTTACCATCTTTATTTCTATCATGTGTATTTCTATGACCACAGTAATCCATTCAACTTTCTTCAGATACATGCCGAAAAGCTGCTTTCCTGCAATCTTCCTCGCTTATTTCTGTTCCTTCTTTATGTTTATGTTTAACAGCTTGCCACATTAGTCCAATTTATGAGGAAACCTGTCTGAAAGTGCTCAAATTTATTACTCAGATTTATTGATTCTATACGTGAACATATACGAACTTCAGTAACTGGAAAGTAGATGAATGAACCAACTCAAGGCAGGGCGGGGGTTGCAAATTAGAAAGAAAAGAAAACTCAAGGATGAATAAATGGCAGCACACTCATAATTTCCCACAGCAGTCAGATCTGGACATCCTGAGGAAGAATCATTTTAGTGAGTACAGAATATTCAGAAAATGGTACATTTGTCAATATAATCTTTACAATTTACAGTCATATGATCAGTACATCTGGAAAATAACAGTCAAGTGATTAGTCTGAACTTTGTCTGGATAAGGCAATTTTTACATGGCTCTGTCAAATGTCAGACCTCCTTCTCCCTCACCAATTTCAGAAATGTTGCACCATGATTTCAAGCAGTGAATCATCCTTCCCTGTGCCAACCATCTGTTTCGTCTGCCCCCTCAGTGTCTGAAATTAGATGACGGAGGGCAGGGCAGGCTTTCTAGAGTGGCCATTAATGTTAGTGGAGGAGGGGCTCTGGCGACAGATTTTCCATCTGAAATCATGGACTGTCAAAACTGGCAAGGACTAGAAAGGAGTGAGTAGAAAAATAATATGAGGAAGAATTAATAAAGGAACAAGGAGAAGAAAAAAAAAAAAGACGGCAAGGGACTTGGAAAAGGAAATTGGGTAGGGGAGTAGAGGAATTATGATGATATGAAGGAAGGAAAGAGAAAGATTTTAGAAAGCAAGAAAGCAGAAAACTGCAACAAATTTCCCTGCATCTTTTCTGTTGAGTTGTTTGCTTGGGTTTTTGTTCTTTAAAGTGAAGAGCAGTAATTAAAGAAAAAAAAAAAAGAAAGAAAAGGTAAATATTGCTGTGCGCACTAAAAATTTCGGCAGTCCTGATAGAAATAGCAGGAGGTCCAGAGTTTAAAATGATGAGCAATCTAAAAGGGGTAAGAAGACTTCCAAGAGCCACACTAACTCCAGGACTGGTTACTCCCAGGAGGGAATCTGCAGAAGAGTAGGTACTAAGGATACTGGACCCCGCGAAGGTCATGGGCATGCCTATGCAAGCAATCGATAAGTGATAGAAGGACTCTTGCAGATACCTTATTTCACTAGCTGTGGCCTACAAATTCAATTTTGACTCCAACATGTTTATGAGAACCCTTAAAGCAAGGGGTGTAGACTTGCTTTCAATAGCCTATTCCCCGTCCCCAGGAATATTTGGATGGGGAGAGTTGATGATGACATTATTGTAGTATCTCCACTCTCCTTACAATAATAAAATCTCAAATTTAGGGAAAAAAAAATCCAAACAAAAAACCCACAAAACTAAAACACAACAGCATTTTGGGAATAATGATGAAAAAAAAAAAAGAAACAAGACACAAATCCCCCACTAGCTCCAATTTTGCTTTCTGGTTTTTAACTCAGATCAAAGGCCCTACATCATTCCATGTATATTGTAATATTCAGCACAACATGGATGAATTAACTAGGTGAACCGTCTCTCAAAAAAACATAGTGTCCCTTACTGTAAAGAAGGGGTTATGAATTGCATACTAACAAACTGGTCCTCTACTTCAGTAATGAAAGAAAAATATTGATAAAGATATGTATTGTGGGTTTTTTATAGTATATCCTACTTACCACTGTTCAGAAATAATTAGCTGCTGTAAACCTGAATTACACCAACTGCTTGATCTGTGGTTAGAATATTTGACATTAACCTAGCACATGAATGAAGTACTTATTATATGGAAGCAGTCACTGAATAGTACACTTGGTTAGTGCAGGAGTATGGTTTTGCTGAATATAACTTAAGTCACTGACTTTGTCAGAAGCCTAAGAGTTTAGGATTGCATACAGGTCAATATTGCTGCTAGCGAACAACACATAGGTTTATACCGTAACTACATCATCAAAACATCTGTTGATAGATGCATTTTTCAGATTAAAAAAATGTAACATCCATAATATTCATAGCTTTCTAGAGTAGTTGTTATTAAAAAAAAAGTGTTCATTTCCATGATTGGATTTTTTTTTTAAATACTATTTGTACACTGTATTAAAAAAATTAGAAGAAAAATACCAAACATCAGTTTATCTGGGACGAATGGAACAATGAGATAGTCTGTGGTTTTGGGGGAGGCTAGATCAATGGTATAAGCAGAGTTTACTTAAAGCAATATAACCTTTTATTTGTATTCAGGTTTAGAGTGTAAATATAGTATCTGCTTGCAGGTGGAATTTTTATTTCTAAGAGTAAATATTAGTAGACAGCTCCAAATCTGAATTAAAAAGAAAAAAAAGTCCAAAACATTTGTGTTTTACAAGTCAGGCAAAAGTGAAAGGCTTTCAAATTGTAATGGACCAAATTTTTAATCTATCATCAAGTTGTGCTCTAATTTTGCATCCGCGATTTTGCACCTGCAGTCAAGCACAAAATTGTGGGCATAGTCAATTGTAAGAGCATCTAGCTGTTTGATTGTACCAGCAAATTGAATAGTAACTGTTGATGCCTGGCTGTTATCTGCTGCACCTACCATGAAATTCAAAGACAAAATTAGACTGGTTTTCAAATACAACGGCGTTCATATCTGAACAAACTTACCGGTATACTTCTCCATTTAATGAGACATTCACATGTTAGATTGGCTGAAAGTCGAAAACAGCCTCCTTTGTGAACAGAACCTGCACTAAGATAGTTTTTGGAAAACAAACTTACTTTGGATTTGCTATTATAGTGCATATATAGGGCAGAGAAGAGATTCAGAGCAGCTCTGCAGAGGACTTGGGGGTGTTGGTCAATGAGAAAATGAACATGAGCCGGCTTCAGTGTGCGCTTGCAGCCCAGAAAGCCAACTGTATCCTGGGCTGCACCAAAAGGAGCATGACCAGCAGGTCAAAAGAGGTGATCCTGCCCCTCTGCTCTGCTCTTGTGAGACCTCACCTGAAGTATTGAGGGCAGTTCTGGTGTCCTCAACATAAAAAGGACATGGAACTGTTGGAACAAGTCCAGAGGAGGGCCACGAGGATGATCAGGGGACTGGAGCACCTCCCATAGGAAGACAGGTTGAGAAAGTTGGGGCTGTTCAGCCTGAAGAAAAGACGGCTGCATGAAGACCTCATAGCAGCCTTCCAGTATCTGAAGGGGGCCTATCGGGATGCTGGGGATGGACTATTCATTAGGGACTGTAGTGTTAGGACAAAGGGTAACGGGTTCAAACTTAAACAGGGGAAGTTTAGACTGGATATAAGGAGAAAGTTCTTTACTGTGAGAGTGGTGAGGCACTGGAATGGGTTGCCCAGGGAACCTGTGAATGCTCCATCCCTGGTGGTGTTCAAGGCCAGATTGGACAGAGCCCTGGCTGACATGGTTTAGTGTGAGGTGTCCCTGCCCATGGCTGGGGGGGTTGTAACTTGATGATCTTAAGGTCCTTTCCAACCCTAACTATTCTATCATTCTATGCATGTTTTTCTTCTCCATATAGTTCAGACCCCTAGATAATTTTCAGCACTTTCCTATTGTGACCAGACTGCCCTTTCTGCCCTCAGGGCTCACAGCAAAGGTGACTAAATAAAAATATCTCTTTGGCAATTAATTTACCTACCTTCTGGGAGAGACAATGCAGTAAATCTGTTTAATTTACATTTTTAAAACTGATGAGCATTTGACCATCGCTACAGTTCACCCTTAGATAACTGTGCACAAAATTCTAGATTCTATTTTCTTATTCCCCCCAAGATATTTATTCTGCTCATAAACAGAATAAAGTTTGCTCATTAGTTCAGCTTGATGTTACACTATAGAGCCATCTCTTTGTCACCGTTTTTATTTTATGACAGCTTTCAGGGGAAGCCATTACTACTCACAGCAGTAAGTTTGACAGAGAAAAATATTACTTTCATAATTAATGTATGGTGACTTTCTTGCTTTTAGAGAGGAGCAGAAGTCTCTCTTATTTTTATCCCATTGCTGTTATCCCGTAACAGATATTCTTAACAGTCAGGAGCAGCAACAGGCTACCATTAATAGGACACGGGTCCTGTTTTAGAGACCTCTTTGCCATCTCCATCTGTTTGTCTGCTTGCAGTTTTGAAGAAAGTTATATTTTTCTTGCTTCTGTTTGGAGTATGGGCATTCATCGCGTTCTGATGCTAAAACTCTTTTACCATTTCCCTATAGCTTCCATACCGTCCCATACAAGAATTTCAGGTTTCCTTTTCTCCCAACCCAAAAGGAAACCTGAAATTCTTGCAACCCTTGCACCCAAATTTGACAATCTTGCAACTTCATGGGCTGACACTTTGGCAACAGCCATCCCTGTTCATGATGTTTCCCTTAATTTTGTTGGTCATACATTCATCACGTTTCCCTTAATTTTGCTGGTCATTCCCAGTGGTTTGTAAATCTTCACAAATGAGACAATGACTTTGACTGCTTGCTCAATATCTCTTCCGCTGATGCTGCTATAGTTCATTAAAGCCAGGCCATAACCCTCAGCTGGCGTATACAGAAGAAGATGACTACTTTATTTCTATGAGGCAGTGAAGAGAGAAAAAAATGCCAAATGGAAAGGTGAAAAATCATTTGGATCATTAGGAGATTATAATGCTATGGGAATACTATCTTAGGGGAAAGTAATCAATGATACCTTAAATTTTATAAGATGGCCTCTAGACTTTAATGTATAACCAGTCAGAGCTCACACAAGTCTCATCTGGCTTTAACTGAATTATCATGTATCACTTGATTCATATTAATAAGAAAATACATTTCCATTTCCACCCAGAAAGATCAAATAGTATATAAAAGTTATTGCAGATTCTCTGTATTATTATTTTGTAAGACTGATGAGTTTGCCCTATTTCTAATATTAGCCAGAAGCCTTAGCAAGATGAGAAAGATACAAATGTTTCACAGAGAATTAAAATCAGTCCAATAACAGTAAATAACCTTAAAACATTGGTTTGTTCTTCTAACAGTTGGAAAAAAATAAAATAGACAATCCTTTCTCATCTCCCTTTCAAACTCTTGTGGTGAGACTACCCATGTTTGTAGTTAGGCAGCTGGCTAAAGGTCACGATAAAAGCAAATGTTGTAAGTACAAAGCACAGAAAAGCCTACGTCTTCCTTTAATGCTTTACTAGCACTTCACTAATAGGCCCATGGGGTGCAGTCAGTCAATAATAACCCAATAAAATCAATAACGATAAACAAGAGTCAGTGTTCTAATAAAAATAGAACTTTTAAAATCCAAACCAGCTGTTTCAATGTTATGTACAAACACAGGCCTGGTGCTAGGGTTCACTCTGTTTCCAAGTATCCGTGTTCAGCTGCCAGTCCCACATGCAGTTTCCTTGGAGGAGGTTGAAGTGATGGACAATACACAGCCACATTTTATTGCTAAGGTGAACACGCACATTTATTGCTTGCTTTCTTCTGTGATTTTACTGAGACTCTGAAAGTTTGGGTTTTTCTTTTAATGTGTTTACTTAATGTGTTTTATTTGACATAAAAACTGGGAAAATTTTTCCTCCAATATTTTCCAAGCAGAATAAAAGACTATATAGGCTAGTCACCTATGAAACACCATCTTTTGGTTAGATTGGGCCCTTTTTTATGTAACTACCCAAGGAATAAATTTTGTTTGTGTCCACAAAGGGCTGGCCACATGCTATAAAAAGTTATTTGGAGAATACATGTAAGCTCTGGGGAGATGAGGTGGTGCAAGACTTGAGAATTAGAGGTAATATCTTGGTTTTCACACTTTTAAAGATCTGGGTTTATTAGGTGACTTAGGTCTGAGCATGTCACTTATAATTAAACTCCACAAACACCTAAAAATGGAAGTATTTACAATTGGACAAAAATAGCAACATCTATCTCAAAAATAAGTCATAAATTACTCAGTACTCCCCAGAAGAGAACTAATTCTTTCCAACCATATCCATGAACTATAGCAATGCTACATGACGGTCTGAGATCAAAGGCTCAACCCATCTTTCAGGTGAAAAGTACACAAATACTTTATGCAGCTTTTAAGACTATTCAGATACGTTAGGAAGATTAATTAGAATTTGTTGAATTTAGAACCAAGTTTAACTTTATTTACAATTCCTTTGATAAGTAGAGTTTTGTTTCATTTTAGGACAGGACTGAAGTACAGGTTTGTGGAAAGATTCATCCTGCTCCCATGTGTAAAGCAGCTTTTGAGAACTTCGATCTTCCCAATAAGAGACCTCAGTTTCCAAAAAGAAACACAAGGCTTTGAGACCAGAGATGGTCCAGCCTAGTACACAGGTACCACAGATTAGCAAGAAACTACTGCTAAATTACAGTAACCCGAAAATGGATGACATCGAGAACAGAAAATGTGAAAAGCCAACTGCCCTCATGGACACAGAGCAATGGTCAAATACATTTGTACCACAAAGAAAAGGAGAGCGTGAAAGAGGAGGGCTATTAGGAAAGAGAGAGCTAGGTAGATCGGTTGTGCATATCCATCTTTTCCTCCAACTTGTAAGAGTTTCTGTATCTGACTTGTTTTGATGAGCAGTCTGGCTAGTGCACAGTTAAAGTCTGAACAGGTAATGTTACAAAATGATGCCACCAAGAAGGTGCATGCAGATCTGGGTATCAGACTGACACTCACTCTCTCGTCTAGGCTAAAGCTGAAAGCAAATTAAGATGGTTTTAGCTTGAGTACAGTCACAAAGGTGAAAAAGGAAGTCTCTGGCCCAAATATAATTTTCAATAATTGCACCATAGTTGGATATCCTGAAGTAGATGAACCGAGAGAAAATTCTCCATAAAACAGATCTGGCAACATTTACACTCAAAAATCCAGCCCTCTAATGGCATGAAGAATGTTTCCTATCTTTTTCCTTAAGATTTTCTTTACTGTGTGATGAAATTTATCTTCTTCTGAATGCTCTCTGACAAACCCCATCAAAAAGTGCTATGTTATGCTCCAATCACATGTAGACTAATGGTTTACTCATTTTCTGCATGAAATGATGGGCACAGTACTTTGCAGAAACCATCAAACCTCTCATTTTGTGTGCTCTTTCTACAGTGCGCCTTTTGCCAACATCATTAATTACACATGCCTCTGTTGCATATACTAAGAAACACAGGCCTGGCCAAAAGCAGTTCCTGGCACCATTGCCATTCTGATATATGCATTTCAGCTTAACAATATTATCAACACATGGCTTTGAATCTTACTCAAAAAAAAAGTTTTACCATCTCCACTACTAGTGAAAAAGGGAAAAGTTCTTCAATCTGAGGTATTATTTAAGAGAGGGTGGAGAACATCTTATTAGCAAGATCTGAGAGTCCACAGCTTATCCTTTTGGCTAGGGTAGAGGGGTACAAGGTTTCTAATATCCTTCAAGACTACCGTTATTTTACCACAGAGACAAAAGACTATGCTTTCTGTACACTTTCATGAGAGCACAGCTTGGACTTCCAATCAGACAGAAAGGCATAGTTACGTGCTTGTGAAATGAATTACACTGACGTCTGTTATAAATCTTTAACACAGCTCATGAGATCAATTAAGAATTTCAAGCAGTTACAAAAAGGATGATTGAGGCAAATGGTAACATCAGGATGACCATATGGTAAGGGAACGCTAGAACTGCGTGGACATAAAACACGAGCCACCGGAGCGCCACCACTAAGCAGTTGCACACACAACAGCAAGTGGGTAAGCAGCAAGATATTGAGAAAAATACCAGTAGGAGAAAGAACAGCTTGGGAACTGATGCACATGCAGGATCCAATAATATGAGACTCAAAGAAGGGCAAGGTGCTTTATTCCTACAAGTCGCTGGTGTGAGGCTTTGGCACACCACAGAGCTGACCTTCGCAACACCAACCAGAGCTGGGGAAGAGTGCATAACCCAGCCCCAGCACGCCGCATGGAAAACACAGATGAACACATAAAATAATTATATTTAATATGAGACGATCAGCTGTAGACAGCAGTGATTTTATCTTTCTCCTGACCTGCAGGGATAGAACAAATTAATTGACTGGCCCTTTTTAAGATCCCACACAGTTTCTCTCAAGATTGCCCATTGGGCTGTGTTACCATAAGCCATCATCTCTGCAGGAAACAATGGCCTATGGACGACTTGCTTCACATGCAGTTCCGTTATTATAAGGTGATAACAGCACCATTAAGTCATATCACTGCTGTACTACAGTTAAAAGACTTTCATTTCCTAAGGTTGCTCAAGCTACTGAACTGCAATAGACAATTTAGCCTAGCCTTTCACAGCAGTCCTAAATCCATACTTACTAATGAAAGCAGCAGCACATGGAGGAACCACATCCTCAACACCTGATTATGAATGAGGAAAGTCAGGGCAGAACCCACCTTTTTCAGAGGCCTGTTCCTTCTCTGAGTACAAGATAAATTAAATAAATGGCATTATTAGACAGCTAGCTAAAAAATACATTTCAAGTAATGGAACTAAAGATAAAATTGAGTTCTGGTTGTTCATTTCTCTTCCATACATATTCTAACAGTTTACCTTGAATAATAATAAAAATAGCTCTATTAATATTTTGTAATGGTGTGATTATTTCACTTTGTGATGTCAGGAAAATGAACAGGAAATAAAATTTTTGTTACATCATATTTAACCCCATCTTTAACAGTAATAGTCCTCAGGTGTCAAAATTCAAGAGTATTTAATATTTTTCTTTACTGAATTTATGTTTCAAGCATTGGTTTCTTCCCTCTTACTAAGCCAATACTATGCACTGAAGTCCAGAAAAAAGTTATTTTCCATGCTAAGAAAACCACATCACAGATTTTCATAGCGAAATTAACAAATCTACAACATAATGTTACTGTCCACCCAATATACAATACTTTTATTCAATTTCCTCCCTTTTTATAAATGTTTTTGCTTTCAATTATGGCTCACACAGTGACTAGACTCATAACTGGTGAAAGATGAGGCTGTCAAGGTGAAGGAGAGTATTAAGACATTTTGAAAATTAGCTTCTGTGTATAGAAAAATGGCTTGAAAGATTTTCATTGATTAAAGGTTATGCTTTTTTTACTTTCTGTGCATGTTCTGTTCTAACAACAGATAGATGGAAGGGGTTTACATGCCTTTGAGTCACCTGAGATTTATGTCAGGACTTGATAGAGGTTCAACAAAATACCCAACTAATTCCCATTTGATATGCCAGGAAACTGGGGAGGACAGGTCACATTACTGTTTGCACAAATATTTTTTGTCACAACTTGAGCTGGACACATATAGTAACTGTATATGCCACAATCATAGGCCATATGCATTTTAGTTCTCAGAGCTGAAAAAACAAAGCTGTCCATTCTCTTATGAAAAAAACATCCTAATAAAGTACCAGGACCACATGATTTGACTCTCTTATCACAAAGCAACAAGCCAGTTTTTGCTACTCTTATGACTTAAGCAAAGAGCCCTGATGGCAGCTTTCCTTCTCTCCCCAATATAGAAAAAGCTGAAGTTCTGCTTCTCCCTCCACTAGAGGCAAGTAACTGGGGGAAATAGCATCCCTTGAGTAATTGCCAAGAATTCCCACAAAAAATAAACACAGTCTGGTGGTTATGTTCTTAACAGCTGTGTTAATGGGGTTAAAGAAACCTTATAGAAACTCTTCACTTTTTTTTAAATGAGTTCTGTTCTTAAAAACCTGATATGGTACAAGTTTTTGTTTTAAACCTAGTGTGGTTTGCAACTGAAAAAAGTACCACTCCTGCAGCAATGGGGATTCCTGCAGGGACACATAAGGGCCTCTGTCCGGGGAAGGCTGTGGGCTGCTGGCAGGTCAGTGACCACCAGCACTGTGCAAAGCCTCGACATCTCACAAAGTGCTCATGGCAAGCAAAGTGCTGTGTTTGGGTATAGCAGCTATACGTGGCACCTCATCATATACTCTGTTTCCTTATATAGCCTTACTTCAATCATACAGATATTAACATCAGAGATTTCTCTTAAGCATAACTGAATCATAGAATCGTTAGGGTTGGAAAGGACCTTAAGATCATCTAATTTCAACCCCCCAGCCATGGGCAGGGACACCTCACACTAAACCATGTCAGCCAGGGCTTTGTCCAATCTGGCCTTGAACACCACCAGGGATGGAGCATTCACAGGTTCCCTGGGCAACCCATTCCAGTGCCTCACCATCCTCACAGGAAAGAACTTCTTCTTTATATCCAATCTAAACTTCCCCTGTTTAAGTGTGAACTCGTTGACCCTTGTCCTGTGACTACAATCCCTAATGAATAGTCCCTCCCTATCATCCCTATAGGCCCCCTTCAGATACTGGAAAGCTGCTATGAGGTCTTCATGCAGCCTTCTCTTCTCCAGGCTGAACAGCCCCAACTTCCTCAGCCTATCCTCATACAGGAGGTGCTCCAGTCCCCTGACCATCCTCGTGGCCCTCCTCTGGACTTGCTCCAACACTTCCATGTCCTTTTTATGTTGAGGACACCAGAACTGCACACAATGCTCCAACTGAGGTCTCATGAGAGCAGAGTAGAGGGGCAGGATCACCTCCTTTGACCTGCTGGTCATGCTCCTTTTGATGCAGCCCAGGATACGGTTGGCTTTCTGGGCTTCAAGCGCACACTGAAGCCGGCTCATGTTCATTTTCTCATCGACCAGCACCCTCAAGTCCTTCTCTGCAGGGCTGCTCTGAATCTCTTCTCTACCCAACCTGTAGCTGTGCCTGGGATTGCTCCGACCCAGGTGTAGGACCTTGCACTTGGCATCAGCCCACCCCCCAAGCATGTCAAGGTCCCTCTGGATGGCATTCCTTCCCTCCAGCGTATCGACTGAACCACACAGCTTGGTGTCATCGGCAAACTTGCTGAGGGTGCACTCAATCACACTGTCCATGTCACCGACAAAGATGTTGAACAAGACCGGTCCCAACACCGATCCCTGAGGGACACCACTTGTTACTGGTCTCCAGCCGGACATTGAGCCATTGACCACAACTCTTTGCATGTGGCCATCCAGACAGCTCTTTATCCACCAAGTTCATGCTATTAAAAAAAACTCCCTAAAAAAAACAAAACAAAATCCCCCCCCCTCAAAAAATACACACAACAGCATAAAACCACCCCATCACCAAAAAAAAACAAACACCAACCACACAGAAACAAAATAATGTAGAACATAGTTTGGGGCTTTTTTTTTTTTCCTCTTGTGCAAAGAACTCATGGGATAAAGTTTAGGATAAAGAATTATTACCCCGGATCCTGTCCCCAGTCCTTTCTCCAAATAAGCAATGGTCTCAGTCCAATGTCAATACAACTATTTTTCTTGAAATAAAGTATGGCAGGGAAATACTATGGAATGCACCAAGGCAAATGAAAAATGACACTGTGGATTGCAGTCTGTATGTACTTTCCCGTGATTACAACATTAGCTTTGCTTTCTCAACTTATTTATCGGTATTTCATTAGCACATAGGTTCCTGTGGCATAAAATCTGTGTCCATGATGATTTAGCATGTTATTATTGCATACACTGCATTTATTTAGAGGAGCAAAAGCAGTATTTACTGATCAAAATTGTCTCTTTGGAACTGTTAACAATAGTCCAGAGCCTTGCAGTAACCTCACTTTCACCACCTTTAGTATGTGCTTTGGGCCTTGTGAGATCCATAGGTATGCAAATAGGATGCACAGCATCCATTAATTACTCATTAGCTTAATCTTATTTAATATAACCCAGAAGAAAGAGAATTGCTATTTATATTTCCTAGAAAGAGCAATGACACAGGTTTTGCTTGCCCACTGGAAACCTTTTCACCCAGTTCTCCATCCTTTACAGGAGTCCAACCACCTCTCCACAGTCTAATCCTCTAAAACACCATCTCCACCTACCATTTATAAAACATAATAAATAAATGTGGAAATAGATAAATAATTAATGAAGAAGTTCTTCATTGCAAGGGTGGTGAGGAACTGGAACAGGTTGCCCAAAGAACAAGTGGCTGCACCATCCCTGGCAGTGTTCAAAGGCCAGGGTAGACAGGGCTTCGAGCAACCTGGTCTAGTAGGTCTCCCTGCACACAGCAGGGGGGTTGTAACTAGGTGATCTTTAAGGTCCTTTCCAACCCAAACCATTCTGCAGTACTGTAACAGTCTTAGTGGCTCTTTCATTTGGTCAGCCTTCTCATCTGATGTCTTGCCCGAGGCATAAGCATGAGGCAGCATTTCTTGTGCCTCCAGCATGAAGCCTTGGAGAGCAGGGCAAGAGAGGCAGCCCTGGGGACAGGCACATGCCACAGGACAGGGACAGCCACAGGCACTATGCAAGGGAACTTATTTTATCCTGTGTCCCTTCACTGACTCATAAGTCTGGCTGCTACATCTGCTGCCTCCTTTGGCAAGAGCAACTGCCTTGAAAGTACTTCTCTGTGAGCACAGAGTAAGTAAAATAGCCATTACCCAAATCACATACACATTTTCAGATCAAGGGCACCACTGCAGCCTCACAAAAAAGGCCAAGGAGATATTTTTCAAGCTATAATCAATCTGCCAAAGCAATACAATATTCCACAGTATTTTGGACAAAAAAAAAGAATGTTTGCACCACGAGCCGTAACAGCAGTGGGGGTCTCCCCTAGTAGTGTATCTTTGAGAACAGTGAATCATTTCAATCTCCTTGCAAATGTCAGATGCCTGATTCTCCATGTCATCTGCGGCTCTGAAATGGTTTCAAGCAAGACCTGCTGTTGCTGCAGGGGGTTAGAGAAGCTGTCACAGGAGGGACTGCAGCATATAGTGCTTGGCACGGATAGCAGCCCAAGATGTCTTCGCACCTCGCTAAAATTGGCCAAGTGCTGCAGCTGCACAGCAATGCCGGGTCTGTGCCCTGAGTTAGGTCTGTGTAGAAGGAGATACTGGAGCACGGCAGAGGGGATGTACAAAGCAAGGCATTGTTTTCATGCTGTCTGAGCATACAGCACCCATGCAGATTCTGAGCTGCACCTTATAAGGGTAACTTTGGGTGTCTTGCTATCAGGAGCACTGGTTCCTCCTCTACTCATAGTTACTGTCTACTGATGGATGTGCTCAGACTGAGGTCAGCAATGCAGAGCCCCAACTGCATTTCCCATTGCTGGTGTCATCTGTCTCCCAAGGCTAAGATGTGGGGTCTTCACAACTCCCCCAGCACACCCAACTCGATAGGGTACACAGCAAAAGGACCACTGCAGAATAAGTATCACCAACTGCTTGGTGACACCAGTGTAAGACCTTTTCTTTACAAAGCCAAAGCAAGAAGATAATAGAAGAAAAGACACAGAGATGATCCTACCACAAATTGTGGATATATTTGTGGGGATGTAAGAATTAGAATAATTTCCTTCCCAGCTGGATTGCAGAAAAGCTGAAAGTGAAGCTTAAACCTCTGCAGACACACCCCTTAACTTCTACTCCATGCACGTTAGATGCCCTCAGAGATATACTGTTGCCGCTGTGCCTGATCCTACCTTTGAGCATTGTTTTTTTTGCTGCCCTGAAACTGCCTGAAAGCAACTTCTTATAAGTATTTAATTAGAGGTCACTGCCACTGCAGCATGTGGGGGCAACAGTCATCTTTATTTTCCCCACCTGGCACACTACACTGCCACCACCCCAAGTGTGGAGCTCCATCCAACAGAGCCCTGCTGGCAGGTGAAGGGCTATCCAGGCTGCAGGAAATGCCCAGCGCATACCAGGCTCTGCAGCAAGCAGAAAGCATCCAGAAGGGATGAGGTCCCACTGCATTTGCTCTGCTCTACTCCCTGCAAATACTTCAACTGAAACCATAGGTTAGACGTAGGCAGTATTTCAACCATACCCCGCTTTGCTCGGGGAACAAACGAACAAAACCAAAACACTTCAAACCGTGTAGACTTTGGAAGTGTAAACTTGTCTTCAAATAAATGCACATGAAGCAAAAATTATTTTCTATGAAGCAAGAAAACCTCTGGTTTTAGAGTTTCAAAACAACCTCTCCACTTTAAGTAACTTCTCATATTGAATGTTTTCTTTCAGTTTGAACACAAAATTCAACACATGAACTTTGTCTCTTCTAACTTTGAAAACTGAGAACCAAAGTAAGTACTAAATCTTTTTTTGGGAAAAAGATTTGGAAGTACTCATAAATCTAAGCACCAGCTCTAAGAACAGGCTTGCCAAGGATTCTCCTTTGGCCCCCAGACTTTGGTCCTGGTGACCCATCACCACCCTCCCAACAAACAGGGCCACATACAACCCAATGCGAGAGAAACCTGGGGAGGGAATTGATCAGGACACCTATGTAAGGGCTGTAAACACTATGCTAAATCCTTCAAGATCTGAAGTCAGGTTTATTTTGCATGTGGATGCTGAAGGTGCTATAGTAAAGTTGATGTGAAGAGTAAAGGAAATAGGAGACCCCAAAAACAGGAAGGGCAGGCTACAGTTTAGTCAAGACAGAAGGCAGTCTTGAGTGTTCAAAGAGCTGTAATTTGGCCCCTTCTTCTCATACCAGATGGGTTTTCTGGCTGAGACTTGTCTGTAATTTTCCTCATAGCTACTTTACAGAGTGAACAGAGCAAAGAAACCACTTGGATCTGTTTTTCCTAGAACAGGAGAGAGAATATCCCCAGTGCTGTTTTGGACATAAGTCACAGGAGACAACCTTACCCCTTACCTCCCAGCTTATGCATTTGTTGCATTTCTCTGATTAAAATCCAAATTCTGCATTTATCACTTGATATAAATTCTACAAAAGAGCTTGACTGGGTTCAAAAGTGGAGCTCAGGGAATCTTCAGAAAAATCATCCAAGTTTTTTAAAAATGTACTCTAGGAAACGCATGTGTTCAAGGTCTTCACAACCAGAATATGCGAATATCAGTTTGCCCTACAGTTGGAACCAAACCAGCAACCTAAGTATCAAACTGGGGATGCTGGGAAGAGACTATCCAGGTTTTTTTTTTTTTTCATTTAGCCTAATTTAGGTGATATTCTGGCCCAGACACAAATGTGCCAAAGTGCTCTGGTGCTCTAATCTGCATTAAAGCCCTTACACACAGCTCTATACCACACTTCTCAAATCCTGTTTTCTCTTCAGCAGGTAAAAAAGCCACCCTGATTTTCAGACATTCCAGACATGCTTTATATTTGATTCCCAAAACCAACAATTACTCCACTGTCATTTCTTCTATGGCAACAGAGTGTCAAATATCAATGAAGAGTCAGGTGAAAAACAAACAAACACACAAAAACAACAACAAAAAAACACAAAAAAACAAACCACAACAAGACTTTCCACCTAAATGCTATGCAGAAAGCAAACAAGCTACAACAGTGCTACACAAATTGCTTCCAGCAAACATATACTTTATTGCAAAAAGGCAGAAAGCTAACAAGTAAACATTCATGCACTTTCTGCGTCTTCAAGGATGAATTCCAATTTGATGGGTTTTGGGAGCATAAACAAAGACCTGACTTCAAGACGTACATCATCCTATATGAACTTTACAAGCGCAAAAAAAAGAAAAAATTCAAAGAACAAAAGTGACGTGTAAGAAGCATTTAGGGCCTGACTTAAACCTATAAAAGGAAACAGAGGTAAACCTGAAAATCTAGGCTGACATGGGCCTAAGTCATGCTCTTGTGGGCTGGAGGGAGGAGGGTGAATTAATGTAACTTCAGCATGGTACTCCAGTCAAGACTTTTTAACCTTAATCCTGAAATTGCTAAAGGACTCTTGCTTAAGGAAATTCACAGTAATGTTGTTTGGAGGCAACAGGAGAGATGTTTCCCCCACCAAGCTCTGCTTACAAACGGAGCACTCTGTGACCGCACATACCTGCATGGCCATGAGTTGACCACTGGTTGGCCATTGAGATCTGACGGGTAGAGCTCCTGCATGCACCCAAAAGCTCTCTGATACCCCAGAAAAAAATTAGTAGTGGTGCAGAGCAACCTCCTACAACCAGGTCCAAAGTAGTCAGACAAAAATGGAGAGTTACTAATAAAAATCCATGTGTTCCATAAAACCAGCTACAGGTTAATTTGTCTACCAAGCTTTATCAAAAAAAAAACACACATACAAAAAAAAAAAAGGAAAGGAAAACCACCAAAAACCAAACCAAAAATAACCACAAACCCAGGCTACTTATAAAGCCACGAAACCAGTCATTTACTCTTGCTGTCTGCTTGCTTGAGCTAGAAGAGACTAGCATTTTTCATGGTGTTATTCCGGTACTGTAGTTTTCATTCTTTTCCTCTACAGACTCCCAGAATCTCAGTTTACATGAATTTTAATACCACACATTAGTAAAGAGATGCAGTCAGAACACTGAATCCATTCAATTGTTTGGGAAACTCCTGGAAAATTGTCCTGCTACTAAAAGGAACATTAAAAAAAAAGAAATTACAAAAAAAAAAAAAAAAAAGGACTGCCCCTTCACAGACTTCCCAATTCAATCCTTACTACAGCAGTCTTTAAAAAGAAGATACTACTGTAAAAGAAACTTCATTTGTAAAGCCATTTTCAGAACATACAAAAATACTATTTATGCCTCCTTCATGCCTTATCTTTTACTCATGCTTACAACTGCCTCCCCCTCAAACATTAAGCCTATTCTTTGGTGAAAATCTTCCTAAAAATACAGAGGTGGAAAATTAGCTTCTACTTTATGTCACTGGGGCAGGGAAAAGAGAAATAAAGGAGTTTGTAAAGGCACTCCCAAGCCAAAGAGATACTTATCTGTAATACAAACGATGCAAACACATCATCTCAAAGAGGTATATAACACATAAAAGCAATTCAATGATATTAAAACATTTCGTAAGCCCAAAATTTTATGTGGTCATTGTAGTTTCTACCCTACCACAGTTTACAGACAACAGGGTCAAGGCAGTTCCTGAAACCACAGAGATTACCTCCAAAACTGGCATGTGTGTCTCCCACTCTGCTTCTAGCTCCTGTGCAGCTGGACCAGCCCAGCATCCTCATGATCCAGAAAGCCCACATGTCCCTTCTCAGAGTGGGTCATGACACACTCACCCATGATCCTCGCAAGGTAGGGCAAGAGCTAGCAGGGAGGTTTATCAAAACTTGAATGCCTTTAAAGATTAAATGCTATCTCCCAGATTTGCTTTTTATGCATAAAGAAAGACTATGTATTGCCCTGCTTTCAGGATCAGGTCCTTCCAAGATTCCAAACCCCTTCCCCCCCCCCCCCCCCCAAAAAAAAAAAAAAAAACAAACCAAACAAACAACAAAAAAAAAAATCCCATACCACCCCACTACATAATGACTGCAAACATTGCAATTTTTATCTATAGGAAAACTGTCCGTGCCAGCAGACAGCAGCACGGGTCCATCAGCTTCAGTAAACTCACCAACGGAGCAGGTTTCTAGATTTGTTACAAAACTTAGTTTCAGATTGGTTTGCAGGAATATCAACCTTTAATTAATGCAATAAGAGGGGAATAGGCAAACAAGTCCAAAGCCTCCTTCTTAATAATTGTCTATTTGTTTATTATTACGGCATCCACAGGCTATTTGGCTGAGAAAATACTCTTAAAAGTGCACACACGCACAAAAAAAATAAAATCAGCTGTCTGTTTTTCCAGTGTGGGGGTTTACACTAAGTTTCAGCAACATAACGTACCAGATATTTGGTGTTACAGATGGTTGTGGGGAATCAGAAATACTTGAGGGAGGCAGGGAAGGATGTACTTTTTGCATCTTTTACTCAGAGCTAATGCCTTGTCAGTAGCTTTTTAGCAAGAAATTCAGCAAAATTGCATTGGATCAGAGCAACTTCTCCAAACCCGAATGAAGAGTCAGCTACAGGAGCTGCGCTAAATTTGCTAAATGCATGCTAACATTGTGCTGGAAGTTGCACTTGTGGTTCCAAAAGGGAGTATAAAGTTTTAATTTTATTTGCAACTGGCGGCAGGCAGGACCCTCTTGGCATGTACCCTGAGAGCTCCAAAAGCCAAAGCTGCTTCTTGCATCCCTCCCGCCCTGTTTTTGCACAAGTAGCAGGCTCTTCCCTTGTTCCCAGCTCTTCCTCCTTTTCAGTGTTGAAGTTTCAGTTATGACATATTTCAATTAGCATTCCAGCCCTGTGATCAATGACCCTTGTGCCTTTGAAACACAGGCAGCAAGGTTCCCTCCAGGAGCAGCCACCACAACACTCCATGCAGGTTCCAAAGGGTTAATCCCAGAGTGAATTCTTCAGATGTGTAATTTAATACTTCATAACTGCTGAAAATTGGAGCCCACATAATTTATTTTCTTTGGTCTGGGCACATTTGCCTCATGCTTGGCTGTGGCTGACTTCAGAGAGACACACCTAAAGCCCTCAAGTGTCCCAAGTGGCCCATGTCAGCTATGCAGAGAGATTGTGGTACTTGGAGGGAGCCCAAGGATTAGGTGTTCCTGAGGTTTTTTTGGCTCTACAAAGCCCACGGATGTCATGGGAATAGGCTGCACTCCTCCCCCCGCCTTGAAGGCCACCTATCAACGGGGTATCTAACCACTCAGAAACAGGCCTTGCACAAAGGTACACATTAAAATAAACAGAACATGCGACCAAAAAGCACACAGAGAGCGAAGGAGGAATTGCCGAGCGGAGACGGGGAAACAATTGCTTCATTGTGAAGCCAGCAGCGAGGAACTGAAGAGCCGAGCTCCACCTACAGTCTCCTTCGCAAAGCTGGCTCCAGCAGCTGCGATCAGCCTGGGCTTTCCTCTTTTGCCTGCTCCAGGACTCTTTTTGTGTCGGTGACTTTAATTTACTTTGTTTTAATCATTATTTTCATGGCAAAGACATCCGCATTTGCATTGCAGCTAAATGTGAAAAAAGCATTGTCCAAGTACCGTTAAGGTTAGTTTGCTTTCTGTACTTTGAAAGTAAATAGCCTGCTTTTGCCTGGAATTTATTTTAGGAATCTATCACTGGCTTTCATTTGCACCAGCTTCGTATCGTCTGACAGTATTTCACATTTTTATTGCAGTTTGATTGCAGTACAGTAGTTTCATCATTCCAGAAAAAAAGAAAATAAAAATGTTTGCCTAAATTGTACTCTTGCCCTTCCTAAAAAAATTCAAGCTTCGAACATGATGGAGGTTGTAACTTTTATAAGCAGTAGCCAGCCTCTGAAAGAATCAAGTAGAATCATCCCTATTTTCTGCTTACAAAACAAAAATCTTCAGATATTAATTCAAATTTTGACATTGGTGGCACACAACAGTATCTCCTCCAGAAGATACACATTTGAGGCAGAGTACTGGATTTACATAGGGAGGGGGCTGCAGGCAGATGAAGCCTGGTCACCCTCCTGGCCTCACCGCATTTTTGTAGAGCTTGAGGGGGCAGCAGGGATGAGGTGAGCACCATACAACACTTCCAGCCCTGTTGCAGCTTCATGGTGGGTTTTCACCCAGGTGGCTCCTGCTGTCTCAGTACCTGGGGTACAGCTCTTCCGCAGAAATTATAATCCCTTCCTGAGGGGGAACAGTGACCTTCAAAACAATTGGCCTTCAACAGATTATCTGGACAAGTCCCCAGCTACCAGACCAGTCTCCCCACACCAGCCAGGAGAGGAAGCTGCTCATTTTCAACACACACTTTTATGAGGCAGATATTTAACCTGTTACACTATGACGTGTAAAATTGTAAGTAATGAGCGGGTGGCTGATCTCACCAGTCTTGAAACCCCCTGTAACACGTGGATTACCAGGTCTGAATCACACAAAAGTAGTGCCAAATTTGTATGCTGTTTCAAAGAAGCATGTGGGAGAAGGAGCATCTAACTGATGAAGAGTGGAAAAAACAAAACAAACAAAAAAAAAACCACACACCACAAAAAAAAAAAACAACCCACAACACAAAAACCCCTGAAACAAGAAAGATGTGCGTCAAATAAAAGCTATAATGAAAACGTAAGGGAAGAATATCCACTTGTATGGAGAGAAGTATATGTTCAGTCAAGCTTTTGAGACCTTTCAGCCTTGACAAACCGCTTCCCATTTAGAGAGAAGATATATTAATAAATGTATATTTAATCCTATTTGAAGGGGGTAAAAAAAAAGAAAAAACTCACAAAAAATCCCAAAACAGAACAGTTGTGACACTGATCCTTCCCATCACTGTAAACCAGAGAAACTCCCCTATCCCACCTCCCAAACTGGTACCAAAAAGGATCAGAGTCAACTATGGAGTTCATGTTGTAGAAAAATATTCATTTTATCGAAACATCCATCTGCGCTCGGGTTGAGTTTCTACCCTCCAAAGTGCCAGGCCCCGCATTTATGATTTTTTTTTTTTTTTTTTTTTTAACAAGAAACCCTGAGGAGAACGTGTGTGCTGCATTTCTTCACTTCAATACTGATATATCTGATTTCCCTCCAGGACAGACCAAACACTAAATAACACTGAACAGGCTGAGTGTGCAGCTAAAATACTTGCAATGAAAAGTTTTCATTCTCAGCTTATTTCCTGGTTTACAAAAGCTCTTATCAAAAAAGCTCTCTAAATTGGAATTAGTTAGTGATCCAGGTCTCTAAAGCCCAAGGACTGGAAGTGAAGATTTCTTAATTATACCAGCAGGGGCTTGATTTCTATTCTTAGTGCAGCTGGGTAATGCTGTTAGGTTCTTACAGAACACTGTTTTTCATTGACAGGGATAGCCCCTACTTTACTTTGACAAAAATTATGGAGCTCTTTTAAACCGAAGCATCTTCATGCCAGAGCATGTCAGCCACACACCCAACCACCTCTTCAACAGAGCCCAGGTTCCTTTAAAGTTCAATAGCTCCTCACTTGGGAACCTAATCACCAGTCTAAGAATTTTAACTGACCTAAGTTTTTTAATTTCTCTTTCCCCCTGCTCCCCCATGGACTTTTGCAATACCTCAGTTTCCCCCTTCTTCCAGGAGGGGCCAGCTGCTCAGGTACAAATTCATCCACAGAAAAGGCTACAGGCTAGCCCCATAAGAAGCTTTTGGGATCATGACCCAGATGACGAGCTGTATCACAAGAACCCCCAATATTAAAAACACACACTCATAGTAACTGAACTTCTGAAAAAAAACACTTCCCTCTTGTACCCAACCAAAACCAGCCTCGCACTTTACAGAGAACTTAAAAAAAACAAACAAACAAAAAAAAACCCACCACCACCAAACAACAAAACCAACAACATTACCCAGGAAAAATCACTACAGATTAAATATATAGTGCTAAAATCCTTGAAATACTCTAATAAAAAAAACACCCTACTAAGATATAGTGCAAGAGCCAATAGCTATATTTTCAGTGCACTGGGGTAAGGGGCAGGGAAAGGAGGCATATTAGTTTACCTTTTCAAGACTCCTGGACAGAATCCAAAGAATTGGGCTCAATCCTCAACTAGGTCTTATTTCTTTTCCTCTCATTAAAACATTTGACTTATACTGGCAATGTTCCCTGAAGAAGATTTAACTCTAGACTTTGAAAAAGATAAACAGCTGTAGCTGTTAAAGAAACTATTTAAGTCTCATAATTTGATGGTTGCTAGTTGCCTTCACAAGAAGGGGCTGGTGGTCATCCTCAGTATGTCTCTTTTTTGCCCACACAACACACAAACACACATAGAAAATTCCAGCAGGGCAAGTCAACAGCATATCACAAGGCAACTGGTGGTCACATGCAATGCTATTTTTGCTAAAAGCATAGAAATTCTGCATCTTTACATTCCTATGTGCTCAAGCTGTTTTATCAAAACCCAAACTTTCTTGCTGGGAAACTGTTCTCTCTTTGGTACCTTTTTTGCCAAAATCCAACTGTAACAACAAAAGTTTATAAACAATGAAAATTCCAGCTGCTTGACATCAGCAATGTGAAGCTTTCACTTCACACTGATACAAATATTTACCCTGAGCTCTGGCAAAGCTTTCCTTGCCCATGTCGCCCTTAATCATACATTTTTCCTTGATTGAGTTATGCTTTCCAGTACGTGATTTGCTCTGGTTTACTTTTTAACACATCCCAGAGGCTTCATCAAAATCAGCTCTGTACAGGCCATGTCATTTGGTAGCTGCCAAACATGCTATTCAGAAGGACCTTGGCAAATAGCAAAACAGTGTCTTTCTCTAACTGCTCTAATAAATGTGTTTGTTCTTTTCTGACCACCATTTATTTTTTTAGATCCCACATATCCATAAAGCAATGAGCCAAGAAAGTAAGCAGAAACACACTCATTTTCCCTTTAATCTACTCCCTTGAGGCAATATGCTGAGTTCTCTTACAGACACCTTATAGCTAAGAAGCTGCAAACTATCAATGACTCACTTTTTATTATTATTTATGAGACAGAAAGGTTATTATCAGAGGGAGTAATAATAAAGAATCACACTATTGCTGTTTTAATACTTGCAAAACTAAATATACAGGAGTCAAAGCAAACATATGTCTACCTGAACAAATGGGATCACCACAGACTATTTTGACAATTATAATATGTTCTTCCAAAAGAAATAAAAATTGACAGCTTTCTCAGTTACATTTGTATAGAGCCAAGTGCAATAAGGAAGAAAATCTCATCCTCTGTAGCTAAAATGGAGAGGAGAAATTTATTTAAACCTAAAATATTAATCAAGATATTTTTCTTTCCTTTCCCTTTTGATGCCACTCCACATCCTGCTTTTCACTGGGAGAAGGAGGAAAACAACAAAGACAAAAGATGTTGCAGAATTTTGGGCCCTGGGCAGAAGTTACTGTAACTTCTGGCTTACCTTGTCTGCAGGGATGACCATAGACTGGTTTCTGTGAAGCAAGATGGAAATTCTGCTACCAACTTGAACAGTATTTTATTTGGAATGTGTATTTACTCGACACAGTTGGCTGTAAATATGATTAAACACAGATTGAGACAAACTTCTTGTTTGTACATTTTTTCCCCTCAATGTCCATTTCATAATTACTTTTCTTTCCCAGAACTTCATCTGACATGATACTTTCAAGAACAAACAAGGAGTTGTTATTGAAAAACAAAACAAATATTTGCAAAAATAAACTTTAAATGCTTAAAAGTCAAATCTAATACCCAAGCCCATGCTCAGTATACTAACACATGATCTGAAATGAAATCTGAAATCAAATCAAATTTACAGTGTTGATCCATAGTACAAGTAAGTCAAACTTAGGAGTCTGCTCCCAACTCTTCTTTAAGATGGATGAGTCATCCTTGGGCAGAGACAGATAAACTGTACCTGAAGTAGTTCTAAACCATTACATGTAACTAGGAGCCCATCAAGTAAAGTGACATTTACAGGTTTCAAATAAAGAGAAATGTGAGGATTACATTAATTAACAAAAAGAGGGTCAAGGATGAAAACAAAGAACTCGTGACCCACCTGAAAAATAACTCCTCCCAAATTTATTTACCATTTCAAGAACATTTTGATGCATATATTACATAATTTACAGTCACGTAATCATTAGGTTGCCACATAAGTGATTTGAAACACAAACATTTCAGTTCTGAATTCCAAGAACAATTCTTTTCTCCTTTCCCTCTCATCCTCCACCTCCCCCTGCCTTTTTTTTTTCGCCTTATCTAAAGTTTGTTTACTACTGGTGTTTCACATCAAAACTAAGAAAATTTAGAAAAAAAACCCTTTGTGTTAATAAGTCACACTAGGTCAGGTCAAAACTACAGAGTAGAATCATAAATTGTCATGTAATCTTTACCTAAAGATTAAATACTTCAATAAAACATTAATCCTATGAGAATTTAAGTATTTAGGATTTAATTAAGAAATTTTTCTTAGTTCATGTAAGGAAAAAAATATATTGAAATATATATATTCATAAGTATGGCATCAGCTACAGTTTACCATTAGGACTTTTAGGAGAAGTGGAAAAAAAGAAAAGCAATCTGGGATGACTTTTCTATGGGAATTTGTTAAGCAAATGACAGATTCACACTTTAAGCTGGTCACTGCACATGACGAAAGTACAGCATCTGCAGTGAATTTTCACCTCTGGCTGAAGGAGAAGAAACATCCAGGGTGGCCCCTTTTCCAGTCCCAGCATGGCAGGAATAAAGATGACTGATGCTTGTTATGAAAAATCAAATTAGAAAAATCAATCTGGAAAATTTAGAGTACAGATTGAATTTAATCTCTCACATTTTACTACCATGTCCCAGATAAATCTAACACTTGCATTACCTAGCTTCAGTCTTTAAACAGAAAATATTTTGAAGTTGCTAGGTACATGCTGAGTGTTTCGAAATCCTCTAGTAAAACCACGTTTTAATGTCAAAGTCATTTAGGAACCTAACACTCATATACCTCTATTCGTTATATATATATATATATATAAATTTTATTCCAGAAACACATTAGGGGCATTTTACTATTTGTATTAAGACAGTATGACAGGAATCCAGTATCTATAGATAATGTGGCTGCTGTCAGCCTTACATACATGTGTTTTCATGGCTCGAGTTTTGGAGTTCATTTAGAAATAAAAACATCCTGACCTGATACTAGGCTGCCAGAATTCCCCCAAAGCAACTGGAGAAATTAATTATCAGAAAGAGCTAAAATTTAAAGAACCTAAACACAAAAAAAGTCCCAAACACAGCAACGTAGCACATTGGCTAGTCTCAGAAACAAGTGATGTTTTCTTTACCTAACAATGTATGAGCATCTCAGCTGGTCATTCTGAACACCCTCCATAGTCAATGGACAGGAAAAGGTGCCTCTAGAAAGTAATTTATTTAATTGCAAGGAAGAAAGGTAGAGCTCAATTCAGCTACCAAAACCAAATTATCTGTGCGTCCTTCAAATTACATGACACAGGGCATACATATGGAGCACACAACCACCAGAACTTGAAGCAGGAGCCTAGACAGGAGCTTCTTATTAGGTACTTGTGGCCAATCCACCCCCAAAATGCATTATATTAGCTACACCTTAGAAGCCAATATTCTCTCTGCTGACCACTAAGGTAGCCCAGATAACTAGCTTACCTATAGGCATTCACAGTACAGGGAAATGAAGGCAGGGAGATGAAACCTAACCCATGCGCCTCCCATGCAAAACACACAACATGTCACAACAAACTGAACTGCAAAGGAAATGGGAGTTTCACATGACCTTACAGGTAATAAACTCAGATGATTAATAAGCAAAGAAAAATATACAAGAATTAAATCTTTCTACAGATTAAAAATGGTAGTTCAAATATACCACCAATAATCCAAGGAGAGATTTACCATCCCCACTTGCAAAGTACTCTGATTTCTAGAATCCATCCTATCAGCAGTCACTGATCAGAGGAAAAACAGAAAAACACTACAAACAATGGCTGAGACAAGGAAACAAAAGCCACATGCTTTATTTCTCAATATGCTGACATTGAAATTTTTAAAGTCACAAGTGAAATTAACAATTTGGACTGAAATCACCTTCCAATGTCTCCAATGTTCTTTTGTCTCCAATTCTGTTGGAGTTAAAAAAAAAAAAAAAAAAATCTAAAACCCTTCAATGCTTTTGACCACGTTGAGGAAAACAACAAAACTGTACAAAGATAAGAAGCCTTTGTTGAATAAGTCATGTTTTACATAAGCTGCTTTCAGTCAACAAAATGGTTAAGCCAAAATAGTCAGGAAACCCTTATTTTAATCTTACATGCTTATGAATTCAAAGCTTTTCAGCAACTGGAGTGACAAAAATGTCATATTGACTCCAACATCCAAATTTAACTATGGATTTCAATAACTGCTCTGAAGGATTTACTGAAGTTTGATGCACCTGATGCAACAAATGACAGCTATTCTTCACATACGTTGTGTACTTCTTCCAACAGCCTCTATATATTTCTTTAACTTAGAAAAGTCTCCTGCTTCTTTACCCGTTCCCTCAGTGTTTGTAACTTCTTCCTAGTATTGAAAAAAAGTAGATGTTTTTATGCTTCACCTGCAAACATTGACTTGCTTTTCCTCCTGTGTTTTCAAGACCGCAAGAGCTAAAGTGGAACTGGGCAACTATGTTGTTCTTTTCTCAATAGTTAGATTTTTTTCCCCCCACCAGTGTCAACAGGAACATTAATTGCTCTAGCAGTTCTGTCATTCCAGGTGCAGAGTCAGTAGAGGGAGCACAAGAGCCCACAGAAAAAGAGCTACCAAAAAATCCTGACTGAATATTCAGCCATCGTTATTTGTACTGGGGGTGGGGAGAGGTATTTTCTTGAATATGCCTATCTCACCAGGTAAAAAATGCTTAAAAATTCTGCACAACAATCATATTGTTCTGAGAAAAAAACCCAAGCCAAACCCAAACATTTAGCAGTATAGAACTAAAAGCTGCAAAGCACTCTCTCACCAAGCAGAAAAACAACTTTCTTAAAATAGGCATCTTAATCATAATGCTGAATAACTTCCTATTTTAGTAACTGCCACAAATTATTTCTGACCACATTCAGTACATAGCTTGTAATAAAATATAATGATCACAGCATAATTCATCAGGATTCACCAAAAGCTACAGTTCTGTTGAGACCTTGGCTAAAATTTTATTTGTTACATAACTGAAAACAAGACAACTTTCTTGGGTTCACAAATCTCAGTTCAGGTGCCTCCAAAATTTGATGAATTTCCAAGTTTTTCAAGAATCCCTCGCATCTGGCTGCTGGAAATCTCTGGACTCAGCTTGAGAGAACTTGCAGCTATTTATGGTTTTTTATCAAAACTATGGGAAATTCAATTATTTTTCATGGTTTTGGATTGCTATCAAATACAACACTGCATTTCTAAGTGTGCCTCATTTCAACTTTTCAGTTTTATTTGAAAAGTAAGTAAGATCAAAAGGACAAAGTCTTTTCTTATTTTGTTGAATGTAAATCCAGAGTAATCACGCGGATTTTATTGGTGCTATTCCAGTGCTGCACTGTTTCAAATGAAAACTTTCACATGCATTTCAAGGATGAGGGTCAAAAAAAAAAAACCACCTACCAAAACCAAACCACCAACTCTTTCCATGAATCCTTGCAAACCGCCAAACTGAACATTCTTCCCGTTATTGTGTATAAGCCTGTATTACATTTTGGGGTACAAAATCCTACCAGAGGACTGAGCACAGTTACATAGCTAAGCATATGCAAGACTATGCTCTTCCATGTCATCTCACATTAACTTATATGAAATTGTGTTCATTAGTCATGACTGGAAGTTGTTTGAAGACCCAGTTACTCATTTGGAACAGCTTTCAAACCCCACTCTAGATTCATTTACCCAGAGTATAAAATCCACCAAAATATCTTGCTGTTTTATTTTTACTTCCTATTCAAATCAACCAATTCTCTGTAAAACAGAAGATACTAATCTTTTGCTTCTCACATTTTCACACATTAAATATGGAGTACTATGGTTTTGAAGAATAATAGGAACACAGAAACAAGAAAATAAAAGAATATGAAAAAACACAAAAAAAAACCAAACAAAAAGTCTCAACTTTGTACATAAAGTCTAGTACTCATTAAAGTTCTGGAGAGCTGCCTTACAAAGCCAATTGATTATTTCCTTATATACTAACACAGCTCACATCCCATGTCCAGAGATACGTATTTCACCATTTAAAAAACAGTGATCCCTTCCAGTCCTTCCATCTTCAAAAGATTTTCATCTGGCCACAGAGTATGCCAGCAAAACATTTCTTCCTCGTGCTCTTGATGGACCATTCCAAAATCAGAGCTCAAATATACACACTCAAGGCAAGGCCTCACAGGAAAGTCCAACCAAGCATTCAAAAGAAAGGAAAAAGGGAAAAAAGAATCTTCTGGAATATTTGAATACCTTAGCATTGCCAAAGACCATGAAAATGCTAGCAGTACCTTTCATACAAATTCCTGCATTTTATATGCTGGCTATCTGGGGTCTTAACAGCTACCACAGGACTTCAAGAAATTCCTATGTGGTGTTTTAATATTCTTTTGAATTGAGTTACTGCACTGCTCAGACTGTATCTTTTTTTCATTCATGAATTGTTTTCTTCTGCTGTCTATTTCCCATCTCATGTGAGGCAAAGCTAATATTTGTATATCTATATTCAAATATTTATTTATATACATTCAGCAAGTATGAATCTGCCCAACTGTCATTAAAGCACTATATTTCTTGCATTTGTTTATAAGCAGGGACCCATTCTGAAAGGTCAGAGTGTATTAACAGTGTGTTTACTGTCTTCCAATTAGCTCTATATCACATTTGTGCAGATGAAAGTTATCCTTCTGATAGCTAAGCTTTGCAAAAATCAAGCTCATTATATACATCATGTTATTATCATTATTTCTTACATAACCCACAAGACTACCTTGTCATATCTAGGTCATTACCTTTAACTAAAGGTTGCTGTGAGCTTATTCCTTATATTCGGGTTCTAGTGGAGATTTACATCTACAAACTGGAGATGCACAAACAATTCCAGGTACTTTCAATTTTCTGCTGTCACAGCATGACACCAACACCTGCAAGAAACTGACTTTCTGAAGATGATGAAAAATAAGCTCCTCTCCAAGAGTCCAAAATTAGCACCCAGAAATTGAGACTCATAAAGTGATTTAAAATATCATTGTTTTATACATGAAGTGAATGAGCTGTTTACATACCAAAATGAAAGCAGAGAAAAAAATTCTGACTGATAAATCCTACCTACATTAAACTGTATTTCATATAATTAAACTAAAAGAACCAGATAATGACTATTTCTGAGTTACAGAAGGCTCCAAAAAGCCTTGCTTAGAGAACAAATTTCAGTATTATTTTTATTACAAATAAGTTAATATCAAAACTATAGTATCGGCATTTAAAAATGCTAAACCAAGAGCATTGAGGGATCACTGATTATAGCAGTATCCGTGTACATAGGATACCTTTGTAAAATACATGAGATGGCACTAATAAAAGATACAGCTAATCTTACTTTATGGAGACTCGGAGAAATGCACAGTGCTGTACTACCATACTGTCAGGTAATCTACTGCCTTTTTAAATAAATCTAAATATTAGGTCTAGGAGGGATCAACCTGAGAAAAATGCTAAAATGTAACTGCTAAAGTTAATGCTTACTTAATACTTGCTTTTCTACAAGACTTAATATGAAAAGGCTTTCCAACTATTATAAGATGTACAGTCTTAATCTACATTTCAATAAGATATTTAAAGGCAATGCTGAAACTGTCAAGGACCCTTTCTTAAGCCTGAGAGAGGCCTACAAAAGAATGCTGACAGTTTCATTTTCTGTGACACGGAAGCATTATTTTATCAAGAAAATGTTATTATATTCATACTTATTTTAGCACTTCTCTTTGCGGACTCTCCAAACCCCAAGATGTATTTGGTAGCACAAATTTTGCAGTACCACTTGTGCCGTCAGGAGCCCTTAAGATAAAGGTAGATGAAGAGATGAGCATAAAAGTATGTTCTTCTGTCACGTTTTTATGCAGAAAGGCTAAAAATGAAACTAGAATGAAACTTCCCATAAACTGTAAATTTAGTCTGCAAAAGTGTCATTCAACCTGTTGTTTTCCTGTCGGAGGGGTGGGCGGTGGGGGGGATGGATTAAAAAATAACGTAGAGTGCTTTTAGAAGAGATCCTCATTGTTATGACTCACATATATCATAACATTAACATATATATTCCTGCTAAATATGATTTTTATATTTTTATTTTTAATTTTTGTTGTAAACTTTTTTAAAACAGCATATGAAGCACCTTGTTAAATTATCTCTTTCATTAATAACATGACTCCAGTTAGAAAAAGGCTTTTATTCTTGTGTGAATGTATACAATATGAACCATAAACAGTTTCTAATTAGTCACATGTGGATTCAAATGCAGACTTGTATGCCATAAACCAGCACTGAAGTGTATAAGAAACTGTCAGTCAGATCAAAAGTCAATCCAGAATCATCCCATTTGAAGAGCTGAGATGCTGTCACAGTTAGTTAGCCATAAATGTTTAAAACAGCAACCAAACTTTTATTCTAATTGAGCATGAGTTGAAAGACTGCACACTTTGATGTTTTTGCTTTTATCATTTGTATATAGCTAAAAACAGCAGGGTTTTTTGTTGGTTCTTTTTTCTTCTGCTAGAAATAGGAGACATTACTTCTTATTGAAAATATACAGGTAGGTCAAGCTGTATTTGTGGAGCCAACGTATGGTTTTCAATCATGCGTGTAATCACTTGCAGCACTAGTCCTCAAAAGTGCAATTACAGTAGTTTCTCATTACTATTTAACCTTTTCTTCCTGTCAATTGTTGACCAAATCATAAAAAAATGCATCTTTGGAATATTATCCGGAATGAGATCCTACATCTCTTAGGGAAACTGATCCCAAGGACTTTAACGGCATTGTCATTTTTCAATCCTCTAATTTTTCAGGAGGGGAGAGGGCAGCAGAGCCTGTTTGCAGGAAGCTCATTTGAGCAGATGCCTACAATCCGAGAACATGTTAACAGAAACTTGAGAGGCAGCAATGAAAAGTCCAGGCTTAATCTTATTACAGAAACACTGTCTGTTATATGAGGGAAATACACACAAAATGCCAGTAGGGTGGAGGAAACAAAGCAAAGGAACCCCTCACCACAACTCAAGGCAGAACACAAACACACCCAATGCAGGGTGTCTCAGAACCCCCCTCCTCTCTTTTAGGAGACAAAAAATACCTCTCATGCAGCATAAAAGTTAACATTGCAACATTCACATCTCCTACTTCAGTGCAGCCACACACACACACAAAAAAAAATTAAATAAAAAAAAAAGCCAAAAACAAAACAAAAAGAAAAAAAAAAGCAGACAAAAACCCAAGCTCTTACTACCTTCAACAGGACCCGACAGGATTCCCAGAATCCATCACCTCCCTGACAGTCTTTGCCTATGCTGGATAATCGAGGGCTTAATTTACAGTGTCACAGCAGGGCTGAGGCTGGGTAATATCACTGCACGCACACCTGGATTTGGTGCTCTATGAGTACGACAGCACAAGAACCTCTATCAAAAGATAGGCTGACTGCACCAAAATGTGCATGAAAAGGAGGGGAGGTAAAGGGGTAGCAAGGAGACCCAGAGTCCTTCACAATACAGGGACTTTTCTCCCTCCCCGTGCTGAGCAACACATCTTGGATAGGACAGAGTCTGCAAACCTCTTGCCTTCTCCTGCACTCCAGTGTCACAGTGTAAGCCTCGTTACAGTTATATTAACCGAAGAAAACCCACACAGATAAACTTACTGCACAGGATGCATGGCCAATTGGCTTTAATTACTACAGAATTTAGCAACAGGACAGACCCACTAACAAGCCACATCTCTGATGAACTGATTCCTCCTGTACTTTCTGCAGCACTATCTGGCCCAATATAACATTACATCCCTGGGGACAGAGCTGAAAATACTGTCCCTGAGGACAGCCACCCTCCTCCAACCTCCACAAAAGTTCTTGCTCCCAGAAAACCCTCACCACTCATGTGGTGCAGCATTTGTTTAAGCTTCAACTCTTTCTCCTGAGACAGGAATTTATTGCAATCTGAAGAAAGCAGCTTCAACATACTTGTGAATGGAAAGAGAAATTTAAGAGGGAACCCCAGCTATTCCTCAGCCTAGAATTGCAACGTTCTGTATTTTGTGTCAAAACTTAGATGGGTGTATATGTAACCAAATCATTACCAGACCTAACCCATGCTGGTAGAACACAAAAATTTAACCAAATTCACAAGAGGGACTAGCAACTGGAGACACCAGGAGAGGAAGCAGTACACAATCTATCCTTAAGTCTTCACAGAAGACACTTGACAAGGCAACAGCTTCTCTTGACATAAGTTACCATAAAGTTTCTATAACTCTAAGGTTATACCCAAGACCAAGAAACCATTGTGTTAGGGACCACATGAAAACATGCTAAGGCACAAATTTGAGGACCTAAACAAACATATTGGAAGGGATTGAGAAAATTATGACTTACTACCCAGATGACGAGCTGAGGAAAAGGAGACCTATTTTGTTCTTACCTTTTTTTTTTGTTATAGGAATATTCCACTGCTTTCATCAAGAGAGAAAGCAATCTTTGATGGTTTGTCCAAGGATGCCCCAGAAAGCCACAGCAAACCTGGGAACTATGCACAGCCAGAAGTCCATTCTAACCCCCACTGTTAGTTAAAAGGCGATTAGAGAGGATCTCCTCAAACATTTTTCACATTGAAACAGTACCCAGTATACTCCCTTCAGATATACTGCATCAGAGGTTCTCTCTCTCCCTGCCTTGCTGGATGGGGGGCTTGATATACTGGGCATATCATGGCAGTGTGGAAGCTAGTAGTTCGTACAACTTAGCTTTAGCTTGAAATTAAAAAAAGGCTGCAGGATCTGTGGGAACAGGGTATCTAGCAGTGATTGTGGCCATTATTTTTCTCTTTTATAGTGCTACTTTTTAAACTACGCTTGAGATCTTTGTTGTTGTCTAGTACCCTGTGGCACTGGCCTGGCGTGATGAGACTTCAGCAAGATACAGAACATAAAAGCATACACTGTAAGTGTGATGAATTGCAATGACAGGGTTGGGTTGGAGGTAACTTGTGAATGATCTAGTGAATTGAAAATGCCTGCATGCTCTGCCTAGTAGCAGTGAAAAGAGAATATGGGCAGTGCCAGTTGCGTGCTACAGGCAGGAACCTTGCTGAGAACACAGGAGAAACACACCATACCTTATTAACACACCCAGCTTCTCAATGAGCTCTTTGGAAAACAAATATATAGCATCAGCAATCAACCATATTATTATTAATAATGCAGTTAAAATGTGTGGAGGAGGTGAATTTGGTACGAATCCAGCATTTGAATTATGTAGTATTAAAATGAAAATCTCTGCTTAGGTACCCAGAGAACACAGACATTGCTATAAAAACCCAATACGCAGCATACAAAGGCATGCAACTAAAACCCAGCTCAAGTCATGAATAAAAACAATGCAATAATTCTTTGCACTCTAAAGCATCTTTCAAAAAATCATTCTGCATTCATTCCCTGGTAAATACAACATCTTTGCAAAATAGATGAGGAACAGTATCCTGGTTTTCAGGATAGTAAGCAAAGCCAAAAATAATCCCACACCCCTTCATCAATGGAAGATTATTGATCACAGCACACTACTATCATGATGTACTACCTTTACCTGGCATTTTAGCATAGCCTTTGAGGTGGGTGTCTCTTCAATTCCTCTCAAAGGAGGAGCATCAAAGTACTTTTCCTTTCCCTAGGCCGTCAAAATAATGACACTGAACTATCATAGACAGTCTCTTCCTTTATTTTTCATTCATTTTTTCACCTCCCCTTATGGGTTTCTTTTCCTTATTTGCATAAACCTACAAGAGTAAAACTGTATAGTTTCTGTGATTAAACAGGTCTCAGTTCAAATCAAAACTTATATTTATCATCACAGAGCTTATGATGACACACTATGATAGAAAACTACAAATTCACACAAAAAAGCACAGTTTTTGTTGTTACAGTTACTTTCCTGAAAATTCTGTTAAAAGCAGGCTTAAACCAAAACACAGTCATTATGCTTCAATGTTTGCTGCCCCCCACTCTCCCCAATGTAAAAAACAATAGCAGGGGATAAAACACAGCTTATATGTTATTACTGTTATAACTTAGATAGATCTTCTTTATGGTGTGTCATGTTCAAGACCTGATTTTCAACTTATTGCACCACTGTAACACTTGAGATATTTTTCAATAAAAACTGAAGTATAAAAATGAGAAATCCACTTCTAGCCTAGAATATCAACACAGACATTCATTATTCCAAATGAACCCCTACCCCAAAACACTTCTCTTGTTAAGCTTTTCCTGGAGCACAAATAAAGCACTGCAACTCCAGGGAAGGTCTGGTATTTAACAACAATCTAATATCATGTATGTGTGTGTTATATTTTCCCAAAGTTGTTTGACACCTTTACATTCCCTCCACCCAACAACCAATAGGCCAATATCCTTCTTAAAACTTAAATACTATAGCTTTTCCTCTATTTAACCACTACTGTGGGATTTAAATGACTTCCAGACATAATTTTAACATTAGCTCACTTTAGATCGAGGCCTCTACATACTTTACCCCTAATCTTTTTCCATTCTGCTGCTGATAACCTCATCCCAATATATGGATGAACTCTGTTCAGGTCTTTCTATTCGATCTACAAGATACAAGTTTACCTGTTTTCAACTTTAAACCTGTTGTTCAAAAACCATTTTAAAGAATATTCATCTAAACCATGCAATCTGTAAGCAATAGAACCATAGAATAGTTAGGGTTGGAAAGGACCTTTAGATCATCTAGTTCCAACCCCCCTGCCATGGGCAGGGACACCTCACACTAAACCATCTCACCCAAGGCTTCGTTCAGCCTGGCCTTGAACACTTCCAGGGATGAAGCATTCACAGCCTCCCTGGGCAACCCATTCCAGTGCCTCACTAACAGGAAAGAATTTCCTCGTTATATCCAATCTAAACTTCCCCTGTTTAAGTTTTAACCTGTTACCCCTTGTCCTGTCACTACAGTCCCTCCCCAGCATCCCTATAGGCCCCCTTCAGATACTGAATTCAATAGCCAAATAATGGTTCATTATTCAGAGCGCTTGCCTTGAAGAAGCACTATTACTAGGTACCAAACAGTTATTGTCTTTTTCCTTGACCTAAAGTGAAATTATGTATTCCATTATAAACTAGAGAAAAGTAAACACTGCTAGATAGTGATTTAAACAACAAAGAAACACTAAAGAAACACCAAAACCACTTGGTGCCCTACTTTGTTGAGGCACTCTGTCATAAGCAGCTTTATTCCCTCTCATGAGAGCACAGGACTTCCATCTCTACCTGTGTATGCATTTCTTGTGGGCACAAGATGTAGAGATCTGTGTCATACAGTTGTAAATGGAGATTTCAGCTAGGTGTTTGCCTTCCACATAGTTTGGCAAAAGGAGGAGAGAGCATCATGGACACTAAATGAAGAAAGTATAATGAATTAAAATCCTCTGCCAGAAGTGGAAGATGCTGTGAATGCTACAACAGTTTTAGTCTAGCTTTCCCCACCAGATTTGAAATGCAGGTAGTTGCAAGTGGAAGCGGAGTATAAAAGTATCTGCCAACCCTAAATAATGAGACTTACACCAACTGGGTGTCACGCTTTTCTGTACGGGGAAGAGGCTCTTAAACACCATGCATCTTGCTGTTTTACCTTGTTCAATGTGCACAGTGCACTTGACCAGGTCACTAACTAAAACACCTACATCTCTGAAGGACACTGCTCACAATTTAGTTCCAAAATAAAATTATTTTTTCATAAATTAATGGAACTAGAAAAAAGGAAAAAAGAAAAAAAATGCACACACAAACAAAAAAAATCCCAAATCCCAAGTACATATGTTGTGAAGATTTTCCCAGAAGAAATCACCTACAACCCTCAATGTCAGAAAACAATACCAAGGATACAACATCAATTCCTTCTGATTATTAGGGAAACAATTTACCCAACTGGGATAGAGTCCATTTTTTAAGTAAGACCAGGAATAAGGAAAAAATAGCCTTTATTTTCAGTACATTTACTGCTGATCAAATCTCTTGCATATGAGATCTAAACCCATACAACTTTTTTCCTTTCTTTTATTAACATATTTCAAGTTGATCTGGATAAGCCACTTAATTACTGAATATTTGTTCTAGCTAAACCTTTATATCTTTCTAGACTGATCTGCTGGGAGGTTTGTGTGTTATTTTTAAATTCAACATGTCTATTATGGGACAAACCCTTTTTCTTCCCGAAATTTCTGACCTACAAATTGCTGTAAAATGAACAGTAATTTTTGTCCCACCTTTTTGTTATTATAAGCCAAAATATCTCATCCCTATTGATTAATAATGCTAACCAATGGCACCAACGTCTGATTAACATAAAGAATGTGTTTCCTCTATTGAAAAAATTCCCTTATACTTTAACAGAAACATTATCCAGAAGTTATATTCCTATATCTTAAAATTTGAAATATTCTGTCAGGCAGAAAGGGAGAGAAAAATACATTGGGGTTCCCCCCCTTGCTCTTCATACAGCTGATGAAAAATATTTCTGGTTTTGCTATGCATTTTGCTACAAACTTGTCACACATCTCTATTTCTACTAAAGGTGGCTACTAGTTTCAGTGACAGCTTTGTTGGGAGGAAATCACAAGCCTTAAAAACAAAAAAAAGCACATTTTATTAGTTTCTTTTTGAAAATTGTTATCATTGCTGCAAATACATCTCCATTGGAGAAGTGGAACACTAAGGAAGCCATTTTGAGGAGGAGGATGTGAGGCACCTTATCACAGCAATGAGTGGGAGTGCATTTCCTTGTAGCTGCTGTAATAGTACTGTTAATTCTTAACTAAAAGACCACCAATGATAACACCTAGAAAATAGCACAATGCTCTGTAATGTAATATTGATATTGTAGTGCAGGATGATAACCAGCTGCAAACAAATCAAACTAATTTGTAAAAATTATATAGCCTTATTCTGCATTGCTTTCAAGATCATAAAATCACAGAATGCTTTGGGTTGGAAGAAACCTTAAAGATCACCTAGTTCCAAACCCCTGCCACAGGCAGGGACACCTCCCACTAGACCAGGCTGCTCAAAGCCCCATTCAACCTGGCCTTGAGCACTGTCAGGGATGGGGCAGCCACAGCTTCTCTGTGCCTGTGCCTCACACTCCCACAACTTGTAACTTCTACCTACTATCTGATCAGTCAGTTTAAAGCCATTCCTCATTGTCCTATCACTACCTGCCCTGTAAACCCCACCTCTCCAGCTTTCTTGTTGGCCTGTTTAGGCACTGGAAGATGCTCTAATGTCTCCTTGAAGCCTTCTCTTCTCCTGGCTGAACAATCCCAGCCTGTCCCCATAGGAGAGGTGCACCAGCCCTCAGAGTATCTTCATGGCCCTCCTCTGGACAACTGATGAGAGCGTGGTTTTTTTGGTTGTTTGTTGTTTTTTTGGTTTTTTTTTTTTTTAAGAGCATCTGAAGGAAGAAGAGCTCTGCAAGGGGGAAGTTCCCAAATTGCCATTCCAAGTGTTTTGTTTTGTTTTCAGAATATATTTGACTTTGGACAAAAGGAGAACAAGGAAAGTCTAAGTAGCACTCTCAAGTAAAAAAGGACAACTGGGAAGGCAGAATTTTGGTTGAAGATTTCTGTTACATCCTGTACATCCAGTCTCCAGGCAGAACTGGGGTGAATAAGCGAAAACACTGAACTCTATCAATGCCATTCTGGCTTTTGAATGAATGTGACAGTGAGAGGCTGTGGGAAGCAACTTAACACAAATGGAAAATTTGCAAGTGAAGAACTATAATAATCGTCTCCCATAACAGTCAGGTCAGGTTTCAAGAGGGTTTTGTTTGCTTTTTTTGTTGGGTTTTTTTTTCCTTCCCCCACTCTTGCTGAGTGCAGTTTAGCTGGCACATTTTGTTCAGGATACTTATGAGAATGACTAACAATTTGTTGCTACTGATAAATAGCTTAGGTCAGTCAGACTACAGCACAGACAAACAGCAGCAAGAGCCTCAGTGAGCTCCACTGATTGTCATGTATCTAGAAAAGAACTCAAGCAGTTATGGAAAATATATGTTTTAATTATTTCCATGTCCACAGCTGCTGCAAATCATAAGTTTTCTGTTGAATTCAGTACAGCATAGCAATTCTCCCAGCTGGGAATAGCAGCTCTTTCCCTCCGCAGGCATATGCCTCTGTGCAGCAAAACAACTCTACCGCAGGCCTTCAGCACCCTTGTAGCAAAGGCAAAAGACACAGGGTTCAACCACCCCAGCAGAGTACCATACAAAGTAGGTCAACTAGAGACAAATATACCACATGTAAACTATTTATCATGTAGTAGCAGCCCAGGTGCATCTCTTGCAATAGTCCATACCAGCTGACCCCACTTTCAGGGAACTACCATAGAAAAAGCTAAAATTTTGCAAGCTCACATGCTAGCCTACCTTATTACAAGAAGTTTAGACTGCCAAAACCTTTACAATTTCTAGCATCACAGTCCCATGCCCTCTGCCCCAGCCAAAATTCAACAACAGAAATAGTTAGTGTAATGCATGCAGTTTAACATACTACAGGTTTTTCCTCTGGTTGTAACTAGCACTTAGACCAGCTGATCCCTTCTGAAATAGCCCCTTCACTCTGGTAGTAGTAAAACACCATTAGCTTCCATCTGAAGCAGGCACTGCATCACATTCAAGAAAACAGTAAACCCCTGACCCAAGAGTTGTCTCTCCTCTTGTCAAGCTGTACATTCCTATGGTGCTGCAGCTTCCCCACCTCTGTAACAGCAGAGCTCTTGTTCTATTTACAGCTGACAAAATGATATGTAGACAGAACATATCTCTCATTGCTACAGCACCTGGGCTAAACTAAGGAGAAATTAGGATTTTGCAACTTTTTCCAGTTACAATTGGATTTAATGCCTTTTTCCATTAAACAATTAGTAGTAACTAACATTAATGCATTGAAACAAACTCCAAAGCCACTAGAAACTGCAAATTCATGCTGATATTTGATTCATCATTACATATCACTTGCATCCCATTTAGCAAAACCAGATTAGATGTACATTACCATACTCATCTACACTGAAGCAGTCTACTGCAGGAAAATTAGAAGAGCAGTCTAGAAGGGCAGGTTTGATTTTCTCTCCTTTTTTTCAGGGCAAGAAACTCAAGCCTGATTTTTCTAGAGACCCCTTTTCCTGGATCTTCAGCTTCATACCCAAAGCTCTCTGCATGTCGCTTATACTTTTGGCCATACATTTTCCATTAAGAGTTGCAGGAATAACCACTGTGTCTCTGTTCACATTGGATTCAGCCAAAATGTCTTTAATATTTCAGTTTTTTAACTGAGAAACTCAAGCTCACAATGAGCACATTAAATTAACCTTTAAAGCAACGTATCATAGAGAAACCTCAAGAAAGCACTTGGGAGCAGCCAGACAACTGAGCTGAGAAGTTCAGAGATTAGTGGTGATGTTACAGAGAAGGACAAGGGGCACACAGGAGGAGCCAGGGACTAAACTAGTGACAGCAAGAAAACTTCCTAAAAGCCTTTTCAGCACTGCACAGAACAACTCCTGAGAGCCGTTTACTCAGCCAAAACCAAGCTCAGAAGGAAGAAACAGCTGACAAGTACACAGAAAGCAATCATTTCTGCCATCCATGGCTACTGTAAGTTCTCTATTTAAGAATATCTCCGGTATCATTACAATAAAACCTGACTTTGCCAAATTTAAAGCCTTTTGGTCCCCAGAGACCACACACTAAAGAAGATACCTAGGCAAGTTTTCCAAAGCTCTGTCTCAAGGCCATACCACAGCTTCACACCTCTCTGTATTATTAACACTGTAAAAGTTTAATCCAAATGCTCCAGAATAAGACCAACCACCACACTGAAATCCACATGATGCACCAAAACCATCAGAAAAAAGAAAGCTGCATTGAGCTTACCCTGACAAACCATGAAGCTGCAAGTAACAGACAATGAAATGGTGGCAATAACTCTCCAGGACCCTTTACACTCAGGTGTTAGAGGGGATGTGCTGACACACAGGAGAGCTTTTTCAGCCATCCAAGAGCCACGCATACAACACTCCCTCCTTCCACAGTGCCCAGTCTGGCTTCACTGCAGGTGAAAGCTAACTGCCCACCAGTCACCCCAGCACCCAGCTGCTACTCATACACCATCACTCCCTCAGGTGAGCAGCATCACCCTAGATCTAGCCCCAGCCTGAGCCAGCCCGTCTGATGTACTTAATTTTGAGCTCCAGAGTATATTAACCGCTTTTTCAATTCCATTAGCAGTCAGGTCTGCAAACAGTAAATGTCCTTCAGGTGTCTATAGAGCTTGAGAGGGTTTTAATTACCGTAGCTGTAACAAAGTATTTTCATATTCTCCTAGTTTTTTATTGTTTTCCACTAGCAGTGACCTACTTAAAAGCAAGAATAATCCCTTTTAGAACAAATAAATAAGGCCAAAAGTTTTCCTATGCAGTGCTAGCCTGATTCCTAGTTATATAAAAAGTTGTGTACAAAGTACAACTGTTGAAGTGACCCATCTCCCTGAGTAACACTGTGTTGTTACTTTTGTGCTATACACATCCAGCTCTGGGGGCCATGCTGCAAAACAGAGGCAAGGACATGGCAATGAATTTGAGGTGGGGCTACAAAAATGACCCACAGCTGAATCTTCAGGACCTCAGCCTCTTCATTAATTCCAGAGAGGTCCAGGTGATCTATACGTTAAATATGTGTCTGATAGCACAGACGGGTACAGTTTCCCTAACAAATGCAGTGACTGACAGTGATGCAGTAAAGCTGAGCTGCTACAGAATTTTCTCTGGACACCTTCTCTGGGAATGCTCCTGCTGCTAGTTGAGGCAAGAAAGGAGAACAGAAAATTTCCCCACCAGGAAGAAACTCTCTTCTCCTCATTAGCTGGGGAGCACACAGACAGAGGTCTCACTCAATGCTCCCTTGTGCAGACCTTTCCTTTAGCCGCTTCTACCCTAGACTATCTCCTGAGTTATTTTCATTTTCCTCCTTTAGCCCAACAGAGCTAAAGAACCTAACATGGTTCTTTGTAATGAAGAATTTTTTCAAAATATATCAGTGGTATCAAAATGCCTTTTATAAACATGAAACATTATAATACCTACAGGAGTTAAAAAATTAGTGTATTTTCCTTTGCCGTCTACTTTAAGTGCTGAGTCACAACCCAAATGACCTTTTTTTTCCTTTTTCTAACTTTTTCTTAAAGAGCCCACTAAATGTGTACACGTACATAGTGACCTGTGAGATCACTGTTGGGGTATCCAGTAGCAGAAAAACGTTTGGTTATCAGTCATCTCCCATGTTTTTTTCCTTTTTAAGTAATGGCAGATTGTCTCCTTTATACATAACCTGTTAGGTCCCCAGATCTGCTGGGTATTTTCCTGCAGTAAGTGATCTATCTGCCTATTGTGTTTCCCCTACTATTCCCTGGAGAAATGAACCTGTCATGATCTACCTTTTAGTTTCTACCTTACAGAATAATCTTTTTAAGAGTATATATTTTGGGGAGGCTGAGCTTTTCCAGATTCTTTTAATGCTCAGTCCAGAGGACCTCTGCAGAAGGACATCTTCTATGTCTTTGTTGAGATTTTCATGCTCCTGGTCTTTCACAGCGTATGTATTGGATGAATCCTGGTATTTCATGGCAGACAATATTCCTTTAAAAGTGATTTAACCTATTCAAAACTTTGTTTAACTGAGATAATTTCAATAACATCAACCCTGTGTTTTACGCAAGTCCTGGATTTTACTATCAATGGCTTTCTAAAAAATGTTGTTTAAAAGCATTTATAATACTAATACCTCTTCTAACACAGTTTACTCAAGCTAAGCTTAATAAAGTGTTCTTCCCTCAAACTGACAGAATTGGTCACTTTTCTAAAAAGGCTCCCACAACATACTATGAACTAATAATGCTGACTTTTCTCAGTGTCTCCATATAGTATGCCAGTACCCTTACTATGCCATCCGTCACATTTCCGGCATCCTCTTCATACACCAAGGAGTACTGATGTTTGACCAGCTGTCATAGTAAGTACAAGCTCCATATCTTTGTCTGTCTTGGCTCCACCTTTGAACTGAGTTTTGAGATCTCTTCTCTAAGAGTAGTCTGCATTCTGCCCTCCCCCCCCTGCCCCAGGATATGTGTGATTTCCCTTTCTTAGGAAAGTTTAACCTTTCAAAAAGTTAATTCCAAATGTTCTGTTTTCTTTTCTGTATGATTTTGCACAGTGTCAGTCTGGTACTTTTATGAGTCAGATCCCCATAATTGCAAAATGCAATTAGCACAGTTCAGAACACCCATAGTTCCATTTTATTTTTGTGCCTCAGATTAAAGGCATATTTCTCATATACTCTATTTTTACATGGCATGTTACACTCAAATCTCTGCAGCACTGTTTTATGGTTATCATTCCACAAAGCAACTGAAAACAGTCAAAAAAGTACAGTGTTTTGGAACTCTTCTTCAGAAAGAAAGCGGCTTTGGTTCACTTTGTTTTCCCAACACTCATTTACTCCTAACATAGAGTGTTCAGTTACCACTCTGAATCACCTGCCTTGAAAAAGGTGCGTTATTTAGCTATGCATTTCCATTTGCCTTTGCCCACCAGAACTTGTTTTCTTTTTTTTTCAGGTTTTTCCACAAAATTCCTGCAAAAGCACTTAAAATGCAATTGCTAAAACCACAAAGGCAGTCCAAATTAAGCTTACTTTTTCCCTGTAGAAACAGGACCAGATTCCCTTTAGGAGAGGGTGATATAAAACTAATACAGGAAACCAGCAACTGGGCTGTAAGCTCCACCTTCCAGCTTTACAAACTCGCGAATGCCACTTGGATGTATTTTACAGGAAAAAAATGGGGTTTTAGCAACAAACTTCATACATAAACTATCAGACTGATGGTGGGACTAGCCAGATCTCACCTGAGCCCAACCTCCTTGTGGACCACACCACCTCCAAGTGCCTGGATCATTTCCCTCCTCCAGGAATGTGATTGCTGCAGTAGTCACTAGATTCCTGCTTTGTTTCTATTCAGAATTAGTGCAATACAGTTGATAAACCAACTTTGAAAATGTCCTGGTCCATTTTAAATGTTTTGTTTCCTTCTTAACTGCAGGAAGTTTATGAGCACAAGCACTAACAGCTACAAGTGTAATGTTAAACTAGACTTTCAACCTGCTAAGCCTAGCTGTGAGATCCTCAAACCCAAACCCTCAAAGTTTAGTTTTCCTCCTGTGTTTGAATGCTTAAGTAAAGGGTAAACAGTAAGACAGAGAAGAGCAATCACCTTAAAATTTACTCTAAAAATGCCATCTTTTTTAATTATTAATACTACTTTTATTTTCTAAAGTATATTCTAAAACTTTAAAAAATATAAGGTGGGAAATTAAACATATAAAAAGGTAACTAACAGTGCACAGCTATAATGCACTTTGAAAAAGCATCCCACACTAGTCTCCTATCTTATCAAAGATACTAGTATGGCAGAAAGTAGATGGATAATAAAAGGATACCACTTAAACACTTAGCTAATCAGTCCAAATTGGAAAGAAGATATTAAAACTCAGAGATACTGTTTAAACAAAGGAATAAGCATCATGTTGTTCAAAATATTGTATAAAATGTCATGTTAGAAATGCTAATATTCTAATAAGCAGATATATCTTCTCTCACATTCCTTTGGATTTAAGGCTTTATAGTATTAGAATATGCTAAGTTACACAGGGCCACAGGCAGAGGTGACACAAATGGTTGTGCAAATTTCACATTGGCATGTGTGTGCAAGACAAGCGTGTGAAAGATTCAATGATTCACAGCAGAGAAAGGAAAGTACAGGGCCAGGAACACATTACAATAGGTAGCTGCTGGATAGAAGCAACAGGATATAAATAAAATTCTGTAAATAAATGCTATGCAAATTTGCCATGTCTTTTTAAACAGCAGTGAATTGCGTGATATCTTTTTCTCAAGACAAATAATTCTCAAGTTCTTGGGTGTGCTGTATTCAGGGGGCTGGTGCAGGGTGAATAAACATCAGGGCTGATTATTTCAACTGAATCTAGAATGTAAGTGGTTTTTCAGGTAAACAAGCTAATGCCTGGAGAGAAATATCATAGTAATATGGCTAGAAAAGTGCACAGATAGGTGTCATACAATGACATTCAATTTAAGATGGTTGAATATTTTTTCAATTACTTTTAAAAGCTGTAACTGAAAATCTTGTTTTTCATAGAAATGCATTTGTAAATTAAAAGCACACATCTTTAAGAATATTTCATTGTTTGGTCACAAACACTTTGAGTAATGAGAAACTATTTCCTGACCAGCTCCCCACTGTGTAATAACTTGAACAATGGCTGTTCCATGAAGAAACCAAGATGATGGGAAGAAAACAAATCTTTCAAGAACTCCTGTCAATCATTTGCTGATTGTGTTGTAAAATATTGACTACTGAGGCCAGAATTCAGTTCAATAAATTAACTGAGCAAATTATTTCATTCTTCTTAAGGATAAAAATTCAGGAAATGCAACACATATGTATGTCATAGCTGAGTGTAAATAATTTACAAAACCAAAAAGCACTCCATCTCCTTCATAACAAAAAATAACGTGTACTTTGACAAACTCTTTGTCCCTCTCTGTCTTATGAGCTCCTTAAAATGCAACAGGAACTTCTTATTAAGCAGCAGAGTTTGCAGTGGATCCTGCAAGCTACTGGTGAAAGAGCAGTGCTTGGGTTGTATTTTACATCAGTAACCGCTCCTTTTTATCATCCACTGTTTCTTGCTAGTGCTGTAATGTTATATACCTATGTTCACATGCCTAGATGTTTGCATGAAGATTTTGCTTTCTTCTCTTGAAGTAAATATCACACAAGTACCTTTAGAGTTCAACCACAGTTTTTCATTAACAGTGCCACTAAGCACATAGGTATGCCTAGCCACTAACACGACATATTCCTGTCACTGGGGACAGCAGGTTCTTTTCTTCTTAATGGACATTCCTCTACGAATGTCTGTGGCCTACCTGACTATAATCCTTTAAATTTTAATTCACTTTACATTTAGTTGAGTCATAAATACCATTTAGGTACCAATATTCTGCTTTATGCAATCCCTAAGGTGGTGCTTTTATTTTAATGAAGTCATTTGCAACTTAAGAGAAAAAAATATTCCATCTTTGATTGAATATATTTGTCAGTTTTATTCCCGACTGGCATTTTTATGTGAAAAATTCAATAAAACTAGGGGATAGCTGCTTACCAACTGGAATAAAAGTTTCAGTGTATTTTCCCTTCAAAATTACCTGAATAAATGGTCTTTGAAATTCATTTTTAAAACGTTGACGTCAACCTCAACCATAATAAAAAAATAAAATTCAGAATTAAGTTACATTGCAAATGGAAAATTCCTTTGGTTATTTGGTATTTTAGGAGAAATTATACAATAGCAGATAACAGACTTTTATGTTAAGAATTTTATATTTAGTATTATAGAAAAGCAGTGACTTAACTGCACTTCCACAATTGTATCAGAAGACAAATACTGAAAGTGTTCTAATATTATTTTTATTCTTGGGGTTTTTACTGTGCAGTAGTTTGTATCTAGTAAGTACATGCCATTTCAGTGGATGAGAACATGTGGTGATACAAAATTTAAGAGGACTAAGGCAATATTGCATAACTAACAGCAAAGTTCCTGACCTGAATCTCTGTAATTCCCTCATCCTGGATAATTTGCTTTTCCTATTTCTGTGGCTCTGGTGCAATGGCATTTACAATAGGAAAGTGCCCTTTCCTTGTGCACAACAGCCAGAGGTTGCCTTGAATTGAGAGTCTTCCTGTATCAAGTAGGATTTCATCATACCCTCATGGTCACAGACCAATTTGAGACTTTTTATATTAGAGGAAACTGTAACACTTCAGTTCCAATCATGTTTAGAATCATCCAGGTTACGATTAAAAATAATTTCAAACAGAAATTATCACAGCATAATGTTCAGGCCAGTTCTGGCCAACATATTGGTTCAGGTGCCTCCTGGTTCCAGCTGCAGCCTCCACACCATGACAGCTGGGTAGTTTTTTATACTTGTGTACAGCAGTCAGGGCCACTCAGGGTTGTCTGATCTCTGACTCTGTGAAGCACTGCTGGCATTAGGGCAAACAAATTAATACTGAAACAACCGAAGTATGAAATTCTGATTTTCAGTTTCCTTGAAAACATAATAAACTGTCTGTTCACACATCCCTCAATAGAAAAGTTCAGCAACAGAAAATGTTTTCCCAAAAAGCTGTTGAAAATTGTGCTGTCAGAAACATTCTTAAAGGCAATCCTAGCTTTACTTTTATCCTCATAAAATTTCACCGAGGCAGGTAAATGGCATTATTGCCATTTTGTAGACAGTAAATTACATCGTACATCCCAGAAGGCAGTGAGATTCCTAGCTTCTGCTGAAATCAGTCTGAGTTAAGCATCTGGAAATACTACAAACGGATAATACTCTGTATAAATGAGATAACAGGTCCCTAGTAGTAGAGGAATGCTACCTATCTCAAGGTGAACGCCGCCTCAGTGAGGAAGAGATGCTCCAGAATTAGAATTATTAACTCAGAAAACATTATTATTAGACTTTATTAACTGTAGCCATTGTCTAATTCTTACAAAAAATCTTCAGTTATTAAGGGGCTAAGAAACTTTTAAAGCCTGTTTTATAAAGGTATTGCAATGCAAACATAGGTGATGAACTGGATGTTTTTTTCATTTATCTGGACACAGATGATTTACCTACCTAATGTTATAAAACAGTTTCAGGTCAGGACTTCGTATGCTAACCTAGCCACTTACTGACACTTAACAGGTCTGTGTGCAAGCATGTATACCAACTAAACATACACTGCAGTTCTTTTCATGAGTACTGCAAAAATGGTTCTATGGATATTTAAAAATTCACATTTGAAAATCTGTCCAGCCTTTTGGTTTCATCTTGACCCAGGCCACTGGTCGTTCCTGCTCTTTGGGGAAGAGGCAATGTTGTGAAAACTGAACACCTCCTGCTTAGCCAAAAGGCTAGGAATGAGAACTAGTTTGTACCAGTTTCCATGGAGGTACAAAATCTGAGCACTGTCTTTCAAGATTTGTGAGGCTGGAATATACCATTTTGGCCAACGTGATCACACCACCACTCAAGCATTATTATCTTGTTTCCATTAGCCATTCAAATGGAAAGGAACACTAATGTTAATTACCTGTTTCAGGAAACACCTATGAAAGTCACTGCTTTGAGCAGTGAAAAACTGATCCCACACAGTCTACAACACTTGAGTTTGATCCACAGCTCCTGAAGTCAGTAGGAAAAAAATGCAATTAATGTCCAACTAATTGATGGATTGGATCAGTACTCCAGTATTCTACATACTCGGATGTCTATTTTTTAAAATCATCCAAAAATGCTAAAGGTTTGGTTTTAATTAATTGAATGATAATGAGTACTTCCAAACTCACAAGAGCAAAATCCTCTTTCCATCATTTTCTTGAATCCCATAGAACTACAAAAACGCTCAGCTCCAAGGAGTAACTGTGGTACAGATCTGCGCTCGGAGCTGCGCGGGCACCAAGGTTTCTGGTCATACCAGGGGGCTAGTCATGCAGGAGCTGCTGTCTGTTCCAACATTTAAAGTGTACACAAAAGTCTCTAGCAAAGGGATTTAGGTCAGTATTTACATATTTGTCCAGTGACATTATGGGTGCTGTCAGCTAATAAAACAAATGCATTTGTTGTTTTGATTGTTTATAGTTTGGTTGCTTAGGGTTTTAGTTCTGTTTAGATTGTTTATCTAGCAATACTTATACTTGGAATAAGGGCAAAGTCAAGGTCAGTGCATTGGCAGATTCATTTCAGACCTTACAGTCTGGATGAGCTGTTGCTGGATATTCTTGAGGCAGTTCCTGTACTGACGGATATGCTCAGGAACAGTTTCTCTCATTACTAGTGAGAGTCAAAGTTCTCATCAAGAAAATATTGCTGGATGGTAAGACCAGACAGCAGGTTTTGTCTGATATGGATCTTGATTTAATGAGATGAAAGGAAGTCTGCAATATAACTAGTGCAAAAATACCAGGCAGCTCTAAGAAAACAGTGAAATGTTCCTGCATATTCTTGTGAGTCAAACAAGAAGAAAGCCTTTATAAGAGTAATTATTAGTCTACATCACTGATTATTTTTTCTGTTAGATGTTTTCCTCTGCTAAAAACTGGAGTTATAGATCTGGCTCACTTTCTGTAAAACAAGGATATCTAACTCACCAGCAAATCTGAGGACTTTATAGAGGAGAAAAACATAGCTAATTTTCCCTACTTTATGGGTAAAATGAAATACAACCAGGGTGACCTGACTTGCCTGATATCATTCCACCTAGCATGGGTTTAGATACAGCTGGTTGCCTCACACCAAGCCAACAGTTTAGGCAGTAGGTAGTACTGTACACATCTCTCATTTAACCAGTTGCCAGGTTTATCTTATCACAATAAGAATAGATCATACAGTATATAGGACTCTGGTCTAGCTAAATAGCTTTGAGTATCACTTTATCTTGGCTGCACCACTCATTCATTCTTAGGTCAGGTTTGAGCTAACACAGATCTTATGCACCTGCACCAGGCACTGAAATGAACCGTTATGTTAAAACATCTAGAATAGAATAGAGTAAAGTGGTAATATCTTCCTAAGCCACCCTTTCTGTACACTCCACCTACAAGCATCCAAACTGAGAAAAGAACATTTCAAAACCATCAGAGTATAACAGCCACTCAGGGCCATATCTTGCCATTGTGACTTCATGTAATTTCCTATTGGCAATCATACCTAAATAAGGGCAGAAGGTTTTCACCATTTACGGCTTACTAAATGTTCAACTACGTAACCATGGACCAGGCCTGGTTTTGTCAAATATAAACATATCTGTTCTGAAATCTGATCTGACCAAAGAGTTCAACCACCAATACTTGAAACCACTTTTAGATCCCTGGTTATTCTGGTCAACTCTTAATTTATATGAATTTATAACATGGTTTTCTCAAACTTTTTTTTTTTTTAATACTTTTTTCTATTTATCAATTTTATTTTCTGGATTTATAATCCCTTTCATTCTTTTTTATTGCTGCTACACATAAGTATGAAAATTTATGAGCTTTTTCATACTGACTCTGAAAGCTCTTTTGTGGTCAATATAGCAGCAACTTTCTACTTCCTGAACCATTTTTCTTTCGGTACTACAGTGTATGGATCATTAGTCTACCTTGTGTGCATTCTGTTGCATTTTGTCATAGTCTTGGTTTTGACTGTACTTTAACCTCTTCTGAGCTTGGACTTTTTTTCTGCTATCTGTAACTTGCTTTTAAATAAGATCTTAGTCCAAGCGGTCAGTCTTCCGCTTATGCCCCTGAAGTCCATGTTTATAGTTTCAGAGTTTAAGGACAGAAGTAAACTTCATCTCTTTTCTAATCTCCTAGAGATCATAGACCATTACATTATTACATTTTCTCCTAGTGCCCATATATTGTAGCCAAAAATTTAGGTTAGAAGAAAACATTTTAGGCCTCAAGAAAATAAATAGCTGAGTTGTCAATAGTCATTAGGAAAACCCGTATGATGACCTACAAGAGAAGACATTTGTACTACGAGGTGCTGAGACTCCACATCTTCAAGGAGGCATGAAGGGTGGTTCCATACAAAGGAACCTAAGAGGAAAGGTACATTTTTGCCTGTTTACTTTTTAAAAAGGCATATTCATCCTCCAAATTAACATTTTTCTCCCCCCAAAATGCATATAAGCATTACCATGTTTCTTCCACATAATGATGGTGCAACACATCCGAAAGTAATGTTTACCACAAGTAGTATCAAAATATCATGTATTTGGCAATCCCAGTGCTAGAATGAGTATTTCCTGAAAGGTGTCTGAATGAAGCTGGGTTATGTATGATACTTCTTACCAAAGTAAGAAAAAAAAAGCTAGTCATCCCCAAATTCTACTTTATATGTCCTAAACAAAATTAAGAGTGTGTCTGAGTGCACTGCAACATGCATGCCACATCACAAGCCACCCTTCTTTTGGAAGCAAGTAAATATAGTAGAAATCCATACTCAGAAATTGTCACTTCAAATTTTAACAAACATCTTTCCTAATTTCTGCCTGTACCAGACTTCCTCTCACAAAAGACCCTGTGTCTTAGAAAATGTAAAAAAAAAAAGAAATAACAACTTAATATGAACCTTCGTGAAAGTTGACAGACATCCTAATTCCTTGGGGATATTGTATTACACAGAAGGCATTAACATGCCACTACACTCCTGTTGGCATTAACTTTGTCTGATTTATTTATACTCATTTCCTTACACCACTCCCTTTCCTCGGCATGTCCATCCCACGGATGGCAGCCTGCAGAAATCCACGCTAGTTTGACATCGGTTATTTAGGACTCCAAGGCAACTTAAACACAGTGCAGGCAAATTTACAGGCCTGGAGCTCAGACACAGGGATAAGACACAAGATAACTACAGACTGAAAAATCATTACATATCTGTTGAAATGCTCTGCCCAATATACATGTTCTTGGCCCATCTCAGAGGAAGACAAAACAAGACTTCTTCCAAGTTGAAGGTAACATATTGCACCTTCTAGTTGCCACAGGCTATGAGGGTGCCCCAAATTGGTTTCTGGGGCTTGGCTGATGTCTGTTAATTTGTCAGCTCACAGTAACTCCATGACATAGCCGAACCCCTAGCAAAAGTCATTGCCATTATGCTAAATGCCTTATGCTAGCAATCAAAATACTCTTTTTAGATATTAATGTGCCATCTTAGAAGCCATGTTCAGCTAATAGAGAAACACTCAAAAATGTGCCAGAGAACTTTTTTCTTTTCCTGTGCCTTGGTGACGGTGGATCTAGTCGGCAATTTGGCTACAACCCACTGTAACATCTTACCACCAATGGCAATGATTCGTCTAGGAATGCTAGTAACTAGGATCATCTTGCTCAGACAAGCACACAAGACTAAAACAGGGCACTGACTGATCACTTACAATTACGGTTTCAAACTGAAGCCTGGAGTCTACAGGAGAACTCTGCTACACAGCATTTCCCCCTAGCCATATCCAGATAAGTTAGAAACATGTCATGACCTTTTATATTCATTTTTCCCCCAGGAAAAAACAAACACAAATCTTTTTATATTTTTCCTCTTTGATATTTGAGGCTCATCATTAGACAGGGCATTCTTTTTTAATTTTACTCTACATTTCACGTATATTGCTAGTTACGTATTAAGCTAAGTACTAAAGTTGCCTTTTATATTCAGGCTAGTAAAAGCATTCTAACCTTATAAACTGGGGGCTTTGTTTTGGGGTTTTTTTGTTTTTTTTTTGGTCAAAGCATGTACCACACTTTTTAGCGCTTTTTAGGTCATTATTTCGAAATACACTCCGTAATTGACTGAGATAGCACAAATAATTCTTATTATACAGTACCTTGTGTATAGTCACAAAAGGAAGGCAGAACAGGATCTCTCCTACGTGCTGCAGCAGAGTGTTGGTGCCAAAAGTAGCATCATGGATACTTAGAATAATATTCCTGCACGCTAACATTGGTTTTAAAGGCCCATAGGTTCCTTTACAAGAGTGCAAACTTATTCTCCTCCCAGCCTCCTCAAATTGGTAGTAAGGAAGTTAAACACTTCTGGGAGTGGGATGCCAGGGTGGATTCTGCAAACCGGCCTAGATACGTCTTGGTTTAACTTTTGGCTGATGAGCTTTTGAGAGGGCAGTGGGTACTGCTGAGCTCTCCTGGAAATGTCATGGAGCTAGGCAGGTCTAGTGCAGGTGTAAGAACAATTTACAGAGCAAATGTCCCACAGTTATTTTCTTGACACACTAATTAATACCAAGATACTGAACCCTAGATAGGTCTATAACCAAACCAGTATTTACTGCAAGGCATTTCAGTTAATACCTGGGATTAGCATTGTAGACAAGCCATTAGTGGCAACAATGATTACCTACTACGTGTATGAGGTATGACAAGAGCTAAAGCACAAAATTAAGCTTTTTACTAGCTTAGGGAGATTTCTGGTTTAGGTGCCTATACAAGGGTAGGGCATAGACTCTGTTTCACCTAATAAAACATTAAGGATCAGTAAGACATGCTGCAAGACACAGGGCCTGGTGGTCAGGCAGATATGAAATAAAAGCTACTTTATAGCAGATTTACTGCAAATAAATAACATGAATTATTTGGAATTGAATGCATGTCTCTGAATGCTATTAAATCGTGTACCTTTTTGTAAACTTAGTAAAAGGTTTCACAGTACCTTGAATATAAAATCAGCTTCTTAGTTGGAAGGTAATGATATCAAAACTTACTTTATTTCTCTCTGGCAGATGCAGACTATAACATAAAGCAGATAAACCATCTCACATTTGCTTTTTGAAAGGTGATAGGGTAGAAAGCAAGTACCCCCCACACACACATTGTCCTCACCCACAGTACCCAGCCATGTGCCCTTAGCCTGGAGTAGGAGTGCGTCTATCTTCCCCTGACATTTGCTTTGAAAGGGATAGTATTAGTCAACCCTGACAAATTTGGGACACAATGTGATTCTCAGTAACCTGACTGCTACACTGGGCTGTAGATGGGAAACAAACATGACAAAGATTTCTCCCAGTCTGTCTTCCCAACAGCACTGGAGGCTTTTCTGCTCTGAATCTACTGTGCTAGAGCTCCTTTTGCTGTAGGATATCCCCTGCCAAGATATGTACTTTTAGGAGGGAAATATCCTCTGGAGTTAAAGCTGTGTGGATCAGAAGCAATCCTCCACCTAAGCTTTAATCCATTGACAGTATGATTAGCTCCTACACAACCATGTTGGCGTTAAAGGCGCAATATGAGCTACTTATACCTAGACAATAAAAATCTAAATAATCTAAATCTATCTAAATAAATTTTTAAATCAATGTTATAATGGGTTATGAAACTGTATGTCTACGTAGGTGGTTACGTCTCTTTGTAGATTCCCCTGGTGAATGCCCATAAATCCATGACACAGTGGTCACAGACGTTAGCGTGACATAGTGCTTGAAATTTGTGAGCTTGGTGCAACTGCAGTGCGTGTATGCTCTTGCAGTGCTTAGATTAAATTGGCCACAATCTCAAGGCTTGAATCTCTGTTTCTGACAATGGAAATTTCACCTGGAAAAAATATGAATTGAGTTCTTATGAATGCTAAATTATTAACATCTCCAAAACATGTCACTATGTCACTGGTAATATGGTGAGTTCTAAAAAAGCATAAACTTGGTTGTTCACATCTTGACTGGTTTCTTTTGGAAATAAATATACAAGCAAATCTAAATACGATTGTCTTTTTCCCCAACTAACTCAATTAGTTTGCATCTTGAGGTCTAAACAGAACACTTAAAATGCATACAATTACGGCCACTTTCATCAGATCAATCTATCAGTGACTATATAACATCCTTTGGTTTTGACATCTTAAGATACGAGCGTCCCCTACATCCGTATCTTCCTGAACATAATTGCAGAAATACTGTTGATTTTTGTCTCACATCATCCTAAATGTTAAGTTCCCCTGTTTATGGGCAACCACTTCTCATGTTTTCATCTGTACCACTGCCTGAAGATATTTAAAATGTAGTGCCCTTTAGCGATAACACTAGTACTGTAAATCTTCATTAGACATTTAAAAAACCTTCTGCAGACTGGACAAAATTCCATATTATACTTTCTTTTGCTTTCTGGTGGTCATTAATGAGATTGAGCCACACTGCCTCAATCTCAAACTACTCAGGACTCACATTAGCATCCCAGACCATCAGGAAAGGGCAAACCAACATCATGCAAAGAACAAGGTTTTAAGTGTAACACGTCCTATTTTTTTCTCTGTTACAAAAGTACACCCACTGTACAGTCAGGGTTTAGCCTTCAGAGTAACCATTCAAGAAAGGTTTATTGATGATAATACTGGCATCTAGCGTCATCCTCCACAGGTGAACTGTCTAATAACAAGCAGAATCCCTGTGCTAAAGAGATTACACGTTGAAGCAATGAATGTAATAAAATGCTGTGCTAAATTTAGCAGGTGCTTGGTGTGCATTTATTAAGTGATTAGTCCCTGTTGTTGCTACTTCCCTCCTCTCTACTTTCAAAACCTTGAGCTTCTTTTTGCAATGATTTTTCTTGTGTCTTCAAGCTCCCTTTCCACTGAAGAAATTCACTGCTGCTCCACCAAAGACCCATATATCAGGTTATTACAGTTAAGAGATATTTTGAAAGCTTAAACTGTGGTTGTCGTGGCTTTCCGCATTGGAATGAATTTCATTTCCTGTATACATGCACTTCTGAAGGCCCTGCAACTCTTAAGACTCTTAAATTGTCTTTTTGTTCTGATGGCTTTTTATTCCATGTGAGGTTAAGCTCTTGTGCCATGGCATTTTTGTGTCGATTAGAGAGGGAAGGAAGAACTTCTAAAGCATTACTGTTTTCTCAATAATTTTAAATACATATTAAGAAAAATATTCTACATAAAGTGACTGAAACTACTTCAACCACTTCTGACTTTTTTTAATCATTCATGTACATTTATAAGACAGTTAGCTTAACTTTGTCTCATTTAAAAAAAAAAATTATTGCAGTTACACAGATGCACTGTGTAGAAAAAACATCCTCAGACCAATCTATGTTTCCAGACCTAAAACATAAATATATATGGTTTATTGCTACAACCATTTTTCTATTAAGCAGTACAGCGTTTGTTCAGTATATTAGTATTCATGTGTATTTACATTATTTCATTAATGATAACTCAGTATGGCTTCCATTTTTCCTTATTCTTTCCTGAGCATAGTGCCTAAGCAATAACCCCATGCGGGATTTATAAACACAGGGTTGTAGATTTTACCTATAGCAGTACACTTATTTGCTGCTGCTGAAAGCCAGGAACAAAAACAAACTAAGAAAAACATCAAATTTAATCACAATAACTTCTTTTTTTTTTCATGAGAATTTTTAGGAAGTAAGGTATTTTACGGCTGTCATAAGAGACTTCACCTATAAAAGGCTGAGATGCCTGCATTCATGCAGTACATTTGCTGCACCTTCCATTGCCTGGAGCAACTCCCTATATACAAATTTTTATTTAAAAAAAAAAAAACACCCTGAAAAGCAGAATATAAAATTCTGTATGTTCTTTAGCATTGCTACAGGGGTTAAATTGTTAATGCTTTACTTTCACTCCAGTTTTTTATCAAACTTTCTTTTTTCTCTCCCTGGGGATAAACAAATGGACAGCTTTCCTCTCTAGTATTCCTCCTTCCATTACCATCACAGCAGAACGCATCTGAGACTATAATAATTCAGTGATGAAATACAAAATGTCGCAATGCCATCTCTCTTAAAGTGAACTGAGATTTTGTTATGCCATTTTAGGTGCACTAATAGCTCCTAAAGTCCCATGGAGTATCTTAATGTGAATTTAATGAGCTGATAGCATACAAATGACAGTACTGTGAGGGTGAAGGTGACATAACCTTTTTCCTTCTATTTGATGTTTGTCTTGAAAAAAATACAGATCTTTTCAAAATGTACTGCATTATTTCAAAGTACTGCATCATTCAACAAGGAGGCTACCATTGTTTTATCATTTAAAAGCCCCTTTTTGCTCTCTTCATAGCACAAGAAACAAAAGCACTTTTTAGTTCACCATTAAGGTAATTAAAAAATCTAAAAACTTTCTCTTTCACCACAGCACCAATACATGGAAATACATATTGCCAATACATGATGATTATGGCCATATTGTGATGTGCATATCCAGTGAAAAAACATCATTTTTATCACGCGTTCACACCAGTATATTGAACCAGTAAAACCGTGCATGAATCACGTGGAAATTATCCATCTTTATTTTCTGGGTGTCATCATTTTTTTTTTTCCTATCAAGGATAATGCTAAGAGGTCTACTCATCATTGCTGACTCCCAAACTCCATGTGTCATTACCAGAGCTTTGTCATTTATAACAAGTTGCCTCCCTTCGCTCAACAGTGTCACACCCCATTGTGCACCCAAATCCTAACCACCTTCTGTGCGGTAATGAACTGTGATCCTATCAGCACTAGCCTGGATCAGCTCTGATGCCGTCGCACACAAGGGAGGAAAGGACCGATGGTAAAAGATAAATATATTGGTAATCAGATAGCAGCAGATGTATAGAAAATTTAACTGGCAGATTAAGGAGGTAACCAAATGTATGAGGTTATTACAGTTTGCCAGAGTGTAGCAATGTAGCTTTTCCACTGTATTTTGACGTATTCTTAAAACCTTTAATTCAAGCTTAAGAAATGGCATCTCAGGGGATCTTTTTTTTTTCCCGTAACATAAACACTTAGAGACATACATGGCAGCCAATGATCTGATCACTTCTATGCTACATATTTTGCAACTCAAAAAGAAACATTATTAACTTTCACTTCTCTTTCACCAGATATTACAAACATATTCCTCCTAAACAATGTATAGATGACAAAAGTTATTATTTAAAACTTCATCATGAGCAGGACTTATGTCTTTTAATTTTATTCTGATTAGACAAATTTAGTTCAATCATCAAGGATTTATTGGTTTGTTAACTTTAAAACATGGGCAGGACAGATTATGAATTAGTTTTGAGGATGGCATATTTTCTGTATTTTCTTACAGTCCCAAAGCTGTTACACACAGTATGTAAGATAAAGTGAATTACATTTATACAAGTTATATCTTCCACCAGTAGAAATGATAATGTTTACATGAGAAAGATGTACCTTCAGCTGCGTTTGACAAAGGAAAAATAAATAAATAAAAATAAGCAGCTTACACATTTCAAAAAGTTGGAATTTTGGCAATGCACAAAATTTGTTTAGAAAAACCTTTTTGTTGCCAGGTGACAAAGCAAAACATATCACATATGCTTAACAACCAGTTTGTACATATTTTGTCTTTCCAAGGTTTCTAGGGCTGGTCAGGCACAATGATGCATTACAGCTGAAGGAGCTTCCTGCAGGGACAAATGTTTGTCTCTCTCCAAAAGAATTTTCCTAATCCTTAAGAAAAACAACTCAATATTTCTCATTGCTTAATGGTTGAGTAAGGATTAATTCTGTTCAAAATTCATCGTATTACGAGTCATAACATATATACTGTTGTATGAGGATACATACTACTGTGGGTTCGGTGCATCTTATTTGTTAGCATTTCATGGTATAGTACAAGCAGTAGTTCTGCTAATACATACTGATTTCTTACAATAGTCTGATGTCTTATCCCTTTTCTACTGTCAGACAATACCACAAGCATTATAAAAACATATGGATGACTAATGTGTTAAAACTTATATGTCCTACTACTTACAAAAGCCACTGTTACTATAGTTCAAGCACCTTAGGATCTCTGATGTTTCCATTTCATCAACATTTTATTCCACTGATGAATACTAAGATCATAGAGGAAGACGATGAGAGAGCAGAAAAAACTCCAACCATCCTGCTCTCAGATTCCCCTGAAACTGCCCACTGTCACCAGAAGCCCATCCTTCCCATCTTGAAACTCAGGTCTTCATGTGAACATTTACACATATCCATGGCCTGTAGTTGGAGTTACCAGGCTTCACACATATGAAATTAACTGTAGGGGCAATTCTGAATATATTACCTTCTCTTGGACCAGTCAACAACTATGCAATAAGTCATGGTGCTGCTTGTGTTATAATGATCATCAGTAATCAAATTCAACTGTATATTCAGCCCGTTTGCTCACTTAAAGTCGGGATATTAAAAGGCAAAAAAGAGTCAGGTTTCCAAGATCCCATGTTCTGAACATACAATATGGAACAGAGCAGACAGGTTCTCTGCATTCAAGCATTCCATCCTAGCTGCAATTGCGTTGTGCCATTGTGCAAATTTTAATCCCAAGCTCTCTTGGAAAAAGTTTTTTATGTTCATGACTATATACTCCAAGTATTATGAGGTGCTTTTTTTTTACATTCCAATTTTTAGTGTCCCTCAAAGGAAAATTCAGCATGACTCATGAGATTAAAATGTTGGTTGATATTTTTATTTTTTTTCTAATTACAGTTGTCGGTAGAAAGTAATAAATCAGTTTTCAACTAGCATCACTGATTCATTTAGAACAACAAGCCATCATTTCATTATTTCTATGGCATGGAGAGGCTGCCCTCATGTCCTCTGCACACCCAACTAAGCATCAGCTTTTATATAGGTTGAGTTTGGTAACATTATTTTTTTTTTCTCTCCACACCAATTTTTACAAGTTTGCCACCCCTTTCCTCAGACCTACTACACCTATTCCTGCTTACCCTGGGGAAAAAAAAAAACAAGCACACAGAGAAAACAACATTGAAAGTTTTTTCTGCTCTCTATTGGAGAATATAACTTCCTGAGTTAGATACCTGGTAGGAACACTTGTGCCTGCAAATTCCAGGTTGCTCTTCCGGACAGTAAATCATGCATGCCAGCAAACCAGTTTCCTAGAACCCTCATCAAAAAACAACAACAAAGGGCTACAATGATAGCAAAATCCAATTTATTTAAAAGAAAAAAGAGACCATATACAAAACCGTTCTGCATTACTGTCCAGATGCACTATGCCTCTACTTCCAGCCATTAATATTATTCACTGGCCTCTAAGACTTTGCCTTTTCATTGCAGATTATACCCCATTGCAGAACAAGGCACCCACTTACACAGTGTAAACTTACACTGTGTGATATGATCCCAGATGAGGTATTGCCTCAAAGAGAAAATGAAAAATATTCCATGCATTTTAAATACGAATCAAAGATCATAAGTTACACAAATGTGTAATGCATTTTTGTTATTCACTGTCAGGAAAGAAGAACAAAACTGGCAGCTATAGCTATTGTATAATAGTAATTATTGAGAGAAATAATTATACAAAAACCTGTTCAGGATGGAATGACTCAAAGTGAGAAGAATTTAAAATGATAGCTAGTATTTCAGAAAACCCCACTCTATGACACCAGTCAGCAAAATCAGGCAAATAAATATATCTCCTACAATCTTTCTACCCTCTGAAGTTTGTAAAAGGTGGACAAAAAACAGCTGTTCTTGCTTGGTGGGGTCCAGCTGCAGGGATTCCAGGGTAGGCTGGTTTACTGGGGAGGGTCCCAGCTGCCCGGGGCTCTCCACAGCATCAGGGCACAAGGACTCCTACACACAGGAAAGCGGGAAGGCCTAACAATTTTATTCTGAGCAGACTGTAATCATTTATTTATACTTATATGCATTCAATAATATCCATCCTCCTTCAGCCTCAGGCAGGTTTAGAAAATTAAAATATTAGAGGTGAGAAATGGAGTGAGACATTGTGATAGATCCAGGTAGCCCCACAGCTCAGGGGGCCAGCCTGAATTGTCACCTGCATCTCTAAGACCATTTCTGCCTGTACCCAAAAGCTAAAACTTCTTGATCAAGATGTTTTCATCTGCGGTTCTGACTGCTGCAACTGCCCTCATGCCATCACCCTGATGCCTACATCACTCCTTGATGAAACACGCAGTCACTGAAATTACCATCCTTGAAAAGTAAAGGAAAACTCACCACATATACCCTTATTTGCTGAATCTCCTTCTGGCTTTCCCACACTACATTCAAGCTTCTTGTTCTTCCTTCTGTTCCAAATCTTGCTCAAAAAACCTTTCCCTATTTTCAAAACTTCTGCTTCTGTCATGTCCCATCCCTCCTCTCACCAAGTTTTTAAACCTCTCTCTTCATTTCCAACAACCGAACACCTTGGTCAAAGTCCTTCTCTAGATAATGGGTTATTCATTATGCTCAGATAAAGAATATAATGATCCTTAATTTATCTCTATTAGCTGCAAACATTTCTTCAGTTATTCATTCTAACCTGTTATATCATCACATATCCATGTTGCTATTTTGTTTCCCACTGTATCACATCTTATTTCAGATTAGTGTGACTCAGTTGAGGATTACAGGCTTTTTACATGTACTGTGAACACACATTTGAATACTGCAAGTTAAATGATACATGCTATGAAATAAAAGTATTATCGATTGCCTAGGACAACAATTTAGCAACAAGGAGAAAACAGACAACAAAATAGTACTTCAGTTTATATTAAAAGTTTCTCTCTGCATAGAGCACTCTTACAGGCAAAGCATCACAGGCATCGTCTTGTATTAGTAGTAACTTTTCAACATATGTATTCCAAGAGCTTTGAAAATCAGCTACTAACTAAGGTTTATCTTCTAATACATCACCGGTCCATCAAAACTTTCTGTGTAAATTACACATTGCTTCTAGAAAGACTTTAGACAACCTAGGCTTTTCATGAAATACCTAAAGCACCACTTTTCAAAGATCAGTAAAGAGCAAATTATTTTGTGTTGCTGAGTCCATTTACATTATAAACAACCAGATTCTACCTTCAGTCATGGTCCTACCACTGGATCCTCATTTACATCTGTACTAAGCTTGTTCCAGACAAGGGAAAAATGAAATCTCTGGCCTTTACATAACTGATGCCACAATTAAATCATATGTTGAACAACTTACATCAACTTACTTTCTAGTGAGTTTACTGTTGAAAATTTTTTGTCACATTACTATTTTAACTTCACTCTGCAGTCATCAAACATATAATCTGTTTGTCAAGAGTTTCTCTTTCAGTTTTGAGGTATACAAGATGGAAACTGCGTGATCAAGGTCTCAGGAAATACTGCAGAGAGGATTAGTCCATCAGCTCTTACCCCACAGATGCTCTCTTGACTTCTTTTCATGGACCATTTCATTGCAAGGTTTGAATTTTAGGTCTGGTTCACAATTGTGAACACTACAAAATTTATTCCCTGAAATTCTGATTCCGGTGAAAGTGCAGTAAAAAAGATGACAGGGCTTCAGGATATAAGTGAAAAGGGCAGAAGACAGAAAAAGACTGTTCTACTGACAAACAAATTATTGACTGTGCAACTTACCCTATGAAAAAAGTTGCTTTTTCTGAAAAGAAAAAATGTTAAAATTATTTAATAAAGTTTGCACAGGCCTGCGGTTCTAAAGCCCAGCCTAGCTCAGAAACATGACAAGGTTGGTTTTTTTTTGTGCAAGAGGGAAGAGTAACTTAAGGAATTCATAGGATTTACAGTTAATTCTACCAGTTCTTTCAGTATTCAGATACTGTATTTATTTGTTCAATGCACATCATCAGCTCACTGTGCTGTTTCTAATTAAATTAGCTTCTATTATAGAGTTCTTCAGTGTTACAGTACTGTAGGAAACAAATAACAGTGCCATAAAACTAAAAGCCCACTATGGACTCAGATAGTTAAATAGCTGCCCAAAATTTAAATTAGGATGGTATTTGAAAGAAAGTAATAATGTATGTATTTTCAGGTTTAGGTCCTGAATGTGTCCCACAGTGTTGTTTTCTGTAATGGTTTTACCCTCAAGGCACCTCTATAAGAGAAGGTGATGATATTACCCCAGATTTAGGGATACACACCTGAAACACAGAGTACAGCTGATTTGCTCAAGGTGACATGTGGAGCCTATGACAACCCTGGGATGTAGCAACAGATATCCCACATCTTACTCAAATATCCTGCCCCTGGGACTAGCTGTCCTTATTGTGCAAATGAGGCTCTCCTGGAAAAATTGCAGGGGATCCTTTTTAACAGCATAGGCAAAATCAGGGAAAATACTTGTATTCCTACAGAGTCAAACCCCTCCATTCAGGGGAAGGCAAGGTGAGAGAAAAGGAGCCCCTTGGAAGACCCCATGAGAGATTCTCTGAGGTCTCAAGATTATGAGCTCCATTTAACTTTCTAAATCTTGCCAAAAAGTAAGAAGCACGTTGGCTTTTCACTACTTCAGCCGCTCTTTTGTCTGCCGTGCACCTGAATGGAAGAAAATGCAAGTATTTTTATTTGACTTTTGTTGGGGAAAAAAAAAAGTGACTTATATATTTGGGAAGGTGAAGTTTTCATTCCAAGGAGTCAAGTTGTTAAATTCTGTACCCCAAGCCAGGAACTCTCACACTGTGGGTTACAAGGTCATCAATGAAACTGTTAGCAGTATTGCTATTCCCACTGCCTTTGTTAGGGTTAACACCTTCTGCAAAGCACAATCAACTTTTAAGGCACAATATAAAACTTTATAGTACTCGCAATTAGTGCCAACAGTGGTAGTTTCTGTGATTTCTACTAGAGCCTTAGTTAGGGACCATAAATTCCATTTCACTTGTGTCAGCCATCTATCAGATAATAACTACTGTTTCCTGCTACCTACCTGGACTGGCTGCAGCATGAAGCTGCAATTGCCATCAAACACTGCTTATTCTTACAACCTATCATAATAGACATGTATTAGCAGGTTATAGCTTACTATCAGGGCACAGACTTCTTATGAATGCTGTTGTGCATATTTTATTATCACATTGAGCTAAGTTGCTTGGTAAACTTTGCAAAAAAAAATTAATGACACTAGCATAGCAGTGAATGGGATTTACAACTTATGCTTCCGAGCACCTTTACTGCACAAAAACTGTTTATTACCACAAGTTTTCCCTTTGTATGCTGTGTTTACTTGTTTCCCAGCAGGGTCTGCTGATGTTAATGGACTCACAGCAGTACATTCTACTTCTGTTATTACAGGTTTAATTCAGTCATTAACATTTCATTAATGGACTGGCCTCCTAGCTGTTTGAATGGCTGTCTAGATATTGATGAGCTTTCTAGTATAGAAAACTCTTATTTAAGGCAGACTTTTAAAGATTTATTAAAATGCTAGTGAATCTTCATAACATTCTGTCATTTGTTTTAGAAGATAAAAGTCAAATCTTTGAACAAATTTTCATTGCAAAAATTTTCAGCATCTGAATATAAAATAAATTCCATGCAAAAATCATGAAGAGAAGAAAGAAGATTCCAGTTACATCACCTGGATAGAAGTCTTCAGTTCCTGCCTTAAAACCATTGTGGCTCAGCACTGCCAAGTCTGCTCTCATCTTGGAAGGAATTATTTTGGTGGGATACAAATTGGATTCTCTTTTCCACCTCATGAGGGTGCTCTGCAACTCCACTAGCTCACATTTTCAGACTATGAACTGGAATTTGTAATCCTTCCCGCAACATATTCCATCAGGAACAGCCTCACTGGCACCAGTGGAATTAGTCAAACTCAAGAGACTGCTCAGAATAGCAAAGCAGTAGTTTTGGGGATCATAGATATTATAACTTACCACAGTCTTTAGACTTCAGCAATTTTCTAGCTATAACAGTGTAGTGGAATCTAGTTATGAAACAATCTAAGTAATATCTGTACCCCAGTGGAAGGTAAGTGTCCTTATGAAATAGCTAAACAGAGTTACAAGGTGCTTCCTTTTACTGCATCTCTGTTTTCTCCCCATTAAAAGGAAAGCATATTTTCAGGCACCACAGAGAATTGAAACATACTGCATCATATCTAATACAAGTACTATGTAAAAATTACTAATTTGGTATCACAATTATGCTTGCAATAGAAAATTATTAAGCAATGTCATATTGCACAGTAAATGAAACTTATATTGATCTAATAAAATGTATTTCAATTGCATTACAATAACTTTATCATATTCTTTAATGGTACCCACAGTTAACAAAAATAAGGTACAGTGAGGAAAAACACTGTTGATGAGTACCCTATACTACAATATTAGGTCACAATAGATATAATTTGTGAGGTTACTTATGTGCTTTTTTACACTTATGAACACCTGCAACTTATATTTGTTTTTGTTAAGACAATGAGATGTTAAAAAGTAGAAGCAGGATTAGAGGATAGTAAACAAAATCCCTAGTGTAAATTCCCTGGATAAATTCATCACTATAGATGCCTTTGACTCCCGCTTTAGAAAGTGAATGATGAATATTATTGATCCTAAATTCATATTTTTTTCTTAGGGATCATACTAGCTGAGTCAAGTCAGGAATATGCCAGGATGACATGAAAATAGATCTCTTATTAGAAAACTTGAAGCTTATTATCTTTATAAAAGTAGCTATGTTTGAGAAATCAGAGGACAAGGGGTGCAAAGAAGAAGGAAGGACACTGTATTTTAATAAAAATATGTTCAAACATTTTTCTCCTTTGTAAAACTATCGCAGCCCAGAAAGTATGAACTATATATTTACCACAGGGGAAGGAAAAAAAAAAGGAAGAAAGAAAAAAAAAGAAGAAAAGAGAAAGAATTAAGAGAAAGGACGCCAAGTCCTCATCTAAACATTTTCATCTAGGTTTCTTTTGTCTGTCAGGGTAAATAAAATGAAGAAACAAACCACAACTAGAGGGGAAAAAAATAAAAAGAGTCAGCTAAAATGTCATGACTTGCTTCTCTGCAGGTGTCAACTTGACTTCACTGAAATGGCATACAACTTTGATTTTCTCATCAGGAAATAATGTTTATTCCCTCTACCAGACATAGCAGATAAGAACATACTGTGTGTAACATTGCATATTTTGGTGTTGTGGATTTCTGTGTATAACTATTCTTGAGACATGCTAAAAATATTTTGTGTGCTTTGTCTTGACTTGTCATTAATTATGAAATAGAGCTGTTATTTTTTCATTAAACTGGCAGTCTTAATAATTTAAACACTGGTCTTTAAGACACTTACTGTATATTGATGATCTTCACAGGAAGAAAAGAGAACCTCCCAATTATATTATATCTTGAACTTTTTTGTTCTTTTTTAATGCTTTGCATGACATATCATCCATTACTATATGCCTATATTATTTTAGCATGCCAGACAACATTTCTCTACATTTGATCTGTCAATGAGAATTTAGGTGGCTTTTATTCCTATAGCCAGTATTTCCATTTAGGGGAAACTCATACTTTCTGAATGTTCAAGTGTACCTCATGCGCAAAACTTCAATTTACTCCAGGAAACGAGGTAGGAAATAACCTTCAAAGTTGTTTCATGTATGTGTGTGGCAGTTTATAGTGAACCACTAGTACATTTGGATGACAGTCGTCTTGCACCTGAGCAGTATCTGACACGCCACAGTTTTTGTTTTAAAGTTAAGAGACATATGAAAGAGTTTGGAAGCTGCAGCTTGACTTCAATAAAAAAAGCCTTCTTAGATAATTTGGACAAAAGAATGTGGCTGCTCTGTGGTGTCAATGGCTGAAAAGGAAGGTTTTGGAAAATTTGTTGGCAAACCACTGAGCTTAGTTAACACCTAGCCTTTAACATTGATTACGTTGTGTTGGGTCTTACATGGGAGTGGTTAAGGACCATCTCATTCCCTTCAGACATGTGACTCAAGGACTGATGTTGATATAATCAGCAACATTGAAAACAATTGCTCTACCATCTTATCACAACTTTGATTTAGTATCTAGATCTCCCATACCCCTCTGAAAACAAGAAAACGGTTACAAAATTTTTAATGAAAATTTTTCCGTTCAACTACTATTACAACTTTTTTGGAAGGGGATGATTCTGGCGTTTTCCTCCTCAAAAGCTGGACAATTCACACTCCTGGGAAGCCCCTTAGTAAGCTTCAATCTTTGAAAACAATTCTGCACAGTTTTCTATGAACAGAAAAATGGATTTAATTATCTTGAATGAATCTACATGGATTTCATGATCACAAACCCTGCAAGTTTGACCCCATCCCCACAGAGCATACCCTAAATTACCTCTAAAGGTATCTGGTGCATAATTTGAGATTAACTTTTTGCATTACCTGTGGAAAATCGGTGACATCCTTTTCATTTCTGCTTAACTGTGAAGTTGTCATCTTTGTAAACAACTACTTCCTTAGGTGGAATGTATTAAAAGCATAAAAGTGATTTTAAAAATTCAAGTCCTTTTAATATCAACAATGAAAACAGCTTTGAAGCTAGAACCTGACACAAAAATTCCAGCAATTATTCATCCAAACTCAAACCAGAACAAATATAGCAGGAACAAAGCCATAAGGTAATACCCACTCTCTCCTAACCAGGAAACTCATCCTTAGCTACCAGAAGGACAGCATTCATTGCAGGGTTTTAAAGACCATTCTAGCATTTTTTGTCATGAAAAACAGTGTAATTTACACATCATCCTCACCAACACAGTTCCAGTTGACCCTCAGAAAGTATTTCTTTAGACTTTCCTGTCTTTTGGTTTCATCTCTAGAAGAAATACAGACTTGCTTCAAAACTATTGTTTTTCTAACCAATTAAGGGTTCAGCCTGTTTCCCATCCCTGAAATGGTGACCACCAGCAATTAATTTACAAGACTACAAGAAGCATATGTAGATATTCAGATTTCAGGAATTTTTATAACAGTCAATTAAAACTTTCAAAACCAAATTAATAGATTTTTTTTTCTCTTAGAAATAATTTTCCTGCCAAAAAAAAAAAGGCTGAATTGCAGAAGAAGATTCTAAAAATTGAAATGGTTTATATACGTAGGAATAATACATTGTGTCTAAAAAGGAAACAATGGCTTAATAATCTCTGAAACCTAATCCCAGGATAGACGTGATTTGCATTGGTGGGTTTATCAAATCCGTTAATCTCTTGACCCTCACTCAATTACACTGCAAAACAATGAAGCAAGAACTATTTCAAAATACCACCCCCAAACTCGGAACAAACTCTCAACTTGTCACAGTCTTTCTGTGGTAAAACTAGACAAAAATCAGAGATATGGGGAGTCAGTTGATGTTTATGACCCACGGTTATGTGTTACTTAAATGACACTTATGCTCATTTTACACAGCACAACAGTAGCAAGATTACAAAATATTAACTTCAAACATCACATAAAGTATGAATAATCTTTATGGCTACAATTTTTTAAAATGCATCGTATTTCTTTCCCATATATGTCCTTGTAGCCTCATAAAACAAACTGTTTCATTATATGATTATGGGTTTGTGTACACATATCACAAAATGTAAGCTAGTGCAAAAAAGTAAGAAAACAGATTTTGACATTGGAAAATTATTTTTCCACTCTCCTGTGCCTTTGGATCTAAAGACAGAGCTACTCAGATGTTTAATCTGGCTTGGGGCCCGGACTGCATACCATGGTGAGAGATGCCAAGAACAGTGATGCCACATGAAACAGAAGTTATCTTCTACGAACTCAAAATGATCACAGGGCAATTTGTATTTTAATTTGCATAAAGAACAATGTCATTTAGTTTTCTTGTCTGATCAGGAGTGATTTTGGTTTGGACAACTAAATTTTGTTCTTATTAATAAGATGTAGGAGATTTTGTGATCACTTCACTACACAGTATGTGGCAACCCTTCAACGCCACGTCCACTGAAATGCATGGCCCTGCCTTCCCTTAGCATGCCTTTCAGTCCTTCACTTCGCTAGAGGGTCACAAATTGCAGTGAACAAACATTAAATATATTTCTTGCTTATGCAGACAAACTCTTAAGTGTTGAAATCTAAACATTTATAAAAGCAACACTCTTAAACCAGTCTGCGCTTTATTACTAGGTAAAACTGTCTAAGAAACACTGTCTGATTCTGCCTTTCATTGTAAAGTAGCCATACACTGCCACCCTTCTAATTAATCCACAATTCATATTGCTATCCTTGTTCAGTTTACTAGCTTCCAAAAAGTTAGATTATTTCAGATGCACTGTATGTATAAAATGGTAGAAAAGCAGTTACAACAGAAAATTTATATAGAATCATAGAATAGTTAGGGCTGGAAAGGACCTTAAGATCATCTAGTTCCAACCCCCCTGCCATAGGCAGGGACACCTCACACTAAACCATGCCAATCAAGGCTCTGTCCAACCTGGCTTTGAACACTGCCAGGGATGGAGCATTCACAACTTGTTTGGGCAACCCATTCCAGTGCCTCACCACCCTCACAGTAAAAAACTTTTTCCTTATATCTAAACAAAACTTCCCCTGTTTAAGTTTGAATGCATTACCCCTTGTCCTACCACTACAGTCCTTAATGAAGGGTCCCTCTCCAGCATCCTTGTAGGCCCCCTTCAGATACAGGAAGGCTGCTATGAGGTCTCCATGCAGACTTTCTCAGCCTGTCTTCATACAGGAGGTGCTCGAGCCCCCTTACCATCCTTGTGGCCCTCAAATATCATGAAAATACATTTATAACACAGAAAAACAAAAACCAACTCAACTTTTCATTATTATTCCAAGATAAAATTCCTCCCTACTTCTGTGAATACCCAGAGTCACATTGCTCTGGCTGGGGAAGAAAATGAAGACTTTTGGAGGGCACCATGCATGTCTCAGCAGTAGTAAAAATCAATTTTTCATTATTAAACATAGTACTATTAGCAGCTATTTCTCTTTTGGAGTACACAAAACAAGCGAGTTTATTTAATCACATCCCTGATCACTAATTACTGCCTTCTGATGATTCCTGTCTCACAATACAAGCCTAAGCATCCCAGATACACTGGTCAAACAGTTATTTCATGTTTGTTTGCCCCATGTGAATCCAACCATTTTCAGACTTCTTTTCTCTGTAGCTGAGGGTCCATACTGACAAACTGCAAAACTCCCCTCATTTAAATGTCAGTAACTGCTTTGCAAATAAAGTAAAATGCTGTATCTATATTTCCATTTGAAACCTCTCTCTCCTACTTGTTCAACTTGACTTCAGGTTCTGTACAGGGAGACCTTGCTAATTACTAGAACTCAGGCAATTACACTCTGCAATGACTTTTCAGTATTTTCCAAGCTCTACAGTCTTACTGGTTATTAACATTATTCACTGCAACAAGGTAAGATCCTACAGTTGCAATCAATTATCACAGAGAAATAAGTTCCACTTATTGAAATTATCATTCTATTTTCAGTGTTCAATAGTAGGTCTTTCTTTGAAAATTATTTCCTGTGAACAAAATGACACAGGAGTCAGTCGCATGAAAAGTAATACTTCACCAAATGAAGTGTTCATATTATTGAAACATAATACTGGGATATGTTTGAGCTTGGAAGAGGTACATCAGATAATCTGTTCAGTGGTCATATGAAAATTTTGAGTACTAAAGGTGGGATATACAGCTACTGTGGGAGATGGGAATTAAAGGAGTTTTCCCTATGATGCATGAAAAGTAGCTTATTGGTACTTTTACACTCATGCCTCAAGAATCATAGAATCGTTAGGGTTGGAAAGGACCTTAAGATCATCTAGTTCCAACCCCCCCTGCAGGGTTGGACAGGGCAGGGACACCTTACACTAAATCATATCACCCAAGGCCTCGTCCAACCTGGCCTTGAACGCTGCCAGGGATGGAGCATTCACAACCTCCCTGGGCAACCTATTCCAGTGCCTCACCACCCTAACAGGAAAGAATTTCCTTCTTATATCCAACCTAAACTTCCCCTGTTTAAATTTTAACCCATTACCCCTTGTCCTATCACTACAGTCTCTAATGAAGAGTCCCTCTCCAGCATCCCTATAGGCCCCCTTCAGATACTGGAAGGCTGCTATGAAGTCTCCATGCAGCCTTCTCTTCTCCAGGCTGAACAGCCCCAACTTCCTCAGCCTGTCTTCATACGGGAGGTGCTCCAGTCCCCTGATCATCCTCGTGGCCCTTCTCTGGACTTGTTCCAACAGTTCCATGTCCTTTTTATGTTGAGGACACCAGAACTGCACACAATACTCCAGGTGAGGTCTCACAAGAGCAGAGTAGAGGGGCAAAAAGAAGAGCAAACAGTCCAACGGATGAAGGATTTTCATGATATTGTGGAACTTGGTCAACATTCAGATAATATGGGAAGAAAGAGAACAAAAGTTAGCATATGATAATTATGCTCATTACTATCATCTGACACCTTGCAAAAAACCCAATCCCAATCACACAGAAGCAAACAACCAAACACCATCTAAAAGTAATACAAGGAGTTTGCATCTCACATGCAGTATCTATCCACTTATTCACCTGAAAATATTTCCATTTCAGTGTACTTTTGAATTTGGTAGAAATATTTAAATTGTTTGAAGTAGATGACATAAACTTTTCCTGATTTGGACATACTGAAGGACCTCCCAGCACATTTAAAAACACCCTATAAGCAAGTACTGGCTTCAGGCACTCCTATTTCCTGCAACTGCAGGGTTTAAATAGACAACAGGATGGGGCACACCTGTCACATCAGATGAACATGGTCTACTCAATACTTATGTGTCCTTGTCCAGTGAAAGATGACTCTTGCATGACACAGAAATAGGGGTTTAAACAAAAATAACACATAAGGAGGTTATTTTACAAGCAGTATTTTCATAGATAGCGTCAAACAGTTTTCTGCAACTGGATCTTAGATAAAATAATCAGGTACTTCATGATGTCACAAGTGCTATGGGTTCTCAGTTCCATATTGTAACTACTGCTCTGACCTTCCAGCTCTAACACCCAATGCAATCATTTTCATCATTCAAAGCAGACACAAACATAAGTGTCTTTGCATGGTATCATTCTGTAATGTTCTCAATAGGTGTGAAACACGGGAAAGATTTAAGGCTGTAGAAAAGTGGATTCATTAGAAAAATGTACAGCTGCACTTCAGAATTGTTCATTTCTGTTTTCTTAAAAGTACTTACAATAAGAAAAAAGCAATCAGAGGAAAATGAAAGAGTGGTACTGTCATTTAGTGGATAACTATGCAACCTTCTTGAGATAATAAAATTTAAGAAAGCAACTAAAGTGGAAAAGAATTACTGATTGGTTTAGTGTATGTTGAAGCTATTATGGCATTTAATATTTTTCCTACAAATAAGTGGAAATATAAACTGAGCATCAGAAGACATCAGAGCAGATGATAACCTTCCAGTCTGCACCACCATATATTACAGCCATACATTCCCCTAGTGCTGCTTCCTTAATCTGCACTGCTGCCAGTCCCCATGGCCATGCTTGTGCTGGGCATCACAGACCCCATTCCTCTCTGGAAGGATGCAGGAAATGCTCAGCCAAGTGCTATAAAGGGAACTCCACCACCTCTTGATGTGTGAGCACCGGGATTTATATGAGGAGCAAACACCAGCAAGCAAACACAGCTGTTCCAGGCATTAAACAGCTTTTCATCCCTGAACACTTCAAGGCCTCCAGAAAGACACTCTGGGAGGTTGCAGAGCACCGCGCAGGTGTAGAGGGACTATTTTAGCATTTTAAAATGTTTCTCAGCCTCGGGGCTGCATATTACAATCAAGTTTCACTTCCTATCACATTACCTCTTTTCCTTTGTACAGAACCGTCTTGCAGGTTCATATACCCTGTCTTCAAGGTTCAAGGCAAATGCACAAGACATTTCCAAAGCCATGGGAAATGTGCTTGGTTTTGCAAAGCCTTTCTATACTGTTTTAATGAAAACTCACTATGGTTATAATGAAAATAAAATACGTTCAACAGAACCTTAGCAAGAAATACAGAAGGGGGGAGGGGGAAGACATTAAATGTGAAGTTTGACCAGTATTAGTGTAACACATGACCACAGCATATAAGTTTAAATACCAAATAACTTTCTCACCATCAGATTGCCAGGAAGAGTTAAAATTCAAGTCTCCTGTCTGGAAAAAGTATTACAGGACTATATTCTGAATTTTGCACAGGGTTTTTTTGTTACAAATTAGATACATCACAGTATTTATTGAGATTCCTCTTGTGTGATAACAGTTTGTGGTATTTCACAGGATAAATAATTGTATTGTTAACTGTATTTGTATAGGAGGTCTCAATACCAAGTGGTTCATTCAACTGACAAGTTGTTTCAGGTTATAAAAATGCGTGACATAACAGTCAAAATGATAAAAGTCAAAGGATCAGAAGTTCTAGGTTGGACAACACCTGAGATAAATCCAGGTTACCCAATCTAAGCATCATTTAAATTCAAAAACCGTTTGAAATAAAGAGGTGGAAATTTCCATGTAAAGTATTTTCCAAGCAAAATCCAGGACAGTGAAGCTTACTGTTCCTTTATTTCCTACACGGCCCAAGACATCTCAATCTTCTCATGTTATCCAAATATAATAAAAGATTAATATCCTTTTAAAATAAAATGATATAAAAGTATCTGGAGCTAAACACATGAAATTATTCATCCTGGCTATGCCTCTCGAAGAACGTATGAGCAGAGAAAGTTCAATACTTTTTTTAAAAGTATATTCTTTGGAAAATATTAACAAGTGAAGACTCTCAGAGTATATTTGACTTCTAAATAAATTGCTTTCTTTTTTGGAATTGCTGAGAAGGCAGACAGTCTTTGTGAGGTCATTGAGACTTACTGATTGCACAGTGTTATGGAAAATTAGGATACTTATTCGGGAACTAAATATGGATTCTAAGAGCATTCAGTGAAGTCACACTTTTGAGCATTTTGGAGCTGGCCTATATTTTTAAAGAAAATGTTGAGACACTGAGCAATAACTTTTGGAAGAACAAGAATTTTATCATGTCCTTCACAGCAATTAAAGACAATTCACAGATTCTGCAAAAGATAATTTGGGCAGGGGGGAGGTTGGCTAGACTTCCATTTTTTCCTGTAACATGGTATCATTTTGCAATCCACTCAACATACTTAGGGTGCCCCCAATTCTTGTCAGCTTTGACTCTGAGGTATCTAGAGGACAAGAAGTGGGTCGCTGGGATCAGGTCACTGGGATTGTATTTGCCCCATCTGTATACCTCTCACCACTATGTCAAGATAAAGACAGCTTAAAGAGAAGGGACAAAAGAACAGGATATGTATATATATAAACACTTTCTCTGTTTTAGTGTAATTGTTAGAATTTAGTGAACATTCTCTCTAAAATTAATCCTCATACATTTTATCAGGGTCAGTTTATTTCCCAAGTTTGCCTGTCTGAGTTTCAGCAGGACATTGAACTGTTTATATTTTTGTTCAGGTCTTTGATATTCACGACAATAATAACATAAACTGACTAAATAATGACAACTTTCCCTCATATTTTTTTTTTAAACCCTACATAGCAAGCCGTTTTGAACTAAAACAACTGCTATTGCTATCAATTTAAGTAATCACTTCCCCAGCTGACAGATGCAAAGCTCTCTGTTCACATAATGACTTTTCCAGCTGACAAGAGTCAGGGAACAGGAAGTGTTTGTGGGGATAAGTGTTTGGGAATTAGAGGACAGCCAAAGTTTGCGGCTACCTGTATTATCTGAATGAGGTTAGTTTACTTTTACTGTCAGATTCTACCTAAAATCAGCATAAATAAACACTTAACTATATATTTAGTACAGCAGTATACTTTCTTATAGTATTAGGCAATTTTTAAAGTTCTTTTCTGTTTGAGAGCAAAATCATTGAATCAGCCAGTAGCTGCAGTTTTCAACAGTGCTTTTATAGGGCAAGGAGAAATGGTACATTGCTGTATTTTTTCTGTCTGTGCTTAAGCCAAACCTGTTCCCTGATTTTCAGCAGTGTTGGAAATGCACTACAAAAAAAGAACACCTCTTTTTCAGTAACATGGCCCTAGTAGAGAACTGCAAACTATGTGCTATATTCATATGATTCACTGTCTTACAAAATATTAAGGAGGTTACCACCACTTTACAAAAGTTGAATCTCAAGACCTATCCAATACCTGGGGCATTTTTGCTCAGCGCAGTTCCTCTAATTCCTCAGTACCTTTGGATGTGGTTCAAAAGATGCAAATAATTCAGCAGTTCCTAAACTGTAACTTTGCCCAGCTCTTCAACAACATGTAGTTACAGATATAACATCATCCGTTTTGAATGGATGACGTTAGTCAACTGGACATATCAAAGAGGACATGCCATGCTTCCTTGTCCATATTAGAAAGCTTTATACTTAATCCTGTTCAGAGTAGGGAAGTTGAAGTCACATGTTTTCTCTCCCTGGAAGTGTCAGGAGGGCAAAGCTGCAAATCTGATGTCAGTTTCATGACCCAGCTTTTTCCTGGAGACCAACATGTCAGCTGGCAACTTCTAAGTTGCCCTAAAATAACAGAATCTCCATTATACATTAAAATAACTCCGCTGGGCTGACGATCATAAAAAGTTATAACCCAACATCATACTTTAGCATTTACCAGAGAAGGAAAGGCTGGGGAACTTTGGCTACAAGACTGTAAGAGTATCAACATAAGCCAACACACATAACTGTCAAGCTGATATGAATTAAGTATTTCTATGCTTAACGTCAGACTGAAATTTTTATGAAATTTAACCAAACCAGAAACAAAGTAGTGTATTTTTTTTAATCTTGTGTTCCCTATCCAGCAGTATTAATGCTTAAAAAAAAAAAAGAAAAAAAAGCCTTATTTTGTCTGTTTCTATTTCTTATCTACCTATAAATTTGCTTTTTCAAGTTAAACTTCCCACAGTCATAATACTCAATGTCTCTGAGTTGTTTTTTTCTTTTTCTGCTTAGAAAACAGTGGAGGTAAAAAACAGCCTACGTGAGAAAAGTAATACTGGATATGGAAGAAAGTGAGCTAAGTAAAATCATTATAAGAACTAGAGAGAAAAACTGTGAAATCTGATCTTTTAGAGAAGAAAGAATATATATGAAGAAAATAAATAGCATACAAAAAGTATAGGCATGCATGTGTTCATATTGAACTCTCCTTTTCAGTGCAACTGGCACATCTGCATAGACAAAATTTACAGAACATTTTCTTCCATTTGTTTTCCCCCATTCTATTTGTATAGCTTTAGCATAACTTCACTATAACAATATGATTTTTTAATTAATTTAACTGCAAGAAGAAAGAAGTGAATGTGGCAAGATATGGAGTTTCACGAATGAAATAAAGGAATGTAAAAAAGCTGTATCAAACTTCCACAGAATCTCTCAAACACTAAAAATCCATTCTCTCATCAAACAACATTTCTTATTAAAGCATAGGGGAGGTCTCACAGCATAAACTGATAGGAAATGCAATCCAAAGCTCCACATATTGTTTTATTTACTTAAAAAAAAAAATTAAACTTAATTGAAAACCAGCTTTGGCCTTACACCCATGGTATCACACACCAGAAACTATTACTTTCCTTTGAAACGTGCCTAATAAACTTTAAAAGGCTATCCTTCCAAATACAGAGTACATACAAATACTTAAGGGGTTAATAAACTCTTACAGTATACCACAATCACAAGTTTTATACCTCAACTCTGTACAGTTGGAGCTCCTAAGAGAGGAGTAATTGCATAGTAATGCTGAAGTTTGATTTAGGTTTCTCCATCGACAGAATGAAGTGCGTCTTACTTCTCAGGTGTGAGACTTGGCTGCTCTGTCTTTGCAATATATTATCCCAATACTGTCAGAAAATGCTCAGCAGTGCCAATTCTTACTAAACTGGGTGTGTTATAAATCCAGTGTAAGCAGGGGATTTCTTATGCCAACAATGCTTCTCAACCTTTACCTTATTACTACACTTCTTGGCTGCTATGAAATAAAAATCTTTTAAGCTTTTTCTCTGCTTGTATGTGAAATCTCAGATAACACAGCCAAATGCAGGGAAAGTTCAGGGCTGTTTTATGACTCCTTTTTATCAAAAATTTTGATCTACAAAACCTGAATGCATAAATTTATCCCTGTTGGATGAGGTCAGTGAAACCACACCCATTCCCTGGACAGACCTTCCTCTTCCTTTAGTAGACAACTTTACGTGGGCTACAGAAATATGCCCTTTCAGACGAGAAACACTTGCCCTTGGATTGAATGCAATGCCAAATCAGGATTTTTTTATGCAGCTTACTTCAGCACTGTGTGTGTTTAAGACACATTATCTGTGAGTTTTGGAGGTGAAGTCCCTCCATAATGACATTCAGCTGAGCAGGAACTAGCTTAGGAACACCAGCTGGAACACCGTGGGCTAATGACAGGACAGGTTTGGCACAGGGGGATGCAAGAAACAAAAGATCCACAGCAAAGATTTCCAGAGAAAAATGTTAATCACTTTGTAAGAGGGAAAGTGTGTGACATGGGGAACAGGGATGAATGGCAAACACATGTCAAGCAGCACATTTTATTTACCTTTCATTAGCACATCTTCCTAGAAGAAGGTTAAATACTACAGTAGAGGGATGGGTTTTTCTTAGGTTAGCTAATCCAGACAAAAAGTGAACAGAGATTTGTTTTCTTCAGCATTCATTGATATTAATTGCTTTACTGTACTAGCTGTGGGAACATGGATTTCCCAATGCCAGCATAAAGGATCATTATTTATAAGCTAACTGATCCCACAAATTCTACACTTAGCTCAACATTTCCATTGGAAATGCCGAAAGAATCTTTTTAAAAATCATTATATTTAATACTTAACACTGAGGCACACCAGCTAAATGATACAGGTTTTCCAGGAAAAGAAGCACAAGTTTTTAAGTCTCACATAGCAGATTCCAAGTCAGTTCTGAAATACTGCATATTATTACATTTTTCTTCCCTTTATTTTTCATTCTTTCCCCTGGACTTACAGGTGTCCTTAGTTACAGCTATCAGTAAAAACAAAACACATATGAAGACTATAAATCTGTATTTGTGTACTAATTCATAAGAGTAAAATATCTTAGGTTGCTCCTTCCAATTTCCTTTCCCTACTCAATTCATAATTGCAATGTGGCATATTGGGCTTAAGCTTTCAGGAACTCAGTTTTGTCCCAGAAGGTTGCTTAGCTGCAGAGTCCTGCAAGTGTGGGTTCTGGCTTCGAGTAAATATATTAAGCAGGAGAAATTCCCAAGCACAATAAAAGTACTAAATAAACACAACCTTTAATCAAAGCACTAAGTTGTCACTGTAACCCTCTGGAGACACATACAGATGACTCAGTCCATCAGAGTTCATGCAAAAATAGACTGCAACAGTCAGTGACATCAAATTACATTTCTTAGTACCAGAAGTTAATAAGTTTCAAGAGAGCTCAGGAATTAATGCTAAGTTCTTTTGTTCTAATATATCCTAACAATGCTTATGGCATTGCTGCAGTTAAGCTCAACTTTTCTGTTCAAAGGTCAATTTAGGGGCTTTATGTGCTGTTTTAAATCACAGCTGAGCAAAACTTGGTATGTAAATTGCAAAGTGATAGATACTTATTTTTCTTATATTCCTTCCTCTTTATATCACAGTCATAATCTTTCACCAGACCTCCAAAAAGGAATATTTTTTTTTGCATAATTTAGATGCCAAATATATAATCTACAAAGGAAGAACTAGGATTTACTTTACAGTTGCAATCATTCTGTTCTCACAGAGGAAAAGTCTTTTTAGTTGCCTGAAAAAAAAAAGCACAGTATCCTTGGAGAAGATATACATGATTGCGTTACTGCACAGACTTAGGTTAAAGCAGGTGGAAAAACTTTCTGGCTGAGGCTAACAAGGTTCCAGGATATTGAGCCTATGTTTGAGGATCTTTGGCCAGCTAAGGCACTTCTAGGTTTACTTTATTAACACAAAAAGTATTATTAAAAGATAGATATTTGATACAGATATTATTTATTATTTGCATAGCAGAAGTGACTTCTGATTGTATTTATAGTCAAAGCCTGGTCATGATAAACCTGAAGTTAAACAGATACCACCAACTGCTGCTCCAAACCACTTCAGAAAAACAAAGTGAATAGCACGTGAAGGCAAACATGCCTGCTCTTAACTAAAGTATCTGCTGAGTTTCCAGTTAAGTAACCAGCTGTAAGGATGGAATTTCCAAACAGTGCTCAGAAGACCAAACAAGCATCTCCAGAAGACAGAGCTTGTCTACATACAACAGCCTGGACTTGAGAGGTTCTAACATGTGATGACCAGGACAAGAAAAGAGCTTGGAGAGCTTTGACAGAGAAGTGCATCCCCTAACTACAAAGCAAAATGCAGAGAAACTACCAGCAAGAACAAAACAGACGCTAGGTATCTTGCCAGTAAGCCCAAGTTCAGAAAGCCAACTAATAATGTCTAATGATTTCTAGGGAGAGGACCTATAAAACCAAATGGAAATATTATATTAAAAAGTGATAGGTGCTAAATAAACATTAAAAAACTACAATAAAGGGCAAAAATTTGCTTACCCCATGTACAAGAAGGCAAAATAAGGTTTGGTTATAAAATTTCACATAAAGTAGATCTCTCATCCCCCCCTTATTTTAATACAATACAACAATAGCTCTTTTTAGAAATCCAAAATATGAAACAAAATTTCAAGTTTTGTTGCCAGGACATTAAATGGTAGACCATTACCATAAAGGAAAGAAGCATTCAGGAGCCTCCTCTGTGTTAGTTCCAAGAAAGCATTTTTTAACTCTTTCCTGTGTTTCCATAGCTTTTCCGTTTTGCAGAATATTTCAAGGTTTCAGAATCTGTTTACTTGAGGACTTAATGAGTATATGCTGCCAATACATGGTTAAGCTTAGTATTAGTTTTGTATGTGCGTATGCATATGTGCACATACACACTGTAAACTTGGAGAATGACCCATGGCTTACTTACATGGAACTGGTCTCACTTTGTGTTCAACTGAAGTGTTCAAAGGAACCTAAAATAAATCTTTCAATCTCTTATTTGAATTGGGCTGGCATGGAAAATCATGTTCATATTGTACTCATTTGTGGTTTTATATTCAGGAATTTTAACAGGTGACAATTCAAAGATAAATTTGCTTTAAAAAATGAACAAAAAATAACTGGCTTCTCAGCTCTTATTTCATATTTGAAAAATCATGGCAGTCAGGTGAAGTTCCCAAAGATTGGAAAAAGGAAATATAACCCCCATTTTCAAGAAGGGGAAAATGGATGACCCAGGGAATTACAGAACAGTCAGTCCCACCTCTGTGATTGGCAAAATCTTGGAGTAGATTCTCCTGGAAGGCATGCTAAGGCACATGAAAAACAACCAGGTACTTGGTGACAGCCAGCATGGCTTCACTAAGGGGAACTCCTGCCTGACCAATTTGGTGGCCTTCTATGATGGGGCTACGGAACTGATGGACAGGGGTAGCGCAGTTGATGTCATCTACCTGGACTTGTGCAAAGCATTCAACACAGTCCCACACGACATCCTTGTCTCTAAACTGGAGAGACATCAATTTGATAGATGGACCACTCGGCGGATAAAGAACTGGCTGGATGGCTGCACACAAAGAGTTGTGGTCAAAGGCTCAATGTCTGTCTGGAGACCAGTAACGAGTGGCGTCCCTCAGGGATCGGTGTTGGGACCGGTCTTGTTCAACAACTTTGTCGGTGACATGGACAGAGAGATTGAGTGCGCCCTCAGGAAGTCTGCCAATGACACCAGCTGTGTGGTTCGGTTGATACGCTGGAGGGAAGGAATGCCATCCAGAGGGACCTCGACACGCTTGTGAGGTGGGCTGATGCCAACCTTATGAAGTTTAACCATGCCAAGTGCAAGGTCCTACACCTGGGTCAGAGCAATCCCAGGCACAGCTACAGGTTAGGCAGAGATTCAGAGCAGCCCCACGGAGAAGGACTTGGGGGCGTTGGTTGATGAGAAACTTAACATGAGCTGGCTTCAGTGTGCACTGATGGCCCAGAAAGCCAATCGTATCCTGGGCTGCATCAAAAGAAGCGTAACTAGCAGGTTGAAGGAGGTGATCCTGCCCCTCTACTCTGCTCTTGTGAGACCTCACGTGGAGTATTGTGTGCAGTTCTGGTGTCCTCAACATAAAGAGGACATGGAACTGTTGGAACAAGTCCAGAGGAGAGCCATTAGGATGATCAGGGGGCTGGAGCACCTCCCGTATGAAGACAGGTTGAGAAAGTTGGTGCTGTTCAGCCTGGAGAAAAGAAGGCTGCATGGAGACCTCATAGCAGCCTTCCAGTATTTGAAGGGGGCCTTTAGGGATGCTGGAGAGGGACTCTTCACTAGGGATTGTAGTGACAGAACAAGGGGCAATGAGTTAAAACTTAAATGGGGGAAGTTTTGTTTAGATATAAGGAAAAATTTTTTTTATTGTAAGGGTGGTGAGGCACTGGAATGGGTTGCCCAAACAAGTTGTGAATGCTCCATCCCTGGCGGTGTTCAAAGCCAGGTTGGACAGAGTCTTGGGTGGCATGGTTTAGTGTGAGGTGTCCTTGCCCATGGCAGGGGGGTTGGAATTAGATGATCTTAAGGTCCTTTCCAACCCTAACTATTCTATGATTCTATAATCTTTAAAGTATCTTTGATTTTATATAATTAAAGTAGAAAACAGAAGTCTAAAAATGAAATCTGTTTTTTCATTAGAGCAGCCAACATTAATAGGTTTTTTCTTTCAATTCCTTTGTTTTCCACTGCCGCACCACACTCCTCACCCAGATACGTCACCACGAGTGTGGAAAACACAGGGCTCTGACCTGCTCAGACTGCAGTCAATGCCACAACATGTGAGCTCCAGACTTCTTAGCTTCTCTGAGAAGATAGTGGGAAGCCCATTAAATATATACATCTTTACAACTGAGCCAAAACCTACCATTGGGAGACTTTGGACAATATTTTCCATCTGTTTGTGGCCAATAACCATGGCTTCCAGAGCCCATTCCCTTCTTCAATTTAGATGAAAACAATAAGACTTGTTTTCTTTCCTTCCTGTTTTAAAGCTGAGGGTGTTGTACTGTAACTCAAAAATAGCACAAAACAGCCAAAATAGCTCAAATATGATACTGCAGTGTGAGATGTAGCACCTAAGGTCTGTCTGCAACTCTGAAAATGAGCTGTATCTCTCTAAGACATCAAATTGCCTTGCTGGACATGGAGGTCAACCGTAAATCTTACAAAGAAGTCTCCACAAATTTTCTCTAAACTAAGGGTGGCCAAACCTGTTTCACAAGTGCCAATATTCTTCCTAACCCAAATTCAAACTTCTTTTACAGTCTGCTTAATGCAGACCATGCCTTAATTTCGAATATATCTCATATCTCTCCTCCTAAAGACCTTTAGCAAAGCCTGAGAATATGGTAGGTAAGTTCCCTCTACTTTTTCTGTCCATCACCATCAACACCAGTCTTTGGGTATGTCCCAAGAAATTAACAAGACACCAAATAAATGAGAAAGTGGAATAACACATACAACAAAAGAAGGGAACAAACCAGTCCAAGCTCAATTTGCGGAACGAAAGAAATCTGTAAATCTGTGGCTACATAACACCACCTAGCCTGTTGCTCCTCTGAATAGTGTTAATACAACATAGCTCACACCTGAAAGCAAAAGAAAGCATAGCTCACAGCATGCTCATAACAGTTTAAACAGAGGCTCACTGAAAAAAGCAATGCAAAAAGAGTCAGTTTCACCCCTTCATCTATGATATGCCTCAGCTCAACTCCAAAATTATTCATTTGGCCTCTACTCTTTTTACAGCCCTGATGTGTTTGGGTGAAATGCAAATTTGATATGAATTTGGAAAACTAAAAGCTTGTGCTAGTAGAGACATGGAAGGAAGATAAACAATTTCATAAACATCCCCACTCAAAACATAACCAATAGCAGCAAGAATGTTTATCTCTTCAAAATTAAATGTTCAGGCTTCCAAGTCAATTTAGTGAAAATTTCAGTGAAATTGTCATCCCTGGGACTTCCTCTTTTTCCTTTTCCGATAGTACCTGCATAAATCCTGCATGTTGGCCACCACCTTCAACCTGTCCTTACACCCTTTTTTCAGCTTTACGTGCACAGCACTGCACCTCTCTGTATTGTCCATCTCTTCTTCAGTGATGCCACCCCACAGATAACATCCAACCTCTTCCTGCCTCTTCTAAACTAATCTGTATTTATGTCTTGTCCAGTCCAAGGCTCTGTTCACCTGTTTTTCAGTATCTCTGACTTCCACAGTGGCAGTAATATATCAACTTTCTGACGAATGACTTCAGAGGTGAACACTTACCCATTTATTGACACATAATTTTAAACGATTGAAACCTACTAAACTGCATATACAGCTAATATAATTGAATGGATGATCTATGAATGTAAGTCACCACTTGCTCCTTGTCATGCTCAATAGTTGTGTCTAGTTTTTCACCAGATTATTGGAATGTTATTTTAAGCCCCTGTCTCCATGTGTGGGATTTTTATCCCCAATAAGATTCTGACATAAATTGTCTCGGAATCACCAGGAATTTTTGCTTACAATAACAAAGCAAAACAACTGCCTCCATTGGGCTAATATCTTAAAGCTTTAAAAGCCTGGATTGACTACTGAGTACTAGCTCATCTGTTGTTTATGAGAAGGAAGGAACAGTTTTCTGGAGACCAAAAGTAAAAGCTGAAATTGAAAACTCATCATCATATGCATCTATCACCAAGCAGAGATGGATTTCAAGTACATTAAGGAACAGGATTAACATTTAAAAGATCTTCTCAAATTGGAAAAATTAATTTAAAAAAATAATGTTTAACTAAACCGGAAAAATGTAAATTTTATACTTAGTTAGGAATAACCAGGATGTTAAATACAGAACGGGGGACATTCTGTTAAGACAGTAGTTCTGCACAACAGTTACACAGATAAGAAACCTAAATGTTACAATGCTGTGGAAAAAAGACAATGCAACACCTTAGGGTACATGCAAATATATATGACTGTAAGAAGTGTGAAACAACCTGATGCACTTGGCCTTGATATTACTTGGCCCAGCTGTAGTAATATACACAGTCATGAAATATCCAGTTAAAAAAAAGATTTGGACAAAATTGAAAGAGTGTAAAAGAGAAGAATGACAATTATAAGTCTAGAAAAACAGAATTTCTAGGAAGAAAAAATGATAAGGAATTAGCACTGTTTGTTCTACAGTAGAAGAGGCTGAGAAAAAAATGAATGTAAAAAAAGAAAGAAAAAAGATAAATCAAAACTCACATAGACATTAATAAAATAACATATTACTCCCTGTTAGTGCAGAAGTCTAAACTGGATCTTCAGGTGAAGCTTATTTAGTAAACTACACGGACTGTTAAGTGACAGTAGGAAAGAAAACTGCAAATCAACAACAAAAACCCTACAGCCGTTTTTTCACAGAATCATGGAATGGTTTGATTTAGAAGGGACCTTAAAGACCAAACAGTTCCAAATCCTCTGCCACAAGCAGGGATAGCTTCCACTAGACCAGGTTGCTCAAAGCCTCCTCCAGCCTGGCCTTGAACAGTGCCTGCGATGGGGCAGCCACAGCTCCTCTGGGTAACCTGTGCCAGTGCCTCACCACCCTCACAGTGAAGAATTTCTTCCCAATATCTATCTAATCTAAATCTACCCTCTTTCAGTTTAAAACTGTTATCCTTTGTCATATATCCCTACATGCTCTTTGTAAAAAGTCCCTCTCATTTCTTTAGTGAAACCTCAGAAAAAAAATATTAGGTCATATGAGAAAAAAAAACAAAAACACACACACACAAAAAAAAAACAACCCTTGAAAATGAGAAACATTTTGTGCAATTTCATTAGGATTTACATTCTTTAATGTAAGATAGACTTAAAATCTATTTTTAACCCAAGAATCTTATTAAAGTAAGAAGACTGCCTGGTTTACTACTTGCAGTTGTTTCAAGCAGTGGTGGCTGATGATGCTCTTTATAAATAATAGGGAATAAATTTAAACAAGCTAAAAGATGTTTAATGTAGAAAACTTAGCTTGAGAAAAAATATGTTGTTGTGGATTGCATATTTTACATGCAATTTATGCTGCAGTTTCTCTTCATTAACCACATCTCACAGATTTTTCAAAGCAACAGCATGAATATTATTAACATGTGTTAAAAATGTGTTTAAAATAATGTATAAAGCTTTCTGTTTAAAGCAAAAGTTTAGGTATAATGAACAAGGGTGTCTGCATTTTATGTATTGGTTTGTACGCATGTTGATATATAAACCAGGCTGTGTGTGCACACATGCACATACATATTGCTTTACAGTTCGTGTTTTAATTAAACTGAACTAGACCTTAACAGGAACATCCAATTCATAATTCTCTCACTCCATTCTATAGATTCTTATTAGTTAAAGCAGATATAATCCATTCTGAATGTGACATGTAGAAATTGCTAGCATCTCCTTTTGTTGTGTTTTTTTCCTTACCATCGGTTTCTTTTTACTACAGGAATCTCAGGAAATGTCTTGTGGCCTTCAGCTGTTTTCTGCAGTACTTCCACTTTGCATTCCTCTTCCAAAACTGGTTTTGGTATCATAGTATTTATAGAAATTATCGATAATGGAAGACACAGGACTTGAAAATTACAAAAACTTAAAAACTTCTAATCTGAGCAATTGACAATACTCATTGCATGATTCTAGTCCCAGTAACATCTCCAATTCAGCGTATCTTTTCAGTTATAATGCTTGCATACAACACCTTCATTGACAAAAAAATGCAAACAAAATACCAAATGAAAATAATTGCATAATCAGACTCAAATATAGAATTATGAAGTAGCATCTTTTGGAAATTTTGGGCATTAAGTCGTTCAAAAACACTCAGCATTGATTAAGTTTATGCCCACTGATATAGATGGGAGTACTATTAGGCCAGCAGAGCTCTTTCACAAATCCTATTTTACTGTCTAATGTCAAGGACTAGACTGAACTCTTCATCAGTCACATGCTAGGATTTGGTCTATACTAAATTTTTCAGAGAAAGTAAAAAGTGTCTGTGGATATTTTCTATCTTTCAATGAAGAAAAATCTCTGGGGTTTGGCTTTCTTTTTTTTTTTAATTTTGTTTTTCATCTCAGTGAAAACAAAACCAAGATGCAGTACTGTGAAAGGCTTTCAGATAGCCTAGATGTTAATTCTCATACACTTTAGATACTGGTATCAAGCTACATGAAAAATTCTAATGCATGTTTTGAAGATACCCGTGTGGCATATTGTCTAGTTAGGATAACATTAGCCACATGGAAGTTTTATAGTGATACATTCCCATTGATGACAACTTTCATTTTGTGATAGACATACAGTAATATATTACTTTATTTGAGCTTTATGTTAAAAAATAGGAAGTACAACAAATATAACTCAGTACCAGCAAAGAACAGGAATAATTTTATAAATGTATCACAAACAAACCATATTTTCCCTTGAAGAAGAAGGCTGAATATAATAAAAGGCACTTAAAGGACATGAAACTCTCATTTCAAATACCAATAAAATCCTTCTCCTCTTCCTTTACATTTTCACTGAACTGATACTGCACCCTATCTTTCTTTCTTTTCACTGTGTATCGTTTCTTGGAACAGGCTTGCAGCTAACACTTCTCTGCTCTGACATTTGTTACTCATGTATACCTGTTCACTGATTTGGCAGAATCACAGTGGCATTTCATCAGCTTTCACTGCTGCTTATTTCATCTGCTGAATGTTCGTATTTCCCTTCTCCGAAGTCATCCAACCATATTTTTTGGACTTGGCAAAATAAGCTTATCTTCAGGAGACCATCTCCACATTACCGCTTGATAGTTTGCATGCAATGTATGTGAAAATACATTAACTAACTGGAATAGATTTTACCCATTTTGGCACAGACAGGATGAGAACAACATTTGCTGATAATAACTGCTTCACTTTTTTGGACAAATAGTACAAGTTGCAGTAATTCCTTGAAGATGTGTGGTGAAAGCCTGATACATCTGCAAGCCTTAGCAAGGGGCTGCTGATAAATTACAATTCCACACCTAATTTTTAGGGCTCCCAGTTTTCTCTTTCCTACTAAACCATTTTTGCTCCTGCACCACAGAAAGGTACAGGCCAACACACCAATTCATATTGCAAGTCTTAACTCACTGATAATCTCATAAAGCATTTGAAGACCCAAAGAAGAGCACAAGGAGGGCTGGTTTTGGCAAGGGTTGTGACCAATCTGTAGGAAGCGTGTGGCACCAAGCACTCACAAAAATAACATACAGCGAGTGAGTTGTGTCACCTCAGCCCAAGATCATTTGAGAAGCTAGGTTACCCCATGATGTGCCCTGAAGATCTTAAACAGGAAGATACAAGATCCAGATACAAGAGCCACAGGGTTCCAGGGCATAACCCAAAGAGCACAACAGGAGCAGTACTAAAGCATCCATTAGGAAAAACATTTTAGAATCAAATATTTATGTTCTGAAGCAAAATGGTTTTGGTTTCAGGTTTTTCCTTAAAACATCACATTTCACAAGGCAGGAAAAAAAATTATAATAAGCTGAAATTTTGGCCTAAATATTGAAAACTGACACCAGTTATTTAGGTATTAATAATGTTCTGTTCATTGCCCCAAGAAAGGAAAAAATATTTCCCGCACTTCAAAACTAATGGCTATGTATCTCTGTTAACCAGGCAAGCAGGGGTCAGCGGTTGGGATTAACATAATAACATCTGTCCAGTCTTCCCATCTTTCTTTATTTAATAAATAGATATTCTTTTTTCTAACATGCCATACAAGAGCAGTCCAAAAATATTGCTCCACACATAAATAACCATTAGAAAAGTGCAGCAAAACAAACTCAAGGAAGGTTCTTACAAAATGAGGAGTGTACTATCCTAAATGTAAGTCTTTTTCTCCATGAGAAAGGGGAAGAAGGATTGCTTGTTTCTTAATCTTCTATTTATTTTATCATCTTGATCTTAACTGTGTCTATTTTAGAAGTTGTTTCCTAAATTTTCAGCTGGCTGGATTTCCCCTTGCAATGGGAAGGTCTGCAAGCTCAGAAATGCTTCATCTTGGTGAGTGAAGACCCCAGTGCTGATGCCAACTACCAGAAAGGGATGGTCTGCTTCGAAACCAGGGCTTTCAGAGACAGGACCCTGAAAAGTCAGTATGTAAAAGTTTCTCTTCTTAAAAATATTTGCAATCCCATGTTGACAGAAACTCATTTAGTAAATAACTGAAGCAGTGCTGAATGCATTTTGAAGCGGTGCGGGCATTAGACCTATGCATAACTGGAAGCACCAGTCTAAAAGAGCTAGAGCTCTTTCAAATTAGCAGGGCTAGGACACTAAACTGGGGTATCCCAAGGCTCCATGGGATTTACACCTGGATTCAATTCTGAATCCAGAATTCAGATGCATCTGCTGTGGAAACAGTTATGATACATCCATAACTGCATTACTGGTAGCTCTAAATGAGTTTCAAAGCAGCCTAATACAGCCAGGTTGTAAAACATCCTGCACTTCTCATCACTTTGTGAACCCTGCACTTCATTCCAAGTAAAGCACAGCACAGAATGAAAGTCCAGTCCAAATTAAAACACCACAGATGAATGATAGCCCCCAAGGCTTGTGAAGTTAGCTGATTTTCCTTAGGAACTGAAGCTCAACCTCATCCTATCCTACTTCAGACATTTAACAGTGTTACCTATATTAGATGCCTACAAAGTATGGCCTCCCCTGTTATGGGCTGGAAAAGAGAAACACTGCTCATGGGTGACTGGCCATGGGTGGAACCCAGGGGTTGTATTTCAATCCTCTTATAATTAAGCAAGGCAGGGTCTATTGCTGGGCTCTGAGGGCAAGAGACATGGCACAGGTTGGATCTCTATGACTGCATGGCCTCCTTAAGAGCAATGTGGTGTCTGTGTTGTGGAAGAAGAAACCTTGTTCCTGTCCAAAGCTGTGCCAGGGATGGCGCTGAAAGTGGAGGGTAACTGAATCCCGAACATGCACGTGGGGTACTGGGATAAGTAGCTTAAGCATTCCCTGAGGTCTCTCTTTGCAGAAGGGTGACAGACAGAAACCAGGGAAACCATGATCTTAATTTGGGTGACTTGCACAGTTATGTTGATGCATGATTCAAAAGCCTGCTGAATTAAGCAAGAAGACTCTAAAGAATGATATTATAGGGCATATTATTACTTTATTATTTCCTCAAACCTGTATTAACTCCAGTAACCCTGGCATAATATAAATCAATTAGCAATGCTGTCTTCTGTTCTGCATTACCCAGGCAGCATGGCTAACTCTGGACTTGAACAACCAGTTTGGGTTGCTTAAACTGGGATCCTTCTGAGGCTTCACCCATGACCTAGCTTCAGCATTAAGTATGAAGAGTAGAAATGAAAGGATATTTATCATAAAACAAGAGCGTTTGTTAGTACCAGCTTGGACATGTGACATTATTTGGAGAAGTGACAAGTCTTTTTATATGAAGATTTCAGTGCTACGCATTGGAGTTGCCTGATGCCTACTGAACTGCACTTCTGCTCACTCCCTAATAATTTAGAAAACAGACATGATTCAAATCTCCCAAGTTTTTGTTTTAATATCCAAATATATTTTGCTGCCAAAACAGGCACGTAACCAAAGTTCACACCAAGTCATCAGCACAGATCACTTTATCTTCTCTCTCCTTATTCAAACACCCCAGGTATCTTTGTTTCTGGGCTGCAATGTTATTTACATAGTTGTACATTTCTGCCATTTAGATCAGGACACGTTAATCAGCAAGATAACAGCTAAAATTACTTACTTTTCTCTCATCTACCAGTAAGCAATCAAGCCTATGAGGTCTACATGCAACCCCAAATTCTTAAAGTTAAGGCAGTTTTTCCCCAGGGAAAAGCTAACTTCATTTATGAAACATATTTGATTTCCTTTTTCTAATCTCTCCATAGCCTTTTTACACTGCTGCGTGCTTTAATTTTGCTTTCAGTCAGAAGTTTAAAAACTTTAGCTTCTAATAACTGGAAAAAAAATGGTTATTTAAAGATAACTGCAACTTGCTTAACATGCCAGACTATCATATGCTCACTGCTTTGAAGCTGCAAATTAATGACGAGCAGGAACAGTGACTATCTTTCAGAGGAAACTGACCTCTTTCTAATGGCTCATCGCTAATGTCATCTGTCTGCTGCATCTCATTATGTGAATTTCACGGAGTAAGAAAGTATCTTAAGGCTGTGCACAAATAAAAAGGACCTTCTAGTATTGAGCACTTTGAAAATTTTTGATCTCTCAAAATACCTTCCTTAGATACTGGTTTCCCCTTTTGTGCATGGCACGCTGCTTATGTCATCTATTCTCTGTGACTAATTATGTTAATTTTGTGCCATAAAAGTAACTGAAGGCTGTTAAGGAATAAAAGCTTTTGAGTGGCCTTATTTCATAAACACCCCTTTTGAACAAGGCACATTTAGTCATATTTGCAGTAACAGAAAGAGTCTTGTGCTAAAAATACAACAAAGGCTCTTGAATATGGCCATTTATTCCTACTTTATTAGGTAATTTATGAAAAGTATGAAGGGAAGCCTTTTTGTTACTATAATTTGCATAAAGCTGGTGCCCCATTAATGAGATAACTTCCTGCCTTTTGTGCACCACCAGCTGGAAATAGAAATATAGGAACTTTTCTGTCTCCCAATTACTTAACCTGCTGAGTTCAGAGTTGGAAGAGTAAACAGAATTCATATCAGCCAAAGAAGTTGATTTCTGCTGCCCTATCTGAAATATTCTTATTTAATTAAGGAGCCAGTGAAAGTGAAACATTAAAAATATACTAAATGTCCATCGGCTTCATGAGACCAAGCCTCTAGACCTGTGCTTCAATTTTGCACCTTTGTGCTGTCAGTCACAATTAGTTGTGCTACAGACTATATCCACCACAGAACAAGGCAGACATCTAAACCCGACATTTTGAAGGTATCTGAGTGCCAAAGGATGCTGATGGATTCTAGACATTATCTGAAAGATCACCTAGAAATTCGACTGGCATCCAGTGCCCAGACACTTTTGCAAATCCTATTAATTGCCTTTCTGGTGCCTAATACTTTAGAAATTCTGATCTGGATAGAACACCTCCTGCTCCAGAAGGAAAAACTGAGCATTTCTTAATGAGAATGAATCCCTTAACTGTAACACTGTCTGTGTGCCAAAAGTTCAATCCACCTTTGGATTGGCTTACATGGTGCAATGATACATGGTACTCTGCTTTGAAACAGAGGTATCCACCTAAGCGAGGGTTTTTTTGTTTTCAATCAGTTTTCCACTTTTAACAGCAGGATTTTGACTGCTGAATTAATGATATTGTTTATCAGTTGTAGCATCTGAGAATCATTTATACATAAGGTGATGATTTAGCCATAAAATCAATGGACCAGCTCCCTATTTAGATATTTTTACAGTGTTTACAATCTCTGAATTTATTTCAAGCAACTTAATTATAATTAGGATAATGAAAATTCCTTAACATCGGGCTGAAACATATTCAGGTTACAAAAGAGCTATGCATATAAGACACTAAATTTCAGCTGCACAGTCTTTGTGTAGTTTGAGGACAGGTTGCTCTGTGGTCAAATTGCTGAATTAGCTATACCTGCCTAATCTGCTAATCTGAATAAAAGGAAACTGTTGCTGTGGAATAGCGTGTGTGACAAGTTTTTACTCACCATACCCTGCTGCCACTCTTTGGTTAAACTTTGGGGGTTCCCTCTTTTCCATTGCAGAAAAGCTGGTCTCATCACCATTCAAATCTAAAGAAGATAAAGGCAATCAACATCACCTTTCAGAAAATAAAATGGGATTCAATCCCAGTTTAAAGAGTCCTTTCACACTACCTTGTACACCTAAAGATATCACTGAAAACACACATAGTAATCACTTCATCTAGTTAAAATATGAATACATATATATATATATATATATATATATATATAAAATAGCTGCAATATAGTTGCCACCGGCAACTTTAAGCTAAACCAGAACTATTGACAGGCTGAAGGTTGTCACAGTCAAGGTCCTAATTACTCTACAGATTGCCACTAGATGATCTAGACTCATCTCTTCTTGCTTGAGGCACTGGGCTGGAAACAAAGTCTCCACTGGCTCCTTTCAGGGGCAGTGGAGACACAAGGACACCTCTAGATTGGTATTCACAACTCATATGGGCCAATTCATTCCCTGTTTAGATGACTGGAGTACACACTTAGGAGGTATGAGGTGAGATTCAGTTTATTTTTAGCCTATCTTGCACTTAAAGTAGCACATTTAAAATTGTACCTGAAGGGCTATCTGAATCTTCCATCAGTACACAATCATTTAAACTGCTGCACATTGCACTACAATTGCTATGTTTCTACCTGTGGCAACCAATGAAGACCACAATTTTTCCCAGTTTGTACACACCTTTCAGCCAGATTTTTCCCTGACACATTAGTGACATCTAATATTTTCTGCATCATGATTTGTTACTAGAATGGGCTACTTTACTAAAAAAACTGCATGAAAGAATTTTGTTTCAAGAACCCAACAAAGACTTGGGAAAAGAGGAAGAGAATTAATTCCCACTCTATGGCGCTTGCTGGATCAGTATGTTTGTGGTGCAGAAGCTCAGGTAGGGTAGAAGCATTTAGAGAAGTCTTCTTCCACATGTGAAGAACTCACAAGCCAAGAGCCCCTCCTCTGGTACAGATAAACCTATGACACCAAACTCAGTTCTCAGGAGAAGTTACTGCTGGCCAGAAGCAGGTTACAGCAGCTGTCTGAATAGCTGTACCACCTAAAAGTGACTGTTTTCAAACAACCTGCACACAGCAATTTATATTGTAGAGTTATTGAGGCACATAGAAAACACCGCCCTTCTGATGTTTCCTGCTTGAAAAGCAGAAATGAAGGTGGGAGCCTCTCACCATGAAGTTGGAGCATAAAGTTATATTCTAGACTGACCATCAGGCAAAGTCATATAAAAAAAAATATGTTCTCACTTCCGACACCGAATAAATAAATGTCATTAATTCACAGCTTTTTTTTTTTTTTCCCCAAGATTTTTCTTTTTTTATTCTTTTTCTTAGGATAGATAAAGGCAATTTCCCTTTCATATTTCTTTTTCTATTGGTCTGAGTTGTTGGGCCCCGCAAAGAGCTGGTCCAGCCCCCCAGAACAGGAGGCTCTGCAGTGTCCCTCCCACAGGAGTGGGGAGCACAACAGATGCCCCTAAAGTCCCACTCCCCAGCTCAGTCTCTGTGCACCATTTGTACTCAAGACAGATTCCTGCAGTCTCCAGGCTGGCTGCCCAAATAGCCAACTCTGTGGGTCGGCCACATACATCATTCCCCCAGTCCTGCCGCCAGCGTTACTCAGACAAGGAAACATTGCGGAAGGTGGTACAAGGGCATGCCTTCTACTCACTGCTGCCCACAGCCTGCAAATCTCAGGCAAGCACATATCTGGGGAGGTATTTTTGCACGTAGCTGGCCCAGACTGCTGCCAGAGCTTTCCCCAGGTAAGTTGCAATGAAAGATCAGATGCTGTGGAGAGAAGAGAAAAGAGAAAGAAACACATTGTTATCTGCAGGAATGAAGAAATACACCTAGAAAGACTCTGGATAGTCCATATTTAAGATTAAGGGGAATACAAATCTGTATAAAACTCTAAATAAAAGAAGCCCATTGACCTATTTAATGGAACTAGTCATTAAAGCCATGAGAGCTAAGGAAAAAAGCAGCCTAATGAGGAATTAAAAAATAATAATCATAATAATTTAAAAAACCCACAACCTTCTCCATGCCCACTAGCCCAGGGCTAGCTTAATTAAAGTCAATGTAGAAATCTGCAAGAATAAAGAAATAAACAGTTAAATGTGTTATTTTTATCCCCATATTCCTGGCTTCTCATTCTCTGTGATTGGTTTAATTCTCAAATAAACCAACAGCCTCTTGTTTGCTTTCTGTTCTCTGCCTAATTTGGATAAATATAAACTTTGCTAGGCAAACACAGAAAATAAGTTGTTACCCTGAACATGAAGCTCTGATGAACATTGTTTTGTGATTATGATAATTATGAATATTTATAGTACATGGTTTAAGAGGGCAGCACTAATTGGACAACAGTTTCTAGATTTTTTTCTCAAAGCACTTAAATGATAAATCATTCACTAAAGATGGATAATATAAATAAAGTGATAGATTAGCTTTCCCTCTCTCTTCCTTTCTTTTGATTTACAAAACAGCTCCAACGAGCTGTCAGTAGCCAGAATGCCAGTATTACTATGGACTTAGAACACTGTTATATCTGGTTACAATGATTTGGGAGACTAGAGGGGAAAAGTTTGAATCAACAAATATTTTCTACACTCCTACTGGTAAGTCCAAGGTCCGTTTTCAGGGTAGGCTTTTTTTCCCCTCCTTGTCTGTTACAAGTTATGATGTGTGGATGAAGGCTTTTTCCCATGCAGTAATGACTGTACACTGAGATTTCAAGGGGCTGTTCATGACAATCCCATTTTCTGTGTAATTTCATGGTTGTCTTCTTGAATGAAGATATTGGCTGCTCTGAAGCAGGAGGTCAGATGCTCCTGCTCCCTTTCAGTATTGTTCCGGAGTATGTTTCCTTTCAGCTGATGAAAAGTAATTCATCATTTACACCCTTGAATTCTGCCAGTGTTTTTTTGAACAAGTTTTCTTTCCCCATGGTACCTTGGGCCCATGAAAGAGATAAATAGGTTCAATACAACACCAGGCCCCGGATCCTGGGAGCAGGTTCGGCCTTCGAGGCCCTAAGCTGCCCCTTTCTCATGATGGAGTTTGTCACCTTTCTACCTCTAGAAGTCAAATCCTGTCGACTCAGCCATCTCTCAGGCTCTCTGAAGTGGCTTTGGCACCCACTGGGGCATGTGAGCTTAAAATTGATTTTTTTTTTAAGATCTGTCAAGTTCCCTTAAGGGAACAGGCAGACAGCCGGCCGGCCCCGCAGTCCCTCACAAAGCACTCAATGTCTAACAGGCACCCGTGGAACTTCCTTCACAGGGGCAAGGGGCCCCCAACTCCCGAAACCTTAGGAGGGCAGTGTTGCTGAGAAACTGCCCTCCATGGGAGAAACCTTCCTGCCAGCGTGCCTTCTTTTGCAAGCCTTGTAGCCTGCTTTTTCCTCCAGTGATGCTCCCTGGCCTGGGGCATGGCACCCCATGGCAGCTGCTCACCTCCATCTGGGACAAGGGAACAGTGTCTGCTGCATGCCTGAAAATGATTTGTTGCAATGGCCTGGAAACCCACAAAAATCACTGGACAGGTAGTCACAGGCAGGGAGAGTTACTATGCAAAGAGAATAAATGGAATATTTTTCAGCTGTCGGTATATTAAAAAAAAAAAGAGAGAAATATATTTTAGATAGATATTCCCTTCTTTAAATATCTGCTGACATGCACAGCTGCAGCAAGAGGCATCTTAAAGCAGGACTGGTAACTGGAGTGAATGAAACCCCCTTTTCAGAGTGAAGCTTCAACTCCTGAAAATCTGGTTCCCACAGACTGCCTTGGCACTGCACAAAGGCCAGCAGAGACTGCAACCTCCCCAGCCCAGTACTATCATGCAGCCTCGCAGGCATCTTCTGTGAGCATTTCAGGACCCAACCAGGTAAATAAAATTAATTCTGAAGGAGAGAGCTGTCAGCAGATTAGATCACTAGAAAGCAAAGAAAAGATTTTTACAGAAACACCCCTGAAAGGGGCTCAGTCTAAAGCAGTAATTTCAGTGCAATAATTCTGAGTTATTCCAAGGCATGCATTTAAGCTTTCTCACACACAAAGAAGGTTAGTAATATAAGCCCTTATTTATTTTTTTGGTAACTCTTTCTTGTTTGCGTAATCTTTTAGAAGAGCAAATAATTATTCCACTTGATAATTTTTGTGGACTTTTTGATCAGCAGATAATACCGTTGGTGCCTAAAATATGGAATATTCCCTGGGCTGACTTTTTTTAAATACCATAAGGCTACCTCCTCTCTTTTCTGCAAGTGCTTGTTTTTAACAAAAATATCTTGTACATCAACATTATCAATACACATTCACAGCAAGCAAAAGGATTGGTTAATTTGCTACTGTAGTGACAGCAGGGGGAGCAAAAAAATCACTGCATCATGGGGGAATTCACAATAATACTGGCTATTGAAAAAACACTTGTTAAAAGGAATAGACATTCTGAAGAAAACAATTCTTGTATGCATTTATTATTGCCAACCAAGCTAAAGCTGTAGGTTAGCCCAAACTTTGCTATGCAAACCATTAACAGAAGCAAACAGCAGCTTTGAGAAACTACAGGTCTGAAAGTAAAGTAGTAAAAGAGCTAAGCTCTTTTTGACTCCTAAGGGGACAGCTGGAACCCCCTCTGGAAGCAAAAAGTGACAATGAAGAGTCACAGCTTGTCGTAAGTAGATCTGTATTTTATTTTAGCTCTATGTTGTGCTGCAGCCCATCCTGAGCCAGGAAGGCACAGTTGGAGCCAGACCTCTTCATGCAATAAGGTCCCAGAAAAAAATAATAAAAGACTAAATCAGCTAGGAGATTAACTAAGTTACCTCAGATACTTGAGATGTAATCACACCTGCTGCACACTCCATTCTGCTCACACTTCCCTTTGGAGTTATGGGCTACCATGTGGGTTTTATGGGTCTTAGTCATAATGAATGCTATCAGTAGGCCTGGTTTTCTTTAAAATTTGACTGACTGTCTGAAATTGGACTGATTATTTGCATCTCAGATTGCAAATCCAATCACATTAAATGATTATGAAATTAATACTGTGACATCTGTCATGTTTATCAGTTCTTCAGGTGAGGATGCACATGTTGCAATATAAAGCAAAATACTCCTCCTATGTTCAACAGCTCCCCATCTGCCTGCACATCCATCCATCCATCCACCCACCTCTGTGCATTCACATGCAAAAATAAAACCTGCTAAAAAATCCGCTACATCTTTGTTGACACTATAATGATTTGTGGATCTATTTTTTCCTTTCGATTTTCTGTATCTTCACAGGATATTACTATCCTCTCAAATATTTTTTCTGCAGATAGTGTTCAGTATTTCCTTTTTGCTTTTCTAATTAGCCTTTAAGTTTGCTTCTGCTTATATTATATAGCTTTTCAACCGCTTCACCTTAACAGATTTTGTTGTTTTTTTTTTTTAAACACCTTGTGCTTATTGCTTATCATACTCTTTACTATATAACCCTACTTAGCCACATTGGGCATTGTTACTTTTATCCTTCTTTAGACTTAAACCAGGATGAATTTCAAATGTCCTCCAACTGTTTCTGAAATAAATTCCAATTTTCTTCAGTAGATTTACCATACATTATAATAAAATCCTGATAAAAATTCTTTAGCACACTTTGCATTCCCTCAAAGTCAGCCTGCTGTCGTAAAGCTTGCATTGCTTTTTACTCCTCAACAAATATTTTAAATCAAATGATGTTGAGATCACTGGATCTTTCATACCTCTTAAGTTCAACACCCTTTATTACCCTTGGCACAAATGCCTGAATTAATTCAAATAGTTTCTGAAAGACAATTCAATAAAACGCACAAGAAACTAGAGGCAGTCCTACTTTAGCTTTAGAGACATGAGTATTCCCTCCCTAGTTTTACTTTATTGCAGTCAATAACAGAGTAATTAAAAGCCATCTTTATCAAAGTTCTGGCACTCTTGAAGGCCTATCTCATCTGTAAACAAAGACCTAAGAGTTCAAAAAATGATTCAGAAAACCACTTACTACCTTTATTGTGCTTAACTTTTATCAGAATTGATGTTGCTACGTCAGCAAAAATACTTGGCAAAATTTCCCTCAGAAAACACACATCTCCCAGGAATACTGATAGGGCTCCTCCTCCATCTACCCATTCCACAAACCCCAGACTAGTATCTCAAAACCTCAATTTCTTGCCTCAACCATATCTGTGTTATTCCAATAATATCATGCTTATATCCTTGATACCCATAGTTATCATTGATAAGTCTTTGATGTAATAAATCCTTGATATAGTATCATACTTACCCTTGCTATAAGATACAATCAAAAATGAAAGCAGAAACTTAAGATACAGAGTAAAATATATTACTTGCCAATTTTCCACAGTAACTTTTCATCATTACTCCAAAATTACTTTTTAATGCAAAGAGTAGTTCCAATCACATAGAGGCCCACATGATTCAGATACTATCATAATCACAATTAGATTACATTACTGCAATCAGGAATGGAGATCATTAAGAGAAAGAATATAAATTGCTTTAGTTTTACAAGTACTGAGCTAGCAAAATTATAATTAATCTCCATTTATAATCTTTTCTTTCATAGAACTGCAAAGCTTGCTACTTTTTTTAGGCCATCAATACAAATTAGAACTAAGTAATAAAGCCCTAACTACTAGTACTGTGCAGTTCTCAGTCATAGAAACTTTCACATTACATACAGAAGGCTTTTCATACAAACAGGGTCCTCAGCGTAGAGGGTTTTTTTCAGTGCAATAAGTCCAGCCATTTCTATAGTGAGTTTGCTGTTTATAACACAAAATGCAATCAAAACTGTCTATCCTTCTTCCGAACAATGGATATGAAGTTTGCTTCTAAAATTGGATGATACACTCTCTGAGAGATGAGACAATAATGACTTAGATTCACAAATACTAGATTTCACACGTTTTCAGAGTTTCTACTAAAAACCAAATACACAATGCTGTCAGGAGTTGTGAGATGGCAGGCAAGGCCTCATCGAACTCCAGTATGTACTGCCACATTGAATATACACAGCTCTGATAGAATTTTTAATGTTGCCATGTATGCTTTTTCTTCATTTTAGTTCTCCATTTTGTGAAACAATAAAATCAGTGGCAGTCTTGCCCACATACAAAATATTTTTCTAAATCCAAACCATACCATCTCTAACCAATGACAAAAAAAAAAATCTATATATATGTATATATGGCAGAAAAAAAGAGAAAGGAGGGACAAACGTGGCTCCCTTTTAAATGCATAACTTTATCTCTTGGTTATACAGGAAAGAGAGAAAGAGCAAAGCAATCAAGCAGAAAGTAACTTGAGATTTGCTGCCTCATGAGAATAAATGCCCACTCCTGTACAAAATCTGCCTAGTTGTCCTGGGTTCAGCAGTAGCAGTCATGTTTTTCCTTTGTGTTAACTGGTGCAGTGCTGTGTTTTGACTTCTAGTTTGAGAACAGTGCTGGTGAAGCCGATGTTTTCAGTTGTTGCTAAGTGATGTTTACCCTGACCAAGGACTCTGTGAGGCTCATGCTCTGCCAGGGAGGAGGGGAAGCTGTGAGGAAGCAGAGCCAGGGCGCCTGACCCGGGCTAGCCGGGGAGGTATTCCATACCACAGCACGTCATGCCCGGGGTGGGGGGTAACTGGGAGTTACCCGGAAGGACAGGGGCTTCCGGGTGGAACTCGCTTTCTTGGCCGGTGGTATCGTATTCTCTTCCCTTGTTATTTTCCCTTATCATTGTTTTAGCTGATAGTAGCGGTGGTGATTTGTTGCTGGACTGTTCTTGTCTCAACCCGTAGGAGTTGCACTCTCTCGATCCTCCTCCCTGCTCCTCCGGGAGTGGGGAAGAGGAGAGCCCCGGTGCGGGGGGGGGGTCGGGGGAGACGGACACGGACCTCGATTGTTGTCAGCTCGGCACCACTCACTGGGAGTGAGTGAACAAGTTACCTGACTGGGTTTAAACCACGACACTAGTGCTGGCTATGTGGCAAAGGAACAAGTTTTAAACCCAAGTGAAACAGATCTCAAAAAACCCCTATGGATTCCTGTAGTTAAGTTCTCCCTGTTCTCTGGAGTTAAGTTCTTGGGCAGTAACTGCAAGAGAAATCCCCAAAAATGAAGGGGTCCAGCACAACTTCCTTGCAACAGGGACACTTCTACAACTGGAAATGATACGCAGATAGACCCCACAACTCGTTAAAGTTTTAAAGTAGGTATTCTTTTATTCAGCGCTGAGACGCATGGGGGATAGCTCCTCCAAAGGCATGCATGCCTCAGTGTTGTTTCCCTCTACATTTATTCTCTAAAGTTATATGTATTCATGAGGTTGCACAATACGCCTATACATATTCATGTCCTATCCCAGCTTCGTATTATAGTGAGCTAGAAGGTCCTTTGAGCCTGTGCAGTGCCCCCCCCGGTCATGGGCGAGGGTCTCAAGATGAAGTAAATGAGTCGAGCCTGAAATTTTCACCTCTAGCTGTCACGTATGCTCTTTAGGAGTCTGGTCAAAGTCCAAACCATGAATCTGGTCTTCACTGGAGCTAAGTAACTGCTCCTCCCCCTTATCAGTCTGTTTCTTCCCCTTATCAGACTGTTTCCCCCCTTATCAATAGCATATTGTCCTGGTACTGCATGGCAAGCTTGACAGGTATTTGCAAACAATGCTTTCTGTTAAACAAGCAAAATTCCTTTATCCCCCCTTGTACAACCCCCTTGTACAAACCCCTTGTACAACCCCCCTGTACATTGGTCAGCCCTCTGCATCAGAAACTGGGAACTAGCTTGTAATCCTGCTGACCTGTCAAAACACATCCTTCCTTCATCTACTCAAATAAACACGTGTCCTGTCCCGTCCCCCCCAGTGGGAGAGACCATTCTCTGAGCGGTTCACGGGAGAAACCACAGGCCCTCAAGAGGTTGAAAAACGAAGCAACAATTATCTTTATTGAAAACTTCCCTAAAACTATAGCAGGTTCTTATTCTTATAAAATATACGAAGCAGAAGGAGAAAGAAAAGAAGGAAAGAAAACAGAAATAGGCTCACTGCCCCGAAGATCCAGCAGCGACTTGGAGTCACTGTGGGCCTTGGAGTCAGTGAGCCTGCAGGGATACGGGATAGCGGGGTGTGCACCCACGGCTGCAGAACAGCTGCCTTTCTATAGGCCAGGCTCTCTTGGAACCCTCCCACAGGTCAGACTCACTCGCAGGGGATCTGGTGAGGCCTAGGTGTTTTCATGTTGTGCCACGACAGGCGCCAGAGCCTGTGTCCCTCTGTCTCAGGGCAGTTTGTTGCCAGGGCAGTTGATCTTCATGGCCTGAGGGCAGACGACACAAGGAAGCATCACCTGGATGGAGCAGGACTCCTGCTCTGCCTCCTGGCCGTTTGCTTGAGCGAAAACGACCTGTCAGTTCTTCCTTTTGAGTTGTTTTGAGGCAAACACAAAAAGGGCCTCTTAACCATCAGGACATAGAATCTAGGATGACTTGAGAAGTCATGCAGAACACCAGCAATTGTTAAGTCCACTTTCGCAGGGAATGGGACCAATTAAGGGTTGCCTGCCTCCATGGAATGGCCGGTATGGGATATAGCCAAATGAATTATGGCTTCAGATCTGCACGTTTTATGGACTTCTCTAAGATTAGAAATCTAGAAACAGCTAGAAAATTTCTGGGGGAAAAAAAAATAAAAGGCACCTCTGTGTTCTGTTGTTTACATTAAACCATGATCAGATACAACTCTCAACTCTTATCTCAACCAGTCCTTATCCAAACCACCAGTGAAAGAATTAAATACTGTCAGCCTGAAAACTAAGACTACATAAACTGACACTGGACAATTTTTGTATTACTTTAAACACTTGTCTTCATAACAGCAGCTTATTCAAATCTAATCTGAATACACTAGCACTTTAACTCTGTACATCCTACACTCAGAACCAAATGTTGTGTTGCATATAATATATCTGCTCCAGTGCTTTCACAGAAAACAGAGCACTTACTTTGTTTGAAGTGGTTTTACTCAAAACCCTTTAGCTTTGGGAGTCTGCTCTACTTGCTCTTACTCAGTATCACCAATAATTGCTGAATGTAACCTCTTAACACGCATCAACTATAATATAAAAATACCGTCAATTTTCTGCCTTCCCTGCCATTTTTTTTTTTGCAGCTCTTCATGGCAGTAAGCAATATACATACTGTCTCATTTATGTAATGATTTTCTACAGCACAGGTAGCTATGAGCCATTCTGTGTGACAAGTGTCTGGCACACATATAATTCTGGGACCAGTGTGACTTTAACCCCTTGCAAAAGAAGGAAGTGCATGATGCCTGTGGCTACAGCTGACTGTGATTAGGTCATCAGCTTCTCACAGCTAACTTGCTTTCTCACCACAAAGGAGCACTGAAGTTTGACGGTGCTATCAGGCTTAAGTATGTGTAAATAAAGGAAGTTTTGGATGACAATCTTGGATGTAGGCCTTTAAAATCTTTGTACACTCTATTTCAGATATGCAAATGCATGTTTGGATATGGCTTTTGATCAAGTTTTCATGAACATCCACATTCCTATGCTGAAAAACTTGAGAGAGTCATCTACCAGACCCAAATGGAAATGTCTTGATTTCAGTTTCCTTGTCTGCCTTTCCCATGTGCCTGAAATTGTCTTTATAATCTCTGTCTATGCACTATTTATATTAAAACATTTTCTTAGGTCCTGTAACCAGTTCAGTTTTGGTCAACATTCAAACCATTCCACTCACTTTGAAGAGATCCAAAAGAATGCAAGAGAAATCTAAGGAGAAAACTATCAGCATTAGGTAGCATCCAGGAGCCAGTGTAAATCCAACTTTTTTTTTTTTTTAGTTAAACAGTTAAAAGCATGCAGTAGTGTACAAGCAAAATTAAATGAACAAACAATATTTAACCTACTAAAACGTTACAGATCTGGAACTGGCATGTCGATAAATATTAAAAATGTAATTCACGTGATTATGTTAAAAGGGATTAAGGGGTTACATATGTTAGGGGTTCTTCTGCCTTTGGTTTGTAGGTGTTGTGTTTTTTTTAAACCTGCCAGCAACAGAACACGATCGTAGTGATATGTCAGAGATGAAGTTGAAACACCAGAATGCCCATGGCAAATTCAGGGAACAAAGACTCGCTCATACAGAATAAGAATGAGCAGTTATTTATAGCATAGTATTAACTCAAGGTGTCTTTGAAAAGCAAAAGTGCTGAACATCAGCAGCATACATACAGACATATATACATGTATTTTCTTGCATGTACAAGTTTTCTGCCTGATGAGGTGGAAAAGGAGCTTTTGAGCTACTACAGTGATGAACATGTAGCTGGAAACCAGAAAGAGAATATAGTGCCAGAATGATCCTCTGTACAACAAGGCAAAAGCCACTAAAGTGAAGAGCAGCACTCTTAGTTCAATACTGAGGAGGAAGGAGAGTTTTCCAGCTGTGGCACTGAGTAGGCTAGACAGGTGAATCAAGTTGGCACATATCTTTCAGGTATGGGGCTACAAGTGAAGTAAATCTCCTTTCCCAAGGAAATCATTAAAGAAACTGGTATTAGATCAGTGTGGTACTTACTGTTATTCACCCTGAAAAGTGAAAACAGTTGGGAGGGGGCGGAGTTTTCTTTTGCATGTCTTTTTTAAGGTATCTCCTCTTTCTGTACGATCTGGTGCAGCACCACAGGGAAGCTCTGTGAGAACAGCACAGAGAAAGATGAACCTCTCTGGCACCTTGCTGCAGAGAGGGGGAAAAACAATACAGTGATTACACAGGAGATGTTTCTATAGCATTAGCTACACTAATCTTCTCCCTAAATCGGACTTGTCTTGTGACGGACAAATTATCCAGCTTAGTGAAGTATCTGGGATGGTGATAGCGTCTCAGCTGTTCTGTGCACTCAGTTTTCAGAGACTTTCAGCTCATGAAAACACTCTATGCTCCCCCCTGCTTTGCAGAGCAGTGTGCACAAGGTGGAGGTCTCACTGTCCTCATTCTTTGCCCTTGAGGAAAAAAATAGGATGTCCTTTCCCAGTGTTGATAAGGAAAAAATGAACTGTTTCCTAAAAAGATTTGCCGTCTGTCCAAGCAGCAAGGGAGGTTTGGATGGGCATGACCTACAAATAAATGAATTTCAGGCACATAAACTAAATGTGTCTATATATTCTCATTCCCACCATATGGGGAAAAAAAACCACACACCTCTATCCCTCCCAAGAAGGCAATAAGAAAGCCAATGTAAGACTGAGTGACCAAGTAGCATAACTTGATTTCACAGTTTCTGAAGAGTACACTATAAATGTTATCACACTAGACTTCTCAAGTTGTTCATAAACATTAAGGTGTAAAACACTAGGAAACTACTATGGCAAACATGACTCCTGAGGTACAGTGGATTCCATGCTCATAAAAATGCTAGCATCCTGAATAATCTCTGCATAGTTATTTGTTGTCTTATTTGTAATTAATAAAAGTTACAAAGCATTGGAAATATTTTGGTAATGTAGATATAAATGAAAAAATAAAAACAGTAACCTTGCTAGGAAAATATGGGAAGGGTCATGAGAAATTCCCCATCCCGAGAAGTGTTTAAGGCCATGTTGGAAAGGGTTTTGAGCAAAGTCCAGTGGAAGATGTCCCTGGCCATTGCAGGCGGGTTGGAACTAGATGGTCTTTAAGGTCCCTTCCAACCCAGACCATTCTATCATTCCATGAAATGAAGAAGTGGGAAATGTCTCCTGCATAGAGTCTGAGATTTTATCAGAGAAACTTTGGTGTAACTCAACCAGTCCACAGGTATTTACAAGAATAATAGGATATTCATAATTGATGCTTCAATAGCAAATAAAGGTACAACAAAACCCACCAGTTTTGTCTTGTAGAAGACAGCCTTATGTGAATAAAATAAAAATGTATGCTTTTTAAGAGTCAATGTTACAAAATCTTGTAACAGCTTACCAGAGCTGTGGGTTCTCCGTCAACATGTGTTCAAATTAAAGTTATGTTTCTGAAAGACATACTCTTTTTTTTTTCTTTGAGTGGTAATTAATTTAGGGAGCCCTATAGTCTGTACTGTATAGGTCAAACTATATCTCTGCAACGTTTCCTTCTGACCTTACGAATTATAAATGGGTTAGTGACCAAAATACTAACTTAAAATTAAAAATACTCTCTCTAAATGCATAGATTTCAATACCAGAAGGGTTCAGTCAGTTCTTTATCGTTCAGATGTAGATAAATTGAGTGCTTGCACTTTTCTCTCTATCTCTTTCTCATAAAATCTAAGTCCTGTCTGTTCAACATAGATATTCATGACATTTTCTCACAAGAGCTGTGATTTACTCCAATGTCTTCAGCCAAAAATATTTCTTCTCTCCTCTGTTCTGTGTTACATGCTTTGCTAAAATTACGTGGAAATAAGTAGGGTAATAGTGGGAAAATAAAAACACCCACAGAAAGACCAATACCACCAAATAAATACAATTTTTCACGTATATTTTAAAAATTGACATTGTTTTGTTAAAAAAACCTTGAAAATATAAAAACTATAAATATGCGCTATACTAGCGAGAATATTTTTCATGAGGAAGGAAATTATAAAGATGTATTTAAACTGTTTAATTCAAGAAAACCAGGTGAAGGTCCAAAATAAATGAATGAATGAGAATCACACCGTGAAATTAAAACTTTCTGAATTCAAAGTTCATTAAGCCCATGGTATGAGAATTCACCAAAGACATTATATCACCTATAATAAGAATAATGATATATTGAACCTGCTGTATACACAATATATATAACTGACTATTTTGGATACTTTTTTTTTTGTTAAAAATAAAATATCATTCTTCTAAGAAAAATATTTGGATTAATTTACTTTTCTTTGTATTATTCAAGAGAACCTATGTCCCAGAATAACATGACATTTGAAAAAGAAATTGTAAGTGTGTGTTTTTCAGGGGGAAAAAATTATTAAAGTATCAAGGTTTCTGTCAGGGGTAGGAAGAAACTAATTCCAAAGAAATTGAAAATTGTTTTTTGTTTTATTGCTCCTGATGGTAAAATGTATTGTTTTTTAAGAATGAAGAACTGGTTACTTTTTGTATAAATTCACTGCAAAAAAAAGTAAATAAGAGAACAGGAAAATGACAAAACATTTTGACATTTTAGAAATTAAATACTATAAATTAAATAAAAGCAATTAGCTGAAAATCAATTCGGTTGTCCTCCAGGTCTAGAGCTAAGTTACAGGTCAGCAGTGTAGCTGTGTAAATAAAATTTTAAATACTCAATAAAAACAGCCATTCTGGAAAACAGGGTAGAAAATCCTTATTTATGCCTTAATTAAAATCTAGTAACGCGGGGGAAAAAAATTTGGATTTGGTGCAATGACCTTAAAATTGCTTCTGTGTCTGTGAAAAGGATCTATTGCATCCCATGAGAACGTCTGAGGATGGGGTAGCTGAGATTTCTTCTTCCTGCTCTCATGTATCCCACTGAATGCAGGGGTCATCTAGCGGTTAGTGAATTCCTCGGGAGTTGAAATGGTGAGAATGAATGCTAGTTGCGCTCTTCCTGGTTGTCCTACACAGTCCTCACCCTGATCACAGCCTTCACTTTCACACTAAATGAGCCTTATATTCTCATTTGAAAGCCACCAAAGTTTTCTTGCAGCAGACTTTCTGCAGACAAAATTTTCATCAGGGTTGGTTTTGCCTGTAACCTTTCATGTGAGAATTATTTATGGATTGTTTAGGAAATATTATGGGAGCTGATATCCTGTAAGTAAGATTTGTATTCTGGAAATGTTTGGCATCTCTTGGTAGTAAATACCTCAAAAAGTGGACTGCATAGTATCTGAGACCTTCACATGATTAGATAGGACTTTTCCCTTCATAAAGTAGCCTTGTAAACTAAAGATAATCGGTAGTCTATTGCAGTAGTTTGAGTGACATTATTTCAAAGTACTTTAGTTTGTCTGTGAAGCTTGCTGTAGTTTATTTGCAGTATTTGCAGAAATGTTTCACCTTACAGAAGTTTTTCTTTTTTTAAGTGAAATTTATTACCTTTATTGTCTGTGTGTTGTCATCTCCATGCCACCTGTAACAGGATTATTTCCACCTTTGGCAATGTATAGTCCCACAGTCATTTGTAATGGTTAATATTTTCACATGATAATTTTTGCAGCTGAATATTTAAACTTTAAAAGTAGAACTGAAGAGGAAATATGAAGACTGGAAAGCAGCATAATTTGACTTTGCATGTCCACATATAAACCTACACAAAATTCTTTCATTAAAAAATAAAGGTGAAAATGATTGCGGTAAGCAAAATGTGTATTTTAAACCCCGCAGTCCTTCATAAGAATACCACAGTTTGAAATAAAAACTCTTTTCATCTTTTTATGTAAGAGAGAGGAAACATATACAACATAGGACCTTTCGAATCCCAGTTTTTTAACAAAGCTCTTTTTGTGTATTTTCCCTGAGTGAAGTACAAATAAACAGATGGGTGGATGAGTGGATAGATGGATGGATGGATGGATGGACACATAGATAGAAGGTCTGATAAAGAAATTAATTACTTCAGTCAAAGCACTTTATTACCTCATTCTTGCCTACATTAAATAATTATGTAGGAAGAAACAGAACTTTCCAGGTCTCTCTTCCAGGCTTTTTCACACAATATCACTTAAATTTAGGACTTGCCAGCTCATGCTAGATCATCATTAACACATAGGGGAAAGAACACTATATATAAGAAGGGTAGTTAGGAATCTTGCAGGGATGTGAAGACCAACATTTGCTGAACAACTGCTGATCAAAATCTCTCCTGTAAAAATCTCAACAGGAAAAATGACACTTCCTTAGGCTCCCGGTATCCTAAATTAGCAAATGCCCCTAGAAGTCTAAGTAATTAGGAATCTAGGGCCATATTAACATGAAGAGTCTTCTTCTACTAAGAATGTCCCATCACCACCTCAGGAAAAGTAACCACCCACAGTATCTCCATGCTCCATTCAAGTATATGGAATGGAATAAATGTATAGGGTGGGATAGGCTTAAATTAAAAACAGCTGAAAAACATAGACAAGATGACAAGATTTTCTCCATCTGCTTTTTGACATTTTCAAGACGCATTATCTTAGTCATGGATTCCTTATCCTCTACTATCACAATAAAGTTCAACTTTGACTCATACATAGGATTTTATTACCACAAAAATGCTACAGACTGGGACTGCTGGGCTGGATATTCATCATTGGGCAACTAACTGCACCTCAAAACCTGCTAGTTTTGATCAAGGAAGTACCATGTGATTACGGGTCCTGGCTGGGGGTCCTCTTTACACGTAGCACCCCATGTGTTTGTGGGAACCTGCTGCCCAAGTCAGCAATCCCCTAGTCTGAATGGTTTGAAATGGCAAACCTAGGAACCAAATTAACTTCTTGAAGGAAATGAAGGTGATAAACTAGCCGCTAGTATTTGCGGTAACGAATCACAAGATTATTTTTGTTTTTTTTAAATATTGGGCATTTTATTGACGTAGTATTGTGCAAGCTAAACATTGCTGAAATGCTCAGATGAGGTTGGTTAAGGAAACTGAACACGTGAACCACAAGGACATCAGTAGGAAACATGGCAGCTGGGCTTACTACATGATAATGCATGTTGCATGACACAATCTACAGGCTTTATTAATGGCAATTTAAATTAAGGCTCCACAATTTCCAGGTGTTTTGATAAAAGCGAAGCTATGACAAGTTAATGTATTTCAGATATACAAAGACAGAAGGGGATATCAAGGGAAAATAAAGTACTTTGCCCCTGCTTTTATTGAAAATCATTTAGTATGTGTTGTTTTTTTTTTTTCCTAGAATTTCACAGATATTGAGCAGAAAAAGGATCTTTCTAATGTTACCCGGGCAATCCATTTCTACAGCGGTCCACTGTACTTCAATAAAACTCCTAAGGGTATGGAAAGTTGTTTAGATGGTAGAAAAATAGTTGTGCCAATAAACACTAGCTTTCAGTTTAGACTAATGAACATAGAGTAATATCAGTGTAACTTGTAATCTACAGCTTGCTGAAGCTGAACTTAAGTTTCTAGCAACAGAGTTAAGTCAAGTGTAATGTTCTACTCTATCATCTTTGGCTGCAATTTTTTGCAGTTCAGTATAAAAAAATACTCATAAATGATTTTAGCTAAACTTCATAGGTAAATGTATAAATGTGTGTGGGCATATATATACATATATATTATTATATCTCTCTCTGAGGTGTGCCCAGTTCCTGGCTCCCACTGAAACTAGCTTTCTTGGGGAACAACTGGTTTTCATCCAGTCAAGCCAAATGTGAAAAGGGCAGCAAAGGAAATACATACTTACAAATATTAAAAAGAAAGCAACTGTAAAGTAATCACAGTCTCATACAAATTTCACATGCTAAGAAATGGCTTTTGTTTGTTTGTTTGTTTTCTTTTTTCTCTCTTTTTTTTTTTCTTTCTCCATGATGAAGCCCACCAAGCTTTCACTGGCTAGACCAGACACCACTGAGGGAGGAAAGTAAAATATGCTCTCTTGAGGCCATTGTACAATTGTCAAAATGTGACTCCAAACATATTTCAGCTCTCAGATTTTCAGGATTAATAGATACTACCTAATCAGAGGTGGTCTCTTAAGGTAAAAATGAGAATGTGCTTTCGCAGTTTCTCTTGGGGCTTCATTTAGATCCTGAATAAGATGAGGGATAAATGTGAATTTTCTGTATCTGTAAAAGGAAGATGAAATTTTTCTTTTTTTTAGAGCCTCTATTGTCACTGCAAGTGGAAAAGAAATGAGAGGCTGGCAGGGAAGGGAGATGTTTCACCAAGAAAGATATGGTAGCAGTCTTCAAAAATGTGAAAGGTATGTTTCATGTTAATGGAGTGTGCTTCTGGACACCAGGAAAATAACAAAACTAAACTGTAGAAAAAAAAGAAAAAAAGGTAAGGAATTGGGAAAAACTTCTGGATTGTCAGTGGAGTTACCAATTGAAATAATACGCTGAGGAAGTTAGGAAATCTCTTACTGGAGGCACTTAAAAAGAATTAAACATCTGTCAAGACTGACATAGGTATTGTTGATCTTACCTTGAGGCAGGGATGCATTAGGTGACCTCTCCAGTGTCTTTTGCCCTATCGTCTTTGACTGCTGATTAATGTCTGTCTTTTCCATCTCCCTTGATGTCTTTACTTATGCTACCAGACAGGAATATTCACTAATCAATTCTATCCCTGCAGTTAATGCTTTTTCTTTATACAGCCAGTTGACTTGAAGAATCAATTTCAGCCATAATCAAAACAAATTCTTAATAAAAACACTCAACATATGTGAATCACTCCTCACTTACTACTATGAAGTTGCTGTGGCTGGAGCCACAAACAAGACTTGGGAAAAATAAAAACCCCAAACAACAAACAAACAATTCATAGCCTAACTTATAGCCCCATTTATGAAACCACTTCTGTCTTTCAAGACATCTTTACATCATTTTCAGAAGAAACAGGTATAGGTGCTTTCAATCTAAAGATACCAAGTTTCTTACACTAATTATTGTGCCATCAGAAAATGAAAGAATATCATAGTTATGCAGTTTTAATTACTTGAGCGTGTATGTTTTACTGCCCTAAGGATTTATAGAAGATTTTTTTTCCAGTGTTTTCTCTATATTTCCTAACTTTCCTCTCTTGAAAGTCACTAAATAGTTCTTAGCAATGTTTATATGGTACCAGGTGCGTATAGTGCCATATACAACATTTTACAGTATTTTCTTCAAGGTTTGAATACCCAACTTTCTTACAGAAGGATAAAACATTCTTTACTAGATATTCATGAAACTAAAAATAGGTTTCTTATATTATAGAGAAAGGCTTTAGATGATTACAATTGAAAAGGCTTCAAATTTTTATTTAGAAAAATATTTTTATAGATCATGTAACATTTATTTAAATTAAGTCATTTGCCCCAGGAGAGAATATACCTCTCTAAAAGGGGTTCAGGAGTTCTTAGATAAATATGACAGATTAGTTTCTGTTTCACTTGCATTTTTATTTATTTTCTCTCCTTTTGGAAAGCATTTCTGTTTCTGTGCTAGGCTCAGACAACACATGAAGGATTTGTTTCCTTTACCATCCAATGTCTACATAGAAGGAAGAACAGAAATGTTATCAGTATCTGCTTTTATCTTGCTGCCCTTTTTGTTCCAGGCAGATTTTTGCCAAGTTAGTAACTCAATAATGGTAACTGGTAACTCAATAATAATTACATTTGATAGTGTATTATATAGCAGGTTTTCATTTGGCAATCTTGAAACACTTCTCCAAGGAAGCTAAGTATTGCACTGTGTGATCATACCAGGATACAGACTCATGATGTAACTTGCTCAAGGGCAGACAGCAGGCTAGTATCACAAATGGGAATATATCTGGCATTCCCCTGATTCCCTTGATCTTTCCTGAAGTGTGCCATTCCCAGGTCTTTTTGCTTTTTTTGCATACAAGTATCCACATCATACAATTTGGATATATAATTCCTATTTGCACTTTTTTTTTTTTTTTCCCCAGGACAAAAATGCCCAGCTGATACCAATGTTTAGCAATGTATGTTACTAGTATTAGGAATTATATTAGCAAAGATATTAGCAATGATTGGTCTGGATTAACTTTCTACAATGATATAAAATGAAAGTCAGAGTAGGTCACAAAGATCACTTTTAGTACAGACAAACTCTATGCTTGTGCGTAACAAAAGTATCCTTATTAAATATGTCCTTATGAGAGGCTATTTAAATGCAAAATGCCTACGTTCTATCAGGTTGCCACAATATTACTCACCAGGTAGGAAGCCATTGTAAAGAACTCACGTGGGTATTTTGCTTCTTATATTTTACACCAAACTAACTGCCTATTTGCCCGAGTAATAATAGGCTGCCATAACGGTTATAATGCATTCAAATATCAAACTGGTTTGAAAGACATGCCCATACACACCATTTCATAATACCATACTCATATAGTAAAGATGTGCCAGATTCAGGAGATTATATCCGGACAGCATTTAAAGCAAAGCAAAAGGACTCCTATTAACTTTCATGGAACACAGAATTTATTCAAATCTATAAATTAGCTCAAAAGAATTAATTGACTGCCTTCTATTTCTATCCAATTTTACTTTACTATGTAAACTTTTAAGAAAAAATATCTAATTTCATAAAATCTAGCAATTTGATCCTTCATAATATTAGCATACTTTTAAAATGCAAAATCAGAGTTACATGTTTTAAAAGCCAGCCCTTTAGTGCTTCTTTTCAAATAAAATCACTGGTTTAGTTGCTGAACTAGAGTTTAGAATCAGTTTTTTAAAAATACTGCACAAAAGAAAAAATAGCTAGTTAGCAAATGGCTCTATATAATTTTCTGTAAAATATTAGCATTTTAGGCAACATCCAAACGTGTGCTCTCTTTGTAGAGCAGATATGTTGCAGAGATATTCACTGCCACTTAAGTAATCTTATATTCAAACTACAACACAAGACAGCATTTAATGTTCCAGAGCTTCAAATGATGGAAAAGAGGGGTCTTGAACTATATATGCTGACTGGAAAATAGCATCAAATGAGTTATGAGAAATCCAGCACAGACTATTTCAACTTCATCTTGAAGGACTGCCTTTAAAAATTAGCTCCAAACATAAGCAGCATTACGGAAGTAAAAGCCATCTAAACTTGAATGCTGATACTGTAATTCAATGTACACTTTAAATGTGAGAGTTGGTTACTTACATTCTGCAAAGGATTTATGGTAAAGGATTGAAAGTTTGAGATTGCCCACAGAATGGATCACATGGGTGATCAGGACTCGAGGGATTGAGTCTTTGTGCCCACTGTGCCATGTTCCTGTTTGGCATGTCTCACTGGGATGTCACAGGATATAATGAGCTGTGGTAGACAACATATCATGGACATCCAGCTCCAGCACACATTTCCTCACTATTCATATGGATCTTGGTGCAATTCTGTATAACACTTTTTTACATGGAAATATTTTGATCTCTTTTATCTGACACATACAGTCTATCAGTTACCGTCAGTTTATGTGATTTGCTCTATATTTTGTTACATAGGCCAAATGCTGTCTCATTACAAACGTTTCAGATCATATTTTTGGAAAACATATTTATTAATATCAAACAAACAAATATAGCCATAGCATGTCCAAAATCAGCACTGAACTGCATAGCTTGTGCAAAGAGGAAATTAAAGTGAAAGCTTTATATCCCAGTTTGAGCCAGGAGTTCAGAGCTGCCTCATTCTGGCAATTCAGCAGCATCCTTCAAGAATGAAAGAGATCACTTGAGTTGTAAATATGAGCTGTCCCCTTGGACTTTGTGCTAGACAACTGAAATGCTGTCAAGGATTCACAGAAAGGATGGGATTTGGAGAGAAAAGAAGACAGTAGACTAGGATGCAAGACATCTCTGAAAAAGCATGCTTCACATTATAGTAAAGTCTATACTATGTCTTTGGGAGTTTTGTTATCAAAGAAACTGCTGATGGTCATGGACATTCAGTGTAGCAGGAATTTAGGCTAACCCATAACTAATGAGAGGCAAGGAATCATAGAATTGCATCACAGAATGGTTTGAGACAGAAGGGACCTTAAAGACCACCTAGTTTCATCCCCCCTACAATGGGCAGGGACACCTTCCCTTCGACCAGGTTGCTGAAAGCCCTGTCCAGCCTGGCCTTGGACACTGCCAGGGATTCGGCAGCCACAGCTTCTCTGGGCAACCTGTGCCAGGGCCTTAGCACCCTCAAAGGGAAGAATTTTTCCAGAAGTTACTGCACATGGGTTTATGTAAACACAGAAGTAGCCTAGAGAAGTACAATGTCCCACCAAAGTGTGGCTGTATATTGCTCACAGACTTTCATTCCCAGGCACAACATTTATGTTAAGAGCTGTATCCTGGGTACACAGCTGCTTACTGCTCCATAGTCTGAACGAATACATCCACTGAAGAAAAATCATATGCATGAGATGTGTGTGTGTGTATAAACACACACTTCATGTTTTTCTCAATTTTCATCACATGTTTCATTCAATAGACTTATTAATCAACCATAAGAAATGAGTTAAGATGTTGAAACAGTCATGGCCTTTGTTTTGCGTCAGTTTTGTTGGCTTAGCTGACATATAGCTACAAGGCATGACGGATCAAAGTAATTAAAGTTCCAATCATTTACCTTTCTATGTTCAGTGTCAAGACAGCTAGCCTTCACCCTGAGTTCAGAGCATTTTCATATTTTTTTTTAACATGCTATAGATGTGCCATTTGCCTTGCTGTACTTAAGAATTTGACAGCATTTCCATTATAAAGTTTGTATGCGAAGGCTTGAGATTCCCTCTGGATTCCAACTTCACACATAAAAACACAGACCACAAGCAATTCAATGGTTTTTTTTTGGGGGGGAAGGTGTTGTTTTTTCTTTTTTTTTCATTTACTTTAAGGTAATTTAGTCAGGTTTTGTCTGTCAGAGAACAAAAAGTAGTCAGTTCTGTTTCATTTGCTTTCAAGGTATATTTTGTGTTCTGTGAAACTTAAATGAAACTTATTTTCTTCCTGTCATGAAATATGGTAGGCAATTAGTCCTAATCTTTACTTTTGCATTATACACATTATTTATAAATGAGAGTATGAAAACATTTGGGGTATGTAGCATGGAGCAATTTCTGGATTTTCCAAGAATAGGAGGTTGGTTTGTATTTGAATCTAAGCATGAATTCAAACATTAAGTGCTACTTTTCCTATATTAGAGAAAAAATGAATTTTTAGTAAGTCAAACATAATTTGAATCTTGGGGGGAGTATACACTAGCTAAAACCAAACAAGCACATGTTAAAAAAAAAAAAGTATACAACCAAAATCAGGATGGAAATAACTCACAACCAGTGAAAAGTAACCGTCTCCTGGAGTCTTGCACTGTCTGTACCTTCATTTTTTTCTCCACAGCTGGCCAGTTGACTACACTGACTGGATGGATCCACCAAGCTGTGGAGTACTAAGTCATCTTCTACTTTTCAGCATGGTTTGCATAGGGCCTTGTATAAGACTGGCACTAGGCATCTGGCATATTTTAGTTAAAGACTCTCTACACATTATCAGATACTGGTAGTTTATAGTCTCCTATGTGCACAAGTCTTATCTACTGTACACAAATCTAATTCAGGGAACTTGAAATATGCCAGGGTTTTCCATAAAGGTCTAATACTGGATAGTTTTATAAGCTTTGCTTTCATAAAGGTCATGCAAAATCTGATGGTTTTATTACATATTAGAGATTGACAGCGGAGGTGTAGTAAAGTGCCCATTATTTGGCACAGCAATTCAATATTTTGGGAAATAACCCACACTGCCTATATGGAGTAGTAGACCTTCACCCAACACATTTACTACCAGATAGCCTGCACAACTCCATAATATGCACAGACCCTTCCAATCCTCTATCAGCCTTTCAGAAAAAGTCTGAAGGAGAAGATTAAGTGGCTTCAAGAATATTAGCGCACTTGCTCTCAAATATTCTTTCCCTACTTGGAAGGATTTGAAGAAACAGTGGCAAGGGGAGATAGAGGAGACATAAACTGTTTCTTTCCTGATTATACAGTGAATAATAAGAACAGAGCATTGTTTGCAAAATCATTCATGGACGAAAAAGGAGGCTAATTCAAAATTAATTTCATTCATAATAAATACGTCCACCAGCATTTTTATAAATAAAACACCAGCAATTATTATTCTACTATGTATTTACAAGAAACAGACAATTTTAAAAAACAGCAGAAGGACATCCCATTCTTCAGAAGTTTAGGACTGATAAATCATTAGACACCACCTACCTTGTCAGAGTCATTACTGGTCCATCTTGCTTCAAACTCAGTCAACATATGTTTTACTACTTACCTTGATAAGAGTAGAATCAAACCCAAATTTCTGTCATTCCTCCCATAGGCATCTCACTTTTCCCCCTTCAATGACTTTTTAAAGTTCCCAGAGCATGAAACATCACGTTGATGCTGCATCACATCCAGATAGGAAGCTCTGGCATGTAGTGTTATGTTTAAACAAACATGCAAATGTAATCAGGAATGACACGTTGTCCCAGTAAAGCAGTCACTCAGTTTTGAGAAACTCAAAAAGACAGCTTATAAAACAGATTCTCAGAGCCACAGGTTTGTGCTTTTGGAAATCAATCTCCAAGTCAAAATTAAAGTTTGAGAAAGATCTTACAGAAAGATGCCCCATGACTGTCAGTGTTTAAGAGGCATTTGGACGATGCCTTTAATAATATGCTTTAACTCTTGGTCAGCCCTGAAGTGCTCAGGCAATTGGCCTAGAGGTTAGTTGTAGGTCTTTTCCCAGTGAAATAATCTATTCTATTATATGTTATTCTGTGCTGTGCTGTTCTAATGTTTCAGTCTTTGAAATATTTGCTCATGGAGTTAAGAGTTGGCTGTTGAGGTCGGAGGGAGAAAGCCACAATCTGCATGTTGCCACTGCAGCATTTGAGCTGCTGTAAAAGCTGAACTTGCAGCTCTGAGGGTTTTCTACCTCATCTCTATAGCACTGGCAGGCTTAGCCAAATATTCCCAAGCTATTGAACACAAGAACAGGAGGGAGAGGAAAGTGAGATTTTTCTCACATATTTGCCAGCTTTTTTCTCACATATTTGCCAATTTTTTGCTAATATTTGTTAGAAGACCAGTTTGTGGTAGCATCCTTTTGGAAATATCCCCTGTCCTGTCCCACCCACTGGTCAGGGAGTTTATGAGCCCTATTAAGATGGGAAGACCTTCTCTCCCATCACTGCTCAGTATGACTAACCCCAAAAGGGCTCCACGTGCTTATTAAAGCAGATACCACATTCTGATGACTGGTCTCTGCCCCCATCCTCTGTATCTGGGCTAAGGACACCCAGTCCTGTCCCAGCAAAGGGTTCAACTGCCTGTTTTTTCAGGTCTTAAACAGCCCATACTTGTGTGGGCCTTCTATGTAGCAGTGATCCTCAGTGTTTTACTAGCAATATTGATTTTGTCTTTACAATGTTCCTATTATGCCTATTATGAAGATGAGAAAAAAGGCACAGCTAAATGACTTACCAAGGCTGACAAAAAGGGTGTCAGAGCTGAGAACAGAAACCAGATCACCTGAGGTTTCATTTCTGGAAACGTTTCTCCTTTCCTCTTCCTTTAATCTTTGTTTAGTACTGGGGCAGGTAATTTGAAATTTGGGCAATATTCAGATACGGTTTCTTTCCCAGAAGAAAATAAAGCTTTACAGGCTCACTTTACAGAGGCAGCCAGTCCACTTGGACTACCAAGGTTTTGCAGCTCTCACAGGGTGCTGCAAAATCCAGCAATCAGACCTGTGCAGCCGGAATGCTTTCAGAGGAGATGGCAATGCACAGAAATGGCATATTATCTCAAATCATGCTCACACAATATGTTTCTATGGACATCAGAAACTAATCTTTGAAATGGTCCCTGATGAGAGACGCATGGGCCTGAGCTGCTTTCTGAAAATGTTCCAATTCCTCCTTTGCATCCGGTGTGTGTTTATTGGAGAAAGAATAAGTCCTCATTTAAATTCTGCACATGTATTTGCACTGTGACCTTTTTAGCTGTTACCTCATGGCTATATCTGAAATTGGTAATAAAATGCAACTCATGGTAAAGAACTGCTAGGTGATTTTATACAACTATAATTTTACACTCTCACAAGGCAGAATATGTAATTCCTTAAGCCACACATGGGAACTTTGTGATACTGGTCTGGATTTTAGTTTTCAACGCCAGCACAGTGTGAATAAAGCCAACTCTATACAATTATACAAATAATGAGTTAAACAGATACACATTTTAGCTGATATTGATGCAGAGAAACCAGTGTGAATTCCCACTGAAGTGAGGATGATACACAAATACAAACAGCTCCTGCAGCATATGATTGTGCATCTTAATGGCTTTATGTGTTTATCTGTAACTGCTACATAAGTGTTCCTGAAGAGTCTCCTAAGTCAGACACACTTTAAATAATTTCCAAGGCATCCTATTTATTTGTGAAAAAATACAATGTACCAATGTACCGACTGAGAGTGAGAGGGAACCGTGGAAAATCTGTTTATATGCAAAATTCTCATTTTCTTGTATTAATTTATTGCATTCCGTTATTCTGATTTTAAAGACTGCAGTAAAGAGCCTTTGTGCAAAATAGTGGTCAAATGCAAAGGAAGCTGTAACATGAAAACATAATATTTAATGTCACTCAGTTTCCCCATAAAGTCCACACAGGCAGGTTACTGCCACACACAGAAGAGCTGAGTGGTACTCCGACCAGCCACAGGTTCAATTTCACTGACCCAACAGTTCAGATAGATAAAAAAAATATTTTGATGCTAAATCATTATACATATTTTCTTTGGAGTAAACATATTCTGAGCACTCCTAGTAGCTTGTTTGCTAAAATAAGTAATCAGAAACTATGCTTGATTTTGTGTCCTTTTCTTCAAAGTGCAATTGTACTTACATCAAGCAGTTTTAGAGGATACTTACATTGAATGGTGTTCAGAAATTTTTGATTGTCTTGGCGTATACCAGTTCATCAGGTTTTCCAGTATGTTACAACTGAGATCTGAAATGATTGAGAGTGGATGTGCAACTTACCTGTCTGTAAGGTCCACCTGGAGAGCAGAGCTGGGGCCACTAAGCACCTTCCTCTCCTTTGCAGTGGGGTGTCCCTCCTGGCAGAGTCCTTCAGTTCCACTTTCCTTAAACAGATGGCTGGAGAGCTGCCATTTTTGGTTTTTGAGGTGGAAAATAATTTGTAGGGGTAAACTAAAATTTTCTGGTATAAGACACAATATAGATATTTTCACAGAAAAGTAATTTATGTATGGCCTCCTAAGCATAACTCTAATGAGCTAACTACTCTACTGTAGTTCATAAATCAACATGAATGAAATCTAGATCAGAAGTTTGTTCTACTATGCATTTCCAAATACTTATTTTTCAGGTTCTGAGCTTTTTAAAACATAGACCACACATGTAGATATTGTCAATTTCCAATTAAAACAAGACACAGCTACCCAGTTTGTGCAAATGAATCCATGTAGAGGCATTTTTTCCCTGTAGAAAGTATAATGACTTCCATCCTCTGCCTATGATTATTCTGGGACTTAGATATATATTAAAGGATCTGAACAATCAGATCCAAATTCCTTGTGTTTACAGACAGTCAGATCATGATGGAAAACCTATTCATAATCAGATTCTGGAACACTCCTACTGTGTTTTCAAATCAAGCTATGGGTATATTTCTAACCACTATAGAGTGCCAAGAAGTATTTAAAGCCTAAAAAGACTTATCAGAAAGGTGGAGGTACATCAAGGTAGCAAGATATTTGCCATGTGGAGCTACGCACAGGTACTTATAGATTACCTACTTGCTGTGCACCTGCAGGGAAGGAAACAGGCATTTGCATTTCTGAACTGACAGCAATATTGCAACCCAGCAGGTACATGCAGGTTACGCAGTGAGATTTAAACTAGCAACATACTTTGTAACTACAGCGTCTTGCTTTTCTATTTATTTGTTTCAGCTGAAAACAGTCCCCCTGTCTGGATTTGTAGGAGCATAATACACTAGAAAATCACTTAAAAGTTCAAATTTGAGATTCAGTACAGCAACTAACACTGGTACAACAAAGCCCTTAATAATTTCTAGCACCTACACTGATCTGAGAAGTACCATAACCAGTAGCCCTTAGGCAACAAAACACACTGTATCTTGATGATTCTGAGCTTACAGGCAGTTCCCCATGAATCATACAGATGCTGTAGTAAGAAGTGCCTGATTTTTTTGTTGGACTATTCCTATACCAAAAAAAAAACCAAAAAACTGGGGAAGGAACCCCAACACTACTTATATTGGCATAAAATTTCTAAGCACGACTGTTTCACACAACATTTCTATTTACACTAATGTAAATACCAATCTCTAAAAGCATATCAGGTAATTTCACTTAGTTAATCTAGGACCTCTTCTTTTCATAGGTGACAAGACCAAAGGGGATCTACCTGTACATCAAATCACACTATCATATCCAGTTTAGAATTGCTTTCCTAAACTGATCCTGGTTTTCCTTAAAGCCATATTTTTCTCTCATAGGCAGATTTTTCTGGAACCTTACTTTTCTTATGGTTAAAAGCTTTCTACTTCACCCACAGTTTTTGTGAGGTCTGTGCCAACACTGCCTTTTAGTTGCAACATATGTCTGTGAATACACCAAGAAATAAAATTACTGTAGGTGAACAATCACCTAACCTGTGTAAAAACAAATCTTAGTTGTAAGTGTGCTGGGATTTCACTTCATGCTTCATCCCTGTGCTCACCTCAGCCTTTGAATGCTATTTCATGGCTGATTTAAACTTAAGATCATAGCATATGAAGAAAGAGTGGACCCTGTACACCAGCATCTCATTCATCCAGCTCTGTCATATCAGTAGCAGTGTACCTTCAGGGAGGCTGAATCAATTTACCTGTCTCATTGAAAACCAACACTGCAAAGAAAATTATTATAAAAACTATGATTCTTAGTTTTAGGAGCTAATCCAGATGGGGAAACACTTCTAGCAGCAACCCACACAGATTAAGTAGTGAAACCTTAAAAGCTAATCCCTTAATATGCCTGCAAGCCCCAAAGTAACCCAAGAAAATTGTGCTTTGCCTGTTTCAGATGGAGACCAACTCTTCATTTAGAGCACTGCTAACTGAAATAATGCAAATCCTCCATTAATAACAAAGGTGTTATGTCACTGTGGGAGCTTTGAAGAGTTAATTGTAAGCCATAAGCAAGCATCTTCAACAAATTTCAATGGGGTGATATCTTCTTAAAGCAGGGTGCTCACAAGTAGCACTGTAGAGCAGCCTGGCATTAAAAAGTGTTCATCTGTACTCTGGCTTGTATTATCAGGAGAGTTTACTTAAGGCATAAGTGATTCCTCAGTCATGTTAATAAAGTATTTCTTAATATTCTAGATTTTTACATTTGTACAGCTATGTTTGTGTACCTTTAAAACAAATTGCTGGTCTCACTGTAACCCCATGCAGACCTTTATTCACTTAAACTAATTCACATTTTGGCACTACAGAATATAAGCATGTACTATTTTGTTGTTGTTGTTTTTCCTCAAGGGGACCAGAAAAAGAGCAGCAAGGGGAGTTTAGGTGAATTCAAGTTGATTATATGCAATAGTTTTTCATACAAATGATAATTTAACTACCTCTAACTAATGCCATCATTTTCTCATTTTTCCAGACTAAGATAATCTAATTCACTTCATACTTGCTAATAGAAAAGAGATTTTTTTAAAAAATAAGTATCCATAGTCTTATGGGAAGTTTACTGAGTTTCTGAAGTTTCCTAAAACATTTGCTGCTTTTTGCCTCTACATCTATAACATCTGATTGCACAAATGTTTTCTTTAGTCGATAACTTGCTAATTTTAACAACTTCTAAAACTTCTACTCATCACCTTGAGGCTTACCCTCTTTTAGGATGTTTTCTTAGGAATCAGTTCCTGGGATGACATTTTAGCATTCAGAAGCATAAAAATAATATTTTTAATATCTCTTTAAAAGATAGTTTAATTCCTGGAGGCACCTGTAGAGATTTTTTTTTTCTATAAGTCTCCATTTTTATTTTTTTTAGTGTTGATTTACCTTTTAGAAGCAAAACTACTGTGGTTTAGTGAAGTTATGTCACTAACTAGGTTTTCTTTTTATATATATTATAAGCATTCAATTTATTTAAAGTGGTCAGAATATTTTTCCCCCAGAGGTGATTCATTCTTCCTTTTTTTTTATCAAATTAGTATATTTGTGCAGGATCAAGTGTAGTCTAAGCACTGGATTTTTTTGTAGACAATTTCATTGAGAAAATACAGAAGGAAAATAGTTTTCTAGTTCTCTGTCAAGGTAGAACACTTTGAAGGTTTTCTATTGGTAACACAGCACACTAGAATGTTTTGCATCATGGTAGAATAATATGAATGGAAAATAGTAAGTTTAAAGTGACCACAATGTGCTCCAAATCTCACCATAGTGTCTCAAATCATTGGGAATAATGTTGTCCAAACTGTGGTATTAACATGGTCCTTTCTTGATCATTAGGCTCTAAAAAATAGTTGAATACCACATTAATAATAATCTATAAAATAAGCACAAAAGGTCATAATCTGGCTCCTAATAGGCATCCTGGTCTTCTAACAGGACAGCCACATCTGTAGCTTGATAATGACATATCCTTAAAATGTAGTTCTTCTCCTAAAAAGGATGAGAAAATAGCCAGTTATTTAGACATGTCCCACAAGTATATTTAAAGTTACATTACCTGTGTTTGCATAAATACAAATGTTCACTACTGATTAACAGTACACAGAAAACAGAGACAGGAAATATTCCTTTGGAAGAAGCCTTGACCTTCAAATGCACCAGGGATGTGGACAAAAGATCAATTATGTCAGAAGTTTTTAACTACCTACGGCCCAAACACTAACAGCTGTTAAAAATAGATGGCATAAGGTGGTCTGAAATTTAAAATGAGACACATCTTCTGTTCATAATTTAAAGTAAAACATACAGTTTCATACACCTATGTCAACTGGAAAATGTAACAATTTTTTGTTTGAAAATTATTTTCCCAATTTTTTTAAGTCCTTTTAGCATGATGAAATGTAAATCGTTTCTACATCAAGAGGGAAGTTTGCTTTGGTTTGGTTTTTTTTTAAATTCAATTTAAAATGACAATGCATTCAAAATACTATTCACAAGTGGAAAAACCTTTCCAAATTGGATTTCAAATTCCAAAAAACTCTGTCATGATAAATGAGAACATTCATTTTGAGTGGAATGACATCTTTCATTTGTCCTGAAATTATTGTTTACTTATTATAACGTAAAAATATTCTTAAGTAGTGATGAAATGAACATTATAAAAATCTCTTTATAATTATCAGAAAACAAAGAAAAAGATTTGCACACCTCTATGTTATAGCTGCAGGATTAAATGTTTCTTTTACAAATATCTGTACTGATAATTGCAAAGGAGTAAGAGCAGCTATAGACAGAAATGGAGGGAAAATGAAATAAAAGTATACACATATTTACATATAAGCTGCCTTGATTTAGTTCTAGACAACGTTTAATATTTTATTATTATAGATATATAATTTCATATTGACTTTTAATGATTTTATGTTTTTATGTGCTTATTTATAAATGTAATTAACAAAAATTATTAAGGATTGTGCTTTTACTAGGTCTTACATTGAAATACTAAGATGAAGAAGAGCTAGGTAGAAGTCCATTTCCACCATTTTCCATCAAAACAAAAATTTTGAAGTATTTTACCTATCGCCAAAAAGAGAATGAGAAGCAAGAAGTTTGCTCCTGATATCCTTTGAAGTGTTTAATCTCAAAACCTGTATATCCATGCAACAACTTTCTCTACAGCAAAGCAAATGGATCCATGTTATCAGACAGAAAATATCCATGTTTTGACTCATAGTTATTACAACTTTTTGCTCACAAATCATTACATTAAGTGGCTTGAAGTCTTTGTGATTAGGAATGCATTTTTTTTTTTCAAGAAAATGAGAGCTAGCCACATTATTGCTATACCAAATAGATAACAAATATCGGTTTCTGATTATCACAAAATCATACAGTAGATTGACATTTTGTATGACTTTTCTTTAAAAAAAAATCCATTTTCCTATTGTTATTTGCTTTTCTGCAAATAAAAAAACCAAAACCTTTTCTTTCAGTGCAAAGTGTCTGAATTTACACTCAAGAAACAAACATACAAACACTACTATGAGTACCTGAGGATCTGAAGCAGCTTTGACCACACCTGAACAAAAAAAAACAAGTTGAGAAAATAGGCTGCTGCTACAACTTGAGAGGATAAAAAAAATAACAAAACAACAACAAATACACACACTCCCCTTTATTTAAAAAAGGTGAACTATTCCAGTGAATTGGCTAGGTGTACAATGACAGCCATTGAAGCAGGAATTGAGAAAGTCCTGGCCATGCCACTGGCGTTCTGAACAACCTTAAGAAAATCGATTTCCACAATACTCCTTCATGTGACATCTCCACCTGGATAAAGTTCAGTGGAAGTTTTGCTGCATGTGAACTAAAGAAATCCATAGGCATGATATTTTGATCATCTCTGACAACCAGATGAGAAAGAACACACTGCTGGTGCATGTAGTTGGATGTAATTGCACATCAGTAAGCACTGTAGATGATAAACAGAGAGCGGTGCAAAAATATACTGTGGTTGGCAACTGTGAGTGAGGAGGAATTTTTTGGCATATACAAGCAAAGAAGCTTATGTGGAGGCCGATGACTTACCAAAGAGTTTCTTGCTTTTTAACTTTGACAGTGCTTTCTTTCAATGTTGATGATGTACCTGAGCTAAATCTATTGTTCCACTGAGATTGTAGATGCAGTTCAGATTTCAAGCCCTGTCCGTTTAATTCATGAGTAGTAGATGTACATTGAAAATCTAATGACATCAAGAGTTTTAGTATAACTAGGTGGAAGAAAATACCTGCTGAAATATTTGTCCAGTTTGAGCACATCAACTGAAACAAAGAACAACCAGCCCAAGATAGCAAGGTGATCTGATGAACAAGATGAACAAGATGAAAAATATGAAAGCCAACAGAGGTCTGGAAAGGCATTGACTATTATCTTCATGTACTTAATTGGAGTTTAGGTGAGGTGACACCCACTTCTGAAGTGAGACAAAATTGTGGCAAAGGTAAAATCGTCAACGGTCCATTTTTGTAATCACAGTTATCTGAGAGGCAACTTAGATGCACTTGCAGCCTCCAAACCTGCACAGCCACCACAGTGGATTCTTCCATGCTACTAGGTTCACAAGAGTTGGTGCACGATATCCATGTGGTCAAGAAAAGTCCGACTGACTCAAGCTATGTATGCCAGGCTGTGCGCAGCACCACAGTCTCTGTCAGCACTGAACAGGGCTGGGGTTTCACTTGGGCAGTTCCTTCTCTGAGATGAGCAGCAGACCCAAGGTCCTGAGTAATTTGGTTATTAAAGAGTCAGTATAACTTTTTTTCTGAGTATAGACATGTGAGCACTAACATCCTGGCCAAATACCAACTTGGATAATTATTTTGCCTACCTAAATGTCCCCGTTTTCATCTGAATAAGGTATTCTTCATTTCCAAAGCTGTTATACAGTGCTGTTGAGCGCTGTTAAACAGCTGCAATATTTCACCCCAGAGATGGCTGCATTTCAGTTGTGGGTGATGTGATCCAAAGAGTTTGAATATCAGTTTAATCACTTTGGCATCCTTCAGGAACAAAGTCACTATTTAAATGTAAGATTATTGTAGAGAATAAAATTGTCAATAAATGTAGTAATGTCTATCTCTAACTATAAGCAATTACAGAGCTAATCTCCAACTCTCAAAAAATAACACCAGATGGTATTTTTCAGAAAAGTCAAATGTAGAATATTATATTTTTTTTGCATTTTTCAGTGCATCGTGATGGCAAGTAATATTATGTGAATCCTGCAAGTACAAGAAAAATCTGCAAGTATAATACTCTTCACTTCCAAAGAACATCCTGTGAATTCATAAATATTTACATTTTGCAAGTTATAATTATGTAGCACTGGAGGAAAAAAAAAGGCAGAAAAAGAGTGACTGTATATACAAGTTTATAAAAGAACATTCATAAATTAAAAATGTGCATTGTTCTGAAAATGATACCTAGTGTGATTTTTTGTGTCTGTATTCCAAACCACAGGAGAGTTTCCTACCTCTCAGTTGGGCAAAAATCATACTTGCAGGTTTGAACAACTATTGTTTTCTTATTATAGTTTCTATTAATAGTTTTAAACCATTATATATGAACTCATCATTGTAGGTATTTGCTAAAACAAAAAGAAAGGTTTACATTTTAACAGGATAATCCTCCTTTACAAATTGACAAATGCAATTACAGATTCACTCCAAATACATAGTTTGTGGAAAAGAACCCACAATAACCTAAATTGATACAGTAAATGTTATCTTGTTATTGTTCAGGGTTGTTGTTGTTATTTTTTTATTAGTAGGTTTGGTGCAGCAATTTATATACCAGAGGACAATTTTAGCATTAATGAATCTGAGCTTCATGAACGTCTTGAAGTTGAGATTTCAGTTTGCATGAATCCTTTCTTTTTTTTTTTTTCCCCACAACCAGGGTAGCTACTCATTGAAGACTATTTTTATTGAAGGAATCTTACAATTTTGATTCATGAATAATCCATGAACAGATGTTGATTTTTACAAGTTCAGTTGTTATTTGAAATTGTTTGAATACTTTATACAAACATATTGCAACCTCTGGGTTATTTGTGTGTTTTTTTGTTCTATTACAGTCTTCAACTATTCATTGTAAGACAGATTCTCTCCTCATACAAATAAATCCTTACCAGTGTAAAAAAAAAAAAAAAGGTTGGAGAAGTGACCCAGGTGTATTATTCATGATGTAAAATCTGAAGAAAAAAAAAATCCTTTATAACCAGAAAAATCAATTTTTACAAAAAGGAAAAGACTAAAGAGTACGATTTGTGCAAATGCATAGTACACTGACTGTAATATGGACAATTCCTCTGAAAGTTCTTATAAAAGTAAAAACTGTGCACAAGCATTCATGACGAATAGAAAAGAATTTATGAATATGAATGTTACTTTGATATCTTAATTAATAGTTGTAAAATCATCGTTTTCTCTCTCTCAAGTATCTGTTCAGTTGTATTGTTGAGATAATGAAACCACAGTGACAGCACCTTTCTCTTGTAGAAACTTTTTACCAGAATCGTTTTTCTATTTTCCCTTAGCTGTTTCTCTGCAAGCAAAACATGCATTCCTTACTCTTGGTTTCCATCTTTCAAGCATACTAAATTTGCATCCACACCATATAGTTTATCACAGGAGAGGCCTGTGAACACAGTAGGTGACTTTATAACAGTAATTTTTACCTTGTTAACTTGCGCAATACTACACTAATTCCAGAGAATCAATGCCAGACCTTCCAAGAGGAAGGAGAAAAAGCTGCCACAACCAATAGACTCAATTAGGTTTCCAAACCATTTAGAGCCTGCATTGACGTAACATGAATCCTTCCCTCATATTCTTAAGCTAGATCACTTTTGTGTGCCTTTCTCGCAGTCACTGAACTTATATATATTGAAAAACAGACCACAGTTGGGAACTCGGGGTCGAAGCTGCAAACTCCAGGTTTTTCTGGCCTTCTGTGGAAGATTTACATGGTAGCTCACATAAAAACAACTGACAAGACTGTACTGATCTTCAAAGACCTTACAGGTCCATGTTCTTGGAAGTGATTAACTTATCCGTATTGAGAGACTACCTTAAATGGTAAAAAGCAATAGCTGTTAGTAGGACCGTGTGACACATAAATGCAGGTTGTCCAGTTTATTTATGAATCTGGTCAGGGCAGGTGGGAAGGTTGGTGGGATGCTTTGATTGCTTTTTTTGTTGCTTTTCAGAGCTCATTTTTACACGATCAGGAAAATCTGAAATTTGGCTGATTAGGATTTGACAGATAAGGAGCCTGGCTTCTACTCTTGGGCAGCAACTCAATACCTGTGACAACCAGGGAGAAAGACTTAAAACCTAAATTCTAAGCAAGTTAGAGTTTTTTATTTACACCTGCAAGACACATTAAATTTGTCTGTTTTTTTTGTTGGAGTTCCTTTTTGGGTTTGGTTTGGGTTGTTTTTTTTTTTGTAATATTTGGGCAGTTAGTAATGCTGTTTGTTTGGCAACCATACAGTTTTTATTTGCAACTCTCTCCCTACGTAGCATTTTCATATAAGCTTATATCTGAGTCATTAGTCCAGATATGCTTATATGTAACCACAAACTTCAATGTCTTAAATATACTAATCCACATAGTTGATGGCACTTATGTTGCAATGACCTGCAGTCATCTGATCAACTTTTGGAATACTTACTAGCTATAACCAAGTATATTCTGATCTATTATTTGAACAAATCAGAAATTGAAAACATTTTTTTTTTTATGAACACTAGCAATAAGTTCTCTTCTCTGATAATTTTGACATTAAAATTCCATTTTAATAATCCCATCCTTCAGGCTTTGCAGACTCTTAAGGTATTAAAGCAAAAATTATCCTAAGCAGTTAGATTATAATGTATTTAAAGATTAGACATTTCATGTTGAATATTAACTGCTCCACTTCCCAGAGAAAAAAAATCATGCAGGTTTTTTTTTCCTTGTATAATTTATACATTTTTTGATAGGTTGACTATACAAAGTTCAAACCTTTTATGAAAAAATACTATAAAATGTTCTCAGTTCTGTGTTATATTAAAAAGATGTATAAAAATCTATGAGGAAACATTTTTTGCTTAAATCATTAGCATATTTTGATCCCTTAGAAATACTCTAAATGGCTGTTCAATCGCAATGCAGCCTATCAGACTTCTGAGCTGAGGCAAAACTGCAAATATTTTGCTACCTAAAGAACTTTTATTAATGCCATAAAAGATGGGACACATTGGGACTTTAGGTTTCATAATAATACAAAATGTACAAGCACTACTTAATAACTTGAAACAAAGAAAATGCACCAAACAAAAAATTTAACTTCTAGCCAAACTTGTAAGGATTTTTGGTATTTGCCTAACTTATGACAGTCCATGGTAAAAGTGTTAGTTGAGTGGGGCAGAATTCTATATGTAAAATTGACTGACGGGAGTATATCGTATAGCCAGAGTAGTTTACCTCACAGCTTACTCTTACCTTGCTTACCTACCACATGCCATCAATGAACATCTCTCTCTACACATGCGCTGTAGTTCTAGAAAAGATGCACGACTGCTCTGCTTCCTACACCCTCCTGCACACACGTCTCTTGACTTAGTCTTCATTTGCCTTTTGTCATTCATCATCTTTTTTAACACTCAGTCAGAAAGTTGATGTGACAGCTATTATAATCAAATATATCAGCAGCCCCTTCCTTCATCAACCCAGCCTGGGAAATCAGCTGTTGTGCACAGTATTTGTTGTGTAGTGCAGTCTGTGCTGAGACCATGTGGCCCATCACCCTGTGCTCCCTCTGAAGGAGCTTTCTCTCCACTGGGGCATCAAGGAGAAGACAACGGTAAAACCTGCTGCCCTTGCTTTCTGCTATACTTTGTGCCAACATAGCTAGCTTTGGTCATAAACCTGTCCTGCTGCTTAGATTCAACCTACTTATTATTTGCTTGGATGCTTGTTTATCATGGAATGCCAGATACAGGTCTGGGCTCAAAATAACCATTCAACAATGGCTCCCCTGTCTTGTTACTAGCACAGGCATGGCCCACTTGCCAGTTGCTGCAGTAAGCACTGATAGAACAAAACAAATATCCTTCTAGAAAGTCATTGCAGAGTAAGGATCATGCTTTAAGTTCACTCACTGTCTTATTCTGAAACAGCTTCTCTACAAAGGCAAACCCCCACCTACAGACAAAAAAAATTAGTCTTTTCCTTTTAGAGTTTCTACTTCTGATCATGCAACGTGCAGTATAGCTCAAAAGGATACCGGTCCTCTTCTGGTAGTTCTTTAGGTAGTGGGCATACCTGCTGACCCCCTTGCAGGGCATCTCCTTGAGGCCACCGACACAGGGTGTTTCTTCTCTTCTTGGATAAACAAGACAGGGGTCAACCCTGTAATATAAAAGAGACTTTTTCCACTAGTTGGTAAACACCATCAGACACAGCCTGGACTTGTCTCCGCCCTGTATGCAGCCATAAATACACATCATTTCCTATATTATTACTTGTTCATTTTTTTAACAATGTGCTTATGCTATCAACCAGAAGACTATTTTGGGTTATTTCTGTGCAATATTTAACATCTTTTCTTCGTCCTTTTCCCTTGCCCTTCAATTTTGACCGTGATGGATCTAAGCATATTTAGGACACTAAGGGCAAACTAAATTGTTGTTTATACTGTTAAATGTAAAAAACATAATGGTAGGTTAGTGTCTATACTCTGGAAAATAAGTACACTTGTCTGGATTTTATTACATATCTTCTCTACTGATGTGTACTAAGCAAATTGTGAGGTCTCTGCTGAAAATGTAATATGAAAGTTTAATACAAATCTCTGCAGGACATACCAACCTGAGCATACACTAAACAACAAAAAGCAAACAAAGAAAAAAATACTTGTACTTTAGGAGAGATGCTCCAAGGGACTTCCTAAAAAGATCCAGCGTATCCACTAGGCTGGTAAACACAGGTAAGTGGCAGACATGAGCTATCTCCTTCCTACCGTAATACCAGTACCCGGCACCAGCATCTGCCCTGGTTCCTCAGTCAGTTCCTGGGCCATGGCAGCCCCTGAGATACAAGCTAAAATAAACTTCTGCAAATCATGCAGTTCATAGAGAAATGCCTGTGAAACCTGGAGACAAGAACTCACCAGGGCTTTTTCCAAGTAAGACACACAGTCTAGTGGCCTCTGCATGGAAGGGTTGTTAATCCATCTGCAGCTTTCTGAACACACACACACACACACACACACACACACACACATACACATGCTACTTCGCCTGCCCAGATGTTTTCTGATTAATAGTGAGGTCACCCACAATGCCAAAAATGTGGCCTTGTAGTTCTCCAACACTCTTGGAAAGTTACGGAGTGTTTAAGGAGGATGGAAATATTAAATGCAACATATGTATAAAACACAATAAATCAGAAGAATTTGTTTAGATGAAAAGCACTTTTTTGTTTTTTTCAGCACAGCAATTGTATATTCCACAATTATTATAATGTTTCCTGACATAAAACTGCTGTAATCTGACTGCTGTATCTGACCCAGTCTTCTGGTTTCAGCCCTTCTTGCTTTACAGGATGGTTCTTTAAAATACATCTGTACTTTACTGTATTTTACCATTTCCAAGGTCAAAATTAGAAAACTAGCAATATAAAATGGGAATGGCATAATGCAAACTATTACTGGGTATGATCCTCAGTCACTGTTCCCAAAGAAGCATGGATAAAAAAGTGGAAAAAGGGCTCACCTATTTCTGGACCGAAACAGTGGTTAAAGCTTCAAAGTTGACTGAAATGTCTGACCCTAAACAAACCAGAGACATTGCTGCAGCCTTTCTTCTCCCTTGGAAAGCTGTTGGTATCACCCTCATGATCATTTCATTTCACTGCTTTTGCTTTACAATTTTACATTTAACCACAAATAACATCAAGAGGTCTAAAGCACAGCACCAAACAGCTGAGCATTGCTCTTACTGTAATGTTTTAGAGTCCCTAAAGACAGAGACACCCAAAATGGACATGCTTACGGAGACCAAGGGCTGGTCCTGCACCACACAGGGAAGCACGGTGTGGGCACCATACAGCCTAGCCGAAATACAGCTTTTTTTCCAGGCTCACGCAGCACCACCTATAGACAAAAACACTACATTTCTCTGGAGTATTTGGGAAACGGGAAATACTTCTACAATTGTAACTGCAGGTTCGTGTATGCTGCTTTTTCCCCGGTGCCTCAAACACTCAGGGAAGCAGGCTAGAGGGGGTTTGCACAAAACCTGAAAGTTTCTTATATATAATCCAGCACAAAATCTTGAGACACCAAAGCAGGTGAATGACAGTGATTGTCTAGCACCAAATAGAAGGATCAAAGACCCATAAAACTGACTTCTGCAGAAAAAGTCAGGCAGTTCCAAAAGACTTTTCACTGAGAACCAGGAGCCTCAGTAAACGGTTATTTTGGGGATTTTAAGGTGTGACTGTTTTCTGTAGTACACAGACATCAAATTGGAAATAACACTACTGCTAAGAAGTAGCACCCTTCATACTTACTGCTTTCCTGTGTTCTTCTGCACGTCTCAGATTCATGCGATGTCAGAAACCTGTTCAACCTCAGTGCTGCAATCTGGAATTTGCCATGGTAAGTGTCTCTGAGGCAGGGCTGTAAGGTTTGGGATTTTTTAATTATATTTCTGTGCTTACAGAAGGAATCATGAAAATGTGAAGTGCACACAGGGACTGATGTCTCCTTATTTTCTGACAGTATGAAGTGACTTGTGCCTTGAGAGATACGAAGCATCCCACTCTCCTTAGTGCTGAACGAAAGATGACAATCTACAACACACTGAGAAGTGAAAATGTGAGCACAAACAAACAAAAAAAAAATAAAAGAAGAAAAAGGAAAAGTTAGTTTTGACATAAATAGGATTTCTCTTTTGCAGAATCTGTTTTCTTTTGGGTTTGTTTTTTTTGTTTTGTTTTTTTGATTAAAAATTACCACCAAAAAAAAAAACAAACCAACCCAACCAAAAAGACCCTATACCTCTGAGATGGAAATAAATTTCAAGAACCTAGATATGTAGAAACTTGTTACAGAATTTAGATATGGCTTGATATAGAGCTAATATGAAAGAACATCTCTTGAATTAAAATATTACTGATGGACCTTTCTATACTTTCTGGTTTCCTATTTGACTAATTTTAGAACTTTGGATGAGTTCAAATTTATAACATTTGGTTTTTTAAATTCAGGATTTTTTTTGTCACATTTTATGCCAGTTAGTGATAATGACATATCTTGAACTTCAAAGGTGTCCAATCAATTAGAGATTCTCTGCAAGAGAAAATGCAGGGAGGAAAAATAAAAGAAAAAATATCTTTGAACTTTTTTCCACAAATGCTGAATATTAAGCACATTTTGAGAATATTTACATAGTGTACAGTTTTCTTTAAAATACTGACTAATTTGAATTTTAAGGGTAGGAAGTAACAGCAGTGCTGTGAATCTTGTTTTTGGCCTGTCTTTTATTTGTACATCCCTATTACACCATGATTTCATGCTACGTGTTGCTTGTTATATATCCTAAAAATTCAATTTTCTTATCCCAGAAGGAAAAAGCTATAAGAGGTGAAGCTAGTCATTTGATCATAAAGTGTTGTCAACATGAAGGAAACTGCTTTTGAACACTCTGCTACCACCCTTATTTGTGGTAATCATGCAAATCACTGCTAACAGCTCTGAAGTCTGAGTTCATTTGGTTTCAAGTTGAGTTACAGTAATTGCATACATGGAGGGAAGAAGAAACACCATTTGATATATGTTTCTATGAACATCTATCCCTGACAAGGCTGAACAAAGTACAAAAGTAGTGTTACATCTACTGTGCTGGGATATACGAGTCTTCAAAATGGTGATCTCTATCTCAAAAACTATTTAACCAGTCTATGATAGGGCAGTTATTGTGGTTATAAGGCTTTCTTTCCTCAAATGATAAAGCACAGTAAAATACCTTTTAAAACAACACAGAAGCTATTGCTGACCAGATTCTGACTTTAATAAATTGATTGTACTCTATTTTTATACAGGTTTTTCATCCTTCTCTTCTTTTCCTTTTGTGTAATAAGTTTATGTGCCACAAAATGGATTGTATTTTTCCTTTTCATTGATAAGGTCATTAGATTTTGAGGGGTGCAGTTGAAAGATGGTAGTAAGCATGTAAGCCTTTTATTGTCAGAAGCTCATCAGTAAATCACACTACTTTAGATTGCAGTATAGTTTTGGCTTTGTTGTTGTTGCTTTTCCAAGATGTTATTATTTTATCTTTAAAAACCACTTTTACCCAACTTGGAAAGCTCTCTAGAATGAAAAGTCTTTAATTTTAAACAAACCCCTGGTAGAATTGCAATGCTTTTCTTAAAATTACCCATGGAAAGTAACTCCATCAAATGCTAGTGAAATAACAGCAGTCTGAATGCTGGCCATGGAGTAATGCAGCGATGCAAAGTCACTTTAAAACACTCCCAAGTCTTCACTTTCTTCTCCTCTAGAGATCCACTGGTGTGACAGGCTGATCTCCCTACTTAAGATTGGATATCTTGATCCAGAAATTGCTCTTATCAACTAGAACTGCATTTGAGGTTTTGTGGGTATGTTATTACTACCAAGAATTGAATTTTTGTCTCTTTGACATCATATCTAGAACCCTTTGGTATGCAGGGTGATTTCAGTGACCTTAAATGTCTTCTATGCAGGAACAAATATCAGGACACGATTTATAATTAACAGAAATGAATTCTTAGTGACTTAAATACCCAGAGCACTTGCATCAACTGTAGGACTAAAAGTAAAATTATAGACCTCCTTTAACAGTTAATGATTTTGTAACAGAAGTGTAATGGAAAACTTTAAAAGAATAACTCTTTTTGTACTTGTTCACTTCAAAATGCTTTCAAAGAGAGAAAAATTACACGCACATTTTCAAAATTTGTCTTTAAAAATGAAACTCCAATGCATTTTTACCAAATGCACTGTTGCCCTTAAGAAACCACAGGGCATGTGCTTAATACAGTCTCAGATGCAAGAAGCTTAGATACTGCAATGTATCTGCTGAAGTCAGTGATGCTAATGATATGGGTTAAGTTAAGCAGCTGTTTGATTCTTGTTGGAATCGGGATCCTGCCTGAAAATATTATCTGAAACACTTCTGAACAGTTCTTTTGACTTCAGGGGTAACTGGTTCATGATAATGGCAGCAAACATTTGCTTTAGAAAGATAAGACTATGATCTAAATTCTATCCTTGCTTACACCATTGTAAATGGTGTTTTCAACTGCAATAGCTCATAGCAAGGCAGTGAATGGACCAATTACTTACATTTATCTTCTTTATAATGCTGTTAAAGCCAGTAGAGATGCAGGGCAGGCAGTGTCATTTGAATACCTGACCTAATGCAATTAGTGTGGATTGCCACAACATTGAAAAGAGCATGGACCTCTGATGTTTTATGGTTATAGAAATTACTGACATATATGTTAAACAGAAGGGAATGCATGTTAACTACATCCTACATGTCACTGGTTTCGTTAAAATAAACAAGAGCGCTATCACAATGAGTTAAGTTACACTTTAGCAGACTTCACATTCAAGCTGTAAATCATAAGTATTTACAAGCTTTAGTGAGTCTCCCACAAAATTTCCATATGCCCTTATTTACACCTCTCTCAAGGCATCATTTTGACCATAGTTAAATAATCTGTCACAGAAAGACTGTAAACTTTTTGGAAAAGTTCTGGTTATTATAATATTTCTGCATTTATATTCCATCACATCAGTATTAAAGGCTTTCAGTTACAGTGCTTCTGGGGATAAAAAGCTAAAATGCCTTTGCTCACAGGTGCATTAAATCCTATTAAAGAATCTTCCTTATAGCACATACCTCATTACTGCATACAAAGGCTTGGATTATAAAATGAAGGTGAAGTGTACAAAGTAAGATTTGATATTACTTGGTGTGCATATGCTGAAGTCATTAGGTTTTACACTGTACTCGAATGATAGTAGGTTTCATATTCCTATTGAGTTGCTTTCAGTAGTCAATGCTTCTGGGTCAAGTAGTCTGACATGGGGTGATGTGTCTCAATACAGGGGATGAGAAAACTTCTTTAAGCAGCTTTACACAATGACAAGTGCACTTCCCTCCACAGCTTTATTATGCAATATAAGCATCAGGTCATAGAACAGTCCACAGTGTGGGGATCAAATAGAACTGAACTAAAAAAAAAAAAAAAAAAATTAAGGCTAAATTAGGTGATTTAAACATTTTCCTTTAAGCTTATACAAAATCCCCTAGCTATAAAATCCTACATAATGCTCTCCTGGATTTATATGTAGCAGGCATATAAATTTTAACTATTTCATAGCAGGAAGCAGCTTTCCCTGGGAAAGAGCTTTGTATCAATTGATGGAGGAAAAAAAAAAAGTAATAAAAAGCTTATCTCCTGTTCAGGTGACTAATTTTAATTAATTAACCTTTAGCATAGAAATAAAACAGGGAATGTGTTAGGAAACACTGCATTCAATAGAGACAACTAGAACTTTTCCTATTACTTTGGGAAAACAAACCTTTCACTGTCTAAATAATTTGATAGCATAAGGGCAAGCAGTTAAAAACTAGAGATAAAGCCAATGAATTGGCTTGTAACTCACCATAGATACTATTAAAAAAGCCAGATATTCTCCTATCCTATCCATTATTCAAGCAGCTTCTTCTGTTCATGGGTGTCAGATGGGGAACTGATGAGTGTGTTCTGGTGAAGACAGTAAGCGGATGTTAACTTCCCACTGAGAGAATTTCTCCAGGTCGAATAGAAAACGTTCTACTAATCATCTACCCCATGAAAGTGCCAGCTGCGGCCCGTAGTAGGATTATCATTCTCATAGACCTCTTACTGAGCTTTTAGCTAAATGAAAAATCTGCCATAGCCTAGGGAGAAGGCATCGAACAGATAAGAAAGAACAGTGTTTACTAAGAAGCTGTGCTGGTGCAAATAGAACAGGTTTTTCTATGATGTAAAAATCATAAGGAAACCATTAGGTTAAAAAAAAAAAAAAAAAAAAAAATCAATGTATTTACACGTTTCATTTGCAGCAGTTTTATGGGCTCATTAATTTAACATTTCTCTCTACCTTCTGTCCTGAGGGTGTCTTGTGATTTGTTATTCCGCTGCCTTATTTCTGTTGCAACACTTGGTTACATACTGTAAATTGCCATATTGTGAAATAACCCAAAGTTTTAAATATAGATATTTTTTTGTATCTTTATCTGCTTCATCTATCAAAAAGAGTTGGTGATTATACCTTGAACAGCAACCAGAGGAGCTGAAGAGGAATAGGTCTTCTCACATCCACGAATTCTGAGGCAGTGTTTTTTTAATACTAAACTCTAAATCTACATTGGCATAAATAATGGCTTCTTACACTTTGGTGCCAAAAAATTATTTAGTGTCAGTCTAACTGGCACCTATTTACCCATATGCAGAAGTTCAAGGTGCAAAATGTGCTAAAGTGATCTAGTGATTAAGCAAAGTAGCTGGGTCCATCCACCCCTTCCTTTTCTTTTAATTATTTTTATAGTTTTGATTTCAAGCAGACTTTGGATTAAAATAAATGACCGGGTGGGGCAAGCAGATAAGTGGAATGCAGAAGCTGATGGGTCAAAGCATGCTTTTAACTTAATATTTTGCACATGAAGCAACTTAATACGCTATTTTTGTAATACTCTTATTTCCTGACTAGTGTTAATTTAATTACTGTACATGAATATAGACAAAAGAAGTGTGCAGTTATGATTTATAGAAAAACACCTTGACCTTTATAAGTTAAAATAACTGCAAGTTTCAAGCTGCCATAGAATTGCAATGAAAATGAAGACAACTCATGCTGGCACTTATATTTTTGCTTAATTTATTTTAAATTACTCTTTAGAGGAAGAAAAGATTTTGAAGGAAAAAATACTAAAGAGAAAGAAACTGGCCTAGAGGATCTCCTTAAAAACAGAAAGAAACCACTCATTTGTTATTTCATTCATGTTTTGCTTACTTACCCAGGCTCCTGCAAGTGAAATTAATGATATAAGTCTGAACAAACCTCTACATTTTTAAGTTTTAAATATCTAGTTAAATAACTGAAATTCTTGAGAGAATCTGTGACTGCTCCACTTCCCTTCCGTATGGCAGCCTTGGTGCAGTGAATGTCATAAGGAAAGTTCACACAAGACCCAGGAGCCAGAAGTTATCACAGGGTACTATCCTCAGATGGCACAAAGTCTTACTCATATTGTGGTTTTGACCCCCTAAAACTCACTTCAGGTTTTACTACCGCCATGCTTCCTTTAAGAGCTCTCCAGATACTGAAGAATTAAAAGAGAGAGGGAGGACAAAATGAGGGATCTTCACATTGGCAAGAATGGGCAACACAGGCAGACCATGCGTGACCTATCTGCCTCCGTGGGCCTAGCTCTGAGCCACAAGGAGAAAGAGAGGTTTGGAGACTGCTGAAAGTCAAACCACTAGACAAAGCTGATGGTTTCATTGGGTGGGTGAGCTCAGCAGCACTGCAAAAGTTCAGTTATAATTAATGGAAAAAGCAGCTCAGTTTGTGAAGATTTAGACCTACCTTCTTGCGCAGATTGCAAAGAGAGAAATGAGTGGAAGAACCAGCTAGAAAACGTACAGCACTGAAGGCGCAGGGTGTACATAGTAATCTTGTCAGCCATACTGCATACCAAACACTTCAGAAGTTTCATGAAACCTATAAAACTACCTACATCAATGAGCTCAGGCTGGTTAGGGTCTGCTCTAGCCTTAAGCAAGCCAATTCCTGCAAGAAAACATATGGCCTTGTTCGTAAACTTTAGTCATTTCAGTGCAATTTCATGTTCATATGATCATCATATGATCATAAGGTTTCCATAGCAGATTTAGCTTCCTCCTAACCAGCACAGAGTGAATGCAGAAGAGCTTGGATCTGTCACTAGGCACTCAAAACCACATACCTAAACATTAGGAGCTGCTAAAAACACCAGTTCTAAGCCCAATAAATTGAACCCTGCAGAGGACAAAAAACCCATTTTGCAAAGTATTTCAAGAGGTTAGACAGGATCAAAACCTAACTATTAAAGATTTTTAACAAAGAGTGGTCTGGAAAAGCGCATAGGGCTTCCTAAACCACTAATTTCAATTTGGTGGGGTTTATTATGTTTTGAAAAAACCAACCAAACGAACCCCAAACCGAACTCCTTTTTTTGTGTGTGTGTGTAAAATCACTTAAAAATACAAGTACAAAAGTTTTCTTTAAGAACTTGTGATTTTCTTCCACTGATTTTCTTCACAAATATTTGTAAAGGCATATGATTGCTTGAAAGAAAACTTCTACTTTGATGGAAATGTATTTTCTCACAGAAAATCCTGTGTTCATTTTTTCCTACTGGTTCTGCTGACAGTTCCCACTGTTGGTTCAAGCACTGCCTCAGGGCATCCTGCAGATATCGGGGCTCCCCAGGGCATTGGGGAACCCCAAGAAGCCCATAGCAGGAAAGGGGCTCTGCCAGCAGCCCTGTGCTGGAGGAAGAAGATTATTAAGCAAAGTTTGATGACTATCAGTTAAGAAAACATAAAACTGACAATCCAATGATCCTTCAGGAAGGAAACAGCAAAAAAGATGCCATTATAACTACAAGGAAGAACCTGAAAGCAATATTTCAACCATAACAGGATGGCTCATAGAAGCTAATAACAATTTCCTATTTACAATGTTTTCCTTTGTTTTTGCAGTAAAACCATTCCCAAGGTACAACTGGCTTTAGATGATAATTACCTTGACAGGTGCTGTTTAAATTCAGCATTTCTTCCAATTTCTCCCATGTTTGTAAAGGGAAGCATCAGATTAATGTTACAAAACTGATGCTAACTGCACCTTTTTTCCTGCTGAGTGTGTTTGTTTTCTCACCTTATATCCTGGCTCTCCCCAAGCTGTGAGAATTGCCTGTTTTTTTGTTCCATACTTCTCTGCAAGAGTTTACAGGCTTCATATATAAATTACAATTTCCTTTTATTATCTAATTGATCATTTGGTTCCAAATGCATATGCAAGATCTTTTGAAACCTTTTAAACCCCTGTGGTTCAATATAAATCTCAAAATATTAAAAGCATCTTGTGGAAAATTAGAAAGTGGATGAGACACTTTGGGACTGGAGATGCTGTAGAAACTGAACTTTAAAAGCAGCATTGACACTATTATTGAATGTTGCCATTGCTCAAAAGGGCCTTTTATTTTATTGGTTCTTCTGTAATTGTTTTGTACTTTATTTGTGCAATGTGACTGCCAGGAATTCAACTTTAATGAAAAACAATGTTTAGATGAAACCAAATTAAGCCCTATACCTTTTTGTTTCAATCTTCTTCTTCATGACCATTTACCTGGTCCTGATATTGTGCTGTCTGCACTTTTGGGGGCATTTGTGTCATCTAAGGACAAAACATTTTGGAAGTACAAGCTTTCATTCCCAATTGATGAAAAAGCCCTTTGAAAAACATGGCACACAAAAAGTGGATTACAGCTCTCCTGCATGGTTCGCTTTACTAATTTCTATTTGCTTACTCAACTTTTCCCCTACATTCAAGGCATTTTAGAGAAGGGGTTTTTCTCATGGTGACTCTCTTCCTCTTTGGGAAGCCACCCTCTCTGGGAAAGGGAAAACTGCATACAGCAACATACAGCATGCAGAGTTGTGACTGCAGGTGGCACGATTGTTCCAACTGAATTAATGTAACAAACACTGTTATTTGGATTCCTTGCAAAAACAGTAGCTGTTTTCTCAAGAAAAATAAGGGAACATATTCCTCTTCTGCTCCTTTTCTTAGCTCTTATCAAAGAGCTGGAATGGAAGTGAGTTGAAAGGAATAAAAGCAGCCATGCCACCCACAGAAGAAAGTCAGAATAAAGCTCAATCAATACCACAAGGAATTTTGTTCCACCCATAAGAGATGGTTGTTGAATTTGAAACACCTTTGTAATGTCTTACTGCCATGAAAGAACATGAAGTTTAAATGAATGTGGAGCAGCATAAAATACCAAGGCATTTTGAGAGAAAGAGGGTAACAACCTGATTAGTCTAATTTAGAGTTTTCAGCCAACTTTTAGAGGCAGATTTTAAATGTTTATCTTTTTTCAGTGGAGTTAGGAGATGTTCACAATAAATAGCAATACTAAGTGCGAAGTGGTAAGTGAATTATTAGAAAATACAAACAAAATAAATTTAGAAGCAACATTTTTTCTAAAATTCATTGCTTAAGGATTTTCATTGTAAGCTAGATGGTTAAACAGACAAATAAACAAAACCATAAAACACCACAAATACAGTTATGTGAATCTCAATAAAAACTCTGAAATTACAGGTATCACAATTTAAAATTACCAGATAACATTTGTTAAAATTAATTCATACTTTTAAATATTTTCTTCTGTAAGGGCTTTTCTGACTATATCCCGAATGAGCTGAGTTTAAATATGAAGAACTTTGGGAAGAAGACCACAGTGAGTTGAGTGGAAAGGGATAATGAAAGAACTTTTGCCTGGGATCAGGAAGTGTCATTAGGGTGAGTCTTATGGACACTGGCAAACAGGTAATAGGAGGATGATGTAGATAGAAATAGAGAAATTAGGAAAACTAAAGAAGAAATATTCAGAAGAATGAAAATTCAGAGAATAAAGTAAATGTGAGACTTTGCGTAATTATTTTCTTTTTTTCTGTACTACTTTTTCCATTACTACTTCTTGTTTTGGAGAATTTGGTCATGCAACTAAATATGTCTTATACACTAACCAAATCCTCCGTCTCCAGGCACTGTAAAAAAAGAGTTTCCATGAAACCTGTCATTTTTCATTCCTCAGTTATGGAGGTCCTCCAGTAAAAAGTAAGATTTTTAAAGATATAGAACTGGCAATATTCACCAGCAGACTAGCAGGAAGACAGAAAATGCAGACATCAGCTGCAAAATAGTTTTGTGAAGGCCACAGCTGTCTGTCTTTACATAATTTATAGTTAGCCTTAGAAAAGGAAAAGACTACCTGAGAACACACTCCTAATTCAGCAAGGAAAAAGCAATCATATAAGAAAATAGTCTGCTTGCCGTCATTGCAAAGAGAAAGAAATAAGAAGGATATAGAGAAAATAAAACAACTACTCATCACACTGTAAAGATGTACAAAAGACAGATTGTAAACCTTTGAGAAATCCAGCTTACATTACTGATATTTTACCAGTTGCCTCAGTCAGGTCAATAAAGAGTTAAGATAAAAAACATTCAGCATGAACCTTTTTCTCACCAATCACCTTACTGTTCAAAACTTCTTTCTTCCCAGTACTTGGGGGTTACATCCTTCCGCATTCCCCTAGCTAGTATTGCCCATTACTTCTATAGCAGGACTTTATTCCTGAGCTATCTTACCACAGACACTGGACACACCAGGCTGCAGCTTATTTAACTCCACTCTGTTAATTAGTAACTACCCCACTAACTGTCTGAGTTGGCTCAGCCATCTAGTAACCATCATCATAATACACCTAATTTTTTCTGATTATTTCCACCTGCAAAAAAGCCACCTTGTGGGCTTTTCCCACTGCAGGAAAGCCCACAAAGACTGTTGTCATCCCAGTTCACAGGTTAGCAATTGCAGAAGCCATTACTTCAGGTGGTGATTCATGAACCAGTGATGACAGCTCTCCTTTATACCTCCTTGCAAAGATGTTGGATAAGACCACAACTGGATAATAAGATAAACTTTCCCAATAAATCCTGACTCAGTGTCACTCTGCAGCAAAGAACAGCATCGTTCACCCATAAATCAATAACCAAGATGTTAGATGGATGTAATTTGCCCACTAAAGAGTGCAAAGAAGCCAGGAGCTGCTTCTAAATAAGCATTTTCTCCCCTGCCACCTGATAACCTGAGGTCTGGGCAAGGCCTACTTGCTGTCCTCCAGCCATCTTCTAGGATGAGCATATTATCTGCAAATTTGGATATCCACCTTGTTCTAAATATCTCCAGTCAATTACAATCAGAAAAGACTCATGTTCTTCCACTTGCTCTTACATGTCAACATTATGATCTAGGCAAAGGTCATAATGCTCCAATATCCAAAATCCAGTTAATTGATTCCCTCTGGGTATCAAATCCCTCCAGCTCTGCAGTTATTGCTGCATCAATCATATTGCTATTCATACCAAAGAACTAGAAGGATGTCCAAAACACTGAAATCTCTTGCAACTCCTGTCCTCATCTTCTCCTCTGGCCATTTCTAAGCACACCAATTTTCTTGATAACACATTTAAAATTCAGTTTCCTTCATAGGATTTGATTGTGCCTATAAATCTGAGCCTGGCCTCTGATCAGATCCTCAAAATGTTCCAGGTCCCAAATTACTCTAAAAATTCCTGCCATATTCCCATTTATTTTTATCCATACCTTAACAAAAGCCCATCTTTACCATCTGGTTTGGGATTACTGTGTTGTAGAATCACTGGTAACTCACATCAACATTTTCTACAGCATTCGTATTTCCTTTAGTTATGTATATCTACTTTTTTAATCTCACTTGCAAATATATCAACTTTTATCTTTTTCCCAGAAGGACTTCTAACAAAAGTATGAGACTCCCACCCACAAGATATTTTTTTCTTCTCTTTAAATAAAAAATCCACTTGAATAACAAGGTCTTTCTAAGAGAGTCTCTGTTACCTGTCCAAGCAACAGCTGCATGTTTGCTGCTTAAAAAATATGCGTTCAAGCACAAGCTTTCTGGTCCTTTGGAATTATCTTAAGCCTGAAAAAACTGACTTCAAAGGAGACTATACATTCAAATATAAACAAACGAAAGAATAATTTGCTGATGAATCTCTGTGATTAAATATAACGAACTCTCTGAGTTTGAGAGATGGAAGCCCTTGAATGAATAGTTGTATTTTCAGCAACAGTAAATTGAAAGACCCAATCTGTCCCTGAGCAGCTCCTTGCACTGACTTTCTTCTACTTAAAGATATTTGTTCACACCCTTTAGGTGATTTTATTTTTAATATCATATGAAGTATTCACCCACTAGAAAGGACTTACTGGAATCCTAGCCTCTGCAGAGAGCCACTGATATAGCCAGGGAGACCTGAGTTAGTTTGGACAAACCTGTGACAACTATGACCTCTCACAAGAAGCACAGAAAAGATGAAGAAGGCAGCATCCCTTCATGTATGATTTTCAGCAGCTCAGGTTGAAAGGGGAGGCACTGCAACCCCCTCATAAGCGTTTTGTAGATGTCAGTGCAAGGACTGGTTAAACAGTAAAACATAGCTAAAATGGTAGCTAAGTCACCACAGCTGGGCAAGTCAAAAGGTCTCTTGTTCTTAGTCAATCATTTTAGGCTGAGGTCAGAGGTGGTCAATCCACAGATAAAGTGGAGACTTATTTGTATCCAATACCTGCTGTTTCTATCATGTAGTTTACATACATACATATTCTTTCAGCTGTTTGCAAAGAATAAAAGACAGTTCACTGCAAAAGATGCAGTTTCTGAAGAAAAAAAAATGCAATCATGGAATTTTGAAAATTAAGCTTTTTCCAATCACCTGATATAAAGTACAGCAATGAACTTTCTCTGAAGAATTAGAGAAGCTCTTCAGGCTAGGGATTGTGTTTTCCTACACTGAGCACAGAAATAGTGTCAATAAATTGCAATAATTACAGAGTGGATTCAACTACAACTTTTTTATTGCTGAGGAGCTCAAACAACAAACAATGCCTGTGCATCTATCAAAGAGAAAGCAAAACGTTCACCAAACCAGCCTAACTGGGTGCATTTATTTCAAGTAAAAATTGCATGTAAATGTATATGCAAATTAGGTGTGGCCCTCAAGGTCCTGGAAAGTTGCCAAAAAAAGCCTTCAGTATTGCAAATTTGAACATCATATCTACCATATGGTAGCACCTATCAATCGTGAAAAGAAAAGATACCAGCTCCTCATACAGATGGCACTCATCACAGTACCTGTAAAAGGTTCGGGGATATAATGATGAAAATGGGTCCTTTTCAATGTTATGAAAACCATTAATTTTTCTAATCACAATTTGACCATTTATACTAGCGTAATATATGTAAACACTAAGCTATAGCTAACACACCTAAGGCTCTTCTAGGAGGATCTATGAAGTAGTGGTAGACAAAAAAAAAGAGCAAATATCTACATAGACCTTTCTTCATTAGTTGGTTCATTCATTTTGCCAGGAAAGTGTATCCTTGGAATAGAATAGGTACATCAACATTAATAAGTTAGTGCAGATCCCTAGTGGTCCCTGCTGGTTGCTCTTTGATTTTCATTAATAGTACCAAGGCTCTGAATAAATGAACTGGATTTCTTCTGTTTAAAACTATATTAATTTCCGAAACATTTATAGGTTTCACCATTGTGGTTTTACTCTGTATGAGTCCGCAACATACCACTCTATGGTTGATGTACATGTACCCAGTAGTAACATAACATATAGAAAAACATTGAGAACCAGCTTTGCTGCAGCAAACACATGGATGTCATAATGTACCTCAACTTTTCTCAGTAGTTTGGGGGTTCTCACTTCTCTGAAACAGAGTTTGTAGAAAAGATCTTCACTTTGGATATTGAGTAGTCATGCCAAAGAATGTTCCCGTTCTCCCATGCATACCATTAGCGCAGTGTACATCTGAAAAAATGTCTTTATATATCTCAGAATGTGAAAGTGCTGTGTAATTAGGAGTTTAGATGAGAAATTATTGCAGAAACAGAACTTGGTAGTTCTATCATCTGTTCAGTGCAAAGCTCGCGCAGCTCTGCGAGGAAGTTGCACGTACACTGCACAGTGCTTTTCCTATTTATAAAGCACCGAGAACATCGCTGTTCTGCTGCAAGGCCCACTCAGTCAAGCTGTGTGAATAACTCATTTGCAAGATTTTTGACTCTTTGTTTATATATCGCTATTTAATGGCAAGGTACTTATTTCTGTGCTCTCTGCTTGAGCAAATCATGCACTGGAGTTAATGGGAGTTTCCCTTGCTACGAGCAGAGCATGGATCTTATGATTTGGCCCAGTGTGAAGTAAGGGTGCCCAGAAAAATCAGACTCCCATAAAGGAAAACTGGTTAACATTGCATTGAAAATGTGCCTTAGTTTGATACATTTCCAAACAAGGTGCATAGATTTTGTGTAGTGTTTCCTGTAATCAGCCTACTGTGTTTATAATTAAGGGACTGGTTTGGTTTTGATATAAGAAATGAACTCTCTTTCTCAAATGCAAAATTGGTCAAGGGGTCTGTTGCTTTCTTGTGAAGAGAGCATTTAGAATTTCTGTTCTTTCTGTTGTAAATTGTGCAGTGCCTAAAGTTAAAATATATCTGCCAAGCACACTTTGCATATTGTACTCCACATGATTAGTACAGGTCCGCTGGTAACATGAAATCAGTTCAAACAATGGATAAAAATAAATTATTACTAGGTACACTAGATTTGAGATGGAAAAGGGACTAATGGTTGTTAAATGAGGTATATTGCATAGAAGGATTATATTTTGAATGGTATTAAAATTGCTTTGGGAGTGAATATTCTGACTAATATTATTATTTGTATATTTGAATTGTGGCGTGATGGGGTTGTATTGCTGAAGACAGATTATGAAAAGTACGAATAGATTATTGATGCCTTTTTTTTTTCTTTTATATTCTGAATAATAATAGGGTAAACTACACTGAGAGAGAACAGTGTCTGGGATCAAGCTGGAATTTGGAGAGAGAGGAAGGGATTCAGAGAGAAACACCATCTCATGCCACAAGTAAATATTTCAGAAAAATTCTATTCTTGCAAAGCCAGCGAGAATTCTTATTGCAAGAGTGCAATAAAAGAGAGTGCCAGGGTTTAATTGCTGTTGCTGTCCTTTGCAGCTGGAGACAGATTGAGATCTATCTCTTTTCAGAAGCCCCCTTGACCTGAGATTTCCTTCCACACTTCCAAGTCACAATGTAAATATTTGGTAGAGGTTTACATTCGAATAAAACTTAGCCTCAGGCTCACAAGCACAAGCCGATTGGGTATTGGGTTAAAGTTGTCATAGTAGTCTTAACTATGCTTTCTGACAAGTCCTCATGGTCTCCATGTAGGGGGGAAAATCTCAACCTCTGGTTCTTGCCACCTGCCAGTGCTGTAACTGTGTTTTCTGTTTTCCAGAAGATCTGCCAAGAAGCTTGAACATATTTTGCTCCATCCTACAAAAGATACTGTAGGAAATATCATATTCATTTAACCTACCTCTGCTTTCTGCTGTGTTGTTTGCTTTGTGTTTTTTCCACTCTTACCTTCTCAGTGGAGAATTCTTTTTCTAAAATGTGATTTTTTTCTCTGCTGTTTTTCTTAGTTTTGGTACTGTGCCACTGTTGAAGGCAAGCTGGCAGACTGTCAGATTGTTTTCAGTAAGTTATACCGCATTCAAAGTTAAAATGGGACCATTTATCCATGTTTGTATTTCTGGAATCTTGGTTTGTAGAAACCCATTCCAGGAATGGGTAGGCCCATTTAAAAAAAAAAAAAAAAAAAAAAAGGAGAAAAAAAAATGCTTGGAGAAAAGAAATGGAAACCACTACTGTGCTTTTTCAATTCTCCATCTCTGAGTTATCAATAACTAAAGCTAATGCTGCCCCTTGTATTCTCACAAAATAGGTATTTTCCTTTCCTTCTCTTTCATTATGGCTTCTTTCACAAATATGCATAAGTGAAAGCTATGTTTTGTGTGGCTTAAATTTTTTTAGAATAAAAATACTGAGGCAGTGATATAGGTTCAGGCTAAGAATGAATTCATGGAGGGATCCACCCAGCATGAGGGTACCCAGCAGCTCTGAAAGACTTCAATTGGTGTATTAGGACTGGGGAAAAAGGTGTAATTTATCTCAGATACCAGGCTGTAAAATAACTGAGAATTCCAACTTACAAGCAAACAGGTCCTGTTTTGTTTCTCTCTCAGCTAAATGATGGTGCTATGTTGTCTACTCACCCCCCAAGTAAAAAGGATGAAGCCCTTATCTAATTCCTAGTACATTTCACACACGTACACACACACAAAAACATTCTGGGAACAAATCTAATAACAAATTCAGATCTCATCTGCTAAAAAGCACCACAAGTAGAATATCTTCCCAATATTTGTTTGAAATTAAATGTGTTTCAGAAATGACGTGTTTTGTTTTGACACTTTCAAAGTACAACTCTTGTGGGTTTATTTCTTTTTAAGTGAAATTTGAAAAGAAATAGATTCAGAGAAAATTAAAATGTTAAATAATTCAAAACTAATCAAAACATTTCACCTTGGTCAACTCTATCAGGTGAATGTCTGTTTTAACAGCTTATAATTATTAGTGGTTCTTATTAATCCCTCTTTTTCCTTTTGTGTCAGAAAGTCCCCATCTATTCTTCTTCAACTTGATCCTTTTCAGGTTTCTGCTAATTACTGAACCCTCACCTGAAACAGAACAAAATATTTAATTGTCTAGGTCTATCACAGATTAATGAGTTCATCGGTGAGTAAAATGCAGTAAGTCCACAGACTGTCTCCCTTCTTTCAGCCAAATGTCACAAATTCACATATTCTGTTTCTGTTGATCTAGAAAGTTTTATTCTCACTTGAAATTTTCTGGATTTTCAGTGGTAGAGCTATCTGATGTCCCAAAATGTTTCAGTACAAGATTTGCAATATTTGCACTAGAAAAATTGCCCATTTTGATTTGCACAGGAGAGCCTTTGTTGTGCAATTTTTAACACTGAGAGTAAAAGATACGATTTTATATAGCATTTTTATGTTCTTTCTAATCATCATTTCCCTGCAATTTAATATGATCAACAAAATTTGAAAACTTGCTTTCAGGAATATGTAGTACCCTGTAATTTTTTTACATAAAGATCTGTGGACCTAAGATAATTTCTAATATATCCCACCGCTAAACTTCCTGGCTGGTACTGGGTCCATTGATTGCTGGTGTGCTACACTTTGCTTTGTGTTTTCTTAGCCAATTTTAAATCCATTAAATCCAACTTTCCACTTATTCTGTGGCTCCACATCTTAGCATTAACCTCGTCTAAGGAACTCTGTGAAAGGATATCTGAAAATATAAGCATAGGATGTCTGTTGCATTGCCTTGTCTGTCCTGGCAGAAATGATAAAGGATTCCAGTATACTTGTCAGACATGAGGATTTCCCCTCCTCAAACTAAATTTGCTTTCTCTAATCAGGCAGTACTCGTCCCAGTGTACCTTTCATTTGATTCGTTAAAACATTATCTAAGACATTCTCCACAGTTTATGCTAGACAAACGTTCTTTCTCCGAGTGTCCTTTGACCATTTTTAAATAATGCCTTTCTATTAGATTTTGTCAGTCTTCCAGGATCTGAAATTTCTAATAACGTCTCCAATTACCCTTCTTACTTCCTTTGGCTCTCTTGAATGTGTTTTGTCTGATTCTGATGTCCTACTGTTTTTTTTTAAAGACTCTAATCTTTTAATAACCAATTTGAGTGGTATCTGCATGCTTTCTACTTCTTCATTTTCAAACTCTTATATCTGATATTGGAGTTATTCAAATGTAGGGGACAGGTGTACAGAAATTATCTCAAAAAAATTTACTTTTGTTTCTCCACTTTACTATTTCTGAGAATGCTTTGGGTTTTTAATAATGCAACAATTACAGTCAACCTTAAAATATATTTAAGATACTTTGTAGAAAATTTCTAGTACAAATTTGATTTTGTGTGCCTACACCATATTTATGGTATTACAGTTATGCCCACTGTCCTTGCTGGAGTTAAAATTCTGCAAACATTTCCATCCAAACCCAGTGCTGCAGTTGTAACTTAGCTGTGAAAACCAGCCCCAGGCTAATGACAGGCATTGAAAGTTTTCTCCAAAGACTATTTGTTTGTGACTTTTTTAATGGTGTTAAAAAATGAGCTTTTTTTTTTGTATATGTTTAATTTGAAAATAATAATAATAAAACAAGACTTCATAAAGAACTTCTGCAGACCATTAGCCCATAATATGGACCAGACTTTGCATGTGTATTCATCTTTTTAAATGATTAACTGCAATGTGAAATTGTTAGAAACAAGAAATTGGCAAAAGTAATATTTTTTTCAAAGAACAGTTTAATGAGGATAGATTTTTATTTTTTTTTTAATAAAAAAGAGCAAGTCAGCCTTCATTAGACTGAAAAGCTGTTTCCAAGCCAGTGAAATTCTTACAAAAAGTCAGAAATGCCCCACTAGAGTCTGTAAAAGTATCTTTGCCGCTACGTGCTCATGTGTTTGTCTCCATCTGGTAAGAGCTCCAGTTCTGCATCCATACTGTGCAAAATGCTGAGGACACCTCAGCTTTGATGAAGCCATCGACAGCCTCAAAACACCAGAGCTAGGAACCAAGAATCACCAAACTCATCTTATGGGTGGGTTTAACAACACTGCACAGTTGACAGCACTTTCAGCTGCTGCATCTTTGGTTCCATGATGTAGCATGCCAAATCTCCACAGGCTGCATCCTGAGCAGGGAGGCAGAACCCAGGCCTATACAAAAGATTTGCATCCTAATTTCAAATTATGGTCCAAAGGAAAATGCCGTTTGGCTGGTTCTACAGTTGTCTCAAGGCATGAGATGCTCAGTGACCCTGACAAGACTCATTTTACCTTCCAGAATAACTCAGCAAGTGCTACTTTTATTCTGCTGTATGTGGTGCCCTCAGTTACAGTCCTGAGCTCTGGGTCAGTCTTTCCCCTCAGACTTGTAATTTTAAAAGTTTTGAATCCATTTACCTTATAATGACAAGTGAAACAGAAACAAAACAGTTTAACAAGTGATAAGAAAGAATAGACCCTTAACCTGTAAGAATTTTATATTCCAGGAGTTTTCTTCCCTGTCTCTACTGATCTCAAAGAAACCTTGAAGGTCTTGAAGAGAGTTTCATAGCAGGTAAAAATACACTCTGCTCCAAAAAGCAGTCATGTAGCAGATTAAGCAGATAAGACCTCAGGAAAAACGTTGTCTCCTGACCCCTTATCTGAAGGACCCCTAAGTTTAGGGCACCTCCTGAGAAAGGGCAATACCTGAGCTCAAACCTCCAGCCCCAGTGTCTCCACAAAAGAATTAGACTCCTGAGGCTGGACCCCTAAAACCTGCTTACTGGCCTTTCCTACATCAAATAAAGCATGTTTATTAGGTGAGGGAGCTTGTTTAACACTCAGATTAGGTCTACTTGTGGTCACCTGGGAAACATAGGTTGCAGCCCTTGATATAATAAATCATTACCAGGATTTTGAACACATTCGAACACATGAGATGTTTTGCCCCTTGCTGTGTTTTTCATACAGAAAGAACTGAGCAGTTTGCATCTGGATCTAAATTGCTTGTAGGTTTTTTGGAATATTTGTAACTGCTGTTTTAATGCATCTCTAATACACAGCACTCTCACAATCTTCTTGGGCGACATAGAGATTTGCTTCCAGGCTGTTTGAAGTGTATGGATTTGTGAATGCGGGCACTTAATATTAGAATAAAGAGAAGAACCAGATATACAGACTTAAGCAGACTTAACCAAGGCACTGAAAACTGAAGGTGATGTCATGGTACTTCATTCATTCAAACTTGAACATCACAAGTTAGATAAAACCATATTTATATTTAAAAACAAAACCATATTTATATTTAAAAACAAACTGAGAGGCTTAATATTATAATCGCAGTAGGGTTCCAAGGTAAATTTCTCAAAACCAAGTACAAAACCTCAAGTCCCAGCAAACTTTAGTAATTTGAAAATGTTATCTGCAAACTACTAAATATATTATTCAAAACACAGAATAGACTTATCTGTCACTTACTGTGTGGACTTGGCCACATATCTCTCTATGCCACAAGTTGCTTATTTTGGAATAAAGGTTTTAATAAAGAATGATACACAGACAGACAACCTTATTTGCATTAATTACATATGTAAAGTTAGTTTACATAACACTGAAAGGCAGAGTTTTGTTTTAGGCTTTTACCTGGACAATTGTAATTGTAAGGAGCTGTAATAATAAGGAATTTAGAATTTTCATCTACCATTTTATTGCCACCTACTCAAGATTAGCTACAACATGTTTCTGCTTTAAGAAGAATCACATCACACAATGGCATAGTATTTTCAGAGAAATTTCAAGTAACAAAGTCTGTGTTCTTAAGAAAAGTGAACCAACAGGATCTACCAGAGGTCACAGGCATCCATCAAGTTATCCACATAAATAATATAAATTTACACACTGGAAAGTCTAAATAGTTGAAAGCAAATCTGTTGTTGCTGCAACACTGGAATATGTTGTTAATAGGTATGACAAAGCAGTTACAGCATACCAGCATTTTTTGTATTTCCACTTCAAACAGCAAATCCGACTGAATTTACCTAATACTTCAATAATCCAATTATAACACTTTACTAGCAGAAATCATCAGCACATAAGCCTCAGAGTCTCTTAAATTAGGACTGTGTAGAGCTGCTCACCCAAAATGCATTTCAAACTCTGGTGAACAAGTTCCTCCAAGACAATCAGGCTCAGCTTATGCCATCACACTTGTAAAGTGTGAGCATAAAAGCACCACTGCAAAACTAGGGCTACCAAGCTAATGAGAAATCCATGCTAACCAAGGAAGTAGCAATAGGTGCAAGGCAATGAGCAAAGTGGTAAAGCTCACAGTTTTCAAATCAGACTAGAATACTTCCAATTTCTCAGTTTGTGACTAGGCAGAAATGGTGCATTTTGGTGTCAGCCTCAGAAACTGACGATTTATTGATGAAAGCCCATTTATACTAACTACTGTTGTTTCTAAACACAAATAGCCAATATTTTTCAATACTGGAGGATTTAGTGCCCATAAGAGTAATTTTATTTATCTTTCCAAAGTCATATCACTTCTTTTACTCCCTTACACCATAAATCTGCACCCAGTGATTGCAGTTCTTGCATATCAGTCTAACGCCTGGTTTTTTTCCAGCATGTAGTATTTATTTAATGGATCAAGGGAACTATCCTTCACACAAAATGGGATTCTATTCACAGTTAGAACATTAATATGTCAGTAAAGTTACTTTCCTTCAATGTGGGAGAAAATAAATCTTGAAGGTTTAGATTCATATAGGCCTGTTAATGAGCAATGATGGTATGATTTTTTCAAACATTACATACCTAGTTAATTCCTAAAACTCAGCCAACAGTTTCAGTTCATATTTTAGTAATTACAACAAAAATATAAGATTATGATAACAAGTAGTTTTCTGGGTGTCATGTAATGTATGTTGTTTCTCAAAGAAGGTTTAGGAATGTGCGATGCAGTATGACCAGAGAAAGCCTTGTGTCAAAGTTAGTTCTTATTCTTAAAAAGTAAAATTAAAGCAAAGATTAAATATTATCCCAAAAGTAAATAATGTTCTGCTTCCACAAACTGGCATCTCTATGGAGATCTTGGTTTTCTTAAAGCATCAGAGTTTCAAGCCAATAACTGAGATGGGTCTATCTCTAATTTTTTCAGAGAAATGTATGATTAAATATCAACTGCAATTAATAGAGTGTTTTGAAAGATAGATTATTACTGCAATTTCTGCTGACATTTTGTGTGCAGTAAGTTTTTCTATACTAATTAAATACTGTGAACTGTTTTCTGAGAGTTATTACATTTCACAAAATTTCCAATTTACAAATAAATCATATTCAGAATATTTGCTTGTAGTTATGTGACAATATAAAACAGAGATGGTGTAGAAGATGTAGGCTGGATAAAGAGAAACATAGATTTTATCTACTCCATGTTTGGCACTTGGCTGTGGAAAATATAGTCCGGCCATAAATCTATGAACCAACCCTGATTTTGTATTGCTTTATTTTAAAAATAATTACAGCATTTTCACATCCCCTAAAATGTGCTAAAAATCCATGTAAATTTTCCATATGTTACATATCTAGGAATTAATTACTTTTCACTGTACTGTAAAATACAGATAAAGAAACTCTGCCCAGAAAGTTAAAAATGCCTTTAATAGATGATGTCCATATGCATAATAAGGAATTATTGCACTAAGGGATTATCTAAAACCTGAATTTATATGACAAACAGTTAAAACAGGAATTTAAAATGCTGCTTCTGTCTCTATAAGAGTCTGTTTGGGTACTCACATCTAGAAAGAGATATGACCATAGAGTACAAGTTACCTGTGCTAACAAACCTGGCACATGTTACAGCACAGTTCACAAACCAAACCTGATGAAATGCCCTAATACAATGCTCCGTATCTTTCTGTAAGAGAGCTTTGATTAAGTAAGTGCTTAAATGAAACCCATAACAATTTTTTGAATATTCTTCTGATTGTTTAAGACAACAACGTGAAAAACCTCGTGTAAAGCCTGTGCACCATTTTGCAAGGTCAGTAAAAGAGACAACTTCTGGCAGGGAGGGAAAGAAACGGAAAGGAAAAAATCACTGTGGAAAAATTGAGTTTCTTTTAATAAAGACCTTTTCAAACTCATTCATTCCTTAAATATTAGGCTACTGGAGATCCCTGCCCTAGGTTTTTGTGGGCTGCTTTTTTTGTGGGTTCTTTGTTCATTTGTCTGGGGCTTTTTGTTGTTGTTCTTGGTTTGTTTTTTTGTTTTTTTTTTTTTTTTTTAAGAAAAAGGTACTTAAATCTGAAATACAAAACTGCAATATGTCTTTAAAGACAATTAGAATAAAATCAAATCTGCAGATTCACATAGCCCATCTATTTAACCACATATTCCTTTACTTACCATTGCCCCATCCCTTGCCATCTAATGTTTTTGTTATGCTAATTTGCTAAAAAGGATACCAAAGCAGTATGTGAGAAACTGCAACTCTGTGAGAGCCTGGCTTATATCAGCTTGTCATGCCAAGGCTGATGCCTGGAGCCGTTGGCTGCAGCAGAGCTTGGGGAAGGAGGTGTGCAGGGGTGCAGGTTTAGGTGATTACTCACCCACACAGGGCAGGAAAATCCTGGGGAGGGAAGAGCAGAGCATTTAACAGCCCCAAAGTTTAGAAGCAGAGTATCTGGAGGACAGCTGGAAAAGATTTAAGGAGTGTTTAAAACTCTCTTCAAGCAAGGGGTGCCAGCAAATAGTGCTCTCTGTATATATATTTTTCGTGACAAAAGCTAATTCTCATCTTTTGGACGTTTTTAATATTTAGACAGAGAAACTTAACTCCAAAAAGATATTCAGAAAGTGCTATGTAAAGGGAAGATTGATACTTCAAAAACCAGGAAGGACGAAGTAATATGAAATCACAGCAGAGCTGTGACTGATTCAAGACTAAGAGCTGACCCCCATCTCCAGTCCGAAGGTTCCCATTAAATCTTGGATATTGATGAAATTACAATTGTGCCCTGAGACAAGCATTCATAATTAATCCCTTCAAAGCAGTTAAAGTTTGCAAAGGAAGCACCAAGGCCAGGGTGAAACATATGGAGGGTGAATACCCCTATGGTGGTGGTGATACTTTTGGGAACATACAGTAAAACAAGAAAGGTCTGAGGTGAAAATGTTGCAGTACTGCAGTACAGAGAGAGACCCAAAGAAAACAGCACATAGAAACATGCATGCTGTGACAACTTGTGTCAAGGAAAAGCCCAGCGGTCAGAAGAAGGTGCAATCTTTTAATGGCTACCCTGCTTAGGAAGAAATTTTAACCAGACATAAAGGGCACACAGTGTGAAGAAATAGGACAAGCAACGTCAGTGCCGTGGAGAAATTTTTCCAAAGAGCCAATGGACAGTGCAAGAGTGAAGAAACAAAGCACCACTGTGAGGAAGTGTAACACTAACTAATTCTGTATTGAATACCTCTACCAGTAAGGTGCTAGATACAGACATGGCCAGCTAGTGTGATTCGGGCTGCTAGAAGGTGCCAGAACTTCATATGTGCTTAGGATTGCACAAAAAACTCTCAGGCAGAGACAGTGCTAAAATATCTATGAGAGTATGAGGTCTCATGAAAGAAGTTGTACTACCACTTTTATCCCAGATTTATATCTTAAACTGGGATTTTAGAAGACGATGATGGTATGCGCACATCATGCTGAGGTGACACCTCAAACTCCTTGTACATAGAGCCAGAGCTACAAAGCATTAAGAGAAACAGCATTTGTGGGAGCAAAAAAACAACACCCAGAGGAGAATAGCATACATCTTCACAAAAACCTGATAGTTTTACCTCTACAATAGCTTTCACCCTGACAGCAGCTCTTGCAAGATGGTCTGTGAACAGGTCCTGACATCACCATGTAAATCTGTGATTTTACTCTATCCAGGCACCATTTTATTTAATAGTGGCATTTGAACATAGCTGAGGTCTCCTTGGTTGGGACCTTTAGGAATCTTTTCAGTGCAAAAAAACACAAACAAATAGCTAATAGCAATCTATCACGTCTAAAATCCATCCAGTAATGACTTTGTGGTGCAGCCCTGCCTTTTGTGTGGTTTGTTAAATGTCTTGCATAGTGTGTGGGTATTGCATAAGTAATAAATAACTAATATTTGCAATGCTCTCATAACAGTGGCTAAACCACGTGCATGCTAATACTGTCTCATTGGCTCACTATGCTGTCTGCAATCTTTCTGCATTCAACTCTGCTCCTACATGAAAAACTAACTGCCTTAGTGTAACACAGGAGAGGCCCTCCTACAGCAAGATGACAATGAAAATGACAAGTTAATAATATTAATAATATCTTCGTATGGACGCAAATGCTTTTACAACAGGACATTGTTTCACAACAGATCTTGCCTTTGCACATGTGCTGCCTTCATCTGCTTTTTCCAAAGATGCATCCATGAGATTGTTTAGTCAAAAAGTCAAATGCATGTTTCACCTTAGAAAAACAGAAGCCAGCTCAGGGATGGCCATGTAGGATTATGTTTGTATTGAATGCATTCATGCTTGCCTCTGATCCTATTTGCATGTATCTGCTCTTTCCAAGGGGTCAGGGAAGATGCTCCTCTCTTCCTGGCACCTCCTGGTGCACTAGTACACCTCCAAGAACACTGAAAGCAAAGCAGAAATAGGGGAAAAGCACAAAGCGAGCTGAGGTGCAAAAGAAAATTATTTCTATCAGTACAGGGATGTGGAAAAGTCAAGAGATTTCTTATTATTCTGTTAGTCAACAGTTTCAACCCTCAGAAAAGAGGAGGTGAGATGGAGGGAGTCACTCTGACTCCTGAAGCATTGACAGGTCCTAAAGGGTCTGTCAAATTGCTCTAAATACATCTTTTACTGGACCAATCTTCGCGAGACTGGAAATGAAAGATAAACCATGATCTGATTTGACACATCGCTTTATCACGGGTGGAACCAGGCCTCAGATTTTTAATACTAATGCTTTGGGACATTCAAAATCCACATGTGAGGTTTGGCTCTCTCCCTGCTGTTTACATGATAAAGTGACATTCTGATTCAGTTTATCATCTCATCAAATTCATGATTTCAGAAGTTCCTTTAAACATGTCTGCAACATTACGCTAACTTTTCAATACCTCCATGTCAATACATGCCAGTTGCTTAGGGTTATTTTTTCTTGTTATAAAGAAGGTCAAAACGGCAATGCAAATGTATTAGGGGGAAAAAATGCATTCAAGTAACATTACTTGTTTCTGGACTCAAGATGCCAGTCCATTTTTAAATCACACAGCTGAGTATTCAATTCACAAATACAATGAGGGTACTTTCAAATTTTAACTGTCATATTCTGTTATGTTGCCTGATGTTAAGTTGCATTATGTTAGCAGTGAATGGGATGGGACAGAACATAATTCACTGCATTATAAACAGCATAACGTAATTTGACAACTGGAATTTAACAGGAGAAAATCTTTAACCATAAGATTGTGTTATATATTCCTATACATCTATAAACCCAGCAGCAAAAGATCCAAGTATAAAAGCTGATAATGTATCTATTGCCAAGAATCAAATGTTGTCTCATTTGTGTGTCAAGCAAATAACTGGGGGTAGTTTTCTTTGCATTTTAATTTCCTAACTGCACAGCTGCCACTTTCCTTTCTGAGCTAGTTAGGGAGGTACTTGGTTGTGGTATCATCTTAAAACTTTCATACCTAAGACGCAGAGCAGCATTCACTTTTACAGAAGCTGTTTTGTTTGCTCTCCTGGGCTAAAATAAAGAATGAAGTAACACATTTCTTCAACATGAATATGCTAACAGCCATAAATCTGCTCCCTGGCATTACTGAAGAACAAACCATAGTAAATGTTTAAAAATGTGCTCCTAAAATAAGCCCTGACTGAGCTTTGATGTCACTTTATTTAATTCACATTGGCATTGCATACACAGCTCAGTTTACCAGAGAGGATTCATTCTTTACTGAAGCATAATTACATTATCAGATATTCAGTAGAGGCCATAAACCACAAAATGGAAATTAGACTGTCAATGGCCATTTTATACTACAAGGATTATTGTATTTTAACGTTCATGTTGTCAACCACTGTGCTGGCAATCTAGCATGTGGACCCCAATTTTCAACATCATTCTAACCTGAATAAAATTTAAATATATGAACACCAAATTGAACAATCAATAACAATCTTTTAAGCTATATAAGCTTCTGACTGGCAGCAAACTAAGCAATAGCACAGAGGCAAATCAATCAGGAAGCTCTGTTTTCCTTCTTAATCATAAGCATTTGAGACTGAGGGAAACTTATTTTGGTGCACTATTTCCCAATATCAAATATATATATGTAAAAAAAAAAAAAAAAGAAAAGTAAAGCTACAGCTTTCTCTTCAATGCCCACTCAGATTTGTAAATGGAATTTACTGCACGCAGTGTCCTCTTATAGATTAAATTAATTTTATTTTAAAGAGGTTTAATGCTCAAAGATATTTATGACTCATGCTGAGAAAGAAGCTGTACTCAGTTATGATGATTAATATAATTTTCCCAAGTTTTCACAGATGAAATTGCTTGATGTGCATGTTTTGAGTACAGAACAGATAACCATAATTCTAAGAAAAGGCAGCCATGATTGTCTTATTGATGCATCATTTGGAATTAGCAAGTTGCTTGCGGAGAACATAAAATATTTTTGTTGGATTTGGTTTCTGTTTGATAGGCTTTGGGGAAGCAACATTCACGTCTTTGAAACCTGTGTTTGTGTTTTGATCTTAGCATAACAAAAGTTAGTGTTTATAGATAGTTAGCTTTTATGACCAACCACTAATAAGACAGGCTGTGATTTAAAAGTTATATCCTCTGTCCAGAATGAAAACCGCATGAGACAGAATTTGGCAATTTATATAGAGAAAATGAAGATTTACTAACTCTAGCACACGGGTTTGAAAAGTGGATCACACATGTCTGATCAGAAGAGCTCTCCAACAGTTTTGCAAGGCCAGTGAAGATTAAACAAACATCTCCACTACCTTTTGAGGGTCAGCCCTCACTAATAATAAAGATTACAAATATTCATTTAACATTCTGCTATTGTGAACTTTGATATAATTATATTGAAGTGCTGTGACTATTACATAGTCCAGTTCCAAACCGTGAAACTGAATTTTCTTTTCAGATTTTAGCCAATTGTTTGGTGTCTTGTGAGAATAGCAAACTAGAATCTGTGTAAAAAATGGGAAATTCTTAAAAACTGATAAACTGAAATAATTAAAAAAAAAAAAAAATTCCTCCCCAACAGAGATGTATTGTTTCCTAATATATTCCCTTACTTTTGCATTTCTTGATGTTATGCGTAAGAAGCTGGTAAGCTTATTAATCTAGATAAATCAATATTAGATTTTACCTGAGTTGAAACAATTTCATAATTTAAGTTTGAGTGATTGTCTGTGCACTGGAGACCATAAACGTTATAGGACTTGGTAGTGCTGGGGTAATGATTGGACTCAATGATCTTAAAGGTCTTTTCCAACCTAATCATTCCATGATTCTACGATATTAGGGACTTGATACCCTTTCTCCCAAAATGAAATCTTCTCAACCTGGGTCAAAGTGGACTAAATTTGGTCTGAAAGTGCAGTGAACAATGTATTGCTATAAAATAACTCATAACATCAATGCTGGCTACTGATGGGACTAATGCAGGCAGTACCTTAGCATTACACATGCCCTGCCCTTACTGAATTTCTTCAGGCTTTGTTTATATAAAGGAGTATATGTATGTTTTGTTGAAGGTAACATTTAAGATGATGTTTATAAATAGCTTTAGAATAAACGTTTCTTAAATATAAATATATCTCTTTCTCACTTCATCATATCACTGGTTTCAACTGTTTCAATTTCCAGAGTCCTTTGGTATACCACATGCTATAAATTAATAGCTTTAATCTTGTTGTGGGGGTTATCTCCTTTTATCTGCAGTTATATATGAAATATAGATTGCTCTTTAATGTGGGGGATATCTCCCTTAATATATTTTGTAATACTTCAGGCTCCTAGAGTATAGTAATTCTTAACACACCTTGGGAATTTTAACTGGCTTTTAAATTTGTAAATGTTATTGCAATTTGCTTGACATCCGAAGTCAATATGAAGGTGTCATCTAAAAAGGAAGACATAAAAATGCATTTAAAGAGAACTGCAATGCCACTGTATTAATGAATATATGTTATGAAACTTACAGATATTCCTTCAAATTTTTAGTTAAAATGAGAAGAATATGCAACATTTTACAAACATATTTAGGATGCTTATGTTTATCTGTTCCTCAAAATGAAAGAGTCAAATCATTTATTGTACAGCTTTAGAAGTTGAGATAATTCTCAACTCCCAGATCACTTCTATCTGAAGACCGTATACCAGAGCGTAGAAAACATAAACCTGGTGGAATACATTTCTCAGAAAGCAATGAAATAATTCATAATAACAGTTCAGTTTGTTGCATTATCTGTAGCTAATATAAACACTTAAATTTGTTTGTGATGGTTACTACTGAGAACTATATGATAAATAGATACTGCTATCATGCTCTGGGACAAATCATGATCACAATGGTATTTCTAACAGTTCACTAATATACAGAGATTCCATCCTCAGTAACAACAATTTACAAGATTTACAAAAGCAACATACTATAATAAGGATTTTTATAAGGAGAACATTGTGAAATGGTTGAAGTTCTCCATGGATGGTACACCTAAATTCATATCTATTCAACCTGAAAAGTTACCTCTTCTGCTACCCCACCACTTGCAGGCTTAGGTGCCAAATCCCCTTCCATCTAAAAAAATTCCAGTCTGTCATGCTGGGTTTTATTCACACTAGATGATATTAGATGTTTGTGAAGATTAAAAAGGTATTTTTAAGGGTCTGATTTAAACCAGGTTTAATTTCTCCAAAAGAACATTGGAAAAATTCAAACAATGCACATTCTTCCTAACTAATACATAATCTGATTTCTATAGAGATACATATAACACATCTAATTGTCAGAAATCTATCCATTGCGTCCACCATTTTTCTCAAGACTTACTATAGAAGATGCTAGTCCAAAAAAGTTTCCCAGAAATATTTCTCCACTCAACAATTTATTCCAGTTTCCATCCTCCTCCCTCTTTGCAACAGCTCGTCAGCTATCATTAGAAGTTAACAACACAAAGGCTTAAAGACATACCCTCTGGTTAAAAGTAAAAAATAAAAAAATCCCACAGCTTTCAAGTGTGAATGGGATTAATCACACATAATAATTATACAAAGTGATAACACTTATTATAAGATCACATAAACACCGTTAAACAAATAGTGGCAGTGACCTTTAAGAAGGAAATATAAAGCTACCAAAAATAATACAAATCAAAGTTTCTCTTGGAAAGAATTTCTGGGTAAGGATACTCTGAAACCCTTAATGAAACTAGTGTGCAGTATTTCAAAGCAAATGACAGTTACAGCTGATTTGCATGTTCCATACATCTTCAAAATGCACTATAAAAACCAGAATATTGGTGGGGAAAAACTGCTGATCCTCAATCTCCCATCCTTCAGCAGTCCTCAACAACTTACAAACCTTTTTTTCTAAGCTTGTTTTCTAGATCATCAATGTAATTATGCAACAATTCATACTCTCCATATTAGCAATTCTTTGTTGAGCTTCATGCAGTTCTAAACCAAAGCTTTCAAAGACTTTTTTTTTTTTTAAATTGCATTTGCTGTGGCTTCAAACATATCAGCTTTTTCCTTGCAATTGCTTTGTATTTCTTAAGAAAATCCACTTTGTTGAAAGTTTTGGTTTGATCTCATAAAATCACTCATTTTTATAGTTCTCACTAAGTATCTGAGGAATAGTTTCCAATAAATCCTTCATGTAAACCACAATTTTTTTAAGCACAAGCAAATCCTGTTGCATTCTGGTACAAAGGAGATGATTTGTTACCCCAAGTCACCAGGTGAGCAGGAGATTGTGAGGCACTTTCACAGCAGCAGATTATGCTCCACAACGGGTCCTTTTGGATATGAGGGTAGTGCAGCCCACGAACCTGCTACAGCATCCCCATTCCAGGCTGATCAATGTTAGAAATTTTCCAAAGGTCTGTGGGTAGTTGTGAAGGGGATCATGATCTAAATGTAGAGGTCAGGCAGAGGGAAAACTGTGGGAAGATGCAGAATGATATATGAGGTACAGAAGTTTAAGGACGACAGAATACAGGAAATTTTTCTGAACCCAGGACAACAAGTAGTTACAAAGACAAAGCATCTTGACATTTTTGAATACATTCAATGTGCAAAACTGTAAGATCAGTAAACATTATGGGAAGACAGACTTAGGGCAAGGCAGTGAATATATGAAAGTATGGAGGCCACAGACCATGTATATGTTAAAATAAAAGCAAAATAATTAGGGATGATACAAAACTCTGCATGTCTTGACTGGAATGGGTTTTAGGCAATCAAGAAAAATCTTCACCTTACAGAAATGCAGAAATGAAAGATAATTTGTCCGTTGCTGAATGCATGTATAATTATAGCACTAAAATATAGCAGTTTTAGTCTAATAATTAACAGAATTTAGGTAGCTACTATAAGAAAAATAACTGCAAACATAAGAAAGGAACTGCTTGTTCGCAGAATTGTTTTCATCTGCTCTTTCAAACAAGTGACATTTTGCTATTTGCCTATTGTCCGAGAAATTGTTTGGCATCATTAAACATATAAGGGGCTCAGATATCTATATTTTACCTTTATGTCAAATATTTACATGTCATGCATAGGACCTCACCAAGGAGTTGTTGTGATTAGTTGCCAAGAAGCATCAAGAATCAAATACAATTGTTAGTGTTCAAGGGGTTTCCTGTTTATTTCTACAAACATACAGGATAAACACTGTCAGTCCAAAGTAAACTACAGAGTACACATTTTTTTTCCAAAACTAATACCCTATAAAAGCGTAGAATGGTTGAAAACTACATTTAAACTAATTCATTCTGGTGGCTAGTACCATGTGTGAAGACTCAAGAATATTTCATAACCCAGAGACCCTCTCAATTAGTTAAAATTATCATTAAAAAAACCACCATTGGTTTAGACCTTGTAGTTGATGAAGATCCTCCTAAACACATCAAAAAATGTCGTTAACATTTGGTTAAAACAGATATAAAACAAAACACCCAAAAGAAACCCCCAAACCCACAACAAAAACCACCTCAGATTCAGCTCAGATTGAAAGAAAAACCCCAACCACCCAGTAACAACATATGTACAGTATCATAAAATATAAGTCACCACACCAGGGACTGAATTTTGAGTGACATTCAAAAGATTTTCATTAAAGCATCCATTTGTTTCAGTCATTTGAGAACTATTTAGTCACTTAACTCTCCCAGCTGAATTTTTTTTCAGATGCCAATTGACAGAGGAAATTCATTCCAACTAAAGATAAATCCCTACATTCACTGCCAAGAGTTTTCTTGCCATAGACAATTATTGGTCTAGAGGGGACTTTTTATTTCTTCTTGAAATTAAGCTCCTTCTAAGAAACCTATGTAAAATTAAGTACTTCATTAAACTGACAATCTGGTAAGTCTACCTTTGTGCTTTGTTTCTTCTAAGGCAAAGTTAAGAAACATAAAATGGAAGAAACGTTCATATATAGAGATCAATAAAGAATTTGCTCTTCAGTTCAAGTAGCTAAAATAGTAAAACAGAAGAAAATGAATAAAAAAACCCACAGTTTAGGTCAAACAAGCACTCACTTTCTTAACCTTTTCTAAACCATTCAAAACTGAAACATTTATTTGAGAACTGATTATGTACAGTTGGTTTCAAAATTAATTCCCTACGTTAATCCCCTATATTACTTGTTTTTAATTTTGTCTCATTCCATGATATTACATGTTCAATGCTAGGTAGACCTTTTTTTAAGTATACCTGGTCCTTGAAATCTCTGAGTAGAAATTTATACTTCTGTGAGAGCTCATAGCATCAAATATCTGTTTCGATGTGATGTTTTTCAATGAGGAGAAAACTCCAAGTTTATCAAGGCTTTTAAAATGAGTTATATAAAGTTAACCTGTTCACTTGTCGTCATCAAGGGTCTCTCATTCTGCTTTGCCCTTTTTGTTGTCATTTATTTCAAAGAAAATTTTCAGAGGTTTCATAATATTTTGTCCGCTTAGGGAACACAGGACAGAGCATAGAAGACAAACACAGATTAATTTAACGGTTTAATGGGTAATGGGCAGTAAGTTTCTATACTAATATTTACTGCATACTACCTGTTAAAACATAATTATAAACACTCCAAATTCGAGTTGCAGAATAAGGATAATGGATCAGAATTGCTCAAAATTTTGATTTTGAGGCCCAAAGGAGGCAGAATTTGTTTAGCTTGGCAGTTTTAAAAGGATTGCCATATTCTCAAAGAACAGGATTGTCCGAGTAAAGAATAAAGCTAAAATATTGAAAAAGAGAGATATTGTAATAGTCTACTAAGTACAGGCAGAAGCTCTGTTTAGTAATATCCATAATGTAATACATCTTTAAGTCAGAACTCATTTAAGTGTAATTTAATATATAAAGTCATGGCTAAATATTATGTGTCATTACAAAACTGTAAGAAGGAATTTTAAACCAAGGTTTTGTTACAATCATTATTCACAATTACATCAAGAAACACTTGGTCACTCAGGTGGCATCATGAAAAATTTAAAAGTCACATAGAGCAACAGCCAGTCTGCCACATGGCTGGACAGCATACATTAAAATTTACTTAAGGGGGTTCATGAGTTGTGTTTCCTTTCCTCAAGATGGTTATACCACAAATAAAGGCTTCAGCATTTGTGACCTGTGCTTTGCATTTGAATTATTACATATTAGATATAAATTTTTATTTGGACTGCATTTTGTGTCAATACTTACATTTTAGAAACTATTCACCATATCCTAGGAAAAGAGCTGGAAGGAAAATATGGGATTGTCGTGTGCTTTACCCCTGCTGCCCCACTGGCGTCATGCTGTTATTGTATTTCAAGGAGGAAGGGGTGGGAGGGTATTATTTTGATCCTTAATTGCCTTAATTCTCCTGCATGAAAACAATTCCCTCAAAAGCAAATTCTGACAAGTTTCAGAGATTTATTCATTTGTTGGCTTGAAAAGGTTTGCAACAGGAAGGAAAAGTAATGTATTGTGATATGCTGTTGTTTTAGATGTTGCCAAAAGGAGTCTTGACAGGCCAACATGACAGCCTGTGGCAGTCATGGGAAAAAATAATTTTAACACCAATGTTCTCCAGGTCATGCTCAAAGAGACCAAAGCAAGTCAGCATCACCATGGGATGCATGGAGCCAGTGTTCAAACACTGAGAAGCCACTGGAACTTATCTCCTCATCTGAGAAGGGGCTCATTCTGTGTCCTGCACTATTTAAGAATTGTAATGGGAAGATTAATTTTTCTACTTTTTTCTCACAGTAGAGGAAAATAAATTAGAAGTGCAAGAGAAAAAAAAAAAACAACACTAAGATTTAAAGTAAAATAGGGTTCAGTCCTAAATCCCTCAAGTGCCTGGAAATCCCACTGCACTTTTCCCATTTTGGTGCTTAATAATTAGTCATTAACTCCTGTCCTGCAATGAACAGATCACACTCATCTGCCACTTACTTGACAAGATCGGGCACATGTTGATTATTTTAACAGATTCATTTAATTCAGGTTTCTGTAGTTTCCCTAGGAATTGGCCAAGCAGAAATTTATCAGATTCTATATAAATCTATGTCAGTGGGAACTTTAATGGAAATTATTACATTAAGAATTCTGGATTGGGCCCTTAATAGCTACTATAATTTATCATCTTTTTAATATGGGGAAATCAGTAAAATGAAATATTCTAAAGACATAAAAGTAATAACCCAATCATTTAATATGAAAGAATAACTAGACAATACTGCCCTGACGAACTATGGATAGCCAGACAGAAAGGCACTGGATATAAAAGCCAGAAAAGCATCAGTATTAATTTGAGGGAAATACTGCATTCATGTACAACTATACCACTGAAAAGAAAGCAAAATAATCAGTTCGATATCCTCAGTAATTTTTACGAGGCATTCACACATCTTTGATGTCATTATCACAAACAGAAATGATAGAATCATATAGAATCATGGAATGGTTTGGGTTGGAAAGGACCTTAAGATCATCTAGCTCCAACCCCCCTGCCATGGCAGGGACACCTCACCCTAGACCATGTTGCCCAAAGCTCTGTCCAGCCTCATCTTAAACACTGCCAGGGATGGAGCATTCACAGCTTCCTTGGGCAACCCATTCCAGTACCTCACTGCCCTCACAGTAAAGAACTTCTTCCTTATATCCAATCTGAACTTCCCCTTCTTAAGTTTAAACCCATTGCCCCTTGTCCTATCACTACAGTCCCTAGTGAAGAGTCCCTCCCCAGCATCCTTGTAGGCCCTCTTCAGATCTTGAAGTCTCCACACAAGCTATTCTTCTCCAGGCTGAACAGCTCTAACTTTCTCAGCCTGTCTTCATATGGGAGGTGCTCCAGTCATCTTATCATCCTCGTGGCTCTCCTCTGGACTTGCTCCAAAAGCTCCATGTCCTTTTTATGTTGAGGAAACCAGAACTGTAAACAATACTTCAAGTGGAATTTCATCAGAGCAGAGTAGAGGGGCAGGATCACCTCCTTCAACCTGCTGGTCACACTCCTTTTGATGCAGCCCAGGATACGGTTGGCTTTCTGGGCTGTGAGCGCACACTGAAGCTGGCTCATGTTCAGTTTCTCATCAATCAACACCCCCAAGTCCTTTCCTGCAGGGCTTCTCTGAAACATTTCTCCTCCCAACCTTGAACTTGGGAGGAGAATGAGTCTTGGTTGAACTTCATGAGGCTAGCATTGGCCCACCTCACAAGCGCGTCAAGGTCCCTCTGGATGGCATTCTTTCCTTCCAGCATATCAACCAAACCACATAACTTAGTGTAGTTGGCAAACTTGGTGAGGGCACACTCAATCCCGCTGTCCATGTCACCTATAAAGATGTTGAACAGGATCAGTCCTTGGCTCAGAGAATGGAAAGAAGAGGGAAGATCCTCCCCACAAGCCAAAGGAGCTTAATTCCATGGTTTTGAGTTGCTGTGAGCAAGAAAAATGCAGAAATTTGCAGTAGGTAACTATTAGCAGCAGTTTAAACTATGACCATTATAACTTTATAAACGCATGTCTTTAAGGTAATAAAACCCAAATAATAACTCAGAATCAAAGCAAAAAATTATGAAAGTGAGAGGCTGTAATTTAGTCATAATATTAAAACTAAATACAAATTCTAATAAAAAATAGTCTGTTTTACAATTGTACTTAAACATTCCATTGTTTTCAATGAGAGATATCAAATTGCTGAAAAATGAAGATTAATACTTGCATCTTGCTTCTATCTAAAGGGAAGCTGAGGCATGGAAATTTGCCTTCACTGGTCTTGGAGGCCAGTGTCAGAACCATGCTAGGTTCTTGAGAAGTCCAGTAATGTTTTCTTAAGACTGGTCCACCAAAATTGTGCTGGCATGAGCAGGTATGAGAACGTGCCACAAGTGTGGGTACACCATGAATCACAGCTGGTCAATCCATCTCTGTCACTTAACCTCAGATTTGCTTTCCTTCCAGTGATGGTTTCTGAGTCCCAAGAAAGAATGGAGAACTTATGTTAAAAGGTTGCTTACTCTTGTGGATTTCTATCACCCATGAAGACTCTGAAGCTTCTCCAGTGGTCTGAAAGGCAACATAGAAACAAAAGTCTCTGCCTAGCTTCTGTCAGAGTGCAAGAGACTCAGGCTTCTGGGCGTCCCCAGATTTCCATTCATAAGATGGGATGTGGATATGCACAGGCCCTTTGGAATCTGGCCTCAAATATCATCAAGAATATAAAAAATGAGGTTTTCATAACGGTTTTTGTTTGGTTGGTTGGTTGTTTTCCTTTTTTTTTTTTTTTTTTAAAGAGATGGTCCTTTCCACTGTGCAGTGATAAAAGATCAGATTTAAATATATTTAAAAGCAGCAGAAATTTCTTAAACATAGAATAGAAATGAAAGGCGTTTTTTTTTTTTCTATAACAGGAAATTACTATTTGTCTTTTCTATTACATGAACTGTGAAAAATTCATCTTTGTGTGCCAAAGAAAGAAAAAAACCTCACCCAATTAAACATGTGTGTGCTTCATGCCCACTGCTACAGGGGTAGGATGCACACTTCTATCTGTGGTTGCCAAAAGAAAAAATGGTTGTATAGCTCTAGAGATGCTTTACTGAACTACAGTAACACCTTTTAACAATTTAGCTAACTGATAAAACAAAAAATACTGCTCATTCCCATTTGTAATATGCTAAATTGCCTGCAACTAATTTAAACAACAAGCAAGCCAGGCTGTAAACTGTTATCTGAGGCCAGTTGAGCAAAATGCTTTATTTGCCATCTCTTCCTGAGCAAGGGGTTTAACCAATTACCCCTAAAATATATTCTGCAAGTGGACAGCCTGTATGGCCTCAGAACAGTTAAATTCTGCAGAGAATTCACTACCTGAACTTGTAGAACTTGCCAATCTCTGATAACAGAAATTTATACATAAGCAAAACTTTCAGCTTTAAGCTGCAGATTTTTCTTTTTTTTTTTTCTATTTTCTTCTAAAGTTTAAAAGTTTCCTTTTGTTTCAGGTATTTCTAAATACACAACAAAAACACAACATTGAAACAACAAAAAAGTGTATGATACTCTCTGATAGCTTCCTGCAATGCTGAAAGAAATTAAATCCCAAGATCCATCCTCAGGAGCTTAATTGCTTCAAAGAATAGGAATCTTGTCAAATTCAGTCTAAACAAATATAATCAGTAACTTTCAAAGCTTTTTTGACATCGAAGAGGCATGTAGAACAACATAAGAACCAAAGAAACATACATCGATGGTCTGTCAAAATTTTTTGTTAGACATGATGCTATTATCAAGGCACATCAGGATGAAATAAAGTGACCTAGCTGACCAGAGGCTTACAAATGTCTTGGGAAGGAAGGAAAAACGGTGAATCAAAAGGTAGCTTTGTTACACGTCCCCTCAGGCCATATTATTGACAGGGATGACAATGGTCCCAAGATGCACCATTATCTATGACCAGCAAGCAGACATCAAATGCTACTGAGCTGTCTCTGTCAGAATAGAAAATGCTGCTCAAAATATACAGGGCTTGTTACATTTTGTTCAGCAAAGGTTTGTCAAAAGCCAGGGTCACTCTCTGTGTGCACTGCCCTGAAGGGTAATTTTAAAAGGCAGGAGAGATGCACTTGATTCTTCGGTGTTTCTTCTGGAAGGAGACTTCGAGTCTGTGGATGGCCAAAATGTTTTGAAAATCAAAGAATGCCTCAGATTAAAAAAAGAAAAAAGTAAACCAAACCCAATAGATGTTTATTATGGCTGTGATATTAGAAGGCAAATCACTTTTCAAAATAAGCAGGTTGGGGAATTATTCCGACATTCAGATGTTTGTTCAGTAAAAATTCACTTGATTTTTAATACATCAAGGTGGATGCTACTGTAAAGGCAGAACTCAAATTGTAGTGTATAAGTACATCCTCTTCAAGTATCTCAGTTGTACCATTATGCAGTTAATTGCAGTAAAAAAACTTGTAATGGTGAGAAAAGAATTGTTAATATAGTACCCTTTGGAAAGAAAAAAGAGAGTCTGTATATACAAACTCCAACCTCAGAAATGTTTGGGTAAACTTTGCTTTTCTGTGAACATCTTCTAAAAACACACTGAGGAAAGAAAGTCCAAATCCACTTCACAAATTGACACAGAAATCTTTAGGAACTGTGTTGTTAAAAAAAAAAAAACACAACAAAATACCCAAATCAAACCAAAACAAAAATGGAACTTGAGGAAAAAAGAGTATTTTGGAAGGTGAAAGACATTACTGATACAGAAAAAACATTATGGAAGTTTTTCAGTAATTCTGACAATGGGTCAGCTCTTGCTTTTTCACTTAATATTCACTGCTGCATTATGGGTGGGCTTGGCTTTACCAAAAAAGTGAAAAAATAGACCACACTCCCCAGCAATGTCCTGTACAGACCAGGCAATGCAACAAGACCCTCCACTGTTAAGGTTGCATCTTGACCTGGTATTGTTAACTAAATACCATATGAACTTTTCTGTCCATGCCACCCACCTTCCCCCCTGTACCTGGGCTCTTGGTGTCACCTGGGGGTCTGGTGGTCCCCCAGTCTGTTGCTCACCCCTGACACAGGGGACATCCTGAAATCATTGCACTCCTTCACATCGGTCCTCAGCTATCCAGACCCATTTTCCTGCTCACTTTTTCTATTGATTATTGTGACTTCTCAGAGCATGTAGTTGTCTTCTTTCTTTCCTTTTTAAGGAGAAATAACAGAAAAAAAAAAAAGGAAGAGAAAAGAACTGCCTTTTGGCTCTGAGGTTACAGCTGTTGCTCCACTGTCCATACCCATGTTAGTTTCAGGACAGAAATTAGGATAATAGTCTATCAGATGTAATTTCTCTCCTCCTAGGCCAATCTCAAGATGACAGATATTATCCTTCTGGATCCTTCATGGAACATGCTCTTTTTTCCCCAAACACAATGCTCTTAATTCAATGTAATAGTTTCTTTTCCCTTTCACTGGAAGTCACAATATACTGTGAGAAAGGCTGGGTTGTCTTTACTCCTGTTGGAGAACTTGTGAGTGCACTGAGAGTTGAGGGAAACTTTGAAAAACAAATTTTTCCCCATTAGCAATTTCATAAAAACTTTATGTATTCTTCCTTGACCTTCTTTTCCATTACTCATCATTTATGTGGACTTATATGTAACATCTAGTTTTATATAAGGGTGGAGTGGTGTCCTTTGGTTAAATCCTACTTCCTATTATTTTTCCAACTATAAATTATTGATAAAGATATAAATGGAAGAAAAAAAACCCCAAAGAATATGCTCCTCATCACCAAAATCAATGTTTGGTTAAAAGATCTGCATTAATATTCCTCCACATTTAGAAAATCTTACTAATGACTTCTGTGCTGTAATATTCCATGGGAAATTTAGAACTTTAAGGTATCTTTAGCATTTTGACATGAAAGCCTTCACAGAAAAACAGTTGCCTGATGTGGAAGCAAAAGGCGGCACAAATATATCTGCAATCCCTTTTGCCCACCATTCAGTCACGCATGAAACAGCTCCTTGAGACCAGAGACATTGGATCAAATTTGTGTGAACAGTGTAGTAAGTTCATTCTTTCCTGAGCCAGGTTTCAAGCAGTTGGATAGACAATGGAGTCAAGAGAATTTGCACTGTTGGTTTCATAAAAAAGATGTTTACTAAATAAACCCTGCTATACTCACCACACTACTCATAATTTCTGACCACAACAATATATTTAGCCTCCCATCCAGTTTTCACAGTATCTCACCTTTGTTTACAAACAAACAAAAAAAACCAAACAAAACAAAACAAAAAAACTGCAGCATCAACTCTACTTAATTGTTGTGTATCCCCTGGGTGATCAAAACAAACAAGGCTAACAGATCCACATCACACATGAAGTTACACTGTGTGTAATGAGATAACATACTCTTGTGTAACCTTTCCGCTCCAAAATAAGAGCAGCATAACTTCCAGACTGTTGCCATCATCAAGAAATCTAAGCAGTACCTGTGATTCTGCAACATTTTGTCTAGCCCTGCAATATCCATTTTAATTTATGAGCAACAGAGTGCTTACAATTAATGACAGCTAGGTTCTTGCTATAATGATAGACACCAAGCAAGTATGACTGCAGATCTTTAAGAGTAAATGTGAAAGGAAAAGAATGAGCATTAAAAAAAAAAAAAAGAAAGTATTGATTCAGTGTGACTGATGTGAATGAGTTAAATGATTGACTGTGAAGTGTGAATTCAAATTTACTGTGAATGGAATTTACTGTGAGTGGAACAGAGTATGCATGACCATGACTGAGTGTGACTAGGTATCATTAGGAAGAACTAAGCGAATATGAGTGGAAAGCACTGATTATCTCCCCTGTAATCTATAAATAAACAGTATTGCAGGAAGTTTTGAAAAATGTATTTAATAAGGGATTTCCACTGCCTGAATAAACTAGCTGAGGCCAGACAGCCTGATCTGGAGGAAAATGTATCATTTTATTCAAAGCTCTATCATGTAATAATATGTGAGCTCATATCTGACAGGAACAAAATAAGCCTAAATTTATAGCAAAATGGAAATCACTCAACTTAAAATAAATGTCTTTCAAATTTTCAACAAACATTTACTAACTCACATTATATCAATTATCTCCTCTTCTACTTATGGGCATTTTCCTAACATACATACTTTATTTAAATTCAGAAAAAAATGAACATTCAGGACCTGCAAATTTGGGAACAGATTCTGTCTTCTCAAATCAATAGCATAAAGTTTTATTATTACCAAATAACTGTCCTTTGGCAGAGTGACCAAATAACCAAATTGCCACCAAATATCTTCTTTTGTGCAGAGTAAGAGAACTGAGCCTGATGTTGCTCCAATTTACTTCAATAAGAGTAAAGAGTGTTTTACATCCTGAGATCTCAGACCGCACTTATAAAAAAGTGTCTCAGTATCTCTCAGCTGCTGCCTTCTCTCCATAAACGTATGTTTACTAGAGAGAATTGTAGTACAAGTCAAACCAACAGAGTCCTTGTTACTAAAAATCTGTGCAAATAAACGTTGATTTTAAAGATGAACTCGAAAGAGCTTAAAACAATGTCAAAATCCTGGATCTTGGTATGATCAGCACAGATTTTTACCACTGAATTTAGTTATTTGCCTACCTTGAGTAATTTTCACCCTCTTAATTCTCCTGCAAACATTACCAATCAAACATTAATCAGAATTTATGGTTTTTTTTTCTATCAGCCTCTATTTCCACTGAAGAAGAAAAGATGAAAACATAGTGCTGTTTTTACACTGCCAAATTAATAATCAAAATAAAATAATGTGAAAGAGCAGAGAGGCTATTTCAGCTGGCAGAAGTCTTTCTTGGGAAACCTGCAATGCTCCTTCACTGGTGATGAATTTACTGGGGTGAAGAAATTCCCTGCCTGAATTAGCTGGGTCTTAATCTTGGTCGTGCACATGAGCATCCTTGAACCCTGCAGGTCTTTGAGTTAAAGGCATTTTAAACTAATATTCAGTGGATTTACATCCTTATAACTTTACAGGCTCTAAGTTAACTCTGCTGATTAACAGGGTCCAAGAATATGGTCCAAACTTTTGCATGAGCTTTTGTTTGCATTAGCTTTGGCTTCACACTGTATTTCCATTTTGCAAAAAATAGGACAGAAATTGTTATTGGTTTGCTTCCATTGTCTGACCAGATCCAAACCAAAGAAATTATTCCTGTTTGAATCTTACTGAGCTATCAAGGAACACCTCAAATATGTTGGCACTGTCACATTAAAATAATTGCAGTTTTCAGAACAGGCAAAAAAAAGTCCAATAAAAAAAAAAAAGAGGAAGTACTTTAATTCATTAAATCAAAGAATATGTATTTTTTGAGATCATACAGAGGGGCTGCTCTGCCTGAGTGATCCTCTTTAGATGTGCATCTCCCAAGAAAGACAGAAAACCATTGACAGAAAACAGTGGGTAATTTATGCCACTCATGCCAAAGCTGCACATGTTCTGTCGATAAATGGAAGACTTAGTTCTTTAGGATAGCAATTCAGCCATTTTAAAGGATTTCCTAATGAGGTAAAATTCACTAATGAGACACAGAAAGGAAAAAAAAAAGAAAAAAAGAATAAAACCCACTACCTTTTTAACTTGGAATTGCAGAAATGATGAGTAAGTAAATTCCAGAAATTTTCACAGCATTATCTTATCAAAGTGGGTAAGCATGAGATCATTAAGACTTCACACACTTTTGCCAACTCAATATAAAAACCTGTATAACAACTATGTTGAGTTACCTTTAATGCTATAAAAGACTTGCTATTAAAGAAAAGCACAATGTTTGTTACCAATTCTGTTACCTTGCCCTGCAAGTTTACAAATTAAAAGATGCCCCACGTTTTCACTTTCCTGCATAGGCACCATTACCAGAATCCCTTAGATTTAATGGAATCACAAAGCCACTGGAAACTGTAATCTGATATGCAGAGCAGTAATCTCTCTTTATTCTCTGTGTACCTCTTGCACCTTCCAATAGCTCAGAAGTCTTGTGTGAGGTAAATACCAGGACCCATGTTCCCTCAGCTTTGCCAGTGATTAATACATCCTCACTCCTATTTCCAGCCTAGGAAAGATAAAGAGTTTGTCTTGTGGTTTTTTTTTTCAATTTTGTTTGTTTTCCAGCTTTTTTCTTGAACAAAGTGTCTTATTTCTGATTTTCTAAACAAATATTTCCTGATTCCAACAGGAATCTCACAGCTCACAGAAAGGATAGGTATTGAGTGGACAAGTAGCACACAATATGCTCAAAGATTTTATTTTAAGCCCCTAAACATTGAACTAAAGCAAATATTTCCACTGCTTACTTTCCCCCTAACTACCCCTGAGTTAAAAAATCGGCTGGGACTATATCTGAATTTCATGTCATGTTGATGAAGAACATAGCTTCTAATTTGCATCAGGACAGAAACAATGGATGTTATACTAAAAGAACAGTTACAGGCCATTTCCAACAGTCAAACAAAATATGACACACTTAAGTATCAGTATTGCCTCAGTAAAGCCAGGTTGTCTGTTCACCTTACATTATGCTACAAATTCTTAACATAGCTTTAGGTTCTCCAGCTTTATTTAACTGCCAACAGAAAGAATTTTACTATCGTGGATCAAGACAACTGTCTCTGGAATTGACCTTATTAGCAAAGTTTCCATAGGAAAGAAGATTAGAGAAAGCAACTGATTCTTTTTTTTTTTACTTGTACTGGTATTTTTGTGGCAGTGAAGCAATTTCATCTTCTCAGGGGCATTGGTTTCAGGTCACATTCTTAACTACTGTTAAGTCCTCAATTCTGAAGACAATCAAGGATAAAAGACCACTCTCCACTACAACAAAGCAAACATTTGGCATGGTCAAGCCATAGTTTTGAAGAATGTCATTTTTCTGGATTTAAATGCATAGTAGATATCTCCAGTTTAAGAGGATGATGACAATCCAGTAAGCCTACCCAAAGATAAAATGTGCCCCTAGATTTAGAAGATGGAGTCTGAAAGGTGTTTGCTGTCTGAAAAGAGCTGCTTTTGTTTTAATATTTCTTGGATGTTAAGGAATATTCATTTATGTATGTATTTTAAACAATATTTTAACATACATTGCTATTTTAATGTAATTTAAATATCTCTGAAAACTCTACAGTTTTTACAGAAAAACCCTTTAATAAGATCGAGAAAAGTTATTTAATTTTGCAATTGATAAGCTCTGGGGTTTTATTTTTCCAAAAATAATATCTTACCTATCACAGCATGAACACTCAGGACCAGTCATGGGAAGGAAAGGCAATGATCTCTATGTTTCTCAAGGAGAAGTACAAAAGCTGGGCATGTATGGGAGAAAATTAATGCGCAATTCAACGGATCCACTATTCCAAATCCCCTAGTATGGAGAGAACTGGGGGCTTAATAATCTCTACAAAGTAGCTATGATGTGCTTCTGCCGACTGCAAACAGCATCTGTGCAAATCCCTGTTCATGCGGGCTTGCTGCAAGGGTCCAGATATAGCCAGCAGTTATTATTTATTGCAACATTTTTATTGAAGTCACATTCATAGCTGAAGCTGTCATCCTGAAGGAGAAAATTGTCGTAGTTTTTGTCCTACATGTGTACATTATATAATTCTGCCTATTATCTCTGGGGCCTCTCTTACAAAGTTTCCACCATTCTTTCTCTGTTACGTCTCAAAGTTATCAGAGTCAGAGTTCATTTATACTTCTGATCGCTGGCTAGACAATGTCCCCAGGGTTGTGATGTCTCGTATGGCAGAACAGGAACATAATTTTATGGCCACTATATTCTAATTCATTTAATTAGGGATTTTCTTGGATCTCTCGGGTGTGTGTCCTTTCCTGTTTAGAGGTTTCTATAGAAAATCTACCTCCATTCCAGAAAGTCAGGGGGAAAGCCCTCCTGCAAGTATAGATCTTGTTTGCTCTCCATCAAATTAATATTCATCACATCAGCAGCAGAATATACCTTTCTGTGTTCCCTCTGTCATTAACAGTTTTGAGGAAGAATTCTTGCACAGCAGCCATCAAAGAAATGCACATAATTTAGATATACTAATAATGGGAAGAAAAAAAAAAAGTATATTTAAAAGTGGAGGCCCTGACAAAATTTAAATCACAATGGTTTAAAGTAGACTGATAAGAGCTTTAATTAAGACACATCTTGCTGCTAAAAATGTGAATTTTTACCCATATTTCATACCTCAAGCAGAGCTCAAGCAGAGGTAGATTGTATCTTCTTCCTTAGATAAATGAAAAAAAAATATTAATCTGCACGGTACTAATTTTTATGTGCCCAAAGCTGAATTTCCATTTCATTGTGCGATGTTCTCTGCGCAGACGTAGCATGGGGATCTCTGCCTTGAGAAATTTTCAGTCAAACCTAGAAATGTGGGAGAAATAATGTGTTATCTTCATTTCACAGAGGTGTGTGGAGGTTACACGATGTCTCCAAGCAGAATACAAGTCTCTGGCAATATACAGATATGAGTGTTTCAAGGGTTTTTTGCATCTCTGAGGTGGTATGTACACACAGTAAAATTGAATCCAAATTTTCCATTCAGACTCCAATATGATGTAAATGAATGAAATAAAAAGGAGAGAAGATTTCCTAGCTAAATATTTAGTATTTCAAATGTAACTACAAAAGCACAACTAAATGAAGAAAAGACTGTCATTGTGCACTTCCTATGTCTAAACTAGAGCAGATATACCAGAGCAAACAGAATTACATCAAATGGAAGCTGAGATTCCGAAAAGAAATCAGTAAAATAATCCCTGGGGTGTTATAAAAAGAAATATTTTACAAGTGAAATATTTTCCATACAGAAAATTGAAGGAAAAAAATTAAAGTCATATGTTTTATTTAATCTTACAGTGACATTTTTACCTTTAATTTTTATGAGAAAATAAATAACAATAATGAGGAAGCCACAATTTAAAGTTTCTTTTTAATTGTTCTGCTGATTCTTTTTTCTTTTTTTATTATTATTATTGAATTTTTCCAAAAAGCTACTTTTTGAAAGCTACTATTTGAGAGATAATAGAAATGCAGAAATTTTTAACAATCCAGACATGCAGGGCAATGTCTGCCACCCAAAACCTTAAGTGTCTACTCTAATGATTTCCTTCAGAAATCATTCACTAATTTACTATTAATGAGTGATAGTGTTTATACACTTAGCTAAGTGGAAAGTGATTTTTTTGGAGGATACTACATTTCTCTTCCTTCACTCACAAGGATATAATTACAGTATGGAGAAGGCTTTCTATATCAATTACAAATCATGGTTGGTCATGATTCTTGTTTCATTCCTGGTGACAGTATCTAAGAGCAAAGATAACTAGAACAGCTGAAAGTTGATATAAAGTTAAATATCTGAAAAAGACTATAGTATTACTTTGAAACATGAACAAGTAGCAGCTGTGAATTACTTTATTTCTGACATTCTTAGCCCTTTCTGAAGATAGGAAAAATAGCAATGCACAGGACATGCCAATCAAATTTTTATGGCCAAACCTTTTCCGGATCAGAGAACAGGAGAAAGCTAAATTGTCTCTGGTTAGCCAGTACAAGTGGTGGTAACATTCCTACCAAGGTTGTGATTGTTAAATATAAGGAAAAAATAAGGAAAATTCAGATGTTCTGAATAAGAATATCATGCTAAAACAAAATAGTCAATAAACCATATCTATGAGGTTCATGTAGAAATAAAACTGATGATCCTTAATCTACTAGCTTCACAGAAACTCCTCCAGGGTGCTCTTGTTACAAACACTCAGAACAGAAGAAATATTACCTAGGAAGGGATAGTATCTACAGCTGCTCTATTCTCCTCAGACAATTTGAACCATAACTTACACAAATATCAGGGCATAGAAATACCACTCATCATTTTTCGTTTGCTTGGCAACAGTAGTAAGAAGAAACTGTAGATGATATTAACTGATGTGAAATGATAAATAGGAGTAGGCAACTTTGTCTTGTTTTGCACATTTACCAGAGCAATGAATGTGAACAGAAATTTTGAAGTTTGTCAAAAAAAAAAAAAAAAATTTGGTGCTTTTAAAATTAATTCCATAAAATAAGGAAAGCTATTTCATTGTTAATTCTAAATTTATTCTTATTTTATTCTGTGTACCCAAATCTTGTTATTTCTCTACCTATAAAGATATAGAAATTCCTGTATTGTGTCTGCCTTCATGATTAATATTTACTTTCAATTTTGTCTTATACCAGATTTGTACTGTCATTGTGGTAGCATCCCAGAAAGTGAGAAGTACTTAAAACAAAGGAAATGAATGGGCACAGGATCACTCTTATTTTTGCCTACTGAGACATCACAGCCATGCAACCGCAGGTGTGTACACAAGCATGGTTCAGGACATCCTGGAACTTCTGTCAAATCCCTGTTATGTCAAGACTCTTATACTTTCAAGATCCCAGCATCAGTTCTGTTATTTAAGTTAGAGCAAGCCAAACGGCTCTTAAAACCTTTTTGTCAGCGTAACTAATTTAAATACTTATAACACCACCTTTAAGTCATTTCAATGGGAAAATCCTTCCACTGTTGCTTTCATTACTGGTAAGGCAGCCTTACAGGATAAGCTATTTTAAGGCAGCTAATAACCTTTACCACAAGAGTCCTCATGTTCTTGCATTGAACACCCTTCTTTTCAAGCTCCTTTGACAGTATTAGGTAAGGAAACAATGGAGAAATAGCAATCCATTTTTCATGTCCCACTGACCTTGGGAGTAGACACCATAATGCTCTATCCCTGACATGGAGACATTCAGGTGATCCAAGTGTTTAAATCATGATATGCTATTCTGATGTTGACTATTACTACAAAATGAGCTAATCAAGTTGTCTGGCAAGGTCTTTTTCTCCTGTAAAGAGGAATGCCTCACTTTACTATTATAAACTTGAAATATTCACACTACATGGCTTATGATCAAAATCTGACAATTTAGCAGAAAGTTTTTAGAAGCTTAATCACGTATCTTAATAAAAAATTACACATTCACTGGCTGAGACAGATTCTGATTACCTGTCTTTAAGGAAATGGACTGCTTTAGAAAATTATTTGGAGTACTCTACTATTGTACCTGTCATACACTTTTAATTAAAAATGTATTCATGCATGACTAAATTGCATACAGTGAAAAACAGACCTATTTTAGTTCAATTGCAATAATGTACACATAACCCAATGAAGTAAGCCGATACAATTATAACAGGGAGACAGCCCCAGCACAGTTATACTTTTTCAGGTCAAGCTCATACCAGATGTGGCTGTGGAGCCAATCATCACAAATCAATGTGGACTCAATCAGCACAAACAAATTTACTAATCTACTCTAAATACCTGTAATGAAGTCATTCTACTAATCTAATGTAAATTAAATATGTGGTGAAACAAAGACAGAATAATGATTAACACTATTTAATGGAGTCTTTCTTGACAAAGTCTGCTAACTAAGGCAATCTACACCCAGTGTTTGAAAATAAGAAATACATGCAACCAGAAATACATTGGTTACATTCTGTTACAACTAGAAGTATGAAATCGATGCACTGTTTATAAAAAATCGTCCTTTGAGGCCAACATTTTATGTTAGAGGAATATTGAATTTAGACTGACAAGAGGTAAATGTGTTCTCTTTTAAAACACACTGAAGAAGAGCTGGAATTCAGAATAAACCAGACATTGCATGGCAAAGAACTAACAGCTATATTGCAATGTCACAATTTTTTTCAAAAAATACCCAACTGTAGTTATTTCTTTTAGAAGAGCAATAGACAGACAATGTTCGTTTGCACATAGGGTTTTGGAGCTTCTTGAGAAAGGGCTGATAAAAGTGTTTAGTGATGAAAGCTTAATTATACCTATAAGGAATGAGATAATGATTAGGATTTGGAATATTTCTTCACTAGAAGGTATCTGCTTGAGAATAAAGGTGCATCCCCAGTGCATGGAAACTTGTGCTGAGGACTGAAGAGAAATTAAAGTTGCTTACAAACTGCAGAAATGGGAAGTCTAAAAGTAGTTGTTCTTTCTAGAGTATTATTGTTCAGATAGGTATTTCCTCCTTTGTAATTCTGTAATTTATTTCTGCCCTTAAGATTTTACTTACACATTGCTCCCTAGACCTTCCTTTCTATTCTTTTCCATGGCAGAAACTGTACTGCCATTGCACTTGCATTTCCCACCACAACTCGTCCAGTGACAGACATAAATAATTGAAAAAAATGCAGACAGTTTCTTGAACACTGTGGGCTGATTTTTGTCAAAGTTCTTTGCAAGTGAAAAAAAAGAAAAGAAAAATAAGTTATTAAATGAAGCAGTCTTTGCATCCCTGTTCTCATTCTTTCGGTGTTAAGTGCATAAAAATTTTTCCAGAAAAATGTTTTTTGGAAATGAAAACTTTACAAAGGAATAAACATGGAAAGTTTTCATACTCTGAATCAAATTTTCACCAAAATTACAGATAGACATATGGAGGACATGGAGGATCTAGCATCTCCTCACTACTCTGCCTGACTGAGAAAAAGGCAAACAAGCACATAAATGATATTCTTGGCTCTTCCAATGTGTGTGTCAACTTTCTCTAAGCTGTGAAAATACTTGTAGCTCTGCATCATGGGAAGAAGTTCTTCTCTTTTCTCCTTACCTGGATGGCACTGTGCCTTATATACACTGACACTCAGGAGAACTTTTTTTTTCATTTTTTCTTCATTCCAAGGGGAAATTTGTTGATGCACCCCTCAGTTTTCTCATTGCAACATAATTTTATTCTCCCAGTATAACTCATGCAGATTGCAAAGAAGAACAACCATTTAATTTTGCCTCTCAACTGAACTGACAAAGATATGGAAATCATGTGTTTAAATATAGAAATGCATATTGCTAATTTTATTTTTATATTATATGGTAATTGCAAATTACTTATAAAAAATAGCGATTTTAGAAGCTCATATAAATGCAGCCTGTGTTTGGTCCCATTCTGAAGAGCTATAACTATTTTAAAAAAGGATTCTCAAAAGGTATTCCACTTAGTGGTTTATTCGCCAGAGATAACAGACGCTAAGCACTGTAAGTAACATCATTCCTTGTTACAAGATCTCTGCTACAATGAGGAGCAATGCAATGAATTTTAGATGTAAATCTGAATTTCATTACTTTCAAGTTGGATTCTTAAACTTCATTTGAGCAGTGGTTTTCTTTAAGCATATACAGTTGAACTGAAGACCAAGAACTGACAATTTCTTTTGTTCCTAAATTTTTGGCCCTCTTCAGGTGTAAATTAGGCCTTTACATTGTCATCCTTATTTACTTTATGGTCTACAAACTTAGCAAACATTATATTTTTGGTGCATTTCATTTAGCTGTTTATGCCTGATAGATAATGCTTTTGCTTGAACAGAAAAGACAGCACAATTTTCAAACCACTGAAATACAAATGGATACTGAAAAACATCCTTGAAACCACTGTACTCACTTGATTTTTAAAATGTGCTAAATTTTTAAACATAAAAAGCTTCAATGCACTTTGGAGATACAGCATGGGTAAAGAAGTCTAAATAATCTTAAAAAGAAATGCTTGATTTTTATTTCATTATAAGCTATGTAAGACAAATTTTTTCAAGTATATTATATCTTAATCTAAAAATTTAAGGTCACAGAATCATTTCTTCAAGGATGTAACTTGTAAGAACTCGCAGCTTTCAGGGGCTTTCAATGCAAACAACTGTAGAGTGCTACCTATAAGAAAATCTCACAAATGTATGTGGATCATCCTGTGATACAAATATGACCTAAAAAGTGACAAAAAGATGTCATGCTATTTTTCTAAATATACCATGTTGTAAAAAGAATAATAAAAAAATATAATCTCCTGAGCATACAAAGCAGGATTTCAGGTTTAGAAGCCTAAATACGTCTGGCTTTGCAAAGAAGACAGTGAAAAAATGCTAATACTACAGTATGTCACTCCTCAAAATGCACAAACTGCTGAGAAGTAACATGCTGTTGTATATCTGGGAGAGGATTTCTACTTTTACTCCAAATTCACTCAGGTGCTTTAAAAATCTTACCTCTCACAGAGGTAAAAACAGGAATATTTTTAAACAGTTCTCACCCTGTTTTTCAAGACTGCTTCTTCATTATGAATCTCTCCTTAGGAAAATTAAGAACCAACATTTTTTTTTTTTATTTATTTTATGGAGGTTAACATACACATTACATAGACCATCTCACTGAAAATAAACGCGTAATCTTGAAAAGTATTACCAAAGCAGGGCTTGAAGATTATAGGGGTTCTTTTTCCATTTCCAAAAGAAACTTACTTTAAAGTCCCTGAAATGGGGTAACATCCATCACACTATATTTCATTAGTCTTTGAGGCAGCCTTAAATAACTGGGCCTAAAAACAGATCTTGGTTGATACGGCAAGTATCTAAAAAGGATAACTCTGAAAATATCCTCTGCTGGGTTCAGCTTGGATTTTGCCCAAATAAATTCAATCACCTCTCATTATGATTGAGGAGAGGAGGAAAGAAAAAAAAACAAACTAAAAAGAGAAAACCTCAGCAAAGCAAAGTGCAGCTCTGTTTAATCCATATAGACATGTCTACCCAAATCCCTTTGCTAATGTATTTCTAATTCACATAGGCTAACTCATCCTGTAATAATGAGAATGCTTGTGAAAATGTGGTGCATTTTTAGTATTCTTCAAATGTATTAATGCATTCCTATGCCATATTTTAGGGCTTTGGTGTGGAGGGAGGGAGCAGAAGGAAAACCCCTTATACATATGCAGTTTTCTGAGGTAGGCAGGATATTTTCTCCCTCAGTGTAATTGTGAGTTTATTTAGGAGAAATAAGTACTTGTTAGACAAAGACACAAACCCTAATATTTATAATGCAGGTAGAGAGCAGAGATCCACAGAAGTCATTTCATCTGTTCACCTGATCAAGCATCCTATTTACCTTGTCTGAAAATAATGTTGACAGCTACCATTAAGTGCTAAATTCCAACTTTTCACAACTGCAAACAGACCTATCATATCTGGAAGGAAAGAAACACAGAGGAGTACTTAAAAACACATTTTTTTTTTTAACTTCCGATATGTGGTGTTATCTGACTTACCCTGCCAGTTGTGCATGGCAATTCAAAATTCAACTTTATCAATAGAAATGTAGACAGAAGTTGGGAGAACCGGAGCTTTCGTGCATTTGTGCAGCTGTTATGCTCACTTCCATGTGTGCTGCAGCCTGTGCTCTGCTCCGCAATTGTTACTGCTTCTCAGCTCTTCCCCTCTCTCACAACTAACATTAACTCCCCATGGCAAAGCCCTATAGCCCCAAACCACACACTGCTAAAACAAATTCTTCAGCTGCATGAATCAGGCTTTTAAATAATCACTAAGGTAGAATTTTAAAAATGTAAGATTCAAATCATCCAGTTTCTGAGCCTTTACCATTTACCTACAACAGGCTGAGGTTTTTTAGTTTTTAAAGGAGACTCTGAAGGTAAGAACCTTGGAGTTTTTGGTCCCTAAAAAAAGAGTAATAATATTCGACAAGAAGAATTTTTGTGAATGCAATCTATTCAGGCAGCCTACTTTAGCCACAGCTCTATTTATTGCAGTTACAATAAAGTAAGACTGAGCTTCCAGCACACATCCTTCTGCCCTCCTCCTGTGTTCTCCTTCTTGTTCACCCTCTCACCATTTCAGTTATTCACCAAACTCACTTTAGCAGAGGCTGTTTGTGACCAGGGTTGCTGCCTTAGTCCTGTTGCTGTCTACAGTATCTTTACATGACTTGATAGCAGATTTCATGCAAAACCAGCTTTGACTTAGCATGACTGCTATACCAGTTAATTTTCTTCCTAGAAAATATTCACTAATTAGTGCACTATTATTCCAATGATGACCTTACATATCCTCTGATTTTTCTTCTACAACCTATTCTTATTTTACTCACCCATTCTGACATTTTTTTCAATTCCTTTTTCCATACATGCCTTAGTTGACATTGAATGGGAGAACTGAACATCTTGAGAACCAATCACCATGCAAGTTCTTGTTGTATTTTAGGTATTTGATCTTGAAGGCAGATAGAGAACAAACAATTGTCATTGATAGCACAGCAAATAACATGCACAGAGTGGCAAGCACTTACTGATATGTTCCGCAGGATTTATGGATCATGTCGAGGTGTAAGGCAGCTTACAGCACACTAAACTAGGAGAGGTAAATGGCAGGGGTCCGGTTAACATGTGTCCCTATTTATCATTTGCCTTTGATTATTAATATTGTGATTGCATATTTCTAGTAAGATATTATTAAAATTTTAGGTTATGTCATAATTATATAGAAAATATTTTTCCTTCGTTAGTGATGTAGCACACTAAGGTGTGCATATGATTCATGTTTACGTAAGGTTCATCAGACATTTTAACTGGACTTAAATTAGCAACAGTGAGATACTGGCACTTTTTGTCTTAAATCACAATTACATACAGTGTGTATTGTCTTTTTAAAACTCAGGTGTCTAATATTACTGAAGAATAATTAGACTTTGAAGGTCACAGAGCAGCTGATGCAATTTGCATCCATGATCAGGGAATGAATATCCCATAATCAGATAACCAGTACAGTTAGACTGCTTTATAACACATACCACTAGCCTTATTTTTATTCATTTTAATATGTCATCATTTGGGTGCTTCATTTAATTTTATAACATGCAAGGAAATGAATTGCTACTTAAAGGTGGAAAAAAAGAGTTTCTTGTAAGAGAAGTTATAGGAGATGAGTTGGAAATTAAAAATTAAAATTACATGGACTTTCCTACATGAAACACACAGGAAAAATGTTGCATTCATATAATCCTGTTTAATAATTTTGTATCACTGTGACACAATGAAAGTATTGAGATGTTTCCTTCTCCAATAGAAAATATAACTCCTCACCTACTTCGCAGGAAAAGATATTACTTGCAAAAACAACATTTGCTGCATTTTAAGGGCTTATTATAAAGTCTGCAGAAGAAGATTTTTTGACATCATGTAAAATGAAGTATACAGAGAGAAGGGTTCCACATTCATATGGTTGTTTGGAAAATAGCATTATATGACTCAAGGACACGCATCTTCTCACTCCTCTCTGCAGACACTTTAACAAACAAAATCATAGGTTTACAATAAAATAATGTTTATTTGTTACTACTATCATTTTAAATGCAGTTGTAATGGCATAGATTAGTGGTGCTTCATACAGTTGTGACTACTGGAAGGTGCTGAGTACTTACTTTGCCAATCCCAAACAAGCAGCAACAATGCCACAAGTTTTCCTTGCTCCCAGTGCTATTCCAAGTGTGTAAAATTGTCCATGTGTTAATACCTCTGTGTCATCAGGACATTATAAATCTTACTATTAATGTCTCCCCACAAAATGAGATTTTGGAACCAAAAAACAAATAGACATTTAAAAACCCTCCTAATACATAGAGGCTTAAGCATACGCAGAACATTAAGATACAATGGTCTTAAAATTGAACAATGTAAATACATATTAGCTGCTTGACCTTTCTAACTGACAAATATTTTTCCTAACTTAAAGACATACAGACATGCCACTTTTCAAGCTGAGTCCTCCACAAAATGCTCATTTTAAAGGTAATGTAGCTTTTAATGGTTCAGTAACGATATACAATACTATGAAAACAGGGGTTTATGATGGCCTTTAGCTACAGCAATGTGTATGGCGCCTCCAAGATTTTATTTGGTTAAAAAAAAAACTCAAGTGATGTAATAGACCTACCCATCAAATTTCCTTTCCTGTTTCACAGAACTGCACATGTATTGTTTTTAATATGCCATTGAGTTCATTGGTGATAAAATGCTGCCAAAAGCTGTCTTTGATGAATGGTAATAAATTAAAATGCCTCATATTACACTGCGTATTTTTTTTCTTAAGGAGAGAAGGGAAACATACAAATTCATCATAAATCTCACTCTCTATTTGACCCTGTAAGCTTGAACCAAAAAGTAACACCATCAGAAAAAAAGAAACAATTCCAGCTAGTTTTCATTTTTATTTCTGATGCTACCAAACATAAAGATACTTAACACAGAGAGTTCTTACTACAAAATATAGTCTATTTGTGTTTGTTAATCTATGAAATAAGAATGTGAAAATAAAAATTAAATTATTTTCCTTCAGAACTCCCCTTTCAAATGAAAACGCTATGGTTAAAAAAACAAAACAAAACAAAAAGCAAACCAGCCAACAACCAAACAAAACCAAACACATTTACATCTTGAAAGCTTTCTATGAGCTTGGCTAAAAGAGAGTAACCCCCAAGAGAGAAGCCTGAATTCAGAACCTAGAAGTTCAGGCTGTGAGATTTGCAATTGAGATTTGGAGGAAGGGGTCAATTTGAAGGTAGCAACATGTCCATCACTTAATCACTGTCCGCTGTACCTTGGCTATGCCGCAGTATGACCTGCATGATGTTCTGGCCCTCATTTTAAGCCACTGTTTTAGAAGTCAGTGCTACCTTCTTCACCATATTTATTTTCACCTTCTATTTTTTTAACAAAACTACAGAAAGTACCTGCCCATAATCTGGTTGATTATTCCAGACCCACCATCGATACAGCAGCAATACATGTGGCCAATTCAATGTCTCAGTACATCAGAAATATTTCACCATTAGATATGTGAATAATATTAATCAATATGGTGACATCAGTTTTACTACTTTATTGACTGGTTATATTTGAAGTATGGATAAGTGTTAATCCAATCAGAAATTCTGTTTCAAAATAACCTTGATGACCTGTGTTAATACAGTCCAAGAGCAGATTTAGACTGGAAATTAAGTGTCCGATAAATAAGATATGCTTGCCATGGATTGTCTAAAGACAAAAATCCACACTGACAATGTGGACTGCTATAAGGTGTTTTCCTTGCACCCCATGAGAATCCCCTAGTTCACTGATACTGCTAAGCAGAACACGCCTTTCTAGCTGCCTTTCCATTACCTGTTCTTATCAATACTCACTGCAGCTGTTCGCTATCTCTATGCCTTCAACTTTGCCAGTTTTCTTTCTTGTATGGCAACTGAACCTGTAGTGAGGTCATTAAGCTGCAAATGTGTGTTAAATAGTCCTTAGCATACCTTCGGCATAATCTTCTAATTGTTTTTTTCTCAGTAGGTAGGTACAGAACAATTTCCTTGAAAACAAGAGAAACACAGAAACTTCTCCTGTTTCTTTAATGACTTTTATTGATAGTTTTGTTTTGCTTCTGTTTCAGGCCTGAATCCCACAGACTTCCATATATATGTCGGCATTTTAAATCAGTAATTTATGTCATAGGTTGAACCACACAATAAGGCATTTATAGTTTATCATGCTCACAGAGCTTTCTGGGTGTGTACCTCGGAGGCAAAAGAAGCAAATTTTTATTAACACATGTTTATACATAATTGACCATTTGGGAAGTAAGAAGGAGAAATGGCTGTGATTTACATAGTTTAAGAAATGTCTTAGAGCACCTCACCCAGTCTGGAGCTCCCACTGTGACAGATGAGCAAATGCCCATGGGAGATGACAGCATGGTATTTATGGTATTTCCTTCTGAGACAATTAAGTAACATATGCCAAGACCATAGGGATTATCTCTGAGCTACACAGTATGTAACTCTATCTGAAGAGAAATATAATATTTTATAAATTTGACAAACCATAAGAAAGAAAAAAAAGATTCACCCATTTTAATAATGCAGTAACTTTTCTCTAACCAGATATTTCATCTAATCAGATATTTCTTTATTCCCCCCCCCCCAATTTTTTGCAATAAAACAGTGACAATCTAACATCTCACACACTACTTCAGAGCTGATGTGTGAGGCCAGAAAATCTCATACACACAAAATACACAATGCTATCCCATGATGAAATTATCTGACAGACCACTTCGTCTAGAACAGCCCTGATTTTACAACTACAGTGAAAAACAGAGCAAACTTTAAAATCTGTACACTTTTCTTCATTGAAGACTTTTGATGTGATTCCCAAAATAAGAGCTAGTATTTTGATTTTCACCTTATTCAGCCATTTATTCTTTTGCAAAGTGGATGTGAAACAATTTGTTATCATTTTATGTTAGTAATCTGCACAAGTTTAACCATGACAAGTGCAAGGTCCTACACCTGGGTCAGAGCAATCCCAGGCACAGCTACAGGTTGGGCAGAGAAGAGATTCAAAGCAGCCCTGCAGAGAAGGACTTGGGGGTGTTGGTTGATGAGAAAATGAACATGAGCCAGCTTCAGTGTGCGCTTGCAGCCCAGAAAGCCAACCGTATCCTGGGCTGCATCAAAAGGAGCGTGACCAGCAGGTCGAAGGAGGTGATCCTGCCCCTCTACTCTGCTCTTGTGAGACCTCACCTGGAGTATTGTGTGCAGTTCTGGTGTCTTCAACATAAGAAGGACATGGAACTGTTGGAACAGCTCCAGAGGAGGTCCACGAGGATGATCAGGGGACTGGAGCACCTCCCATATGAAGACAGGCTGAGGAAGTTGGGGCTGTTCAGCCTGGAGAAGAGAAGGCTGCATGGAGACCTCATAGCAGCCTTCAAGTAACTGAAGGAGGCCTATAGGGATGCTGGGGAGGGACTCTTCATTAGGGACTGTAGTGACAGGACAAGGGGCAGTGGGTTAAAACTTAAACAAGGGAAGTTTAGGTTGGATATAAGGAAGAAGTTCTTTACTGTGAGGGTGGTGAGGCACTGGAATGGGTTGCCCAGGGAAGTTGTGAATGCTCCATCCCTGGCAGTGCTCAAGGCCAGGTTGGACAGAGCCTTGGGTGAGATGGTTTAGTGTGAGGTGTCCCTGCCCATGGCAGGGGGGTTGAAACTAGGTGATCTTAAGGCCCTTTCCAACCCTAACTATTCTATGATTCTATGATGCTGTGCTTAATGAATGCACATATATTGTCGGGTGTTCAATATCCTGCATCTGTTTGACCAGTAGGATTCAGGTTGTAATACCATAGTTCCTATATGTATTAGCAACTTTTTAACCATTCCAGGACTTCATTTCTGTAGCTCTTGTTTTAATTTTCTTGTAACTTTTTAAAATAATGGATTTTTCTTGTCCTCCAGTAAAGAGAATTAATTCAGAGTAATGCTTAATGCATCATTCTGCAGAAATTTGCCTTACAAAGCAGTAGAAAACAACGTTTGCTTATATTCAAAATAGTATTAGATATTAGCTGAATGACTATGAGTGAAATCAGATACATGTCATAGCATTTAAGATATCACATGGGTTGCTTCAGAAATTCTCACAAGTAAATCTGAAATTTCTCATGCTTAAATAAGAAAAGAGAATATTTCAAGAAACAAGAGACTTCCAATATACCAAAAGATCAGGTATCATATAATCTCTTCATAAATACCAAAAATGTTGATGACTATTACTTCATTACTTCATACATTGCTTCTTTCATTTTTTTTAATTTTTGATGAGGTTAAATTAAAAAAGCATATTTTTATATACATCATAATTTATACCATTGAATGTGCTGTGTGCTGTTCTTCAGCAGTCCCTAGTGTAACAGCATACTGGCTCCACATGGTTCCACAACAATAATATTACTTTTCAAAAATATATAATGAAGTCTTTTGTTATGCATCATGTGTTCGAAGAGTTAGGAACATTTAAACTGCTTCTGATGAAAGAAAACATGACTCTCCAACAGAGTGGTTTCTATAATTTCACACCAATTTTTTTGCTCCAGTTCACAGACCTCTGCCAAATTCTGAACTTGTTTTTTTTTTTTACGTTATATTTAGTCCAACAGACTTCCATTAACATGGAAATATGTTTCATGATTTTTACTTTAGAAATTACCTAATATTACCCATAACACTTTGCACATTACGATCATGCTGTTATAGTTTAGATCAGAACAGTATTTCCAAAAGACATGAAACATGCCCTGTCCATAACCACACTACACTCACCACTCCATTAACAAAAATAATGTATATGTGAAAGTAGCCTACTTTCCTTTTGAAGAATTGCTCCTCTTCATGTGAAGACAAAAAGTCTTACAAAGTAGGACAGGCATTGGTTCTTATAGACACTCTTTCCAGATATAAACCTATGGAATAAAATACAGACAATATATACTTAATACACAGAATATCTCATTTTATTGAAAAAAGGCAGTAGGCTTTTGTGTCCTCCTCCTCCCCCCAGGAACTCTTCTTTTAACACTTTGTGAACTGGAATGCATTACATGATGCAAACTGATGAATACTGAAATCAATAAAACAGTATCTAAAAGTGTAATTACACCAATGAGGGGAAAACACACATTAGCTCAGTTGGCTGCTGCAGGTTCCCAAAAAAAGTAGGTTCAGATACCAGAATATATTGCTGTGCCTATTGTATTCCTTGTGGAGGTGCAGTCTCTGGAATTAGTCCCATTGTACTAAGAGCTGTACCACAATATTATGTATGAAAGGTCAGAGCACCACAGCCTTCCAGAGACTGGACAGCTTAAATCTCCACTCAAGCCACAGATGTGTTCATTGAGAACAGTGATGATGTAAAAACATAGCACAGGATTTTTATGTTTAAATCTGTTTGGGTGGCTTTTAGTTCTTCCAAGAACAGGAAATATGATGAGTATTACTGTAGAAAAAAACCAACACACTTTGCTATTAAAGGGGGGGAGGTTTAGGATGAGTGCAATTACATCAATATTATTGCAATTACTGATTACATCATGCTTTAAAAAAGGAGTACAGAAAAGGTTGATATTAACATGCAAGACACAGCAGAGTGATATCAATACTCATTTTACTGTTCAAAATTTTTTTAAAAAAAAGCTAATAGCTGTCAAAAATACCCATTATAGGCTAGTCTATAATTTGTAGGAGTCAAGTAATACATTTTTTCTGAAGGTATAATGGATGCTCCATGGAGCAATTATTTCAGAAAGACAACTTCATCTCAGCTGTCTCATGCCAGCAGAACTATTTAAGAGCCAGAAATGCATAATTCAACATGGAAGAGCTGTCAGATTTGAGAATACCTTTAAATTATAAAAACTTAGCACCACTAGTCAGTTATAATTATAATGGAAGTGTAGTTTTCTGTCATTTTATCATAGCAAACATCTCTTAAGAAGCAATTTCGTGTGTTAAAATATTTTGGCAAAGTGACTTTTGATTCTAAAGGGATACAGATTATCTAGTTTTATACCTGAATATTTTTCTTACAAATTGAGTGTAACAGCTTACATTGTACAAGATGGTAAGAGCAGGAGTATTATCAAAATCCCATTGGAAATTGTTACTATGAAACAATGAGCAGCATAACTTACCAGGACAGGTCAAGTTATGCACAAAAATATTATTTTATTACAGAATATGACACAACAGTTTTTCATCAGGCAGTCAGTTATTTTATACAGCACACAGCCAACATACAGAAGATGATGGTTCTTTGGCTTCCTTTAGTAATTAGAAAACCAACTTATGCATAGGTGACATAGTCACTGTGATGGCTTTATGATCAACAAAGCTAACTGAAAAAAAAAAATTACCAATTCAGTTGGAAAATTAAGGTGATATTAAAATGCTTTTTTATTTTCTTTTTTGTCCACTGCATTACAATGCCAGTTCTGTTCTCTTTAAGCAGGACCAGGAAAATTGTCTATGGCTTCACTCAGAAAAAGCCAATTGACTTATTACAAGGTTATATTGGAGGCCCACTATGTGTTTTATGTAGGTTCCCTTCAGGAGATTCACCCAACCCATACATGAGGGTCATGAGCTATATTCCAGGTACAGGGCTCAGTCCACTTCTTTTCTCACTTTAGTTGCTGAGAACCAGAGCAGCTCCCAGTAATCTCCTCTACAGAGTAGAGTAATTTAGGATATTTTTTTAATGTTCACAAATACTTTATTCTTCAACTAGCTCTACTATTAATATAATGGAATTGCCTTTTTGAAATTGTTAACAAAGACCTTTGTGTGACCATTTTTCAATGTAATTAGCTTTTTGATGTTGGTGCTGGTGACCATTTCACTTTCCAAATTTCTGTTAGCATTTCTGCTCAGCCCGCACAGGCAGTGAGCAAAAGATCATTTTCCCTTCATGGGTGATTAGTTGTGGTCAATGGGTTTTATTTATATATTTGCTAAATAAATGCCCTGATGCTGAATGTATTCATGTACAAGTTTATTTTAAACAACTTAATCATCTAAGGCATTCATGGTAAATATTTGGCAGTTTTGGGATGAAATTGCGTTGAAGTTTATCTTTAAATATAAAAATCTTGTCAATGAGGTTTCAATACATTAAGTTCTTATAATTATTGTGGCAGTACAGCTTTGTCATTGTAACAGAGGAGAGCAGCAATGATGGCCTTCCTTTTTTGTTATTTACTCCTTCTCTTCTTTATAAGACAACATTGCATCTGGAAGATAGAAAGTTATCTAATCATTCTTCCCCTAAAAATACCAGCATATTAAAAAAATGCAGAGAAATAGAAGATTTGATTCAGAAAATATCAATTTCTTGGTTTTATGGATGCAACATGATGTAGTATTGCATAGCATAATACAAATTAAGGAATTAAATTGGTTTCCTTTCATCTGATTTTCTGGCAGACTTTAATGTGTTACGTATTTACTAAACAGGCAATTGGAATGCATACAGCATACAGAATTACAATTTATTAAAACATCTCCAGTAGTGGCACACATAATTTTCTATGGTCTCACCTGTAAATTTCTGGGTTAAATCAGGTTCTATCCCAATAGCACATTAAGTCTCAAGATAGTAGTGTATTCAAACAGTAAATTTCCAGCATACGGTAAGATTTACCATTATTCTGCATCTTTTTCATGTAATACACAGACGTAATTGCTTAAATTGAGTTTTAAAATTAATGCTATAAATACAAATTTGGGGTTTGCAGGACATCACACCATAGACTTTTAATGAGTCAACAAAATTGTAAGTTTGCTACTCTATGTTACTCCACATGAAGGCAATTTACTGATAATGAATAATAAATATATTTTAATAGCTCCTCCGTTTGCTGCGCCACATATTTGATTTAAGTGTAACATGGGACTCACCCCATCCTCTGTAGACATGACCACTAAAGGTTATCAAAAGGGGTTGTTGATGGTGAGACATTGTTTAAGAGATACTACACAGATTTTCTTATAAACAATGTTTTCATTTAATTTCTAAGTCCACACAAAAAGAGCAATATCATAAAGCTACAATAACTATTAAACTTTTCCATTACATAATGAAAATTAACAGAGTTGAAACTCCATGCTTGCATGCCCTAACAACATGGGAAGCATTAATATTGCATGATTTGAGACAAAGGAGAGAAAAACTTCCAAGTTGTTAACAGCAGCAGAACACATTCAGCCACCTAAAAGAGATGGAGACTGAATTGGCTTCCAATGACATTTTTCAGAATCCAGACACCTATTTCCTATTGCAATGGGATTTGAACAGCCCTACAAAAACACTACACTGCGTTTGGGACCCAGGCTGATATCTGCACCACAGCATATAGGATTCTGGGGGTGCATGTGGAGCTCTCCTATAGTCTTCCTGCACTGCAATCCTCTGAGCAACAAGGCTGTAGCCAGTATGAAAAATGAGATATTTTAACATGTTTTATCACCACAGATATTCTGACAAATATTAATATTTGATAGATTTTTTTCTCCATTTTTCTTGAAAGGGAATGCATAGATGAAGCAACTCAAGGACATACTATCTCCTGACTTCCTTCTACACAAAGTGTATTTACAGTATGGCCTAAAAGTTTTTAGTCCAGTTTCTCAGTCCAACACTCCCAAGTTCAGTTAATGGAGGCATTCTAGCACTTATATCAAGTTATGCTGCATATAAATGGGGATAAAAGGATTACCAGGTTATAAATCAATTGAGAGATTCAGGGATATAAATCTCAGGGACACTGAACTTCAGCATTAATGGAAAGGCAGAATTCCATTGGCTAATTACAATTTAGATTGCTACCAGATAATCACTGAATTTCACAGGGTATCTTAATAAAACTCCTTAGCACTGTGGGGAAGTGAGAAAGTACAAAAAAGCCTTTTGAGGTGGCTTACAAGAGTTTGCTTCCATGCTTGTCATGAGGTTATGCAGTAAACCTTGCTGACAAGACTGATTGATTACACAAGAAATAAGCTACATCATTGTGTGGTAGGAGTCATTGGATTTTTTTATATGGGTAACGCGAAAGGATGCCATTGCACATGAATTAGTTTCATAGAAAAGTAGGTACAAAGGTAAATGTAGAAAACCACACATGCAAAGAAATGCAGCACTTGCATGACAAAGTCGGCATGGCTAAGTTATACAATGTTTTCAAACCCTTAAGTAATTCCAGCTTTGTGAAATATAGGGGGTTTTATTACACAGGAAAGATTATTTTCCTTCCCATTGACAAAACAGTGCGAGATGCAGAGAAGGCTCCAATATGCAAAAAATTATAATGGAATAGCTCAGGTAGCCTACTTGGCTTTTGTTGAAAAGGAAAGAAGATGGCTACAGATGTGTCAGTTCAAAGGCAGAAATCCTAGACTTAGTGCTGAGGAATATAGAAAGAGGAAATAACAGCTGGGAAGACCACTTCAGCCCTACTGGGGGGGGGGGGGGGGGGGGGGGAAGAAATTCGTGGGAACACTAATACTCAGTTTTCCTCAAGGGCACAATATCTTCTGACTGTGTTTGACAGAATACATTTCTGCTGAATGCTTTAAGAAATAAAAGGCAAGTAGACACTATGGGAAAAAGAACGTTTAGCTGGGTATGTAAAAATGCAAAGGACAGTTTATACCCAAAGGGTCCTCTGTGAGTTTATAAATACAATATGTAATTCTTAGAACAAATACAGTGCAAACAAGTTAAAAACAGCTTAACTCATGCACTGATTAGTTGTGGGCTATTGCAGAGTGTGATATATTTTAAGCTTATCTAGCACCTAATACCTAATACCTAATGACCTAATATTTAACTACACATTTTCCTATCTTCTAAATACACCAAAGAGGGTAGAAAACTATTTTCAAGGCTTTCCTTTGTAAGAAATATGCCATATTAGAAATCTCTTGACTGTTGTATTATGTACAAAACATATCCAAACATATCCAATGAGTGGCTTTTATAGATTCTTATAAATACTTGCTGAACATGAGGATATTCTATTGGATTAATGAGAATGTGCTGAGAAGGCATGACCTTAAGCAACTTGAGTGAGGAGGGTGGCATGGAAGATATTAAATCATGATTTCTTTTGTCATTGCCAATTATATATTCAGGTTCCATGTCAATGTTTAATATATCATCATAGAAATGTATTACAGTTCCTATGTGTACTACATAATCACACTAACATCACTCTGATGTCATATTAGACATTGGCAAAGAGCCACATTATGAGTAAAAGTTGGGGCTTACCAAGAAATGTCTACAATATTTTTTTTAAACATATGATTAATTTTAAGCCAAAAGAAACAACACATTTGAAGGAGTGGAGGTCATTTCCAACTGTTACTTCATAGTGTACTTTGGCTCAAAGCCAAAGAGACAGAAGGGAAGACCCTGCAATAGAATTTATTTATTTATTTATTTATTTATTTATTTATGAAAGAGGATGAAGATTTAGAAGCACTTTGGTGCTTTCTGATGAAGTTAGAGGCTTCCTGAAGTTACCACTGTTTCCCTTTTGCTAGGCAGCCAACTGTATACATCACAGAGCAATGCTTTTTAAGTTAAACAGTCAATCATTATCTAATCATTATGTAACATATCTCCAGCAGCATGTACAGATTGCAGAATTCATTGTTTGGTGCATTTTTATGAAACACTGAGTGTTTTAGCTGTTCTTTGGAAGGTTCTTGGAAATCCAGGAATCTGGGAATGATGAAGATGACAGGACAGAGTCACACACAGATTTGTTCTGCTACAGTATGAATGAACAGTGTCAATGTGGTCAAATCTGGATTTCTGGAATCTGTTCCTAAATTAGTTGATAGCATGTTCTGCAAGTTTAGCTAACTCGGTCAATTATGGTACGCTCTCTTACTTTTCCTATCTGTAAAATATACGCATTCCCAAGTTCACAGAAATGATGTGTGACTTCATTCATTACTTCATAAAACAATTAGATGTACTTAGATGGAAAGTATTACAGCAAAAGTATTACTATTTTGTAAAATGTTCTCTACGGTAATGACAAATTGAAGACACCAGAAACATATTTTTTTTTTTTTTTTGTAATCAGAAGGAATAAAGTAACATCAAGTCAGACTTCTTTCTTTTAGAGAAAAACCTTTTATCCTTTTTTTTCCATTCACATTAAATTCGAGTTAATTGGATGTGTGTTATAAGTAATAAATATCTTAAACTTATTAAGGCAAATTTGCCACAAGAACCAAATTTTCAAACAAAAATTTCAATCATGGTGTATGTGCAACTGGGCTGTAATTACTGTGTCTCATTGAGGTTTAGTCATAGAGGCTCATATTTTTGTGGCTGATGATAAGTAGGAATGAAGAAGCTTTCAGAGTTAAGTCAACATTGCTGATTTTTTTTTTCTCCAAATACAAAGAAATCATCAGGACAGTTCAGCTATATAGTTAGCAAAAACAGGTTTCAAAAATCAATATTCACAGTAGACCTGCCCAAGAAACTGCTTGTAAAGCTCAAGGTTCCTCTCATACCTCAAATTCAGCTATAGAGCCCATGAAAAAGCAGTAACCCTCACTATCCAAAGTGTCTTTTCAAGATGACTTTCTCAGTTAAAAGCATGAGCAATATTTTCTTACACTTCATACCATAACTGAATCACAGTTCGTCTCTCACCTGCTTTTTAGAGAACAGACCAGGAAGCGTTTTGTTTCTGATAAAAGGATATATTCCCTTCAATGTGAAAGCAGTAAAAAACCCCAAACATGTCCAATATCTCATTTAGTAACAGGAGAACAATTGTTATTACCTATTTCAGAATTTGAGGTCCTCAAAATATATTACCTAAATCTCTTGTTTTCATTCACCCTACACAGTAGTTTTAGTAAGTATAGTAATCTAAGTGACTATGAATGCAAGCTTTCCTCACGTACATAGTTCTATGAGGAAAAGCTCACTCCAAAAATACAATTTTAGTCTTTAGCAATTTCCTGTATCAGTGGTATTCCTCATATGACCCTTTATTATGTGCCAGACTCAAAACCACTGAAGTCAGGAAAAAGCAAACGATTGTATGCTGTATTGTAGCTAAAGACCCAAATGACTTTTGATTTTATTATCATCATTATTCCAAAGGATAACAACTGTTTGCCACAAATAATGTTAAAATGAAAGTATCTGTAATTATAAAAGTGTCAAATATTTAAGTACCTATTTTAGGCCTTTTTTGAGCTCTTTTTTTGGAGTATCCATATCTATGTTTTCTGCAGAAACACACAAAAAAAACAGCATGCAAAGAGCAAATCAGCATCTATAGTAGTAAACAAGGAACGCCAGTAGAAGCTCTACTATACACTGTATCTACTGGGAATGTGACAGAGATAAAGGTGACTTGTATTAGCACTCTACTATCAGTTTAAGAATTCCTCTCTGGAACAATGAGGTGGGGAGCTACCATGACCAGCTCAGACCACTGGAAGAAACTACCAATGCTGGCAGGTTTTGGTTAACCAGAAAGGTGAAATAAAGCAGCCCTCAATTTACTGTTGAAGGCAGAAGTGGCGTGTGCACACTTTTCAAACAGATGCTAGATGCAGAGGGTGTTCTCCCAGAGACACACACTGCATAAAATACCTCCTTTTTTCCTAGGATAACCAATTTCTGGTCTTTCAAGCAGCTAACTAAGTTCAAAGTAACCTGCTCTATGTATCTTAATGCATCCTACAGTCAAGTTTAGGTTCAAAACACTATAATGATGGTTCAAAGATAATTTCTACCTGAAAACGCTCTTCCACTCATCAGTTTATTTACCTGGGGCCACTTTGCAACCTTACTAATGTAAGTGCATGGTGAGGGGGAATTATTGGTGCTAATGCAGGAAGAATCTTCCTTGCATAACCACAGAATTTCATAATAATGTGGTTTAGAATGCGGTACAAACTTGATTTCTTGTAGAAAGGAGAATAAGAAATGAAAGCACATGCTCATAGGAAGCTACAGTGTAAACAGAGAAACATTTGATTGAATTAAGATGTGGAAGATAGAGTTGTTCAGATTTTACTTCTATAATTATTTAATAGGAGAGACAAATACATACATATTTTCTGAAAACTTGAAGATAAGAAAGATCCTGTGACTAGCTTAATATACATTTCCAAAGTACATTTTTACTCTTCTGAAAGACTGGTTTTCTTATTTCTATATTTTTTGAAGTGATTGTTAAAAATGAAAGTTAAAAAAATTACAGATATTCTATTTTTTTGCTAAATAGACATGGTAAAGTTTGAGAAAATTAAAAAAAAAATAAAAGCCAACCAACCTCAAAACTAAAGTAACACTAGTAACAATAAAAAAGTATTCATACTATAATAAATATACTTTCTCAATAAAGTACAAAGAACTACCACTTTGTTTTGAAAAATTTAAAATTGAATCCCAGCTGATGATGAACTGTCAGGATAATGATATAAACCTTCCTCTGAACTCTGTGCATCCTCACCAGGACTCGTCACTCATATTTCTTGGCATAAGAAAGAAAGAATCTTAAATTTTCAGACTGAATGTGAAAATTTCAACACCGGAGTCAAGGAAAAAAACAGATCAGAAGGAAAGAAAAGAAGGTGACCCCAAACTGGACTCCAAAAACAACCCCTCTTCATATTTGATGTGGATGTTACTATGATGCATTGAACATGAAATCATCAAGGCATAGTATTTCAGAGACCTGTAATTTCAAGCTAAAGCTGATTCTTAAACATGTACCTGTGAAATGAATACTTCATTCCCTTTAATCCTTCTCATGCATCTTTAATTGTGACATAACCCCATCCTCGATAGTAAATTTTCAATAAATTTACTTGATTTCTGCCCTCTGCCTGCTGTGCAGCATGACAAATGCACTGAAATTCAGGGCAGCCAAATACAATTGCATCCATTGAAATAAATGGTTTCCGTTAATCTTCTTTTACTGCTGTATCTTCTTCTGTAATGGAAAGAGCTGTCTATATGTTTGTGTACATCTGTGGATGTACACGTATAAAGTATAAGAAATTTTTAGAATGAATGCTTTTTTGTTACAAGTTTTATATCCATGCATACACCTACATAAAATGAATGCATATTTACATATCCATATACACTTTATATGTATGTATTTCTACCTCTGTGGCCATGTATTTGTACATACATACACACACACACACACATATATATATATATACACCAATCTGAGCTCCTTTCCCCACCATGAACTACAGTGCTTCTTTCAGGGAAAGTTTAAAAGTGCCTGCACATTTATTTCTGTATTAAAGCAGCAGTTTGAGTTCCTGACCACTATTATCTAACAAATAATTGTTTGTGGCTGTAATTAAGATGGCTCTAAAAGACTGCTGGGATATCTTAGTGGTCTGGAGAGCACTCCCCCTCCCCTGAAACAAAATCCTTTATCACGTTTCTGAATTAATTATAAAAGTTAAAAATTAAATCTTTGTGTCCCCCATAATAATCCTCCCAGATCAGTTTTTGTCCATATTAATGGAGAATACATCCCTAGTAAGATTTAATTTCAAACTTTTATAATTATGGTTAAAATTAAATCTTACTGTGGCTGTATTACACATTAACATGAATGAAAGCCAGTCTAGGAGGATTATCAATGGTACTCCAGCACGATTTATTTTTAACTTTTGCAATTAATTAAAATCTTTGGATAAAGATCTTGTTTTGGGGTGGGGGAGTCCCTATTAAGATGAAGCCTACAAAGCATTTCCATTCTTGTGCAAGGTATTGGAGCTGGGAAGGAAAAGGCTGGGAGCTCAGAGACATCGTCCAATAAATCACTCCTCCATTGTGGAGCGTTACTTAGTTCTGAGCTCCCTCTGCTCTGGAGAAAATTGTCATAACACCCTAAAACAGAAGTTTGTTTCTAAAAACTCTCAGCAGTATTCCGCAAGAGCATCCATCTCCTAATATCATCAGAGAAGCATGGTGGTTCTGTATTAACAGTTCCTATATTTTAATACCCTTTGGGAGTCTTTGCATTATCTAGCCTGGTCTGCCAGATAAGTTAGGTCACAGATTTTCCCATGCGAATCCCTGTTGCAGAGGGATTTATTTTTAATACCCACCCCACTCCCTCCCTGCCATGTGAGTGGAAACTGTTGAGCACAGTCACTTGTCAAAACACCTGACACGATGAGGACCCCGGATGACAATGAAGTTATTGTTTCCTTTGGGACAAAACTGTGAACTTCTGCTCAAAAGAATAAACTTTATTGCATGCTTTGCAAGGGAGGGTTCATGAGCTGCCTTAGGGTAAAGCACTTTAATAGCTGAATAGCACACAGGTTAAATCTCAGAAAGCAACACATAAATTTGACAAATTACTTGTAACTTCAGCCAGTATCATCCCATATAAATTCTGCTTTTTTTACTTTCTCAGAAAAAATACCTCTAAGGATAAAATGACTTGGCACTGACTTTTTTCTTTTTTTCACCCAGTCACAAAGAAATTCAGTTAGCAATGCAGAGTGCAGCACAATGTATCCCCTTCAATCAGCTTGCTTCACCAGCAGCCATAACAAGTCAGGTGAGACTCTCACGGAGCTTTGTCATCAGAAATGCTAAGACTCCAGATGGCTTAGGCTGGTCTCTCTCACTGTGCACTGAAAGTTTCACAACACCCTGCTCTGCCTCAGATGAACTACAGCACCCATAAGAGCTGCCTATCACGAACCAATTGGTGAGAGTTTCTAGAATCAAGAGGTTGGAAAGACCCTTAAAACCACTGAGTCTAATTTTAGACCTAACACTGCCAAATCCACCACTAAGCCATCTCCCTAAGTGTCATGTCTTCACCAGCTGAAGATAAGTATGTTTTAATATAAAAATCACAATGGTTTTCTTTTCTCAGAGAAGTTCCTTCAGTCAATGGCTTTTTTCTTCCATCAGCAAGCATCCTACATTACTGAAAAGTTACATGAAGCCATAACATATTCAAGTTCCATCTTGGCATCTGACAAGCCAACATAGAGTTTGCAATAAGGGCTCTGCGGGACTTTGCTTTTATAAAATATTTCTTGTTTACAATTAGTCGTGCCCCATCCCTGGAAGTGTTCAAGACCAGGTTGGATGGGGCTTTGAGCAACCTGGTCTAGTGACATGGAGGGGTGGAACTAGATAGTCTTTAAGGTCCCTTCAAGTTCAAATCATTCTGTGATTCAGTGCTATAGGCATTATTTCCACAATTACATGCAAGCTTTTGCAAATGAATAAAGCCTTCTTGGAGGTAACTTTTTTCAATTACCAGTCTTCAGACATGGTAGTTGTAAGACGACCTTTATGTACCCAGGCAAGCTTAAACTGCACCAGCCTCCGTCCATACCCAGGTTATTAATTATATGCAAGCACGCACCCCACACACAGATGGATGAAGGGTTTTATGAAGATGTGAGTGCCTTAGAGAAAACATTAGAAGAGGGAGAAGAGAAGCCAAGAAAAAACTAGGCATGCTGAGAGAAACAGTTATAGCCAGACCCTGAATTAAATCTATGGAAGGGATCACACTTGGCTGGAAACAAAAATGCTGTGTCCTATATGATTTCTTCAGCAATCAGGAAATGGGAATTCACCCATTCCTTGTAAATATGAAAGTATTTATATTGCATCAAAAGTATCTGATTCCACTATCATGTTTTTCTTCTAAGACAAATCACAGAGCTCAAAAACTTTGGCTAACCTCATTCTTTCTTAGTGATTTTCTTTAAGTTACATGGGAAAGATATCTCATATTGAAGATATTTGAGGGCTGTGATTGTGTTTTTGAGACAGTATAACCTGAAAAATACATATTTTTTTTTAAATTAAAAACCTATATGACAGGGTCTGTTTTTAACATGGGGAAGGGGGCCAGGAGGATCAGGAAAAAAAACATAAACTTACATATCCACCTTGGAAAACCCAAAAACATTGCAATGAAAACCTTAATGGCTTTGGTACGGTGAGAGGTTCTATGTTCTTAAGGAACAAATTTCACTTCTTTTATGTGATGTAGTTAATTATCTATAGGCATTCATTCATAAATCAGCTAAAGTTCCTTTAGAAGAAAAGGTGGAAACATCTAATTTTCAGTAATTGTTAAGTGCAATATTATTGAATGTTCAAGTGAAAGGAAGCTTATTCATAATATCAATATATCCATAAATATAAGAATATACATATTCATGTAAAAATTATTTGGTTTTTTTTCTTTTCCAAATGAAAAAGTATCCATACTTAGTCCTCAAATAACAACTCTGTTCAGTTCTGACACAACAAGGAATAAGCAGTTCTACAAAGAAAGTATAAAAAAAAACCCAAAGTTCAGGAAAAATTAGACTACTGAATAAGATGGATTAAACAAGATTTTCTTAAACAATCTTCTCCTGATTTGCTGATACCCCTCCGAATTATCCAGAGATCAGTGTTGAGGCCCTTTGCCTGTTCCCTTTATTTGTTAGCCCAGGAATAATGGTCTCCCTATGTCGTGTCAATAGTCTTCATTATCCATATGTTACGTTGGAAGCAGTTACCTGCATTTAAGCAAAGTAAGTATAACTTTAAATGCAAAAATAAAACAGGAAACTATTCAGCTCATAGCTGTATACGGCTCTGTATATTTTTGAATAACTGAAAGCTAGAATTATTTACTTTGGGCATTCGTGTAAGTCATGTCATCATGAGTGCTGATGAATTTTCTGGGAAAATAATGTTTCTACCACATATTTTATGAAGCCCTTTAGGTCCTTTTACAAGAAAGGAAATACCAATTAACATATAATTTAGCAGAACAAAATATTATCCCATTTCAACCAGTACCCACTTCCTTGAAGTTTATTCAAGCATTAATAACCATTTAATGCAATTTAACTACAGGGAGGTATCCGTTACATTAATATCATGTATCCATCAGGAAATTAGAGTTTTGTCTCTATGAATTTTGTATTACAAGAAAGTCTTTATAATTTTATTCTGCACTTTATGGTGGCTAATTTAAGTTTTAAAATGGTTCAGATAGCTTCCCAGTCTTTCTCTTTTGCAGTGTAATATGACTAACAAATTGTTACTGATGTTAAAAGATCATGATCACATCATTTGTTAAACAGGGCTGGAGAGATAAGTTTGAAAGAAGAGTGCATTTCCCATATAACCCCTGTGTTTTCAAAGAGCTTATATCCAGCCATGGGAACAACCTCCATGGATCACAATGTTCCCTACCCTGAGCTGCACACCAGTTGAAATAAATTCAGAAAAAGGTACTTGGCACAGTGAAGAACTGAATCCCTCAGCTTAAACTCCCTGACCACTCTGCAGTAATTTTTAAACAAGGACATTGGGCTGCAAGTGTAATGAGAGAAAGATTTCCCCCATCCTACCTGGTCTGGGTATCTTGAATGAGTGATGCCCAAGAGATAAGTCTATTTGAGGTTCAACAATAACCCAAAGCAAACCAGCGAATCCTCACAAGATCCTCAAACGTGGGACAAGCACATGTAGGTACAGTTCCTCTGATATTTCCTCAAGGAAACAGAATAATTTTGGTTATTTCAGCATAAGTTTGTTCATCTTCTTGACTTGAAAGGTGTCAAAACATTGGAATATACACCTACAGCTGCTGAAAGCAACCAGAAATAAATTGAGAGAATTTGAATTATCTACTGATTTAAGAAATAATAAATCTTACTCTAGACGTTTGGAATGTTATTTATTGTTTAATTCCACACCAGAGATTTTCTCTGAAACTTTGACTTAATTTCTTAACCTTCATATTCCAGTTATAGGGGAATGAAAACTCAGGTTAACTTCTTTCAGATTTGAGTTTTAAAGCTTTTTGTTGCCAAATCATTTTCTTAATATTTGTACACTGCAATTTTTATGCATCTTTATATACGTATATATATTTGTGCATAGCAAAATGGACAATAATTGTTCATTCTAGCTGCTGACATTAATTCTTAATTATAGAATATCTTCTCTTTCACTTTTACAAACTGCTCCACTCTAAATGCAGCATAACTTTGGACACACATACTTTTGCTCAACCCGAGTGCTTTTGCAGGGAAACCTTTTGACAAGAGATGGGTTAGGTGCATCACAGGGTATTTGCCAGTACTATCTACATCTATCTTCCCCTACTGCTACACTCCTGCATAGGATCCTGCAAATCACCTGATTGCAGTTGTCTTCTTTGGTAATTACATTTATCATCTCTTTATGCCACCAGAAAATAACTATGCATTTTACAAGCACCAAAGAGCAAGTTACACAGAAAGGAAAAGAATTATATTATGCCATAACCATACCCAAGAAGTTCCCGAAACATTGGTTTGAGAGTCAGCACATCTGGAGTACCTACACAGCACTACAGGTTCAAGCATTAGGCAAGTAGCTGAGATCTGTGGAAATTTTCTCATAAAGAAGGTTTTATTGAGAACCTTGGGGGCAGAATGCTGAACAAAACCACCCAGATAATGCAGAGATCAAGATTCTCCCTATCAATAACAAAGTGGTGCCACCACTACAGTCTCCAGATAAGTGAAAGTTCACACGGCACAGATTATAACCTAGGATGTTAAAGGCAAGAAGTCTTCTCTATAAAGCCTTTAAATAAATATATGGTGCTATAAAATATCCTGCCTTTTACATTTCTCCCAACAAGATAAGTATAAATAAGCTTGCAAAATAGTCACCAAACACACAGCAGCATAGTGCTGCTATTCTTGTAATTTCACTGCTGCACTTAGAAATAACATATACTGGAAAAATACTCTACTGCACAAATACAGCTTCTCCTCATCCCTTTTCCCAGCATTATACCTTTTTCTGTGTTGAAAATTACAGATTTTGAAAAGATGAATTTTCCTGGGATGCAGTACTCAGCCACCTGCATGCTTACATGAGATGGGAGAGAGTGGTAAGAAACTCTATATTAAATTTATTTTACTGACAGGATCACTATAGAATAAAACCCCCCGGTCACATTGTTGGTATGAATCTCCTTCTTTGCATCCTTTTGGCATCCATGAATAGTTAAAGCAGCCTGAAACTGCAATTTCTTTCAATTCTTTAGTTCTTTTTATTTAGTTAGTTCTTTTTATCTTTTTATTTTATTCTTTAGTTCTTTTTATTTGTCTAGCTGTCTTGTTCAACTTTGCCTATTGAAAGGAAAGAAAAATAGGACCAACATATTTTAGGATTCCAGAACTATTATTTGGCCAGATAAAACTGGCAAAATTCTTTTTTTTTGAAATTCAGCAGACAGAGCAGCTTCGCAATGCAACCGAGTTTAATAACACCCTTTAGATATTATAAATGTGTTGGGTTTAATTGAAATTTCTTTCTGCGATACTAGTGATAGACCAGCAGGACTCCTCAAGCATTTGTGTGAAAAAAAAAGTTCAATGGTACCATTCAATACAGGAAAGCAGCACAGGGCATGCACAGAAAGCTTGAAGTTGACATTGCCTTTAAATTTATCTGTACAGTAAAGTGCTGTCATAATTAAAATAATATACCATTGTGATATGCAGAGGGGGAAAACTTGCCAAACACAAAAAGAAAATAAGAACTACCAGTTTTTCATGTGTTGCAATGATTTGTGCTAATATAAGTTAATATTACTCCTTTATTTAAACAAACACTAGAATTAAATTGTCATTATACCACAAGTTCCCACCCAGGTCCCAGTTAATAATCTTATTAAAATTAGCGGAGACTATCTCTACATCATTTTAACCACCCTTAAATTTGAAGAGATATTTATCAAGCCTCAGCCTGTAGCACAAAACAGAGACCAGAAATACCATTGATGGGAGAGGAAGTAGTAAGTGACTGGGATAGCCTACTCTACATTAAATCCTCATTTTTCTTTTAACCAATTTCATAGCCTTGTGAAGTAGACACATATGGGGCTTGTGAACTTATTTGTAGAAAGTTTTTTCACATCTATTCACAAGGGGAGGAATAAAAGCACACTGAATTCCTCATAGAAATCCTTACAATGTTTCAATACATCAGTAATTCCACATCATACTAATACACTAAATCACTATAAGAAAATCTTTTAAACATAATCATTAATTAATCCTTCAGACTGCAGGTCACATTTGTTGTATCTGTTTTCATTTAATGTTATGTTATGCTATGAGAAAAATATAACTCAGTCTGTCTTTTGGGGAAAGCCAGGTATTTTCAGTATGTTATGCAGTACAGCAAAGTGTATAGCCAAAGTTACACTTCTACAGGAATTTACAGAATGTCTTGCCTGGAGAAAAATCAATATTAAAAATATTACTGCGCAGAATTACATCATTTGGGATATACAATATACTAAAATACAGTACCATTAGTTCATTTAAGCATGCTTAAAAATAAAATTAAGTTGTACTTTTATATTCCAAGTATTCTATTGAGCAAAGTGCAGTTCAGAGAGACATTAGTAGTTTATGACAGATATAGTTTGAACATAGCTTAATATGTCACAAACTTCATAGATTTCAATTCTAATAAAGTCCACTCATGAACTTCTAATAAAAGCTCCATACGTAAGAAAAACCAGTCAGTTTACGCAGTTTATGTCGTTGAAATGGTAAACCAATAAAATGCAAGAAAAAACCCATACATTAGATAAGAAAGTTGAAAAATAGAATTGTTAAATTCTTTTTTCAAACAATACAAAAAAGGGAATATTATGCATGCAACTGTTTAACAATATAACAACAATATAATATGTTAGTTTTCCCTATCAGATCTGTTGAATAACAACTGACATGAAGACAGGATTACGAAATTTCAGTCTAAAGCAATTTTTATCACTAGCACAACTTATAAGTAATACGTGATTTTTGTCAACTGCATTCTTCAATAATCTTACAGACTAATGAGACCTGGGTTGAGAAATGCACTTATTTTCCCATGCCCCGGGTCACAGGAGACTAAAACCATCTTGAGATTAAGCACATCTGCTGCACAAGCAGGGCAGATTCACAACTTATTCAACCCAAAGAGCACCAGCTACAGAGATAGCCACATACTTCACCTCTCAGCTGAAGGTAAAGTATCGGCCTGTTGGAGACTAGGCAAGGAGTAAAGCACAGGCCATTCCTCCTCTCTCTCCATCAGAGAATGTTGGACATAATGGAACTACATTTTTAATGGAAAATCCACCTGTACAACTGAAAATATTTTCCTTCTCTTGGCACTAATTCATTTTTTTCAATATCATTCCTCATTCCAGAGAATAACCAGAGATAACTTCCAAACCCATCTTTGGAAGGGACCCACCTTTTATCTGAAGACAAATGCTAGCAACACAGAACAAACCTATATTTAAGAGTGCATAACACATTTCCAACACCAAATCGCAGCTATGGTGAGGGATGAAACACACATACTTCTTTTTTCTTTTATTTGTTTTCACCCAAGAGCATTTGCTTTGTCTGAGCAAACAAGGCTTCCTTCACAACTACTCATTCCCCATTTACTTATTCCTTGGATGGTTTAAAAACAGCTTTGCGTGACTTAGCTGGATATCAGCATCCTGCAGCAATCATTTTAGGAATGTGATGCAATTTTTAACAATTTCATATATGTAAAATATAGACTAAATTTCTCCATAAAAACACCCGTATCATCTTCAGTGACACTAATAGGTTTTACAGCATACAATTGAGTAGAGAAGTGAAAATTCACATGCATTACAGCAGATGAGAAGCCAGAGAAGTTAAAATATAGCTTTCCTTAAATGTTAGTTTTTCAGTTTATCCTGTACATTAGTTATATTATTAAAACCATGGAGTACAGAAATTTTTCTTAATATACACAGGAAAGCACAATTTCTCTGACCCATTTCAAAAATTATATCTGTTCTATTGCTGCAGGGTTTTCTGTGTCTATTGAACAAAAGGACGTAATAGGGAAATAATATATTTTCATCACAAATTTCATTACTCTATGATTTCAAGTTCTTTCAGACTTGTTTCAAGATCTCATTGGGGGTACAAGAAAAGGGCTAACTAAATAAATTCTGGAAAGAAATGTCAGAAAATAAATAAATAATAATAAAAAGTCACAAGAGAGACCTATTGTGGATCAGTCAGAAAGCTGAGATTGCTTTTGTTATTTAATGTTCTGCTTCCCTGCAACATTTCAAGATAGGAGTAAGCCTAGAATGATCTGACCTCTGTATAAGCCAGGCCCACAAAAATGCATATAGGGATTATTTTTATTATTAAAAAGTTAAAATCTAAACCAAAACCCAAACATAACTCTCAATTTATGTAAGTTAAATCGGTGAGGTTTGATTAGAAGTAGGAAAAAATCCAGGCTTGAGTTGGAGAATTCCCATAATCAGCCTGTTCCAGGAAGCTCAGTCGTAGTGGCCAGTTGTTAAGGATTTTCCAGGGAATCAAATAAAACAATGAACCCAAAGCATTTTCTCCAACTGATTTATACTTCCAGACATACAAGTTTCAATAAATATCAATTGGAATTCAAGGAAGATTAATCAGAGAAAGAGTTTCTGAAGTGCTTTATTCAAGGAGCCTGGGAGTCTGAATTTCTTTCTTCAAACATCATTATTGGCGGTATAATTTTTGTACTTATGAATCAGCAAAATACTGATAAGAAATCAAAGATTCATTAAGTTATTTTTTACAGAACACTGTGGGACAATGGAGTATGTTCACATACGCAGTTCTGTTGTAGCTAATACAAAAAAAATTACAAGTTATGAGGTCCCAAACTTTTCTATAATTGCTTTCTTTCAATAGTTACTTTTTAGGCCATAACTTTAAAATTCTCTCTAAACCAATTGAGAAGCAAGAAAATAAAAAGCAAGAAATCCAGGCATTTTACACTAAAGGCTATAACTGTGCAAGTTTCTTTTCGAGTCGGTCTGCTAAAATGCAGAAGGGAAAGCGAGCTGAAATTTGAAAACCGTTGAAGGGAAATAGTCCCTTTGTTGAATACATTTAAGAAAAAAACACTGATATGGAACTTCTTAGGGTGCTCTCTAAATTCTTTAATAACACATGGCATGATTCATAGCTTCTGTGTTCTTACTAGAGCTTTTTGAGAACTTTCAAGATATTGCCTGAAGTTTTCTCAGGCATGTGAATAGGATTTCTCTTTGCTAGATAGTTCTGCTCCACATACTCCTCTTAAAAATGTCTGTTAAGCATTCTCAGGTACTGAGCAGTTCATATAGTTGAGATTTTGGGTATTTAATCCTGGTTTTGATGCAGGGGGAGAACTAATCCCTTAGTCATTCACCCTTCATATGTATTTAGTCAGGACTATGGGGCACGTTTACATTTTCTTTGCAAAGAAAAAGAATATTTCTTGGAAAACTGAGAGGTTTGCTTTCTGGGTGTTTTATTAAAAACCTTTGCCATATTCTTTCTCATTTCCTCAAGTTTACTTAAAATACTTTTTTCTCCTTTGCATAATTTTTTACATAAGTGACACACAATCATAATCATCTGTTGTCCAGTAGCTGAAAGTACTTGATGATATTGGCTCAAGTTTTTTTTGGTCACCTTATCAAATTTTACAGGTTTTTTACTTTGTGTACAGCACTACCTTGTATTTTCAATCTCATTTGTCTGACTTCTTGACTCCATCTCAGCATTAGGTTAGATGCTCACCTTTGTGGAGAATGTTAGTGACACATAAAACATTATACCCAGAGAAGTTAAGGTGGCTCTTTCAGACTCACATCCATTTCAGAGCTCTATGTTATCCACAGCCACACACTCCAGGCAAAACGACAGTTTTGAAGCTGTGTTCTAGGTTGGGTAATACCTAAATAAAATTCTATGAAGAACTGGCAAAGGTTTTGCAGAAAAAAAATCAAACAAATCAGGCAGATAAACATGTGCTTACTGAGCATATACAGTTTAAAAACTCACTCCCTATCTGGGGCTACTCATTCCCTTCAACATCTCAAGTCCGTAAGTTTTTCCAGAGCATTCACGTAGAGTGGCGTAAGCAATGGTTGCCACACATTTTGCCTGGTATTTTCCTAAGAGGAGGCTGTGTCCATGCACTGTGTCCTACATGGTCCATAAGCCTCACAATTCCAGGAAGAGTCTGATTTACTGTGCATGCATTGACCATGCAGGCAGTGTTTGGGCAACAGGTTGAATACTTCCTTGAAACACAAGCCTCATTGTACTTGTTTTCTGCAGATGACATTTCTAGGATTTCCAGATGTCCCGGGGACCATTTGGATCTCTTGTTTTTCCCAGGCTGTCAGATATCCAGAAATCCTGAACAAATGTATTTAAGTCACTGAATTTCGTGCAGACAAAATTCCTAAGTGAGGAGTTAAAAAAAAAAAAAAGGCAGTAAATAGTAAATGTGTTTGCAAGACAGTGATTGTCAGCCCTATTAAAGACATAAAAATCTATCATAAACACAACACTCATCAATGAAATTAAAGGAAATGAGGTAGAAAGCAGGAAAAAGAAGAAAAAGGAATGGGAAATGAACAGCATCAAGTATCAACCTCTATACATTATACTCTAGAGTTGGATGGAGAATACTGGGGAAGTTCCTTAAATAATATTTTTAAAATAAGCCATTTCCTTTATGATTTTGCCATAAAGAGTAAGTGTGATGAAGCCTGATGACAGTACAAAAGTTAGTGGGTACCCTCCATGCACAGAAAGGTAATAATATTTCCTATAAATGTATCATGTGTCCTTGAGGACCAGATTAATATAAATGTAATTAAGCATAGTTATACAAAGTACAACTTCAAGATGGCCTATTAATCATACACAAAGCAGTAGCGGATGAGGAACATGACTGCTCAGGATAGCGGAAAGGTAACAGAAGAGATCTTAATCTTGGCACAGATATAAATGTGTATAAACTTGCTGTCACTGAGTTTAGGCTGGATACCAACAATGGTTAAGCACAAGAAGAGCATTATTCCTGCATACCATTCAGTGCTCCACACCATAGGCAAAGCTGTGGAAGGAAAAATACTCAACTAGGTTAAAGACAGAGGCTGACAAATTTATGAGCGGGATTTTAGGATGTGGGGTTGTTTTTTGTTGGATTTTTTTTCTTTTTTTTTCAGGAGTCAAAAATAGAGCCTAAACTCAGACTGCATCATTATCCTATCTCAAAAACCTGTGCTAACATACTAGGGGAAAAGCTATAATTTATTATACTATAACAACTAGGAGTTATTATACCTTCCTAGAAGAGCAGAAAGAAGTGGCTAAGAAGGTTAGGAAATCTTATCACGAATAAATAGCAATAGTCTTCTTTGTATAGTGAGGTTGGGGAAGAATTCTGAAAACAACTTGAACACTGCCGACTGGACATCTTTGCATAATAAGGACCAGATGGAAAACCCAGAAGAAATTAGATGAATTCACTTGCAAATTGTCATTTAGCATTAATTATGCCCAGAAAGCTGCCTCACATTGACGTTTGTACTAGCAAATACTACAACACGAATATATCTACGTAAAAGTTTATAATCAAATCCTTGCAAACAATTTAAATATTGCAATGCTGTAAACAGATTAAAGATATTATTTTAGTTAAGTATTTGGGTTCACAGTAAAACATTTCACCATCATGCCATGTGTGGTTTTTCTGCTTAACTGCAATCTACAAAAACACTGTAATAACACAGCTTTCTGATTAACCAAACAACTAATAACTGAGAAGACATAGTGACTAGCTATCATCCTTATGTAAATAAGGAAAGCTTATTTTTGCTTACTAATAGCCACACATAACAATGAAATGCTTTTAATAAGTTTTAAGAGGATAAGACCAAAACATCAGTTTGGTGAATGCCCTTTTCAATGACCGCACACTGTGTCTACGGCTGTAGAATGACACGTTTGCATTGTTATTTGGCTGTAAACAAAATGAAAAGATCTGTCACTGAAATTTAAACAGAGAGACTGGTTACATAAACTGAAACATTCTCAGCTCCAGTACAGTACAATCAACAGTCTGAAGAGACTGAACAGCTAAACAAAGTTTGGGGATGTTTTTGGATAGGGGAGAAAGATTAATAGCCATCAAATAACTCTTGGCTCTTGTTACAAACTTTTAGGAATAAAATTTAAAATTTGTGTAAATCCAAAGATTGATGCTCAAGCTTATGAAATAGCCATTTTTCTGCAGTGTTGAAATACACACCCACATGGAAACAAACAGTTTCACTAGCTGATTTTAACAGAATATACTGCTTTTACCAAAAAAAGCAAATTAAGTAAGTCTGACCTATCTATTCTCCTAGATAGCTAGCTGTGGTCAGTGAACAACAAAACTTCTATAAATGGTCATCTTTCCAAATTATCCTTGCTTCAGAACATGCTTGATTTCTTGCACAAACACTGCGTGACTACAAACACAATTTGTCTGTAGGGACCAACAGAGAATGTCAGAGACGTTCCCTTAGCACAGGAGGAGGATTTCTCTCTCTTTCCAGTATGTTTTTTGCAGGTAAACAACGTGCTTCGTTGCCAGACCTTGCAGATCACTCTAGGCCTGAATAGAGCTGTCACCTTGCCCTAAATGGAAAGGTCAGGAGAACTGGAATGAGAAGTGAGCTTGGAGAGGTCTTCTTCTAGGAGAAGCTCCCCCTCTCCTGCTGTTGGCAGGACAGTGAGAGATGAGCACTCCCAGGGCTCAAGCCAGATTTCAGCAGCTGACTTAAATCCCCATGCCTGACCTTGATGGAGAGTTGGTGCTGGATAATTGGGCTTTCCTCAACAGGAACTAGTTCAGGGTTCAATCAGATCTCAAGCCGGTTTCTAGAGGCACAGACAGACCACTATGTGCACTGAAATCTATGTTGCTGTCACCAAATGCAAAACCCTTGCAATAAAAACTTAACACTCACTAGATAAAAGTATATGGATGAAAGATATAAGGATGTTATTAGGCAACATAAAGAGGAAGTTAAACAGGTGAAGGCACAGATGGAACTAAATCTGGCCACTGCCATAAAAGACAATAAAAAGTATATTTTCAAATACATTAACAATAAAAGGATAGCCAAGAAGAATCTCCATCCTCTAATGGATACTAGGGGAATCTAGTGATTGAAGGTGAGGAAAATGCTGGAGGCTGGCTTTGCCTCAGTCTTTAATAGTCACACCAGCCATCCTCAGGGTACTCAGTTCCCTGAACTGGATAGCAGAGATGGAAAGCTGATTGAAGTCCCCATAATTCAGGAAGAATTGGTTAGCAGCTTCCTTCTCCCTTTAGGTGTATACAAGTCTATGGAGCTGGATGGGTTACACCTAAGAGTGCTGAAGGAGCTGGCAGAGGAGATTGCTAAGCCACTCTCCATCATTTATCAGTAGTCCTGGTCTAGTGGGCAGGTCCTAGAGGACTGGAGATTGGCCAACATGATGCTTCTCTACAAAAAAAAACAGGAAGGGTGGGAAAATGGAGGTATCAGGCCCAGTCAGCATGAGTTCATGAAGGGCAGGTCCTGCTTGACCAACCTGATCTCCTTCAACAATAAGGTGACCCACCTGGTTGATGAGGGAAAGGTTGTGGACATTGTTTATTTGGACTTAAGTAAATCATTTGACACTGTCCCCCACAGCATTCTCCTGGAGAAACTGGCTGCTCATGGCCTGGATAGGGGGATTCTTTGCTAGGCTGGAAACTGGGTGGCTGGCAGAGCCCAAAGAGTGGTGGCAAATAGCATCACATCTCGTGTTTGACCAGTCACTAGTGGTGTCCTTCAGGGTTTGGTGTTAGGGCCAGTGTTGTTTAATATCTTCACTGATGATCTGGATGAGGGGATCAAATGCACCCTCAGTAAATTTCCAGATGACATCAAGTTGGGTGGGACTGTTGATCTCTAGAAAGATAAGGAGGCTTTGCAGAGGGATGTGGACAGACTGGATGGATGTGCTGCTTGCTGCCAATGGTATGAGGTTCAACAAGGCAAAGTGCCAGATCCTGGTTGTGGCCTTTGGGCCATAAAAACCCCATTCAAGACTGCACGCTTGGGGCAGAGTGGCTGGAATGCTGCTTGGCAGAAAAGGACCTGGGGGTGCTGACTGACTGCTGCTGAACATGAGCCAGTTTAAACATGAGCCAGCTTCTGCCCCGGTAGACAAGAAGGCTAATGGCATTCTGGCATATATCAGAAAGTGTGTGGCCAGTAGGGCCAGAAAAGTGGTCATCCGCCTGTACTAGTGAGGCCACACCTCAATTCTCAATTCTGGGCCATTCACTACAAGATTGATACTGAATTACTGGAGCAGGTCCAGAAAAGGGCAATGAAGCTGGTGAAGGGAGTAGAGGACAAAATTTATGAGGAATAGCTGAGGGAGATGTGGTTGTTTAGTCTGGAGCAGAGAAGGCTCAGGAGGGACCTTACTGCTCCCTACAACCACCTGAAAGGAGGCTGGAGTGAGGTGGAGGTTGGTCTTTTCTCCCAAGTAAGAAGTGATAGGACAAGAGGTAATGGCCTCAAGCTGCACCAGGGGAGGTTTAGGTTGGATATCAGGAAAAGTTTCTTTACAGAGAGGATGACCAGGTGTTAGAACAGGCTGACCAGGGAAGTGATGGAATTACCATCCCTGGAAGTGTTCAAAAACTGTGTAGATGAGGCCCTCAGTGACATGGTTTAGTGGTGGTCTTGGCAGTGCTGGGGTAATGGTTGGACTTGATGATCTTAAAGGTCTTTTCCAACCTAATTGATTCTATTCTCTTCTATAACGAAAGTATTTTGTAGTTAACTGAGCTCTAGAAATGGTAATGATGAATCACATGCTTATCAACTCTTCTGCAGTATCTATCTTCTTTGCTGATATGTAATAGGATTTAATAAATTCAGGCTAAGTTTTAGAAGTGGCATATTGTTTCCAAAAGGTCTTTAAATATGTGATTAAAAAAAAAAAAAACCTTCAAAAAAAAAATTCCGTCAAATGGCAGGCATCAGTGATATCTAGCAACTCAGAAAATATTTTTTACTCAGAGCAGTGAATGAGTTAAATGTGTCTTTCCACTAAGGAGTTAGAGTGAAGCACAAAGAGTAATCAAAGAGGCTGTAAAAGTCCATCTAATTGCACTCTTCCTTCATCTTCAGGAGTATCAGCTAACCTATTATGAATACCAGAAGAAAAAGTTCTTCGAGACAGAGCTGATAAGTAAGGAGCTGTGCACAGATAAGCTGGCTACATGACTTCCTGCAAAGCAACCAACACTTCCTCTCCATAAATCCTGTAATCTGGAACAGCCATATGATGTACAACATGGTTTTAAGTCTGGAAATAATCAGAATGCTTGTGCTTTTGGGTATGAGAGATGATCTTTGAATTGCACAGACCTGAGGTCCTTGCTGCTGCTGCCCCACGTGCTCCCAACCTCACACAGGGTCACATCATGGCTCCTATTCTCCCTGTTGAGTCCTGATTCCAACCTGTTTCTTGAAGGCAAGATGGGACCCACACTCCCTTCTGTTTTGGCAGTTGTTGTGTTAAGCAAAGCCACTGGAAATTTAGACTTGGGTCCCATTTCATTCCTGCCATATACACCACAGATAAAACAGTGTTTGATAAATGGTCCAGTTTATGGTATATCTCTAGCTTTTTTTTGTTTTGTTTTGTTTTTTAAATCTACATCACAGTCCAGTTTGATTAATACTGAAAAACATTTCAGAGTATATACCTCTACATACCCAGTCAAACGATTCAGAGGATGCAAAAGAAAACACATGTTAACAACACAAAAAATGCATAGCTTAGAAGCAGCAGTAAACTTAAGGTAGCAAAAGGGATTTCAGGGCTCATTGGAGATTCTTTTCTGCTTCCAAAAGGGGTTAGGCTTTCTTCACAAGAATAACAAGTAGGCGCAAATTAACATAACCCTTATATTTTATAATAAATCAAGGTTTGTTACTTTATAATTAAACAACTTTTCCAGATATTAAAATCATTGAATTAGTCACCTGGGGTATACAGAAAAAAGGAAGACTATTGTGAAAGCTAAGTCAGTCGTACTACAAAGTTAAAGTTAACAAAAAGTCGCCATTTTGCAGAATTTAAAGCATTACACATACACATTGCTCAGATTGACAATATGAACTGGAATGGTGCCAAAAAAGCATCTATGATTTATTAGGCCTGTAGCACTTAATCCAAGAAATAGAAAGGACTTACATGACAGATGAGCATAAATGAACTATTGGGTCAGACATCCATTTCTTAAAAAGTTAAAAAAAAGAACCTAAAACCCAACAAAAACTAGAGCAAGATTTTTTTATACATTAATGTATTATAGTTTTCCTTGTATGCTCTTTAATTTCTGAGTTTTAACCAACTACAAATAGTTTGGGTTTTTTTGTTGTTTGTTTTTTTTTAAATCAGACTAGTTTAAATAAATATTTACCAAATACCATCATGTCATACTGCCATTCCCCAGTAATATCATCATGGATCAGAAAACATTTACAAATAATTAGGACAGAGCCTAGAACCCTGGTGTGACTGAGAGACCAAATTTGCATTTTCAGCAGAAACCTGGAGTTTTGTGTTAAACTCTCTCTTATTCTACAGTGTGAAGCAGTGAAAGAAGAGGGACTATTTACATCACCCTTGTAGAGATCAGAATCTGCCTACAGGGCCAAATAGTCCTTATCGCTAAGTATGGTCTGACTCAACACCAATAATAAAACAGTACTTCAGTTCCTAAATGTGCCAATATCATATTCTACCACAGTTTTCTTCTCAAAAGAGTGGTAGTAGATATACAATGTACTTACTTCTGTAAGTCTAGGGAGATTTTAATAGTAACTCAATTTTATTCTCTGTGAATCTCTCTGGCAAAGCCATAAGCTGCTCTTCTTTGAGGTTTAGCTACCTGAAACAGAATAACCTTTTTTTTTTCTCCTACCTAGTATATTGTTAAATCATTTTTAACACATAAATTTCCCTCTTATCATAAAAACTTGATCATAAAGCAGTAAAATGTACAATAAATAGCCAACTACACACTAACCTGCACAGTTTGATACAGCTGAACAAGCTGTGAAAAGGAATATTTTTCCTTTAATAGAACGAATGAAATGGTGCTCAAAACAGATTGGGTTGACAATTTTTGCAACCTTGGTGTCTCCTCCAAGATATACAATGGCACAGCTCCCCTTTTTAGCAAATTAAACCTTGTGTCAAGGCTTAAAATTAAATCCAAACTTCTTTTCTTCTCTGTACAGAAGGAACAAATTGGCACCACATGCCGGTAGTCAAGGAGTGCTGATGGGAAACAGAGTGAAGTGAGCGCCCTCCAACCTGGAAGGCGTCACTAGTCAAAATCAACTGGGATAAACAGTCAATTCCACTTAAAGTTTGACATATAAAGGCTTGTAAGATAGAAACATTCAAATATAAGAATTCTTCTGCACCACACAAACCTGTCTCAGTGCCAACACTTGAACTTTCTGTGCTGTGCAAGCACTTTGTGGAAATCTGCCTTTAGTACAGTTTGATGTTACAAGATCCTGTGTTGCCAAAGCCTGTTTAGCTTGTTCCAGAGAAGAAAAGGAAATACAGCAGAGACCCAGAGAGTATGAATGGCAGTGACTTAATATTATATTGCTGACTGTTACCAATACTTTTTTTTTTCATTATTCAGGATTCTCTTTACAAGATTTTAAGCTCACTCGAACAGATATTCCAGATAAAACAAAAGTGTATCTGTTAAACAACTGCTTTTCATGGACAGAAATGTAAGAATAGCTGTTGCAAAACTACATGAATGTAAGACTTCCTTACTTTTAAAGAAGCCATCTCATTTAATTAGCTAATGATTACTTAGGCTGGTTCCATACTTAATCCATCTCGAAATCCACTTTGCCCACTGTTTGCATGCAGAAGTTACCCTACATTTACAAGGTCTAGAACCAAACACAGGCCAGGACTCTCAATTTTTTTAGGAAAAGTTTTGATAGAAACTGCTGTAGGAAAGAGCTTTTTTAAAAATACAACAGAAAGGTTGAATATACCTAATTTTAAATGTCCCCTTATCTTTTAATATTGACTGTGCAGCTATGAGAGATTGTTTGAGAGGTGACTCAATTTCCTTCTTCAGGCTTTTCACTGGTTTTCCCTCACTGCTTCTAACCAAAGTCTTTGTACAAAATAAATACCCCACCTGGTATGGAAAAAAATGAAAAAGAAGAGACTTCTCTTTTCCTGCTGTGGCACATCAACAGAAAATATTCTTTCCAGTTTAACCTCAGTTTTAAGCATATTCATAGGATTCTATATGATGAAGAGCTAGTTTCAGAATTTTAAATTTTTTAGTTTTAAATTTTAATCTCACACTGCAGATAGGTTTGCAGAACAGAAAGCAGAATCGTCAGCTCACAACCCAGCACCATCAAGGCAGATGACACACTTAACAGCAGAAAAATATTGCAGTAAGGGAAAGAAGACTCCAGATCAAGATCCCATAACCTTTGTTATATTCTATCTAGCTCCCATTAGTTTTGAGTGGGTTAGTATGAAGTGTTTTTCATAATGTGCCATAGCAATTTACATTGCCTTTCTAGACAAGTTTCATAGTTGTCATGCTCATGTGAGCCTAGATTAAGATTACAATTGGATACTAAAACAAGCTTCTCCCTTCCTGAAGCCCAAAAAGTCCATCAGGGATGAAAAAAGCCCCCCTTACATTCTAGCATATAATCTGTGTGCTCTCTAGGGTATGCGAACAGGAGCCACTCACTAGTGGCTAGAAACAGCACTGACCACCCTCCCAGGTGAGGACCCAGCTATTCGAATCTCTGCTCACCATTCAACATGTAGAAGCGCCCAAATTCTACAACAACCTTATAAATTTATTTTTCACTGGTACATAAATATTTCATTGGCATTTTCTCATCGCCCTCCGTTAATTTCAGATGGCAGAGACAGAATTTTAAACAAGGATAAATCAAAATGTACAGCCAAGGTTTGCACAGTTTAACAGGAACTTTTGGTTCATACAGCATTTCTCAGCTAAAGTTTCATTTATGATTTGCAGTTCACCCACACGTTTAAATAATAATTATGGTTGTGACATACAGTGACAAAAGCCAGAAAATTCAAAATTAGCAGAAACATACTCTGTCTGTTGTTTGAATGTGCTCAGCTGGTTTTGCTTTACTAATACCACCAAGACAGAAATTTTCATTTCCCAAAAACACAAACTTCTGGCAAGGGGTTATGGAGTGAAATAAATCTTATTCTTGGAAGAGATATTTGTTTGACACCTGAATCATTTCTTCTGGTTTCTTTGCTTTTTTTCCCCCTTCTTCAAATGGAGTCTTAGAACTCCAAGCCAAAATACAGTCTTGGAGCTATCATAACAGAAGCTCGGCATCCAGTTTCTCCTTCTCTCTTTCTAAAATTTATCAACAAAGCCATAGCCTGATTAGCCTGTACAGAACTGAGAAGAAGGCCTGCCACAGCAAGGATGTCTCCTCAAACATTTTGATATGCAATTGCTTTCTGAGTGGGTGTGGAAGCAAAGGTGTCAAAGCACATACTCTTAGAGCTTACTATTTCAGATTTAGAAGCTTTAAGATAGATGCACATTTTCATTTATAACAAACTGGCAAAAGATAAGTGTTTCTGACATCAGCAATAATGCTATACATTAATACATATATATTTACTGGAATTGACTGGAAATTTGCCATGGACTTCTGTGTATGCAGGTTTATAGTTTTGGTTTAGCTGACTAATTCCAGTATAATACTATTGTATGTCTTGGGTTATATCCCACAGGAATTCGGCCCACAGCTTCACTAATTAGTGTATGCTATGATAGGACACTGAATCTGCCAAAGCTTTGAAGTGGATGTGCTGAAGCCATCACCTACAGCAAGATCCCCAAGGAGCAAAAGTCTTTCAAACACAAGAAAGCCAGGCTTTATTTGAATAAAATTAGAAATTTAACTTTCAAATAGAGAGAGCTCAAAGTGACTAGGGAAGGCAGTACTGAAACGGAAAGGCTTCTGCACAGCTATCTGTTCATGTCTTTCCTTGCAGGCTTTATTTTATATAGCAAAATTACAAAAAATTTTGCCCAAGTCTCTCTCATGTCTACAACAACCCTTGCAGTTTTGGGACCTGGCTAGTGCTTTTTACTCTTCTCTACTACCCATAAGTCTCACAGAATGAGTGGAAGGCCCCTCCATTTGCACCCATATCCCACCATCCCTGGCAGTCCTGCTCAACTCATTCTCAGGCCAGACAGCCTTGTGGGAAAGTAGATGTCCTGCTTGCTTCCAGAGACATAACCACCCCCATCCACCACACTATTTCATTGATAGATCTTTTGGGTCCTCAGGTCAACTAAATTTCACTTCACGTAAAACACATCTTCACTTTGTTCTCTCTTTCTGCCCCATCTCTGATGTGGAGTTCCAATGAAACTCCACAAAGGTTTTCATTGCAAAAATAGAAATCAGAAAAGCTTATTGTATTTTATTTTTCTCATTCCTTTTCCTCCCAAAATTGCCCTCCTCATCACACTGCAAGGTCAGGGGAAGCTCTGCAAGCCTCTAGCACCTTGTATTAGTGACAGATGGATATTTGTCTCTCAAATCTCTAGAAATCCCTTTATCTTTGCAGTCCCTTAAACCGTTCTTCCCCAAAATCTCAAATGATTGTTCCTGGCTTTCCGTCAGAATCAGAACTTTGTAATCGTTTTCATGTGTTACCTAGTCCCTTTGGGAGTGCATACCAGTGTCTCCTTCCGAAAACCTTATTAATCCCAACAGTTCTTCACTGGTGCTGCTTTTCTTGTTTAATATCAGCATCACACTGTACAAGCATCATTTGAGCTTCATCTCTTGCTTCAAATCAGGCTATCCTTAAGTCTTGCACAGTGTTTCTATAAATATTATCTAAATTACAGGTTTGCTGAAGAGGTATAAATTTCCAGGTTGTCACTGTTTTATAGTTCTGCAACAGGAATGTTATTTCCTCTGAATTTAAGAAACTCAGCCTTTCTTTTCAGAATGCAGTTGCAAAGCTCCATTAGCAGTGACTCCCTGGACTGTACCTTTTCCTTCACCTTTTCTCCTTCTGTCACCTGGGCCAGTTGAAGCATAGGATGGTTTGGGTTTGAAGGGCCCTTTAAACTTCATCTAGTTCCAGCCTCCTATCACAGGCAGGGACACCTTCCACTAGACCAGGTTGCTCAAAGCTCTGTCCAACCTTCCTTGAACACTGCCAGGCAGCCACAGCTTCTCTGGGCAACCTGTGCCAGTGCCTCACTGCCCTCATAGAGAAAAATTTCTTCCTAACATCTAATCTAAATCTACCCTCTGTGAGTATAAAGCCATTTTGCCTTTTCCTCTCATGACAATCCCTTGCAAAGAGTCCCTCTCCAGATTTCTTGTAGGCCCCCTTTAGGTATTGGAAGGCAGCTATAAGGTCTCCCCAGAGAGGAGAATTTGCAATTACCATAACTGTCCACCACTTTTAATTTGTTATCAAAACCCCAAATTTCACCTCTAGTCCACAACTAAGTCAAAATTCCATCACCTATTCGCTACAATTTCAAATTCTTTGGATTTTTTGCCTCCCTTACTATGTCACACTCTTCAGATGTTCTTGCAAGTGTGTTATTAATAACCAGACCATCTAATGGGAAAATAACAAGAAAGCTGGTCATTCTTTGATTTTAGGGTTGTTGGGGTTTGTTTTAATACTTCTTCTATCCTACAGGGATATCTTTTTACCTTTGTTACATTATTAGTTTTAACAACTGTATTTATTTTAGTTACTTTTCATTCTGTAATTGATAAAATCCATTAAACTATAGCAACTGAATAATTTCCGATGATTTCTTTCCCTTTCTTTACACTCAAGAATCACGAATTAACTAACAGTTTAATTAAAATAGATAAACTGAGATGTTAGTTCCCCCGAGAGGATTACATACCCATCTGATATTTTCATAAGAATAACTGGGGAAAAAATATTTAATACAGATATTTTAATTATGCGCAATGCCATAGTTATTTTTCCTCTTCAATAGACGAAGTGGTCTGTCATTCCACCTAGATCACAGGCCTAAGCCTCTCCCAAGGAGGGCAGTGAGGTTCTACAGTAGAAGCAGGATAACTTTTTTTCATAGGCAACTTTAGGTATGTGTGGGTTGGCTTAAAGGAGAGGTTCCTCACACTTGTGCATTACAAATGTCACACACCCAAATACAGCATTAAACCTCAGAAGCTCTTGGACCATTAGCCAAATAAGATACTAATCTCTTGCCACATGTATCTATTTCTAGATATGGTCTACCAGTAATGGAAACTTCACATTTTGCAGAGTGGGGGTGCTTGCAAAGCTCACATTTCATAGAATCAGAATGGTTTGGGTTTGAAGGGTCCTTAAAGACTACCTATCTAGTTTCAGCCCTCCTGCCAAGGGCAGGGACACCTTCCACTGGACCAGGTTGCTCAAGGCCCCATCCAACTTGGCCTTGAACACTTGCAGGGATGGGGCAGCCACAACTTCACTGGGCAGCCTGTGCCAGTGCCTCACCACCCTCACAGGGAAGAATCTTCCTAACATCTGCTCTAAATCTGTTTTAAAGCCATTCCCCCTTGTCCTGTCACTACATGCCCTTGTAAAAAGCCTCTCTCCAGATTTCTTGTAGGCCCCTTTTAAGTACTGGAAGACTTATAAAATCTCCCCTGTATGTTGTCCAACTCTTTGCTTGGTATTTCAGACATTATTGTTATGCCCAGTGTGTTTATAGCTCATTATAGCTATTACTGATATCCATCATGGTCAATGTTGTCAGAAGCATCATGTAACGAATGCACTGCAAATGACTGTTACAGCAACATATATGCATTGACCTAAGGACCGAAGCAGTAGATAGCCAATAACAGTGTCCCAAGGAGAAATGCAAAAAACACAGTGCCAAATGCCAATGTTGTTAGTGCTGTTTTGCACACAGCAGACGCTGGAAGTGTGAGTCCTCCTTCATGCAGGATCCGCACCCCCTTGGGAAGACATATCCCAGCATGTTCAAGGAAAACTGCATATTCGAGCACATGGACGTGATGTAGCTGCGTGGGCCGCTCTGGGAATAAAAAAAAACTATCCCAAACCCACCAGTCACACATGTTCTGTTTTCAGCATCAGTCCACTAGCTCAAAAGCTTCATACCTTCCTCCTAGAAATAGCTTAAGATGGGGAAAAGCAGCTCAACGCAATCTCCAGCTATTTCCACAAAGCCACTAGAATAGGTATCAGCCACAGGATTCAGATCGACATTATATCCTCTGTACTTGTCAAGACTGTGCTTGCTCAGCTCACTTTGGTCTTTTGTAGAGCTAAGAACTGAGGAAAGAGGAAAACATTTTATTTTTTAGTTGATGTTAGTGTGAAAACATGAAATCCAGATGATGCTGGACACACTTCAGCCACTTCAGGTTGGAATGCTGCTTTCAGAGAATTGTTTCTGCAGACAAATTTCATGTTTGCCTTGTAAATCCATGAGACTTTAAAGCTCCAGTGATGCATCAGTCTCACTCTGCTCCTTACACACCAGACAGCATTTATCTCTAACTCGAAGCTTTGACCCCTGAAAACATGTCAGAACCTTGACAACACCCCCTCATTAACCCACCATAATGTGAAGGTTGAAAGCACATTCATACTATGCACAGTCAAAGGTGTAAAAGTACGTGCTAAATAACCTTTAATATATTTTTTTATTATTTTAATTAAAAAAAACCTAAAACACCAACATAATAGAATGCATGTTTGGAAATAAGAACAATATTTCATTCAGTCCATTTTTAAGAGATGGTAAAATAATTTTGATTGTTCCCCAATATTAATACTATATTGAGGTAAGGCAGAAAAGAAATGAAGTCAATGCTGAAAGCAAGTCCATAGTTAAAATTCCTTGAAATTTTCAACTGTAGATGAAATAACTGTTAAGAATATCCTCAGAAGTCTTCATCCATTCTTACTAATTTGTGAAATTAAAACAGATTACAGTGGATACATATTTTTCATTCCTATGAATTGCAGTGATAGCTGAGAAATTAAAGAATTGGAATGGTCAAAACAGAAATGCATGTGTTAAATGACAGGTTGAACTTTCATGTGAAGATGAAAAGTGGTGACAAACACATTTTTATGTTTATTCCTCTACAGTAATTCCAAAGAAGTTACTGAGTCATAATTACAGCCTTTAATCTTAAAAATATATCTCTATTGCTTCACTCTGATGGAAAATATTCCACTATTTTTATGAGAAAAGGACATTATTTCTACAGAAAAAACCCAAACCCACCACAAAACATTAAGACCTTACAATCCGCAGACTAACATCTATTTCTGCACCTAAAATAATGGCCACGTCTGCCAGTGAGAATTTGGTCATGTCTTTCTTTTTTTTTTTTTTTTAATTGAGGAAATTGGATATTAGTTTACAGTATAAAGTTGAAGAGGTATAAAAACAAAGAACCAAAACCTGTAGTCCAGTTAAGAAATCACATTCTTTAAAGTGTGGCACAGTAGTAGAGATACATCTTTCTTATTAGTCAATTTAATAACCAGTCAGGAAAAGCAGTAACTTTAACTTGCTGAAAACGAGACGTGTTCTGAAAACCAAAACCCAAATATCTAATATTGTCATATTGCTTGTCCATTAAAAAAATAATTGGAATAGAATTTTGATACAATTATGTGCAGAATAAGAACTTCTGCATATTTGGCAGGCAGCCCACTTCTGGATGCAATGCATAAAAACTGTAAGAATGGATTCTATACTAACTACAGGGTGCTTACTTTCCTTCAACGATAATTGTCTTAATGCCTGTTTTAATCAGTATTAACTACTAGCAATAACATGCTTTTAATTATGTTTTAAACGAGTCCTTTATTGGGCTGTTTTGGGAAGCAAATTAGTCAAAAGGAGCTGTTAATCAAAAACGTGTTACTGGCACAAAATAAATGTTCATTTAAGGAGCCATTTGAAATAAACCTGGCTCATTGACTCTGACAACCTACAAGGACACTGGGGCCTCCTGAGGATAACTCCTTCAGTACTCTCCTAGATACGCCTTGCTGCTCAGAAGTTATAAGTAGAAACATTAAGCAGTTTAGGTCATTCATCAGCTAACTTTTACTACTGTACTCAAGAAAATGAGCCTCCTAGGAACTTCACAGCAGATCTATTCCTTCATTAGCTAAGTAATATTGAGAGAGATGTTCCTGTCATTATGAATGAAGAAATCTATTGCAGTGAATTTTACTAGTGTCCCTTTTGTCTATGAACAGTCTTTGTAGATTCCAAGGTATTTAGGCTGAAAATCTAGCATAATTATCTGTGAACAATGTTCGTATGTGTTAATTTCACCTGCTGAGTGATACCCATTCCTGAAAATTCAGCCACACAAAGTTATACATTCCACCCAATGAACAGGCACACAACTTGGCACTTGGTACCAGCACATAATATTACCCTCATAGCACAACTTCAAATAGAAACTTCATTAAATCTGTTCCATCACTGGGTTTAAAATTTTGCTTTAGTCTTTTAATTTGAAGCACTTCAGCTTTAAGAAAACTGAGGATTTCTTGAGTTAGTGCAATAGTTGAGTATGGGTTTAAAGTCCACAGATCGTGGAATTTATTGGTTGATCTTTTGACTTTTAAACCTTAAGCTAATCTTGCTTCATGGAAAAAAACAAGAAAACAAGAAAAATCCCCAAAAAAAACCCAAACAAGCCAACAAAAACAAACAAACAAACAAAACCCAACCCACACTTTAAAAATGGGGTGATTTGATTTTACTCACATGGCATGTTCTGGTTAATTCCTTCAAAGTCCTAAACCTTCATCTCCAAAGCAGATATCTTAAAAAATGGGTACCCTAAAAAGGTCACCAAGATACCATTCCTCCCATTCTGCCTACTGTGACACAAAACATGCTGAAGCAATATAAAATAAGTTATTGTAATAACAATCTGGGTTTTCCTGTATCAAAAGCCCCTTCAGGATTGCGTTGGAGTAAGTTCTTATTGGGAAGGCAGATAATTAATAAAGCATCAATTCACATTATGTCCTTAAGACTGAGCCTAAGGGTAGAAATGAACTTGCAAGAAAAGTGATCACTAGATTAACCCCACCACCAGAAAAAAAAAACAAACAAAAATGGGGAAAGAGTGCTGAAAACTGTACACACTGAAAACACAGGGCGTGCTTTATATCCATGTTCTGTTTTCTTAAGACTGCTATCATTCATGAAAATATGCTAGCAATGGTCATGTCCAACATTATCATATGAACAATGACAAAACTCATTATTCAGAGTCCCATCTTCCAAAAGTGACTGGAGATAGAAGCAAGAAAAGTCTCTAGGGTACCTTGAGACACACATTTTAAATGACCTTCTAGTAAGAGTTCACAAGCATAAACCACCAGTCTTCCTTCCAGCCCAGCCACACCTGGAAAATCTCTAACCTGACTAATTCCCTGCTCTTTCGTGCTTATTCAAAACAGAAACTCTAATCACGACTATGTCAGCCTGCAGACGACGCCAGCACTTCATCAGCACTTGTTTGGGCAAACAGCAGGGAGTGGCAGAGCAAGGAAGAGGTGCAAAGACCTGTTGGGCCGCAAATTACTCAGGGATGAAGCTGCCTTCTCCCATTTATTTTCTTCAAAGAAAACAGTGCCATAGCAAAACCCACCTGGCAAGTATATCTGTGCGCTAAACTGCAAACAACACGATAAAATCAACCCATGGACAAAACAGATCTATGGGACTTCCAAAGCACTAGGGGGAAAAAAAATAATTTGACAAGTCCTGCCCCATGACTGTGCTTTAAGACTCAATGTCCTGGGGTAGGGCAGTAGGGAAAGGTGAGTTTCTCATATCCGACTGAGTGTAATTCCTTCTTCATTAGCAGCATACCATGTCATGTTTTAATAGTTTTATGGTCTAATAAACATGCCTTGATTTTATTGACTTGTCTTTAATTCTTTCAGCATGTATCTAAGGAAACAAAATGTCCTTTAAACACTTAAAATTATGGGTTTAATCTACTTAAAGAAAAACTAAAATAAAAATTTTACTAAGGGACAGTCAGTAAAACACCTTAAGACAATTACTCTTAATGAAATACGAAGATTACTGATAGCTACCAACCGCTTTCATTACAAAAGCCACTATAAATATTCTTTCTCATGAAGAAATTTTCCTCTCTTTTTGAAGACTTTAACCAGACCGTAATTGCAAACCTGATTTTTATTTTATTGCTTTCAAATCTGTCGATGGACTTCATAAAGTTCCAAAAATAGCATAAATGCTTTCCAAGATGTGGGTTTAAGAAAGTTATTGGGACTGGCAACTTATTTTTCAAATTATTGTTCATAGATCCATTTTCAACACCCTCTTTCTCAGTCCATTAACTGTATTTCTGCAGCCTTAATCCATAAACCACAGTAAAAGGTTGTGTCTGACCCTGCTCCAGAGTAGCAACACTCTCCTGCTTCCAGTTAGCAGTATAACCACAAGCTTGTTTTTTATTTCTTCTTTAAAAGTTTCTGGAAATGCAGAACCATGGTCTTTTCAATACACTGCTTTCCCCTTCTTACCCCTCCCCTCCCCCTTCTTCATCACACACAGTTATCTCAGTCAATACTGCATGCATTTTGGTGTGTTTCAGATTTACCATTCCTTGATGCAAACTGTCCTTTGGGGATCCAGTTACCACATATATTTTTATGTTTAAAATAATGGGAGTAACAAGATAACTCTTTTGGACAGGGTGAGAATCTGGAGAGATTTATGCTTTAAGCAACCAGCTCATCCAGATTCAGTATGGGCCTGTAACTACAAAAATGATACCTTAAACTAACAAAATCTAAAGTAAGCCATTCATTCATTTTCTTGGCCACCAATACAGAAATCATATGATTCCAAGTGGGTTTTGCTGAAACTTGACAGAACCAGAGATCCAGAGACAGCAGCAGATGAAAAACAAACAACAACAAAAAAAATCTCTTGCAGTCAAAGGAAGATTCAAGTGTTCTGCCAGTCAGCGCAAAACTTCAAAATCCCCACCATGAGCACATAAAAGCAAAGACTGTGCAGTGACACGAGAGCCAGCCCTGTCCTTCAATCACCTTCCTTTAGCACTAAACTCACTAAGTAAATTTCTAAAGTGCCAAAGATAATGTTCAAATACAAGCAACTAGGACAGGTGGTACAGAAAAAGGATGCAAAAAAAAACCCACAAGCATTACAATGTATAAGATTTTAATCTCTTATTTAGGATTCTTCCATAAAGTTTATTATAAGTCATTATATAAATCTAAAAGTACCTCATCACAAAATGACATTTACAATATAACCATAGCAAAATAATTCTGCACAGAACAATTTGCAAAATATCACATCAAAGGTAATGTAGGAGTACAACATAATTGTAGCAATTTCACCATATTAATACTATACTGTTTATACGTTGGGCCCCCAAGCAAAATAACTTTACACACAGAATAGGTAGGCAAAAATACTTATCTCTGTTTATATCATTTTATCTCAGATCTGCATGGAACAGAGTATGAAATATATAAAGTGCATTCAATGTGACTAATAGGTCACACTATTTCTTCCAGTGAAACCTAGAGATTTGCTACTGAATTACATAAGTGGTCCAAATCCTGCTGTACATCTCAAAATCTGTGGAAAAAAAAAAAATCCATTAAAAAAAAACCACTTAAAACACTATCAGGAAAAAAATATTACTGAAATGTCTATTCTTATTCCATGCTAACAAATCTTTCAACTCCATAAGAAAGTTAAAGCAGCCCTGAAAATAAGAAAAGGATAGAAATAGCTTGGAAGCAAATTTGCACTAAGCATAACATGAAAGTTTTCTTCCAGACTTGCAGAGCTTTCTAAGTTGGTCTGTTGCAGGGACATCCATCTAACCAAATATAAGGCCCTATGGGAACTCTGAGGAGATTAGAAAGAAATAATGAAGGCATAATTGTAAGTTAGCTGGGAATAGTTCTTACTCCTCCTCAGCATATGGAGAAGTGTGTCAGTCAGATGGTGCACACTGGAAGGTATAATACCTAGGGGGTTTGAGTGGCTGATGCTTTTTTATCTATTTGTTTTGCTTTCAAATTCCTTTTTTTCTCTTTTATTTTAAGAGATACCAGGGCTCAAAGTATTCTCTATGGGTTTGTCTCTCCTTTCTTCCCTTCATGGCCACCCCCCCATCCCATGTGGGAAATTGAACACATATTCATTTAGACATTGAAAATTATTTCATATCCTATCCTTACAGGAGAGACACACCTGTTCGGACAAATAATCAGAAATTATGAAGTTGCTTATCTGTTAGAGTTCTTTAAAGGCACTAAAAGCTAAACACAACAGTGCAGACAAGCACTTTTGATAGTATTCTTTCATCTTTTTATATCTATTAGTTCTTCCTTATGGCCTTTACTGGACATAAATTGCTTCTACTTTGTTTAAACTCCAACTCTCTAATCTATTATTTTCCATCTGAAAACAAAACATCTACATCAGAGAATGTGGACAGATAGATTAATCTGGCAATGTTTTTAATGCCATCTTAATTGAACCTCAGGATTCATGCAAGCAGCACTGGTAGTAGTCGGTCTTCAAATGAGCTCAGGTTACAATATAGAACGTATTCACCTTCATGCCTGGTTATAGGTGTGTATCAGGTGAAAAATCATAAGAACCAAATTGCTAATACAAAAATGCTTATTAAAATTCTGCCTACACATGGCAAGGTAAACTCAGCCCAACTGAAAACTAAGCATCAGTGCTTACATATTACCTCCTCTATTATCAGCAAACACCCTTGCCTGTATAATTTTCAGCTAATGTAAAAGACAAGGTTAAGTCTCATTGCAAATACAGAAACATAAGACAGAGTGACACATCTTAAAGCAAATTGGTTTGGAGCTAGCTTGCGTCCCATTCTGTTCTTACTCCACAGAGATTATAGCTGGCTGCTTCTACCGCTATGAGACAGAGAACTACTACACCTCCTCCTGTCAGCCAACATTTCATCCTGTCTGTGCTGCTGTAATAAAGCAAATCCCCAGCTCATTATGATTACACACAAAAGATAATCTATATTTTGGAACCAGTTTTTAACTAACTTAGTGTACAATGGCAAACTCAGAATTACTTGCTCAATTTAAATACATAGTGACTTGAGGATGTGACTGCTATTAACAAATAGAAAGGATAAGAGTGAAGCCAGCTCACTAAACTTTCTAGATTTGAAAGAAACAAAAATCAAGAACCAGCCAACCATAACATAGCATTGACTACCAAGCTGCAGTACATTTCTTTCTGCTGCTCAGTGAACATAGATTTAGCTAAAAAAGAACAGCCTTCCCAGGAATAAAAAAAAAAAAACAAACAAAAACAAACAAACAAAAAACCAACCAAAACTAACCAACCAACAAAAAAAGAAACCAAAACAATCTCAAAACAAAACCACCCCAACAATAACCAACCAAACAAAAAACCCACAAAACACCCCAAACCTTAACCCTGACTATGTAATATGCAAGTGTTTTCTTGAGATTGAGAAAGAAAGTGTATGATCTGCCTTAAATCAGGCAAAATGCAATATTAAAATAAGTCACTACCTCAAGGTTGATTTCTCTAAACCCCAGGCATGGAGAAAAACAGTGCTTCAGTAGCATGTTACTATCTGCTTACCACTTAGACAGTGGTTGAGAAAGAAAGGTCACTTGAAAAAACAAAACCAAACTATGTAAAGGGAGACTGATAAGTTGAGAAAATTTATGAGACTTTTACCTAGTTCTCTGGTATGAGTATGTAAGCATTTTTGCAATGCCTATAGGAGAAAAAATGGGTACCTGTATGAAGGTAGTAGGTGGGGCATGGATTTAGACGTATTCTGCGATTACTTCATTGGCAGGTGAGTGTCTGGCTCCTTTTGTGGACAGAATCCTGAAGCGAATCTACAGACCATATTGTGTTCTACTGAGTTTGGAAGAAATGGGTTTTAATCCTGCCCAGGGCTGGTAGGCTAGTGTTTGACCCTACTTTCATGTTGAACAGGCATTTAGCCTTAATCTTAACCCAGTCCTTCATTTGTAGAGCTTCCAAAAATATATTTGAGCTCACTTATGAAAATTAAGCAGAGCAACAAAATTATTAATAATTGCTAGAAAAAAGGCAGGAACCAGTGGAGATTAAAAGAAGATGATATATTAGACTGGAAAGAGCTAGTCTCCAGAAATTATCCTCATTTTTTTCTAAAGTTGAAATGGGTGAAAGTATTTTACAAAAGTTGTTTTTAATGAGACATTTTCTCTACATCATATCAGGACAGAACTGTGAACTTTTTTTAATGGAATTACTTGACAAACTGATCAGTGCCATATCACTGCCTCCAGACACAGTTCTTTTAATGATGTCCAAACTACTTAACTATTAAAATGAAATTGTGAGCCAGCACAGTAGGAAGTAGATTGAGCAAGCTGAAGATCAAAGAAGATACCATCACAGTCGCCTTTGTGCGCTCACTGTAGGTTTGTTCTAACTGAAGAGTAAAGTAGTAGTGAATTGAATTATACTGGGTTGGTTCTATACCAGGGAATGGAAAGCAACATAAAAAAAGGGTCAAATAAGACAATACAAGCCTACCTACCCTGGGCAAGATTAAAACCTACTCTATAATGCCACAAGCCATTCTATCACTTCACATAAATAGCTCTAGTGGGCCTGTAAACACAAACCTCTTCAATTTAGTTATGATATTATTTCATACGTGTAGTCTATACACACACTTACACACAGGTTGGGTGCGATATTTGGGTACATGCTGCACGGCAGACTTGATGCATGTAGTCCTACCAGTCTACTTTCTTTATCCATCAATAATACTGCCCAAGAGGTATGTTGAGTGTGTGTTCCTTTTAAAATGAGTCTATAGCATAAAATCATCGCAAATAGCAGTATTTATTCTCTGCCTTCATATCTTGAGTCACAAAATAATTTCTGGGTACAACCTGTTTTTTGGGACAGCAAAAGGCTTACTGAGTTGCTGAGAGAGCAGAATGCCTCTTTGGGCCTTGTGACTATCCCCTCCCAAAGGCCATCACTTTTGGTGAAATACCATCTAAAATACTGTATCCACACATAAATCAGGGTGCAAATTTCCTCTCCCAAAAGAAAAAGACAGCTGTGTCTTACAACCCTAAATGAACTGGCTGTATTTGAAATCTCAACTATTGTGCCTATGTAAAGTATTAAGAGAAAATATCCAGTGGTATTTCTGGTGGTTGTCTCATATTATCTTCTGTGTGAGCCATGCATTGGCTCACTGCTGGAGTTGATGCATAGGGGAAAAGCAGTGCTGACCAACTCCACTGCACCTGGGGAGTGCAATGCCCCTGCCCTGAGATGGCTCAGGAATGCATGGAAAAAAAAAAACCAACCAACCAATCAAACCAAACCCCCCAAAAATTCTGTGTGTACGTGTGTGTGTTTAGTTTAATTTGATTCTTTGTTTGCTTATTTTTTTCATTAGGCTTTTTTTGATTGTTTTTTGCATTCCTCCCACCCCTGGTTTTTTGTTTTAGGCAATCCGGGTCCAAGCACTCATACTTGAAGAACTTAGCTGGTACTGGCAATAAGATTAAATCACATGAAATGCACAGCAGACCTACACAGATTCAGTTTTGTGAAAGTCAAGTGCAAAACAACAGATAACAATACAGGCAAACAGCAAGTATTCATTAACATAAAAAAAAAAAAAACACCAAAAAGATGATTTTATTTGTTGTAGGATTTTGTTATTTTACTTACTTTGATCTTCACTATTTGGGATAATTTTCAGCTGCTTTTAGACTCTTTTCAACAGTCCCATGCAGAGCAGTGACTAAACTGCAGGAGACACTGTCAAAGTTGCAAGACAAAGTTGGTTTATAAATTACCTTTGAATTTTACACCACAAGTGCCCCTTATAGAGAAGTGGTCTATAATACATATACACAGTACAGATATGCAAGCACACAGAACTTGTGTTGCAATTTTAAAATTAATTTAAATTAAATGTAAATAAATTTTAAATATTAAGAAGTTGTTACAGGTGCTCAGGGAGAAGTTATTTGTATTTTATGGGATTCATTTTCCGCACAGTGTGCGGAGAGAATTAGTTACAAAACTTTCCATTATTACCCAGGGAAGTTGCATGTTTAATTCTCCTTGTGTTAAGAAGATTTACCTCTCTATGTTGTTTTAATATTTAAAATATCAGAGTTTGAGTTTGGGCAGGGGAAGGGGGATAACAGTGGAGTCCTGGGGTGTTTTGGATGAAGTACACTAGGGCTTTTGTAGTCTGCATTCACCAAAAGCGTGCCTGGGGTTATCAAGGTCAACCTATCCCTGCCAGGCTGCCACCTTGCAGAGGGTGATCCTGGGCAGATCCAACAGAGACACAAGAAGAATGGGTAGAAATGTACTATTGCCACCGCATTGCATGGTAAAGATTGACCAAAAGTCCAGCCAGGCTTAAAAGGAGCTGAACATGCTCCCTGCCCTCCGCTCTGATCCATCACACTCTGACATACAACAGCCTTATCTTCATGAACAAGAACCCACTGCCACCTCAGAACTATTCTTGTCCTCTGTCTCAAAAGGCTTAACTCACTAGTTTCCTTAAAGGTGTCTATAGCGAAAAAATGGAACCAGTAAGAACGGAATTTACTGAACACAAAGTGCCTTTGCAAAGCCTTGTGAGCCTAATACACTTAAACTGGAACATAAAAATCAAATTCTCAAGTACAGGCAAACAGCAGATTAGCTAAACTAGCAGTCGTGCCATAGACAGTTCAACTAAAACCACAGGGGTTAAGAGTGACTTCTGACTTGGCATCTGTATTACAGGTACATAGTGACACCTATAAGCAGCTGCGTTATTGCCTCAGCACCAAATCCTCACTTACAAATCCCTGAAGTATACAATCTCAAAATAAGCATGAGTTTGGCCTAATGCAGCAGAGACTCCTTAATAGGACATGGATGATTTATCCACCATATTCTGGAAGCATTGCATGCCTGTTAATAGCCTTCTCTTTGCCCGCTAGTCACAGCACCTGAACTCCCTGTGAAGAAATCACAGGTTGATCTATCCCAGAAACCTGCACTGTACCAGCAATGCAATGTAACAAACAGATGCTGCACAAGCTCAGTAAGTGTTCTTTAAGATCCTTCACGCATTTCATTTCAGCCTAGAGACACTTCTAGTATAAGTAATTTTTTCTAAATTCCATGGAAAATTCAAATTCTAAATTTATTCTCACTTATAATGAGATTGAAACAATCCTCTACTTGACACTATCCCTTGATCAAAATTCAAACTACTGCTACAATGAGAACTTATCCCAAGATCAGATTAATATGTATAAGGCACAATAGGAAGAGAGAAACTATTAATATGGCAACTATTACTTTTTTCTAAAAGAAAACAGCAAATTTGCTCCCAAAATAGGACAGTCACAGAAAAAAACATGTCTATGGGCTCTTTCCTTTTGTGCCCTTCTCCAAAATTTTTGCATAGGACGTTTAATTTTGGCATGTAGCCTCTCATAAACTGAGAAGAACAACTCATTTTATAGCCCTGATGAGTTCATAGTGAATCACTTGGTTAGATCTCAAGCAACAACTCTGATCTAAGATAATACAAAATTGCATGTCAAGGAACCTTTGGCTCTTCACTGATGGGATAGAGCCCTGAGGCCCACACAACATTACTAAAGCTTCTGTGTTTTCATTTATTTCATAATTGCAAATGGAAATTTTTAATATATATGGTTTTGTGGAAGGTAAAGAAAAAAAACACATTTATTTTCCCCTACAAATTTTGTAGAATTTAAGTCACATGATAAATTACAGTTGTTTCATTAACAAAGACTAATTGAACAGCAGGTTGTATGACCAAGTGGGCTATGTTCTAAGTTTGAATTTCTTAATACATGATAAGAAGTAAGGGAGCAGACTTGGGTATGATCCTCTAAAGAACAAAAAATGGCAGGTTTGAACTGGGAGAACTGAAAAAGCATGATTGAATAGTTGTATGCTCAACCTAGTCAAAACACTTAAGGAACACTGATGGAATTTGATTTGCTCATATATTTTTCTACTTTCATTCTATTATACACTTCCCACTTTATCAGAAGTGGTGAAACACGAAGAGTGGTACTTGCATGCAGAGGGTAGTCAGTCCGGCATACCCAAAGTTTCACCAGAAAAACTTAAGTTACAAAAGTATTTAATGTTTATAAAGCCATTTAATTAAGGCTCCCATATATATCTCAAAGTAGAAAAAGTTTGTCAGAAATTAACAGAAATAAGAAACTCAAATGCGGAAAAAACCTGATGGAACCTAAGTAGTCTTTTCTTTTTAAAAAAGTTGTAGAATCATAGAATCATAGACTAATGTAAGTTATAATGTGGCAAAATGAAGAGTGGTCAACGCTATTTCTATCTTATTTGTGTAAAGAAAAATAAAAGAGAAAGCAATGCTATAAGTGGATGGTAGAACTAGAACACAGACATAACTAGAAGAAAGCTAACATGTTATGCTGCTTTTTTTTTTTTTTTTTCCACACCTGTAAAAACAAAAATAGTCAAATAGCCTGACCTGGGACAAAGTAATGTAATGGCTAATATAGGACACACTTTAGTAAAGAATAGGCATAGTAAAATTAATAGGTTTTTGGAAAGCTAATTGTATCACAAGAGCCTGATCTTTTTAATGAGATTATGACTTTGGGTGATAAAGGTAATACCGTATTTATGTAACACACTTCAGTGAGGCATCTTACTTCCTTACACATGATATTTTTATTAAGAAACCTCAGTAAAGAACAATCAACACAGTTCCTGCCCCTTCTTCCGTCCTAAAATGGATTAAGAATTGGCTATATGCCTCAAAATGCTACTGTTAATGGGGAATCCTAATTAAGCTGATTTAGAGAAACCCTTCAAGAATGAGGCCTTGACTCTAAAATATCAACCAAAAAAGGAAGAAAACATATAATTACAATTTCATCAAATCTGAAAGTGCTGAGTTTGGAGAAAAAGAAATAATGGTTAGGAGGTTTCTGGATTATTCTGACGGGTAGTGTGGGGATAAAAAGATAACAAGATATATCAAGCCTGAGAAGAGCACAGGATACACACCAACACTGCAGTAAGTATGCATATAACTGCTTGAATATTATACACGCAGATCTGGTGTCAGTTCCTCACAAACAAACAGGAAAAATTGGAGAGCCTTAGAGAAAATTCCCAAGAATGGTCAAGAGATGAAATAAGAAAAGCTTCATAGTAGGCTGAACTAACCACAAAAGCCTTCCAAGGAAACAACAACAAAAAAATAAAAATAAAGAAGAAACAAAAAAACAAACTAGAAACTGTGGTCACCTTGTACTAGCCAATCAGGACAGAACACTGCCCAAGAACTAGTAACCCAAACTAAATTAAGAATAAAAATATGGAAATTAAAAAAAACAATAATTAAATTTTTGGCACAGACTACTGCTAGTGGACTTCCTAGCATCAAAAATAGTAACATCACAGTTTCGTCTTTCTAAAATAACATATAGGCTACAAGTAAAACTTAGTTCTTGGATTTGACACAGAACTTAATTCATGGAATATCTAACGGCCTATGATATATGAAGAGACAGATACCACTCAAAGAGATTGTGAATTCCTCCCTGCAGTTTATAAGGTAGACTGGCTAGATAACAAGACCAGATGCTTTTTCAGGAGGTTGAATTGACATGTTAATCACATCCTAACTTCTTGTATTCCCAAAGATCTGTAGTAAAACTAAGAAATAGTTGATATGCAACTCCTAAATCTTAAGTTTAGGGAAAAAAACAAAACCCCTGCTTTTTAGCCTCCAAGATACTAATACTTTTACATCATGACATACGATAGCTCTTTTCCTATATTAATGCAGAAATTCTTGTATAGCTCTGCCTATCACAAATTGGTTTTGATCCACCTTCAGGCCACTTCTAAACACAGCCATCTACTGAGCCACCAAAACAGCTCCAAAAACTTTGCCTGGAGTTTGTATGGTCTTTAAGCCAACAATTTCCATAATACGTAGGTGCCATTAAATTTTTAATAAAAGCATAAAGCAGCACCAACATTCCCCTCCATCTCCCTACTCTTGTTTTTCCCATTGCGTCTTCTCTTTTGTAGATATGGTGAAAATGCAAAATTAAAAAGTTTTCATTGCCTTGGATCTGACAGGAAACCACTAATATTCTTTTTCTCCCGAATTTAATGTTGTTAGAAATACTTTCTATTATTCACTGCTACCTTAGTCACTATAGTATTAATTACCAACCCTGACAGCACATTAAGTAAAGGTGCTGTAACACCTGTGCTGCTTCCAGGGCATCTTTCCCAAATGATAAACCTCCTAACACCTATTCGCTTAAGCCTAAGGTGATACCTTTGGACAACGCAAAGACAGGCACAAAGAGTTTTCTCTCTCCTCATCTCATATGGCTTTTGGGGGAACATCTACCCTGAAGTAGATTCTTAGTTTCAGCAGCACAAGAACATTTAAGTAAGGTTAAAATCTTTACCAACTTCTATCTTTGCTCCGCCCCCAACTTCCACAGTTATTTCACTCACCTGATTGCCAGTTTACAATATGTCTTGGCTGACCCACTGTCAGGAAAGAGAGACTTAACAAACTTCAATATCAGAGACAGGAAGGAGGATTTAAAATCCTACAAGTGCCCAGGAATTCAAAATACAGAGATCAGACTTCCAGTTTCTAATATATTCTCCAACAGTAATTTGTTTTATTAACATTGCACTTTATTGCCATTCCCTGTTGCAACCTAAGTAATATAAACACTAATACACCAAAGATAATAATGTAGATAGACATTTATGGATATGTCCTCAAGGCCAGATTCCCTTCCTGACTAGCACTGGATTTCAACCATTATAAATCTAGCAATTCCAGTTTCAGGAATATTTCAACATTCCTGCGAAAGTATATTATCTTTTTTTCCTTAACTCTGTAATATCATATGCACACTAGATTTTGGTGTTTTGTTTTTTTTTTTAAGTAAAAAGTAATCTTCTATTCCCATCATTTTTGATTCAGCATTTTTAATGTATAATTTTTAATATGAAAAAAAAAGAGAAATAATAGTATAGTGGAATTAGACTGAATTTTCATTTGTCTTTTGGTATTTGTATATATAAATAAACAGTGGCATTTGTCTGGCTTTGATTAATTGCGGTGGCCCAGACACATAATTCAGATCTTTTCTGTAGTGCAAAATGGACCAACAAGAAGGAAATAAATCCAAAAATTAAAGCAGAGGTAAGCTGCTTTCCACCCCCTAACCTATTACCTATGACTTCTACTTTTCTACTATGTTTATGAATCATGCAGATGATGAGCTTTTTGATTAGATGTTAAGTTTTGTAACTTGCAGAGTATTAAACATTATTACAGCTCAAGATATCTCAATAGGCATCATGGCAATGTAAATAAAACATTAGTTACACTGATTGCAAGACTTCACTATTATTAAAAGTTTGGTAATTTGCCAGTGGTAAAAAGTATCCCCACCCACACAGTAGGTACTTCAGTCTACATGCTGAAAGTGAAGTGAGCCTTTCCTGAACTGAGAAAAAACAAACAAGCAAACAATAATAATAATAATAAATAAATAATAAACCCCACAACAAACAAAACACTGCCCCTAAACCTAAAACCAAACCTTACACTTTTCCAATTTTATTCAATCACAACATGCTAACCAGAGTTATGGCACAAGGTGTATTTTTATTTTAACCTTCTTTAGCATTTTTCCCCTTAGCAACAAGTTGTTACCTAGATTTACCTGGAGAATACATTTCATATTTCTTCCTCACCAAATGAAGCACCTCGCCTTTTTAAGCCTTTTAAATACCCCTAAACAGTATTTGCCAAAATGCTTAATTTCATAAAAAAAATGGACCACAGATTTACTCCAGATTATACCGGGGTAAAAGAGACCTTATGTTCACCATTTCCTCATATTCATCTTAGAAATAAATTCTTTTGCAGGACTACACTTCTTGAATTTGTCTTCACTACAAGGGTTTCTTACTTCAGAGATGTCTTCAAGAGTGAAAGAGTTCTGTCTGGAATTATTCAAATAACCTTAAAAGACCTTTTGTGTGAAGATCAGGTGAAGATCACTATGTAAAGATCAAGGGATAAACATTTTCCTTGTGGGCATTTGCAAAAGATCCTCTATTATTATACATATATAATTTTTTGAATAAAAAAGAGGTCTCAAGAAATAAGCTATATAAAATTTATGAAACCAATACTTTCTCACAGTCAAACCCCTCCTTTCTCCTAGATTGAGTAAGCCCAAGTTCACCACATTTATCCAAAGCCACTCTTTACCACAGGACTTATCAAGGACACCAAAATGTCCCTGCAGAGAAAAGCCATCTGTGTGTCATTGTCATCATGCCTGAAAACCAGCAAGGACACCACATACCCAGAGAAGCAAGTTTTGCAGAAAGGCTGCCTGAGCCTGGCTTTTCAATTACTGAAAATACCTGAAGGAATGTTGTTAATGAGCTATATTAAATAAAGCAAAGAGTAGCTAAAGGCTCCTTTACCTTGTGACACATTTCTATGCCTCTTTTAAGGAGACGAACATGGAAAAACTTTTTCCTACTTATGCATCAGCTGCAATTTCAGTCTCCACAATTACCTGCAAGGCTGAAATCCCATAATCAGCTTCACCTAACAGCATTTTACTCTTTTCTTAGCAGCTGAGGCAAAGCATAGCAACTTGGGAAAATCCACATGCCCTTCCTAAATTTCAGGGTAGAAGCTTAGTGCTCTCACTCCCACAAGAGTTACGTGTGATATTGCTCAACTTCTGAAGTCTTACAGTCCAGCTGCCCAAAAGCAGGGCTTTAATCATATAGCCTGTCCATATGGCACACAGTCATACTGCACGTGGTCACATTTTATTGTTTCAAGGATAAAGATTGTTCAAGGCATCTGACACTATACTTAAATTATTCATCCACTGGTATTATTTATTCATCAGCTCTTGAGTTATTTTGCTTTGCTAAAGTACCTGTCTTCTACTGCTCACAAAAAAAGCCCTATGCTGTATTCTTTGTTTTAATTGAGATTTTGTGATTCTAGCAAGCGGCAGATTTTGCAGCACTCATATCCCATAATGTTTAAGTGCTTAAATATGTCATTTCTGCATGCAGGTATTGAAAGGAGAGCACATGCTGCCAGGTGCTGAACTTGACTTCTAGGGGCCTGGCCGAGCTCTGAATTTCCATGGGGCAGTGCAGGCTCTCAGGGCCACAGTTCATATTTGGTGCCTTAGAGGGGTATTATCACTGACAGTTTTGATACTTGGGCATGTGAGGTATGCATCTCATCTAAACTGCTGCCAGAGTAATGCTAATTAAATACCTTTAGTTTGAAGCAGCTCCTTGATCTGGAAGTGTAACATAGAGCAGCCTGAGCTCCTTGTACGGCACAGGAAAAACTGGATGTTTTTTATAGCTTATGGCTTAATACATTCCTCTAGGCATAACCAACAAGTAGAAGCTGTGCTGAAAGACCAGGAAAGTTGTATTTGTTAGTGCACAAAGCTTCACAGGTTTTGTGAGCCTCACCATCTGGAATAAATGTGTATTTTTGGACTATAGTGCTTTATTACATTGTTTCTCTTCCATGATTACACACTACTTCTGATATCTAACATTTCAGAGAAACAGAATGAAATTTTATTTGTGAATGGAAATATTTCTGACCAGAGCTGCCATCTTCTACATCATTGTTCTGTATAAATAAATAATGTGAAAATAGCAATCATGTATTTGTTCATGTTAGAAGTGGAAGTACAAAGGACCATTCAAAAATTTCTTTAAAGCACAGAAATTTTGAGGTTTTCTTTATGCACATATATAAGGCTGCAGTGTCAAAACTGAGACTTTCTTATTGATGTAGGTAACATGTAAAGCATGATACCTTCCTGCAAAGAAGACCCCAATGCCCAAAGACATATTTAAAAGGAAAGTTAAACTACAACAGAGAGATGATACTATTTCCCAGTTTTACACAGACACCACACTGACAAAGTTCCTACTTACTATGGTGGTTTTGCACCATATGACTACATGCTAACATTTCTAGCATCAAAAAAGGTTTTCAAGGCTTAATTTACCAGTTCAGACATTCTCTTGCAGTTAAAATTTGGCTTTTGATAAAGGTTTCAGTCTAGGAAAAATCTTTACCCACTTGAAGGGAAAAAAAAAACCAACATCTTATTACTAAGCACTGTCATTCTGGTGATATAAATTGCATTTTCTCAGCTTCAGCTGTTTGTTGTTTTTTTCCTGGCTTGTACATAAAAATCTTTTTTTAAACTGAAGTCCTTCAAGGATTGCTAGTGAAATTTTGCAATGAGTTACACATGCAGCCCTATTAATGTTAATGATATGGTTGAATTTAAGCAAGGGTAGAATTTGATCTTTACCCTATTACATTGTAGACTGTCTAGATATTTATCTGTTTTAACTTAAAATCTATTTACAAATTTCTTTATAATGAGGAAGTCTTATAAAACCACATCACAAAATGCCACAAATATAACACCACCAGGTCAAAACTGTATCTTCTCTCTGAAAATAGCCACTGATGGGTGTTTCCTAGAGAGAACCCAAAGCCTTGAAGCGAGCTGTTAGAAAATAGTTTGCCTAAAGAAAAATATTCTTGACCTGACTCTCTTCTGGCTTGTGCTCTGAACCATGAGTTTTTCCATTCCTTCCAGACTTTTTTTTTTAAAAAAGGATCTTATAATCAAATCTCTGAATGTCCTGGTTTCAGCTGTAACAGTTATTTTTTCCTCTTTTCTAGTAGCTAGTACACTGCTGTGTTTTGGCTTTAGTTTGAGAACAATGCTGATAACACACCAATAGTTTAGTTGTTATTAAGTAGTTGTTTACTCTGATCAAGGACTTTTCAGTCTCTCATGATCTGCAAGTGAGGATGGGCACAAGTGAGGAAGAAGAGACAGGACACCAGACCCAAACTAGCCAAAGGGGCATTCCATACCAGCACAGCACACATGCCCAGTATATAACCTGTGGGAAGTTACCTGGAAGGGCATCTCACTACTCAGGTAAGGCTGGGTATTTGTCAGTGGGCAGTGAGCAATTGCATTGTGCATCACTTGTGTTTATTGTTTTCTTTTCCTTTCCCCCTTTTAGTTTTATATTCTCTTCTCTTATTATTTCCCTTCCAATTATTATTATTATTAGTGGTAGTAGTTCTATATTATACTTTACTTATGGGACTGTTCTTATTTCAACCTGTGAGATCTACATTCTTTTGATTCTCTTCCCCATCCTGCCCAAAGGAGGGAGGAAAGGGGGAGGGGGTGAGTGAGCGGCTCTGTGGTTCTGAGTTACCGGTTGGGCTTAAATCACGACAATATGACAGTCAAATTTTGCAGCCACAGAGACGTGCATTGTGTGCACAACAATTTCTACTAATACACAATTCCTAAATATATTTAGAAGCCATTTACTTTGTTAAGACTGCAATTCATTCTGCAGTGGCTCAAAAGCAAACCCTCCTTTTTGGATCAGCTCACATTAGAAGTCTGGCTACAGTTTTTTAATACTTTCTAATTTAAGAAAAAATTATGCTCAATTGCAATGAGAACTCAAGAACTGCAGCAATAGAGCCTTTCTCCTTTGTTTTTCTGCCTATTACTTCCTTTCACCCAAGTGTTGCTAAAAGAACTTCAGCACTGAAAAATCTGCTTTGATCTGAAGAACTGTGGAGAGTCTTAACTCTGTACCCTGATACTTGTTAGCATTTATTTGCCTCAGTACTTCTTTACAGGCCTTTCCATATTCAATTAAAAACAGACATTTGCACTGATGAAGTATGAAGATATATAAAAAAGAATTACCTGTGATAAGTGTATAATCAGTATAATTGTGTAACCATAATTTTATATAAGTATATTTAATATCTCTGATATCTATCAACCTTGGTTATTGCATAAGCTGGACAGTATATAACAAATGCAGACAGAAAATGCATTATCTCTATCGCAGACTGGTGAGATGTGAGGAAAGTTGCTTAACCCAAATTATTCTCATTAGGCTGTTATTTTTGTGTTCCTAGCTTTCTGGAAGAGCAAATATGAAACCCTTCCCACCTGCAGCTAATGTCAATAGAAGTCTTCTCAAAATATGGTGACTATAGTGTAGTGATCTGGGGTATTCAGGGAGCTGGTCTTTCATAACATTCCCATGCTATAGCTCCTAATCTATTAAGAGAAAAATCACTGTCCCCACTAGGGGGGTGTGAGAATTCAATAACATTTCTAAAGCACTCAGGTATTTTACAGGTATACACTTCTGAACAGCAAATGAAACAAATTAGTACTGATGTCTTCAGAATCAGGTTTGAAGAGCACACAGTGTATAAGACACAGATATATAGTGAGCTGCATGGAATTACATATTGGCTGAAAAGCTCCCATTTCATGCACTGATCAAAGGGAAAGTATTATAAGATCATGTGATTTCAGCCTGTATCACAATGCAGAAGCAGAAAATGCAAAGGTTACTTTAATTATATCAGTTTGGAAGTGTCTGTCTTTGCAGCCTTAGTGTTTTCAATAAAATTTTTGATTTGATAAACTGGATCAGTGGTATACAAGTAGTTCCACAAGAAGAAACCTTTATGAAACATGGTTTCCTCCTCTCTCTAGCATGAGTTTCTCAATTTGTCACATCTTTTTCCTCACTAATTTAAGCCTATCTTATTTACTCAACTGCCTGCTTTCATTACACTTATAGAAAATTAATAACATTATGACCCTTACTTTCAGTGGCTAAAATTGACCAACAGCTTTTAGAATCTATCAGGGAAGGGCAGATTCATACACAGGCTACACAGTTTTATATATATATATATATATATATATATATATGGTTTCTTTAGAAATGGATTTACAAATTCTGATCATGTGGCACCAGAGTTGCTTGACATGCTCTACATTCTCCTTCCTCCCACCATTGTTTTATAACTCTATGGTCAAACTGCATAACTTAATCAGTTTATCCTGAGGATACTAAACCTGAGTTTCTATATGCCAACACAAAGAAGGAAACTTGGCTTCAGTCTATAGGCAGAAACACTGTCATGTGTTCGTTTCTTGGGAATAAACATTATAAGCCATGGTACTGCCACTAACAAAAGTAGTTTGTCAAAGGAGCTCCACAGTAACTTTATTTTTTAGCTTACAAATACGTGAAAGGTGACCTCAAATTAAGTCTGGGAAAAGGCTGTTGATTGCAAACATATTCTCTAGAGCCTTCAGGAAAAGCCAATGAAGCAAAGTTCAGAGTTTCAGAGTTAGATTTTATAAATATCTATGTGTTTATATATACATATATATATGTCATATATATACACACAGACAAAAAGAATTTATTCAAAGACTGGCAAAGCTTGAGCTTTAATATATTCTCCTATAAAAGTTGCAAAAACTTCCAAGTTACTGTTCCCCTAGAGCAAATGCCTTCTGAACATCATTCAGAGGGTGGACAGTGATTTTCTGATTCTGGTCACAGCCCAGGTATCTGGAAAAGTAATTAAGATTTTTAGCTTATTTCAGAGGCAGAGTGTTTCCTCCATCCTAGAGCACACCCTAGGAAGATGTGTGAGCATACAAGACCAGGTAAAACACTGGGCTTCAGATGAACAGAAACAATGTGGAAAAACAAAAGCTAGTTGGAGCTGCAAAAAACACAAACCACATTAGATGAAATAGCCAGTCTTGATGGCAAAAGAAAAGTTATCACAGACATTGTCAAATTAAAGGAATAAAGCTGGGCTTATATTGCATTAATAGAAAAAAAGAAACCACACACAGATCCTAGACTGCCCTTCCTGCCTTCTGGGACAACCTGCACCTGGGCCTGAGCTTGCAAACACTCACAGTGGGGTTGGCTTGGCCATGCTGCAGCAAAGGGAGCAGCCAGCAGCTGAAGATGAATATTGAGAAGTAAGATCTTCACAGTCTCCAGCTCAATACATCAATAGGAAATAGTGTTGAAATAGTACAAAGCCTTAGGAATGTAATCACCTTTGGCAGCATTTAGCCAGAAGCACATGTTTCCATGCTGCTGTGAACTGTCTGTACCTGGAAATTCACACTTCAAAACAGGAAAAAGGTATTGTGCCATCAGATGCTCATCACGTTTATATTAATTTTAATATATCCAGGATTGGCCACAGACTCATTACTTATTTCATGATTTACCAGAATCTGCTTTAGTCTAAGAGACCTAATTCTTCCATTACACATATTACCCATCATTCCGGCAGCATAATTTACAAATTTACATCTCAAACTGGAATAAATTTTGCATACTTTTCATTTTAGCATTCTGACATGTTAAAAAAAAGTCTTAGTTCTAAGTAGTAAATTATCATCAACCTTGGAAAAAAGTCCTGAAGTTAATAATGCTCTTTCCACGCATTGTTGTCTGGAGTTTTGGTGTCTTTTTCCTCTCAGCTCTGTAATGATATATTAGCAAGAGTGTCATAGTGCAGATGAAATTCAAAACAGGACCAACATTCCGAGGTTTAGAAGAACATTTAACACATGACGTGTAACTTGAGTGTTTTCCCAAGGGAACCATGCAACCTTTGTTTACTCTTGGACTTTCTTCCAGAGACAAGTTTCTAATCTTTCTGCATTCAAAGAGCGTGTATTCTACTGTTCAGTTCATTCACTGCACTGACCTACACCAGTGCTAAAACATCCTAGGAAACAACAAAAAATACTGTTAAACAGGGACTTTGAAGCAAAATTGTGGTTCTGATTTTCTGCATTTCTGATATCACAAAAAGAGGGTCTTTACTTAAAATTAACTGAACCATAAATACTGATGTTTCTGGGATGTTACTCTGAAACTTCAGTGAGGTTTTGTTTATTCCTTGTTAATACTGTCTGAGCTGAATGCACTGGAAGCACTTAACCAACAACAGCAACAGACTCCTGGTGTGTTCAGGCAAAAACAAAACAGAGAGGTTGTCAATATACACAAGACAGATTTTTTTTCAACATTTTTTAAGGTATTGGGTTTTGAATTATTTTAAGATAAAACCCTTTTCTAGTTCAGAAAAATATTACTTTTTCTAAACCTAAGCTTTATGAAAATTTATATTTCAGCATTTTTTTATTAATTGAGTACATATGTATAAGAAATACACATAGAAATTAAGCAGTTTTAAAAAAATCTCCAGCTTATATTTTTTATCTCAGTATAGTCAATGAATATATAGAGAGGTGGACAAAATAAATCCATATAGGACTCTGTTAAGTAGTAGAAGTCAGATTCATTCTGGTGTGTGACTCGTTCATATCCAGCACCAGAAAATTCCTGGAAAAATATAATATTTAAACACAGGAATCAGGAGACTCAACCTTTGATGGGGACTTGTCATAGCTGAGTGCCCCCCAGCCTAGCTGCAGCCATCCTTTCCAAAAAGACAGGCTATTTAATGATCAGCTGGGGTATGTGGTAATGGCGTAGCTGCAAGGTAGATGCTTTATATATCTTTATGTTGGCATAGAGGAAAGGGCACCAAAAGGGTGAGAGAAAAGCATTCTGGCAGGGTGATGCCAGTATCTCCTGCATCCCTGCAATGTGCCATTTACATCCACCTAGTGCGCAACGATGCCTCTGAATGAAATCAGGTCTGCACTGTGGATGCCCTATGCACCAGGCAGGGAAAAGGCAGCATAAAGACATTTCCCACAGCCTCCTCCACCCTGGTTAAGCTACAGCCTTTCACAGAGACTGCATCTGTTAAGGAAAGAAAAAAATAAAAGTGTCTTTCTCAAAGCTAGGATTTCCTCCTGATATAAATTTTCCCCGCTGTGCTTGTGTGTAAGAGCGAGTATTTTCTGCTAGTCACTGTATGTCCTTTGGGTGTGAGGCAATGTAATGTCTTCGGGTGAGAGGCTTCAGCAAAAACTCTGGGACTTTTGCAGGGTGCAACATAAGCCCTTTATCAGTGCTGCACAGGTCTGTGTGGTGAAGGAGACAAGAAAGTAAGTTTTGCACTTTCTAAGGTGCAGCCCATAGGAAGACTCTAATTGTACATATATGATGCACCCTGGCTTTGTTAATCCTTTTATTCCTGGTACATCTAGATCTCAGATTTCCTCAACTGCTGCAGACTTTTTAGGGATGGATTTTATAATGCTAATCAGTGATTTCAGAGGAAATACATCTATCCTGTAGCCCATAGCTCTGTATAAAGCATCCCAAGAAATAAGTCAGGGAAACCATCAGCAGTGAAGAGTGCTGCATTTCATGTGCTGCCACAGAAATGCTTTCTGGCTGAGGTCTAATATTAATCTATTTTGACCCTGACATCCAGTAAAACTACAGTGTAGCAAATGCTTGTAAAACATACATATTCAATAGCACGTGCAATAAAGTATTCGGAACTGTTGGTATGAAGAAGTTACACACACACACAAATATCTTTGAAACTCCAGTTAATCAAGGTGTCAAAGTAACTAAAGCAGTTTTACAGATTTTATTGAAAATAAATCACTTTATTATATACTGAAATATATATTATTGTTTCCCCATAGAGTTTTACTATCTAGTTGCCTGCATTTACTTTTTAAATAGAGTATCTCCTGCCCTCTTTAGTCCAGTTTTTATAACTACATTTAGAAAGGAAATTCAACATTAAAGCATCTTTACTCTGCCTTCTCCTGTTGCCCTATGCAAATAGGCCATTATTAGCCATTTTCTGGCGCAAGTAGCTGAGAGGAAACAAAAGAGGAAATGATATAATGGCTCCAGAGCCACATGCTTCCTTTCTGCCCAGCTGTTTGCGGGATGACCTTACGGGCACTGAACCTCAAAAGATTTACACCTTTGTCTCCTCATTTTTCAGACTGAAGCTTCCATGCAGGAATACATAAAACTTCACAGAACTCAGCTGGGAGAAGGTTAAAATGAGTGAAAGGAAATATTTGATTCGATCTAATGGACATCCTAATAGACATTTATAGCCTTCATAGAGAAACTTATCGCTGAACATTTTTAACTCCCATTATTAACTGTTTTTCTTAAGTATGAGATCTGGTTCAGATCTAAGACAGCCAGTGTGCTCTTAGACAGTGCATTTCCTTAAAATTCATGAAGACTTCTATTATTTCATTCTTTGAATAATTTTATCTTTTTTTTTTAGTGCACAGTTTCTAACAGCTTAATGCTATAAACACACAAAAATTCACGTCTATAAAGTATTGCATCTACATGAAAAACTTCTCCATTAGTTTCTCTTCAAAATTTCTCCCTAAAAGTCTAATATATAATAGAGTCCATGTGTATAAAAAAAAAGCTTTTGACATTTTGGCTTGCTTTCTAAACTGATAGATTTCATATTGATAAATGTAAATTCAATGGCAGTTCTCTTGGGAGTAGATTTTTGCACCTCAAAACTAGTTTAAAGTTGAAACATAGTATTTAAAATGGATTTTACATATTAAAAATTGCATCTATACTCAGGACTTTTATACATTTTTCCAGTGGACAGACATTACGAATATAATATATTGATATCCTAGGTCATGTAAGTAGTTGTTTTATCCATATACTGTATCTTAAATGACTAAAACCAAAATTGTTATACCTAAATAAGCATAAAGGTATTTCTTAAACTCCACCCACAAAATTCAATGACATTTTTTGGTTAACAGAATGATAAGGACCTGTCTGGGACTCTCCATATTCTACTGGTTCCCCAGTAGGGCAGCCTGCAGGGGTAATGCAAGTTATTAAAAAGGGTAACCTGCAGCATCTTCGCTTATGTAATGAATTCATAGTCGCTGAATCTAGTATCCAAGTTCAACCCTGGGCACTTCTAGGTTGTGTGACATGTTTTAACACTGATCTTTATAGACCTTTGCGTATGTAAACCCCAATGACTTTTAACGCAAAACTCAAACTCTGTGGTACCTATAGCAAAGAATTTTATCTTCACCATCTAAACTTTAAGCCACAAAGATGCCAAAAAAATCTCAATTTCACTGAGGTCTAAAGAGGTATTTCACTGCCCTTATTATTCATTATCAGGAATCTCACAGATAATTTTGACCACAGAAATAAAATATACCACATTCTTAAGTAACACGCACTTGCTATCTTTCCAGCTGATCAGCTCTGATAGCACATCAGATTCAAAGCGTTTTGTCCAGCTACTACATTAATTTTCAAAATAAAAAATGTGAGTGTGCCTTCCACACTTAAAAAAAAATGCATGTAATTAAAAGCTAATTAGTATTCTTTTTTTACTAGTCAGAAAATTGAGAGAAATGCACACAGACATACATGGTGTTAGATATTAAGCCAAAAGATGTCTCCAGAAACCAGCCATTCATCTTTTGCCTTTTTTTTTTATCATCAACATCTTGTCACTTGAAATATAGACATCACTAAATCAAACCCACTTACCTTTTCACATCATTTTAGAATTGCTCAGATTAAATAAGAGCTCTGTACAGCTTTTCAAATCTCAGCTATGTTTTCAAACCACCAGGGAGGGCTAGTTCTTCCTGCTCAGACAATTACTGAATTGTTGCCAATGTGAGTGTTCCTTATATCAATCTCATTATTATTAAGTAGTTTAAATCACCTATGGATCTCATTACCATCACTTTGAAAAAAGGTCACAAGGTAGCATCTGCAATTTACTTAAAACTTATCATTAAAAGTAACACATTTTTAAAGATTTAGGCTGCTTTCTTTTATTTCTGATGTTAGCAAATGGAACTCTTAGCAGCCTTAGAAGCCTACTTGTTTCTGTTTCATTGTCAGTTTCCATTCTTTGTTAACTTTGGAAGTAACGGGGACATCACCATCCATCCTTTGTTTTCCTAGTGGAATTTCTGAGGTTACTGGGTGGTTCACATTGTAAAAGAAAGCTAGGTCAAATCACTAAAGATGAAGTCCTTATTGAAAAGTTAATTAGTCAGTGAAAATGTATGAGCATTAAGGAAAAAAAAAGTACAGGCAGTTTTAGCAGGACTTTCTCTTAGCAGCTGCTCTGTTTTCATCATTTCATCCTGTGAAAGTATCGCTTTAGCAATTTTCCATCCATAATAATAGCCTAAGAAGGTAAGAGTTTTTTAATCTGAATAGGAAGTATAAAAATTCCCTTCCTTTTTTAATGTTTTTTGAGGAAAAAGACTGTCAGAACTTGTTTATAAATTACAATTAAACACAAAAGAGAACAATGCTTACTGTCCATCTCCCACTTGCGTTTAAATAGATCACTCCACAAAATATTATGCAGTTGGTTTGATATTTTTAGAGGAAAAGATTTCTGCCCAGTAATATAGAAATAAAATAACTAATATCAATTCCTTCCTCTGAGAAAATAATACAAAAAACATATATTTAAAATTCAATTGAGAAAGAAACAAATTTTTTACCCAAGGCCTTGAAGCTTTTATTTATTTATTTATTTTATTCCTGGTCTGTACAGCTTTATGCTGTATTTTGGATGAGAATTTAATACAAGATGCTGCAAAAAGTAGCAACTTCAAGTAGAGACTGAGACTTATAAGACAAATATGCAAGGGCAAAACATACAAGACAAATGGAACAACACTTCATGAGTTCAGAAAATGATTGTTCTGGATAACTATATACACTTAGATATTTTCATTCCTGTCTCTCATTAATTCCTCTTACTTCTGAAACGTTATCAAGTGCAATTCCTGTCTAAATAGTAGGTAAGATCATCCAGGCTTTTAGGCACAAATCTGCTATAATTCAGCTGTGCAAATCAGGCATAAAAAACCCACAAAAATAATCCCTATAAATATTTTCAATTGTTGCCATTGAAAACAGCATTTAAAGAGAATTTAACATTTCTTCACTTGCTGTGAAGGAAAGGTGCATTTTTTTATGCATCTCTCAGAATTAATGCAATGCACATTTGCATCAGGTTATTCCACCTGAAGACTTGCAAAGTATTAGTTCAGTTTCTACATCTTATAATGACTCAAAACCTTCTTGCCTTGGACAAGCAAATGCCTGAAACAGTTCAAATCAAAAAATAAAAACTACAAATACTTTTATGAAACAACAGATTTTTCTGTTTCAAAAATGTATTCACCAAAAATATGAGATGTTATTGCATAGACACAAGCATTTCATTAACAAACCATTTATATATCTTTCTATTTATACTTATACAACTCTATACATAACAGCTCATAAATGTAGGTCTCATAGCAGAAACATACATAAGTATACAACACACACACTATATATGAATGCATATTAATATTTGTAATAGAAATCATATCTTTATATCTTCCAAAGAGTCCTTTGTAATTTTCTTGCCTTTTAAATTCATCTATTCTTGAACACAGTTTGTCTTTGAAATATGGCAGTATAATGCATTATTGAAGTACTGTACTGCTTCCTTTTTGAGACTGTACATAAAATCAGCCACGTTCAACAAATTTCCATTTTACTTAGTTCTTTTCATAATTATTCCTCACTTCTATCACAATCCTGTCCTCAAGAGCTCTGGTTATGCCACTAAAATTAACCACATACTACAGGTTATGCCTCAAAGGGACTTGCCATCAAGAGAAACCTGAGTTAAAGGAAGAAATCCTTTACATTTTCTATGATTTATATGAGTAATATATGAAACAGGTTGCAAAATTAAGCACAAGATAGATGAACTGGTTTTGAAAAAAAGTTTCTTATTTCACCAGATATGTCAGAAACTTTTGATTTATTTCTTAATGTACAGATTTTGAAACCTATGGGGAATAACATATCAATGATTTAAAACCTTAAAAGCCTTAAAACTTCTGGCTTAAATTGATATAATTTTGTTCAAGAAAGGGTTAAATATAACAAGCAGAAGAAAAGAAATTAACTAAAGTAAGGCCCTTGCGATATAATGACACTTGCTCTATGCTCTTACAGAGAAAAACACGATGATAAAACACCACAAAGAGGAGTGTTATGAATTTTATTAATGACTAGAAGACAGTGTGCAAAACATCAAAGGTCTGTGGAAAAGATTAATGACCCCGTGTGAGACTGTTTAATTACCTCCAGCTAATTAGATTCTTGACCAAATTTTTAATATCTGCATTCCTTCTAAAGCCTAATTGAGATTCCACATTATTTATCAATCTTTCAAAAAGCCCTTAGTGCGCTGCTTTTTTAGTTTCTTTTTCCCTTTGCACTTTGACTCCATTTATGGTCAATTATTAAATAAATAGCAAAGTAACTGTTCTCTCCAAACTGTATATGTGGAACACTTTATGCCTGTTTATTTTGACTAGGAGACTATCATTGGCATCTTTTATACATAATGAAGCACTCTAACTAATAAACTGACTGACTTCACTGTAAACAACGTTGATAATATTTTTGTTATCTGGGCTGCGCTCAGGAACTCCTCATGTGGTTTCTGTAAATTAGCCTTTGCTATTGTCAGTTAATCCTTATTTCGGTTTACCTTGGTCCAGTCCCAGGACCAGAGCAGAGTGTTATCACGCAAGCTGAAGAAGACAGCCCTTGCCGTTTGATTATTTTCCACTGTTTGTTTAGAAGTACTTTAGTGCTATAAACCACCGCTATTAAACAACTTGCCTTATTATAAGGAAATTGATGTCTGAAGACAAGGGGGCCATGCAATAATTACTTTTTCCTGTATCCTTTCAGATCTCATTCTATCCCCAGCAAGGCACTGGCATGAAAAGAGACACTGATGTGTACAGCAAAACTAAAGACGGAACCTGATTTAGTGTTTTCTGCAGAACGTTTACCATTTCAGTTTTGAGTGTAGGAAATGGAGAAAAGTCAAACATTTCAAGGTGTGTGATGGGGAACACATTTTTAGGTGAAGTTTTCTAAAATACACGCTTCCCAGTTCAGAAGAGGCAGAACCACAGTTTCTTTCTTTGGTTTAGCTATGAAAAAGTGCATTTGCTTTGAAAATATTTTTGTCATTTTTGATATAAACCAGAAAACTAAAGTGTGTACATGTGCAATTATACATTTATTATGCACGTGTAAAATGAAACACTTTGGGGAAAATTCTGTGTAATTTCATATAGATTTTTTCAATTTTTCCACTAGAATTTAGCTCATAAAATCATACCACACATTCAGACATAAATGAGATAGCTTAGAAAAAGCAAAAAGAATATTCTCTATGAAATTTTATCAGGGTTTATGTTATTTGTAAAAGGCATTGTTGGCTCTACTCTTACTAAAATACATAGGATTTTTTTCAGTGAGGTAGACATGAGTGTTTGTATGCACAGGCAGACATTGAAAATCTCTACTACATGATGATACATGCAACTGTAATACATGTAGAAGGCACAGGGTTTTGTTGGAGGGATCACTTTTTTCATTATCATGTTTGTAGCAAGCTTTGTCCAATGGGATAGGAACATCTATGCAGTATCACAAAACATGTAATTTAATAATATAAAATGTATATGTCAAAATAGCAAAGAATATAGATCAATACAAAAGCATAATGAACCAGGCATTAAAGAGATAGATAATACATTGCGCTTAATTTCTTGAGAGTGATGAGAATATTTGGTTACTTAATAAATCACTCACAGGAATATTGTGAACTTATTTGGAGCAATGAACTAATTTGGGATGCAGCAGTCAGAGCTACTTGATATTTCCTCTTCAATAAAAAGTTTAAAGTGCTTAAAATCTATGTATCCAGTAATTTATTTGGTGCTTCATTTGGTGGAGGAGTGCTTCAAACACATTCCAGATTTTATCCTTAGAGCTATGGATAATAACAATATAAAGTGTATTGTATTAGTGCACCATAATTGAAAGTTATGATTTACATTAGGCACTTGGTAACAAAAGAATTAGAAAAAAAAGGCCTTGTTTAATGGAGTACCCACATTTTGCAAAACTAAGGTTACATTTCACAGTTTCCTGTGGGTAAGGAACTGATACTTCCTATGTCTCGCCCTCCAGACCGCCCTTATTTCTCTCACCCAGCTGTTAGGTTCAGCAGGGTCAATGATTTCTATTACAGACTGTACATACCTGTCTGAGAGTCTCTCTGCGTGCCTTTTACCTCTGGTCTACGATGCCAGCCCAAAATGCATGGCAAGTGACTGATGCTCCTCGGTTTCCAGACCATAATGGATATTGGTCAAGCTGGTAATGGGATTAATTCAAATGGCAATTCAGATCTGGTTTAATCAAATGCTGCATGGATGTGCTATAGATCAAGCATTTAAGTCTAGTGTTAGAGCCCCTGTCAACCCAAGGAGACTCTCCTTTAGTCCATGTGGGCATCTTTTGCCCTTCTACCACCAGGCACACTCCAGCCCCAGGGATGTTCCTTCTCCCACCTGCCACAAGCACAGGCTCCTCCAGGGAAAGTTGACGCATCTTACACCACACTCTGGCAAGCTGAGAAATTTCCAATTTCTCCATTTCTTTCCAACTGTATGGATGCTGACAACGGTACAAGAATAATAATAAAATTAAAAAAAAAAACAACACAAACCACACAACTAAAAGAACCCAAACAAAACAAAACAAAAAATATAACAAAAAACAACCAAAACCCCCCAATCAAAAAGAGGAAAAAACAAAATACAACCACAGCCAAAAAACAAACCAAAACAAACAAAAAAAGCACCAAAAAACCAACCCAAACCAACAAACCAAAGAAAGCAAACAAAAAACTTTGTTCAGCTTGTCCCAGTAAGAGAAAACCTGTGATGAGGAAGAAAATCTGAACAGCTGAATAGCACCCAGAATACACAGGGAGGGCATGAGACAGCACAATCATTTACTTACTTTAAAAAATATGTATTTATTTATTATCTTACTCTGGTATCCTGTGAGAGACTCAGTCATGAGCTTGCTTCTTTCTAAATCACTCTGCTCTTTCACTTAGGAAAGACAGGCAGGGACTTGTCAATAACCTGCTTTCCCCCATGGGAGGGATGGTCAGCCTGTAAGATGCACAGACAAAAGTAGAATTTCTGCATTTTCAGTAATATTTATTTTCAATATTTTCTCGGAGAGTCTTTATTCCATCTTGTACAGGGTATTTAAAATAAGAGAATAATGGAAGCCAAATAAATATATTGAAAGACTATAGTAAGACAAAATTTATTTGGATTCTCAGCTCGTAGCATTTTAAAATTATTTGCTTTGTCCTAATCAGGTATATTAACATTTGCCTTTACACCAATATGTTTTTGTATATCCAGAACTCATTCATAATTTTATATCTTGATACACTGAGCCTGCCCAAAACCAAGATCACTTCTAACTTTAAGTGCTTCTAAAAATTTGAAGTGCTCTATTAATTTTAAATTGCTTTACATCATGTCTGCTTAGAATCCTGACTTCTTTTTCACACAAAAACCCCTAAATTATAAAACCCACATCTGTAACATAACAGCTACCCAGATTTTTTTGTTTTCAAACATCAACTTTCTCTCCTTTACCTATATCTCCAAAAGAAAGAAATGCCGTGGGAGAAAAATAATAGAACAACCCATCACACGTTTTATTGCAAGCCTCCCTCTACTGAAAACCTTTTAGGTATGTCACAAGACTAAATATATTTTATGTCTACCAATCGGTAGCACATAGTCCAGCACATTAACCTGTTGACCTTAATAAATTATGATTTCCTGGGAAGAACAGTATCACTAGAAGACTGACACACCACCAAATGGGCACTGAGGGATACTCCCCAGGATTTTTACAAGACAACTTCTGATCTGAGACTTCTGTCTTGCAGGCAGTTCTTTTGAAAATGCAAACAAAAATGTTTTGAAAGCCTTTGGTGTTTTTAGAAATCTGACTTTATCCTCAGCAATGAGAACAAATGGCACCATTTCCAGCTGAGCCCTTGTCAAATCATCTGTGGAACAACAAAGGCACGGTGCAACATCAGCACGACCTTCCCCATGGTGGACCTTTGACAACAGAAATCTTTGCTGCAGCACTACACACTCCTTGTCTGCTGCGAGGTCGTGCAGAGACGTCTCTCTGCTTCCCTTTGCTCACATCCGTATGTCCACAGAGCAATACTCTTACCTGACCCTTAGAGGTCTTGTGCAATCCAGTCCTGGCTAGTGATTGCAGGCTATCTCCTACCACCTCTGTTTTCTCTTTGATGTTTTTAAATGGATGTTGTTAAAAGGAACTTGTTGAGTGAAAGACAAGAAGCGTTCTATTTACTGGAAAGATAGGACTGACTCAATATAGCGGTATGCATGAACAACCAGGCTGATTTTTAGGAAAGGTTTTTGAACTGAAGGCCGATCGTTTCTTCCACTTGCATAGCAACTCAAGCACTAACAAGTGGGTTCACTGTCAAGGTCATTTTACTTGTGCTACTGTATCTGAAGTACATTATATTAATCTATCAAGGGGTCACTGATCCTTTAGTGAGTGACCATAAATATACACAAATACAAAAAAAAAACCCACCCCAACATGCTCTGAATATCCCATGTATCAAGCACTTTTGGATGCATATATATTTGCTACTTTGCCATGCAGATATAAAACCATCTGAGTGATGTGATGAAGCAGTAACCCTTCCCAGCTATCACACTTTATCATGGGAGTAAATTGGGAGGTACTGATTATTTACACATAGTCTATCACAATAAACTGCTCTTGGGATATTTTCCAAGTAGCAAATTCAAGCAAAGTTTCTTGACTTTAAATTACAGTTCAGTCTATACATACACTCTGCTCTTCAGAGCATTTTTCTACTACTGGAGGAGCCAGGCTCCTGCTGGGGACATGGACTTTTGGTCTTGAGGGGTAGGTCACCTATCACCTATCCTCCAGCTCACAGAGGAGTCACCCCCCTGCCTTGAACAAATTCCAGTTTCTTTACTGATCCGGTTGGATCTCATATTCTTCCCTATACTGTTTTATGCAGTCTAGAGCTGAGATAATCCCAATTGCATCTGTATGCTTCTCCATAGGAAAGCAGTTTGTTATAAATGCAAACAAAACTCATAACTTGAGAAAGGATGTGATTCTTTCTTTTGGTACCTTATGTAATACCTTTTACCCCTTTAAACAATTTCCTTTTTACATTATCATAAATAAATTGTGGTATTGAATGCTTAATCCTATACTACTTGTGCATCCATATAAATTCACAATGATGTCTCTGCTCCCGAAGACTTGTTTGATGCTCTCATTTTTTAGCATTATCACATGAAACTTGCCTTTAACATACTAATCTAAGAGTAGTTAAATGTTTGTTTGCTCTACTTAAAAGACAATTTCTATGGCAAATGCATTGAGGCTTTTGTCTCAAGTGAGATGATTAGCAGTTCATTATTCACTGGATCACAACTTCATACCAAGGTAGAGGCAGCAGCTTTATTCATGCAATGTAACATCTCACAAGTAGTAAGCATTACATCAGGAACAGTGCAACAAATAGACAGCAATAAAACTAGACGATGATCTTGGCTTTCTCTCTGTGAATTACGTCTTCCCCAGCTGAAGAGAAGCCAGCCACAGCCACCCATGCTGTCATCAATGCTGGAGCTCCCTCCTCCAGTGTTTAACAGCCTTTTGCAAGACAGATAAATGCTCTTACCTGCACATGTGATCAAAACATCCCATAATTAATTGTAACTTACAGTAACATTGCATATTTCTTCTTCCTTATCTTTCAAAGTCGTTATGGAAAAGTTATTCTTTGGGAATATTATAGGAAAGTAAGCTTTTGCTCGCAAAAGCAGTGTAATGTGCCCATGAATGCACCTTAGCTATAAAACCTCTGTCACTATTTTAATTTTATCACTCTGCATCAAACTAAAAATTCTCCTTTACTATACCGAAACATAATTGAAACAAAACAGATATAGCTACCTGAACAAACCACCCATCTCTATCCCATCCCCTGGAAAAACTTTCTGCTAACTTAAATGTTCTCAATCAGAGCCCAGGAGAGGAAAAAGTTTCCTGTACAAGCCATTGGTTCAATAAAATATTTGCTGGATGCAAAACTTGCGGTAATATTGGGTTTTGATAAGCAGTTTCCTAATAAAGGGCAATGCATGTTCAACCTTCATAGTAACTGAGATGTGACACAAATAATACAGCAAATAATTACAATGACCTTTTGCTCACCTCAAATTTAAACAAAGGTTAAGCTGCCCTTTAGAGAAGTAAATATTTTCTGTAGTCAAATATGTGTAGACACCTTTAGAAACAAGGATATATTGCCAAACTAAACTAAACCAAACTGAAAATTATTACAATAGAATAATTTCAAAACATAAAGGATGCAGAGCTGCTCAGCAGAAGCAGCAGCCAGACATCCTGGCATCTCAGCCAATCTCTTACCTTACAAAACGCCCAGGCAGATCTCAATATGGTCTCCAAGAACTGTTGCTTGAAATTTCTGTCCAGTCAGAGCAGATAGGAGAGGGAAATATTAAAAATAAGAAAGTGCATAATCTCCTTGCCCCCTTAAGTCTGGTAAACAATTTATAGTCAATTTCATACAACAGAATGAATCCACAGACCTTTAAGTAATTAAGAAACAGACACTGAGGCTTAAAAAATAAACTTAACGGAGTATCTCACATAGTGGCCAGGAAATGGCTCATAGATTTTATTTAGTTCTCGTAGTCCAAAGTTTAGCCGTTAGCTAGATAAGAGCCAGGTGTGTTTTACACATCTAATTTGTTTAGTCTGAAACTAATTCAAACAGCACTTTCTAAGTCTGCAACTGACTGTTAAAACCTAAATCCAGGGTGAATGGGTGTCATATATATTCAAGGTCTCTAAATGAGAAGGATCACCTTTGGGGAAGGAAATTCTCACTTATTTCTGGTGTGCTTGGGTTTGTAGGGGGTGGTCAGGCATCATTCTGTTAACTGTGTTAAGATGAACAGCAAAAAGCCTGTTGCCCAACGCAGCCACTCATACCAAAAGCAAAAGGAAAGCCCACACTGAAGGCCACTTCTGAGGATTTAGGGACAAATTTGCTGACCTGTCCAGTGAATGGACTAGAAATGCACAAAGACGTCTGAGTCTCTATTTTGACACAAGCAAGCATTGAACCAATCTCGACTGCGAGGGGGAGGCGGCTGAGTGTGTGCAGAGGGAGCTGGGAGCCACAGGGAGCTCTTTTGGGAGGAATTCAGGATCTTGTGTGGAAGGACCAGTAGAATAGCAAGTAGAATTGCAACCCTGGACTTTAGCAGGGCAAACTTTGGCCTTTTCAAGCAATTGCTAGGGGAAATCCCATGGGAAAGGCTGCTTGAAGGTAAAGGGGCCCAAGATAGTTGGTTGGCATTCAAGGATTGCTTTTTCCGAGCTCAAGATCAGAGCATCCCGACACGTAGGAAGTCAAGGAAGAGGGCCAGGAGACCTGCGTGACTAAATAGGGAATTGCTGGGCATGCTCAAGTGGAAGGGGAAAGTTTACAGGTCATGGAAGGAGGGGCTGGCCACTTGGGAGGAATATAAGGCTGCTGCTAGAGGATGTAGGAAGGCAGCTAGGAGGACTAAGGCCTCCTTAGAATTAAATCTGGCGAGAGGGGTCAAGGACAGCAGAAAGAGCTTTTTCAAATACATGGCAGACAAAACTAACACCAGAGGCAATGTAGGCCCACTGATGAACGGGATGGGTGCCCTGGTGACAGAAGATAAAGAGATGGCAGAGTTACTGAATGCCTTCTTTGTCTCTGTCTACTCTGCTGCAGGCAGTCCTGAAGAGCCCTGTACCCCTGAGACCTTAGACGAAGTCAGGTCAATGGGGCGGTTTGCCTTAGTCAATGAGGAATGGGTTAGAGACCAGTTGAGCAATCTGGACATCCATAAATCCATGGGTCCAGATGGGATGCACCCGCGGGTGCTGAGGGAACTGGTGGAAGTCATTGCTAGACCACTCTCCATCATCTTTACCAAGTCTTGGGAAACGGGAGAGGAGCCTGAGGACTGGAGGAAAGCAAATGTCACTCCAGTCTTCAAAAAGGGCAAGAAGGAGGACCCGGGTAACTATAGACCGGTCAGCCTCACCTCCATCCCTGGGAAAGTGATGGAACACCTTATCCTTGGTGCCATCTTAAGGCATATCAAGGATAAGAGGGTTATGAGGGGCAGTCAACATGGCTTCACCAAGGGGAAATCATGCTTGACCATCTCTTAGCCTTTTATGAGGAAATAACACGGTGGATGGATGACGGCAGAGTGGTGGATGTGGTCTACCTTGACTTCAGCAAAGCATTTGACACAGTCTCCCACAGCATCCTCACAGCTAAATTGAGGAAGTGTGGACTGGATGATCAGGTAGTGAGGTGGACTGCGAACTGGCTGAAGGAGAGAAGCCAGAGTTGTAGCCTATGAGGCGGAGTCTAGTTGGAGGCCTGTAACTAGTGGAGTGCCTCAAGGGTCAGTACTGGGACCGGTATTATTAAATATATTCATCAACGATTTAAATGAGGGAATTGAGTGTACTACCAGCAAGTTTGCTGATGACACTAAGCTGGGAGGAGTGGCTGACACGCCAGAAGGCTGTGCTGCCATCCAGCGAGACCTGGACAGGCTGAAGAGTTGGTCAGGGAATAACTTGATGAAATATAACAAGGGAAAGTGTAGAGTCCTGCATCTGGGCAGGAACAACCCCAGGTTCCAGTATAGGTTGGGGAACGACCTGTTAGAGAGCAGTGTAGGGGAGAGGGACCTGGGGGTCCTAGTGGACGACAGGATGACCATGAGCCAACACTGTGCCCTTGTGGCCAAGAAGGCCAATGGCATCCTGGGGTGTATTAGAAGGGGGGTGGTTAGTAGGTCGAGAGAGGTCCTCCTTCCCCTCTACGCTGCCCTGGTGAGACCGCATCTGGAATATTGTGTCCAGTTCTGGGACCCTCAGTTCAAGAAGGACAGGGAGCTGCTGGAAAGAGTCCAGCGCAGGGCAACAAAGATGATTAAGGGAGTGGAGCATCTCCCTTATGAGGAAAGACTGAAGGAGCTGGGTCTCTATAGTTTGGAGAAGACTGAGGGGTGATGTTATTAGTGTATATAAATATATAAAAGGGGAGTGTCACGAGGATGGAGCCAGGCTCTACTCAGTGGCAAACAATGATAGGATGAGGGGTAACGGGTACAAACTGGAACACAAGAGGTTCCACTTAAACTTGAGAAGAAACTTCTTCTCAGTGAGGGTGACAGAACACTGGAACAGGCTGCCCAGGGAGGTTGTGGAGTCTCCTTCCCTGGAGACATTCAAAACTCGCCTGGACACATTCCTGTGTAACCTTATCTGGGTGTTCCTGCTCCGGCAGGGGGATTGGACTAGATGATCTTTTGAGGTCCCTTCCAATCTCTAGCATACTGTGATACTGTGTGAGATTCTGTCACATCTGGGGACACACAGGGGTGGGGGTCCATGACTGCAGATCTGCAGTATCACATTTGCAGGCATAGGTAGAGGCTTTATAAAGCATGCATAAAGTTAAGATCTTTGATTCTTAATGTTTTGACCTTCAATCACTTCTGACAATAAGAAGATTATAAAACAAAAATTTGTTTTAGAATCACTTTAAACATGAAAAACAACAGGGCAATTTATGGCAGTACCATTCATAATGTTCTAATACAGGGCAAATCATAAGGAAACAGACATAATATCCATCATTACCATTATAGTGTTGAATAACCTGACTTTCAGACTCTGAGACTTCCAATCCTCTTGGTATAGGCAACATTCAACTTTAACTGTACTCTCATTTTGACAAGTATTAATGATGCCCTACTCTGTTTGATCTACTAAAAAAGATAGTCAATGAATTTACACCCTGTTACTTATTCATGAACAAGTTGTGCCCCTGAATTTTAACATACTATGCCTTAAACTATTAGCTGTATATCTGCTTTATGTGATGCTCCTACATAAGCTGGCAGTCCATCAATTTAGTGTCCATACATTTCTTTGAAAGCTGTATTATAATTAGAGCTTAGGTTAATACTATTCAGTAACCATAAAACAGACATAAAATAATTATAACTCATTTAGTGAAATTAGAAGAAGAGCAATTATTAGACTCCCATTGTGAAGCTTTGCTGTGAGGGACAGATAATCTATCTGCAAGATGTACTTTAAGAACACCATTTTGAAAGAAATAAACTAGATAAATTACTGTTTTGTTTTGGTTTAAGAAAACTTAGACCAATAAATGCAAGTTCAACAAACAGAAAGGATGTGTGTAAGGGAAGTGAAAGTTCTACTGCAAGAAAAGAGATTAAAATACTTATATGATGTTTTCCTAACATTACCTCTCAGGATGTTGTGAAGATAGTTTTGTTAATATATACAAGGCATAAAATAGAGCAATGCAGGCACAGGCTTATAAACTTTTACAATTAAACATGAGGATGTGCACAGTTTGATCAGGAGGCAGTGGACTCACTGATACTGATGTTTGCTCCAGCACGCTTCAAGCACAGGATTTCTCGTAGCATTAATGAAGTTGTTATATATCAGGAAACCTGGTTTTGAAATTGTCTGTTGTTCTCCAAGCTCCTGGTATGCTGAGATATCCAGTTATATGGGAAGAAATTACTTATAGCTGGGAACACACCTCCTTGGCTGAAATACATTTTAGGACTATGTTGAGCTGACAATTTACTCATTTTTTCCTTCTTGGATTGCAGACCAGGATAGTAATCTGTCTGATGAATGAGCAACTAAAATAATATCTCATCCTGATGGACTACTGCTGAGCTACACTTTGCACAGATACAAAGCCCCCAATATCTGTACATTCAAGCCTTACAAGGACAGAACATCATTCAGATAAGAGAAGGGTTTTTTTTCCCCAAAATAGAGGATCTTTTCATGTCTGAATTATTACTTATTTTTTAGTTCTTTGTTCACATGGGTCTTTCTTTTTTGCACACTTTAAGTAAAAGAAATCAACATATTTGTCAATCTATGCCCCTCATAAGGAAGTGTGACGTTGTTCACTGCAGGAGAGATCTAGGTTTTTACCATAAGTTTCTTTAAGTGTTCCCACGAGAGAAAAAGGAGGACCTTCAAGAAAATGTTCCACATGGTACTTGGAGCCCAGCCCAAGAACAGGAGAGCCCCAGGTCTCAGGGAAATCAGTGGGTTCATGGTAATGTGTAAAACACATCATTATAGCACAACTAAAAAGAACAGAGCATAGAAAGACCACTAGTGCTAACTGCTGTCATTAAAAACTGTACTGAATTAAATACCAAGTGACTTTAAAGTGTTACTAATTTTAAAAAATCAAATATTACAAAATGAAACAAAAATTTATCAAACTATTAAATTGTTTATTTCTTTGTAATAATTTCTCTAGAATGCTTTTGAACTTCCAAGGAATCCTATAAATTCCTCCCTACTTAATTTCTAGCAATGCTAGAAATGAATCACAACTAAAGTCAATCTATTTTGTGTTAACACAAAAAAAATAAAAAAAAAAAAAGAAAAGAAAAAGCACAAAGGACTTTTTTTTTTTTTGTGCATGTGTGATTCCATTAAGATTTTTCTGTGTTTGTGTAAAACCTTATTTATTTGTTTACAGTGAAACATAATTTCTCATTAAATGAACCCTAGGAAACGGAAGTCTGATGAGGAAAAATTCATCACTACCAACATTTGTAAAAGTGGAAAGGGTTGTGCTATGTTTCCTGTTTAAATAGTGTAAATGGACTGTTTTAACTGTAGAAACAGAGGAATGACCTTACTTCATCACTAATTTTACTTTCTAAGTGACTAGTAAATTCTCCTATGCTTCCTGTTAAACAAAGCAAAAGACAAGTTCAGAGAGCTGATACCTCTGACAGTTGTGAAAGACAGGAAAAAATGAATGACATTCTCCAGAGAATATTTTTCTGTCACTTAAGCAGTTTACATATTTCTCTATTTTTACCGTATTTTTCTTTTTCTGATCACCAGGGATCGTATGTGAGTTTAGGGTCATTAGGGCTATGTCTAGTGCCAGACAGATTCTGCTGCAGTCAGATTTTTACGATGACAGCACGAGATTTTTGGAATGCACTGGTGAGTTGTGTGACCATTGTTAGACTGTCATTAAAAAGAAAAAAAAAATATATCTTCCCTTTCTTTGACTGAAAACAAGACTTTGACTTTCTTTTGAAAAATATAGCAAGATTTCTTAGAAAAGATGAAAAAAGTAGCTACTAAGTTTAATAATTAGCATTCAAAACCATATTGCAACTGATTTTTTCCACTTCCTTCAAGAGAGTGAGGGCAGATAAGATATTTTTCATGTTAAGAGATGGAGAACAATAATTGGGAAAACACAAAATAAAAAAGGAAAATTAAGAATTTGACCTTTTTATTTAATTCATTCTTTCCTTCTGTCTCCCTGCCTTTCTTTTCAACGTTTCAGTCTGTTCTCACCATCCTTGGGGAACACTGCTTGAACCTGCATTTGTGAATTATAAGCTTTCTGTACTGTACATAACAGTTGTTAAGGATCAACTGATTAAATATTTTATAGAAGATTTAGAGGACTTATTCAAATTTTTACAACTCCATGTGTTTTTTTAAATATTGTAATGCTTTCATCCAATATGTTTTCTGCCTCCCAGCTGTAAAACAATACCTATTGTCTTTGGGGGAGGGAATTTATTTTTATACAATTTTATTATAATTTTTTTTTTCATGTTGCTAACAGTATCTTCTAGGACAGAATAAAAAAAGCATTCTTCATTCTTTTCTCACTCACTTAGGTCAGTGAATTACAATACTACAAACATTAGGTGTCACAATATACACTGAACAACCTAGAAAGACACAGGTTATGTGATTCATGAGTTCACTAGGTTTTGTTGGTTTGGCAAGACCCCTCACATCCTTTCTTACAAATATACTGTGTATTTTTTAATGAGAGAATAAAGGGCTCACATAAAATATGTCAGGCTCAAAAGACTTCTTTGTATGGGCACTGGTATTGTTGTTCATGTCATTTTGCATAAAAACACTAGGGACAACAGACACAGTCCAAATTTTCTGCAGCTTTTAGTGACAGTATTTTCTTTAGGGGTGAGTATGGATCCCTTTAGCTTACAATAACTCAAAAAGTTACAGAGCAAAAGCTGGCAATTGACCTAACCAAAGTGATAAATAATTTTAACACAAGTGAATTAGCTTGGGGAGATGTTCTGAGCAATTTAGTCTTCATTTTCTAATGGCCCTAAAAGGAAAATCTTTCCTTCAAGAAGTTCAGAAGTATTTTCCTGTGCATTTTATGGATCTAAAATTCCAGGTGGTAGTTTTCAGTAGTGATTTTTAGATCTTTACTCCTTCCACTGATCTAGCTAAGACTGCTGAAGTCTTTTATCCCATTATACTCCTACCATTGCTTCAGCTATACAAAGAATGTACTTATTTACAGCAATGGATGTGTATCACTACCACCATCACTGGCATTTTTTAGTGAGAGAATCCTGAAGTACATGCTCTGGCTTCGTTCAGTACATGTTTGGTAAGAATTCGGGATTCAAAGCAGGGAACAAGCAGCACCATATTCTCCCTAGATATTCTGCTACAAACATTGAGATGATTGCTGCAAAAAGGAGCAAATGAGGTTTCACACAAGGTTTCGCATATGCCTGCCAGCAAGACAAACCCACTGCACTAGGAGCTCACATGGAAAAAATCATCTCTAGATGGAAACTAATGCTCCAGTCCTTAGACCTAGGTATTGTTCACATTTGGTATCGTATTCTCTTCCCTTGTTTTTTTCTCTTATCATTGTTGTCATTGGTCATATTATCATGTGTACAACAGTTAATATAATGTGAACTACAATGATTATAATTTTAGTTAAAATCATGCAATGTAATATAATCAAGCTGTAATAACTTTAATAACAAAAATTATGCTTAAGGTCCTAAGAAGAAGCAAACATGCTGTTTTGGTTAAAGTAAAATGTATACTTAACTGTTGATTTCACTGTACAATCTAAATACTATTGAAGAGTAACAGTTTACCTCACATGAACTAACCAGGCAGGACAGATTTAAGTTTCTCTATCCTGTTATCTCTGTGAGCCAAGCTAAAGTAAATAAATTCATGTTTGCCACAGTGTGCATATGTAAGCATACACTGAAGAGCCACTGGTGCCCAGTTAACCTGTGTCTAAGATGTAAATCAGGAAGGCTTTTCTATGTGGCTTAATAGACCCTTCTTAATTAGTACTGGGGCATCTTCATTTCACTATAAACAGAAGAGTGGTTAATTAAAATATGATCAAATACATGATTGGATCTGGCATACTGTGAGACACCACACCTCTGACTGGGTAGTGCTTGTAGCTATGAACTACCAACTGAATTTACCTCTTACTTTGACTTGGAAAAGAGAACCTCCTAAGGAGCAGACTGAAACAGGAAGCATTCAGTTAGGGCGTAGAAGACTGACATTCACTCTCAAACCTGAACGACAGCAGGTCTCCTGCAGTTTTTAGGTAAGAGCCTCTTCCCTCCGGACTGTCTTTGTGCCACATATTCCGTCTGATACCTGGAAAGGTTTCCAGAAAATTCTTTGAAACTGGTAGCAATTAATACTTTGCCCTCTAATAAAATAAAAGTCTATACACAAATGATATCCAATAAGCTCTACAAAGTTTCCCCAGGAAGACAACGGGAGTTGTACAAGCATTGTACATAGAATCATAGAAAGGTATGGGTTGGATATAAGGGAAGAACTTGGATCTGATAAGTGCTAGCAGTTAGACTTCTATGCCTGTCTATTTTTTACTCTACACTCAACTTCCTGCAGATAACAATCCAGAAGGTACCACAGAAGAGAGAAATAATAGTAAATCATACAGAGCTGCAACTAAAAAGGGCAGGAGAATTTTTGCCATATTAGTTTACTAATACCTGTGAATCTTACCAACCCTGCGTAAAACATTTCATGCCAGGATCCCTTAATTCTTTCTGTGATGCTCTGCAACCTCCAGAATATTACTGCAGTACTTCTCCCAGCACTCACACAAAATTCCTGTTACAGAAATAAATTACAAAAAGAAATTCTTAATTTTTTAGCTGATAATATTGTAAGCACCTGCTGTACCTTTCAGAGAAAAGCAACAAAAGCTGTTTTCTTAAACAATTTTTCTTAAGCAATTTTCTTTTGCAACAAATTTCTTCTGTATCTAATATCACAAATAATTTCCAACGCACAACCTTTTATTAACATGCTTTCCCTAATATCTTTACACTGTTAGGAATTCAGCAGCATTTAAACTTTTTGACTGTTACATTTCCATGTGTATTTTAAATAAGGTTAATACAAGACTCTTACCTGAAAGAAAAATGTGAAAACCTCAATATACATACCCCTGAGGCTTTGATTCAAAGTATCCCACTCTGCTACAGAGATTTTCACAACAGATTTGGTGGGTTTGAGCCTTCAGCTCCCTTGAGGTATGTAAAAGAACACATCCTGTAAGATGTACATCAATTTGACACAAACCAACTGCTACCAGGAACAGATAAAGCTGCCTTGAGGTTGGAAGTGTATTCACAATCCCAATCATCTTTTTGATGGCTCCATTACTGCTTATTTATAAAGTATTTGCCACATATTTACAAAGGAGTTATGTGATTATAGGGATCCTGAAATAGGAAGCACTGCCAAATTATATAGCTATAAAAGTGAAATGAGAATCCAAACTAAGGTCAGGATGTCTGTGTCTAAATATAACAAATACTACTTAGGAATGGACAACAAAAGTGTTTTCACAGGCAAAGGCATTGCCTGCCCCTTTTCTACTAGACAAATCACTCTTGCATTTCCCCTCTTCAAAACTAATCTATTGTGGCTGGCATTAAACTGAGCTCATTGTTATGTCTTGTAGTTACTGTATTTACAGTGTCAAACTTATATTAACTAGCTTATTAGACACAGCTTAGAGTGTACTTCAACTTCAAATTTATTCACAATTTTCCTTGACTTTATCTGGAACGCTTGGTCCAATTCATATTATGTCTTACCTTTTGGCTGCTAACATTGATAGCACCTCTTTTTATTGGGCTCTGGATGTCTACTGATGTTTTATGCATAATGATGCTCAAGTTTAATTGAGCTGTAAGCTTCAGTTTAATTATGAGCCTTCATGATACCTTCAGCACTTTTTCTTCTCTGATTACTGTAACTGGCTCTCTCTAACCCCTTTAAAATCCTTAATCGATTAACCCACTTGTAGACAAGTCATTTTTAGGAGAATGTCTAATTACACTATTGCAATTATCTTAATGCATCCTCAGTATTTACAGGAAAAAAAAAAAAAAAAGCAAAACCAAAAAAGCCAACAAAAACCGAACCTGAGTGAAATGCACTTTGTGGAATATTCTACACATTCACATTCAATAATCTGATTCACACTGCATGTGTCCTGGGCTTGAAATGAATTTATGTGGAGAAAGAGAAGTGACACTCAAAGAAGTCACCTTGTGGGGTAGATTTTTGCACAGTAACTTTCCCACAGATTTTATATCTGTGACTTTTAGATTTACTGAGCTATTCTGCTTCTTCCAGTGTATGAAGCTCTGCTTCTTTCAGTTTCAGAGCCAAAAGAAGTAGTAAGAAATGAAAAAAATCATAGTAGATACATATAGATACATAAATTACATTTAACACTATCTATTTACATGTGTCTCTAATGTAATCTTTTTTTTTTTTAAAATAAATGCAACCATGATTAGTACACACATAAAATATTTTTCCTTGTCATTTTGATCAGGATCCTGGGTGTTATTTGACTATCATACACTATGAACTGCTAGCGGTAAGAAATTTTTCGCATATTTGGATCCATAAACATTTTCTGGGATTGAGTTACAGCATTCAAAACAAAACCCATCCAAAAAGAGACCTGGAGCACTACAGCTATGATTTTCCTAAGATGGCCCTAGGCCAAGTGAAGGCAACAGCTTATTTACTGAAGAGTATATCACTCAGTAAAAAATTATACTTGTTGAGTATGCAGGCAATATTTAATCAATTCTGAATTATCTATTAAAAAAACCACTTTACAATAAATTTCTGAAAAACAAAAAAACAAAGTAAATTAAGTAGAAAGCACTGCCACCTAAGTCTTTTTAGATCCAAATACATTTACTGATAATGAAACTGAGATTCTTAGTTAGTTAACATGTCTTAAAATGCTTCCTGAAAGTTTGAATATAAGGATCGAAATAAGTTAATTACATATTATTAAAAAACCCCAAAGAGACAGCTGAACTTAAAATTCTTTTGGCAAATCTTTTTGTTCATTTTTCTTATTCAAAAGTATCTAAGGAATTTTGTAAATTTTATAGCTATGTGCCTAGTAATTAAACCTTAAAATAAAGAAGATGTCACACTAAGAAAACATAAGCAGCCTAATAAATGTGTGTATGAGAGGGAAAGAGGAGGGAGCTGTATATTGTCTGTTTTTGTTCAGTTAGACTTGAAAATCAAATAAGGTCTAAGCTCTCTATTTTTCTATGTCTTAATGTTGTTTGTGTTAATAATGCACTGTGATTTATATTGGCAAATGCATTGTGAACTTGCAAAAAAAAAAAAAAAATCCCTTTTAAAAATTAGAAGGGAAAGGTTCAGCATTAATACTGACTTTTCTCTCTTTAGTTCCAATTTCCTTACTTCTCGTTGTATAAGCATAACCTTAATGATACACAAGTTGCATGCATGAAATAGTACTTTATATAGTATATTGCTTTCCTCTTCAAGATTCGTCACTTGTTCCCTAATTTATATACTTGTTTTCTGCAACAGGGATCTTGATGGGTTTTGATTTTTTTTTTTTTCATTTCTTCACTTGATAGCCATTTAATTATCTGCATGTTTGGTTAAATTCCTGAATTTGGGATCAAATAAATTTCTTGCATATAAATGAACATATCAAGTACAAGGAACATATCAATTCCAAATCAGTGATTTGTCTTCTTGCATTATAGGGTACTTTCTCTAAAGGCATCACTTTACATTATGCACTTCACCAAGTGCAAAACTGAGCTTGCAGTTCTTGAGACTGCTAAAATTTTCTTCTATGCCTATTCAAATAGCATGATTTGCTGAAATAATCCTTGTGGAGGACAACTGTGGTTGCCTAAGGAAATGCAGCATGCAAAATTTTACAGCTTATCAGCAAGTCATAATTATGTTTTTCTCTTTATTATAGAAATGGGCTGATAGATTTCCTTGTCTCTTTCTGCTCCTGTTTTCGCATTTAAGCTTTCCACAACCTCAACACTGTAATTCAAAGTACTGACCAAATGTGCCCAGAATGTATTCATGTTTTCATAAGAAATATATTTAAAATATTTAAAATCTCTACAACCCTTCTTATTCAGCAATCTCATTTTATATTAGGGAAAGAGATATCATTCCTTATTTATAAAATAAATGCTCCTTTCTTTTTTTTTTTTTTTTATTCCTTCAGAACATTATATATGACTTTCCCTAATGTATTTACAGTGTTTGTATTATAATGCAACTCTTTAGGCAGGAGGCTTATTTTTGTTTCTTCCAGATCCATGATGCAGAACACTAAATCTTATTTTGGGATGATGCGGACTGAGTTTTGGTAACGCTTAAACTGAGCCCAAACCGAGAAGAGCGAGAACAGTGCGCTCACAGCTCTCAAAAGCAGAAGCACTTTTCTGCCAAAAACATTCACAGCTGCCTTCTCATTTCCTGGGAAAGTCAAGGTGTTCCCCTGGACCTACTTTACAAATTTGTGATTATGCAAGTATTCTGGTCTTCCTTTGTAATATATGCAGATCAATTCAGCCTTGTTAGTATTACCCCATCCTCATTCCTGCAGGCTCGTGCCAGCCTCATCTGTGAGGGTCGGCAGCTCTTAGCAGCTAAATATGCCAGCATTCACAGCTGCTCTCACTTTGCGTGTCTCTCTCTGCAGTGAGGTTGTCCTTGTTTAGTGCTGTCTGCTGCTCACTGGATACCTACGCCCATGCATACCAAATGCTGGGCAAAGAGGGACATCAGCAGTTGTCTTTTCTTCTGCATGCTCATTGCTCTTTGGTATGCCAAAGAATTTGCCTTACTTACTGGAATCATTCTTAATACTGACAAAAAGTGATTACCCCATTGTGCCAGTAATGCTATTGCACCCTCCATGAATGCTGTTTGTCAAAGGTTGTACTTTTGTCACTTTTGCATTGACTGTACTCCAAAGTCTAGACCTCAAGTAGCCAATATAATCGTCATTCTGTAAACATTCTGGATTTTAGTACTTAAAGCACCAGCTCAGACAACACATAAAGAAGAACTACCAGCTGAATATTGCAACTTTCAGCACATGAAATAGCAGCATTTAGGTACAGAAATGTTAACGTAGCTCACTTTAACCACTTGCAGGTTAACAAATTATTCTCACGCCTTTTGGTCTAGCCCAGGTCTTACCTTGCTGTACAGGTAGTTTACTTCCATGATTATTCCATCTTTGGAAGAATCAGACAGGAAAATATTCATCATCATTTATCTGCTATTTTGATGTCACAAACCTGGAAAGTGTTTTAAAAAAGGTTTCTGAAATTTTTTGATGATATTTCTTCTTGAAGAGACTTACTAAGCTAAATCCTTCTTAGTTAACCCAGTAAAGATTAAACTGTACCTTGACAAGAAGGAAAATAAAAAGTTCAGTCACTATTACAGAAAATGTCATATATAGAGTCATAGAATCATAGAATAGTTAGGGTTGGAAAGGACCTTAAGATCATCTAGTTCCAACCCCCCTGCCATGGGCAGGGACACCTTACGCTAAATCATATCACCCAAGGCCTCGTCCAACCTGGCCTTGAACACTGCTCCAAAATACTTGCAGATGCAACTACAGACACTCAAATCTAGACTAGAAACACAGATCTCAGTTAATCACAGGAGCAATTCATATGGATCACCTTCAATCAAGACTTTTAAATTGGCTCACAATTTTTCTGTAAGAGATTATGCTCTAGCTCAGCAGAAGATAGATACATGTATAGTGTAGAAGTGGCTGAGCTCCAAAACTTGTATGTTACAGAAAATCAGCCTAGATATTTTCACATTAATATTTTACCAGAACTGTGGGGTTTGACTGGGAACACAATGAATGAAAGAAATGTATATATGAATGTATGAATGAATGAAGAATGAAATCAACTACCAATAATTCATAACTTTGATGGAATATGAGTCACTGTATCTAAAACCTGGAGAAAAATAAGATCAATAACTGGTTCACTATGTGTTTATCTGACTTGCTAATAGAGCCCACATTTATCAAAAATTATTTTTCTTCTGGACAGTAACTGAATCTGATGTGTTTACTCTTTTCACTTTCAACGCATTAGGAAGTGGAACACCTTTCTCATTTGGCCAACACCAAAAAGCGAGATTCAGTTACCAAACCCAGGGTTTTAATTCTTGCTTTATTCAGTGTGTTTTATAATATACTCTTCTAAGCTTCAGGAAAGATCCTAGTGACCTGTTGGAGCATTTATGTCAAAAGGTTGATGCTGATGGCACCAAAGACCAATATGGCAAATAATTTAAAACCTAAAAGCTGAAACACTAACCTATTACAATGAACATTTATTGGTCAAACACAATAGCAGAGTCAACAAGAGAAACAGAACAGTCCGTCTACAACTGCTCTGCGTGGTACTCTACGTCTTGATATCTGTATCCATAGACAATAGGAAACTGGTCATACCAGCAAAGAACAGAATTGAATTCTACCTTCTAATATTGTGACTGAAACTGACTATTATATTTTCTTCTCAGCTGAAAGTATTTGCACATTGCATGATTTCAACCACACTGCTCTACCTCCAATTATGAAGTACCTTCCTGCAATCTGCTTTGTTACTTCCTGAGCCCCAGAGCAGTTCTTTTTCTGTGAATGTTTCTCGTGGCTTGTAGGAAGCACAGACCTTTAAATATGAAGGGTGTGAATGTTGTATCAGACCCAAGTAAAATTAAATAATATTTCTCCATTTTAGTATCAAAGCTGTGAAAACTGGTAACTTGGCAAAAACCCAATACATTTGCATATGTTTTGGGTCAATAAGGATTATTACTGCACCCTATCTAACATGCTAATGGTGTAGCCAAAAACATTTTAGTCAAGACTAGATTTTCCTAAGCAATATATGCACTCCATAATTTCAAACAAATAATATTTACTTAAAAACTCATGGGGAAAATATATTTCATGGGGAAAAGGCTGCTGAATTTAGGTAGCATAACAAAATACCATGTTTTAACTGGCATTCTACAATTATTAAGACAATACCTTTTATAACTTTTAATAATACGTTTCACTTCTGGTTTATACAACAAACCTCTCAATCACCTGATACTGAAATCACCCTCAAAATTTATTTCCTACTATCAGGCATATGAAACGGTTTGTTATTTATAGGATAAATGTTATTATTGTAGGGTTTTCCGTGGATGTTTACTGGCAACTACTGACTAACTGACTTTGGAAAAACAAAATTACTGTGACTTTTTCTAAGACAATAAACCAAGAAATTCACAGCCTTTATAAAGAAAACAATTCTTCCAAATACTACCACCTCGAATTATTCACTGAAATGGTTCAAGTTGCATATATTAAGTTTGGTCTGAGAAATACTACTATTTTCTGTTTGGTTATTCATATATATTAGGCAAGTACTGTCACATTTTTCTGGTCATTTAGTATTTTGGTTGTTGAAACAACAGTCTTAAACAGGTCATTAGAGCTGAGCCTTTATGACTCCTGTCATCTCTCAGACCAAAGTACCTAAGAACCACAGATGAAAAGGTTTAGGGAACAGATCCTGAAAAAAATAACTGTTAAACTACAAAGTCCAGACTACAGATTATTTACACTGTAAATAAAATTAATAGATAAAACCAAATATATTAAATTTTACCAAATTAACATCTGAATTAATGTAATGAGAATTTTTAAAAAGATTACTCAATTCACAGAGGCGAAGATTGAAATTTCTTTGGGCCAACCTGCAAAAGGCGTGGAACTACACTGAACTTTCTGTTATAAACATTTCACTCATCAGTTAAAAACTAGTGTTAAATGTGTACAACTCTTCTGAATTCTGATTGCTGTAGTTTATATTTAGAGATTTTAAGAACACTCTTGATCTCCAAAACTAAACCTAATAATTTGTTTCATCAGTTAGGGGTTCCAGCTTCAAAGGCTGAACTTCCAAACAAGGCTCAATTTTTGATTACCATCTACAAAGAGACAGAGGAGTTCCATGACTGTGTTTAGCTTGCATCGCCCTACAATAGTAACTAGTAACTCCTGCTAAATACAAGTAACCCTACAATAAAAAACAGTCTGCAATTTGGCCACCTAGGTTAACTTTTGGTCTCAGACCCTTATATAATGGAAATTTTCACACTACAACAGGTAGAGCCAGTACCAGCTGGTACACTGAAACCACTGTTTTCCATACTGGCCGTATTTTGGTCCCAACCATGGATACTGTTATGGTATGAATGTCATTAATAATTCTTAAGATCATTAAATTCATTGTCATACTGCTTGCCACCAGTTTACTCTTCAAATTCTGGAAAGCTAAATATAAACATAAATCGATCATACACTGACGTGATTTTTTTTTTCATTCTACAGGTCACTATTATAGAAGCAGACTGCCAACTAATGAAGTTGTGACCTTATGAGCAGAGCTCCAGCTAAAGCAGGATTCTATATTTGGAAATTGAAAGCTTTAGTGTCTAACATTGTATAGACTGCTCAACACTTGTCAAATTCTTTTCTAAATCAATGTAGACCAACATAAAGCAGATGGCTAATAATACTGAGAAGCAAGTCATTAGTTCTATTCATTTCACCTTATGAAAGCTATTACTTTTCTTCATGGTAAAAGAATATCTGAAAACAGCAGAATTTTCACGAAATACACCATAAAGCTATAAAGCCAACAAATTCACCACTTATTCACTACTTTCTTTATGTCATTATCTTACTTTGGCTGCACCATTTTAAACTGACAAATATCTAATATCTTTTCATTTTCTGTTAGAAAATGATGAAGTCTCTTTCCATTGTGTCTACTGCAGTGCGCATGTTGACTCATAATATGAACTTTCTGGATTAGAAAACTGGCAATTTTTTACAAAGTGAAAAAAATTTGAAATTCTCTGCTTTGGAAAATGACAAGTTTTGCCACCGAGGCTAGTGACAGAAATCTTAAATTGTGTCTAATGCAAATAGGAAAAGCATCTTGGAAAAAAAAAATAAAAGTCACATTTGGGTACATTTACCTTGTTAGTTCCAATGGCACAGAGAAGTACGATGTCTAATCTTTCACTATGCATGAGCTTCATAAACTGCCTGAGGGACTGGCAGAAAGGGACAGAAAAAAACAGCAGTGACAACCATTTTCACATAAGAACACAGCTGGAAGGAAAGACAGTAATGATGCCCTCCTTATGCATAGTATTTCTGTGTTTGGAGCACTTGGGAACAAGTTTATTGCTTCTCTGGAGACTATGCACAAAGTCAAGCTACAGATTAAGTTGGGAAGGGGTTGTCTACTCTTCCAAATGAACTATGGACCTCTCCCCCTTGCAAATGAAGAAATGTGGATAAAGAAAAAGTAAACTGACAGTGCAAGAAGTAGAGTACACAAGAGGAAGTCAAGCTTTGCATCTTAAGGGTGAGAGCACTCAATGTGGCAGGGTGGGTAAAGGGTTTTTTCTGTACTATTATTGATGTATTGATAACAGTACTGTTATCAATGTATTCTGTTATCAATGGTTTCACTCTGGTGACTGAGCAACAGAGAACTACCAAAATCATACTCTAGGAGGCACATCCTCAGTACTCTGACACAAGATGCATTCAAGCATTGTAAACCCTAGCAGGTCAAATCTTGTTTGTCTTGCAGGAAGTCAAGAGATACCAATAACATAGTGCTATCCCTTCTTTACCTCAAAAAAATTAAAAGTATATGCAGTCTGTCAGGTTCACCTGAGTTCTCTTTTATGCAGTGTACCATTTCAAAATGCTAGTAATTATTTTTTTTTAAATTGAAATTGAAAAGGGAAACTTCAAGCTAAAACTATGAAAACAGGAATGTGAAGATCAGGCTCTTATTCTAGTTGTCACCTACGAAGCTCCTGTGGGCTATAGCAAAAGGTGCTGAAACCATACCCTGAGCCCTTTATTTCAGGAAACTGTAGGATTTTGGAGGCAGGATGGCAACAGAAGTCATATTCATTCTGAATGAGTTCATTCTAGTGGTACAGTGTGGTATGGTATTGTCCCCAGCAGCAGGTGCTTCTCCCAGCAAGTCCACTGCCATCACATTGTACCACTTTTTCATTGCCTAATCTAGGAGAGATGGAAGCCCTCATAAAATTGGACTCTACAGGTAGGATGGAAACTATCCCTCAGTCATTAATTACATACCTCAGATAACTGGTTCTATTTCAAGCCTCCCAGTGGATATTCTTGTGGTACCTCAGGTTACAATTTTACTTAAATATTTTTTTTCTGATGACTCTAACAGTCTTCATTAATCATTTGGATGCATTTGACATCAACACAATAGAAATACTAGGTTGACCTTAATATAAGTCATTAATGCCTATGAATAGAACTTCCAAGATTTGCTGAGATCATTCTTTAATTTTTGCATGTTTGTTTCATCTCATGTAACTATTATTGGTTTTGAAAGCAAAGCTGGTCACTGCATTTTGCACTGAGTAAACAGAAGTCTATCTGCTGTTTCAAAATGCTAGAGATTTCTTTCTCCCCCCCAAAAAAAAAACCACAACACTACCAAACTTAATATTTTTTAATAAAAAACAGTTTCTTCTGATCTTTATATGATAATAAACTTTCCTAATATTTTCCATTGAAGATTAATACACTTCTCTAGAAAGTTATATCTAATTTATGTGACTTTAAGGGTCATGCTTTAATAACAATGATGAAACACGATTATTACTTCCTAATGCTGAAATTACAGTTTTTACATTGTAAATTTTTCCTGCTATGCGCCCTGTGGCACTAACATTTTTATCACTCCATGTGTTTCTAGTTTTAAAACCTTTACCCCTGCTGTTTGAAAAATATTTCTCATTTTCGTCCCCTATGGAGTACAGAAATCCCTAAAGGCAAACCATTAGTGATCTTTCTGCCTTTTCCCAAACACTTATTATGATCACCAGTGTTGCTTCCACTGCCTCATTGGCTTTTGGTAAAGTATGCAAATGAAATGTTCAAAACACACACTTTTTGCAACTGTGCAAGTTCATACTGATTTATAAAATGGGAAGGCTATTAAACTGACTGAAAATGTCAGCAAGATTTATGCATGGGTGACAAATTGTATTGGAAATGTTCATTTTTAACATGCTGGCCTGGGTTCCTTCTCTTTTTAAAAAAGTATTGTATGTGATACATTTGCTTTAAGGCCATTTGCCCCTCCCATCTCCCCATTTGTTTTAAATATACACTGACAGTGACTTTTTGACCAGGAAAATAAACAAAACTATTCACATCGATTGTTTTTTATCATGGAAAGCAGAAATTGTTTTTCTTCTTACTTGTGTTTTTCCAGGAAGCTATTTAAGGAATTACTTTCACCTTTGTGTTGCAATGAAACACTTGTGGACCAAACAGCTACCTTCCTGGAAAAAAATACACTATCTGAAACAGCACAATTCTCCAGATACTGATATACTCAAGTCCTGTCTCTGGGTATGCACACATGAGAATTCTCCTTTTGAGAATGCAAGGCTTGTATTTCAAGTCAGAAACTGCCCTGACACATGTAGGACTTGATCTTTGAAGCAATGCTCATTCTCAAGCAAAAATTCCATATCCAAATATCATAAAGACCATTAAAATGCAAACATGTGCCATGTGCAAATATTATAGCTGTTAAATTTGCCAAATACATATGAAGCATTTGTGGAATCGTGTGAAAACTAGTAAAGAAACTCTATTTTATAATTGTATGATAAAGAAATATATTATAAAGCAATGAAAGCACTATAGTACATTTCACAATAGTAAGGAAATGATGGAGAAATTTATGAGGGTTCATTTCAATTTCAGCACCAAAGGCAAAGAACCTTGTCACTGATGTTAAAGAGAAAAGGTTTAGGCCCATAATCACACATCATATTATCAACATATGTAAAGGCAAAAATGTTGTAAAGAAAGAAAATCAACAAACTATTGAATGCCTTGAAACACTCATACATCATCTCAGCTGCATAATGAGAAATACAGGTCTGATAGCAACATAAGTATAATTTCTGTCAACATGTACAATATTATGTGAGGTTCTTTAAATAGTTTAAAACATAGCATGTTCTATGATACTAATGTTATGGAAAAGAAGCTGTGCTTTTGTGATTACTTTCTTCTATTCTTGTGTATTCATTTTGGTGTAAATCCCACTCATACAAAAGCTTAAACCAAGCAGTGTTTGGGTTTATACAGCAACACCAGTGTGCAAGGTTTCATGTCACCAGTCTGTGGGATCAGCCGCCTAAGCCGTGTGCTCAAGGTATTTAAGTACCTACTGACCACAGATATAGTATTTCAACCGTATTTAGCAGCACACAAATTCAAATGAGGCTTGTCATTATCTTGTCCTTACTTCTTGGGGTTTGCTGATTTTTTCCTGATTAGTTTTTTTGTTTTGTTTTTTTTTTAAATTCTTAACCAGTACACAAGTGTGCTTACGCAGTTCAGTACATGAGATAGATAGCAGATCATTTGCGTACCCACAGCAACTACAGATGCAGTCCTCCTTCACCTCAAGTTCAAAATGCTTTAAAAATTATTATATAATCCTTTGTGTTGAAAAATTCAATACTGAGAACTTAATGCTACTTTTTATATTCAGATCAGTCAGTACCAGTACCATTATTGCTCTGATTTTCCTAATTAGTTCATTAAGTTGCATAATAATTGGTTTACTGCCACCAACTTTTTATTATGCTAGAACTGTGAAAATTAAATTGATTTAGGGCCTTATTCTGATCTAGTATGCTTACTCACTCACATATCCTGGTGCTTGTTTCAGGCTTTTTTTCCTCCTCATCTCTCAAAATCTGCATATTTTTCCCTAGTTTCACTTAAAATGCAGCCCATATTCCAGTTTTATATAGGTGGGCTTCAGATGTGCATTTTACAAAAATAAACAAATAACCAAAGCATTGCCAATGGAAAACATCTGCCTCTCACCTTAGGAGGTCAAGATAAAACTCAGTGTGTGAAATACAACTTACGAATTTGAATTTATTTCTATTGTGTTAATGACATATATCAATGCCTTGACATACAAGTATCTGGCATTATAATAATGGGGTACCATCCTAAAAGAGATGGCTCGTTGCCAAAACATCCAGACAAAAACATGATGGACTATATGGAAAGGAATAGGGCAACTATCTGTTGCTAACCTGTCTGAGTAGCATGATTTATGGTAGCAGTACAACAGAGATGGCAGCAGGTAAAACTCAGTACATTTCTCTCTGGAAGGCAGGAGGAACTACATAGTTGCAAAGTGTCCATTCAATGCAGATGCCTGGTGCATCTGTAAAGTTGCATATTTGCTTACAACTTGGGGCAGTTACTGGTTGGAGGCACTTCTGCACACTTGCAACACCAAAGTTTGAACAAGAACACCCGCCATTTCCTCCTGTGGCAAAAATAAAGTGATGTCCACACCTTGTAGTCCCCAGTGGTCTAATCCATAAGCCCAACACCAAGCTGTAGTGGTAAAATGAATAAAACTGAAATGAAAAACAGCAGGTAGAGGCTGTTTTCATGAGTTTTTGATACTCTTGGCCTGCTTCTTTATTTTTGGCTGTCAACTTTGTGGCTTTTGGAAATGGAACTACACAGACACTATGCAAATTGAATATTCCCTCCAACAGAAGCAAGGAACTGACCTTTGTGCAATTGTTTTAAAAGTTAAAAGTTTATTGAGATTGCAAACAGTTTAAAATGTTATTGGGAATGGAATATGGTGCATTATATTCTCATGTTTACCAGATGGCTGCCTTAGACAGATTCCATCAGTTATGCCGTTAACACTTCCAAATGAAGAGACACCAGTTTAGAGATGGCTAAGACCTTTCAGTCCTCCCTGCCAGAAACACCTTTTCTCTCCTGGGTTCCAATACACAATCATTGCATTTATTGCTTTGGACCATCAAATTCCAAAACTGTTATGCCAGCTGACTGTTGTCTACTCTCAAAGCCTCTCTCAGATGACAAAACACTCGAGTCATGAGAAATTTAGTTAAAACCTTCTGAAGACACAGTTGACAGATTCTGACTGTTCTTAAAACATCTAGATGACTGTGTCTTTGGAGTACAATCAGAGAACCACTGTCAATCCCATTTAATATACTCATAACAAACCTGAAGTACAACATTCAAGAGAAAGGGATTTGTCTACTGATACTGTGCTACACAACAAGTTCTGGAATTTCTCTTTATGCTGAGGTATTCATCTTACTATATTAATACTATCATTTTCTGGAAAAAGGCTATTGAGTCAAGAGCCAGTTCTGACCATGTAATATTTCACTTACATTACTCCATTTTCCCTGTTGTCCCAGAATAAGGCCTCATTTGATGAACATTTTTTCTTGCTGATGTAAATATTTTCAAACACTGCAATAAAAATTTCATTACAACAGTGATTGAGATGTTTTGGGTAGTTTTGCTAAAAAGAAATGATATGCACATTTTTCAAATATACACTTGAAGGGAATGATGTGAAGTTAGTGCTACAATAAAAATGTAAATAATATTCATTATAGTTCATAGATTTACTGATATCATCTTTATTGACTCGATAATATTGAAAAACGTAAAAATAAATATAAAATTATTTTGGAAATACATCAGTACACCTTATTTTATCATTATAAAATAATAATGGAAAATTTCTTTAGGAAAAAAATGACATTTACAATATATGAACTTGCTTATGTTTTCCACAAGTGTGATGTTACATAAAATTAATGCATATAATTAATGTTCCTCTGTTTATGAGCAGCATTGCTTTATTCTTACTGCATACAATGTCTCAGTGCCAAGATATAATATAGACCCATTGGATCCAATTTCCCTACAATATCACAACATTTTTATGGTTTCTTGTAACCATCTAAATGGTACTACTTGAATGATGCTTGTCAATGAATCTTGTAGCTTAATTGCAAGATGTCGTAAGTGTTTCATGACCTGTTTCTGAAGTTAAGCAACATTTATATCTCACTTGAGCAAATATAACTTTTAGGATTGAAATGCAGTATTTGATGAGTTATATACTGGACATCTGACAGATGTCAGATATGATTTGGTTTTCCGTATGCCTGATCAAGTGAAAAAATAATCTCTGATCAGGTTTCAAGAATATAATACAGAGACTTAAGGAGCTGTAGTGCCAAATGAGAAGCGTCATGACTATACAGCAAAAAGTCCTAATCCGGTAAAATATCATTCTGCCACTTGAAAACGGTTCAAATGTGGCAAGGGGTCATAGAATCATAGAATCATAGAATGGTTAGGGTTGGAAAGGACCTTAAGATCATCTAGTTTCAACCCCCTTGCCATGGGCAGGGACACCTCACACTAAATCACATCACCCAAGGCCTCATCCAACCTGGTCTTGAACACTGCCAGGGATGGAGCATTCACAACCTCCCTGGGCAACCTATTCCAGTGCCTCACCACCCTAACAGGAAAGAAATTCCTCCTTATATCCAATCTAAACTTCCCTTGTCCTTTCACTACAGTCCCTAATAAAAAGTCCCTCCCCAGGATCCCTAAGGCCCCCTTCAGATACTGGAAGGCTGCTATGAAGTCTCCACGTAGCCTTCTCTTCTCCAGGCTGAACAGCCCCAACTTCCTCAGCCTGTCTTCATACGGGAGGTGCTCCAGGCCCCTGATCATCCTCGTGGCCCTTCTCTGGACTTGTTCCAACAGTTCCATGTCCTTCTTATGTTGAGGACACCAGAACTGCACACAATACTCCAGGTGAGGTCTCACAAGAGCAGAGTCAAGGGGCAGGATCACCTCCTTCAACCTGCTGGTCACACTCCTTTTGATGCAGCCCAGGATACGGTTGGCTTTCTGGGCTGCAAGCGCACACTGAAGCTGGCTCATGTTCGTTTTCTCATCAACCAACACCCCCAAGTCCTTCTCCGCAGGGCTGCTCTGAATCTCTTCTCTGCCCAACCTGTAGCTGTGCCTGGGATTGCTCCGACCCACGTGTAGGACCTTGTACTTGGCACGGTTAAACTTCATGAGGTTGGCATCAGCCCACCTCACAAGCATGTCAAGGTCCCTCTGAATGGCATTCCTTCCCTCCAGCGTATCAACCAAACCACACAGCTTGGTGTCATCAGCAAACTTGCTGAGGGTGCACTCAATCCCTCTGTCCATGTCAGCGATGAAGATGTTGAACAAGACTGGTCCCAACACCGATCCCTGAGGGACACCTCTCATTACTGGTCTCCCGCTGGACATTGAGCCATTGACCACAACTCTTTGCATGCAGCCATCCAGCCAGTTCTTTATCCACTGAGTGGTCCATCCATCAAATTGATGTCCCTCCAATTTAGAGGCAAGGATGTCATGTGGGACAGTGTCGAATGCTTTACACAAGTCTAGGTCGATGACATCAACTGCTTTACCCCTGTCCCTCAGTTCTGTAGCCCCATCATAGAAGGCCACCTAATTGGTCAGGCAGGATTTCCCCTTAGTGAAGCCATGCTGGCTGTCACCAAGCACCTTGTTGTTTTTCATGTGCCTTAGCACGCCATCTAGGAGAATCTGCTCCAAGATTTTGCCAGGCACAGAGGTGAGACTGACAGGTCTGTAATTCCCCGGGTCATCCATTTTCCCCTTCTTGAAAATGGGAGTTATATTTCCCTTTTTCCAGTCATTGGGAACTTCACCTGACTGACATGATTTTTCAAATATGATGGCCAGCAGCTTTGCAACTTCATTCGCCAGCTCCTTCAGGACCCGCAGATGGATCTCATCAGGACCCATGGACTTGTGCACATTCAGATTTTTAAGATGGTCTCGAACCAGATCCTCTCCTACAGTGGGTGCAAGGTCTTTATTCTCACAGTCCCTGCGTCTGCCTTCCAAGACTTGGTCAGAGCCTTTGCCAGTGAAGACTGAGGCAAAGAAGTCATTCAGAACCTCAGCCTTCTCCAAATCCTGTGTAGCCAGTTCTTCCGAGAGCTTCCTGAGGGGGCCTACATTCTCCCTAGCCTGTTTTTTATTTGCTATGTACCTGTAGAATCCCTTCCTGTTATCCTTAATACCCCTAGCCAAGTTTAATTCTAACTGGGCCTTAGCTTTCCTAACCTGGTCCCTAGCTTCCCGGACAACATCCCTGTACTCTTCCTAGGCCACCTGTCCTTGCTTCCACTTATTATAAGACTCTTTTTTCATTGGAATTTTCCTCAGGAGCTCCTTATCCATCCAAGGAGGTCTCCTGGCCCTCCTGCTGCATTTCCTACTAATTGGGATGCAACACTCCTGAGCTTGTAGCAGGTGATCCTTCAATATCAACCAAGAGTCTTGGGCTCCCCTGCCCTCTAGGGCTGTATCCCATGGAACCTTACTAAGCAGGTTCCTGAAGAGGCCAAAGTCTGCTCTTTTGAAGTCCAGGGCCATGAGCTTGCTGCACGCTCTTCTCACTGTCCTGAGGATCTCAAATTCGACCATCTCGTGATCGCTGCATCCAAGGCTGCCCTGGAGCATCACATTTCCAACGAGCCCTCCCCTGTTGGTGAGCATGAGGTCAAGCATGGCACCTCTCTTTGTTGGCTCCTCTATTACTTGCAGAAGGAAGTTGTCTTCCACACAATCGAGGAACCTCCTGGATTTCTTGTGCCAGGCCATACCGTCCTTCCAACAGATGTCAGGGTGGTTGAAGTCACCCATGAGAACAAGGGCCTGTGAGCCTGAGTTTTTTCCTACCTGTCTATGGAGTGCTTCATCCACAGGGTCTCCTTGATCAGGCGGCCTGTAACAGATACCCACAGTAATGTCTCCCATAGCTATATTCCCTTTAACCCTGACCCACAAACTCTCTGTGGACTGCTCACCTGTCCCCAGACAGAGTTCCATACTCTCCAGCCTATCCCTAACATAAAGGGCAACTTCCACTCCCCGCCTGCCAGGCCTGTCTTTTCCAAAGAGCCTGTAACCTTCCATTCCAACACTCCAGTCATAGAAGCCATCCCACCATGTTTCAGTGATGCCTATTATATCATACCCCCGTAGACGTGCACAAATCTCTAATACCTCTTGTTTGTTCCCCATGCTACGGGCATTTGTATAGAGGCATCTGAGCCGAGCTCCAAATGAAGCCGGCTCATTGGCTGGAGTGGCTGGGATATCTCTACATTGCTCCGAGCATTTATTATAGGTGCTGGCAACTGACTGGGAGTGTTGGAATGGAATGATGCCCCCCTCCCCCAGCACAACTAGTCTGGCAAGCCTCCTACCAAAACTGCTCTTTCCCTGCTTTAGACCAGCTCCACCAGCCCCCAGTAGACCTGGCCTACAAACTTGGGTCCCGTGTTCAAGAAACCCAAACCCCTGACTATGACAGCACCCTTTTAACCATTTATTAACCTGTTCAATCCTCCTAGCTTTTTTTAGGTCCTCCCCTATATCCTGGAGAATTGATGAAAAGACTATCTGAGCTCCAGAGCCCCTAACCATCTCCCCCAGGGCTCTGTAGTCCTTCTTTATGTTCCCCAGGCTACCACTATCTATATCACTAGCACCCACATGTATCACCAGAAGTGGATAATAGCCCCTTAACAAATTTTGTACTAGACCAGGCACCATCAGCCTTCCTCCAACCAGCATAAAACCAACAGAAATTTCTCTGAACTATACAGCTTACAAGGATTCAATAATGTGTAGATGCTGACTGAGAACAAATCAGTATTTCTAGGCAACCTGGCCATGGCCACCTGTAGAACTCCTGGTCACATCTCTGCTCCACAGCCTCCGCTTTCCCAGTCATAACAAAGCAAGTCATGAAACAAAAGCCAGCATTTTGATACTGGCCATGAAAAATCAGAATACTTTTTTTCTGAAGAATTATTTTAAATAAGCTCTGAATATCAAGAATTACACTGTTCCCATCTATAAACTCCATACAGCTGTAACCTTTAACCCAGCCCTGTAATCAGCTCTGGGTAGAATTGAAGTATGACACCAAATCCTGGGATAAGCATTTTGTTTTTCTACAGTGGATAAACAGGCATCCTTCTCTGTGCATTCCTCACTGGATTTTCAAGCCTTTGCCAAGTATGATTACACAATTCTTAACTAAATATTTGCCAACTGCAGCTGCCATACTAAGCAGTGCTGCTTGAAAATTCCTTCAGCAAAAAAAAAAAATATATTGTTACAGCACTTTTAGCATCTTTTACTTTTATGAAAAAAATCCATTTAGGAGTATTAGATAGCATGTAGAAATGAATAAGAACTTTAAAATATATATCTATCAATAATTGTATATGTAGTGCACTTACTTTAACGAATTGTTGCACAAACTACATAGACAGCATTTTTCCTGTGAAATCATTACACTTAAATGAACTTTTGACAATGTATTAATTACAAGGACATGACCACATTTATTTTGCTGATCCAGTAATTACATGCATTAAAGAAATATTTATTCAGAAACGATGGTTCACTTCAAAACAGACTTTTATTGCCAAATTACATTTCCTGTATACAACTGCTTCTTTGCCATTTATGAGCCTTTTCAAACTTTTACAGAGGGCAGAAAGGGGAACAAAAATGCTTACTAAACTCTGGGCTGACAACTTTCTCTGCACATTTGAAATGATCAGGAGTCTCTTGGTCAGACATAGATCTCAGGCTGCACGGAGAGGTTGGGGCAACTTTGTACACATTTGTCCTATCTGGGTTTTACACTGCTGCTTTATGAGAAAAATGTAAGAAATAGGTTCAATGATTTTCTTTCTAGCTGGCAGTTTTTTTTTTTTCCTCTGGACATGAAATTTATGTGACCCAACATTCTTGTTATTGCAATACTAAAATTATACATTTGACTTTCTAGATATGTATACAGCCCTGATAATAAAGGTTTTCGCTATTGTAGCATGCCTGACCACTCATATGCACAGGTAAAATGGAAAAGTATTTCAGTCTTTGCTCTTGTCACAGAGAGAGATACAGAATTATAGATAAATTGACCATCAGGTTTATTTCTTATAGGACAAGGGGTAACGGTTTTAAACAGGGGAATTTCAGCTTGGATATAAAGAAGTTCTTTACTGTGAGAGTGGTGAGGCACTGGAATGGGTTCCCCAAAGAAGTGATAAATGCTCCATCCCTGGCAGTGTACAAGGCCAGGTTGGACAGAGCCTTGGGCAGCATGGCCTAGTGTGAGGCACCCCTGCCCATAACAGGGGGCTTGGAACTAGATGATCTTAAGGTCCTTTCCAAACCAAACCACTCTATGATTCTAAGATTTTGCAGTTTGTGGTTGTCCTGGGTTCAGCAGTAGCAGTCTTTCTTTTTCTCCTTCTTAGTAGCTGGTGCAGTGCTGTTTTTTTGACTTTCTGCCTGGGAACAGCACTGGTAACACCGATGTTTTTAGTTACTGCTCAAATGTTTAGTCTGACCAAGGACTTTCTGAGTCTCATGCTCTGCCAGGGAGGAGGGGATGCTGGGAAGAAGCAGAGATAAGACACCTGACCCAAACTAGCCAAAGAAGTATTCCATACCACAGCACGTCATGCCCAGGATGTAAATGAGAGTTATGTGGAAGGGCTGACTCACTGCTCAGTTGGGCTGGGTATCGAGGGATGGTATTGTATTCTCTTCCCTTGTTATTTCCCCTATCATTATTATTATTGGTGGTAGCAGTAGTGGGTTTGTGTTATACCTTAGTTACTGGGCTGTTCTTATCTCAACCCGGGGGAGTTACCTTCTTTTGATTCTCTTCCCCGTCCCTCTGGGAGCAGGGTTGGGGAAGAAAGGGGGGGAGGGAGTGAGAGGGCTGTGTGGCTGACTAACAGCCTGGGCTTAAGCCACAACAGTGGTGCAGCCTTTGAGTTTTACTCAACATTAAAACCTGTGAGTGACTCAAATAAAACCCCCAAAGTGTAAAAAACAATAGGTATCATCTCCAAATCTAAATCTAATATTTCATTTTAGCCAGTGTACATAACACTTAAATTTTCATTTAATTTCTTATTTTCTTTTAAGGCCATCTTGTGCTGTTATATTTGATAGCTAGTGAAAAAACCTGAAATATTCTTACTTGTATCACAATCTTTCCATTAAGCAAAGGAGAATACTTTAATGAAAAGAGAGTATTTGTCTAAATAAAAGTGACACATTTCTGTCCTTTTGCCTAAAAGGATGTTTCATAATGCCAGGAAAGGTATTTATGTAGTCCTCTAATAATGACCTGTTCTTGACTATCAGCAAAACCAAAGGTCAGAGTCACATGAGAAAAAAAAAACACTGCATGTTGAAATAACCTAATTCTACTCTATAGTTGTTCTTAGCAGTTGCTATATAGACCTGGCTTTGGATTTTTTTTTTTTTTTTTCTTACTTTCATTTTAAGGAAAACTTGTAATACAAGTGAGGAAAGAATAAAATTTGAAATTGTGAAGGAACAGCTTTAATTATCATAACAACACCAGCCAAAAGAAACAATTTATTATAAAAGAAGGAAAGTCACCCACTATAAGTGTCTTTCACTAAAAATACAAAGGAAAGCACTAAGGGAAACAAGCACTGTGGTACAAATATTCTGTATGGAAAAATGTGGTTTTATATTCATTCATGGTTAAAGTCTCTAGAGCAAAGGGACATTTCCTACCCATGTGAAAAGATTTACTCATGCAACTTGGTGTGCAGAATGTTATTCCAAGGTAATGGCGACTGGTCTACTGTATTTCTACCTTAAATAGTTTAACGAATATTTTTTCTTTGACTGACTGAGAAATCCTTTGAAAAAAAGTGAAATGTATCAAACAGATAGATGGAGGGACTGTACTAAAAGCAAACGAATACTGATATAAGTAATCCTTATTTACTTTCAACTGCTACATTTTGATAAAGTCTGCCACAAAAGCATGGTTACTTCATAATCTCTATAAACCAGTATAGAGGAAAAATATGGGAATTTCTGTTAAAATGTAGACTAATTTAATAATTTGTTTTACTCATTACTAGCATATAAATACATATATATATATTCCACAAAAAAAATCATTAAAATTGTGGGTTATTTGCTAGAGCTGACATTAAAAGAAGTCTCTGGTGGCAAATACATCAAGCTGATCTCAACATTACAAGCTCTTTTTCAAACCAAATTTTAACTTTTATAGTTTTCACGATTTCTGGCAATTGATTTTCATAGCTATCTAAATTCTACTGCTGTTGTCTTATGAATAATCTTAATTTTCTGCATAGCATTTACAACAGCAATGTAAATGCCAAGCTACTACTTCTCTTCATATCCAATCAACAGTTTCTGAAAGAAAAATAATTATTCAAAACACAACTGGCAGAAAGCTAAGAAAACCTCTGGCCAAGGACTTAACTAGCTGATTCTCCTTTGCTATACATGATTAACCTGCAATCCTTTCTAGCAAAAGTGCTGTCTAGACTACATAATCTATATTGCTACCAAAAAATAACCATTTTCTACCCATTGCCATTGTCAACAATAAGTATTTGGTTAGGAAACCATTGTCTTCTAGACATTTGTCTGAAAAGCTTTTCTTTTAGAAGCATTAGCAATGAAGTAAGTAGAAGACAGTAAAAGACAACCGTAGTGACTGTAAAAATATTTTTCAGCTTTTGCTTTCTCAGGGACCTATTTTATGGTTTGCCCTGACACCTAACAAAGATAATTGTTCAAGCTATGATATTTCACAGGTCCACTACTACTACTATTACTTATTCTGCCTCAATTTTATAGACACGCTTCATACAGCATTCCTGAACTATTTCATCAGCTCTCTAGGAACTACTCAGGCCAGCCAAAAAATATGTAATGTTCAAAGAGCACTCACAAACAGGTACGTTGATGGCAACCTTTCAGGATATAAGTTCACATGGTACTTTGTAAAGTGCACTGACTCTCATGGACACCTGCTTTGGTTCTGGACATTCTTTCTCTGGCCTTGAACAAACTTCATTCTTACAGTCCATTTTAACTACCTGTCCTGGGCTCAGCAGTAGCAGTCATTTTTCTCCTCCTTTGTAACTGGTGCAGTGCTGTGTTTTGACTTTCAGCTTGGGAACAGAGCTGATAACAAGGATGTTTTGGTCTGGCCAAGGACTTTGTGAGCCTCATGCTCTGCCAGGGAGGAGGGGAAGCGAGGAGGAAGCAGAGACAGGACACCTGACCCAAACTGACCAAAGAGGTATTCCATACCACAGCACGGCATGCCCAGGATGTAACTGGGAGTTAGCTGGAAGGGCTGGGAGACTGCAGGGTTGGAGGAGGTATGGGTCGGTGCTTGGTCGGGCTGGGGGGGGCGAGTTATCGGTCGGCTGGTGCTGAGGTGTTGTATTCTCTTCCCTTGTTATTTCCTTTATCATTATTATCATTGGTGGTAGCAGTAGTGATTTGTGTTATACCTTAGTTACTAAACTGTTCTTATCTCAGCCCGTGGGAGTTGCATTCTTTTTGATTCTCCTCTCCGTCCCTCCGGAAGTAGGGGGAGGGAAAGAAGGGGGGGGTGAGTGAACGAGTTACCTGACTGGGTTTAAACCACGACAGTTCTTTTTGGCGCCCAACGTGGGGCACAAGGGGTTGAGATAACGACAGATCTGACAGGATTAATAGTCACTCGTCACAATGCTGATTTATTGGCTCTCAGAGTTGTTCCTCTTGATCTCACAGTTTCAGAATGCAGTACATAGAGACGGTATTCGCTGTGTTAGTGTTTATCAAGTGTGGGGCTTGGGCTAAGGTTCTTGTCTCACTGTACTTCATGGTGATGACTTGTAATACGGGTGGGCTCCAGCAGCAGGGCGGGACGTACGTGGCCGTGGACTTGTACCTGGCCGTCCGGCTGCTCTTCACCGTCCTGGCCCTCGCCCTCGCCTCTATCTTCGTCAGGCCGCGGGGAGCCGAGGGGGAGCGGCCCCGGGAGCCGGCGGCGGGAGCGGGGCCGGAGGCCGCCAGGGGACGGCTGCCGGTGGAGGTGGTTGAGGAGAGGAAGGAGGCGGCTGCTGAGCAGCGGGAGAAGGCGGCGGAGGAGCCGAGCCCCGCGGCCGAGCCGAGCCCCGCGACGGCCGAGAGCATCCCCCGGAAGCCGCCCGCCGAGCCCCAGGAGGATGCAGGAGACCACGCAGCATTTCCCAGCAAGGCAGAGGAGGAAGAGCTGGACTCCGGAAAAGAGAAGCTGGCGGTGGGAGAGCCGGCAAGCACAGCAGCTACACCAGCCCCAGTGACAAGTACAGCAGCATCAACTGAGAGTTCTGGAGGTTTTGAATGGCCTTTGGGTATCCTTGGGACCTGCCTGCTGATTGTGATGGGGATCAGCATGTTGGCACACACACAGGCTGTGTTCTACCCACAACCATTTTGTCTGATCTCAAAAGTTAAGCAGAGTCAGGTTTGGGTCTTGTCTGGGGTTAGACAACAATATAGGGGGACCAAGAGGTTTTCCCCAAGGCTGGATAGTCATGAGTGGCAGGGTGTGTGGGATAGTATGGGCAAGTATCTAGTCCACTGGGCCCCTCCAGTGCTTTGGAAGCGTCGGAGATAGAAGGCAGCTGCATGGAGTCCCCAGCAACAAGCTGCAGAAACTGCTTAAGGGGACAGTGAATTATTTTAAGCCTGGTGGGCCCGTGGCACTTCAGGCCATCAGAGCAGAGATGCAACATAGAGATGGACTCAAGATCGAGGGGTGGGTTTAGCAATGGACACTATTGCCCAGATTATTCACAAGTGTGAACACTGCACACAGTCTCTCCTGCTCTGACTGTTACAAGAGATGGAGCCTGCCATCATGGACCAGATGGACTCAGCAGCTTTATAGGGACTGGTCCATGCACTAAGATAAGAGTATATTGAAAATGTGGGATCTGAGCATGACGTGAAGGTATGGAATAAGGGGTGGATAATGTCCTGGGTTCAGCAGTAACAGTCATTTTTCTCCTTCTTGGTAGCTGGTGCAGTGCAGTGTTTTGACTTTCGGCTTGGGAACAGAGCTGATAACAAGAATGTTTTGGTTTGGCCAAGGACTTTGTGAGCCTCATGCTCTGCCAGGGAGGAGGGGAAGCCAGGAGGAGGCAGAGACAGGACACCTGACCCAAGCTGACCAAAGAGATATTCCATACCACAGAACATCATGCCCAGGATATAACTGGGAGTTAGCCGGAAGGGCTGGGTGTCTGCAGGGTTGGAGGAGGTATGGGTCGGTGCTTGGTCGGGCTGGGGGGGGAGCGAGTTATCGGTCGGCTGGTGCTGAGGTGTTGTATTCTCTTCCCTTGTTATTTCCTTTATCATTATTATTATTGGTGGTAGCAGTAGTGATCTGTGTTATACCTTAGTTACTAAACTGTTCTTATCTCAACCCGTGGGAGTTGCATTCTTTTCGATTCTCCTCTCTGTCCCTCCGGGAGTAGGGGGAGGAAAAGAAGGGAGGGAGTGAGTGAACGAGCCCTCTGCCTGGTTTTAAACCACGACACTACCTCTTTACATGAGCATCTCCTCCCTAGACCACATGCTGTTGCAAAGACATAGCCGAATACTTTCTGACCAAGCCAGTGAAAATAGAATACAAGAGAGATGCAGATGGCAATTGAAAGAGGCTACCAAAAAGAATAAAGTAAGTTATCAGAGAGATCTTGGTAGAAAGGCTTTCAGGAAAAGATGTTTCTGAAGTAGTTCAGAGGAACAGAAAAAGCTCAGTGACTGAAAAATGAAAGGCTACGAGACATTAAAAAAAAAAAAAAATGTGTTGAGAAAAAAAGATAAATAGCTAAAGAGAGGAAGTAAAATGAAATTACTGAAATGTAGTTGAAGCAAGGATTATGGACAGCCCCTTCTTGACTACCAGGTTGTAATGAGAATTGAAGGTTAGCGTACAAGAAAGGAAGAAAGGAAAGAGAAGCAAGGTGCTGATAGGGATGGAGAGCAAGGTATTTCAGAAACTGCTCTCTGGAAAGAATAAAGAAGGGGAATGAAAAGCTTAAAAAGAAAAGATTACAGTAATCAAGGTAGCTAATGGCCATGACAGGCACGGTGGAGGAAGAGAAGATATAAAGAGAAAGCTGTGAGAAAACTAAGCTGGAAAATTAGTATGTAGGAAAGAGAAAAGCATTAAAATAGACTTGGAAACCACAATCCTGGCACCAGAAAGAAAAGCAGAGCTGCCTGCCATGGTAGTTTCAGGATGGGGAAAGAAAGCATTTGAGGGAAAAACGACTACCTGCACCCAAGTACTGCTCCATCTGACACTACTTCCAGCCTGAGAACCAAGTAGTCTTTTCTGAACACGAGATAACTATACATTATTTAAGTGAAAACTGGAGCAGATTGTCTTTTCTTCTGGTTACTGTTAAGTATATGAAAAGGCCAGTAAAAAGTAAAGAGCATCTTTCTCAGAGTAATTGCCACAATAGACAACAGCAATGCTAGACATTTTTGCTATAGCTATTAAGGCAGGTGGGGTAATGATCACTTTTATCGTTCTTTAGTCATCTAAAAAAAAAACCAACCCCAAAACCACAGAGAGGCATCAGTCTCGAATTCACATTATGATACCTGCATAAGTTAGCTAATGGTCTGACATACAGAATTACAGCAGAAATTCTGATTTAGTGGAAAGACATGTTGACACACACTACAGTGGTCCATAATTTGGCTTTAAGCAATTATGTCTTAAGTTGTACTGCAAGACAGCTCAGCCAAATAAAGCCCAGGTGTTTTAAATGAAGTCGGACTGGTATTTTCCACATCTAGTGCTGGTTCCTGATGTTAGTGATGACACTTATCCTGCCACACAAGGCTGTTGGGGAAGCCTGGTGACAGCAGCAGTTAAATACATCTATTTGAGTGAAAAAAAGGTATAATGTATAGCTTTGGTGAATTCTTCACTGGTTACATTTATTGGGGAACTGTGTTATAATTGAGTCTGATTGAAACCTTCCATATCTCATGACGTTTTCCCAGTAATATGCATACTGAATACTTAGGCTCAAAATTTGTTCATTAGTGTATTTCAATGCATTAAATGTCTCATTCATCCTTGCTCTAAACCCAACTTGTTTTATGACACTGAGAAAGTGGCTTCTTGGCGATGACTGCCCTCTCTAGGTCATCCACAGGTCATCTGAGCTTGATGGAGAGCGAGTGGTGTATCACAGTCTGTGCCAGACCATGTGAACAAAATGGTCTCCTTGGGCCTTAAATATCATACTGATTCAAGCCACTTTTACTGCTGAAATATTTAAAAACTAAGTGGATGTTATGTACCTGACAGGAACTGCTATGGTACCTGCAGAGGCAGTTAGCCTTTGCTTTTCATCACTTTGCAAGAACAATAGCCATGACTGTCAGACTAGACAGATTTTGTTTCTCTCACAAAAAGAGCCAACAAAGTCAAACAGACATATCTGTAGATGAAGGAAAACAACAGGCTATTTGACAGGAAACAAAATAATTGTGTGATTTTAGACCTTTTTACTACTATAACTAATATCAATTTTTGAATATAGAATAACCACTGCAAGGTAGATCTAAAGTGGATGCTGCCAAAGGTTATGCAAATGTAGAAAATTATAATTCTATCTCAATGTCATTACATGTGTCTACTTAGATGCACATTTTCTGCTATGTTTAAGTTAAACAAAACACTAAATGACTGTGTAGTATGACATCTCATTAATATGTTTCCATTCACATCTGTGCCTTTAGTATTAAAAAAATAGGCTGTTCTAGTGATAAGAGATTAAGTCCTTTAATTGGAAACAAATGACAAATCACTGTTAACCCCATATGATGCTTTCTAAAACTTCCATCATATATTCCCCTTAAAACATTATTAAGCAGAAGTTCAGCAGATCTACTTCCTAGAAAGTGCTATTTAACTAAACTCAGGCAGGATGTTAATACTGATGCTGAATTACAGGTTGCCAATGCATTTCCTGCAAGGGGATTGACAGGGGATCATTTTGTTATGGGGCCACCTCCAGCGTGTTGTGACAACCAGTCATTACACCTCTGAGCATAGCACTCAGCTGTAGGTTTCTACAGGATGCAAATAGCTCCAAATGGGTTCAATTTAGAGATAGGAGATAATGTATCATTCAACTCTTTAAGGTAGAAGCTTTTAATTTTCAAGGAAAAAAAAAAAAAAGAGGAGTTATGTTTCAGTCTCCGGAAATAAAGATCTACTTAACAAAGCATGCCAGAAAAAAAATGAGAATAGAAGTAACATATAAAAACAGAAAGCTTAACTTGCTTTCTCTACTTGTCTCAGAGACACAAAGGCTGTGTTAGCCACCGACTTGATTTATTTAGAATGCTGTGCAATTGTTCATTTAAAACCTGTGCTTTGCAACTAGTGACAAATACTAGGGAGTAAGATTTCATATTTACATAGCAACCCTTTCACCTCGAGTAATCCCAACAGATTTGCAAGATACCCATCAGTAAGATCAAAATAGAGAACAATAATTAATAGTTACAACTAATTCATAACATAGGCAGTGCAGTTAGAAAAAAAAGGAGTTTAAAAAAATAACAGGGACATAAAAATGTTCAGCTTGTTTAAAAATAGCCATTTTTATGAAATATGAGAAAAAATTTGCTACTTCAAACCACAAACATATTCCCAGGTATTGCAAGCTTAACACATTTTGAAAATAAGTGCTGAAGATGTAGTAAACAAAGACAAAATTTCAGGTATGGAATAAGCAACAGGTTCAAAACATTTTGATTGTAATTTCTGATTTCTGACATTTTGTTCTTGCCAGTAAGCTACAAACACATACTTTAAACAGTGTTATATTTTCACAAAGTCCACTTCTTCAGGAAATTTTCAATAGCTAATAAGTCAAGAGGCCTTAAATATCTATGGTTAACAGATTACTCTCTCTCTCCCCCCCTTCTCTATGTACACGTACATACATACATACCCAACTACCTGTGTCTGTGATACTTTTAAGTATCTTATATGTAACAACAGGGGGTTGTTTTGTCTTGTATATTTGGGTTTGTTTAATGAAATATGGGTCCCTAAAGAAAGACACTTCAGTGGCAAATGAATACTGTTCCCCACAACTATCTATCCTCACAGCTTTTAACAAGCACCACATAAAACATCAAGAGTTTGTGTGTTTATTTAGGGGTTTTTTGAGCTGGTTTGTTTTTTATTTTCTGAACATCCACTGTGATTTAACAAAAATGGAAGTTATCATCTGATAAATCCAAGCAGAAAATGTTTGTGCACTGAAAAACACTGGCCAAAAATGCAAATTTGGTTTCACTTTTACAATCTTATTGTAAATACAGTCCAAAAGGGAGCTACTTGTCTACTACATGATATATTATAGAGTTGGAGATCTGGTATCAAGTGTATTTCTTTGTCTTCAAAGTAAAGGAAGGAATATCCAAATCAAAAGCCAAAACAAATTAAAGGTACTTTGTAACTGACATTTTAATTATCTAGTTTGGATATTATTCATTTTATTTATTCTTCTAAATGCAAACAATTCTGGACCACTGTATAAATATTATCTCCATTGGAAGTCTTCAGTACCTCTAATAAAAACGTACAATTTCTTGGCTACCAAATCCAATTAAACTTATTCTAAACATACTGCATTCATTGTAACAATGTATTTCTGAATACACAAAAGACTTTGGAAAGAGGGGACAGTTTAAAACAGGCCACTGAAAAGATGTAATTAGAGCTGTGTGGGCTTGGCAAAACTGGCTCAGCAAACAAGCTTGAGGTTACTATTGCCAAAGCACTCTAGGCTTACTGAGGTTTCATTATGGCAAGGAGAGCTTAATTCTGGTAAGTATCAGATACAAGAAGATGTAATCAAATATAAAATAATAACAACAGAAAAGCCAAATGGGAAAGAAGAAACTGATCCCTACTCAACGAAAGAGTTAAAATACAACCAGCATATTAACTGGCTGTGTTACATACAAGTGATTTCAGTTGTGCAGGGTTGTTTAGAAAGAGGAAAATGGGCAGATGAATTAATAGGATTATCATGAGCAATTTATTTTCTGCAAACACTGTCAGGGCCCTTGTTTGCACTTGGACTTCACCCACAAACATACAGGGAGTTTTGTATCTTCTGATCACCACCCAGATGTGTTTGATGAATGCTGTGCACACACAAACACACACTTACGACTTGCTTACATGGCAGCTATTAGTTATTCGGAGTTGTTTCATCTTCAAGGAGGAAATGAACCTTTCTAAAAGGGAGCATGTAAACAACTCATCCAGCTTTGATTATCCTTGGATGAGGGAGAGACCACAGAATATATTTGAAGTGTTTCAAAAGATTTAGAGCTTCAGAGGGAAGCATGCAACTCCTGGAGCTCAGGCACAGCAGGCAAGGACCTTCCTGTCCTCCACTAAGCATAGAGCTTTTTGCAGAAATATTCCCACCCATGTACAAGCAACATCCTGCAAATTGAGTAACATCATTGGAAGCTGGCTTGTCCCTGTAAAATCTGACTTTCAGCAGTTATCCTTTAGAATAACATTAGAAGTGCCCCAGTGGATCCTATACATCTGGTGAAAATACACAGATGTGCAAACCAGAATCCTTGTCTCTCTTTTGGTCCACTTGGCAAAATCAATCCTACCCCAAATGGAATACAAGGTGCCATAATTGGATCTCCCTCTCCAGGTACACAGCTGTCCTATTTTCTCACTCCTACTCATGTCCTGAGCAAAATGTGCCATGTTAGGAAAGCAGGTCTACACAATGCCACTACTCTTCATTCTTTGCAGCAGACCTTGTCCTGCTCTAACTGAGATGGAGAAGGACCAACCATGATAGTACCCTCTGCCGCTTATAAAAGGAACATTTTTCAGCATCTGACAGAGCATAAAAACAGCTGTAATAGCTGTTGCAACACCACCCCACACCCCTAGCCCCTACCCCGTCCATCTTGACATTACTACCAGGAGCTCTGAAATACTGCATCCAGGAAATAACTCATGAATACACCAACCTATGTCACATATCCATCTCTTGCAAACAAAAACTAGGCTTAAACCCCTATATTCTTAATGGAAGACATGAGCTGGAAAGGTGTGCTGCACTTGCACATCTGCTCATTTTGATGGGTGCTGTGTGCAGCTCACCAGGGTGCCAGGGTGGGGCACCATACCACTTCAGTTCAAAGGCCTAAATATAGGCCCGGGAACCTAAATTTAGATTTGAGGCCTTAAATTTTGCCCTAGACTTCATCTGGAAATGAAATACTTAAGCCAGTTATTAAACTGCATCCATGGTCAGATGAAATAATAAAAAAAAAAAATAAATAGAAAATTAAAGTAAAGTCCTGTAAGGTGCTATTATATTACTCCTCATTACAGAAATCAGTGTGCTTTTAGCAGTTTCTTTGATGCACTCTGTATTTCTGCACTGCTGGAGGAATTCTTGGGCAGCAACTGGTGCAATGGCATGACTAGTGCCAGCCAACAGTCTTGCCATGCCACAGCAGAAATTCAGCCATGGCATCCCACAGACTCACTGGATGGAAAATTGACGGGATAAAAAACACACAGATATCCATTCTCCCAAATATCACAGGGGGGAAACAAGGCTGAGGCCATCCAGCACCACCAGCCCTGCACCATGGCTTGATTTGCCCCAAACCAGGTCCCATATGCATGTTCCTGTGGGGCAGAAGAATTACTTTCAATCCTTCACAGCCCACAAGATATTTTGTCATTACGGACATGTCAGAAAGGCACGGTGTAATCACAGTAATCACTGTAGACAGCTGTAATAATAATAGTAGTAAGAATATTTAGATATTTTCACCTTCAAAGCACTTTTAAAACATCTGCTAACAGGTTGCCCCAGCCGCTGTTTAAAGAAGACAATAATTATAACCCTGCTCACACTCAGGGGTGGTAGAGATTTCTGTGGGGATTAACAATGCCATTCTCATCACAGACAAGCCGTGTTGCTACCATGGTGAAAACCAAGGTGCAATGAAAACAGGTGGTTCACCCCATTGTTCCAAGTAGCTGCATGGGAACCGACATTTTGGTGCTCTCAGGTCTCTCTCCTCCTCCCACTGGGAAACGCTACACTTGGTAAAGAGGCATAATTTGGGGGGTAAGGGGGTTGTCGAGGGGACAGTGGAAAATTCAAGAATCTGTGTTTTGGGATTTCTAATGCTTCTTCAAATCTGAGTTAGGATTTGCAGTACCCAAGGATTTTATTTCCCATGCACTCTCACCTAGGAGCCAAGCGGGATATCAAGGGGACAGAAAAATCTTCACTACCAGCCATAACCTCTTTACCTCTGGGCCTGAAACACCTCCTGCTTCTTGTGAGAAGTCTGCAAATTAGAGTCATGACCTGCCTTTGAACATACTTCCACCAAGTTTACTACTGTTTCATACAACTCCAGTCTTCCCTTTAAATTTAATTAGTAGTTTAGGTTTTGCATACCAAAAAACCCAGCCATGTATTTTTAAGGAAAACCACACCAGTGTTCAAAATCTCGACAATCTCTTTATCTGCAAGGAGTGCAACGATGTCTTCAAAGCATGCTGTGCTAATGTGAGGTTAGCAAAATTGGCTGTGGGTGCATACAGCAATGAACTAAGTTACCTTGTGTATATATAGGTTGGTTTTAGTTCTAATTATTATTTCTTTGGATCTGAATCTCAAATCAATTGAAACCAGATGAACTGCCTCCCTAGAAGCCAAGTCTCAAACAGGTAGATTGCCTGCAACCATCACCTTCACTGGCCCTGACTTGGCTCCATCATCTCCCATAATAGTTATATTCCCATTCTGGCAGTCAAAATAACCTGTTTTTTTAATTAATTATTTGTTAAATATTAACGAATAAAATTGTGCAATTAACCCAGGTTCTGGAGAGACTTTTCTTTTGTAGAAGGTTGCAGCCCAAAGCTACAGCCTGATAAGAACCTGAAATCCCAGTGAGAAAACACTGTTTAACCCCTAGTTCAACTTCTAATAAAAGGAAACATAAAAATGCAGCTATAATTCAAGATATCGTATGGAAGTCTGTTCAAAGTTTTTTCAAAAATATAAATTACAAGAGATTATTGATTTTTAAAAAGCTTACTTCAACAATCAGCTTTCTATCTCATTCTATTTCACTCTAGCCTTTATTCATTTCCTTATGTAAAAGAATTTAACCAAAGGAAACTAGCATTTTAATTCAATTTCTCCTATAAAATATATAATTTTATTTTGTCATAATGGCTGCTTTTATTTTCAGAGTCAGATTTTATTTAAATTTCAGTCCATTAGGAACAAAACTTGCCATTTTCTGATAAACAAAATCAGCAGGGAAGCCTCTTCAAACTAGGAATGTATTTTCTATCAACCTTTGTTCTAGCTGGTCTAAATGACAGGTATATTCCACTTTTTCTGCCTTTAGTTTTAAAGATTCTATGGGGAGAAGGGCGAATAAAGAGAGTGACATTTTTAACAACAAAACCAGCAATCAGAAAAGCAGCCCCATGACAGGCATATGGAAGAAATGGGGGGGAGGAGGGGAAATATAATCCATCGCTTTGGACCACCAAAGAGGACTAATATGAGTCATTAACAGAGAACCGTTAATTTTCCTCCCTATGAAGTACTCAAGCCTTTGAGATTCAGTCATTTAACTGTTTCTTGTTAGGCTGGAAAACAGATGCCAAGGAATAAATTTAGGAAAAGAAAAAAAAAAAAAAAAAAAAAAAGGCAAACCCCCCAAAATTAATGTCAAAGTAGAGTTTGTTAAAAAAATAAAAATTCTTGCTTAAAGCTGCACTTGTGAAAATAACATCCTTTGGTGTCATGTTCTGTTTTAGTCAGACCAGCATTGCCAGTCAGCTTTCTACCTTACATACTGAAATTTAGATCTGTGGCCCAATCTGACAACTGGTATTCTCTGAGAACTACCTTTCAGCTTTGTGCTTTGCTTGGAAGGAGGTGGCAGCCTCAAGCTGGCAGCCTCAAGCATGAGGGCAAAGACAGCAGCTGCAGTAAGTGCGTGTAAACCTAACCTCACCAATGAGCTGGGCAGAGATTTGGATTTAATGTTAAAATATTTATTTGGTCCGTGGGGTCCCCATTAGAGAATGAGGCCATATTGCCACTTCTGAGGATTGTTAAAGATTATTTTCTTAATTCTCAACTTTTCACAGATCCCACAACATGGCACATAGGTGAGAACAGCAAGCACTGTACAGCTGTAAGTTTGACCATTCCTTGTAATGCCCAGCCTGGAGAGGGAAAATGTTACAGAGACATCTTTGCTGAAGAGCAAAGGCACAACACCACAGAGAGAATGGCTCTCCCAAGGATGCTCTGCATCAGGGTACAACATCCCACTTCCATAGGGACAAGCCGTTTCAGAGCAATGACTCAACTGATGTTGGACAGTTGCACAGCAAGGACTGAATAGAGCAACTGTCCATGACTCTTTTCAGCAGCACTTCCCACTGCTACTCAATGACTGCAGTTTTAAAAACGTTATTCCACATGTAGGGGAAGCAAATACAGAAGAGGTGCTTTGAGCAAATCTAAGAAATTGGGTGATGAAAGCAAGATCTTCTCTCTGCAAACCTGAGCAGTTACGGGCAGCAGCATCCAATGATTTGGAAATAGAAAACTGCCTCAGGAGCTAAGGAGAACAACAGAGAGTGGATATTTCAGTACATCTAGCTCTAAAATATTTCCTGACCTCCAAGCAGCACTCCTCTTAGGCAGCATTAACGATCAAAATTATAGATTGAACCTGTGGGATATAAGCCAGTTTCTTTCAGGTTTTATGCAACCAATATAACTCCTCTGTCATTACTCCATGCTTTCATTATGGTAAAGGAGAAAGGCATCCTGATATACCCAGACTGTACTCAGCACCTGGAGTATAACTTCCCAGAATCCAAGCCCCTTAGCCAGAGAGGGAGGGAGGCAGCCCAGCAGCCCAGCATCCAACTGTGTGGGGCTTTTTTTGGTCACTGCTAGAATATTTCTGCAATCTCTTTTCTAGAATTGTTTTTTCTGGTTAAAAGAGTTTCAGATTCTTCTGATCTTTTTTTTGTATTTTACTAATTCTGACCTGAGGATTCACAGGGTATTCCAAAAAGGGTAGGAAAACTAAGGAGTTATTTCAGCCCTAAGGGACTTAAAGGATTATTTCCTTGTAAAATACAAATCACAGTTTTCCTGTAATGTTTCCCCTACTTAAAACACATGTTAATCCATAATTTCCTTTGCCAGATGCAGTGTAATCCTCCTCCTGCAGACACCACAGCACAGCTGTTGTTGAGAAAACAGGAGCAAGAGAAGTTCATCCATTCAAAAGTGGTAAAAGCCAACTTCACCAACCAACTTCTTGGGTTACCCTGGAAGGCAGTCATGCAGCCCTAATATAGAAAAACACAACTTCCTGCATTCAGAGTTCACTCCGCTTTAGAAAACAGCTAAATTTCTTTCATTCCCTGATTTCAGACAAACTCCTTCCTTAAAGTGTGAGACAAAGGGCCATTATTACTTCAGCCACTGAAGCCAAGTCCAACAAAATCTACATCAATATATAGATGGGGGGTTCCATGAACATGTCACAATCCACTTGTTTAGCAGTTACTTTTTGTCACTTGTTAATGATTTGTCATGCAAAGAGGCTATGCTATTAATCTTATGCAGGTTCAGTAAATTAGTTTGTAAACAACATCTTAAAACTTTTTAAGTAGGTAAGCAAACTCAAGGCATTTAGGAACAAATCTATCATGCCCCATTAAAAAAAAAAAAAAAGAAACAAAAGAAAAGGGGGGAATCTGGATGGACAGAGAAATGACTGGTAAACCACACAAATATATTGTCTGTTTTCATTAAGCCTCTGTATATGTACTCTGCATTAGTTTCTCAAAAGAATTATTCCACTGTGGTACATTGAGTTTTATTCCCAGATATGACTGAAGGAATAATTAATTACCTTTCTCATTAGTCCTACCTACAGTAGTACTCTTAGTAGTACCATTAGTCTGGTAATGATATTCAGAGTGGAACAAATTTGAGGGGTTTGGGCTACTAAGAAAGTGAACATCCCAAGCTGTTTCGCTGCACCTAAGCCTTCCTTTTGCTGCACTGAAGGGACAACAAAAGCCAGCTCTTTAGCCCAGCAGCAGGACATGCTTGGAGGGGAAACCTGGCTCCAGCCTGGGCCAGCCCTGGCATTCTCAGGGACAGAAAATACAGGGTGAGGATCTTAGCAAGACATGCTATGCCTTCTGCTGGCTGGGGCCAGATGAGTTTCCCCTGTTTCACTTGTAAGGGGAAATACTTTTTACAATGAGGGTGGTGAGGCACTGAAACAGGTTATCCAGAGAAGTTGTGGACATCCTGGAAATGCTCAAGGTGGGACAGGGATTTGAGCAACCTGGTCAGGTGGAAGGTGTCCTTCCCCATGACAGAGGGATTAGAACTAGATCATCATAAAGGTCCCTTCCAAACCAAACTACTCTGTGATTCTGTAAGAGCAGTTTCTAAGCAAGGAGTTAATGCAATCAGCACCAGCCTGTTGTTGGAGATTTAGAAAAAATCATCAGTTTCACAACCACATGTGGGAAAAAGAAACATACATATTTCCCACAAAGATGCAATACCTTGTATATTTTATATGCATAAACATATGGTCTTCTTTTCTAAAGACACATTACAGAAAAAAACATAAAGAATAAAAGACCCATCTCCTGACTTTCCTTTTACACATACAGTGAAAAGTTTTTTTCTTCATTTTATAGTTCTTTGAGCATTTCCTCTGTGTCTTTCTTTCTTTCCTATTTGATCAGTGCAGGGAGAAGTGTAAAGATCTCCACAGCAAACAGCCTATCCAGCTCCTTCGTTTATCCTCTGCTGAAGTCAGAGGGAAATTTTCTGAGCAGCTGAAGCATGCAGCAGTTTACCTATTGGTGCTCTGATCTGCCCTTGAGACCAACACAGCTGAGAAATTCTGTACTGCAAAGTATTTTAAAGTCATCCAGGTATTTCATATCCACTCAGTTAAGGAATTAATCAAGCAGCAGCATGAATCAGGCAACAAGTGCCAAGTGCCCATCCGATCTCTCCAAATACAGCACCCCCAAGGCTGCAGAAAGAAACTCCAGAAGAAGTTTGTTTTAGTCAGAGTCTTTGCAGATGGTTTCTGATGGACTCCCTAAAGCCTCAGTTGCTCCCCACACACCAGCCTGGGGAGAGGCCCAGGGGTGAAAATGAGCTTCAGATTTTAAAGCATGCAATTATTTGAGTAATACAGAAGGACTGCAAGAAAGACACTGGAGCAGCAGGCACGAGGCCCTGCAGGGAGCAAGACCTCAACATCTCCCTTTCACCCTAAACGTGGGTCTGACATGCATGAACGCACCCCACACCTACAGATCTGAGGCAAAATCAGGGAGTTCTTACAAAAACTTTCTAGGCTTCGTACATCAACAGCTGATGGTTACAGGCAACAAATCCTGTAGTTCTGTGGATACAGTCTATGCAGTTATCCAGGAGATCCTGGTGATATCTATATTCCCACTCGATTGTATATTCACTCTCCATATTCCCACTCCATAATGTACATTCAAGCAATACATACTGGAAAATAGTTGTCTTGAGTAATTAAAGTGTAAGCAGTAATGCTAAGACACTGTGTTGTCTAAGGCATGAAATTCTACAGTTCTCCTAAGATTAATGTCCTGCTCCTGTAACTTGGTTGTTCTTGGCTTAAGTATTCAACATAATGCTACTCATTACAGAGAGCAGTGACATCTCTATCCAAGGGGGAAATATGGTTCAAGTCAGCTTTAGTGTTTAAATATTAGTAGTAAATTCAAATTCAATTTCACATGATCAGTGTATGTGACACTAACTACATCAAGGTAGACTTGGGGATTTCTCAACTCTATATTGAAGAGAATTACATGACTGAAAACTAATTAGGAAAGCACATAAAGTGAATTTATTTAGTATTCTCTTGTATGTAGTTAACTTAAAGTAATGTATCAAATTTCCTACAGAAAAATGTGGCTACATAACACAGAACAAAATGCATCAGAAATCAGATCAAGCATATTATCTTTTTTTTTAACTGAAAATGTTTAAGCTGTAATGAAAAAATTATAATAGTAGGGATTTTTTTCCTCTGAAGGAGTGCTTTGGTACCATGTCTCACAGAAGAAACAGCTGCAGTGTAAGTAAGAAAGAGCAGTCAAATGTTATTTGTCTCTCCTGACCAAATGGCCCCTGAGTTTTGCTTCCCAAAGCTCCTGAGTGCATTTCTGTGACAGCAGTGTCCAGTGCACAGCCAGAGCAAAGTCCAGCAGCCACTGCACAAGCAGGAGTGCTGGGATGGCATCCTGCACAGAGCAGGATCATTGCCATAACAGTATTCAAAACGAAAGTGTGCTTCATGCTGAAAATTACTCTATAAAAATCTTCTCTCTCACAGACACCTCTCCTCCTATCTACATAATGTTTTAAGATGGACCCAGAGCCTCCCACTTCTCCCCTCCATGGCACTGCCTTGCAATGCTACCCTGTTGCAGTTGGGCTCTCCATCTTCTCCTTCTTCCTCCAGTCCCTCTGCGGCAGGCAGGTTACCTGCCAGTGTGTCAAAGAGGAGCGCTGCATCCTGAATGCATGGTGCTACTGACAAAATTCTACCTACAAATGCATAGTAAATGTTTTATAACGCTTTTGCTGTGCCTTATAAATGATAAATAGATGACAATAGATGACAATAGATGTCTTATAAAGTATTTATATCCTATTGTTATTGTTGGGCTACAGCCTTGAACAAAGCATTAAAGCAAATGCAAGTTAAGTGCTGGTGATGACATATATTGACAAAGCCATTTATGATAAATGGACAAACCTTTGAGGGTCAACAACACTTAGAAAAGTTTTATATAGGTGTTTTTGTCTGTAATGTTTTCGGTCCATTACTACCACCCAAATGAAGTAGCTGCATTTTGACCAATAACAAAATATTTTAATAACTGGGAATAAGCAAATAAACCCATCTATCCTGAAGGCAAGAGGACTGAAATAAGAGGGTAATATGCCTACAATGGCAAAGGGATTCATCCCATTCATTAACTGTATTACTGTCCTGAAGAGCAGAACAGAGGACCACATAATGTCCAAAAAGATTTAGCACTGCAAGAGGGTAGTTACTTTATCTTCAGCCTGGGTTTATGGTTGCTTTTTCTAAGGTAAAGCAATCTTAGGAACCTTAGGTTCCTAGGTTAGGTTAGGTTAGGTTATAGGTAGTCCTTAGGTTCCAACCTTAGGTTTTGCACCCTACTAGAAATCATATCTACAATTGGAACTCCATTGAACTTTGCTTATTAATGCATTTCAGTGGCATTTGTGGTTAAAGACTACCTGCTATATACAAGAACATGGGAAATGGAATATTGCACTCTCTTTTCTTGTGGGAGAACTCCAAAATACAGCCATTGACCCCTGGACCAAGGAAGTGTCGTTCCAAATTTTTGTTCTGCATATGTATTCAACAACAATGTTTAGGTTCATATGTTGATTAAGTCAGATGAACTAGATGAGGTCAGCACCTGTCTGCAAATCTGCTTTAAATCAAGTAAGCAAAAATCCAAACTTATCTCCTCATATTGTAACCATAGCTAGGAGTCTAAGAGGAAATGTCAGCAAAGCTGATTGGAAGCGTGCTCAGGGACTGCCCATTTCTCTGCCCGACTAGGAGGGCAGCTGGGTGATTAGCTTGGCTGTACAAGTCTGTGTTGCAAATACCAGAAGTCAGATAAGGCAAATCCTATCCTGGGGATAATCTATTTTTGCTTGCTCTAGGAAGACTAAAGTGATGAGTAAACAGATTTTTGAGGACACAATTTTAAGCTGTGCTGAATGTGGTGGTGGGGAGACCAGCCTCTTGCATCAGGAGATGAATTTGCCCACAGCTGGAAAGTCAAAGTCTGCTCCCTGCCAGCCCAGGAGCATGCTGCAGGGCCTTTGTGTCCCAGGAGCTGGGTTTCCTTACTGAAGTGGCACTTGCCTTGAAAGACATAATTCTGAAGTTACAAAATAAATTAGAATAACTTTCCAGTTTCTTACATGTACTTTTGGTAAATGCAATGCTGCTAATTGCTCAGGATTTTCCAAAATGGAACACTGTCAGTCTTAGACACCCACACTTTTTGTACAAGAGGCAGCAATACAAATCTTATATTCAATAAAAACAACAAAACCTAAATTTAAATAGAAAACAGTGGTCAAAAATAGATGGTGAATGGAATGGGGAACTTTAAAAAAAACAACAAACAACAAACCCTACACAAACCCCTATTTTAAATAAAATAATTTAACAAAGGTCGTCTCAACATATAGGTGCTTATCTGGTAACTCAAATATGTGTGTGTTACATAAACAAAAAATAATAGATCTTATTTTCTTTCTAGTACTGTACATTAATTTGTTTTTCTCTCTCTCACAAACTATTTTTTCTGGGATTAATATGGGTACAATAATCATTGTCTGTTATTTTTCCTTAAGATCCAAAAATGGATAAGTTGTTGTTGTTTTTTACGTTTATGGTCTGTGTCATATATATGAAGGTACAAAAGGTATTTTCTGCCATGAACTTCTCTGTTTTCCATTTTAAACAAAGTTGTCAAATCCTAAAATTATGGGCTTCTATAGTCTTTAGAACACGGGTCTCAGCCATTAGCAATGGTTTCCTATACAAAGTGCAAGAGAGGGGAAAGCAGGAGAAAAAGGACTAGTGTGCTGCACTCTACTCTTCCAGCTTTGCTGCAAAGATCTTTTTGACTTCTGCAAAACCAGTTTACATTAAAAGCAATTGTTTCAAAATGGTTTTAGAGATATAATTTCATTGCTGCCTGACTCATTGAGTTTGCCGATGAATCATAGAATAGTTAGGGGTGGAAAGGACCTTTAGATCATCTAGTTACAAGCCCCCTGCCATGGGCAGGGATACCTCCCAGTAGCTCAAGTTGCTCAAGGTCCCATCCAGCCTGGCCCTGAACACTTCCAGGGATGAGGCATTCTCAACTTCCTTGGACAACCTGTGCCAAGTGCCATTGTCACAGTAAAAGCAATGGGTTTAAAGATAAAAGACTATCCCTAGTTTCAAATTATTCCATCCCTGTCCCACATAACTATAGGATAGAATGGGGTATGATATTGGACCCTACATATTCAGAGCAAAAGCTAGTAAATACACTCACAGAAATAACTCCAAATATCAGCACTCATTTCAAATTATTGTAATTGATTGTTTGTGGCTTATATATTTACTTGGCTCAAACATTGCTCATTTTTACATAATTTTTCATCCATTAATTCTTCCTCTGTCTTAACTCTTGAGATAAGAAACAGAAGGCTGGTTTGACCTGGAAAACATGGTCTGTATAAAAACTCATAATTGAGATGGTTAAACCTAAAGGGAAGAATAAGCAGTGGTAAATTTGCACATAGATGGGTGGTAGCCGCAAAGACATTTTGTTTGTCCACTTCAAAAATAATAACTAGTAACAGGCTTGAACTGCTGAGAAGGAGATTTTGATTAGGTATTAGCAGAAAGAGCCTATAGAGACTGTGAAAACTCCATCACCGAAGATATGAAGAGTAAGTTAGACAAGTATCTGCCATGAACGATTTAGGTATTGTTGATCCTGCCTCCTAGCTCTATTTCCTATAATATCTAAGCTCTTCCCTCTCTACTTGTATTGTTAATTCATACTTTGTTTTTACCATGACTAAAGTGAGAATAGTTTTGTATTTTTAAACCTGTACACAAAAAAAATATTCCTGTTCTTCATATTGTTTTCTTAACACTTCAGCATCAAGGAAATAAGTATGTATTTTTAAAAAAGTACAGTCTCCAGTAAAGCATATATATTTCATTTAGCAAATAACACCCATGTTAAAATAAACATTTTTCAATGAGACATACAAATGACAAATTAAAACTGAATAAAACCTGAATGGAATGAGTAAATAACACATGCCAGAAGCACTAAAACACAAAATGAAACTGGCATCAGACAATCTTTTTCAGATTTTTCAGATGATGCAGGGGGGTCTGTGGGGATGTGGAAATCTTGCTAAGGTCCTAATTTAAACTAAAGATTAAAATGAAGATGCAAAGATATAGATGAAGTGGTTTTGTTCAAAGGACAAACTATTAATTTCCGTGAAGAGTGCCCATGAATTTATCTACATGATACTGCATTGACCAGAGATGGGTAAACCAGTCTTGGAAGTGAGAGACAAATGAAAGTGCAATGCAAATCAAAAACTACATACGAAATTTTCCTGAATTTTGAAATAGTTTGAATTACATTCTCGGGGCATTTCCAGAAATAGAAGTGCCCAATTCTCAAGTACAGCAAAGAAAGCAAATATTCCTACTGCAGCAAAATCAAAAATAGTCACAGAGCTTTCAAAAGCTCCTATCATCATTTCTTTAACCTTGTCCCTCTTGCCTGTGTGAATTCTCAGTCTGTGCTCCTCCAATCTACCCAAAGTGTTGGCATAAAATAAAATTAATGGCACTTTAATGATTCAGTCCTAGCCACACAGACCTCCTTCAGCTGGAACTACTTCAAATCAAGCTCTCCATCCTTCCTTTCTAGGCTTTTCAAAGCCTGTCTCACATTCAGATTTTTTTCTGCTTGACAAACATATTCCATTTTGCATTTAGAGCTGAACATTTTCTCCTTCCTCATTTTTTCCACCAATGTAAAAATAATAATTTTTAGAATTGTTTTTTTCTATACACACCATTATATTTAGATTTCCATTGTTATTTCTATATACTATATAATCTACCTTCTTTGTACCTACCTCATCCTTCCTCAAATTAGCTTGCTACTGCAAATACTCCAATGTATTGGAACATAAGCAATAAATCAACAAAATGTATTTCTCCTAATTTTTGAAACAGTCTACAACAGAAGTTACACATCAGAAGTGACTTGAAAAATTAGAATAGAAGGGATACATCAGAAAAATGCCTTATGTTTCCATTTTAGTTCCTCTTCCTACTAATATTCCCACTGCAGAATTTGCTCCAGGAACTGCTCGTTGGAGGCTACTATACACAGTATTTAAAATTATACAGTTTAAGCTGAAGTTTAGAAAAAGTTAAGATTTGATTTCTAATCACCTAATACAAAAATCCCAATGTTTCGTAATGACATCATACATAATCAGGTAAAATGGGATGCCATGTATCAGTTTCACACTATTCCCCTTTGTCTTATTAATCAGAACATATTTCTGTATCACACTTTTTCTACTCTACAGTTAATTCATGTAGCCCTTTTTGTAATTCTTGATTCATCTTGACTTCAGGTTTTCACTACCTATCAGCTCATCAACATATTCAGCATAAAATTGGTTTTCCTTGTTTAAATAAATGTATTTCTTTAGCCTTATTGCCCTTATTTGCCTGTTTTAAGTGTGTGATTGGGTCATAACTAATTCCAAGAACTCACAAGAAATTTCAGTTGTGGCGTAATGATATTTCAATCATATATACTGAAGACACAGATTTTTTTTTACTTTCTTCCCATTTTGCTCAAAATTCTTGTGGATCATAATGTTTGTCGTGAACAAAATTTACTTCATGTTTATGTACAGAACTTATTACATCATTGCCAGTATTACTTTACTTCAACCTCTCATAATAATGACTACTACAGCTGACCATGTGAGCGCATTATTTATCCTAAACATTTCTAGGAATAAAAAGACCCTGATTCCAGTCCAGCCCAGCCAGTGGTCTGTGCTGGCCATACAGACATTTTCCTTATTGCTACCATCAGAACCTTGTTTATACCCAAACCCCTTACAGCATCTGTAGAGACTCACATCATTTCTAGTAGATGGTGGCTGACTGTTAACATGCAAAAATATCCCGTATGAGGTTTCTAAACAAAACTGCTGTACCAGTCTGAAAAATAGACTTATTTTTCATAAGTCTGTTTCTGTTGAATGTATACCCATCTCACCCCCTCAGCCATGAATAGGAATATTCCTCCCAGCATAAACTCTTTAGGGTACAAACTGTGCCTGCATCTATATTTGAAATTACCTAGCACATTGCAGCATTCCCCAAAACAAAATAATAATATGCAGACTGCAGAATGTGCTTCTCCAGCATAAAGCATCTGGTTTCACAGTTCATTAGAAGTTTCTTTTTCTCTTATGGCTTTGTGGATAACTTTATACATGCTATTTAGAGCCAACAGTAAATTGGCATTTCCAACGTCACAGTTTGAACACTTTTCAAAAACTACGGCAGACACACGTTGTTTTGGCTTTGTCACCTTATGTCCCACTCTCCTTGTTCTCCTGATAGTTTCCTGCATGCAAGAAACTGATGTTTTCAGTAAACTTAAATGGTTGCTTTTCAGTTCACATTTTTAACCACTTCTTTTATGTTCTCCATTACAGGCTGTTCACGTTCCTGTATTGGGCAACACTACTTATACAGATGAGTGAGCTATTCATTTCTGGAGTTTCATGAGTTCAGGCCTGCTTTGTCACCTTTATTTAGGGATAAATGATGTAGGGAATCCCTAACCTTAGGGATAGATCTGATTTATCCCTTAGCTCTTAGGTATGCTATGTTTTGTCTAGTCTTGACGCTTTTAGCAAAAGGTCTTCCTGATTGTTAATCAAGTTTTATGAATCCTTTGTTAGCAGCTCTCTCTGTCACTCTGCAAACACAACCACCACCTTGCAAATGCAGACAACAGGGCTCATCAGTTTTTTGGTGCTGATCACAGGGGTGATATGTTGTCTCCCAGTTACCCAGTCACTCATTTAATACAACATTAATTAACTGTAGTGGGGATTAATTCCAGACTGGAATTTACATTCACTGTAAACCTCAAGCTTGCCACGCCACCTCCCACCCCACAACCTCCTATTTGACTCTGGTAGAGGTAGAATTGATCTGAATTCTTCAAACAAATTCAAAACAGCCTCTGCAAGTGTGTGGGTTTTCAACAAGGCTTTAACACAAACCAGCTTGAAGCAAAAAAAACCCACACGGCAGGTTGCCAGGGAGCCTGGTCTATTCAGGCAGATGAGGAGATTCTGAGGACCTAGATCAGCTTGGCATTAGTGCCAAGTCCCTGAGCATTCCAAATCTGAAGCTCCAGAGCAGTGGCCATGCTGCTGACCTAGCCCTGAGCTTCTCGTCACTCTGGAAAACAGAGATGGGTAAATTCTTCCTCCATAAGAAGGCTTCGGAACATGATTTTGGCTTGGTTTCATAGCACTATTGCCTTCCCCAGTGGTTTCTCGGTGTGCAATGATGGAGCACAAAGTCAGCTTTGAAGCTCTATCTGATCACAAGGCTCTTTCTTCCAAAAATATCTAGTTTATTATATAAATAACTATTCCCTTTATTTAACACTCCCCTAATTCTTCCATGATCTGCAAGCTTTAAGAGGAAAGGTTTTTTTTTTCAAGGTCATTATTCACATAGTGAAAACGCATTACGCCATGACTAGATCCTTATGAGGTGTTGCTGAAAACATCCCAATTACTTTTTGCAATTAGTTTACCAGTTTTAAATCTGTTTAATATGGGGTACACTAATCTTTTATTGTATCAAAATGCCATGCTGTACTAAGTCAAGTATATGATTTTAAGTATATTATGACAGCTCAGTAAGCTTTATCAGTCTCTTTAGCTCAGATCTTTTCTCCCAAGGCCTGAAATCCTAGAGCTAGTTGCCTGCCAAACTTTTACATGTATCTGCAATTTTTACCATGATCAGTGCCAAGACTCATCGTTAGCTGAAAACAGTTCACACTGTGTCTTATATACAAATCAAATGAGGGGCAATTAAATAAAATAAGTTAAGCTTTATTAGAATTCAGATGTGGGGTGTACTGCTGGTTTGCCTTTTTTATATTTTTCTTTTTCATTGTGCTTTTATTATTTGGTGTTTTTTAAATAAAACTGTCCTCACAGAAACTATTCCCTCTTGGAAAAATACCCCTTTTTCAAGAAGATAATTTAAACTCCTTTCTTATGACAAACCCACTCTCAGTTTCAAAGGAGTCCACCTTTGAAAACTGGTATCATCAAGTTTATAACTATTTCTAACATAGTCAAGGAGCAGGAAGATCCCTTGTAAACAGATCTTTAAATGCAATTAGGTATCTAAAGATAAGATTTCTCTCTCCTAGGACTCTCTAACAGGTTTAGGTTTTTTCTTTCTTTCAACAAATCTCTAACTAGCAGTAAAAAAAGCCTTTTTGTTGTGATTTTCTGGTTTGTCTATCACCAAATCATGGCAGCTCACAATAAAGGCCAGGGGAGGAACAAGCTGGGAACCTCAAACCAGGTATATTTTCTAAACCACATCTTACTGGGTTTTTTCCTGCCTTGTATTATTAATTACATATTAAACCTGCCCTTATTTATCCAAGAGCCCAGGATCACATGATGCTTTAACACCACTGGAGATGCTGTATCCTTAAAGTCTGACCATTTGACAGCAGGTGATGGTGACCATCTACAGAAAAAAATGGCTTTATGGCAGGGTCAGAAAATTTATATGGAATGAGCAGTTAAAATTTTCATTTTTCTATGTATTTAAATCCTTTGGTTTAATTAATGATTTCTAGCTCCCAGGGTTTGAGAGATGCACGTTAGTTTTGGTGGTGGTGTGTTTGTGGAAGTGCAAAAGCACAGGAACATTACAGGGACACTCATCTCCAATAATGGGACACTCAGCTCCAATAATTCCATTTATGCATATTTATATATATTAAAAAATACATGTATGTGTATGTGCAAATATAAATTCTCTCTGTACTAGTTTCCATTGTTGTTCAATTTCTGCCCCATTTTTCTACAAGTATATTTTGCTCAACTAAGGAAAAAAATCATATGATTTAACTAAAGAAGTTCAAAAGTTTCAACTACAGTCCGTAAGTCTGGATGTACTGCACTAATACTAATACACGTTTCCAACAGGCAATTAGTGTTCCCATTCACTCCAGGTTCAGTATTTCCATGGTTCTGTCCATCCTGCACAATACTCGTGTGTGGTTTTTGGTACAGTCAATTCTAGTGCCTCTACTTGCTCAACCAAGGATATATTATACTTGTAGCAATTAGATTTGACTGTAAATCAGCAGAATGGAGATTTCTCCCAATCCCATTTACAATATTCTTGAAGAAAATAGGTATGCTTTCCAATCTTATTCTCCCTTACGCTCCATTATTATACAAAATGGGCCCCAGAAGCTATGCATAACTATAAAATGATTATGATTTATCTGGGTATTTTGTTCCTTTAATATATTATGCCAATTGTCCTGATTCAACTAAGTAATTCTGCTAATTTAACTTTGGGGTTAATCTTGCTTTAAGAACACTTTTTGCTGAAGACCACACTCAGTGGATGCATTTTCTCATTTTTAGACCTGCATGTAACCTTTAAAAAAAAACCCACAAAAAATCAACAAAAGTTTCTAGCATATCATGTGATCAATAGATACAAGTACTTTCATTTTTTAAATTAGTCTAAGGCTATTTTCCTTTTACTGTTGTATAAACAGGGAATTGAAGGGTAAAATAGTTAAAACTTAATGCTATAGTGCTAATGTGGCTTTTAAATCACGTCAGCAGCAATCACTGCATTATAATTAACAATTTATTGAACCAGCAATAAAATGAACATCACATTACTTCTTAAAGCAGCAGAATAAAATGGCTAATAAATAGCATAAGCCAGACAAATTGCAGAGTAATAGAAATTTTCTTAAGATTTATAGTGTGCAGAAAGATGGATGTGCTATTAGTAGGAGCTCCAATACTTGACAAAATTCTTTTGCAAAGACATAGTTACTATGCATGTCAGAGTTCACAAGTCTAAGTGGTTTATCCAAATTTCAACTCACTGCTATTACAGTGGAAAATACTCATTACAAGGTTTTGTAACTGCAAGCAATGTGTACATTTGCCAACATTCAAACTGCTACTGCCAAAAAGATACTAAAATATTTTCTAAACTGTCAAATAACAAGTCTGTTAGCTTAATCTGAGTCTATTTTATACTTCACAGGCAGTAAAAACTCCTGGGCCCTATCCTGATGTCTCCACTCGGGCAAAACTTTCCTTAACTTCAATACTTAAAAGTTACCAGGAGTTTCTGCCTATGAGAATGGCTGGCTTGGGCCTGACTTTACAAGGAAATTCATTAGGGAAGAAACAGATATTCAGTGAAGCTGGAAGCTCAGCTAAATACCTCATCTCTATCAGGGCTGAGGTTACTGACAACACAACCGTGTTACGTTTTTAATGTTCCTGCTGTTAAGTTGTGTTGTGATTCGTCATGTCAAAGTGTCTTTCTTATGTTCTCATTTCAACATAACAGATGCAGTTTTACATGACATGTCACAACATGGAGCATCAACTGGAAAGAGTCTAAGAGAGCTCTTTCTATTTCTTTTTTTCAAAAAAAAAAAAGCGAGAAAGAAAAAGGGAGATTAAAAACCTTGCTATGCAGATTTTGTGAGCAGACAGTATATTTAGTCACTCTAAGGAAAGGACCTTCAGTCTTTAGCTTTAAATTGAAATATATCGGAAGCTAACTCATGTCCAAATTTCATATGTATTTTACATACAAATTTTAACATGAAATCCAGAGTTAATCTCTGCAGTAATTAGCTGCTAAAAAAATCGAGGCTGATAAGAACATGCAGGTATTTAATAATGCATTACTCTCTGAACCTTGAAGATAAATTACAATTAACTTGCTGGTTAAAGGTGTTGATTACATTATGAGATTACTGTTTTACCACTTTCAAATAAAGCAGTTCTAATGATGGTGCATTTCAACAGAAATGAAAATGGGGTGAATTTGAACACACACCATGAACACAAACCCACTCACATGTGAGGAAATTACTGGCTACAATCATTCTATAGTCATGGTGCCCATATATGCTGGATACACTAAAACAATTATAAAAGACCATCACAGCTGTCTGACTGAATGGGTAAGTACCAGTCTAGCTGCACTGAAGTCATTATTTACACTGAGACTTGGGAGTTTGGTCTCCACACATCAAAGCAGGATTTTACTAAGCCTCCATTCAACAGAGCCTTGAATAGAAGAAGGTATTTTTGCCTCTATTAATAAAATCCTCTAACAGGAGGCTCTAAAGAAACACCAGCAATTGCCTCTTTGAGACTTGTAAACTTTTCTCTTTCACCCATCCCTGCTAAGCATCTGCAACACCCATTTTCACAGCTTATCCTACATTTTTGGAGGTGGTTGAAGCACATCCATTGAGCAGCAGCAACCACAACTCTCACCTGAATATCCAAAAAACCCCAAATTAATCTGAAAATGCCAAAGATGTAGATGGAGCCTCAAGTACCCACAGGACTAATGCTCATTAAAGTGATACCAAACATGCTAGGGTTTAGTTCATTTGACAAAATGCCCCAGCGCATGGTTCATCATGTCAACATTCTTAATTTCTGCAGAGTAGTGGGGTACAGTTCTTAATTAAAAGGGGAAGAATGTATTGCCAGCCCCAATGGAAAGGTCTCATATTGCAGGGTGCTTCATTCACCCTGAAAGTCAGAGAAGGTACAGAGAGGAATAAACCACTCTAGCAGTAGACAGGAATAAACCGGAGCCACAGGGATGGTTTTTGCCCTAACATTAGTTCAGCTGTGATTCATTGCTGGCAGCAGCTTTTTTAATTTGCCCAAAGATACAAATTCTTCTGTATCAGCTAAAAGAGCTACCAAAGCATTCAATAATCTATTGAACATTAAAAAAAAAAAAAAAGTACTTGATTAAGAAAGTATTTAAGTTGTATGCCCTTCCCTCATTGCTATTTAAAGGATTCGTAATCAAGGCACATTTCACAAAACAATGAAATTGGGAATAATAACGGCACAACAAATTAAACTTATTTCAAAAGTAAGTCTGATCTCCTAATATTTTGAGGGTAACTGTTATTTACTACTATCTACTGAAAAACTTGTGCAAGTCTTCTATTCCATGTTCAAATCACCCTCTCTAGTAATGATGGTTTTGAATAAGACTCTAAACTTTGGATGATTGTCCAAGTTGAAAGAACACAGTTAAGCAGCTGTGGTTGCTTACCACAAAAATAAATACTATCATTTAGTGTGAAGGGAGAAACATACGAAGTATCTGAAAAAATTTAAAAATAAAAAAATGCATTGTACAAAAATTAAAAATTGCATAATTCCATCATATGAAATCAGTATCTACGTTTCACATCATGCTGAAAGTTAGTACATGAAAGACCAAAGTTATTTTTTGCTGTATAGGTCATAAAAGGAACCAATATAAAAAAAAAAAAAAAACAAAAACAACGTATCTGGTGCAATTTTGCTATAGATAGACACCTTCAGGTCAATAGTGTGAGATGGACAGTCACTTATTAGAGTCATCGCTCATTATCACATCAAAGAGATTTCTCTGAAATTCTGGTGATACCTACACCCAGCTTTACCAAACATAGCAAAAAATCAAGATATCTCAACACAGGAAATGCATATCAGCATGGGAATTAATTAATTCCTTAATTCACCCAAACCATATCAAGTTCTGCACTATGCTCAGCTTGGTTCTGGTTTCAGTGAACTCCTCACAGCAGCTCAGCTTTCCCCAACCCTAAAAAAAATTTTAGAGTTTTTGGATTTGGAGGAGTATCATTTGTATTTGTGTAAATGCACAGACACACACATTTCTTTTTTGGACACATAGGTAGATAAAGAAAAACTGTTAGTACATGAAGTGTAAATACTAAATGAGACAGATAGCTGCATAGTTTCATCTCTGATCTACGTACATTCTCATCACTGTTACAGCTCTTTCACTGGCTATGCTGCCGACACCCAGCTAAATCCATGAGAAGTGCCCAGTTTGTGCCTTAAAGTTGGGGAGAAAAGAAAACAAGAAAAAAATTGGGGTGGGATATGCTTAATTAAAAAGGAAATAAAGTTTTGCTATTACTATGTATATCGTCCATAAATATGTGCAGATATCTGCAGTATTACACATTAAATCTAAAGAACATTGTCAGGTTCTTATTTTAACAGGTCTAAGTTGCAGGTGAGAAGGAACAGGACTGTAGTGAACTGCTTCATAAAAAAGAAGCCACCTCTGTTTACCTCTGAAATTACATCTAAGATTGTGGTGTGCTTCTGAGCTTGTATACAAGGAGCAAAGCAAAGGACATCAGGGAAACTCCTTTTTTTATCATCTCTACAAGTATGAAAGTGAACTATGGGTTCTGCATCCATAGAAGTGATACAAATAAGACAAGGGGACAAAAGTTGCTGCAAGATGACAGGCGGGTGTAAGTATTCTACATGAAATATTGATGCTCCTGTATCATTTTATTGCATTCTATACATATAGATCATAAAGTATGGAGATTGTTCAAATTAAGCAATTCTGTTAATCAAAGCGTTCGGAATAAATGCATTCATCTTAAGCATATATGCTCTGTTTCTTTGAAATGTGGATCAGACAAAGGTGCTGAGCTGCCTGTGTTGGAATGAAGTGGGGTAGAGCCTAGAATCATAGAAACATAGAATGGTTTGGGTTGGAAGGGGCCTTAAAGCTCATCTAGTTCCAACCCCACCTTCCACCCGATAAGGTTGCTCAAGGTCTCGTCCAACCAGGCCTTGAACACTGCCAGGGATGGGGCAGCCACAGCTTCTCTGGGCAACCTGTGCCAGTGCCTAACCATCCTCACAGGGAAGAACTTCTTCCTAATACCTAATCTGAATCCACTCTCAGTTTAAAGCCATTCCCATTGTCCTCTCACTACATGAAGTTACAGCTTGTTTACCAGTGAAGTGAGAAAACATGCACATAAAGGAAACAGGCAGGGATCAAGGGTGAGAATTAGATCCTCTTTCTTCATTCTGAGTATTTAAAATATATTTAAGCCACATTTCCAGGTTTTGGTTGGAACCTTGCTCTTTTACATTACTCATAATGAAATACATGTTCATTGGATAGCTCTGAAATTAAGAGACACCAGACATCAGAAGACTTGCAGTGTCATCAAGAGAGGCCAACAATGTTTCACTAAACTTATTTCTTAAAAACAAAAAGCAGCATCATTTGGATTAATGAAAAGACAGTAAATAAAAGCTTCAGTGGTGCATGAAAACACCAGTACAATCTCCCTGTATCTTTGCAGACTGTGCAAAATATAAATATTTAGAATTTTATAGCAAAATATATAGATAACTGAATCTGGCTTCCTTTCAAGCTCTCCATTACTACATGAAGAATATGCATGACATATTTCTGTCAGCAAGCTAGAAAGCAACGTGAACGAAAGTATGCTCTGGAATACCCCAAGCCTGTTAATGGGACAGATTCCATCTTCAGAAGATGGCATTATACATACATAGACACTTGTATAAACAATGGGAATATGGATCACCTTCTTTGGGTTTTTCATTTTGTTTTTTTATTCCTCGAATATATTCTATGTGAAACAAAATGCTGCTTAACACATTGCTGCAGATATTGGAGGCATGAAAAGGTACAGTAAAGCCCTATATTTTAGATCATAGCTAGGAAGACAAAAGAAATGAAGCAAATTGAGAGTAAAGAGCTACATTATTTTTTTTTACCCAGAAAAAGTCAAAGGCTCTACCAAAGCTGCATATTTTGTGAAACAAAGTCAGAGACTAACATTGCTAAATTCAGCATGGAAGTGTTTAATTTCCCATAATTTAGCTTTCTGTTTGAAACAGACCACTGTGCCATGACAAGTACATACTAAAGGGGAATATGGAGGACATTTTATGACAAAAATGCTGTTTGGTAAAGTCTATAAAGTCTAAGTTTCCTGCTGATCTTACTCCAGACAATAACTGGGGGGAGGAAGAGGAACCAGGAAAAATGTTTATTAAAAATGACATTTGAGTTAAGAAAGCAAATTTTTTATAAGATATGAGTTCACCGAGGCTTTGAAAGAGGATTTTTTTTGAGATGATCAAGTGATTGTCTTAGTAAGAAGCTTCATTAAATCTTTCTAAATCTGCAGAAATCATTTTAAAAACTTAACTAGTACTCACACACTTCTGCAGCTTAGACAAGTTAGCTATTTCTGAGATTAGCAAATTTTCCTTATGCTGCCATCTTGTGCCACACAATCCAAGCATACCTTAACAGAAAAAAGAAAAAGTGGGGGGAAAAGGGTGAAGGAAGTAAAAAACCAAACAAGCCACCACCTGTATATCTTTGGTCCACACAGCTGTAAAAATACCCTTCAAAATATAAGCAGGGCATACAGGGTAGAAAAAAGTTTTGGCAGTGCCTACAGATAGGTTGGAACAACAGTTCAGAGTCTTATGAAACAAGTCAATGTTACAGAAAAGGGGAAGTTCATCTAAAATAGCGTCACACTTTTGTTGCTATCTTGCAATATTTTCATCTTTAAATGCTTTTATTGCTAATAAAATTCAGTCTGACTCAACTATTGATAAGAGCAGTCCACCATGAGGAATCAGCAGGAGATGCTCCATCTGAAATCAGGCGAGTTCAGTTCCCAAGCAAAGTTCAGCACAGCTCTGCTGTTACTTAACTGCTTTTCTTTCTTTAAATTTCAGCATTTATCCACAGCCAAGTAGATTCAAAAGTTATTTTAATTATGCGTTTCCCTTTACACTCACCTTGGCTTTCCAACTCCTAACATATTCGTTATGCCAACATTACTATTGTAGCATAAAATTCTTCACCCACCATCATGTTTTAAGAAGTCATATCTGTTCTGTCACTTGTGCCTTATTTGTTTTTCTAAGAAGAAACTATTCAACTTTAACTACTGAAAAAAAAAATCACTAAATTCACCTAATGTATTTAAATAGTGGTTGTGGTAACAGTTAACAAATAGAGCTGTTTACTTATTTTGAATAACTTTCATATTTAATGGGTAATTTTCCTGACCAAGGCCCCCAAGGCTTTTCATGAGGACTAGTGCTCCATTAGTTTGGGTTCTGTAGAAATACAACATAAAATACAGGGGAGCGATGTGTACAGCTGGATGTGAGACAGTAAACTACACTGAGGCATCAGTAGTATACATGTGACAGACTTAACCTTTATTAAGTTTCCCTAGCCATTTCTGAAAGCTAGGAAAAGTACCGCTTTAAGGAAGGACGTGAAGGAAAATATTGAAATACGATTGTGAAAGTCAAGGAATGCTCCTTCCAAGCATGATAGGACACACAGAGTGCTAGTTAATTTATTATGTACAGAAACACCACCAGGCTTTGTGTTCTTATGCTGTAGAACAATAAAAACCAAGCTGTCCTGTTTTGAGGAAAGTAACAGCAACATGACAAGAGTGCTACAATATAGCATTAATGATCAGTCTGACTAGTTGTGTAATGCAAGTAATAGTAAAGACGGCTCCACAGCATTATTGCCTCTTCTTCCTTCTACCTGTCTCTTAAAATACTACCCTTCTATTTCCTGTCCTGGCAGAAATTATATAAAATCTATACCTCTTATGATTTTTTTTTTTTTTTTTTTTTTTAGCTAAACTGCAAGAATCGTCCTTTTTCCCGCTTAAGTCCCCCCTGTAAAGAACAGGTACATGCATGCTTTCCACCTCACATAACTTCTTCACTCCAAAACCCCTAAAACTCCCCCAAATCCCCCATGCTGAGAACCTAGACCAGATGATTTTTGAAAGCCTGCAAGGGTAGACAACCTCTGAGAAGAGCCTCCATGCACCTGATGTCATCATCCAGGTGGGGGACAACGCCTACAGAATTGCACAGGCCTTGGCATCAGCCCTATGGAACACCACTGGTAAATCGTCAGATGCTGGTTACACCTTGAGCAGTCATGTGCTATGATTTTTGCTCAGCAATTCAGCCAGTTTCACACCCACCTGGCAGGCAGTCCATGCACCCAGCCTAGATTTAATGCACTTGTTTTCCATCTCTAGGTTGCCTGAAAGCTGCCCTCTGGGTTTTGGAGTAGCTCATAATAGTTATGCAAAGTACGAAGCACATACGTAGCCCATAAAAGCTTCCACAACTCTTCCCCGTGTTCCTGATTAATGCCAGGAAATAAAGATAATTTTTCTAGGAATGCGCATACTTGCATATCATATTTATGTCTATCAGGAGATACTCTTTATGAAAAATTAAGAAAATGCTGCTACAAGATTCCCTCATTTCCAAGTGAAATTTTGAAAAAGTGCACAAACTGGACACAGCACTACAAAGTTTTCCCAGAGCCATTGATACTACCAAGAAACCAGAAGGACAATATTCTTCCCTCTATTTGTAGTATTGCCTATAATCTCTCACCTTCATAGTACAGACCTTTAGTATAGAATAAAGCTAAAGCAAAGGAGTTAAGAAATAAAAGTCTTTCATAGATGGTACAGATGCCTTCAGCACTACCCTTCCTGAAACAGATTTTAGGCCACAGCTTCTGCACTTGCTTGAAAAGGCAGAAAGACAGAAATGGCTTGATATTTACTAACATTAACTAGTTTATTGGGGCTATAAATAATTTGCATTGGTTCTGGGACCCTGTTATTGTGCAATAACATCAGACTGCTAAACCTAATCCATAGTTCACATCCGAAAAACATAAGGCAAGATGTCTTGGTCTAGCCAAGTATGAAAATAATATCACTGGGGAAAGATACCCAAACCGATAGGACCCCAAATCATGTTCCTGATTTCCTACAATACACGTATGACACTAAAAAAAAAAAAAAAGAAAAGCCTTGGATTGGTGATATTATTACTTATATTAATTTAAACTACTGAACAACACTTCTAGTGTCAAAAGTATAAAATGTGGTGTTTACTTCTCACAGGATTTCACAGGAGGTTATACTCAAAAAGTGACTTCCAAAGCATGATGAGTTTTCATTCAGGCAACTTCAGTTCATATCACTACATCAGGAAAGCATGATGCACAGTGAAATGAACTACAACAAACATAAGGAATTTGGCAAAATTATCCACAGTACCTAAGAACAGATTTTGTAAATGACAAAAGGAATGGCAAACCATACCCGCTCAGCTTTGCAGGTGCAGAACATTCTTAAGATTCCATGAAAGAAAGAAAAAAAAAAAAAAAGAAGAAAAAATGATAATAAAAAAGATTAGGACAATGTTTTCCTCATTTATGACCTCAATTATACGTGCTTCTGTGAGTACAAGAAAGAGGACATATCATTAAATGCAACTTGGACAGCATACTAATTCTATACCTTGATGGAAACAAAACACCATGGGTATTGTGGCTAACTTGTAAGCAATAGCACAAATGCTTCTCTGGCAGGGCTAGATTAGCTCAGCAGATGAAACCATTACTGCTTCCAGGTGGTGGTAGTGGGGGTGATGTCTTCTCAGTGCTCGACAAGAAAAAAAAAACATGGCATAAATAATAAAGAGATGTGGGATCAGAAAGACATTATGTTTCAGATTTGTTTTAATGATATTTCACAATATTTCACAGAAAGGCCAGATGTTGCTCTCCCTTGTCAAAGAAGGCCAGTTGCTATATCTCAGATTCAGTATTTTCATCTATTTTAGTCAGCTGTCTGCATTACTATCTGTCTACTTGGTACTGAGTTTACTTTCTTTTAAAGAAAGAAAGCATCAGCTCTTGGAGATGGACAATTCTTGCAATGTTTTCACACTTACAGACATTACAAAGGTCAGCAAGCTGGGAGCTACCAGGAAAACCATTCCTTTGCACGTTCAGTGTTCCCATACTAGGGATGGGTTCATGGAAGGGAATCAAGAAGTAGGTATGTGATCCTCAAAGGCAGAGAAAAGTGATTGTCTTCTGGTGGCCTTCATCCCACTACAGAGAAACAGAGGAGCTTTATTTCCTTTAAGAGGTGTAGAAAACTGGGAGCAAGAAGTCATTCAGCTGTAACCCAGAAGCGCAGGGGGCTTCCAGGTGACCTAAAACAGTTCAAATAAACAACTTTTCACATGGAACCAGAAGATTGATATAGTGCTAAGAAGTCACAATTCCTTCAGATGGACAGAGCTATGAAGCATGAGCAGCATGAAGATTTAGGTGTAATTGTGGGATCTTCAGAACTCCAGCAAAACCTACACACCCAGCAGTTCTGGGGAGTACACCAGGTGAGCTATGAAGATAAATGTACTGAGCCAGCTGTCACTAAATAAAGATGGGACTCCTGTGATTACTGATCTAAGTGGACATTGGGCTGGAAAATACAGCACTTTGTGTCCAGACGCAGCTGTGGCACAGTCCAGAAAGTCTTCAGTGTCTGCACTGCAGGCACCTTCTCCAGCTCCTTTTTACAGAGCTGCAGCATCTGACAAGGCCATCCGTCCTGCAGTGCATTTGGGAAAAAAAACTTAGACTTCAGGAGGGTATCTGTGAGCATTTTAATTCTGTTAAGATCAAAATAATGATAAACAAGGATAATAGTCACAAAAAAATTCCCCCTCCCAAAAGAGTCCTAGAAATCCTAATTTACTGACTGGTAGCTAGTTTCACTAAACAGAGATATAGTAATTTAATAATCTTACCATAGCAGTTTTCAGTAAGGAAAATTAACTAATTCATTATCACTTATAATTTGCTGAGGCATAGCTGCCATATTTGTAAAATCAGCAGGTTCAGAAAAAAGCAAGTTTTTAATGAATGTTCTTTTTTTTCCTTTCTAGATACATAAATGATACAATTACTTAGCTCCCTCTAGTGCCAATTTCTAAAATAAATTTCCCACTAATGACTGTATTCACCAATGTAATCATAGGAGCAAATTAAAAATTCACTTGGCAATAATTAACTAGTGAACTCTCAAAGGATTTAGTAAATTGCCATGAACTGAAGCAGAATTCAACTAGTGTCACAGTTACAGAGAAAGGTCAAATGTAGGCTCTTTGAAATAACAAAAATATGACATCAATGTTAAGACACTCTGTATTTTGAACAATTGAGGCACACATGCCAATAAAGAAGAGCAGTCAAGGAGCAGCTATAGCAAGTGCAGTAGCTCTATCATTCCTCTGACATTTTCAATGCTATTATTAAAGTTGTATCTGTGGGTTTTTTTCGTTTGCAGTCTTCATTTTTAAGGATTGATAATTTTGCTTTCTAAAGATACTCCAAGCTGAAATAGGGCACACACCTAGACTTTTTTTTTAAGCAGTAAAAAAAAAATCTTTTTTTTTTGGTTTGTTCTGGATTTTGAAAATGGGTAAAAAATAGTATCATATACAGTTGCCTTGTTCATAGATTCTTCCCTTGGTATATTCTTTTGGCCATAGAAGGTGCTGAGCTAGATCAAACTTTGAAATAATCCCATAGAAGTACTCTAAATTAATTAGTAATAATAATAATAGTCGCTAGTAGAACTAATAACACACAAGCATTCAGTGCATGCAGAGGAATGCTTCTGCTCATCCAGATGTTGGAGGAAAGAGAACCACAGGGGCAGGAAGGGTCCTTAGCTGGTATCACTGGTATGGTTCCTATGAGTTACACTGTGAATAAAAATAACCATAAACACAGCCATATGAAACATTTTATTTGTTAGGATATTTGGGGCTTTCTTATAATTGTGGTGTGGATGGTCTTCGCCCCATTTCTAGGTTCCTTTGCTATCTTCATATAACCCACTTCAAGAAGAAATAAATATTCTCCGCAGAACATATGTTCTAATTACTTTTTGCTTGGGGTTTCAATATTGTAGCCATTCTGCAAATACAGGTCTGTACACTAGTCCATGCTTAACTTGGAAGAGATGGCACAGCCTACCAGGAACCAGGTGTTGATACTACAATATGAGTTTTCATATAACCATTCTATGATTCTATGGTTCTATGAATATATATTGAGATAAAACCGAGGACTGAGGTGGGTTGAGCTTCCATCAGCATGAGTTTGGCAAGCCCTATTGTTCAGTTACCAGATTAAACATCAGTCTGGGTCAGGCAGTTAATTTATGGTTACAGAATCATCTCAAAAGCATCTCATTTCCAGGAAATTCATCTCTCTCTTTTGAGTTACAAAGAATATAAACCCAACAGCTCTTTACAAGGCCTGATAAACACTATATGCAGTGGCAATGCAAAAAAAAAAAAGGTTTTCCAATATAAATACAACATATTTTTTTTTTACTTCCCATTTTTCTTAATCCCACCTTGGATTCACTTATTAAATACCTACTCCACATACCACAGCAATGACAGTAACCAACTGATAGGACAACTAGATTTCTGCAAACACCAGCCTTAGGGCTTTCTGTAGAAACTGAACTAAACATTTATATTAAAAAAAACCAAAACAAGCAACTAAGCTCTTGTTAAGTATGTGAAGGAAAGGGTAGTCCACCACCTCTCTGTGATCTGATTCAGACTTCAGTCACCCCTTCTACAGGAAAGCTGAGTCTCAATTCCAGGTTGAGGTGGCCTAACGTCAACTTCCAATACTGTCTGCAAAGTAAAAAAAAAAACAAGAAACAGAACCTCCAAAGAGCAGCTAGTATCTTTCTATTCCGAAGCAGCTCAGAAGGCACACAGGTCACCTCCAAACCATCAGTGACATGAAGGCTGACCTCCTTAAGCCTCACATCGTCAGGCTCATTTTCAAACAAAACTGTATTTGTAGTCATTGTGTGAACTCTTGTCAGCAAGTTCATGCTCCTCCTGGAAGTGCAGACACTAGAAATAAAAGAGCAGCCCTGCAGCCCTCTTAACATCACTTGCTGTCTCTGGGTGATAGCCCGTTTTGTAATTCAGGGATTCCAGTAAGTTTCTCCTGAGGGCTCATGTGAACCAGCTGGTTGGTCAGGTTTCTGGGAGGCCTCAAGGTCCCTGTGTCAAAGAGTCCGGGCAATGTCCCAGACTGCCTGATTTCCTTGCAGGCATATTTTCTTCATTTTGGCTTTACTGAAAAATGTTTGAAACACCCTGTCCGCAGCATCTCATGGAGTTCCTCACCTGCTTCTTTTAAGAATCTTGAATGGAAGTCAGCTGGTAATATGGAAATAGTCAGTTTAAGCATATGTTGTCTCACAGAGAGGGAATTTTCACATTTCATCCATGCCTGTCTTTTTTTTTTTTTTTCCTCTCCTCCTATTTCTGTTAATGAAATGGGTAATAGCAATTGATTTTAATATTCCAGTTAAACAGTCTGTCCCACAAAATGTCAGTAGTTCTATCAATACCACTAAACAGCATCTCCACCTCCGCTGTTGTGGTCTTTTCAGTAAGAGACCTAAATACAGAGACACCTAAATTAGCTGCATGACATTAGTTACAGTCTACATTGAGATTTTCTAGCTCAACCATAAGCATCCATATTGTTTCTGATCCTTAAAAAAAAACAACAAAAAAAACTAACAAGGGCTTAAATAAATATCACTGCTGTTAAAGAACATATCTTTATTACCTGTAGAGCAAAAAAAGAATCTGAGAGATAGACATTCAAAGCAACACGCAACCAGTTGTTTGATGCAGGCCCTCAACCCTAACCAGATTGCTTGCTTTGTGCAAAGAACTAACAAAAAATGCTCAAAATTATGTCAGATAAAGTGAGGAGTACATTTATTAGCATTCTGCAAATAGACATGGCCACGTATTTTAAAAGCAAGTATTTTAGAAGGAAATATTTTAAAAGCAATTGAAAAGAATGAAGTCTAAATAATAATTATATATTTTTAAAGCCATGTGAAAGAATAGATCATATCAGATTAGATTAGATTAGAAGAGAATTAATGTATAATGCATGACAAAATAAAATAAAATCAATTCAGGATAAAATTTTAGATAAATATTATGTTCTTAAAAAAACACATTTTTTCAATCTTCAGAGAAAGATCTCTCATAAAACTGGTCCCAGTTGATCTATAACTTATACAAAAAATCTAGATTTTCCACTTTGGTGCCAAAATGTAGGCTTCTATATCTATTTTCATTATCAAATTATCTAGTTGGGATTTCAGAAATGTCAAGAACCCCACCTGCAGCTGGTATCATTGAACAGTATCTCAGAAATCAAATAATTTTTAAATGCACACAGTGACTAGTCAGTACTTTCTGATATAATTTTCTGATACAATTATTTTCTGTACAAAACTGTATTTAAATGAAGATTAAGAATGAGCAGATGATATTGTTTTCCTTTATATTTTTTCTCATTCAAAAATCCTTTTAAACAAAAAATTTATAAAAGTTTTTTTTATTTACTTTTGTGTTAGTTTTTCAATTTAGATAAACAGTATTTTAATGGCAGCTGAAATTTTCTACTCAGATAATTAAAACCAAGCAACTTACGTTCAATAAGATTTTTCTAACCTGTTTAGATTTTATGGAAAGTTTTTCTGAATACAACTGCATTTGTCCAGCTTTCATCAAACAAAATGGAACCATTTAACTCCAGGTTCTCAGTTTTGAAGGGTACATGCTTTATGCAGACTCAGCATGTGTTTTTGCATATGGGTGCAACAGGACTAAGGAGGTTTTTAATGTTACAAAAAATATTTTGCTGGTAGCTCTGCTAAAAATAATTTTAAACTCATACTGTGCCCACTACTTTTGCCACTTTTCTCTTTTTTTGACACTTTTAATTAATCTTTTATCTTTTCCTTTTTTGTATCTTTACTGCTTCCCCTCTAGCCAGCACCGTTATTCATTACCTAAAACCTTTGCATATTTTCTTTTGACTATTATTTCAATTTTATTTTATATTTCTATTTCCTAGTATTTTAAATGTTTTAATGCACACTTTCCTATTTGCTTCTCAAGCTTTCTTTTTTTTCTTTTGCATTTTTTCCCTTTGTCATATACTTTGGTGCTCAGGTTAAATTTAACTTGTCTCTTGCTGTCTTCTTGGGGAAGAAAGCAAGGAAGAAATGAAGGCAGCTTGTGTTTTAGGAGGAGAGTTGTAAATCATAACGAGGGCAACATTAGAAGTTTCAGTTGTCTTGCACTGCTTCCAGATTTTTCCAGAGTGATTATTGAAGGCACTGCAAGAATTTTGGAAGGGTGAGTGGGGCTGGGACGGGGAATTTACATATGACTTTTGTGATTTTATTAAACTACTCCACTGGCTTTTGATGAAAGAATTCCTCTAATATTCCCTTTTCCAAATTGTTCCAAGCAACAGCAGTGGAGTGATCAGGTCTGTTTCCCCATAAGCCTATATTCACCTCCCAAGATTTTTCTGAGCAAACCATGTTGGCTTTAAACAACAAAGTTATTTCTCATGCATATACTTAGTCTTATCTGAAACTGTTTCATTTATACTTTCTTTGTAATCTAAAATGCAGAATAGCCTGTGCTACTGACTTTATTCACATATTTCAATAACTCCTTTCTGTGGACCATGTTTCCATATAAAATAAAAACAATAATAATTAAAAGAAACCCAACAAAACCCCACAGAAAACTCCAGTGGCATTCAGTAATAAATTACTGATAAAGCCTACATGGCACATGCAGAACACAGTAGTGTTCTCCATGAGCTAAACTGATGAACTGTTGAACATAATTCTATTAAAAAGAAAGGTACATTATAGATAAATTGTACAGCAGTAATTTCTAAAATGCATGATACTTCTTCCAATGCCACCACAGGACCTGCTGCTAAGTATAAACATGATTAGCCACAAAGTTACCCACTACAGAATTATTATCAGTATATATTTGCACAATGAAGAACTAATGGGAATTATGCAGATTGTATTTCCTTTCCTGCTGAAGGCAACCAAGCTTTACCATCAATAGCAAAACGAAAACAGAACTCAGCTGTGGAAGAACAACACAGGTTTTATTTTATTTCCAATTGTGTATTGTTGATTATTTCAAGACTTTAAGACACATGTTTCTTTTTTACATAATTACATGACAAGCAGTCCAGTATCATTTTTAAAGGCATACAAAAATTTTCGTGCATTTTAATGGCTTTAAATACATAACTCTACTGCTGTATATAGAAACCGGTAAACACACATCGAAGTGTTTTTTAAGAATTATAACATAATCAGTAGGTAGTGCAAATCAGTAGTGATTGGCTTCCTTAATCTGACTGGAAGTGCTACTTTAAATGCTCTGCCTCCAGAGCACTTAAGGAGGGTGAAAGCTGGTTCCCAATCCCACTCCTCTGGTTGGTGCACATCTCTGGGTTGGCCAGGCTTCCTAGTGGCATGCTGGGATCTTCACCTGCCATCACCACTGCAGACCAAAATTCAAGTCCAGGCAGGGTCTCCTGCTAGAGTCACCAGCACAACCTCAGGGGCCTCTCTTGTTCAAATAAATAAAGAGCTGTTGATTTAATAGACCTCTGTACTTTGTTCAACTTGAATATATCACCTTAAATACATCACCTTAAAAATGAACAGTTAGGAGCACTATAAAATTAATAGTTGGTAATCTACAGGCAGAAACAAAAACTGGACTACCTAGAAAAGCATTTTTGTGTGAATTTTTTTCAGGCAGCTTCTTCAGGCACAGGAAAGTGGTTGAAGGATTTAATTTGCTGTGCTTTGATTTCTTGTTTCTTTAAACTTTTGCCAAAGGTGATGGGAATGCCAGATGCACATTATTTTGGTATAATTTAAAATCCAAATAAATATAAGTAACGTTTGCTTGGTCTTGGTATTTCCTCCCATTCCTCCCCCTGTGGAGAAAGCATTTAGTAGAAGTTTAAGTATTTCTAGTCTGTCATAAGAGCAACCACAATGAGACTTCAGTAAATCTCTCTTTAAAAATCCCTTACAGAGAGATTGCAAGCTGAAACATTTTTATGGACACGATGAGATGTGTAATGAGTGGTTTTCTTTTGTGCTGTAAGTGATGCTTTAAAAAAAAAAAATCAAACAGAAAACCAACAAACCCAAAAATATTTACTTGAGTACCAGTATTTAATGTTTCAGCTTGGAAAAACAAATAGGAATGAGAAAAAACGCAAAACAAAACAACTCAGACTTAAACTCTCAGATGATCAGCTTCATTGCATAGGTCCTCTACAGTTCACTCAAATCAACTAAATACTCAAAATAACTTTCGCATTCTACTTTGTAACAATAGTCTGAAGTTTTACATTCATTGTATGGGAAAAATGAGGTTATTTAAATACAGCCTTAATGAAAACTGACCAGCATACCTTCAAATGATTTTTCTGTAAAGCATAGAATAATTTACAAAATCATATTTAGTGCATTGGTTCATTGTATTTGCATGTTCAAGTTCCTTAAATACATGGAATATTCTCCAGTACAGCCTGAAGTATTCAAGGTTTTATATCACTAGCAATTTCTTTACATATGCTGAAAATATGGACTGCTTACTGGAAAGGAAATCAAATGCATATTTGATTAATTGATGTAGTCACATATTAAAAACTTTTGCTTCTTATCCCATTAAAAGTAACACTAATGAGCAATGGCTATGACCTTCAAGTAGAAAGCCACATGTGCTTCAACCCCTCAATATTTACCACCCAAATTTAATCTTTATAATGGACACCTTAAAAGGAATCTGATAGAAAATACTAAGAGCTGCTCCAAAACTAAAACACTTAAGGAAGATTTTGATTAATGCCTTGTGATTAATCAATTGATTAATATAGTTTTCAATACAGATGTTAGGACACTGTCTACTTTAATCAACCATCCTGAAAATGGTGAAGACAAATGATCTATTTTTTTGTCGATTGAAAAAAGAAAGCCTATTTTAGCTGTTACGTAAATTATAAGACAAGCCTTCCACATGATGCACAGATTTTTCCTTTTATAAAAACCTTACGCACTGGAACTGTTAATTAGCTAAGTGTCATCCTTCTGGGCAGGAACTTGGTATAAACCTAAAAAAAAGTCACACATTCAGCCAAATGAGTGCACTTTTAAAAAGAAATTGTTTTAAAATTGCACTATAATCCATATTTAAAGTCCCTCACCCTGATATTTTTTTTATTCTGATACTGTTTCTAATTTGTGATTATGCTTTCTACCATACTAAAACTGAAATCTTTATTCCAGTCAAAAATAATCACCCCGTAATTACTGTGACAAAGTGCCCAAGCTGTATCATTGTGGCCATTTCGACTAATGATATTGTATTAGAATGCCTAGCAATAGACTTCAAATGGAAAATATAATTATGTGCATTAGTTTGTCTAAGCATTTATAAGATCACATATCCATCAGTTATCAGGTCTCATAAAAAAAGCCATATATCACTGTCACTGCTAGTTTTGTTATTGGAAATGTGGGCTGTTATGAACTCAGCTTAAGATGTGTGTCTTAAATTTCACTTATTTTGTTGTCCAGTAAATCCATGTAAGCTGAAACCTTATAAAATTAGCAGAACTTTCAGCTGATGCCACAGGAACACTTTTTTTGACTGTCTCACGAAACATAAACTAAATGGTTTAGGTACTACTTAAAGCTGAAGGCCTTAATTCTGAAGATATTTTTCACTTTGCACACTAGACTGTTCACTGTGCATAATGTTAAGTGGTTCCATATACTTTTGCTGAACATCTCTATGTTCTCCTGTTTTGCAAAGCTAAGGCAACATCAGAGCAACCTCTTCACATTTCAAGCAAACTGAGTATCCAACACAGCTTCATCTTGTAAAAAGCTCTTCAGTAGCAACTGCCTTAATTTCTTTCATGCTCTTTCTCTATATGCTTTGCTTTCCTTTGGAAAACCTAAACTGACAATTTTGCATTCCAAAAGTAAATGCCTCTTTGATTTATGATGCCCAATATCCAAAAGCTCTGATGCAACAGCTACCAAAACCCCAAAATAAAACTAGTAAAGTCAAAAGAAGAAAGGTGTGTCTATCAGTTACTGTCACTTTCTTTGCATTTTAAATAGAGCCAGAAGAGAAGCAATCCTTTTGCTGTTGAGTCATCACAGTGGTAGCAATAGCACCTGATAATGCCTGGCTATCATTTACTTTGGAGGCCCTCTTGGGCATAGTTATCACAAAACGATAGGTTTTGATTCTCAGAGAAGAAAGCAGCAGGGTCAGCAGAACTGCTGCCTCGGAATTCCGGTGAGTAGACTTTGGCCTGTTTAGAAGAGTGGCTGACAGAGTCCCTAGGGAGGCAATCCTGAAACTCAAAGGACTCCAGAAAGGCCAGGCATTCTTCAAGAAGAAAATGGAGCAAGAGCAGGCTGTCCTCATGTATGGAAAGACCAGCCTGGCTGAACAGAGGGATTTGGCTGGAACTCAGGAAGAAAATGAGAGTTTATGACCTTTGGAAGAAGGGGCAGGCAACTCAGGAGGACTACAAGGATCTTGTGAGGCCATGCAAGGACAAAATTAGAGGGGCCAAAGCTCAACTAGAACCTAACATTGCTACTGCCACAAAAGACAATAAATATGTTTCTATAAATATGTTAGCAACAAAAGGAGCGCTAAGGACAAGCTCTATCCCTTACTGAATGTGAGGGAAACATAGCAACAGAGTATGAGGAAAAGGCTGAGGTATTTAATGTCTTCTTTGCCTCAGTCCTTAATAGTAAGAGAAGTTGTTCTCTGAGTACCCTAAGTACCCGGTCTCCTAAACTGGAAGACAGGGATGGGGAGAACAGAATGAACACCACATAGACACACACAAGTCAATGGGGAAGGTTCGGATACACCCAAGGGTACTGAGGGAGCTGACGGAACTACTCAACGAACCGCTTTCCATCACGTATCAGCAGTCCTGGAGAACGTGGGAGGTCTCAGTTGACTGGAAGTTAGCAAATGTGATGCTAATTTGAGAAGGGCCAGAAGGAGGATTTGGGGAATTACAGGCCTGTCAACCTGACCTTGGCAATTCTGTGTTCAGCTTTGGACTTCTCACTACACAACAGTGAGGTGAGTGACACTGAGGTGCTGGAGTGGGTACAGACAAGATCAGTGAAGCTGATGAAGGGTCTAGAGACCAAGCAGGTCTGTAGATCTGAGGAAAGGAACTGAGATTGCTCAGCCTGGGGAAAAGAAGGCTTCATTCTAGAGAACTTCTTGCTCTCTACAATTACCTGAAAGGAGGTTGTAGCACAGTAGGAGTCTGTTTCTTCTCCCAAGTAACAAGTGATAGGACAAGAGGAAATGGCCTCAAGTTGCACCAAAGGAGGTTTAGACTGGATATTAGGAAAAATTCCTTCACCGAAACAGTCATCAAGCATTGGAAAAGGCTGCTTAGGGAAGTGGTGGAGTCACCATCCCTAGAGGCAATTAAAAGACACATAGATGTGGCACCTGGGGGCATGGTTTAAAAGTGGACTTTGCCATGCTCGGTTAACAGTTGGACTTGATGAGCTTAAAGGTCTTTTCCAACCTAAAGGATTCTATGATTTTATGTCAAGGAGGATACATCTCCCAACATCTGATGTCATATTAGTCCACAAGGGTAAGTTATTACATCAGCTATTATTACATAACCATGATGAGTTGCTCTCAGAAAATATAACTAACATTTTTCTTCCACTTTCTGGGTCATCTGAGATGCATATCTGTGGTTTCAACACCACACAAATAATAATGCTTACTGCGTTTTGATGCCAGTATAAATTTAAGCCATCCAAACAAGATTGTATATTTGAACTGACAAAGAATAAATTATTTGCATCTGGCATAACTGATTGTTGTGTCAAAGCCCTGGCATATAATTCTTAATCTTATAGATGCCTGTTTACTTGTGCGTAAGATAACTCTTCTGAGTCTCTTCCCAGAACAATTATCAAGTTATTGCTATGGGCTAGCCTGGAACTTCCAGGGAAGCTGCATATAAATGCAGCCATCCCAGAGCAGTCTGAAAGGGATATTTTGAATTACAGATCACTGCTCTGCTTTTTCCTCAATGCCCTAAGTAAAATGGGAATCAGAGCATGCTGGTCAGGCACAGAGCCGCAGGTATGCCTTTTGTTTCCACGTGCTTCCCAGCACAAGTACCCCTAAGTATCATGTAATCAGAGGAGAAATGTTACTCACCCTCCTCCATGGCTGAAAAGGTTCTGTGATAATCTAGGTTATGTAATGCAATATATTTCTTTAATGAAAAGTGTCTTTCAATGGCCAAGGGTTTTTTATTATGGTGGGTTTTAATTAATATTGATTTTACATGTTTATAAAGGAAATACACCAACTGAGACCTGGAAAATATTTAAGATATGTTGTTTTTCTAAGAGAATTTTCATTGATTTTTATTAATCCTGTAGTTTGCAATGACTAGGTTTTACATGTTGTTATCTATTTCATATTAGGATGCTAAAATAATCTATCGCATTTGATATTCAAATATGTACCAGAATACATGTGAACTAGAGATCCTCAAAGGAACCTTTCTTTTGCATCTACCTGTTTTACACCAATAAAGGGCTGGGGCCCTATTTTGAAAGATCAATAGGCTGTGAAATTTCTGCCTCCTTATTAGCAGAATTAATTTTAAAGTGGCAATCTACATCTAGAAAATATGTTTCATATTGAGAAGTCCAGATGTTTTTGGTCTCTCTGACATTCCCACCATCAGAATAAATTGTATTTCCAGATAATGTAATAGATAAGAGGTATGAATAAATCTCACACAGTTCAGTTGATAAAATTAACATGCTGATGATATTTTAATGTTTCCATATAATCAAGGGGGCATGGATCATGCCTCCACCAGTTCCAGTGTAATTCTGTCCTTTAATCTTTTCTCAAGAAAAAAAAGGGAGCATTAGAGAGAATTATACAGTAAACAGTATGTGCACGTCTTAAAGCAAGTTGTTTGTGATATGGTTGAATAGCTTTGCCCAAAGGTATTGCAGCAAAGCAACTAATATACTGGAGAGTTGGGGTCAGAACCAGTATTTCAGCAGTGTGTCACTTACTTACGTATTGTAGCTTCTGGTGGCGAAACTCCACTGACTTGGAGAATAGTATTAGCATATCGTAAACATATCATCCATATGACCTTACACAGAGGACATAAAATAACAGTTGTCTTACACATAGGAAAACTGACTTTCAACCTAGGGCAGTCAGAATTTGGCCCAAAATGCAGATATGTGTTTTGTGGAGCAGGATGCAGGTATAAGGCAACTTAAAATTAAACTACATTTGGTGGCCAATGACAAACTAAAGACAAAGACACCAAAGGCAAAGGAGACACGGGGTGGGGGGTGGGGGGAGGAGAAATATCATAAAAGTATTGAGCCTAAGAAGTATTCCTGTTTGGCAGAAAGTATTGATATGTGGTGGAATTTACCAAGCAGCCTCAAATGAAAAATGAAATTGACATGCTTTAAAGACCCAATTCCCACTACATTTTGATACTTCTTGGGTATCTAACTGACTTACATGGCTTTAGACTTCTGGCTTTATTCTTCAAGGTAAGAAACATTCAGAATGCATCCCCTTCAGATATTTGCAAGAGAAATGTTAATCAGCTCCAGGACTAAATGGTACACTTTGAGATTGATAATGCTTAATCTATATTGCTCTTTCTTCACCTGTGATTTTTTTTAAAGTACAGAGAACCCATTGTTTTTCAAGCTAAAAATGGACACAATTAAATATGAATATCATTATATTCTGTTGATGGAAAAGGAGCAGGTGATCCTTTACTACAGTGAAGATCAACATCATGAATGCAATATTCAGAAAGGAACAACCTTAAGTTCCCATGGTGAATCCTCATCTTGCTTTCTAAAGGCATTTTTTTGCAATATTCTAATGTACGTTTGAATTTTCACGTGGAAAGAATATCGCCATCCTGTTTATCATAACTTTTATAAAGAATCTTAACATTCCTTTAAAACTGACAATTAGCTGATGATATTGTGAGGACTAAAAATTCACACACAAATAATCTGAAGAGATGTAATGGAGGTGAAGTTAATGAAGATCAGTTGCCAACTATGTACACAACCCCACGTTGGGTGATGCTGACAGAAGAAAGAAGCAAGCTCAAATAGCCAGAGCTTCCTCTGGAAACTAATCTGGAAGTCTTATCAAGATTCAACACATTCCCTGGGGAACATGCAGAACTCAAACCTTTCAAGAGCTGGAATTATTTTCTAGTTTCTGCCCCAGTCATGAGGATGTGATCCTATTTAGAGATAAGGAGCCGTTACCACAGCTCATCAGCTTTCTGCTTAGGAAAACAGCTCTCTAGCATCTTACCTCAAATATCCCCCGGCATTTTTCATGTGTGTGGCCCTCTACCATGGTGGAAGAGGTGAACTTCAGGCAGAAACATTTCTCCTTGAGCCAAAATACTACTTCAGGATAGAACCCTGTTTCACCTAACTCTATTTCAACCAAGCAATAATTTTGACATGGGATTGACTTTTAAAGCTGTCAACTGCATTGACCTGGAGAAATCATGGACAGAAAGTTCATGCAGGTCTGCTCTTTCTGTTGTCATGAGAGAGACCACCAAATGATGCTCCTCCTGGCAGATGTAGGCCTTTTACATGTAAAGAATAAAAAATGTCAGATTTCATTTCATGAAAAAAATATCAGTCTATTCCCTATTATAGCAAATACTTTGAAGAAGAGGCAATATTGTCTTTACCTAAATGCACACATACACATATACATTGAAAAAAAATGTATCTCTTACCAGAATGTAAATACCCAGAGGTCTTTCATTATTACTGGGGAAAACAACTGGCAGCTTAGTCTAAAATGTACCACAGAAAAAAACAGTGATTAGCAAGTAACAAACAAAAAAATAATGTTGTGTGTATACATAACAAATATTTTTATAGATGGGCACTGACAAGAATTGTTAGAAGATTCCTCTACAAGTAGAACTCGAAACAAATTAAATACTTCGGCTGTATGAAAAGAGATAAGCTTTAAGTGAAATCCCTTTTCCTATTACCCTGAAAGGACCCATGCCATATGCTAGAGACACAAAGGAATAAGAGATACATACACTTTTACAGAACACATCCTGCACCTTTTCAATTCACTCACATATGAAGAATGCAATATATTCATATAATATGCGTACTGTGAGCACCTGTACACAACTTCCTTTGGCATAGTTAAAAATAACTATCTTACATAAGGAAGTTATTTTAATTAAGAGCATTGTTTAAAACTATTTTTGTAAAATAACAAAAAAGAGACCATTCCAACTGAAAAATATAGAAATTTTATTCCAAAGTAATCCCTGTATCTTTACAAGTACCCTGTGAGTTAGGCAAAATCCTTCTAAGCGGGAAGGGAAAGGCAGAGCTGAACAGAAACGATAATTCTGAAGACAGGCAACTCAGTCTGTCCAATAAAAGACCCAGAGACAATCCACACAGTAATTGTTTCAAACCATCTCAAAGTAATTCCATGTAAGGAAAATGGGAATGCTGAAAGTGTTCTTGCAGGTGTAGGAGGATGAGAAAGAGGAGGCACAGGTTTGGATATAGGTTTATATTTTACACATTTTTAAAAAATATTTCTGTTTTCTTACTGGTGACCAGTGCACTTGCATGGTCCCATCCTCCCACCTAGCATTTCCTAACCTTGGAGGGACGGACCAAAATCAAACCATTCTGTCAGAGCATGGTACATTGGAACCGTGTACACAGTGCTACCAAACACATGCATAAGGTGCTGCAGAAACAGACAGCTCAACCTTTGCTTCATAAGTCATCTCTTTCAAAGTGATCTAAGAAGACTCTTTGAGCAGCACAGCACATTTTAGACACTACAGAACCACTCTGAGCTGTCAGCATATTTCCAACAGATTGATGACTTTGAAGACCTCCAGTGTAGAGGGTAATGTTAAGAATCTGCAGTTACTCAGCTAAAGTTGAGATGAGGGATGCCTTCTCTCCAGTCTTGGTTATTGAATCTGAAAACCCTCATAGGTTTTGCTGTCAGAGTTGTTGCTTAAAACAGACTATTAAAAGAATGAGTTAAAAAGAAATGACTGGGAAAAGTTTAAAGGAAAACCAAGATGTATCTTCATCTTTTTCAGGTTAACACAGTGACAAAAAATAGTTTTGCAGTAAAGTAAAAGAATAATCATTGTGTTAGATTCTTGTCCTTAGAATAGCTTTTTTTTTTACAGCCAAAACCTCATTAATGTAGAAGTAAGCTCAAGGCCAACACATTTTATTATACAAAAGTTTACTATAAGCAGAGGCTTACCATGACCTGAAAGCAATTTACATATTTTATTTCCCTAATTTTTATTCTATTTCAAAAGGAATAGCTTTCAATACCAGATAAAAATACTAAAGATAGAAAGTAAACTGTAAATAAATGCCAAGATATAGAAACATTAGAAACCAAGGCAGTAAAAAACATTTTTATTTTTTAACTTGTTACATTTGAAAGGTAAAGAACTATACCTATCACTGTAATTCTTTCTCATTTTCTTCATAAACCCATTTATATTACTGAAGTAAGATATTATGCTAATCGTCTGACTTCCCGTTTCCTCACATTCCTTCACTTACCCACCTATATCTCCATGAACTAATCACCCTGTAAATTTGGCCTTCAGTGTTCAAGGTATTTTCGTGTAAGTTGCATTCTGTGCAACGTCTGCAAAAGTTTAATGAGTATAAAATAGAAAAAATGTGAATTGGAACATACAAAAAATACTGGAATAGCTAACAAATTTAATGCTTATGTGGTGAAGCTTTCTGTACATCTGGAAGTTTGGGAGAAATGTATTTCAAAAAATTAATATAATACTGAATATGTGTATCTCTCTAGAGGGTAGTTTCATTGCACTAGAAAACTACATATTCATTAAACATAAATAACAAGTACATTTTTTATTAGACATCAGGAAGGTAGCCAAAATAGTCTAGTATAGCTGGAATAGAACACTTTACACTAAAAGGAATAGGTTCAAAATTGCTTTTTTTATTGATTTTTCATCTGTGACCTAAAATTGAGGGTTGTCATATCATTCTGACACTGCTTCCTAGGAGGTCCATGGGAAAATCAGGACTTCATGAATCTTCTTGAGAAGTAAGTGCTTAAATTTCTCCTCCAGAGGCATTTGCTTTGCAAAAGAAGGCTTTCTTTTCTTCCAGTCTCCTGAAGATATTTTATTTCTTCACCCCTAATCAAGCTTCCAGCATCTTTTATGAAATCACCAGAAGGATTTTGGATAGTTCTATCAGGAGCATTAATTAGCTGCAAAATGGGCTCATAAATTCATGGAAATGATATATCACTCTGACATCCCTCCTTCCGTCTCTAACCGTATCTGGAGGACAGCCCATCCCTGCCTGCAGCCAGCTGTCAGGCATGCTCCTGGTAGACAACTGATGTGGACAGTACCTCAAGACACTTTTGCTTACCCAAGAGCTCTTACTTCTTCAGTGAAACATTGGTGTAAAACTTTACATATAAACCAAAAAGCAAAGCCGCTCACAAGGGTTTTTCACTGATCTTCATATGACAATGCAATATTTAATGAATCAATCAATGTAAAGTCTCTAGGCAGGAAGAGTCTAAACTTTCTGTTGTAAGTAGTCACTTAATTTTGATTTACTGAGGTGGTTATTGCTTATTAATCAGATAACATTATGAAAGCAGAGTACATGTATGTCAGTTATACGTTAATTAGTTAGTATAGTAAGAGATACTAAATAGCACTAGAAGATGCTTAAACATCCCTTGAATAAGTTTAATTACCAGGAAAGAAGTTCAGGAGCACATTATTCTGTATGGGTAATCATTCACATGAAAAAACAAATTGTAACAAACAGTAAGGTCTTCAGACAAAAAAATGGCTTCTGGAATTCACATAAGGAATACTGTAGGATAAAACTACACAGAAAAAATTTCAAGTATGTTTTAGAAGTTTGTGGGTTTGGGTTTGGTTTTTTTGGGGAGGGGGGTTTGGTTGTTTTTTTTTTGTTGTTGTTTTTTTTTATTATTTTTTGTCAGTAAACTCATTAGGTATGTATAGGAGAATCAGAAGTTAGCTTTTTTCAGAATTATCTATATTTTATAACTGTGACTTAAGAACAGTTTAGTTATAAAGCTGGACATCCCATCCCACATTTCTAATTCCCAACACTCTTAGTGGTTTACTGTATTTTCACTTTCTGTTCAAATGCTTTTGTAAGATGTTCATTGGATGAAGCTCACAAGCACAAAAAAACCAGGGTTTAACCTGTCTTTTCCTATGCTGGCCATTCCACACTGCTTCTGCTGCAGAGAAACAGTCTGAGACTCATGGATATATTCCCAGTGATGAGAAGGTGCACTTTCTTGCTGTAGCCACATTACTTTGCCTCACTTTGTCCACCACTTTGGTTTATGTTCCCCTTCCAATATGAGCTAGAAGAAACTTTCTCAATTTGGTAATTGCTTTGTAAATGGCCTTTGGAAATCTGATCTATGTATGGATATTATTTCTTAGAAGGTAATCATGTAGTTTCACTTACACATCATGTTTAAAGTATTTGCTGCAGCTGAATGTTAATCCCAAGAACTAATTTCTATGATTTTTCTGGTGATATCCTAATGCAACCACATAACTCTGTAAAAGGGCAGACATGCTACCCAGTCAGTGCTAGCCCTCCTTTTACATCTCCTCCCCAGCTAGCCCATTGTTCAGTGAGAAAGTCAGCATCTCTCAATTCACATACATCCTGGAGAATGTAAAAAAAAAGTAATAGTGTCATATGGTGACAAATACAGTTCAAAGTACCGTTATCACTTGTTCTCATGGTAATAATTAATCTCATCATTATAATAATGAGGAACTACATTCAGAAAATGCTGATTGAAAAACTCCAATATAAAAAATACAAGTCATACACTGCCCTATCAACCTGATTCTTACATTTGCTGTTGATTAGCACACAGTCTACCAAATAATTTTTATACCTCAATCCAAACTTTTGTAGTGTTCTTATGTTTCACTTCATGATTTCTTAAAATGTTCCATTCTAGCATGAAGTGCTAGGATCGCACTTTTGTTCATTAATTTGTGATGGATCTTTAATCAGAAACTTTTCCTGATTCTTCTCCTCTCCCAGTGATGTGATGACAAAGAAAGAGAAAGAAATTGAGAGATATATAAACAAAAAGTGAGCAAGAAAGAGAGAAAGGACGAGAGGAAAGGAGAGGAAAAGAGAGGAAAGGAAAGCAGAAGAGTGGAAAGGAGAGCAGAAGAGAGAAGACCAGAGAAGAAAGGAGAGGAATAGGGAAGAGGAGGGGAGGGAATAGGGAAGAGGAGGGAATGAGAGGGGAAGGGAGGAGAGAGGAGAGAAGGGGAGAGAAGATGAGGGGAGGGGAGGGGAGGGGAGGGGAGGGGAGAGGAGAGGAGAGGAGAGGAGAGGAGAGGAGAGGAGAGGAGAGGAGAGGAGAGGAGAGGAGAGGAGAGGAGAGGAGAGGAGAGGAGAGGAGAGGAGAGGAGAGGAGAGGAGAGGAGAGGAGAGGAGAGGAGAGGAGAGGAGAGGAGAGGAGAGGAGAGGAGAGGAGAGGAGAGGAGAGGAGAGGAGAGGAGAGGAGAGGAGAGGAGAGGAGAGGAGAGGAGGAGAAAAAAAATAAAAATTTTCTCTGAATTGCCATAAACCTGCTACAAAGACATAGTTTTAGGAAGTGAATGGGTGTAATGACATGGACTGGCCCCTTATTTCCAGCCCTGTCCCTTTCCACCAGGCAGAAGTTTAGACCCTGCCTGTAGCTGCCAAGCATCCCTCGGTCCCCCGTCCCTGAAAACATCCCTTGCAGCCTCCCCTGTGTCAGACTGGAACCATGCATGGCTCACAGACACACTGGGGTGGGACACTGGCTGCAAGGCTTCAAGATGAAGTTGCCAAGCACATTTTGATGCTTAGACGCTTCCAGGTTCAGCTGTGCAGAGGGCTGCAAAGGCAATTACAAACACTTCAGCTCTTTGTTGCACTTTTGAAATGCAACTGTCTTATTTCAACTTTTCATACATCTTTTTTTTCTGTATGAACAGTCTGAACCTAATAAATAACCCAAGCCTATCTCACAGAGGCTACTCTTCAACAACAGTGATAAGGCAAATCTGAGCTACATTAAATAAGCATTACAATATTACAGGCCTAAAATATTTCTCCAGTTTTAAGCTCGCTATTAGACTGGTAAACATAAAATGAGGTGCCTGATATCACAGGACATTATACATCACTGAGAATATGGTCCTATTTATATTTGGCCATGTGTACACACAAAAATCCATGTAACACTATACAGTGCTATTTTTAAAATCCTGTACACCAAGAATGTTTCTGAAATAGGTGCTGCACATACCATAAATTTATATTCTACAGCAATATATATATATGGAATGACCTGATATTGGTTGAAATTAAAGGGTTTCACAGTAAATAAAGGTAGATCAGTTGATCAGAGTAGCTTCTTCTGGCATTTTATCTGTTCTGAATACATGAATTCACTCACAACATGGCTGTATACATATACATAATCATTATGTGACAAATTAAAAAGGGGCACATAATAAGTTTAAGTCATCATAAATCATATAATAAACCCCTGAATGAGAAAATTTAATAAACTATATGTTTCCAAAACAACTTCATACCCTCCCATTAAATCCATTTTCCCCTAGGGCTTGTGCTAATATTCTCAATTCCTAAGTACGCGTTATTTATTAAAAGAAAAGAAAAAAAAACGCACAAATCACCCTGCCAAGATATGTCTCTCCCTTTCACTTTTTGGTTTAGCATTTTCCCTACTGTGGCCAGAATTCAGCCACTTGTCCATGGATGGATAATGGTTTCCTGCACAATGAAAACTTTCTTCCTTTTAAAAATGTTTCTGAGCTGTATCAGCAAGAAAAAATTGAATGGGTGAATAGGATAGTCACAGGGAAAGACCTCCTTGTAGAGTGTTAGCATACCTTCTTAAGGCCAATAGCTTTGATATTTGATTCCTGCAGCCTATATGAACACCTTATGCACTGGATCTTCAGCCAGTGAAACAGGCTGTTTGCTTTGGCACAGTGGAAACTCCACTCCAGCCTAAAAGCATCTCCTACAATAACTGATGCATATATTGCAAAAAGAAGTTTCTTTTTCTGCAAATAATTGTGTTGCAGCAAGCTCTGCTTTTGCTAGAAAATGTTTTTCCAGATCACAGTTTTCTAGTACATGTTTTCTAGCAAATTTTCCTGCAGAAAGAAAATGAATGTTTCTCTAATATAGCAAATACACTGGGATTTAGACTATCTTCTTCACAGCTCTCCAATGTGACTTTGGACAAATTGCTTTTAATCCTGTATTGCCTAGGTGTCAGATCTGATCTTATTTAATGATTTTGATAATTAATTTGACAGAGAAGGCGGGTATACCAATTACATTTTTTTCATGACATGATTTTGGGAGGCATTACCAACCCAAAGGAATATTAGACTACAGGTAAATTAAATGATCTGGAGACTTCAATGACAGAAGTAGGATAACATTTACTAGTACAAAACTGCAAGTTCAGGAATTTAGGGGTGAATAATCAGTACTTTTTTCTGACAACTTGAACTTATTCCATGGAAATGAAAGAGCAGACAATATGCTGACTTTAACCACAGATACAATGCACCCATGAACACAAATGGTAGGCATATCTTGCAATAGGGAAATAATAACATTCTCATTAGAAACTGGAAAATATTCATACTGTTGTACAAGCCCGGTGTAGCACCATATTGGGATTACCAAGCATTTCAGGTTGTTCACACACAGGAGGAAAACTCATCAAAATGTGGAAAAGGGATACTCAGGCAAAAGCCCAACCTCTCTTAAGTGATGAGAATGAAATAAAGATATTTATTTAGCCCAGTAAAAAGGATGAAGGCTGGGGTTAAGAATTTTAAATCATTAGACAATGTTGGTGCAAATATGAACAGGCATTCACTAGCTACAAATAGACAATTAGAAGGATATGTCTAAATGATATCTTCAGACAGGAGAGAAGCTCTCTCATGGTAGTAGTGGAGGCCAAAAAAAATAATAAAAATTACTTGACTTTAAATTAGACTGGTCACTTTATGAACCCAGTTCCACAGTATGCTTACCTGGAGAAGCTGGGGACATCCTTAGACTCTTGTAAATCTCAAGCAGAAACAAAAGATGTGACTGCATAAGTTGACTGTATTGGTTTTATTCACACTTGTTTGAATGGGATTTGTTACACAGGAGAGATGTCTACATTGCATATGTATCCTCATAAAGCACTATTAGAGTACTTCACATCTCTATAAATATATACATCATAAATGCTACATACATGCATCCATAAAAGTCACAGATATGCAAGTGTTCACTATCTAAATATAGACTTCAAAATGAGGTGCAAATGTATCTTTGGAATTTATAACATTATCACATTAAAAAATATGAATGTGTGTAAAAGAGCCTGCTTCTCTGTTTCCACTAATTCTGAATACAAGTTACAGCATCCCTCCATTTTGCTATGCAGCAAAACAGACTTGAGGAACCAGGATGTTAAACTAATTTTTCTTACACTAAAATCTTCCATCTTTTGCAACTAACTCATCTGATTTCCATGATCATAAAGAACTGTATAATATTAAATTATAACAGCAATCAAAGGCATGGGGAGCAAGAGGATTCTCGATTGCAGCCCATGCATCACTCAATATCACCGCAGAAGAAGAGATTGAAAAGCACATCAATTCCTTCCAGTGCCCATTGTCTTTTTCAGTTCCTAATGATGCTGAAGTGTCTCCATGATTAAAATTTAAAGGTTTCCCAGTAACCAAGTAATTTGCCCAATACTCCTTATCTAGCACTCACTATGAAGACTCTGATTTTAATAAACCATTAATCAAGCTCCAGCCAAGTTTACTACTGATACTTTCAATTACAGAGGAACTAACTTCATTCTTATCAGTGTGCCAGTGAGATACCACTTCCTTGATTAGCCACAGACCCTAAAAGAAGATGGATAACAGGACTGGGTTTGATGAACTTTACTGAAGGAACTATTTGTTGTGAGTTAGGAATTAGTAAACAGAATTGGATCTCTCTGCTGCAGGATAAACTTCAGCCAAATTTTAAGCCATATGTAACCTATTATAATAAAAACATTAACTGATTTCAAGTTTTACAGTGTAATAATAATGTGATTTGATTAAATGCAAATTAATGCAATGGGGAATCTAACAGGCGAGTTCTAAATATCAGCATATTTCACAACACAAACATTTCTACAAATGCGCATGATGCGTGCTTAATTTAAGCTTATGAATAGATCCACAGTCTTCAATAGGACATCTCATGCTCTAAGTGATGCACGTGCATAAGTGATTGCAGGATCAGTTATCAGAAAATGATCCCCGGTACAATTTATAAGAATTCCAACAGATTGCAAATAGCTATGATTTGTCACACAACATCTGGTCTCTTTTCTCTGCAATCAAATGGACAAATGGAAATAACAATACAGACTGTGAAATCACAGCTTGTAAAAAACAATTAGAGAGAAAGGAACCCATACCTTACCCTGCCAGAGTGATGGAATTTGCACAGGACAGTCTGGTTCAGCTAAGAAAGAGTCAGCATTTGTTTGAGCTTGAGTGTGATTTCCACAAAACAAAGATTTAATTCTGAAGTTATTTCCCCAGCTACAGCCAACATTTCAGGAAAGCCCCCGGCAAAACAGAACTGTTAGCACTCCCACAAGCCCCAAAAGCTTTACCTGTTCTGTGGGACCAGCCCACATTAGCAGCGGTGCACTAGCATCATGTCAAGATGGGTGAACAGAAGTGGCTAGACAAAATTGTAAGGTTTTATTTAAATACATCAGTAAGATCATTCCCGTGCACTTGGTTCTGAATGCAACCGAGCACTAGTTACCGATTTTTTTTTTTTTTAATTTAATTAGAGCACATTACAGAACTTCCAGTTGCACTGAAAAATTGCAAGAAATGTCTCAAATGTGCAATCAAAGGGACAGGTAGCAATTAACTTGGCTGTCATGCCACAGTCATATCTTAAAAGCAACCCGAGAGTTACATTTTAGAATATGCATCACAAAGCTCAGATTTATACAATACAATTTAAACCAAAATTACATATAAAATTTTTGATGAAAGAAAGTACAAGATCATATACCCTACAATAACAGTAAATGAGAAAATATTTCAATTGCAGCATTATTAAAACACTGCGGATGGTACTGAGCCCAGGTAAACTTGATTATCTGCCTTATCTAACTAAAGTTTGGTACTTAAGAAAAGGGCAATGATACAATTTTTTGAAAATCAGAGTTTGCTGTCATTTAAATCTGGCTTTCATGTATGAGTTGGCATTCTCAATATTACTTAAGTACAAGTTTTACCTCAATACGCATGTTGTGAGTTACCTGAAGACAAACCCCAGCATTTTTAAGTCAAAGCTTCAGTGTATATGTGGATGCCTGTTTTACTAAGAGGAGAGACATTTGGGTAAGATAACAGACTTCCTTTAGAACGATGTCCAAAGAAACTAAAGATTCGGGTGTTTTTTCAGACAACAAGCAAATCTGCTTTAGAGTGCCCGACCTCACTACAGACCTCCTCTCAAACAAAACCCATCGCAGCTTTGCAAACAGTGAAGACAAGACAACATTTAGGCAAGAAACATAACTTTTTTGCTTTTCATCCAAAACAAAGTTCCCAAATTTCTACTGCTTACTGTTCTTCTTGATTATTTTTTTCTTCAACAATAATCAACAGTCTGAAGTGAAATAGATGATGCAGCAAAAAAACAAAAAACAACAAAACAAACCAACAATGATTTTTTCTGAAGTTGTACTTTATCCCAAACATACTAATACCTTTTTGTAAGATTTACAATGTTAACCAATTCTTTTCTGTCAACTAGCAATTTTTTTGGCAGATCCCTTTTGCATGATTCATGAAGGACCAGTAAAAGGCTAATTGTTCAAATTAATTTGCGTAAATGACTAAGCAAGAGATAACAAAATTACATCTGCACTTGTTTGGCAAAGATTCAATAGCAGCGGCCCTGTACTGCCAGCTGCTTCCAGACAACACTCTTGCAGAAATTAAAAGCTACAAATATTAATTAATACACTTTTTTGGTACGTTAATTTGCACTGAAAGGTTCCGGAGTACAAAACTGCTGAAGAAGATGAACCATGATAATTAGAATTAATGGGATGGATGCATGTTTTTTGCAGCTGAAGTTTTAAAAACCCATGAATGGAACTGGGAACTTGGAACTGACATTCTCATAAATCTCTATGATAATGCCGCTATTAGTATTAGAAGGATTAAGTACTGTGGCTCCAGTGTTATCCATCACATGACACACTGTATCCCATCTGTCACTGCAGCAGCTAAGACATGATAGCTGTCCTTGAGGAAGCCATATGAAAAGCTTTGGGAATTCAAGGAATTGTGGTGCTGCACGTCAGGCTACAAAATGAATAGCTCAAACCTCTGACTCTCAAACAGAAATAATGGCTGGTGCTCAATACTTGTCAGCTTAGTGCTTTAACAAATACTATGACTACAGTATCTGTGTTTAAGTTAAGTTAAGCAGTCTGAATTATAGATAAATCAGGCAGGGAAAAAGAACAGTCAAATGTCACAGATTTTTGTCTTTCACTTGTTTCTATCTTTGTAGGTTGGATGCCTCTTAAACTGTTTTTACTGATGTTCACCCCATTAGTTTTGCATATTTTAGGCAAGTGAGCACTACTGGAGCACTATACAGTGTGTTGAAATAACAATGAATTTTTACCTGAAATCACTGAGACCATTTACCTACTTCACAAGGTTACCTGTGCATTATCATGATGTAAACCCACTTCTACATGGAAATGGTACCATGAGAAAAGGAAATTTTAGATTCATTTTATCTTGAATTTTTGCCTGTTGAACTTTTAGTTTTTTAAATTAAAATTTTGTCCTAGAGCTGTACAGAATTTTGAAAAATTATTGCATTTTTACATTTAAAAAATACTTTACAAGGACACAGATGCAGAAAGACAATGGTACCTAAGCTACCAGTGAAGTTTTTGGTGCTAAGAAAAGTAATAGAAAAGGAACTTTCAAACTTTCAAGGGTAAGAAATTCTTAAATAGCACTTTTACTTCTATTTTTAATGATACCTGTGTACACATGCAATGTAATTGGTATGGAAGACTGAACCAGAAGGCATGTCTAAGAAAGACCGGACAGTAGACAGACAGTAGGGATTGTCCTGGGAAGGAACAGCTTCCTCACCGTATTCATGCAAAAAGCCACACCATGGAGTTCAAAGCAGGCAAGCCCCCCCAAAAAACACCAAGACTGCAGTAAACAACATATGCTAGAGAGTAGGCTGCAATGCTCCATCCAGAATGTATTTCTTCTGGGAAGTTTGGTAGGAAAAAAAAATCCAAATAATGCTTTCAAAATTTCTCAGAACATTACCTACCAAGAGTGATCATGAAAAGGACAAAGTGATCTTTGTCCTTTTACTGGACAAACACAGTGGAATTCAACCCATTCAGTTAAAATTTTCACATAATAATAATAATTTATGTGGGGTTGTTAGTGAAGTTTATAAAATTGTACCGGCAAAGGCAGATAATCAGCAATAGAATTTTATCCCCATTTTCTAGCATAACAGTTTAATAGGCTACACATTATTACTCCTTTACTCTGAACTACTGGCTTGCTTTCCTCTTCTACAATGTGACAAGTCTTCTTCCATTTGGCTTCTATTCATCTGCATGAGCTAAAAAGAAATTTGCTATCTCCCATCTCTGATGACATCATGAAACAAAATAAGAAGTTTTTCTTGACCTTGATCCTCAGCATCTGAGTTGTTAACATTGTGCAGTCAGACTGCTCAGAATCAAACAGCACACAAAGTCAAAGCAAATCGTTCCATCTCTGGGCACCAGATCAAACCAAGAGCACAACAGCAACAGTTGGTGCTGAGTACTCCTTTCTTGCTCCCCAAACACAGATTTTCAGACCCTCATCCAGCAGAAAAGCTTGAAAATCACAAGGTGTATGTATCATGTAAATCATATCTGTACAATACTAATAAAAATACATTATAATTTATTAATTATTGTGAATTATAGAGTATGTAAATACTTTTTCTCCAGTGATGGTGTCCACCGAGCCTAGAAATTAACCTTTTCCCTTTCTGCATCCCAAAGACACAAGGGTTTACTGCTACACAGAGATGTGAGGCAAAAGTGTTCTGTTGGCATACAGCTGCCACATGGAGTAAGCTATTCAAAGAGGTTCTGAGTCAAGTAAAACAGTGATTTAAGAGTAAATAGAGTAAGCTCGTGAACCATAGCACAACAGATAACATAAGAGAAGAAAATAGGAGCATAGCTAAACCAGAACACAACACAGAGTCAGTACTTAATCACCTAAACTGTTAAATATAAAAGAAAATGTGGGGGGAGGGGGGAACTGGGAGGTCAGGGGACAGGGACGGATGACAACATAATCAACAATTTGTATTTATGTAGCAACTTCAATCCAGAAAATCTAGAGGACTTTATTAATGCTTCTGTGGGTTATGATCTCTAAAATCCCAGCAGATTAACCATTACCACTAAAGCTTGCAGAGAGGAAAAAGAAGCTTAAAGGGTCTTTTTTCCCAAGCAACAAGTAATAGAACAAGAGAAAACAGCCTCAAGCTTCACTAGGGGACGTTTAGACTATATTAAGAAAAATTTCTTCACCAAAAAGGTAGTCACCACTACTTCCCAGGGAAGTGGTAAAATCACTCTCCCTAGAAGCGTTCAAAAACTGTGTAGATGAGGCCCTTAGTGACATGGTTTAGTGGTGGACTTGGCAGTTCTAGGACAACAGTGGTATTTGATGATCTTAAAGATCTTTTCCAACCTGGTTGATTGTATGACTCCAGAGAGCACAGGGAAACCCACCGCTCCAGCTGGGCTCCAGTGCTGCCTGGGATGCTGGTTGCAGCATTCATCCAGAATGCTCTGGAGTGGCACTCACCAGGCAGGAAGGACCCTGGCACAGTTTTTTTCATTCTCATTGCAGCATGTGCACTTGGAGAGACTGTCAATGCAATAAGTAGTTTGGTTCCAAGGGAATTTATCTAAAATATAATTATCACCTCTATGCTGTCTCATTAAAGCTAAGAGTAATTGTGGTGGCTATTTGATACCAGTCCTTCTAAAGTGGATTTTGGTATCTGTCTTTAATCAGCATACTGGACCTGATGAAACTTTACAGGATAGGCATATGCTTTTGGCAGCAGTTTTGGATTTTTGATGATGCTGACTTTTCTCAACACAGCCGCACCATAAAACAAATTCCTGGCCATTTCTGACACTAAAGTTCATACTGTGAGCATCTTGCATATGAGGACCTTAATTATTAATTAAATAAACTTCCTTTAGGCTGTAATAATAGACCAGCATTACTAAAAAGAGTATTTCGTTTTGCATTTATGGTCATCTTCCGCAACCATTTTATTCCTTTGAGATAGTCCTTTCCTCTTCCATCTCCCCAGTCATACATCCCAGTACAGGGCATCAAACTTGTCACTATCAGTCTTAGTCTGCTTGATGCGGAAACTGGAAGTTTGTTAAAATGTCACAGAATGGCACTAGACTGTACATTTGCTACAGCAATATGAAAAGCAATGCAGATTTCAAATACAAGATAGTCTGCAACTCAGATAGTCCCCATCTTCTTCCAATAGCAGCCTTTACACTGAGCTTCTCAGGAAAATTTAGGGAATCTTGGACATTTCCAGAGATCTAATGGCAAACCACAGGCAGCTGTCACCCAAAAATAGGGGAATTTGTGCCACAGAGCATGCAGGAAACAGGTTATGATGGTCAGTGAAAACACCATGCTGCATCAAAAGGAGCGTGACCAGCAGGTCGAAGGAGGTGATCCTGCCCCTTTACTCTGCTCTTCTGAGACCTCACCTGGAGTATTGATTGTGTGCAGTTCTGGTGTCCTCAACATAAAAAGGACATGGAACTGTTGGAACAAGTCCAGAGGAGGGCCACAAGGATGATCAGGGGGCTGGAGCACCTCCCGTATGAAGACAGGCTGAGAAAGTTGGGGCTGTTTAGCCTGGAGAAGAGAAGGCTGCATGGAGACCTCATAGCAGCCTTCCAGTATCTGAAGGGGGCCTATAGGGATGCTGGGGAGGGACTGTAGTGACAGGACAAGGGGTAATGGGTCTTAAAGAGGGGAAGTTTAGATTGGATATAAGGAGGAAATTCTTTCCTGTCAGGGTGGTGAAACACTGGAATGGGTTGCCCAGGGAGGTTGTGAATGCTCCATCCCTGGCAGTGTTCAAGGCCAGGTTGGACGAGGCCTTGGGTGACATGGTTTAGTGTGAGATGTCCCTGCCCAAGCAGGGGGGTTGGAACTTGATGATCTAAAGGTCCTTTCCAACCCTAACTATTCTATGATTCTATGATTCTATAACTATGCTCACTTGCATTCAGTGCCCACAAATGCTACTGAGATTCTTTATAAGTGGACAAACCAATTCTGTGAAAGAGGTTAAGAGCTGATGATCTCAGTTGATTTCTATGGACTTCCAGAACACAGGCACTAAGAACAGGACATTTTTAAAAGTCCAAAAGCAGATGTAAAAATTTTGGATTGTAGCACTATTGGCTTGTAACTCTTGCAGACTGGCAAGGAAAAAACATCTGTTTCTAAGGTCTCTAAACTGGCCCTATTTAGGATATTCTTCCACACCTTTCTGTTTGGTCTGGTTGCCTGTGGAAACACACAGCAAAATACAGAATTAAATTCTTGATAACAAGCAAAAGATTCATCAAACATAAATAAATAACATTTTTAAAAGGTTAAATAAGCCACCCCATAATTACAATATCCTTGGCATCAACCTCATTTCCTAACAGTCTCTTGATGACACTCAGAAGTAGTTCCTGGTAGCAAAGGGGTGATGCTAACTCAAAAATAAATTCAGATGTGGAGAATTATAATTAAAGAGTAGAAAGCATCTTCAGAACCCAGTTGTAGAATCCAATGGAAGGTCTTAGTTGTGCTTTCCTCTTAATTTAACAGTTTGGCGTCTGTGAGAGCACTAAAGGAGAATGTGCAGGTTTGTCTTAGGGCTGGTTTTCTTTACTCACATTCTTTTATCTCCCCCTTAGGAACTCCAATGAATTACAACACAAAAACCCGCAAACATACACCACAGTCATGTTTCCCTCACTTCCTGTTACATGGCAGTGCCTGTTTTCTGCTGGTTTACCAGGATTTTATGGAGAACCCTGGTAACTTTTCAATATACCCTGCTTGATATTGTCCGTGAGCTGCAGATTATAAATAGGAGCAGGTGCTACCTGCTGTATATAGCACACTGCTACACAAAGCATTTGCAAATACCCATACAAAGTCTGGGTTTTGTATGCAAGCAAAGGATAGAATTTTTAAAGTGATGAGATAATTAGTCTTTCATCACTTTTTAGTGCAAACATCTCTGTATCTAATATGTTGTTCCTAATTTCTTCACCAGTTATTCAAAGACAAACCCTACAACGTCAGTTGGCAATAAATGAACTTTGAGGGTAAATTGTTTTAGCTAGCACTACTTGCCCATCAGTACTTGCATCCTTTCCATAACCATAATTTGTATAGGGATTTCTTTTTGTGTGACCTTCTTTTCTGCATTTCACTGTAAATATCCCTGTTGCGCTTTGCATATTTTGGTTGCTACTGTAATGGAAATAGGAGCAAAAAAAGTACCAGACCAGCAGCCATAGAAAATGGAAGTCCTCTGTTTCTACACAGAACAGATGTAATGTGTGTATCAGAAGGGCTGCCGTGATCTGAGCAGCATATACCATATCAGCACTGTTCTGCAGGACCATGCCAGGGGGTGGTGAGGAAGAAACGATTTATATTTGTGCATCACACATCCTAATTCCCTCATGCACAGTTTCAATAGAAAGAGACACCAAGAGCTTTAGAAATGTGTGGCTAATTATACATCTCATCAAATGCTCAACACTTATACTCACAGCGAGCACAAAGCACTTGTCTAGTCCGCCGCCACCTACCCCCTTCCTGGGTTGTCCTTTTTAACAGTCTCTTATGTAAAGAGAGTTGGCCACTTAAATATTTGAAGTCTGCCAGTTTAAAAGATTTATTCTAGAAATGCAGAATAGATGTTTTCTGTGCTCTTATCATTCAAGAAAGCCTTCACTTTTATTTTTTAATTAAAAAAATCCCTTTGGGCTATGAATGCCAAGTTTTAGCCCAAAGGGAATTTTTATTGCAGATATAAACCCCTGGAAATCAGAGTATGCATACATATACTACAGAGCCTGATAAACCCTTGACTGTGACACTGCTACTGAGGGCTGCTATCACATCTGATGACAAAACTGACAGATTACTTCTGATGAGAATGTGGAACCCTTTTTGTTTTTAACTTGACCCTGAAGACATGTCATAACATTTGTAATATCTGCAATAAAGTGTCAACTAGACTGCTGTAAGACTGCTGGAGCTTGGAGTTAAGCTTTCAGTTTAGTGCTCCTACGGCTTTCAATTTAAAATAAAAAAGAAACTTAATTTCCTTTTGGACAGTCCAAACCTAGTATAACTACACTAATTTGTCTTGGCAAATATGAAGCAGTAGTGGGGAACACGACTACTGGAACAGAAATCCAGCGCAATAGACAAACCAGAATAAAATAGACCTATCAATCGTCTCTACATAAATCAGAGATTTACAGTTCAGTAGAAATAATGTTAAGAAGGGGCTGCAATAAAGTGAGTATCGATGAACACCTCAGTAGCAGGGTTTTTGACTTCAGTTGATGGCAGACTAAAATTTTACCCTAGCATCGAAGCTGTACAAGGTTTATGAAATATTTTAAGACTATTTAAAGAGGGATAAAAATGTCAATAGTGTCTCCCATTCCCTGCAGTCAGATGTGCTGCTTTGCAGCCCAGTCATTCAATTAGGGAAATGGATCCTCTTGGTTGCGTGGTACCAACCCCATGCATTGTTTTGTCCTGCTCTTGAACCACATTAATCATGATGACCATAAAAAGCCTAATCTTGCCATTGATAGAAGCCCTACTCTTTGACTCAGGTACATCTAAAGATGGTCCAAGCTGACTGAAAGAGAGAAGACCCACTTCTCTGAAAAACTTGTCCCAAAATGAATAGCTTGATATAAAAGTAAGCACTAGGCACAAGTCTGTGAAAGACAATATTTTGCTGCCACTAACAAGGGCTGATTTCTTTGTCTAAGTGTACAATACAGTAAAACTAAACTTTATTTCCCAAGAGATGGAATACCTCATTTATTTGTGCAACTTCCTCAGACTTTATATTCTTGTGTGTTTCAGGACTTCAGTAGTTGCCTTCTTGTAATATTTCAGCTTTTAAGCTGTTTTCTTGCCTCACTGAACTCACATAAGATACATCTGAAAGCTTTAGTACAAATTTACTTCGAATAAAGTCTTCAATTCATTTTCATGGCACCAAAAAGACAGCTTTAATAACTGCAATGACAAATAAACTGGAAATCATTCCAGGCCTTTTCACTTAACTGACAAGTAGAACGCTCTCATAATGAGCCGCAGGTTTTACGTTTTCTCTTTGACCATAATAGCTTCATTTAAGAGCGTCAGACCCTGACACTTCATCATTTATCTACATTATTTCTCATCTTCTTTCAAATAAATTATGGAATACTAGACTGAGCACATAAAAACAAAGTGACTTGTTATCTGTAAACAGCAAGATAAATTGTCCAGAAGTTCCTCATTTAGTTCCTTTTAAATTTAAGGGCAAGTTATTGGTTGTACCTTTTTTTTTCTATCCCAATTTTTTGCATTTTTTTACAGCCATCTTGTTCTGTTGCCAGTGGCCTTTGTGCAGCCATCCAAAGCCTGATGATAGTGCAGGAGGCATAAAATAATTCCATTATCCCAAGGTTGGACAGGGTAGCACAGGAAAGAAAAAATATTGAAAAAAAATCAAATAAACAACTTACATGGATATTTCTCTCCATCTGTAAAATTCCTTGTACATAATACATCTTGTCATACTAGCAAATGTGATACATCCAAAGTAATGAACAGTGGGTCTATAACTGTCCTCGCCTTTAGAAGGATAGCTCTGATACTTACCATCAGCAAAACCCCCCTTCCCCAGTGAAATACATTAATTCTTGTCTTAGAGTGATGTTGAACACTTGGAGCTCACATTTATTTTCTTTTAAAATCATATTGTCTGAAACACAATTAGCAACACTGCATTTGCATTTTAATTATTAGTGACAGATGAAATTAAGAAAGGTTCAGTTTAATAATACCATGCACTGCCACTGCACCTCCCCCGTGAAAAATTACTGTGTCTACCTGACATTCCAGGGTGTGGAGACGCCCCCGGCCCCCAAGCCTAGTCCCGAACTGAAACAGTTATCATCATGCTTAACCCTGCCAAGAGAGGGATTGTTTGGAAGACCAGCTTTAGAGATGGGGAAATAGAGACCCAGTGTATCTGTAGTAGGATTCTAATCACTAAATGCAACACCTTTAATTTCAGCTACAGATTTGCAGCCCTATTTCTCAAGGCAAAGTAAAAACCAGAAAAGCAAGAAGCTGGTAGGAAGTCTTTTTGGAATTGTCTGTCCTTTCACTTTGAAGGATTTCTTTAAAAAGTACACCAAAACTCTGATGTCAATGGATTCCCTAGGTATTCCACCAGGAGACGTCCTCATGTCTGGCTGATGGTGGAGTGCACTAGTCAATGAAGACTCCATCTAAAATTGACACCAAAAGGTAGAGTTCAAGCCAAGCTGGCTCACTTGGGTGAGGTGTCTTTCTCAGTGATTTGAGTTTTCCAGGCTCTTTTCAGCTCATTGTTGTCTCAAGGATAGTGGATGCAAGAGACAGTCTCTCTTGGGATCATATAATCATACAATACCAAGTTGGAAGGGACCTCAAGGATAATCTGGTCCAACATTTCTAGGCAAAGTATAACTTAGACTAGATGGCTCAGCACCCTGTCCAGCCCAATCGTAAAAGTGTCCAAAGTTGGGAGTCCACAGTTTCCCTGGGGAGATTATTCCAATGGCTGATAGTTCGCATTGTGAGAAATTTTCCTCTTGTGTCCAACTGGAATATTCCCAGGAGTAACTTGTACCCATTGTGTCTAATCTTTTCTGTGTGACTCCCCTTTCCCAAGGAGTAAACTGACAGCTAGGTTGAGACATGGGGACATTTGCTGGTATAGAGCCAACAGTGCCAAGCTTTGAGTGATGTTCAGGTTTGGTAGCAAAGTAGCCAGTGGAATCACAAGTTTTATTACTAGGCTGGTGAAGAATTCGTCCATGAGTCACTTCAAGTTCACAGTGCAGAAAAGCATCTGCATATCTCTGCCACTCTCACCTTGGACTCATGGAAATCCACGATTCCTCATGCCCAACCCCACAGACATGACCAGCTCCACAGAGGAAAGGTCGTGTCATTGGAGAAGGGATTCTCACAGTATTCCTCAGCTCAATTAAGGCCAGACCTTCACATGTTTGATTTTCCAGATAATTTTTCTTTCAAGCTCTTCCTCTCCCTTTCTTCTCCAAGCTCCTGGTGCTGGTACCGTGGGCACACAGCTATCTTGCAATTCAATTATGTTTGCAGTGCGGTGCAGTGCAAGCAACAATCAAATAAAGACAAAAAATAGGAGTTTAAGCTGAGGTACCCATCAGTTGCAATTCCATATACATAACATTTTAATTATATCTCATCTCCAGTGTAATAGTTAGAGATGTCATTTGATACAGCTTTTTTTTTTAAATTAAATCTAACTAAATTAGCAAAAATAAAGTAGTAAAAGTTAATTGGGAATTATCTACTCCAAAATAACTCTTACTGGTAAATGCTTTGTGTGGTTATAAAAAGCTGATAAATATAATTGTATTTATGTAATGAGTATCATGTTTAATTTACTGTACTTGGTTGTTATACACTATTTTATGCAGGCCTCATAAGTGAGCTTCATATTATTGCTTGTATCGCTTTTAAAAAAAAATCACAATCAGATGCAGCACACAGGAAATGTCCAACAGATTTTGAATAAGGTGGCGATTAGCAATTTGTCCAGAGAAATGTTCAGGATGATGTGCATCTGCGTGACCTAAAAATAAGTGTTTAGTAACACTCTGTACACTGATGGTTCATGCCTAAGTGGCTTGACACAACGCACTGGAGTCTGGCATATGTAGCCTATGGTTTAAGAACTGTGATGTTAATCTCTGAGCTCTCCGTCAGATGGGCAATTACCACCGAGTGCATGACAATGGAATAATGCTTGCTCCTGGCAGGGCTGTGCTCTGGAAAAGGGTGAAATTTCACTTTTGCACTTAATCTTCAGCTAATACAATTTTGGTCAGATGTTTTTACATTCCAGAAAGCAAAGACAACCCAGCCACTGACTTTGTGGGCTTCTCAGTTTGCCCTGGTTTAGGAGCAGACTTCGGTCTATGCCACTTTTCTGTTGCTGTTGTTGAAATCTATACACAGAAAAAGCCTTGGCATAATTCCCCTGGTAAAGATTTTTAAAACCAAGTGGCACTCTGTCCAGTGCTGGAGATCTCTACATACTCCATGCATGTTCATACCATTTGCAATGCAGAAAATACCCCAAAAGAAGGTAAGATTTCTCTTTCACAAAGTTTCTCTTTCTCAGGGTTATTCTTAAGTATATGTCATCAGGTGCAATAAAAAACAGCCAGGTGATTCCATAGTGTATAGCACTATAAACTGAGAAAAAATACACAAAGTACTGTGTTTTGTCCCAACAGGAATTTCACATGCAAATAACAGGACAAATTCTACCTCAGATATCTATGTTTGGCTAACTCTGAAGTTCATGATAGGAACTTCTTTGCTTTACAGCTTTGTTCAAAGTCATTATCCTTAAGTCACTGTCGAGGGACAGAATCAGGTATGTGTATTTGTATGCTCAGTCACAGAGTTTGCAAATAATTTCACAATTCAATATAAAGAAATATTTATCAAATCTAAGTTATGATTTCTCCCTCTGCTTTGAGGAGTAACTACATTTATTTGTCCTATAAACTTAATACTTTTAGATCATTTTAGTGTTGAACTTTAATTTTGAAAACCTGTTAAGTACTGGAAACCCTCTGCATGTACAGAATATTAGGTTTGTGCATACACAGAACATTGGGGTTTATCCCACAAAAGTATTTAAAGGGATAGGCAGCTTTTTTAATCTAAGTCACCATTCATGAAAAAAGTGAAGAGTCTGGCTTAATTTGGACCTTCGTGTTTGGACGTTCTGGAAGGAGCAACCATCGTTTAAAAAAAAACTAAAACAAAACAACATAACCAACCAACCAATCAAAACCAACCAAACAAACAAAAAATCCTGTAGACAGAGCAAGGCTTTTCTCTCCGGGAAACAAAACAGACAAAAAAAAAAATTGAAACCAAACCAAAAACCAAAAAAAAGCAAAAATGCATCTGCAGCAAAACCCCTAAAAACCTATAAGTCCCCATCCAAATGCTTCTAGGTTGTCAAAGACCAGTATAGAAAAATAAAATTCGTAGTAGATTTATCAGTGCTGCTATCATGCCCCATGATGATAGTGGGGGAAAAAAAAAGTTAATTCTCTCTTATATTACCAAGAATTAAAAAAATCAAGGTTATACAAAATGCTAGTTTCTCTGAAAAAGTAATTCTGAAATCCAGGCCCTGATCACTGTCGAGAAAATCAGTGTCTTAGGATCATCCTTACAGCAAAAAAATAAAGAGGCTAATATGTGCTGGGTTTTATCACAATTTAAGATCATTACATGATTTGTCTCATTTCTATCTAGAGATCTTTGAATATAGGGTGTTGGCAATACTATGAGGCCATGAAAATCCATTACTGCTGTGCAATATATGTAGTAGATTTAGTTTCTTCATTCTGATAGCAGCTATGCATACTGTTAAGGACCTGTTTACATCCTACCTTTCCCACCCCCCATCTTGTGCCAGAGGAGACCATATCTCCTGCTCTCCTCTGGGTCACCATTTACACTGCAGAAACTCATTGTATCCTCTATCTGGAAAATTCTTTGATGGTATCCTTGATCCCATTAAAAAGCAAAACCAAAAAAACCTCTAAACATTCACAAAATTATAAAAATGTTGATATTGGATTTCTAGGTTTCCTTTTAAACCACTGCAGTTCACAGGACAGCTAGAAATCAGAGATTCTCATGAAATGACAACACTGGGGTCTGAAGACCAGCTCTCAAAATGAATATTGAAAATCCCAAAGAACATGTGGATTTTGAAGCTTTGGCAATGCTGCAAACAAAAACCCCTTCTTTGGAACAAACTGATTGGCAGACTGTTGGCTGCAATGACTTGTTGACTTTGGAATACCAGAAAAATCACCATATACTATTAATTAAAGAAGGGGCATTTTTTTCTCCAACTCCCCCATACCTACTCCAGCTTGACCTGGTTTCTATTATTCTGTTGTGGATACATAGCTGCAAGATTTATTGTACCAGATCAAAAGTAAAGGCTATTAATGCCAGATTCCACAGGGATTTTTCATTAAGCCTTCTTAGTTTATTTATAAATTTTCATCCCAAGGCTTGTAAAAACGGCTTCTCCCTTCTCCTCCTTCCCTCCCCCCCCCCCCCCTTTTCTACCTAAATTGTCATTTATATTGCTGGTATTTCCATAGAAGTCAATTAAGAATTACAATTTGTTTCATTATAACAGGAGCTAAATTGGGGCTGTGCCTCTACATGCAAGATGTTCACAGATTTTACACTATTAGAGTGCCAAAAATTAATAAAACCTGCACCAATACCTAAAAATAACCCCAAGTTAAGCCATTTAGCTCCTGTGGACCACAAATGTGGGCATGCAGTTTGCCTGACATTTGTCTACCCACCCAAGGATATGGGGCAGAAACCAGACTTTGACAAGCACACACTTCCAAACGAGTGACATTGTAGGGACCAAACACATCCACCTGGCTTAGTTGTAGTCCTACCAAGAAATCAGAAAGGTTGTTAAATGCTTCTTATTGTAGCAAGGAAAAGAAGTACTTGATTATTGGCTATCACCCTCTTTAGTGACATATTTAATATTTCTGAACCTTTAGTTGTGAGCAAGGTACTTTTCAAGCATCTCCATGGCTTAATTTTATTCTGCCAACTTTCTTGCTCAAGGTTTGGACAAATATTTCGCAGTGACTAGACACCTGGCTCTTGTCACTGCCATCCGTGGCACAACAGAGGGTTGCACTGAGATTCCTAACAGCACTAGAGGAAAGATACATAAAGCACTCTTAAGCTTCCTCTGCTCTCATCTTAAGTGACCTACTCAGATCACTTAAGTCATTTATAATATCTTACCTTCAACTATAAGACTCTTTAAACAGAAAGATACAAAGTCATATAATCCTGCATAGATCATAATATCGTAATTATAATATACATAACTAAACTAAACCTCACAAGATTATTTTATAATCTCATTTGCACCAAATATTAATCTTTGCTATAGCTTGGGTTCAGAAAGTAGCACGCTTATGTTTGCTTGACTTTCTGCATCAGCAGACTTGAGATATTTCATAGCATAAAATTACTATTTGATACGAACATGGAGGATAATAATTAACCACAAGCAAAAATTCAACAGACAAAAAGCACTTAGGAAAACAGAGAGGACAGTTCTTGCTCCAGACATTAAGTCCTCTCTTCCAGTTCAGTGCACCACCACAAGCTTGAAACATCACCCAGCTTCGAGGGTATCAGCAAAGGCCAGTGAACACAGCATAATCATCATGTGTACCATAATTACAGAAACATCTGTTCCAGATGTTTTTGATGCACTGTGCATCACCATTTTTCACAATAGCCTGCAAAAGTTTACATTTCTTACCTACAGTAGATTGATTATTCTTATTATTTCAAGTGAAATTAATGCTTATTAACAGTACTAGATGACAGCCATAAAGACTAAGAGCCATCATTTATTACCAGCCAAGTATTATTATAGCACAATCAGCAGTGCAGATTTGTCTCAGTGCTGTACCAAAACACATACTCACCATATTATGGAAGCCCCCAGTGTGGGAAATTTTAACGGACATGGTTGGACCACCCATAGGAGCCCTGAAATGGGCACAGCAATACACAGCTTCACTCAAGATAGCTGAGGTACTGGTGTAGGTTCAGTCAATATTAAATAATGTGGAAGACACAGAAATTAACATATTGATTACCCAAGATCTAAAGTAAAACTATGGTTTAAGACAAAATGATGTCCTTAAGAGGCCTTTAGAATCATTTGGAAACACATCATTTAGCAATAGAATACACCAACCCGATTCTCACATGAAAGAATACTGATCTTTTTCTTCTTGACATAGTCATAGGTGCCTTAGACATTGGAAAAAGGCAGTGAAAAATAAACCAATTAAGTCATGATGAGCTTGAGAAGGTATGCATGCATTAGCTTCTTTTTCCCTTTTTAAGCTGTCACATTTCTCCTACTTCTTGTGTTTTTAAACCGTAAAGGATCCCTGTGTTTCCCCGAGACAAAGGATGGGCTCTAAAACTCTGTCTTCTGAAGTGATGAGTTAAAGAACACTGCAGGAGTACTTGCCAAATCATACCACCATTATTAATTCAGGCATGTTGAAAGTGTTCATTTTAGCTATAATCATGTAATTCATCAAAATACTACTAGAGCATATCATTCTGAACTATTACACTGATATAGCACCTTATTGCACCTTCACCGAAAGAAGGAAATGTATTTTTTGATGCTTATCTACTGAAAAGCAATTCAGTTGGGGATTTTGGAAGCACAATCTTATGTTACAATAAAAAGGAAATATCAAACTTATTTTCTAGTACTTCTATGATGTTGTTATCATGTGTTTAGGTGATTATCTCCAACGATGAAGTTTAAAAATGGTAGAGTGCTGAAACAGTGTACTTATCCAGCACTGAAGGAAGGAAGGATTGGGTTATGAATATACAATATTATATGAAGATTAAATGTAGATTTTGATCTCTCTGCCCACTTTTAAAATAGCTTTAGAGGCCAAAACCTGTCTGCCAGAAGAACCTTTTGGAAAATGGTTCTCTCTAGTTCTTTCAATGACAAACAATACTTGTAAAAAAACTGAATCCTGTGATAAATCTCAGGATGTTAAAAGGAATAGCAGCTTCCTGGGCTCCAGCAGAAATGAAGATCCCCATCTCATCATCTTGCGCTGTGATTGCCCTCTCACTCTGCCTGTCTCTTGCTTGGTGCACACTTTTGTGAGCAAGTTGAAATTACAGGAAAAAAAAGAAAAGAAAAAGAAAAGAAAGAAATGTGGAATTAAATAAAGCCCCTCTAAGTACAAGAGGTGTTGATTCTAGCTGAGGTGCCTTTGGCACAGATGGATGGTGCTGCAGCTGTGCAGACTGCTGAGTGACGCACCTATATAATTTCAAAAAAAAACAAAAAAGTCTTTAATTATCCACATCAGGAAAGCTTCATTATTACAAATAGAATACAAAAAGTTTTCCATTCTCACTCTCAGGCAAAATCAAAGAAAACAAGATTAATGTATGCTAAATGCATAAAGGGCTACATTTAGAAGGTCTGGCAATGAGCTCTAGTACCCGTTTTTCTTTCTTCCCTTTCCCGTCCCACTAAGGCCTGGAGTGGGCAGCCTTCTATACAAATATAAAGGAGAATCTGGGGATTGGAAATGGGTAACAAAGTGCAACAGATAGATACACATGTGCCTAAACTTGCCATGCAAGGATGCCTTGCTGATCCCTTTCCCCCTATGCAAATTAAATGTCAGCCTCTCAAAGTCTGGCTAAAAATGTGAATGGGATTTATAAAAACATCTTTTTGTCTAGAGCAAAATACTCTAAGCAAAGGAATAAATGTAAATTGGAAGGCCATAAGCTGAAGACATATACTTCCACTGCACAATGAGGTGAAGGACCAGGATTTGGATGACAGTGGAAGAGGAGAAAGAAATCATTTCTGAATTGCCCCTGTCTATTCCACTAATACAATAAAGCTACAGTGCTCCATCCTCCTTCATCCACATGACTCCACATTGGCACAACAGATACATCAAAATCGACTCAATGCTTTTAGCTGAAAGTGAAAACAGAAAACACATGAGAAAAGAGGCTGTTACTGTAAAGGCTGAGGAATATAACCAAATTATGTACAGAGAGAATTCAGCAGTGTGTCAGAAATTTACATTTTAGAGGCAGCTGGCAAATCAAAAAATTGTTGGAAACACTGTTCTAGTGGAAATCTCAATGTTTACAGATAAATTTAAGTAGCCCAGAAATGGACTGAATGAAATGTACAGGAATAGAAATTTTAAAACTTAATCCACAATCTGGAGTGAATTGAAAGGCCATAAAAGGTGAGCAGTATAAGAAGAGATGCAACATAAAAAAACCCAAACCAACTATTTGATGCTCCATTATTTGATAGTTGTGGCACCATATGACTGGCTATTCCATGGTTCTGAAGAAAAAAATAAAGAAAAAGAATATTACAGCTGGACATTTGATGGAAAATATATATTTGTTATAAATACAGCCCTCCTAATGGGACTTTGAATGTTACAAATTTTTCTGGATATTACATAATCTCCTAAACCTATAGTCAACTTTTATATTTTATACATCAAAACCCAAGTCCTTTTCCTCCAGAAAAAAATGAGCGTCAAGTAGGAGGCAGAGATTTAAACACTCTCCAAAGAAAATGATGCAATAGGCCACTAAGTCAGTACAAACTAATCAGCTCCTTCTGATAACATATAAATATGTACTTGACAGCAAGTCAAAATCACCAGCAGAGAAGCTGGCCAGCAAATGAAATCACAGCTCTGCAGAGAACACGTGTAACACCTGAGCTATAATAATATTCCTAAATTCTGGAAATCAGTACCATACTTACACATATAACACCTATTCTCCTACTGTTTTGGTTTGGTTTGGTTTTCTTTTTCAATATTGAAATTTGCTTCTACAATAAATGGACTAGTAGTTTAACTTCAAAGCAAGCAGAATATGGCATGCAGCTTATAGGGCTCATTTGCAGAACTCTGACAATAATCACATTTATTAAGGATGTTTACAAAGTAGCCCAGTATATATTAAAGCTGAACAAACAGTAAATTATTGTTGGAAGCAATGTTTTATGTTGAATATAATATATATTGCATATATATATATGTAAGCTAATAACATTTACTATTTTATTCAGTAATTATTTGATAGTAATTAGAAGCTAATAGCTGTCAGTTTATAGCTATTAAGTCTTTAGCACTACAACTTGACTTCTATATGATTCTTTTGTCTGTTTTCTTTATAATCGTCTCTGCAGCCACCTTCATGCCAACATAAACCCCTTCTTCTCCACTTCTTAAAGTGACCAAGAATCAGGGAAATTAGTTGGCCACAAAATAAAATACTTTCTCCCTAAAGGAAGCTCTTTCTACTAGCTGCAGTAGTCAAGTGTGTGAGTAATATTCAGATTTATTCAGGAAGAAATTATGAGAAACAGCAGACAACATATTTTGCGTATCACAGAAAGAAAACTAGTTTCTTTTGTCCCATTTTCCAGTAAAAAATGGATGCTATTCCATTGCTGGAGTGATCCCACACTATAAGGATGAAGCAATTTCACAGTATGTGTGTACAAAATGAGTTTTTTTCACGTGATTCTCTTTGAGCAAGTTGCTAAATGCTGTGCTGGATCCAAGATTTTTCATATTAAGTAGTTACTGTTGTCCATCTATACACGTGTCAGCATTGCTAGTCTAATATATTACTTTCATAATAAAGAAATCTTACATGTCAAGTGTTAGAGCTCCTATGGAACAAGAAATAAAGCCAGGCCCAAGTTTAAATACATCATCAAGTAGAGCAGGCTGCTCATAAGCCTGTGTCATACAGTGTACATCTCCTACAAGCTAAAGCAAGCCTTAAAATATGAATATTGGGTGCCAACTACCTTGCAGACATTTTTAGCTAGAAATTTTCATTCCATTCAAGAATGCTGACAAATTTCCTGACAAAAGCAGCAAAAGCTGAAACTTCTACATTTTCCAAAACCAAAACATTGATATGCCAATATTAATCTAATGTCATCTGCTTTATTGAACTGTGCATGTCAACAGGACGTAGCAAAGCCCTGATGTGCTCTTCAAGCTTCTCAACACTTGTATCTAGGGGAAAAGCTGTATGAAAGAGATAGGGGAATCATTGAGGACAGTGGCTATGCTGAACCTTGTCCTCACCAGGAGGGAGCAGCTTTTGGGGAATATGAAGCTTGAGGGCAGCCTTGGTTGCAGTGGTGGAGTGTGAGGTCATTAGGGTGGCAAGGAGGGTGTACATCAAGCTCAGTACCCTGGACTTGAGAAGAGAGGACTCTGGCCTCTTGAGGGATCTGTTGGTGGAGTAGCATTGAATAAGAGCCCTTAAAGGAAGAGGAGTCCATGCAGAGGGGCCCTGAGAGGCTCGAGAGGTGGGCCCATGAAGTTCAACAAGGCCAAGTACAAGGTCCTGCATCTGGGTCATGGCAATCCAAAGCACAAATACAGGCTGGGTGGAGAATGGATTGAGAGCAACCCTGAGGAGAAGGATTTGGATGTGTTGGTTGATGAGAAGCTCAACATGAGCCAGCAGCATGCCCTTGGAGCCCAGAAAGCCAACCACATGCTGGGCTGCATCAAAAAGAGAGTGAGCAGCAGGTCAAGGGAGGGGATTCTGCTCCTCTACTCTGCTTTTGTGAGATCCCCCTGGAGTACTGCATTCAACTCTGGAGCCCCCAACACAAGAAAGACATGGCCCTGCTCAACTGAGTCTAGGGGAGGGCCACGAAAATACTCAGAGTGCTGAAGCACCTCTCCTGTGAAGACAAGCTGACAGAGTTGGGCTTGCTCAGCCTGGGGAGAGAAGGCTCCAGGGAGACCTTAGAGCAGCCCTCCATTACCTAAAGGGAACAACAACAAATCTGAGGGACTTTTTAAAAGGGCATGTAGTCACAGGACAAGGGAGAATGGCATTAAGTTTAAAGAGGGTAGACTTAGATTAGATATTAGTGCTTACTAGATATTAGATTAGATATTAGTGCTCTTCACTATGTGGTTAGTGAGGCAGTGGCACAGGTTGTCCAAGGAAGTTGCGAATGTCTCACCCCTGGCACTGTTCAAGGCCAGGTTGGATGGGGCTTTGAGCAACTTGGTCTAGTGGAAAGTGTCTCTGCCCATGGCAGGGGTGTTGGAACTAGATGGTCTTTAAGGTCCCTCACAACCCAAACCATTCTAGGATTCTATGAGAGTTGCCTTGTCAACCAGCAGAAAGCACTGGAAGAAAGCACCAGTGGTCAGAAATAGTCTAATAAGTTGTAGCAAGAGTGATCTCAAACCATTGAAGGTATACAGCAGCCTGCTAATAACCAAAGATATCAACAAGGGTGACAGGAATAACCATGGCATTTAACTGCTCCTGAAGTTTTCCGCTGGCCAACATTTTGCTATAAGTCACTTTTTTAAAGTGAGCTTATAACAGTTGTGCTTGGGCTTTGTTGTTTGAGTTTTTTGTTTTGTTTTTTTTTTAAATCATCATCTAAGCCCATAAGTAATATTTCTGAAAGAAGACTGTGTTAGATATAACAAAATAATGATGAAAATCTCATTTACTTAATAAAATTCCTTTGATTTTAAATCAAAACTGATCCCTTCCCATTTGAACTTTAACTACCTAATTTTGTCTCACATTTCAGATAACGCATAGTAAATGCAATTTGTCATCATAAATGTATTATTATTTAATCATATGAAAGTTTTGGTTTATCTTGAGAAAATATTTATAGTAGTTTTAATACACAGGATCCATTCTTGTCAGAAACGATGAAACAGATTTATCACTCTTTGACAAATTATATTGCAAAATGTCTTCTCCTGTCTGCTTTCAACAGAAATATTAACAACACACACAACTGGAACACCACCTGTGATTCTCATTTCTTTAGGTTAACATCATGGCACCCTCAAATCCCTTTCATGGAGACTATACAGTACTTCAAATATGAGTTACTTGTAGGATTAATTCTATGAATGACTGAAACCTGTAGCCCTTTAAATTAAACTAAGTAGTGTTTTATTAAAGTACCCAGCAAATCAATCTAAATCCAAGGATAATAAAGCCCTAATCAGGTGGTAGGAAAAATAATAGGTTGTCATGCATGAGGAAAAATAGGCAATCATGGAATGTTTTCTTTAATTAGGTTGTGTAAAGTGGAAGGACTGAGTAGGAACTGGCAAGACATTCATCATGAGCAAGGTGGGAAATTATTTAGATTACTGAGGAAGGAAAATTGAGTGTGAAATACTAAGATTTGACTGGACAGAAAATTAAAACTCTTTTTTTATTCATGTCACTTACTTTTGGCAACTTATTGACAGGTATGGCTTTTCAAAGTATTATGAATCCAGATATTTCTACAGTGTAAAGAGCTCATACAACTCACTCTAACTTTAATTGCATTAGCAAATGCAGATTCTGACTCTGCCTCCCAGAGCGACAGAGTGGAAATTAATGTCAATAAAGTTTAACTGGGAAAATCATGGAGATTCAATTGCTAGTTTAAAATAAAGCGGTTACTTTTCCTATCCCAGGTAACTAGTACATTGCTGTGTATTGAAGCTGCTTTAAAAATCACGAACACTACAAGAGAGATTATTTAGACAGTCAATGAATTTTCCAAAGTTAACGGAACTAACTTAGTGTATTAGATAATTACGATTACAATTATTATTATGAAACTATTTATGAGACATCCAATGTTGAATCAGCTGTTAAGTATAAAAATACTGAAGGTACTAAGACAAACTTAGAAATGTTGTCAAAAATAAGTAAAAAAGATCCTAGAGCCTTTTGGAAACATTTTAATTAAGGAAATTATAATGCAGTTAAATTTGGTCAGTATTTTTAATACTGATCCTGAAGTCTTAGGCAGCATACCATATACAGAGGACTCCTGAGTTCTTCCTAACCGTGATGACATTTCAGTATCAGACTGAGATTGTCTCTCTGTCCTCTCTTTCATTTCATTGAGATATTAAAATGATACATCAATGATTATTTTGGAATTCCATAATTATAAATGTTATCAAAACAGGTTTTATTCATTACTGACTAATGAAGATGAGAGATCTAGTCTCTTCTTTCATCATTATGCATGATGGGGGCTTCCATAGCATAAATGCTGAGAAAGTTCCTAAACATTTTTAATGCTAATCTTAACAATGAAAGTTGCCTCCTAATAAAAATCAATACTATATCAGAAATAATTTTAAATTTAAGATTACTTTAAAACCATCTTCTTCTAGGCAGAGTTTTGGTTTCATTAATATTACATGAATATCTAAGAGCTTTAAAAATTTTGCTCCACTGAAATCTCACTATTTTGTTGTAAAATCTGCAGCTGAGGGGTATACAGAAATAAATTACACTGTACAGATTTTCTTGGGGCGATGGATGCTGGAAGCCCTGAGGTCTTCAATAACAGGCAACTGAGATGTTTGCCCACTTTTGAGCCAGTAACTACAGAAAAACAGACATGGTAAGAGGGAGCCTCTCAGGCCCGCAGACAGAAAATCAGGGACTGCTACACAGTAATCAAATCCCAACCATTCCTGCAAGGGCACTAATGGTATTGTAGAATCATAGAATGTTTTGGACTGGAAAAGACCTTAAGATCATCTAGTTTCAACCCCCTTACCACGGGCAGGACACCTCTCACTAGACCATGTTGCCCAAGGCCCTATCCAAACTGGACTTGAGCACTGACAGGAATGGAGCATTCACAACTTCCTTGGGCAGCCTACAGAAATGGCAAATTCTGGTTCAAAAACTGTTTCAGCAAAAACCTTTTACCCATGTTTACTCTGGTAGATATTCTGTGCAGGAGAGCATATGGCCAGATTTGTATGGCCAGTTTGTATGGCCAGATTTGTATGGCCATTTGTATGGCCAGTTATGGCCAGATTTGTATGCAAAGTTTCTTTGGAGAAAGTCTTCAGAAAAAAATAACCAAGTTTGAATTTAAAAGCTTGTATTGGCCCTTTCCAAATTAATGTTCTCTGTTTTTTGACAGGACAGTCACTCACACCTTTGAAAAATTGTGCTGTTTTCTCTTCTGTGTTATTTTAAGAGTAAATGAAAAGCATTTTCACATCAGAAAAGTTCCACAAGGATTTTTTCCTTATTAACTGGCCTGATGGAATTCAAGGTTTTCTTCTGAGGCTGTCTGGCTGAGCAATGACGTGAGGGGCCTCCTGATTTAGCGGTTCAAAGCACCAAGCAGAAAGAGTTGCCACCTCCAGCCCACCACTCCCTACAGAACAAACCTACAAATCACTTGTCACCAACTTTGATCTACCTTGTTTCAGGTGGTTTCCTCTCTGTCTATTATTTCTGCTAAGAGACCCGTGAAAATTAAATACAGACCCCATCAATGCTTGAGTGACCTAGTGCTCCATCATACCAGCAGTGGAATAGCAATAAATCATTTCAACTTTAATCTATTGTTATTGATGAATGTACAATTATTTGTCATCTAATATGCTGAAAATGATGACCAAAGAAATAGATCAACTTTTTTTCTTCTTCCAAGTACGGCATTGATGGATTGTATCCCTAAGCTGTTATTACACTTATAATGTACTCTTCTGCTATGACAGCACAGCTAGTTTTTTAATCATTCCACAGTAATCAACTTAAGACAACATAGAAAGACTCATAACTCATGTTCTTTTCATTTTTGGCAGTGATGGGAAATGAAAATGTTTTTATTCTTTTGAAATAATTCTTACCTGACTAGGCTGAAGATTGTGTTAGAATTGTAAATAAATGGTTGTTTATTGAGATGGAACTGAAAAGTGACATATTAAAATGCCAATTTCAGAAGAAGAAATAACAATTCAGGTCTGAGTAGAGCTAGATTTGGTTAAAAAAAAAAAAAAAAGAACAAAACCAAAAAAAAACAAAACCAAAACCTTTGTTTTTCTTTTACCTGGTTCAGTGCTAACTAAAATCTGTACTTGCTAGTTAAGTTATACAGCAAGGCTCCCATTGACATATTTAAGAGCAGAGTAAGTCTGTAAACACAGACTGGCTTAGCAGAGTAATCTCAGGATATGTTTTCAAAAACTCCTTTTGAAAATCTTTGGGCTTAGGAGCCACTTTGCTCTTTCAGTAGCAACTCAGAAGTTAGATGTCATAGAAATTGTGATAAACTTTGGTAGATTAACTGGAATTTGTAAAACTCTCTTGGAAGAAGAAAACATGTCACTTCTCAAGACATTGAAACCATCAGAAGACCAGATACTGCTTTCTAGAAGTTACCATGCTTCTGAAACATGCATGCAATGTAAGAGAAAATACTTAAAAAAAACATTTCTTGATCATATGTCTGGAAAAATGTGGCGTTTTGCAACACTACCAAAAATCACACACTAATAAAACTACTTTTTCTTGTCAAATGTTTACTCCAATCTGACAGATTTGATATGAAAAAGAAAAAAAAATTGCAGGATTTGTTCAATTAAATGGGATTTGGATTTTAGAGCACATCCCCTATATTTTATTTTAAAATGCCTATGCTAAAAAAAACATAGGCAACTCCTTGTCTTACAGTATTTACAAGACTAATGAGAGGTCTTTGAATTATTTTATTGCTCAGCAGCCTCAGACAGCCTTTGCACCACTCAATAGCCTGTGAATCACTCAATAGCCTGTGCAAAGCAGTTTTCTCTCACCTGTAATCTTACCTCTATCATTATTTATTCCTATCAATTTTTCTGCTCTTTTTCAACTGTTGCATTATTATAACCTTTGCTGGGAAAACCTGACCTGTATTGCTTCTGCTGTGGCTCTGGGTCTCCTCTCACCTTGCTTGGGCACTGATGGCTGCTGGGCTGGGAGTCCCTCCTTGGGCTCATGGTGACACCTCTGCCCTCCCCATGTAGCAAGACATCTGCCAGGTTTATTTTGCCTCTGAGAATTCTTAATTGCAACCACTTCATCTTCTTCCTCTCTTGTTTCTAAATTATAAACTCCGTTACTTGCTCACTGCTCTTTCATCTATGTGTCTTCCCATTACTCTGATAGCTTCAGTTTTTGGGAAGTAATTTTAATTTTTGAACAGTGTTGCAGGCCAACGTCAAATACGAGGCTGGGGGGAAAAAAAAAATTTTCAAAGTGCAGTCACCACAAGTGAACTGGAGGTTTCGCCGGACTTTTGTGATTTTTAATGCAGGTAACATGTCTAGCTTTTCTTTCAAGCTACTAAACCATTCCTCCCTCATCTTGTCTTGGTGGGAAATCTACATGTTTACAACACAGAGGAGTTTAATTCTATAAAACAAGAGTTTGACAATGAAATTTGACATTTCTTTTGTTTTGAAAACCCTTTACTGTTATGGCCTGTTCTTGGCCATTTAGGAACAAAGGAAACAAGATCAGAATTTTGTTGGCAACCATTATGACCAACTATTTCCTCATTTACCAAGTCGTTTTTTTCATTGCCATTAACACAACATCAGTAAATGAAACAGAAAAAAACAGATAGGGCTAGATGTTAAGAAAAAGACAATCTGGTTATGAAGAAGCATCATAATACATCTTCAAGAAGCATGTTTTCAAAGATTACTAAGAAAACAGAGAACTCAAAATGTACTTTTCTGCATCAGGGACCTAACCTGGTTCAAAAGTAACATCAAATCTATGAAAACCACACGCAACTTGCATACGCTGGAAACCGTTACCTCTAACCCAACTCAAAAACTGCAAATCTGCAGCAATGACAAGTGCATTCCCTGAAGCCCATGTACCTAGAGATGAGTATATAAAGGTGCCTGCTAGGCTGCTCCCATCTACAAATAAAGGGCCATTATTGAAGCAATCTGGGTTCATGGACCCTTCCCTCAAATGATTCCATTGATCTGGAACACCTAAGAAAAATATTTTCCACAAAATATATCCTTGTTGCTGCCAGATATAAGCAACATTGCCTGAAACAAGCAAAGAAAGCAATGATGAGCTTCACTCACTGTTTTTTTTCCAGGCAGAAACCATCTCTCAGCTTGGACTCATGCAGGTTACCAGTACCTGGGTAGTTTTCTTTAAATACAGAAAACCCCTCTTCCAAGATAGGTAGCTCTGGTGCAATGTAGGCCATGTCTTCAAGAAACATTTGGTGGAAAAATATTAAAAAAAAGTGGGTTAGTTTTTCTTGTTGCTGTTTATTTGAGCTGGTAGGAATGTGAGGAATTTTCAGGAAAGTTAAGTCATTGTCAGCCTCCCCCAGGATTAAGCTATGGCTCTTCCATCCCTGAGTAACTTGTAAATGAAACTGCCAGCAGCAATCCTGCAAAGAGACCAGGATCTCAGAGCTGCTCTCAACATGAGTGTTACTTTAAACAATCTTAATCTTTCTAACTGCTCAACTCAGATAGAAAAACTGATCAGCACACAACCTCCCCCACCCCACACCCCTGAAAAAAAAAGGAAAAAGGAAAGCGAAAATGCCACTGCAAGCAATGAGAGATGTAGATTACCAGCTTTAACAAGCCTCCACAAATCAAGGTCAGCTCCAGCATGGTTACTGATATATTCCACTTGGTGATGGCTGTGCTCTTGTAAGGCTGAAATGGTCCCTATATGTCATACAGATTGGGTTTGGACTGCTGCTGATGGAGCAGCAGAGAAGCAAAGCAATCACCCTACAGACACACAAATACAGGGTATCTTGTTACACAGGAAAGTCAGGAGTTGAGTGTTTGTCTTCCATCCTAAAAGAGCTGTAAGTACCATAAAATTCCCCCAGAAAACCTTTTTTTAAATATCAACAGATCAAAAGTTGTTAAAATCAATAGTTTCATCCTGATCATAGCTATACAGTGTACAATACAGTATGCAATGTAATTTTTACAAACGTGAAAAGGGATTTAAAACAAACGTGGAAGTGTTCCCCTTAATACACTGCCTCCATTAGAAAGCTCGTGCACTGATTCCAAAGTACCCATTAATCACTCCCAAAGACAGCCGAGCGAAGGAGGAAGCACTGGGATAGCAGGGTTTTTTTCTGGTTCTGCAAAAGGTCGAGACCTTTTAAAATTATTTTCTGGGAAAAGTACAGTAACGCTTCACATGCATGCATTGAGAAATGCAAGCAGTACATCAGAGCCCTTTAGTGGCTTTGGTATTGCACTGAGGGATGCGGGTACCAGTTCTCCCATAATGTGGTAGGATAACAATAAGAGATAAATTCATACCTGCTTAATAGCTGTTCAACATTCCTTTGTACACTGGAATTTAAAGACAGTCCCCTGATATAAAACATATCTTTCTAGAATGAAGAACGTTCTCTTTTACCTAAAAACCTTTGCCCACCTTTGCTTGAATTTGTCATCTCCCACTTGTTGCAAATGCCTGTAGCAATTTTCATTGCATCGCCTCTACTGATCATAGCAAAACATTTCCTTATCAATACACAGCACTGAAACAGCAGAGAGAAAACAGTAACTCTTTACCAACAAGAATAACTGATTCTGGAAGATAAATTATTACATCTTCACCAAAAGCACACAATATTCAATTCCAGAAACCTGCTTTTTGTTACTAAATGTTGGGACACCATCAATAATGCCTTTTTTTCATGAGAAATGACTAAGAAATAAGTAACATAGAATGTTACACTTAACAACAAAAAGATCCAACAAATAATTCCTGAAGTACTCTCTACTATGCACCAGACTGTATTTGCTGTATTTGCTTTTCCGCAGAATTTGTTTAGGGAATAATGGATGTTTGCTAAGTTGCTTGGTGCTCCTTGCCTTCAGCCATCATTATCAGTTATCTTTAGGAGTAATATTTTTTCTTAAAATCATGACCCATTTGATATCTTAAAACCAGCAACATTAATTTTCATTTGTCACATAGTAGGGTATAAATTGACTAAATGTTAATAGCATTCTTCTTGAGTAATCAGTTCTACATGATTAGCCTAAAAATTGCCAAAATATTGTTTATTATTCATTTGTATCTGAAGAAAGAGAGAGCCACAATTCATGAGTTTGAGCAGGATTAATTTAGTTTCTGATCTGTATTAAAACTTGCCACAGTGATTCATAATCATTTTACACAATATTTATCCTGACAAAACTATTTAATTACAAGAGCTGCTCATAGTATAATAATGCTGCCCAAAAGCATCACTGCTTTCTCATGCTTCCATCATTTTCAACACAAAAAATAGACAGGTAGGTGTGTTTATTTAGTTAGGGAACTGGTTTTATTTTTTTTTAAATATGCTACTTTTTTTTTTTTCTTGTCACAGGAGCATATAGTCGGTGGTCTTTACCACCATCTAGTGGATCTAATTATTTATAGCAAGCTACAACAGTATCGAACGGAGACAAAAAAGTACTTAACCTATCTTATATATTGAATTTAGCCACCTTATGGGAAATATGGCATTAGTTATCACATTGTGTTTATTTCTGAGTATCGCAGGCTGTAACCATCACCTCATTAGAAATGGGGAAAACAGACTTCAAGGGAGATAGCGCATTAAAAAAAACCAACAATAATAAGAAAAAAAAAACTCATAAATGAGACAGCATACAGGGCGTAATTAAGCTCACGGTTATTATTACAACTCATAAAGAATTTGGGGGTCAGGATACTATTTCAGATCTTAAAACATGAACAGCAATTAATCAGCAATTCCCACAAAAAAAAAAAAAAAAAAAATAAAAGGCTGAAATATAAATTCTTTCTCCTCTGAAGCACTGACTGAGTTTTTCAGAAGCTTACAGTTATATTATCGGTTGTTTAAGCAGCATAACAGCTACTACTTTACACATGCTTTTATGAGCCCTTGACACATGTCCCTGGGGAGCCCTGATGGATCCCATCACCAGCTCCTGTTATGTCATTGCCTGGTGCAGGAAGGGCCTTCATGGCCCTGAGTGGGGAACATTTGGTATCTACTGCACAAAGGTCTTCTCCCAAGGCGCTTGCAGAAAAAAGAGCACTAAAATCACATGCAGAGGGAATTTAGAACGTGCATTGGTGATATTCTCCCTATAAAATAACTGTGTCACTTCCTTCAAGCAGCAAAAACGTCTACAGCTAAAACACATTTTCAGGATTTTTATTTTCTGTTTTGATTGATTTTCATTTAGGGGAAAAAAAGGAGGAATTACAAATTTCACCCCCAACATATCAAAATGTATTCCAACCCCAGAAGAAGGTTTTTCAACTAGACACTCCTGCCCACTACTTGGAGGTGGGAAAGAGGAGGTTTTTTTTCCACGCTGGGCTTAGCGATGAGGATCCCGTTTGTGCTACAGGATCCTGATATGATTTTTGAGACAGGACTTTAAGATTATATTCCCTTATCTGCATACTGAAGAGAATACCTTTATCATTCACAAGCATCAGGGTTTAAGGAGTCCAACACAGTGAGTGTCATGCACTGTAGAAAGACAGTGCAAGTGCAGATAAGAAAAGTAGAAAAAGCCTGACTTACTTCATCATACTTAAAAATTAAATAATAATTATATGGCAGGTATAGAAGGCTGTTTTTCTTTCTTCATGTGTAGCTGAATTGATTCCTGAGGCTCCCATGATACCACAAAATACAGAGCAATATTTTACACCTGCAGAACCAAACGGCCTGGCACTTCTCAGACCTCTTACCCCAGGAAAGGGATGGGCAGCATAACCTGCACTCCCCTCTCACAACACCACCCCTTGCCTTTTGTGGTACCTGACAGGTCAAAACCTGCAAAACCAAATTAATTTAATATTTGCTTCCAGCCTTCTTCAGAGGTAGGTTTTACTGAGGAGGTTTGTTCTCTAAGCCCCATTGGTAACGCTTAGACACTTTGGATAAGCTTTACATGGGTAAATCACACTTTTCAAGAAAACCTGTTCCAAAATTTTTGCTTCTTCCAATCAAAAGTTATTGGTGCTACAAGCAAAATTTATTGACCTGATGTCAGAAGTGGTATCTGTACTTTCAGTACTGCCATGCTTCTCAACACACTGACAGCCACTCCTACTGTTTCCCTGAAATCTGACTCAGATATTTGCTTCTTTGGAGCACATGATTTTATAAAGAAGCTTCCAGTATAATGTTGAGTTGTGTTGCCTTCAGTTACTGATGTGGTGTTTTTGCCTCAAGCACATAAACATATACAGCCAATTAACTGAGCCATTATTTTTAACTCTGTGTCACCATGTTCATTCCTCAGCCCTGGCCAGGTTACAAGCTCACCAAGCCTTTGCTCACCCTCATGGAAAGAAATGATGTTACTCATTGTGCATGCAATGCATTCAGTGACCTAGAAGAACCAGAGAAGTTGTGGCTGCCCCATTCCTGGCAGCGTCAAGACTAAGATGGGGCTTTGAGCAGCCTGGTCTAGTGGTAGGTGCCCCTGCCCATGGCAAAACAGGTTGGAACTAGATAAGGTTTAAGGTACCTTCCAACCCAACTATTCTGTGATTCAGTGATCTCCATCTACCACTGCTGTATATTGTGGTATACACAGCTGCATGGAGGCACTATATGAATATGTAACTTCTTCAGTGTTCCCAAACGATTTTTAGCATTGCTCCGTGGCAGTAGAATTTGCTTGCCTTCTCCCTCATTGCAAGCAGTGCATTTCTAAGCAGCGAGCAGGAGTGTCACCATGTCCTGCAGCCACCTGTTGCTTTTCCCACCTTTCCCCACTCTGGGAAACTCTGGTCACCTAGTTTATAAAGCACTCGGATGCACAAATGAAATTTTGTGCACTTGTCAAGACACCAGAGGTTTTCTCTGAAAGTCTTCTGTTTCTTTTGCTGCTTTTTCAGTATCTGAAGGCAGCATCACAGGTATGATGCCCAGATCCCTGTCTCAGGCACAGGACCTACCGCTAGGGAGGGTACACCAGCATGCTCATCCCACTGTTGCCACATTTAGCCAGGCTTGCTCCTGCACTGCAGATTTAGTGGCATTTCTTCACCCAAAATACCTCTGTAAAGGAGCTAACTGCACCCAGCAAACCCTAATCTCACTTAGAACATGATGCTGAATTACCAGCAGTCTTCTTCCCAACTATTCAGGGTTTTATTTTAAGCTCTGGCCTTTACTAGGAGGAAAAAAAAAAAAAAAAAGAAAAAGAAAGAAAGAAGAAAAAAAAAGCGGAAACCCCCCCCAAGCAGCTTCTCTCATTGATACCCAGTAGCAGGACCATGTCCTTCCTGGAGGGATCTCTGATTTTGCACATGATTAAATGGCAACTTCGGGTCAGAGTCATGCTCTTGGTGACTCAGTGATCTGATTCACTGGCTGACAGTCTCCACAGGGTAGAGTGCAATTTACTTGTGTGCACCAATTATCAGTGCTAATTGGGGCACAAAATCTCCCTTTTTTTTTTTTTTTTTTTTTTTTGAGTCAACCGCCATTCTAAGGATTGCAAGTGGGGTTTTGGTAAATTTTCTTACCTACTTCATGTACCTGGGGTTGAAATTCTGCATTTTGCTGCATAATGGGCTTGAGGGAGAGTTTCTCAAGGCCTGGCAAGCCCCAGGTAATGCTCAGCTCTTCTGGGCCATCCATAATTCTTTATTGAATATGCTGGAGAATCCCAAACCTAATACATTAGCTCTGGTTCCAATTAGTTATTAAAGAATGTTAAATTTATGGGAAAAAAAGAAAAAAAAATAGAAAAAAGAATAATCTGAAAGATTTCTAGTAATATCAAGTTTCATAAGTTTTTCTTGGAACAATACAGCAAAAAAAATATTTTTTATTAAAATGTGCAGGGAATTACTTAGGCTTATATGCAATTATTTCAGCTGTATGCCAGATACCACAGGTACTAAGTAAATGCTAGTAACTCTTAACATCATTATTCTGGTATTTGCATATAGAAATGGCACTTCAGATGCTTAACTGCCATTAGCATGCATTATTATTTGTTTTGCATCCACAGTTGTAAGTTAACTGTGTAAATATAGGCATGAAATCATTTGTACACTTTTGCACACAAAAAATTAGCTCTCTTAAGAGCAAGCAATACTGACTGGATCATTTCTGTGGCTGGTGCTCTAAACAGAATCTCAGACTTGAATATAAATATTTATCAATTCAAAGAGGATATGTAAAATAAACAGCCTAGAAAATGAGATGCTTTTTGCTTTTTTATTATGCCATTTGATAACGCTGTAAAAGAATTACTGTACACTTCTCCAGCTAAAAACCTCTCCATTTCAGAAGTGCAAGCTGATTTTATTTTGATCTATTGTAATAATAAAAGAACAATTATCTCTTTCCTAGAAGCTTCAAACCTAAATTACCTCATGTGCTTAATTCAGGATACTGTGAAAAAACACAGTATTAAGAAAGGGCCATCTCACATTGCTCCAGTGAAGCACCGAAGGGTATAAAGCCAACAAGACATTTGAAACTTGGATTTGTTATTTGTGACTGTTAACGAGGACCATAAGGGTGACTGAAACAGCACAAGGGAAAAGCACTTTATCTATATGGCAGCCTTGAAAAGATCCTGCACCAGACCCTCTGTCCTACTGAAAACAAGAGAAGAGATGGAGAAAAGGCTGAGAGTTGTTTGGGGTTTGGGGAGCCAAGCATTACCCAGTGCCAGGAGCTCTGCAGTGGGATGTGAAAGCACCACAGAGGAAGTTAGGAGGCCAGTGTGTCTGAGTTAAACAGAAAAGTATGTTTTAAAGGGGAGCCATCAATAAGTCATTTAAACAAAAGTGTGTTCTCATACTCCCCAGTACCCGAGGCTGACACTAAAGCACAATGTGCCAATACTAAGTCAGATAATTTTAAAAATCTCTATTACTTCATTATCCATTGGCTTTTTAATGTGAAAGAAAAAAAAAGACCAAAAGCCAAAAAAAAAACAACAAAACCAACACCTGTCCATGGCTCTGTCATGAATTACAAGCAGGAAAGAGTTTTCTCCTAGTTTATCAGGACTTGTTTAGAGCATATATGTATAGAGTTAAACTTACCCATTACTTGCAAACTAATCAGGCTCACACATGTGCTAAACTGCCACAAAAACAAACTGTGAGCCAAAAAGAATACAGCCAAATAGTTTTTCACATCTCATGGCCCCACTTGCCAGGTGGCATCTCTGTAGTGCTGCTCCATGGTATGAGGTCCTGCCTGGAGATAAACTGCAGGAAACAAATTCTCTACTCTGTAAATTTTGCCTCCTATAAAAAGATTAAACCAGGTTGCATGCCCATGCCCCTGGCATCTTGGCTAAGCCAAAGTGTGTCTTTGAAATGGATTTATAAATAAGGGAAAGACTATACATCTCTTTGAGCCAAAACAACTGTAGTTGTCAGAAGCTAAGCAAGATAATGGATTTGGCCATTTTAATTACACATATAAATATAGCTAAATGCTTTTGAAGCTGCTAAACAACAGTTTTAAAACAAATACAGTCAAAACCAAAAGCATTTGTATTTGTATAACTGCTTTGGTCCCAGCAAATATCTATGGCTTACTCTGAATCACTTACAGCCAAGAATGGAGACATGTGACACCGATGGTATCATTCTTTGTTACCCACACTTTAACACTGGGAATTGTGTAATAAAGTTTATATTCAGTTGAATTATTCCCACATTTCTGCCTTGAAAATAGTTTCCTTTGTTCAGTGGCACATACATGTTGTTGCTGGAGCCCTTGTCTCACTTTTTGCAGGATAAAAGGAAATCTCAGCTCCAAAGCTTTTTCTCAGGACTTGCTTTCCATCTATCCTGGGGAGGTCCCTGTGGTTAGCATGGTCCAGAGACACATGCAAGTAACAAAGCAGCCAGCCAGCAGAAGTTTCTCTCCTGGGACACTAAAAACCTTTCTAATTTTATCTCCCAAAATTGAAAACAGACTTTCTGCCACTCTTCCCATACCTACTTTTCCATCCTTCTCCCTCCTTACCCATGGGGTTTCCTTGTAGAGGCTGAAACCTTTAAAAATGTTCAAAACTGGATATTAACTTTGTAACCAGGTCTCATCTCAAGGTGACGTACAAGCCCAGATTCCAAAACGCCCTGAATTAAGCACCAATGTGTGTTTTTTTTTATTCCCCCCCTTCAGGCTCCTCTAAAATCTCAGCATTTTCATCATTATTTTGATGCTTCACCACTTCCCAGCTGGTCCCTTCCCTTCACCTTCCCCTGGAAAGGTTTGGCAAAAACGTCTCTCCAACAGGTTTTGAAATGACATCTCTTCTCCTGTTTGTGTTAGTCTCTTCCCTTTGTGTTTTCACATTTTTACAGTCATTACCTTGGCTCACTCACTCCCCAGAGATTCTCTTTCTCCCTGGGGCTCAAAAGTCAGCTACTTTGTATGCTGTCAATTTATCTGCATGCTCCTCATTTCAAAACAGAGACCACGTTAAATTTGATAAGACTACACAAATACTTAACTTTCAGCCCACACCTCATTCGATTGACACTGACCTTACTCTCCTTACAGGAAATTCAAGGAACTGAATTCAGACACAGTCACACTCTATGTCTAGGGTGGGGGAGAAAAATGTATATATACATACATATTTTGAACTAAATGTATGTTATAAGCAATACTTTCACTGAAACAAATTCTCAACCATTCCTTTTTTTTCTCCACAGTCAGATGAAAAGCTCAAAAGGGATGGAGGGTGATAAAAAGGAAACCCCAAAGAGGAAGGAACAGACAGGAATCGTATGCAGCAGAGAAGGAAAAACTTTGTAACACTAATTAATATGGAAATAATCTTCACCCACTCCACAGAAAGTGTGACATATGTTAAGGCCATTCCAACACAGAAAATCTTTTCTAAGCAGAATCCTTAAAGGAGGATAATTTAAATTAATAAGCACGAATACCCTAAGCTACCCAGGCTGCACAACAACGACCACAATTACAGGAGCAGGCCAAAGGAGAAGACAGACAATTGCTCAAAGTACAGTCTGACACAACAGCATCCTCTCAAGAAGGACAACAGAAAGGCTGCTCCTTGAAATTCCCATCCGTTGACACAAAGATGTAGATAGGAAACTGTAAAATCAGCAGTTCCTTGTCAGATATTACTCTCTTATAGTACATTCAAGAAGATCACAAAGGAGTCCTAGTGATTAAATGCTACCATTAGAGCAGGCTGGCAATAACAGCTCTCTCCTAGTTGACTTCCAGCCACCGTCACTGAGGGCACAGACAAACCCACTTGACTCACATAAGTCAATCTATTCTACCGGTGATTCCAGCACAACCCCATTTTCTTCCTGGCAATGACAAACTCAGCCTGTCTTCATCACCAGGCTGAAAACAGAATTTCCTATGCAAGTCACACCTACAAAAATATATTCAACATGACAGAGGTAATCAGTGACAATACTGCAGAGACAGTTGAACAGCACTTCCATTGAGATCAGCCCTGGTTTGTAAAAACTCTGGGATGCAAATAATTCATCATCCCTTTATTAAATAATTAGATATTCACAGAGAACTACTGATTAGACTGTATTGATATCATGGTGCATATTTTCTCTCTTGACTTTGTCACCACGGTCACCATACAACCCAAAGCCAAGGAGGACAGAGGGAGACAGTATATGGGCATGTCTATATAGAGAAGCCTTTCATTAACCTTGCTGAACCCCCATAATTTCATGTGTCAGCAGCTAATCAACAACTCACTGACATCATCAAGGGATAAGGAGAAAAGATCTCCTGAGGGACCAATCACTTCTCACAGGAGAAAATCTGTACTTGTAGGAGGAGGTTGTGTATTTTGCAAATAAATAAAGACCTCTTACATTATAACAAAGCATATGTGTCTGCTGTTGGTGACAATGACTTATACTCAGTATAATGCAGATCATATTTAAAGGAGTCAGTCCTTGACAGTCCACTCATTTCAGGTTTTGTCCGGTTGTTGTACTTTGCCACTTAAAAAACATAATCAAAATCATTTTCTTACTAACTCCTAGTCCACAGTTTTATTGATGTGATTGGTTTCCTGGCCAGAAAAGGAAATGCAAGGGACACTGTGTCTTTTGTACAGAGTTGGATTTTAATCACTTGGTATTTACTTAATACTTTTATCCCAAAATATTTTGTAAATTTAATCAGCACAGCAGTTAATTCATTGTCAGCCTGTACAAAGCCTCCTCTTCAGAGGGATATAGATGCCTCTAACAGTGCACCATGGTACCAAAAGTACAGGGGAGATAGGGGTGGCTCATCCACATCAGCATGGGGTCTGCAGAGCACAGCTAAAGATGCTGGCAAAGGGCTCTGGGATTATATACCTCAATTTCAAAGAGATGGCACGGGATCTTCAGGATCAATAGATGGTCAAACCTAGCCTATGTAATTCAAAAGGTTTCCCAAAGCAATGCATTTCTAAACGACCTTAAATGATCACATCCTTAAACAAAAAGGTACATGAAAATAGATATGGACAATAAATGTATCTAAATCCAAACCCAAGGGGCAAAAACAGTGTTTTCCAGGAGCCACCTTTACAATAGATCCATGAGTAAGTTAATTTGCCATATGCAAACCCAGGTTTCCCAGGGTTCTGGGGTTACCATGGTATAGGAAATTCAGTAAATCTATATATAAATAGGCAATTCTTAGCATATGCAGAAGGCACATCTGGTCCACAGCCTTGTTATACAGTTTGTTCTACTTGGGATATAATAAAATTTCACACTTAAAAATATGTACTTTAAAGTACTAAATATCAAATATGTGTTCTTCATTCCCACCTACCCTGAAGTTACAAAAAAGCTCTGTCGGTTTTTTTTTTCCTTCCTTTTTTTTTTTCTGCTGTTATTGCTATCTTAGTGCTGTGAAGAAGATTCAGTCAACCTTCTAATTTTAATTTTCTTGAAGAATCCCTGGAAAGATATGTAAATTGTTTCTTTCAAGATACTGAGCGCTTTGTTTTGCCTTAAAATACATCACTAGAAGCCAAGTCTAGGATTCAATAACTTCTGAATGTCAGCACATCTCTGATTTATAAAATGCATGTTTTAGTCAGTGATATTCTAAGTGAGAAGCCCATTCCAAGTCCACAATAATGCCGGCATTAATTTTCATTTATAATTGTTTCCTCTTTAAACAGCCCCACAGAGAGAGACTCGCATCCCTTCATTACACATAACTTATCACGGCATTAAATTTCCCTAAACTGCACTCTAGTGCTGCCATACTGCTGACCCTTAAGTCTGTAAACAAATACATTTGTTCTCCATATATTTATGTTTTGTCTTCTAAATTGTGAGAAAATGAGCTTAGAATCTTCATATTATAATTGCATCATCAAAGCCTGTTGAGAATACGATAAAGTAACCAGAAGTTAAATTATCAATAAGAGTCATTTATTTTGCATTTTTATTTTAAAGAATACTTATGAGAATTGTGATAAATTAGCAGTGACAAACTACTTCTTGCAGGCTGATTTTGTGTGGAGAGTTTAATTAAACATTGCAGCTGTTTATCTCTATGGTGATTAAATTTTCATATGTAAATTACATGTATTAAGATCAAGATACTTATGTAAATGTCACTTGCCTTAATGTTTTGTGTTACTGTTATTAACATCTAACCATCAGCTTGTAATCTTCTTGTATTGCATTATGCTGGCATGCACTACATGACTAAAATAAGTAGATTTATATCTTAATAACAAACAAGTTTTTTAAAAGAACATCTTACTATGTAATTGAGATGTAGATAAAAATAAATAAATAAATAAACTGTTGAGTGTGAACTGCTGTAAATCCGAGACCCTCATTGGTTAGAGCCATATTCACTGTGTAGAAGTAACACTAGGGGACATGGATTAGTGATGAATTTGGAAGTGCTATGTTAACAGTTGGACTTGATGATCTTAAAGATCTTTTACAACCTAAATGATTTTATGAATGCCTTCCATCTGTCAGTAAACATCTACTAGAATAGAAATTAACCGGATAGAGATGTTTTTACATACAAGGTCCAAATGGAGACCACAGAGGCAAGTGTGCTCCTTACACTGCTGGGGAGAACCGCACATTTTCGTTGTACACATCCTGAGAGAAAACAAATTTTACCTGGATGTCAGGGTTCTATACATCTACTTAGAGCAACTCTCCCATCTGTCTTATAGCAATTGAGGATATAATGTTTTATTTTGTGTTATCACTACCAAATAAAACCATATTGCGTCATCACTGTCAAACAAAACCGTTTTATAGTTTGATATGAACACTTCCTAAAAAAATACAAAAACATTTATATTTCTTGAAGAAAAAAAAGCTCAAGATCCACCCACACGTATTATCACAACCAAAAGAAACCCCTAATAGACCAGAAATGTTTCTTTAGCAACAGCATTTTAAAGGTTGCATCTTATAGAAAGGCAACAGAAGAGAAGCACTGGGATTTGCTATTTACTAGATTTTCCGTATTTTTTTTCATACTTTTGCTTTACCCTTATAAGTACTATTCTTATTTGCTTTGATGATAAAAATTAGCAATAACTTGGAATGAAGAAATAGGAAGATCATCAATCTGATCTTAGTTATTAGAAAGAGGGAAGTTCTTAATATGAAAACTTACAACTCCAATGTAAGAAAGACTTTTCATTATGCCAGTCATGCTTATAGATTACCGAAAGGCAAACACTCATTGATAGCAGGAAATCAAATTCATCATCTGCAAAAAAAACAAATTAAGGGGCCAAATTGCAGTAGGCAATACACAGAAAAGAGATAAAACCAGTTAGGATTAACTTCTTTTGAGGAACCTATAGGTTGTATATCATGTCAGTGTTGACATTTGAGTGATGTGTAGGAAGAAAGGAAAAGATCACTGGGGGTGAGGCTTCATTTTCTTACATTGCCATCCAGGAGGCATGCTGTTATCCAACAAAAGTACGTTATAAAAATTATCTACTAAAAAGCAATGAAACACTTTGAAGATGCTCCAAATAGATCTATGGATGCTCTGATGGGCAAATTGAAGATGAGCATTGTCTCACGACTTTGAATAAGTTCAGCAATACAATGTGCTTTGAAGAAAAAGAACTCAGCTAGCTTGGCAGCATAAGAAATTAGCAGTTATTTTAATGAGTACTATCCCTCAATGCTAATATCATCAAATGACAGTCTGACTTTGTACTTGTAGGGTGTCATATACACAGCGTCTTCAACAGCTGTAATCTGTAAATTCATTCTAAGTTTCCTTTTTATTTTAGAGTTTTAAATTACATCCCAGACACTCTTTTGGGATTAATTCAATTGAGTTGCAAAATTTTCTATTTCCAAATTACAATTATATGATATATCTCCTTTAAATCTAGTCACACATTAAACTGTTAGAAAAGTGCTTGTTCCCTTTCCCAGCACCATATTTTAGGTTTTAACAGAGGGTACTTGTAATGGTCACATTGTCCTTAAGCCTTTGTCAGTGGCTTGGGCTTGGTTGCTCCTAGACATCTCAGATGTTCTGCTCTACCACTACCACATTATTCCATGAGTCCTACCTTCACTTATTAAACTGAAGAGGTGGGTATAACATTTTGGAGAGTACCTACTTTTCTTTAAGAAATGTGGTAAATTCCAGAGAGAAAACAGGTCTAGAAGGAATTGGTGCTGCAAGGTGTTTCACTCACCCATTTCCTTTTCCTCTGAGGTTCACGGCAAAAGTACCTTCACAAATTTCTTTTTCAAATTAGAATAATTCAAATTCCAACAAGTTTCCCTTTTTTTTTTTCTCAATGAAATGAAATCAAGTCAAATTATATAAACCTCTGGGTTTGCAACTGTTCGTTCCCATGGAAAAGCTGCTGTTGTAGAAAAATAAATCTTTCCAACTTCTATACATAGCTACATCTCCAATTAATTGGATATAGAGTTTTAGACATTGTAGCAGTTTGCTGTTTTTTTTTTAATCTACTATTTTTAAAACTGCTTCTCAGCAATGCCATACTAGTGACATCAGTTTTTCTCTCTTGCACTGGGCACACATCTTTGATGAGAAACTGCAACCGATGACACTTGACCATCTGAAATGGGATACCATTTTTGCAGCTGCAGAAGGACTTAATCCAGACAAGCAAAACTGCTGACATGCTGCAGAGTGCCATCTCCAACATGAGAGAAGTATCACAGGCTACCAAAAGGAAAGATGAAGACCACAAGCTCATTCCTCAGAGCCATCTTCACTGGCAGCCCCTTACTTCAGTGGATTTCTTGGGCAACGTGGTGTCATTCAGCATATGTGAAGAATACATCCTTGCGTGCATAAATGGATTAGTTTTCTATTGCTAAGATGTTTGCAGCAGCTCAGGCTGGAGTGTCTCAGCTTATCACTATTACAACACCACGGTATAAAAAAATGGAGTGTGAGACCGTAAAAAGACAGAGAAAAGAGGACCAGGATAATTGAAAAGGACAAAGCTGGTACTTCTTCACACCAATCCCACTAATCATCAATAATAAGGGAGAAAGAGTGAAATACTGTTTATAAAGGTTTTGTAAATTACTACATTATCAGAAGGATTGCCTGAATCTCTCATGAGCTCTTAAACAAAGACAGATCACGATGAAGTTCACCAGGAGGCATTTTTCTTTAACAAGAAAACCTCCTGCTATTTAAGTTTAGTTTGCCATAAAACTTCCTATATTCACTGGCTGACTGTCTACTGAAAATAATAACCCTGAATGATGATCATAGAAGGGATATTTGGCAGCAAATCCACTACAATTACCAGAAGTTAATTAGAATTATTAAAATAACAAACACAAGGCCACCAATATTATACATCTACATTTCATAATGGAATCCAACAGTGCATCTGATTCATGAACTACATTACATTATTTTAAAGCTTTTTCTTTCTTACCGAATTAAATATTGATGGATTATCCTCTCCAAATCATTTGGTGGATTGAATTCTATTTATACAGGCCCTAAAAATTAAGTTATAGAGAAGAACTATAAAGAGCTTCTTGTCTCCCCGAACAGTAAAATAATTTACAATCTATTTTTGCTTGTTGCTTCCCTAGCCACAGTATTATGTTTGGAAAATAAAATTCCAAACTTTAAAGTAATGGGTCAGACAACTTCATCAAGCAAAGTTTCACCTCCTATTGCCAATTTAATACAAATTTATTTAAGGCTGTGCTTAAAGAAATTTCAAGTTCAAGTTGTCATCTTTGCACTCACATGAACCCTAGTAGTTTAAATATGCTGTATATACGCGCAATTTCTCACAGCTTTAATTTTCAAGAGCATTACAACACCTCTCTGCTCTCAGAAATGCTTGTCTGTGCCCCTCCTGCGTTCTTCCTTCACACTATGGTTATTTCAATCAGACAACTCAGAACAGATTTAACACGTGTTTATTTCACTTTTGCATGTGCACAGTATTGTAAAGAACCTTCCTTCCTTTTTAGATCTTAAACTGATTTATGTAGCACATAGTATCAGAAGAGAATTTTTAAGCTCTTATACTGGCAAATTTGAAGGGGAATTGATAACACATATAATGCTACCTTACACGAATGAGCATTGTCAAAGCCATTCACAGTCATATTTTCTGTTGTGGGTTTTTTTTTTTTTGGGGGGGGGGGGTGTTTATTTGTTTTGGTTTGTTGTTTTTTTTTTTTTAAAAAGCAACACCATTTCAGGCCACTATTCTCCTCAGTCATTTGGCAAAATGCAAACATCAGTTTAACCACCATAACTGAAAAGATATGGAGCTCCATGAGCTTCTCAGAGGGTTTCCTTTCAAGTCACAAGAAAATGTGAAATTCTTCTTTCCCTAACCAGCTATCTTAGCCATCAGCTTTTGCAATTCTTCTATGCTGTATATATAAAAAGGCAATATATAAATAGTTTTAATATTTTAAGCAAAATAGTCCTAAAGGCAATTAGGAACATAAGCAAGAAAACAGACACTGCCTATTAGGATGAAGAAAATTGCAAGCCAGGTAATGAACTTGCATCTACTCTCCTTTCTGTTAGTTATTATGGGTTTAAATGGCACCAGTTATTTAAGAAAAAAGGAATATAAAATTCAACTGAACCATCAAAAATGCTCAGAGGTCTTCAGGTTGTAAATTGGTTTTTTTTGAACTTCACAGGAGAGGAAGTGCGGAAGAGGTAAGAGATGCAGCTCCACTATAATCCCTTAAAAATAGAGATCGTCACTTCCTATAAGAGTGATTTCTCTCCAGCTTATTTTCAGATCTTTCATTTTAAGTAGTTGCATGGTTATGAACCAAAATTTCCCCTGTGATGCTGTACTGATGATAAACAAAAAAGGTAAATATTATTGTTTCAAAAAATCCATTTAACAGTAACTACAGCTGTAGATAAACTATCCTGGAGCAATTATGGTGTAGGGAAAAGCAATGAAACATAACCCAATCATGTCCAGATTTTAACTGTAAAGTGTAACAATTCTCATCCAAAGACAGTCTCAGAAAATAGAATAGAATGGTTACAGAGCAGTCAGTCTCACCTCTGTGCCTGGCAAAATCTGGGAGCAGATTCTCCTGGAAGGCATGCTAAGGCACATGAAAATCAACAAGGGGCTTGGTGACAGCCAGCATGGCTTCACTAAGGGGAAATCCTGCCTCACCAATTTGGTGGCCTTCTGTGATGGGGCTACAGAACTGATGGACAGAGGTAGAGCAGTTGATGTCATCTACCTAGACTTGTGTAAAGCGTTCGACACTGTCCCACACGACATCCTTGTCTCTAAATTGGAGCGATATCAATTTGATGGATGGATCACTCGGTGGATAAAGAACTGGCTGGATGGCTGCATGCAAAGAGTTATGGTCAATGGCTCAATGTCCAGATGGAGACCAGTAACGAGAGGTGTCCCTCAGGGATTGGTGTTGGGACCGGTCTTGTTCAACATCTTCGTCGCTGACATGGACAGTGGGATTGAGTGCGCCCTCAGCAAGTTTGCCAATGACACCAAGCTGTGTGGTTTGGTTGATACCCTGGAGGGAAGGAATGCCATCCAGAGGGACTTTGACATGCCTGTGAGGTGGGCTGATGCCAACCTCATGAGGTTTAACCATGCCAAGTGCAAGGTCCTACACCTGGGTGGGAGCAATCCCAGGCACAGCTACAGGTTGGGCAGAGAAGAGGTTCAGAGCAGCCCCATGGAGAAGGACTTGGGGGTGCTGGTTGATGAGAAAATGAACGTGAGCTGGCTTCAGTGTGCGCTTGTAGCCCAGAAAGCCAACCATGTCCTGGGCTGCATCAAAAGGAGCGTGACCAGCAGGTTGAAGGAGGTGATCCTGCCCCTCTACTCTGCTCTTGTGAGACCTCACTTGGAGTATTCTGTGCAGTTCTGGTGTCAACATAAAAAGGACATGGAACTGTTGGAACAAGTCCAGAGAAGGGCCACGAGGATGATCAGGGGACTGGAGCACCTCCCGTATGAAGACAGGCTGAGGAAGTTGGAGCTGTTCAGCCTGGAGAAGAGAAGGCTGAATGGAGACCTCATAGCAGCCTTCCAGTATCTGAAGGGGGCCTATAGGGATGCTGGAAAGGGACTCTTCATTAGAGACTGTAGTGATAGGACAAGGGGTAACGGGTTAAAACTTAAACAGGGGAAGTTTAGGCTGGATATAAGAAGGAAATTCTTTCCTGTTAGCGTGGTGAGGCACTGGAATAGGTTGCCCAGGGAGGTTGCGAATGCTCCATCCCTGGCAGTGTTCAAGGCCAGGCTGGACGAGGCCTCGGGTGATATGATTTAGCGTAAGTTGTCCCTGCCCACGGCAGGGGGTTGGAAATAGATATCTTAAGGTCCTTTCCAACCCTAACGATTCTAGGATTCTAGGATTCTAGGATTCTATGATCATAATCTGGTAAAGTACCTTTACACTGAGCAAATCCTATACTGTATCAGATGAAACATAATCAAATGTATCAACCATTGCATTTAATATAGGTACAAAAAATAAGATGTATATTTTAACTTGAAGGGACTTAATAGAGATAATTTCAAAGCGAAACCGTGAGCACTGAAATCAGATCCATATGTACTATATCTCCTCTTTCATTTGCTATTGCAACCTCAATATTATGGGAAATAAAAACTGATACCTTGCAAATCAGCCATAGGGAATTTAAATAATCTGACCAACTAAAGCTATATAATCACAGCTCCTTCTTCACAGTCCAGGTCATGAATAGACTGAAATAAAAGTGCAGTCTTGTATATTAAAGTTTAAGAATAACAGGGGAAGAAAAGATCAAGAAGAAAGAGCTTTACCTGCTGCTAGTGCTTGAATCAAATTTTAATGCCAAATACAGTCTAATCAATCCACCCAGGTGGCTTCCAAAGCAAAACACGCTAGCCATCTGAGCACCCAAAAAAAGCTACACATATTCATACACATGACCCTGAGCAACAGGTTGCTTTGAGGACAAGTCAGAAACTCTTAATCTAAAAAGCTAATGGAGAGTTCATCAATAACTTACCATACTGCTATCTGTAAAAGCCTTAAAAATATTAACCTCTGAAGAACAGCTCTCCAAAATGAGCAACACATCAAAAATTATAAAATTGCCAATAACTTCATTAAAGCATAAGAATAACATAGAAAACACATGAGGTGCTGGGAAAAGGGAGATGTCTGGGAGGGCTGATGTCCTGGTCCAGAACCAGCGATGTGGTTGCCATGTGCACAGACATCCATCTGCACAGATGTGCAGTTGCATTTGTGTGTCAGTTTCTCACCATGCACATACAAAAGAGCTAACATGACTGCAGCTCACCAGAGAACAAAATTTGCCCTTTTCCTCACTCCTCTAATAGCTACATAAAGACATGGAAATTCCCTCACTCATCTCCTTGACCACTTTGACATTACTTCTCCTCCAATCTGCCCCTCTTTGTTTCCCAGAATACCTAGGGACTTTTACTAATTAAATAATTTCACAGCATATTATCTATGGTTAGCATGAAACCAAGCTTTACTAATTTGATCTCCATATGTCTAGCGCTATTTATTCATGCTGTATCACCATCTCTGAACTTAGATTACAATTGACCTCTTGGTTTGTGATCTAAAGCTTTCAAAACACTCACAGTTATCAAAAGTCAAGAGTTGAACATAACCCAGTGAAGTCAGTACCACAACTCAGCTAAACGTACAGCTAAATTGTAGATTGATTAGCTGGATGTATTTATTAAAAAAAAAGCAAAAACAAACAAACAAAAATCCAAACAAAACCCAATAAAACAAAACAAACAAACAAAAAACCAAACGACATAAATTTTAAACGAAGTTTATCTTTAAATGGGACACTGGAAAAGAAGCAATGTGGGACTTCTTTCTCCTGACTTTCTCCTCCCTCTCCCTCTCTTGTCCTTTCCATTCCTCTTTCCTTGTTTCAACTTGGCCACTGTTGGTGACCATTTCTTCTGGGCTTTATTATTGTGAAAATGCCTTTTGGATTGCCATGACATTGTGAATTTTTTACTTCCCCCCCAGGCTATGTGTGCAGTGCCCCTTCCCCTGTATGGCATGAAGATCGGCACATCCAATGTGGGTTCCCCTGCACTCAGGGAATGACCAGATTTATTCAGCTTTGGCCTTGAGAGGACATGTGAATTCCTTTCCTTTTGCTTTTAAAATCTCCCTTTGTATACATTCAAGTGGTGATGTCAGTTTTGGTATTGTCATTCACTGAGGATGCTAAACTTAATTACATTGGTTTTACTTCTCTCTAATTAAAATAGCCACTCTGCATTCCGAAGACAGCTGTTCTCTCTTGGAAAAAAAAAAAAAAAAAGATACTTGAAACTTGTCCAAACTGTTTGGGGTGTCATGGTTTAAACTGTTGAGAAGTTTTGAAAGTTGGATCCCTCATTAAAACCTGCACAGTGAGCTTTATGAAGACCTAAAAGCCACTGAAACCTTTAGGTGGGGGTGTTATATTTAATATTGATTCCCACTGCTATGGCTGAGGCAAAATGACTCTTGTCACTGACTCAGAAGCTTTCATGAAGCCAGGCTTTCATATATGAGTTACTGAATCAAACTTCCACCCAAGAAGTGTGAAAATATTTTCAGCATATTTATTAGCACTTCCTCTTGTTCAGAATGAAAACAAAATTATTAGATTATAGGAGAGTGAAATAAAAAATGTTAGTCCCCATGCTGCCAGTGCCCACAGACTTCTGCCAATGCATGTCACTCCCAACCAGAGACCTCACACTATTTTATTTAATCAGCTCACTTCCAAATTCTTAAAAAAAAAACAAAAAAAAAAACAAAAAATCCACAAAACCCCCCCAACAAATTAAGTTAAATAACAAATAGCATAAATATTTTAATAGGCCTTCACATTACCAACTGCCACACCAGCTGTCTAAACTGCAAGAATTTTGGTGGCTTTTTTTTGTTTTTCATAAACTAGAAACACATACGTCTATGTTGCAAAAGGCATCTGTCTTAGGAGTGATCCCTGGCCCTGGGTGGCACGGCACAGACAGGCCCGTGTGGACACTCATCTGCTGAGGGATGCTGGGTCTTATCTCTGCAGCCATACAAGCATCACTTCCCCAGCCTCCCCCTGCTCTCATGCCAAAGAGGGGAGAATACAAAAAAAGTCCTGATCTCAGAATATCAAACTCAGCCCCCTTCCTGAATAATTTTCAACACTAGACAGAAAACAAGATGTATATTTGATGGTATGTTCAAAGATGCTTTGAATCTGCAAGTGAAATACCTCTGATATTGCATTAAAAAACAAAGAAAGAAAAAACTTAAACACACCCGGTCCAGTCTTTTTTAAGGTAAATGCAATTTTAACTATCTGTGACACTAGGAGAGGGGAAGCAATAATTTCTCAAAAGTAGGAAGACTTACAATAAAAAAAAAACAGATGATACAAGCTTTAGCTATGAAATATGAAAAAAACCACACTCACCCCTTTATGTCATTGAAGCACTGAGGTGATGATGACAATTCACTTGTTTCTGTGCCTCATGTAGGCTAACCTCCAAGCAAGTTCACTTTTTAAAGACAGGCATAATGCCTACTGAATGTAAAAGAGAGACAAGCTCACTTGCTGATTGTTAAGATTTTTTTTTCTTTTCCCACCATGAGGCTCTAAGTCTCACAAAGGCAATGCAAGAGCAGCATTGCACATCGACCAGATCCAACATCCATACCATGAAGGTGCACATGCAGGACAAGAGACAAAGTTTTCGTGCTGAGCTTTGATGAGATTAAATAATGAATAGACCAAAGCTGTATACTGATTCCATTTAATTAATATTCCCTAAGCAACAGTAGTTGCTTGTAAAATTTTGTATTGTTCTGATACAGATTGTCATTAGGAATATCCATTTTCCTATAACACAGTACTAATAACATGCTCTCTATTATCTACAACTTTAATTCAAAAAATTAGTGGAGCCTCATAGTTCATATTTATCAAAACGATTTTGTTGGAATGGTTACTATTGCTCATCCTTGAAGTTCCCTGTACTTCTGCATAATAGTATTTTAATTATTTTCCTGCTCAGCTAAATTACTCTCCTGCTTGTCAGTAAAGCACTACACTGTGATTCGAATACTGAGTCCCCAATAGCAAGGTTTCCCGGCATCTTAATGCAGTGAGATTGTTCATCGTGCTTTAAAAAGAACTTTACTGGCAGGTTTGCAGCTCTTTGTGAAACACAAATGGTGGATGACACTATGGCCTTGAGCTCGACAGAGAAATAAAAGAGTTCAGCAGTGCTCTTCTCTTGCTCAGCTTCTCAAGCAGCGGGAAAAGTTCCTGCATGGCTATGACAACAATTTTTGGTTTCCTTCGAAGAGAATATGAGGTTTATCGGATACCACCACAAGAGGGAGCCATCTCCTCAAAAATTCACAGATGTAAAGTGGTTGAAACCAAAGTAAGCGCAATGCTTTCAGGTCCTGGGAATCTCCAAGATGCACAGCCCCTGATCCAGGGCCAGCATCTCAGACCCGAAATCATCTCAGTCAAGCTTTCAGGAAAGCCATGAAAAAAAGACAAAATCCCCAGCTGGGGATGTAAACCCCATTTTCTGCACTATTCTCATTTACAAGCAAACACAGAGGAAGTTTATAATAATAATCATAATTGTGAGGTACCTCTGACCCTGGAAATCTGAAGTAAAATGCATGAAACTTTATATTTTGCACATAAATTGTGCTGCCACGGCTACTGGCTTTCCGGCAAGGCATCTGCCAGCAGCTTTCCCTTGCCGTTTTCTCCCACCACTGCCTGGCCTCCAGCACCTCTGGCAGCTTCAGCAATGTCATCTCTCCATTTTTAAATATGTTTTTCAAGTATTCATACAGAATACTGCACAGCCTGAATGTCTCCCACCATTGCTGACATAATTCATTCCCAAATAGGTACTAAAGCAGCCAAGGTGATTTTTCACTTCAGATCACAGAAAACTTGTATTCATATAGAAACATTTAAAATATTTAAATCACAAGTTCAGCTGATTCAAATTGAGCTTGCTTTCATACGTTAATCCTCCCCTCACTGCTGCCATCATGTGCACTGAATGTGACTGGGTTCCAGCAGCGAAGGTGTAATTACAGACTCTATCGTTCAACGTGCAGAGAAGGGAGCTGGATGGAATTCTCCCAGCCTTGAATCCAGTCCTTCCTGAGGTCGAATGCTTAATTCAAAATCTAAATAATGGTGCTTGCTTGTAACCCTGTTCGGTTTCCACTGCTGAAGACCCTGCAAGCGACATCTGAATATTTGTCTACAGAGATGCCACAGAGATGGTGGCAAAAGGCACAGAAAAAAAAGCACTCAACCCTCAGAAGTCCTGATGGACAGAATGTGGTGCAGAGACACAGCACCTCCGCAGTTTGAGGGCATCTGCCTCCAAAATGTCAGAGCCCAAGACCATAAAAAGCAAGACCCAGAAACCAGAGTGAACCCCCGTACCGGAAGGTGTTGCTATGGTCCATCCTGATTACCCTCAGAGGAATTAAACCATGTTATACAAGGGAAGCGTTTTGAAAATTAAAATAATATGAAGTAAATGTATAATTTGTCAAGAGTCTTCCAGAAATATTAAAGTACAAGGATGTTTCTCCAACCTTATATTCCCTTATAGCAGCTTCATATAATTTTACATGTTTTGAAAACTTTACCAATTAGCTTAAAAAAGGTGCCTTAACACAGTAAGCCAAAATATTAGAAAACATTATTATATATACGTCCTCAGTCTCTCACTGCTGATATATGAACCAAAAGCTTAAAGACAAAAGGTCTGAGACACAACTTCTACCTACACTGAATTCAGCTGCTTCCTTATTTAAAACCATGTATACAAGTGCATATTGTGCAACAGGAGGGTGGCAGAATGGTGAAGCAGCATATTCTTCTACCTACTGTTTACCATTAAATGGGAAAAGAGCTGATGGTACACTGTATACTTCTCAGAAGAGGCCTCATTTTCTTTCTTTACTTTTATTAACTAACTTGGCCTATAATTAAAATAACAGCTTGAATCCTTGTGATATAGTAACATGACTGTTTTACTCCTCACATTTTCACTGATGCGCTGCATGCATTGTACCAAGCATGATCCTATGATTACATTTCCCAATTAATGAAGAATGAAAACGCATTGCAGTTGTGTTCAACAGTGACAAATCCTCCTCTTCTCCTCTTCCTTACCTACAAACCTTGTGCTGTGGGTCTACGTGCAGAGCAAGCAGACTTGGCAATGAGACTTTCATACCTCTGGGGAGAGCTCAGGCACACCAAGGATGCCTTCACAGGAGCTATGCTGCAGGTCCCCAGACATTTAGGCGTTTACGCGAACTAAATGTGTTGTGAAACCAGCACTACATACACATGAAGTAATGGAAAACAGAGCTTTCCCAAGATCATCTAAGCTTCTTTCCACCTCACACATACGTGAAATAGTTGGATCAAGTTGTCAGTGCCTTGTCCGTTTTCTCTCCTTATACATGATACAGAAAGTAAAGGCTTAACAAAGAAACATCCTTGTGGTTTTCTGAAAGGTGTATTTTTCATTTTTCTCAATTAGCCATTAAATGCATTATTCTTATCAATCTCTGCCACTCATGTTAGACTCTTGGCCTCAGAATGAAATGTGAGCTTTGCAGGAAACTTTCAAAATGCTACCTATCCTTGACCACATTGTTTGGGAGAGGATGTTGTTCACACCATCACATTGAATTCTTGTGGTTTCATCCTGAACAAGAGTTATTTGCAAACTCTTCCTTGGATGCAAGCAGGGAACTGAGCAGATTTATATATGCCTGTAGGGATGTACATATGCACACAAATTACATGCTATTTTACCTTCCCTTAATCTTCATCTCTTTCTATTAATTCAGTATGCGTTCTCAGGATGGAACCACCAAAGGGAGGAAGGGCATGCTGAAGTCCCAGCAGTGCAACTGGCCTCACCACATTCCATAAATCAAAGGTTCATAATCGGATGCCTAATCGTGATTGCTACCTGAAGCAGCCTTCCAAAAGCAAGAGTGGAATGAATGAGGAAAGAATACTTCTCTAAGGCTTCTTACTGTCTGAGACTTACATACTGTCAAAAATGATATATCTGATTCTTCCATTCATCTAAATTTGTATGGCTGCCCCCAGAATTTTCTATTAACAATTACACCATTACGGCTTTGCCCACACCGTTCACCTAGTTCTGGGTAGTGCCATAATAGCTATATGTCTATATACATAAACATTCATTTTCAAGCATATCTTTAAAATTCATCATTTCATCCTGAAATCACTACTAAAAAGAAATACTTAGGGTCACCTAATCTCCTCTTTTATCTCAGGCACTTTGGTAGCTTTTTCTGCTTCAGGAAAAATTAAAGTAGATCTAACAGACCTTATGGGTCGGAATCCTCTCTTAATTTCATCCTTTTACTCCCAAAGTCCCTTCTATCTCTCACACAGACTAAGCAAGTATTTCCCTAAATATTTCCTTAGTATAAGGCCTACAAGTTCGTATCTAACACCTAAGAATAGGAAGCCAAGGTTGGAGAACTAAAAAGAGATGGATTTGTTGACATTCATAGATAATGACTATTGAGTAAACAGAATTTCAGATCTCGAATATCCTGATTTTACAGAGAGGGTCCCAGTACTATCACCTGGCACAATTTACATGGATTTAACATAAACAAAAATTACATTTTGAATAAAAAGTAGAAAGGAAACAAAAATTAAGTCCATCCAAAATAAAATGTAATGTAATTCTAACAGCATTTCATTGTTAAATTGCAGCAGATTTAGAACAGTATTCAAAGAAGCATCATCTATAGGTCAAGTGGATTTTTTATATCTCTGAAGACACTATACCAGGAAAAAAAAAATAAGAAAAAGGAGTGAAACATCATCATTCATGGGCAAGAATATAAATTTGTAGATACCTAAAACATTCTTTTAAATCATTTATTCTTCACCTACTAATATCTTTGCCAATATTACCCTGTGTATCAGCAATTAAATTGGCCTTGTCTTCATCCACCACAAAAATATTTCCTGATCCAAAAAAAATGCCTTTAACCTGAAAAGAAAGTGCATATTGGTTTGAAGCAAAAGCCACTGCGGGGTGGACATGCACAACCCCAGTCTGACCAGGAGAGACTCAATGCCCCAGTACAATCTGGTGAGTTGCACAACGACAAACGATAAGCACCAATTATGGTTATGCTGGGCTTTAAGAAAGTACAATCACTGCACAGCTGTTGCTCAGATTGGAAGTTGTGTCTCTTAATTGATTCTCCTACTTCCAAAGATGACCGTTTTGGAGATCTACCTTTTATTTTTTTTTTTTAATTGCTGTATTAATTTTTCTAATTGCCTGGTTTGAATATAAAAGACAAACAACTCTTTCCTCTCTATGTAACAATTACCAGAGATAATAAAGCTCAAATTTCTAACTTAGTTAATTTAGCATGTCAGAAACCAATTTTTCCCTGGTAATTTCAATACACTGAATGTCACAGAAAGGCCAAGTGACAGATTGCCACATTTCAGTCAGAACATTCATCCTACTAAAAATGCAATCACTGATGTTCAGATTTCATTTGACTATGCACTGTACAATATTTGGTTTATGGCTAGCCTTTGGTGTTTTTCTCCCACCCCCCACCCAAAAAAAAAAAATAAAAAATTCATGTTGCATACATAAGTTTTGAGAATTACATGGACAGGTAAACCTAAACCATGATACTTTGATTCTGAGTTCAGATCTGGCACTGATTAATACTGAGTTCAGCATTACCACTGAATACTGAATTCAGATTCAATAACATTGGTGACATTTCCAATTCATATTCAGAGACTGCAAAGTCTACCAAAACCAAATTAAAATCCTTTACCAATCATTATTATAACCCACTTTCAATCACCTTCCTACAGCTGCCTGAACTTTGTTATTGCAGCACAAATAACCTCCAGGTGTAAGCCAAATTTCAGGGCTCTGTCATCTTTATTGTGCCCCATCATTCAGCAGGTTTTACATGCGTCTATTTGTTACAAATGATTTTGATATACAGGAAATGTATTTGTCTTCTTTTCCAAGAATGGTTTCATAACCTCCCTATGTTCCAAGGCTAAATAACACATATGGCTCGTGTTTAACAACCTCCATTTGGTGCTTCATATGTGTACTTTTCCTCTCTGCTTCCAAGTGTATGGCTGCAGAGCACTGAGGATCAGGCGCCAGCGTGGGTGAATGCTCTCTGAATAGGCATGCTTTTCAATTGTCAGACAGCAATTGACTGAAATTGGGGGAAAAAAAAATTATTACTCTGACAGCCTTTGATAAGTCATTGGCTCAAAATCTCTTTCTGTTCAAAGTCTCCTATGTCTATCAGATATTCAGTGAGGCATATGGCATCTTCTTAATGTGATACCCATTATTGAAGAGAAATGGTAACCTCTATGTTCTTCAACAAGCTTCCATAGTTCTGCCTGTGCTTTACTTTAACAGCTTCCTCCAACCAGACCATGCATACAGGCCCAAGGCCACCCTCACTGTAATTACAGACTGACCGTAAGTTTAATTTGCACTTTGGGTGTGCAGAAAGTTTGATAAATTAATGAATCTACTGTCAATGCACAACTGCCGGAGATAGAAAAAGAAGCTACACTGGAGGACAAAGAGTTACAATAGTAAGAACTTATGATGTGATCTTTTATGTAACAACTTGTTCTCAAACTCATGGGTTTTAATATTTACATTAAAATATAGGTCTTCTGGAATGAAGGTCAGGAGGTCAATCCCTTGATGAAGTACTAACTCCATGTCAGCACTTGAACATGGGAAAGCAGCACAGTCAAATTATCTCACTTCAGGCTCTGCTTTACACGTCATCATTCCCAATTTCCCTACATGACCTGTCAGAGCTATACAACCTCACAGAAAACTAATTAAGCATTAAGATGAGCCCTGGATGAAACAGTATTAGATAGGACCACTTCCAGCCTCTAGACACTAATGTATGAAACAGCATTGAAAATGTGTGTTTTTCATTACAGCCCTTGTTAATAGCCTAAGGGAGTGCCTCCTGAAAAGTATCAAATCATAAGTTGCAATGGGCATTTTAATTAATACTATTCCACTGCCAGAGGAAAATATTATATGTAAATTCAATAAATCATTTGCACTGAGGAATCATGACTGTTTGTTCATAGGCATGAACCTGAAGACCAAAAACTCTCAAACACATTAGTTTCCCCAAGTCTAAACATTTATCTCCATCAAAATTTTGATGTCTTCACAACCGGCTTCTCAACCCAGTCCACCTCATTTACAGTAATTTTTATTCATACGTGCACAATAAAAGAGTTTAAGGTTTAAGAGAAAATAGTAAGAAAAAAGAAGAGTAGAAGAATTGCCATAACACTGTAAGATTCATGGAGAAATGCTCCTAAATAGGTTATTTTACAAGAGATGGTAGGTGTAAATGAACATTATGTTTTGCATCCTTTCTGGATGGGTAGAAAGAACTGCACCTCTATGTAACAGGAAAAATTTTAGTTCATTAAACAAACCTTAAGAGGAAGTGTAAATGAGGAGTGGTTTATATTCAGTGTCATCAATTCAGCTGAAAACATGTTTGTACCACTCCATGAAATGAATGCTTTTTATAGTGCCTTTGCTGCCAACGTCGTCTCATGAACATAAGAAAATTAAACATGCAAAACCAACTCTGGAGCTGGCAGTTAGCAAATAAATTCCAGAGAAACAATAATACACGGTTCTAAACAAGCAGCTCTTCAAATATGAGAAATAAAAAAAAACAACAGGTAAACTGAAGAAAGCATAATGCATAGGTCAGAGGAAAGGGAAAGTCTAGCAGAAGAAGAAACTTCCTCCCTAGATTCCAGCCATCACAAATAACCACTTTAGTCCCTGGGGTCAGTCTTTCCATGTATACTTCCAAGGCCTCTCTATTAAAGCAGGGGCAACGACATCATGGCCCACAGAAGTGATTAACGTACAGATGTTTCTGCACTCCATCCACCAAAGCAAGTCAGTTACCATGAGCGAAACATCAACTCGAGCCCCCAGATTTGGCTTCATACCCCTCCTGTAGAAGGGACCCTGATAGCCATTAAAGGGACCTTTGTCCAAAGGGACCACATGCATCATACTGCAGCAGGATCACACCATGCAAACAAGGCCATGGCTAAGAAAAGCGCTCAGCCCCTGCTGCTGTTGCCCATAGATGCCCATCCTTCCTGTGATGTGATCCCAGTGAGGATCCTGCACTACCTTCCCAAAGCTGAGCTGCCACCCTTGATATCTCACAGAAATTCAGACATATTCTTATCTTGCTCTTTCCCATTCTGTAGCAAAACAAAAAATATCTAGGTAAAAAGAAGGAGGGTGATGGGTTTGTTTTGGGGTTTTCTGTGGGTGTTCTTTTGGCACAGAAAAAGCCCATCCTCCCTTCATTACCCTCCACTCCAACAATAAACCCTTCAAAGGCAGCAAAGTTTGAAGGACTCTCTCCCCGACTGCCACCCTTTCACATCAGTTGATCTCAAGACAGCTGAAAGGAGGAATATAAAGTGCACAAAGATCTCCAAAGCTATGTCACAGTCATCAAATACCAGAGGCATTTGGAAAAAACTCTTGTGGGCCCGAGTAGGAGCAAACGTCTCCAAATAAGGAAGCATTTCTTCCCCAATGTGCAGAAATTGGCAGCTCCCCTCCTGGAGTTTACGTAAGATTTCTCAAACAGATTAGCCACAAGCAAACGTCAAATAGCCTCCTTTCTGGCTTCAGAGCAGGGTTTCATCTGCAGAAATAGATTCTGATAAGATTTCAAATTGGGAAGCAAGCTTCCATGTTGCCACAATGGATTTTAAGGAAATTTTCGAATACATTCTAATGAGAAACCAATGATGAATTGATGAGGAATCGCCATGCTGCCATTCCAATGCTCCCTCCCTCCCCCCCCACCTCACACATGCCCTTAAGGGTAATATGCATTTACAGAAAAATATGGGTTCAGGATCAAATTACAGCAGCACCGCATGCAATAGCAATAGGATCAGAAGTAACTTGTCATGACAAATATGAAATGTTAATGGAAAAAAGTTAATATGCAGAAAAAAATTTCCAGACTGGTCTCAGATGGGTCAAATAATGCTGTATTTTAAATACTTGGCTATACCTGTTTCAGAAGATTGACTAAACAAATTCAGCTTCACTTTCCAATAAGAAGCTGCAGGACAGCTGCTGAAAACTTTTTGGAGAGGAGATCTTAAACCCAGGCTATCCTGGGTTCTGGCAAACCAAGAGATTATTTGGCAAGTGCTTAGCAACAATCTTTCCCGATTTTTTAACCTCCACCAGCCTCCCACAGAGAATGAAAGGAGTTATTACCTACTGACAATGAACTCTTCCTTCTGCTTCTTGTCCCATGAGGCCCTGATCTTTGATGGTTCTGCACAAAATCACTTTGAATATCTAAACACCTAGAAGATATGATTGTGTGCACAAAGGGTTCTTGATAGCGATGAGAATTTGGGGCTACCAAATACAATCAGAATAAGTGATCTGGCTTGTTTTGCCTTTAAAGTGCACAATGCTTCAGAGCTCAGGGTGATGGTGGCACTGAAAAATACAGTTTCAGTTATCTATCAAACTGTCACAGAACTAGTGATGTTTAGATAGGCATGCGCTTACATATTTTCACTTTCTGAACAACAAACAAAAATAGAAAGAGGATCACTGATATAGTCCAATAAAATAGAAATTCCTTTCTGTAAAGCAGAATACAATTTTGTGGGATTTGAAACCTTATGGCATATCTACTGCTTTGCCTTTCAATATACAGAGAAAGTAACACAGAGGTCAGACCAGCACCTGTTTCATGACAAATCTCAAACCTAACAAGGTATTCACACACAGACCAAAGAAAATGGTAAAGAAAAATCAAGTGTTTGGAGGCACTGAATGCACATTTACATAAAATGGTAAGAAGGTCAGTGTTTAATGGGACAAAACATATACAAGCAAAATGTGGAGGATAGGTTTAATTCTGCTTTTTTCACTTTAAAGCTTTTTCCATACTATTCACAAAGACAAACATGCAGCTTGTGGCAAAATATATCTGGGAAGATGCATGAAAAGTGTTTTTTCTTATACTGTTCTCTGCAAACTCTGTTCTGGTTTGGTCATCCCTTCCAGACTCATGATGTCAGTCCCAGATTCTTTAATGTGGGTAATTAATAACTCTTATCCATTGCTTGATTTATCTTTTTATAACATGTGTAGATCACATGGAGATGAACTGTGTGAATTAGTACCCAGTGGAGCCAAGCAAAGAACTTTGTTTTTACTGTCTTGAAGTTCCTATTTCTTAATTTGAATGAATAAGAAATGCGAGATATATATATTTCAAGAGGGACACAGGAAACTTCCTTGACTAAACACATGCTTTTCTCTTGATTTACAATTCAGACATATAAATGTACTCTCTTCAGTGTTTGAATTACTCATTTTTCTCCATTAAAAAATGAGGATTAAATCTTAACCACAATGCCTTGATTTAAGCTTAATTTTTATGTGCACACTTTTCTTCCTTGCTTTTCTGCCTCCTGCAAATCAAGAGGCAAATCATGACTAAGTTCTTCCCGCTGCCACAAACTGATTTTTCCAACACAAGATTTCTCTTGTTTGACTCATGCATAGAATACCATAAAATCCAATCATAGTGTCTGCATAGACTAAACCTTTGTTTAACACTAACTATGGAGGCTTAGCATGCCTTTTTTCCTCCAGGGCACACTGGAATCAGCTCTGAAGGAGAAAAAAAAAAAAAAAAAACAACAAAAAACAGGATTCCTCCAAGCACATTTCTAAAACAGCCCCAGAAAAGGTGCACTGAGCAAACAGGGATTCCAATAGTTCAGAATTCAGCCTTTGAGTTCTATTTAATGAAGAACAAGTTCTTATCCCAGTATAGCACAATCATTACATAGCATGGAAGAGTTTTCAGGTCAAAGGTGCCTGTTCCGTATAACTGGCAAAGATAAATAAGAGAAACAATCTTTGATACCTTTTCACTTTCATGACCTGACCCTGGATCGCTGCCGTCAAGTCCAGAGACAGCAGTTACAGAGGCATGATACCAAGGAGGTCTGAGCCATATTTCTCCTTACATGGCTGTGGCAAGAACATTGACTTTAGTTTATTAATTAAAAGCCAGTAATAAATGTGAGCTACAAAACTGTGAAGGTTTCTCTGTCTCTACTTCCAAAATTGAGTTAGAAATCCCAAGTTCAAATAAAAATGAAAGAGTAGAAGTTGTACATTAAATTTATCAATGTTATTCTCCACCTAGACTGCAGCAGCTGTAGCCAGCAGCATTTTCATTCAGACTTGTATCCACAAGGTATTTCAGAGTCACTCAGATATCTTCAGAAATTCCCATTGTTATTTACTCAGATAAAATGACATAGATCACCGAGTATATCATAATAACAAGCCTCAGGGCTTGCAGAGTTTGTTTGGGGTTTTTTTAATTCAAAGGAGTGGCAGCCAGTCTGTCCATGAGGGTCAGCATTGTCCACAGTAGAATTCACTGTTCTTCCCAGATCTACACAAAGCCAAAACCATCCCTACTAGAATCTCTTTATCAGCTTAGACCGACGCCTCTCTCAGTGGAGCCAGTATGTAGGCTGACAGGTTTAAAATCCCACAGTGTTGAAGGCTAATGCCCTAGTATAGTTTGCATAGATTTCAGAAATGGGCCAAATTAAAACTGACGCATGAAGAAGCTTGTGGTTCTTGAACGAAACACAGTCACGTCACTGATTGTACCAAGTTAGATAACCCTCCTTTTGCTGCCAAAGTCTGTTAGTGGGCAGAAGTCAACACCTTTCAAAACCTCTCCAGGTTGAAAAAAGTGTTATCTCTAGGTACCTATCTGGTTCATTAGATATAAGGATATACTTTCATCACAGTCAACATTTAGCCTTTTCCAGACTTTATTTTCAATCTAGTCAAACTGACCTGCGATAAATAATAACCAGTAAAAAAAATATATTTTGAGAACAAATAATTCAAGATGGTGCTTGTATCTGTAAACTCAGAAATTAATCTGAGCTGAAATAATAGCCTGTGTTAAGATTAATACATTACATTTTAACAGGAGTAAAAACAGCCAACTGAACATATGCCATGGTGCCTTTCTGTTATGGACACAGCTTCCAACATGAACCTGATACACAAATTGTGCAATTACGGCCCATTCAGCAACCAGGGTTTTCTTTGTGGTAATTTTGCACCAACATACTTTTCAAGGAGGCGTTTTGATGTTTCTCACAGACTTTTAAGACTTTTCCCACATTTTAAGATAATGCTGAACAACATGGTAATTAGAAAGTATTTAAAATAAAACAAAATAAAAAGGAAACTGTACTAACCAAAGGTACACAACAAGTAAACGTCACCTGTTCTACAATAATCTTACAGCTGTATGAACAAGCGGATAGTATAAACAGAACGATCCTAATAAACTTAAGAGTTGAACAGAAATTAATTAAACCAGAAACAATAAAGACAGATTAAAAAGATTTCTAGAAAGAATAAATCAAATCACAAATACATTATTATGGAACCCGGGGTCAGCAATAATATTTATTGTTGCGAAAGATCTTGGTATTAGTCTCTCCTTGCTTATTATCTAGGCAGTCATATGGTTCACGTCACTGACATATCTAAGTAGCTCCCAGTAGTAAATTGATCCTTTCTAATGGCTTTATGCAATGGGAAGAATAAAATTTGCTCTTATAGGTGGAAAACAATCGAACAAAGGCCTATATCACTTGTCCAAAGTTACACAGTATTCTGAAAGAGCAGGAAGTTCAGAAATTAAATAGCTCTCCTGCATCCTATGTCAGAAAAGTGCCTGCCAGCATAAATGAACCTCATAAAATTAGCTTTGCCAAATCTCTTCCAAGTCCATGTCTCTCTGTGCTTCCACATGCTCGGGTTACTCACTTGCAATGACTTTCTCACACAACTTCATGGAAGCAATAAAAAAAAAAAAAAAGGCCTAAAAGCCTTTGCCTCCACACAAGCAGTAATGTTCTGACTAAATAGGTTTTGTATCTTTTCTGATATTCAGTTGACATGTTCTACCACAGTCTTTTTCATGACTAAAACCACTTCACCTTCTAAGGATAAAAAAAATCATTCATTAAGGATTTAAAGCACACAATACACTATAAAAAGTCCAGAAACTTTCCTAAGCAAGCGTTAACCCTAGATCAATGCCAAAGACAGGTAGACATTATCAAAATATCTTAGCTTGAAGTGTTAATTTTGTTTTCACGTGAAATTCCTGAAAGACTTTCTGACATTCAGTGAAAAAAATTCTAAGTCAAGGTTTTGCTCAGCAATTTCATTCAGCTCATTTTGTTGTATCAGTTGTTTGTTCAGTATTTATTCCCAGGCTTTTTTTTCATGTCACCTTCATACCCACTCTGCTGCCCCTGTTTATTACATGGGTTTCTATGTGCTCATAATTCTTTGAGCTTCCTTTCAAGTAGCTTGAAAAAAATATAAAAATCACAGTAGGAGTTCATGAAACAATGCATGAATAACTCATTTCCTGCTTTAAATACACCTCTGAGTAAATGATCCGGAGACTTTTCAAGAACCATTTACATAACAGTCGCTGATACAGTCTTCAAATTTTCATGTCAATCTCAAAATGGCATTTTAAATCACCCCATCTTCCTAAATGAGGTGAGTAAATTTTGAGAGCAGATTTCGCAACTTCTAGACCTCTTCTAGTTACAATTCTTTAAATGTTGAATTCCCTTCTTCTTTCTTCTTTAGGGGTAGTGCAAAAATGTAAGAAATGCTCTGTATGTATATCCTATACTCCAAATACAGTAGGGGTGCTACTTCAAATAGTACATTTTCTTTTACAACTAGAAATGAAATAAGTATCAGCAACTGCTGATCCCACTTCACAGTCTGCAGTTTGAAAACAAAATTTGGAAGCTTTTCTAGCTGTGAATAACCATCTACTGCAGTACCACTGGGAAGAGACCTATGAACCACAAGATGCTCAACCAGTTACAGATAAATTTAGGTCATTTCCAGGCATAATTCATAGACAAGTAAAGAAGAGAGAGGAATTTGGCTTCCATGTGGATTTCTGAAGTATTGTAAGAACACCTATACTTCCTTGGGTTCAGAATCCAAGAACGGGATCAAAGGCAAATCTCTCTCTCAAATCCTGTTGGAGTGGGAATAGCAGTAAGGAATGCCAAACATCACCAACTGTCATCCAGAGAGGTTTCTGTATATGGCTCCTGCAACAGTGTGATTGCTCCAAACACACTAAGGGATGCATGCTAATTCATAAAGTATATCATCAAGGGGTCACAAGCTCCATGTACTAGATTCACACAGGGTATTGTAGTGAAAAGTTTCTTTGCCTCAGGATGGTACAGGGCTGTGCTGAAGAGCTTCTCTTTCTCTTTGGTTGCACAGATGGAGTCAGGGCTGTCAGCCTGAGAACAGAAAGCCAGTGTTCAGATGAGCTCCTCTTTGAAATGTCTGCACTCAAAGGTCTTTTGGCATAAAGAAAAGGGCAGAGACAGAGATTGCAATCTGAGGCACTGTAAGAATCTCTTTGGGGACCAGCCTCTGTATCTGAAACAGTCCTGATTATCTTTTTGCTGAGCCAGGAGTTTAGGAGATGGAGGGACATAAGATCATGTCCATGGCAGTTGGCACTTTTGTTTCATTGACCTAAAAGAACTCATGGGTTGGGAGGCATAAATTCCCAAAGCTACAGCCACACTTCTTTTTTTAACTTCAAGTCTAAATGCCAAAAAATAGGACAGTTGACTTTGATGTGCCCTACTCCCAGACAGCAGAGGCAGCAGTTGTGACCCTGAGAGACTAAAACCCACAGAATAGCCTATTCTTCAAGTTCATTGAAGAGGTCATAACCTTGTAGGTGTTGAATCCAGAAATACAATGTGATTTAAAACAGAGCTAAAGAGAAGACAAAGCAACTGGGGGAAGGGAAGCTGCCAGAAGGCTAACTCCAGGCTGAAGCATAAAAAGAACAAGAAAAAGGCAATGCAAGTTCACAATGGTTTTAAAAGGGAATCTGCAAAGAGTCAGAGGGTGAAAAGCTGTGGCCCAATCTTAATATGGCTGAGTATGAGCACTGAGTCACCTAGGCATTTGAAAGGACCTGAGAAGGAGAGTGCAATCCATCATCTTTATTACCAGCTGCACCACACACAGGGAGAGGAGAAGCTTATTACCCCTGTGTTGGGTAATACTGTCAGGATTTCTCAGACAACTTTTTTAAGACCCATGCATAAAAAGGACAACACTACCAGAGAAGAAATTAAGAAATTTGCCAAAATTAGAAAAAGAGAGAATGAGTGGAAAAGCCAGCCAGAACATAAACCACCAACTGGTATTGTTACACTGAACTCAGAAGCCCCTTTCTGGTAGAAGTCATGTTTTTATCAAATCCCAACAGGTAGCAGTGCCAACTCTGTTGCACAATAAATGCTGGAGAAGAGGGTTTAGAGAACATATCCATCATAACTACATGACATTTTAGTGAGGCATGTTTCTTAGAGTGAGAACAAACAGTATAATTCAACTTCTAATGAAGTCAAACAACCCGAAAAGTAAAAGAGCAAAAGGAAACACACTCTCTCTCTCTCTCCCCTATCACAAAACACATTAGCAAAATGGACTGTTCATGATTAATTCACATTCCTTGCAGATCGCCTATGTTGGTAAAGCAGCATAAAATTCAACGGCATTGTTCCTTCTCTCTGAAGATATAGGAGACATGACATCATGGCATCTCATGTAACAGTCAAACCAGAAAGCACAGCTGAGAGGTTTTGAGGCTTCCCAGCAAATATCAGGATGTCTGATGTCTGCAGCAATTGTATCTATTTTGTGAGAACTGCAAACTATCTCCACAAGGAAAGGATTTATTAGACACTTTACAAAAGAGCGCAGCATTTGGTGCCCCTGCCATGTGTTGATGGACAGAAAATCCTACAACATCCCATTATTTTAGGACCCATGACTCCCAGATTAGGCCATAAAAATGCAGAGTGGAGATCTTTACAACTATAGACTCAGGGATACACTAAGATGTATGTCTTTGCTGGATAGAGAGATAATTAGAATACAAGGAGAGAAAAGATTTTTTCTTTTATAAAGAAGAAAGCTAAAACACTTCAAGTATACTGTTCTTCTTTATAAGAGTAAGCTTTTTGAAGCTATTTCAATTAAGCCTAGCAAACTCTTCAAAATTTTTCAGATTGTTCCAGATCTCACCTGACTCTGTTCTACATTTTCATGCAAGAAAAAGTTATTTTACTTTGAAAATCTGCATAATTAAAAACTGTACTGTCTTCTGATTGATAAAGTTTCAAGTGACAGCTTTGCAGCAAGCTGCCTCCCACACAGAAGTAAAAGCCTTTCAGAGTTTTATGTAACTGAAAAATCCAAGTTGCTTTCATCCAGGTCTTTTTTTTTCCAGCACCAGTTTAAATGTCACTGCAAGGAACTGCAACAAATATATGTTTGGGTATAAGATTAATTTACATACCAATAATTTTGCCTAATTATGAGTCACCAACTGAGAACAAAGGGTTTTTCATGTTCCTGTTTCTATTTGGAAAATTGGAAACAATTTTGTATTTAAAGCCAAACTTAACCCTAATTTTTCAAACCAAACACCCATTTGCAATCAGCTCAAACTGGCTTGTGAGTCCCATGAGAGCAAACCCTAAAGGAACCTAAGCAAGAAGAAAGGAAAGATTACATTAATTCTTTCACTGGATTTGAGTGAACACAAAACTGTATTTGTTTTCTATTTTCAGTCATATCATACATTAAACACTAGAGAGAGTACAGAAGAAAGTTGACTATTTCCTTCAGACAAAAGTGGGGTATGATCAAAATTTGAACATGAGTTGCAAAGGTTTAGCCTAAAAAAAAAAAAAGAAAAAAATCAAAAATTCCCAGGGATCTTGAAAGTGGGTAGGGATAGTACAATTACTCAGGCAAGACATAACTTTATCTGATGGCTTATAAGAATTCTAGAGCTTAGGAAACAATCTAAACCCAAGCCAGTAACCTGGATGTAGGTATCTGCCAAGTACATCTTTAGCTTTTAAGGTTAAGTACAAGCAATGCACCTTGCAAAAAACCTGAAAGCAATGCAGCTGGATCAAACCACAATTCAGTTAAAAAACATCAGAGCCATATAACAACACAAATGAAGCATTAGGAAGACACAGCGCTACAAATCATCTAATACTGAAGCAAATCCACAGGAGGAAGATTCTGACCTCATAAAATAAAAATCTAGTAATTTCCCGTTTTGGCGCAGAACCGAAAAACAAGAGACTAGTAGAAAAACCTCATCTGCAAGACTTCTGAAGGTCTCTGGTACCAACACCTGCTCAAAGCAGAGCCAACTTCAAAGCCAGATCAAGTGACTGAAGGCCTCATTCCCTTCCTCACTTCCGACAGCATTTTAAATTCTATTATTCCAAAGTCACTGCAGCCAGGGCTGCTGCTGATATGCACCTCTCCAGTCAGTTCTTGGTCATTCCTCACTAGCAAATCGAGCAGGACACCTCCCCTAAGCAACCTGTCCAGGGGGCACAGCAATAAATCGTCCCCAACACTCTTCTGAAATCATATAATCATAGAATCACAGGATGGTTTGGGTTGGAAGCGACCTTAAAGATCATCCAGTTCTAACCCACCTTCCACTAGACCAGGTTGCTCAAAGCCCCATCCAACCTGGCCTGGAACACTTCCAGGGATTGGGCAGCCACAGCTTCTCTGGGCAACCTGTGCCAGTGCCTCGCCACACTCGAGATATAATTTCTTATATCTAATTTAAATCTACTTTCTTTCAGTTTAAAGCCATTCCTCTTGTCCTGTCCCTACAGGACCATGTGCAAAGTCCCTCTCCTACATTGTTTTCACCCCAACCAGTTGCCTTTGCAGTGGATGGTTAAAGTCCCACATGGAAATTACGAAGCTTCTTACATGTGTTTGGAGAAACATTAGTCCACCTGTCTGTGCCCTCCATCAGCTTCTTTCGTTCTCTTGCTCCAGACCCTCTCGACCAGTTCAGCCACTGATGCCCAGCATAGCTCTGAGCATGAGCATAAACTCCACCGTCCTCATCTCAAACTTCATTCCTAAGCACTTGGAATACCCTGTTAAAACATAAATTCATGACCAAAATGGAAGGAGGCAGATTTGTTTCGTACTGGTTTCCTGCCCTGATACGAAGAAGACATCAACCAATTAGCTTCACCCCATGATTGCAAGTCTGAAGGCTTTTGCTTCATACAGAAAATAGCAGCAGCCTGAATGATGAGGTATAAATCCTCAAGACAGAAAACCCAGAATATCCTTTGCCAGGCACCTCTGAATGTCTTGCTTTTATACCGTTAGTAGACTCTTCTCTTTTGTTCCAGCTCTGTTGTGATCTTTCAGCATCCAAGTATTACTTAATTCAGGAGCCTGTCAGATAAAAGAGATTTTTTTTTTTTTTTTTTAGAGGAGGTTTTCATTTATGAGTGTTTTTTTCTTGCTGGGGAACATTCTTAACAGAAAATCTATATTAATCACTGTATTATGAAATCCAGAGTGCTAAATACTTACTTTAAGCATGTTTTTTTGCTAGTTAATTGCAAGTGGAACTTGCTTTTTTTAACCTGCCCGGCAAATCAGGAAGCAACCACTTACCCTCTATATCTCTGGAATATCTGGAGTCCAAATTCCCTTATATGACAGAAAGAGGAGGAATTTTGACTCTGGTTCTGTGCAATTTTGCTGCAAACTTTGTTATGTGTGATTGCTTGAAAAAGTGAATGTGGAAAAAGAAAATATTTGTATCATAGTAATGGTCTCATCTATCTGTAGCACTTGACACCACAGCTGCCAGCTGTATGGATAAATATCATGTTGCAGATAAATTGCGTCTGCAAAGCAGTGAAATGGAATGTTGATTTAGGCTCAGCCATGCTAAAACCAAGGAGGGCTCTGGACATGCTTGGGATAAACAAGGTCTCCACAAGTCTCTTCAGCTCTGAGCTGAAGGACTTCTTAAAGTACTTGAAATTACTGATCTCTCTAACTAGCTTGAGTACTGAAGCTGACAGCTATCAGAGAAAGCAGCAAACATACAGATTGATCAAGAGAATTCACTGTCTTGCCCATGTTCCCTGTTTCCTTTTGCATCACCTTTCTTGATGGCTTGTCCTTTATAGTTTCCCAGAATGTATTCCCTGGCCATATCCATCCTCTTTATCTCCTTGGAGATGAGTTTCTACAATGGAGGGAATGACCTGTCCTTATTACTTGACACTGTACAACACACATGTCATTATTCCTTTGCAGCCTCAGTACTCTTCATTGTGCCACAGAGAGGGAAGGGCCAGGGTTTGCCTTGCAACAACCCATGACAACGCTGGGACCACCACATCGTGGCAGTGAAGTTTGCACCAGCACCTACTGGTGCCCACCAGATACTCACAGAGTTGACCAAGCAAGCTCAGCATCATCAGTGCCTCCCACAAAAGCAACTTGGCATATGCTTTCAGCATTGCTTCTACCACATTTTGCCTCCTGGAGTCTAAAGGAGGCCTACTATTCTTCCACTTACTGTTACAACTTCCAAAGACAAAGCTATGTTTGTAATTTTTCCTCCTAACCCAAGTGAAAGTATTTTCCTTGTACTCGGCTGCCTTCCCATCCACCTGTGTGATTGCTGGGATAGACTAAAGATAGTATCTACCACATCCAACAAGTAGAACTCCATCACTGTCTTCAAAGTGCAATACACTCAGCTCAGCATTGTTTGTCTTGGATTCATGGATGCATGTATATTTCTGGGGCTTAATGAACCAACTAATATCACACTAACCAAGGTAAGAGGTTCTCAGTCAAACAGAAGCTAAAGTGCAATAATTGGTTAAATTACAATAACATAATTAGGTATCTAATCCCTCAGGAGTCATGACTTTTATTCCAAATTAAGCTAAAAAGGGAAAAATACTTACTCAACAGCTCCAAAAAGAAACCTAGTGAAGTCATCCTGACATCCAGTACCTATGGGAAAAAAATAATTTTTTTTTAAAAAAAGGGGGAAGTCAGGCCAACCTTGTTATCTTAACGGCTTATACTTCCCAACAGCTCTGAGCTGTTGTGCTTTCTGTTCTTCAAGTGGCCAGATTTTATTCTTCCTGAATAGCATTATTTTTGTGAATATTGCACTTTCAGAGACCAAAGGCTGGATCAAGATGGACACCGGCCTGTTCCAGTAGGTAATTTTTTATTTTCTTATCTATTTTAATATACAAAACTAAAGCAACTGTTACTTACATGCTAGAAGACGCAGCCAGAGAAAGCATGCATGCTGAGACAAGTTTCAGCACATTACTGCAGGCATTACAGAAAAAAAAAAATTGGACTTCCCTTGCTGTCTTCCAGACTGCCACCAATCTACCTCACTTGCTTACACAAACCCCCTTTACAACCTGGTATTTCATCAAGATATATAAAATTGCCTCTGACCTTTAATGAGAAGCTCCAAGATGCTTTTCAAAACCTTGTCTTTCATCAAACAAGCTTGTAAACTCACTGACTTCATCCACCTGAGGTCAGGCACTTAACTGAGATGCCCATGTGGAAAGACAGCTTACTCATTTACAAGTAAACGACCTAATTTAATTTTTTTGTAAGTTCTTAGAGTATAAGGACTAAGTTAAGCTATATGGACCTCAGGAATTATTCATCTGCCTTCACAGAAGAAGCCAGGACCATAACCACTATGAACTTGTGTTCTTCAGAAGTGGTCCAGGCTAGATAGACAAATCTGGTTAGGTTGTATAAAATACTTGGTTAGAATGGGCTCTAAACAGCACTGGGGTAATCTGGGCACTACAGCACTGCAAGAAATTAGAAGAAATATCCAAAGAACAAAAATAATGCAGAAAGAGGGAAGGAGAGTAAGAAAGAGAAATGGTAGGGGCAATGAGGATATGAGCAAGTCCTTACAGCCCTTTCTGTATCTTTGCTGGTTTTAAATCGCTTCTGTCAAGTCAAGTAAGGCCACAGACTTTGCTCTCAGGTTATAGACAGTGAATATCCCTGTTGTCAGTCAACTGTTACAGAACTTCAGCTAAGCAGTTTTAATTATCTAATATCTAGACAATTTTCCTAATTCATAGCAATTTTCCATCCTATTAGTTTTTATATCAGAAGTCATGCAGAACTGACTATTTATCTTTTTCACACTGGCAAAGTGTTTTGAAATGCAGGCCTGAATAAAATCTTAATATCCCTGTTAATTTGTCACTGATCTGAGAACTGAACTTGAAATAGTTTGCAGAATCTCTTCTACACAGGTCTTTTGTTTTGATTGAACTTCTCTTTTTCCCACAGGAAAGCTCATTTAGTACGACTTGCCAGTACTAAAATTGAAATTCTTTGCCTAATTAATTTTTGTACCTGAAACTGAATATAGCTGACTTTTTTTTTCCTCTAGTTTTTAATATCTCGTTCTCAAAAATTCAATCCTTGGCATATGAAACGAAAGGAGAGTTAGAAAAGCTTTCAGGAATTAGAAAACTTTACAGGAATTACAAGGTTTAACAGGGATTAATTCACAGGGTTATAAAAGTTTTTCATTTCTACAGAGCCAGGAGCTAAAATACATGCAAATTCTGGAGCCACTGTGGGCTTCCATTGTGGAAAAGTTGCATGGTAGACCCCATGAACTTTCAACCTCATTCCCACCAGTAAAAAACAGAATACAGGTTAAAAATAATTTTCACAAGCAGAGATGTGTCACACTGGTTGTATGATTAAATAAATCCGTAAGAGCTACAAGAAACAACTTTCATGTACTTACACCCTGAAGGAGTAAATTTCATCCCAGACATATCACTGGAGATGAACATAATTTCAAGCATCAGGACTGTTGCTGACCTTGGGCTTTGATTCTAAAAAAATTGTATTCCATCAGGTTAGGCCTTAGACAGTTCTCCACTATTTTCTTTAGTCTACAATTTCTGTTTAAACACTGCCATGCCTTTAACACTTCAAAATCATCCCATTTTTTACACTAATGCTTACAGATAATTCTAACCATTCTACATCTTTCAGGAACTGTTCTTCAGTTTGGATTTTTGCCTAGCTGATAATTTCTTATTGACTAACATTTGCCTATGGCAGAGTTAAGATCAACTCTGATAACTGCAGCTGTAGACCTGTAATAAATTTAAGCCACATATATTACATATACAAATACTTCTGTGCAATGCCCAGAATACGTAACAGGTTACATCTCATGCCCAGGTGGGACATGGCATGTCTTCAGTAGCAGAAAAGACCAGGGCTGAAGGCTGTCTCCCACCACACAGGACTCCCCAGCGCACACCCAGCAAATTTGCCTCCCCACCCTTGTTTTACTTTCCTTAACACCACACAAGACCGCAGCAGGGCAATTTAGGGAACTGATATCCTCAAAACAGAAGATAATGCATGCAATGTTTTGCCCTGTTGGCAGCTGTGTGGTGTCCCTCAGCAACGGATGTGCCCAATAAGCTGCAGAATAGTTGGGGTTTTTTCTCATACACAGTTCTGGAAGCAGAAAAATAGCCATTTTTTCCTGTTTTCTTAGCCTTTTCCCTAGTACGTCTTTCTACACCACTCGTGATCTGGCTGAAAGTTTTCAAAGAACCGAAACTCCAGAAGACACAAAGAAACACCTGCTTAACGCGTAATGGCAACACTGTGCTGCATATTGGCTCATTTCACTTATTCTTTATGCCTTTCTGGCCAATCACACCTTCATCTGCAGGTCCTTAGAATATTTGTGGGAACTCCTACACTGCAAAATGTGCACATTTCACACTGCACTGATCAGATACCAAGGTCATTTGCGTACAGTATCATACAGATTTATGTGGTTCGTTTCAGCTGTGTATCTTATGAACCGTTACTACATACTTGAACCTTCAAAATCGAGGGTCTGCCTTTAGGACTGCTGCAATGCAGGTGGATTAGCTCAGTTTCACAGGGTGAGACAAAGAAAGTCATCCTGGAGACACTTGTCACTCTGGAGCAGACCCTCCAGAGCTGACTCGCCAAACTAAAGGCAACAATCTGGAAGGTGATGCAAACAAGATATGACAGCAACACCTTTACAGGCTTAGTTATCTTGACATGCCAAATTAAAGAAAGAGCAGGTGTCTGTTAAGTCTATGCTTGTGTTTCCTTCAGATATGTGGGGAAGTGTCAGCATTATACTTGCATTGATCTGGTTTTGGCTAGAAATACAGGTTCAGAGGGAAAGATCCGTCCTCTGGACTTCCATCACACCCAAAGCACAGTTCTCCCTTTCATCTCACCCTCCTTTGAAGGCTTCTTTTCTTTGTCACACAGCCCAGGTAGAGACTCCAACCCCTCCCATGCATGCCCACAAACCAATGCTGATTCCCAGCAGACCAAACACTCACTCACTGAACCCACTTTTTAAACTTGTTTCCCAATCTGGGAGCTCTTCTTGTGCATTTCAAAATGTACAGGGCAAACATACAAAGCACAATGTTTATGCAACTCAGAATGTTTGAAGCAGCAATGGATAAATATGACTTCTTCAGCTCTCTTCTTCATATTATAAAACAATATCTTCATATGTGTATATTTGAGGGAAAGAAATGCACATTTTATAATTTTATCCTATATAGGAAACTATACATGAAGTACCTCCTCACTTGTGACCGTAAACATGCATTGGAACCAGTAAAGTACTTCATCATTTATACTTTCATATGAAGCATTCACCAGAAATTATCATCCTTTTCAATCATTATGTCTATAGTAGAAAACACCTTTCTGAATCAAAGTGGTATCTAAGTACAGTACTGCATGAAATAATTTACACTTATGAAATTCACCTGAATTCACAATCCATCAATGACCAGACCAAAATACATCTTCCAAGAGATGATACAAAATACAGATATTTAATGAAAATGGGAAAGAATGTTTTGGAGTTATGTTTTCTTATGATGAATGACCTCTCAAACACCTGGAGAACCTTGCAGGAACTGCAAACTCACTCTGGCGCAGGCACACTACAGTAACTGCAACTGCTCAGCCAGATTCTGTTGTGAAAACAAACTTTTGGCAAAACATTAATATATTTGAATTCTGCATAACTGAAGTATGTTTTATGTTGCATACTGTAGGTCTTTTTACTTAAATCTTACCAAAGCTAAGGTGGCTTTGTCTTAGAGATTTAGTTTTAAAGAGACGTTGATCAAGCAGTATGTCTGTCAAACATAAATCAGATAATCTCTGCTGAGTAATTTTTTTAATTACTTGAAAAGCAAAGCCTTTAGAGGTATATCTGCAACTTTTCTGTTTTTCTGTTTGTTTGTTTGTTTTTTTTAAATGAGACACTATCTTACTATTTATGTTTTATTGTGGTGAGAAGCCTGGTGATTTGTGTGAGAGCTTTTGGACCTTATAAATAATCACTGATTTAGATGATTAGATGCCTATAATTCAAGGATAGCACAGGATCCTGTCACTGCTATGACTCACCAATATTTTAAAATGCAGCAGAGCAACTCTTCAGTTATTTTCTGACCTGCGAAGGGAAGAAGTGACACCTAAGGCTATGTCTACATTATTTATACCACTTTGATAGATTAGATTAAATCTTTACCACAAGGATGAGCTTTTAAAACATGTCTGAAAATGTTTAAAGATTCCACAGGTGCTCTTCCTGAGTGCAAACAAAGGCTCCTCTTTGTAGTATTAAAACAAAATTAAAATGTAAAAAAAGTGCTAGGAGCTATAGTTTCTGCTTAAAACAAATCCTTGACTGGACATGTTGGATTTACTTATTTTTAACTAACACATTTTTGGAACTCACCAGAGTATTATTGTATATATATGGAAGCAGGCATTTTAAATTACTCACACCTCCATGTATGCAGGTGCATATATATATGCATGTATAAATATGTATATCTGCATATATGTATATATGTATATATGCATATATGTACATATGTTTGCAAAAAAATTCATACAATCGTAGAATCCCAGATTTAAAGGGACCTCAAGGATCACCTGCTCCCACCTTTCTTGGCAAAAGCACAGTCTAGACAAGATGTCCCAGCACCCTGTCCAGTCAGATCTTAAAAGTGTCCAATGCAGGGGAGCCCACCACTTCCCTGGGGAGATTATTCCAGGGGCTGATTGTGAAAAAAATTCCTCTTGTGTCCAGTCAGAATCTCCTCAGAAGTAACTTGTGCCCATTTCCCCCCATCTTTTCCATGTGACTCCTCATCAAAAGGGAGTCTCCATTTTCTTTGTAGCCATTCTTTAAATACTGGAACATAGTGATAAAGGCTGAACAAGCCCAGTTCTCTCAGCCTTTCCTCACACAGCTTCTCATCCCTTGGATAGTTGGATAGCCTTTGTGACCCTCCTCTGAACCCTCTTCAGCCTGTTCACTTTTTTGTATAGCAGGGACCAAAACTGAACACAGTGTCCAGGGATGGCCTGTTAAGCACTGAGTAGAGTGGGCTAATGACTTCTTTATCTCTGCTGGTGATGCCCTTGCAGATATAACCTAGCATCCTGTTGGCTTTCTTTGCCAAAACTGCATTGTTCACTCCTGTTGAGTTTGTGTTCCTCAGGATCCCCAGGTCCCTTTTCACAGAGCTGCTCCCCAGCTGGGCAGATCCAGCCCGTATTGCACTCCTGGATCGTGTTCTCCCAGGTGCAAGATACTAAACTTATTTTTGTTGACCTTCGTAAGTTTTTTCTGAGCCCACACTTCCAGCCTATCCAGATCTCCCTGCAGGGCGGCTTATCATTCCAAAGTGTCTACTTCATCAGCAGCAAACTTGGTCAAGGTATCAGAGTAAGATCCAGTCAAACCATTTTCTCTGATATATTTTTTTCTTTCTGTATGACAGTCACTGAAGACACTAGATTCTACTGTTAGAAATATTTGTTTTTTTACCAAAATTCTCTGCACTTAATAATAGTCACTGTAGATAATAATAAAATGTGGAGATTGACAAAGTCCTTCTCTAATAATTAATTACTCCTGGTGCATTTTTAAGTATGCAGAACTAAAAAAACCCAACAAACTTCACCCTCTTAGCTGAACCCCTCTTGTCTAGAAAAGTACTTCACTGAAGATCTCTCATAACAATGAATCTTGCAAATTTCAGTTTCACATCCATGCATTTTATTAGCAAAGACTCAACAGTATTAATGGACTGATCCAAATATATTTCTTAAGTATCGCTGACATTTGTACATGTGGGGATTACAGTCAAAGTAGCAAAAATTGTTATGATAATCTCATAAATATGTAATTAGTAGGAGCACAGCTTCTGCCATTTATGACCATGGACTAGAGCAAGCAATGCAAAATGCAGAAATTCAGCAAAATCTTTCTATATCATGAACATCTGTTGGCTCTTCAGAATATTTCATTTTACGATTACCTTGAGTATATCAAACATTCATGCCATAGCTCTCACAGTAGCATAAAGAATTATATAAAATGAAGATGAGACTGATCGTGCATGAGTTTTGCAGTAATGTACAATATTCCCAAGATCTGGGAGCTGAACCAAGTTCTCCCGTCTCTTCAAGTAATGTTCCTTATGGGAAATATCTTCCTCTGCTTTTCCTGAAAGGAGATGAGCTCTGAAGAAAATTAATCAATTCCTCATTTTGGAAGAGAATGGTACATGAAAAAAAAAAAAATCTACTGCCAATAACATGCATGGGCCCTGGAAAGATGCAAAGAGACATTATTTTGGAATTAAGACAACTGGAACGATACACCTTATATAAGAAATATGTCTGCTATTATCCAGTCCTCCTGAGTTTAAGGAAACAGAACTTGGGGAATGTTTAATTGTAAATAAACGTAGTTCCACAGAGCATATACCAGACTTGCATAACTACGTTTCCCTACTCTTGGTGACTGTTTGACCAAAAATGGGTAACTCCTGATAGGAAAATGAACTATGAAATATGACAATGCATGAATCATGGTAGAAGACCTCCCTTGGGGTGCAAATGGAAATCTCAACAACAGCTCCTGCAGACATGAAATTCCCCATAGAAACCTGACTTCAAACAGTCCATCTTCAAACAGCGTAGCTTTGGAGGAAGCGCAGAAAATTTCTTCAATGTTAGTTACAAAGGCCAGAAATCATCAATTTCCATAGTGAAGTTTTATGCTTCTGAAACTGAATGCTTTGAGATTTTTATAAGGATTTATCAAAATGGCATTTTTTCAATGATATAACAAAAGTAATGGAATCATTATATCCTTCCAACTGCACATTTTTAATATTTGTATTTTTATAGTACACAGCTTTGGATCTAGTTGCCCAAGATCTTGAAAAGAGCACGAAATTTTTGTAACATCCCTTTGCTGGTGTTAAAGTTCCAGGTTCTGCACTTGGGTCACGACAGCCCTTGCAATTCTACAGGCTTGGGGAAGAGCGGCTGGGAAGATGCTCAGCAGAAAAGGACCTGGGGATGCTGGTGAAAAGACGGTTGAATATGAGCTGGTAGGGTGGCCACATGGCCAGTAAGACTAAAAGTATTCTGGCTGGTATTAGAAATAGCATGTTCAGCAGGACTAGGGCAGTGATCACTCCCCTGTACTGGTGGGACTATAGTCAGTAGTATATAATACTGTAGGTATTAGTATATAATACTGTAGGTATTAGTGAACAGAGTTTGGTCCTTGAATTGGCTACTGAAGAAAAATGCATTAATGTCAATAAAAAGCTAAGAAGGAAGATCAGAAAAAGTTCTTTATTCTGATCATTGAAACCCAAAGGTGATCACTATATTCTCTTTCCTCATGCCTCCGCGGCAATGAACAAAAGGCCGACATTTTAGGATTCGTTTCAGCATAAAGTTGTTTTAAAAAGTGCTTTCTGAAATAGATTATTTTTTTTCTAATTCCCAAGGAGTTCATAACTGTATTTTTAGAAAGACAATTTGGAATTTAACAAATACAAATACTTGGAAATGTCTTTGTGCTTTCCTACTTTCACAAAAAAGGCATGAAGGCCTTTTTTTTTCCAAAAGTGGAGATACTTTTGAGTGATCATAGGTATGGCTACTAAATTTGGAACCAACTAAAACTGCTGAATTAGGAACCAAGCACATGAATTGATCCACAATAACTGTGATGCAAAATTATGGAAAATTTCAGTTGCTAACGAGTGGTGTCCCTCAGGGATTGGTGTTGGGACCGGTCTTGTTTAACATCTTCATCGCTGACATGGACAGTGGGATTGAGTGCGCCCTCAGCAAGTTTGCCGATGACACCAAGCTGTGTGGTTCGGTTGATACGCTGGAGGGAAGGAATGCCATCCAGAGGGACCTCAAAACCCTGTGAGCTGGGCTGATGCCAACCTCATGATTTTTAACCATGCCAAGTGCAAGGTCCTACACCTGGGTCAGAGCAATCCCAGGCACAGCTACAGGTTGGGCAAAGAAGAGATTCAGAGCAGCCCTGCGGAGAAGGACTTGGGGGTGCTGGTCGATGAGAAAATGAACATGAGCTGGCTTCAGTGTGCGCTCATGGCCCAGAAAGCCAACCGTATCCTGGGCTGCATCAAAAGCAGCATGACCAGCAGGTCAACGGAGGTGATCCTGCCCCTCTACTCTGCTCTCATGAGACCTCACTTGGAGTATTCTGTGCAGTTCTGGTGTCCTCAACATAAGAAGGACATGGAACTGTTGGAACAAGTCCAGAGGAGGGCCACAAGGATGATCAGGGGCCTGGAGCACCTCCCATATGAAGATAGGCTGAGGAAGTTGGGGCTGTTCAGCCTGGAGAAGAGAAGGCTGCATGGAGACCTCATAGCAGCCTTCCAGTATCGGAAGGAGGGCTATAGGGATGCTGGGGAGGGACTCTTCATTAGGGAACATAGTGATAGGACAAGGGGTAACGGGTTAAAACTTAAACAGGGGAAGTTTAGATTGGATAGAAGGAAGAAATTCTTTCCTGTAAGGGTGGTGAGGCACTGGAATGGGTTGCCCAGGGAAGCTATGAATGCTCCATCCCTGGTGATGCTCAAGGCCAGGTTGGACAGAGCCTTGGGTGACATGGTTTAGTGTGAGGTGTCCCTGCCCATGGCAGGGGGGTTGGAACTAGATGATCCTAAGGTCCTTTCCAACCCTAACTATTCTATGATTCTATGATTATAAGCTATTGCAAGCACTCCCAAGCAAGAAAGAGGAGAGACCTACAGTGCAAGAAATTAATTCATGGATCTGTTAGCCCATATTGCAGTATCCGCTCCCACCTTGCTATCACCCCCACCCCTACTTTCTGTTTTATTTGAGTCTTCACTGACCTGTCCTATAGTCTAAGGTCTTTAGTTTTGTTATCTCCCCTCAGCAGAGACACCATGAACTTAAGGAACCAGGCATCTCATTCACTCACTTCAAACTAAGTAGCAATAAGGAAATCTGGTGTCATCTGATTTGCTTAGACAATGCCCTTTTATATGCTTTGTTGAATCAGCTTTCCTCTTATTTCAGAAATATATTTCTGTTGCAGAATTCACAACTCTTCAAAGTATGAGAAAGACTGAGACTTAAAGGACTAATAGGGGTATTCATTTTTGAAGAGTGATGACACTATTTTAAATATTTAATGCACTGAAAAACATATGGAAAGAAAAATAATGTGAAACTGGCTTTTGCACAATAACATAATACCATATTTTCTGTATCTTTCTATGTTGCAGCCACATTATACAGAACTGTAAAAAAGAAAATGGCAGATTTCAAATCAGTTATCATGGCACTATCAGCTTTAAAAAAATCATTCCTTTTTTCAACTCTTCATTTTTTCAGTGCAATCAATAAACAACCCATGGCTATCAATCTCCACATTATGTAGCAATATTTCATTTTCAAGCTGATAGCTTCACATGATGGATTATAGTTATTAGAAAACATGAGAGTAAGTTACAGTAGCTTCAGCACACTTGAAAGTGTTGCTGGCAGAATAAAGGTGGGGGGGGTTGCTTTTTATTATTATCTGCATTTGAGATGTAAATATTACCCTGAATATTCACCATTCTTGAGAGTCCATCAGGGCTAAATTTCATTTTGTCCAAACATTTGAAATGACATTTCAAGGCTATTTCCCCAATAAATATTTTCTATATCCAACATTTGAATGCAGTTTTATGGTAAAATATTTGGATAGGTAATGATTTATGGGAGCAAAATGTGAAAACAAACAAAACAAAACAAAAAAAAAAAACAAAACATCTGAAGTATTCATCTTCTACTCAGGTACATGAAAATGTCCCCAAAGACAGGATCATTACTGCAAAGTGAATTGTAACTTAGCCCCTCTGACTTACAAAGAAAGGCAAAGAATACTTTCAGTAAATAATTATGCACAGTGTAATAAAAGTCATCTCAGCAACATGCAGCTCCTGCGTTATGCAGCTTAACAAGCTGCCACAAGTCTGAACTGAACTAGTAGAACTGACTTTCTGTGCCAGTGAAACAGAATAGCTTTACCATCTTTGAAACCTTTCTTCTAAATCTCTTCTCTGTAAAAGCTTTTTTGCTCCTGCACTTGTAGCAGCAGTACTGGACTAGAAACTAAAACAGGTCTCTCTAGTGCTTTTAATGTCACAAAAACTCCCACCCTGACAGGAGGCACACTTGAAGGACAGACAGTAGAAATGTGTTTCATAGCTGGTGAGCCACAGGACAGGCAAGGGGTAGAGGCAAGGTGGAAGGGGGAGCAGCCCAGACCAGGGCAGCTGGGGAGCAGGATAAAAGCCCTGAGATAAAGGGATAAAAGCCCTGGGAGAAAATTTACTGAAGGCACTATAAGTCAAGAAAATGAGGGAGGAAAAAATGCTCCCCATCCTCCCTTTTAGTTAAGAGCTGTCCAGAGCCATGTTTAGAGCTACATTAGAAGAAAAAGCTTCACTGCCAAACTTAATGGACTCCAGATCTGAGACATACCTGGACAACATGTTGTGCTCCTGGATCTGGGAATGAAAAACGTGTCCAAAGATGCTGTAGGTGATAGCTACAAACTCTAGGCACATGCTGCTAATCAGCATTTACATGATCATTGCTTACTGCTTATTGTTTTCTGTTGCATGATCTGCAGGGGACTGTGAACTTGAAAAAAATCCAGAAACATCTGAAAACAGTTAAAAAGTTTGAATTCTATTAAAAAACAAACAAAAAAAAAAGCCACAACCAAAAAAATAAAAACAAAACCAAAAAAAACACCAAAATAACAAAAAAAAAGGAGAATAATAAAATATAAATCATTAATTTATACTGAAAAAAAATAAAAAGAAGAGGCCATGGCTAATTACTGGAATTCAGAGGAATATTTTCTAGCTGGATGCTGGGAAGGGGTTCAGGGTGGCAACTGAAAGATGAAATCCAAGATATTTGGAAATAATAAACAGCTTCTGACAAATTAACTGAGACTGAATTGTTTCTTTTGTAAAATCTTGCACCGAGCACAAGCTTTGAAATTCTCCCCGATGTTTTGGCTAAAGTTTGTTAAATAAACTTGCATTCTGTTCTGATCTAAACCCTATCTGGTGTTGGGACTCAGAGTGAAGGGAGCTAAAGCCAGTCAGATTCAAACGCTGTCTTTTTGCAGAGACAACATCCTTGTGAAAACAGGAGTTGTGTTAAAAGGGACCAGGTTCCTTGGAGACACCAAAGGAGCCTGAATGGGTCATATCCTGCTAGTTTGCAGGGATTTATCCAGAAGCACTGGCTTTAGGGAAAACTTCCCACTGGCAAGCACAAAAAAGCACCAAGCACCATGCCCATGCACCAAGAGCAAAAAATTATTTCTAATCCGCAGGTAAACTTCTGTTGCATCACAAAATTTTAGCAGTGTACAGTATTTATTTGAAGCATTAATGGAGTGTCATAAACGAGCATTAATAGTGTTACTTATCAGCATCCTAACTTTGAAAACTTTTTGAACATGAATAATAAAAAAGCTCATTTAATTGATTTTAGCTGATTGACTGTAATTCTTACAAGAAGGACTTTCAAATGTCCATGTGCTAGTCAAAGGAATGAGAATAAATCCTATTTGCCTCAATTAGTTGTAACAATATATAAGATCTAAATATTCTTAAATTTCAAATATGCCCTCATCTGTAAAGTAAACATCTCTCATACCAAATTCCGAAGTGAACATTAAGGCTTCCAGTCTTCTTTACAGTAGGTTACATTATAACCTACCTACCTTGTGTTATACCAGTAGGTTATATGATAACTTACCAGTGAGTTATATTAGAACCAATAGGTTTATGCATGACAGGCTATACTATAGCCTACTGTAAATTTAAAAAAAATAAAAAAATAAAATTTTTAGTACAATGAAGAATATCTATAAATACAGTTTTTATATCCTTAAACAATGATAACTAATGCCTATATTAACTCATATATTTAATAAATGTCTCCTGGCCTTACAAAAGCCAACTAACTTTGCCCCATCCATGTCTAAGAAATATTTAATACCGCAATTGCATTTGCATTCACTGACACCAGTAAGAGCCAGCCTAGGGCAGGCTGCAGATCTCAGCACAGAACTGCAACGCTTCATACTTCTCTATCTAGTTCAATAAGCAACTAGTCAGAAAGATAGAAATAACACAGCAGCTGTCAGTCATTTCAATACTCTCATCTCCTTTTTTCCTTTATATTTTGCAGCTAGATGCAATGACCCACATGTTGGTCCCAGCTCCAGATTTCTTCTCTGGGCACTTCTAAATCTGCTACACTTTATACTGAAGAGTTCTGTAACAATCATAGCAGAAGCACATTCAACTCTGATACAGGCCAATATTAAGATCATTCCTGTACAAGAACTTCGCTGCTTTTACACAGCAAGGGATCTAAGCCTATTTCACATTTTTTCATTACATGCAAGCTGCCATCTTGTAAGAAAGAAGGAATAAACATATGGATTTCAAATATGTTGCAATAATCACTTTCTGCACCGATACTTGTCTGTCTGTGTAGACATCAGAGAACATATAATATCTAGCTTTCTACATGTTGTGTTATTTCACACCGCCTCCCATTTCACACAGAAAAGACATTTGACTTCATCTAATACAAGCTCAATTTCTCATAGGTTTACCACCAAGAAGAATCCAACTATCTAAAGACCTACTGTTTATTTCAGCAAAATTATTTTAAATTTAGGGTATGAAACGTTAAAAGAGCATCAACATTAAAATGATTAAAGAAGATAAAGGTCACATAACTTGCTTGAGTTCATTACTTTTTCAAGGGAACAAGAAAAAGATTACATATTCTGCAGGAACTAGGAAGCTGGTGACTGCTTACATATTTGCAACTTACACTGTTCAGACTTAAAATCATATAAGTTTAGAAACAGTACTGACATAACTTCATTAGAAGCCACAAAGCCATAAAATCACTAAGCACAAGACTTAAGAGACCATTTTGCTTTCCTAAAGATGACATGGAGCCAATTAAAAATGAAACAACAGTGCAGGGATTTATATCCTAAGTGATTCAGGTATTCAGAAAAAAGAGAATTCAGGGAGAGGGAGAGAAGTAAGTGAGGATCAGATACATTGCTCTGTCTGTTCTCCCATATGATTAATAAGCAAATTATATATCATCACTTCTCCAACATTTCAGAAGCATATCTGGTCTTTTTGGGAATCTATCTTAGTATGCCAAGTAGCTGCCAAGACTTCCACACTCTCCATGCAGATGATTAAACTGGTCAAAATATTGTTATGTGAAAAATGAGTAAGTCAGAGGATAATGAATCCCTGGATTTTCAGTCATCTGAAAAATCTTAGAAGAAATTTGGCAGCGTGGAACATGCTCAGGACGAAATGGAGCAAAGAAGACAGGCACGAGGTCTCAAAAAAACAGTCCTGCACTTTAGTGATCAGAGATTTGTACCGCTTTGTAGTCGAACCTATTCTGTTCTGTTTCTGTTCATTTTGTGTCCAGTGAATAAATGCAGATATGAAAAACAAAACAACTTTTTTTAATAAAACCTTACCCCTACGGCTGAGTAAGCTGACCAGTTTTGTAGCATCTAGTCGCTACTCGGAGTCTGCATTTGCACCTATTGTGCACATTGTCTGTGAGCAGAAAGTAGTGAAATTCAGTCATTGTTCCTCCCATGCCACATGGTGCAAGTGTGGCACATCCACTCTGCTGCTCACCTCACCTTTCTCACATGAAATATGGGTAAGATCTGATGGCATCACCAGCCAGCAGAAAATCCTGGCTGCTGGAAAATTAATTACCTCTTTTTCACAGCAGAGTGTTTATCTCTCAGTGTTATTATTACTACTGAAGTACAGGTCCTCCATACTAATGAATATGCCGGAAAAAAATGCAACTAAATGGTTAGATATAGGAGATACTTAATGTTGTCATATGTTTTAATGAAAAATATAAGTTTTGAGTCATACTTTGACTTGGGTGTGCTTTCATTACTTAGAGCATTAATAGAGCAAAGTATAGTGAAAGCCATGAAGGGGTGCAGCAGGAGGTCAGCTCTCAGTTGGATACTTCTCATAGGAGAAGGATGGCCAGAACCACTTTCTGCAGCACTGATAATCAAACTAAAGCTAATACTCTCAATATTCATAGTCAATACTTTTCACGTATTTTTATTTTTTCAAGTCTCCTCCTTCTCAAACCAATTGAAGTTTGAGCACTCCCAGGCACAGCTACAGGTTGGGCAGAGAAGAGATTCAGAGCAGCCCTGCAGAGAAGGACTTGGGGGTGCTGGTCAATGAGAAAATGAACATGAGCTGGCTTCAGTGTGCGCTCATGGCCCAGAAAGCCAACCGTATCCTGGGCTGCATCAAAAGGAGCGTGACCAGCAGGTCGAAGGAGGTGATCCTGCCCCTCTACTCTGCTCTTGTGAGACCTCACCTGGAGTATTGTGTGCAGTTCTGGTGTCTTCAACATAAAAAGGACATGGAACTGTTGGAAAAAGTCCAGAGGAGGGCCATGAGAATGATCAGGGGCCTGGAGCACCTCCCATATGAAGATAGGGTGAGGAAGTTGGGGCTGTTCAGCCTGGAGAAGAGAAGGCTGCGTGGAGACCTCATAGGAGCCTTCCAGTATCTGAAGCAGGGCCTATAGGGATGCTAGGGAGGGACTCTTCATTAGGGAATGTAGTGATAGTGCAAGGGGTAATGGGTTAAGACTTAAACAGGGGAAGTTTAGATTGGATGTAAGGAGGAAATTCTTTCCTGTTAGGGTGGTGAGGCACTGGAATGGGTTGCCCAGGGAAGTTCTGAATGCTCCATCCCTGGTGGTGTTCAAGGCCAGGTTGGACAGAGCCTTGGGTGACATGGTTTAGTGTGAGGTGTCCCTGCCCATGGCAGGGGGATTGGAGTTAGATGATTCTAAGGTCCTTTCCAACCCTATCTATTCTGTGATTCTGTGATTCTTATCAATGACCATCCTAGAGAATCAAGCCAGGCTGTATAATTTATAATAACCTGGAAATAGATACAAAAACTTCACCCACTTCCCTTTTGTTCCCTAGGACTGCTCTGTCTTTACAGGGAATTTAAAACAAGAAATCTTCCAGAATGCAGAGTTACCGGAAACACATTTTGATCTGTAAATACTACCCTTAAAAACAAAATCATCCAAACCTACATTTATACGCTTATTTTCATGATGACAGTTTCGCTACATTTGTTGAATTGTAAACCATGTAAAGCTCAGCAATAAAATGTCTGCAATCTGTAGCGGTAATGGGAGGCATGTCTCATAAACAAGATAAGTTGTTTCTTGCCAATATTGTTACACTTCATAAATACAAACTCAAGTCTGTTTTGCGTTTCCTAGATCAGTAGCAGACTTTCATTTTAATTAAACACAACATATAAAATATTCACTTAAAAAACAAACATCATTGTTTTAAAGACATTATACTAAATTAAATTATAGTGCTTTTGCCATAAAGTTCTTTCACAAAAGAACAATTCCTAATTCTGAGTGGATTGAAACAGCACAAGTGTCCATCAAATAACTATAATAGAAAGATGGTAGCTGCCCTATGAATAAATAAACTATTTATATTTCCTGATAATGTAAGTGCTTATACAAACTCATTCCAACTCCCAAAGACTACTCATTTCAGCTGTGCTTGTAATTAACTATTTCACATGGCAGCAAGAAGATGCTGCCAGTCCCATTTTATGCAGCAGAACTACTAAGTGTTTCACTTCACCCTGACATAACTTACAGTCTCGTTTCATTAGACTAATGTTGGGTATCTTTGATGGAGCCATCTTTGACAGTCTCTGTCCCAAAAGTACTTTAGTTTTTGAAACATACCCTTTTGAGTATAGATTGACTAGGATCCTGGAATACAATCACAACACATATCAGCTACAGCCTCATTCAATAAAAAATGCTATTTCTAGTTTAGTAACACCAACCCAGCTTCTGGATTTAGCATGGAATCCAAGCACATTTCTTCTGACATGAGTCTCAGAGATGGTATAAATTAAAGAAATCAAGTTTTTAAGTTGTCAGTAAAGAGGAATTTTAGGAATTGAGAAGTAACAAGGCAGAAACATCTGAATACTGATTCGTGCTATAGAACCAGAAATTTGTAACTACAGCCTGGGAGGCAGCAGCCATCTACAAAAAGTTTCCTGCATGACCAACATGGAAAAATGTATTTCTCAGCTGTGAATCTACCAAAACAGCCAGCACCAGGAATTCACAGTGTTACAGGAATTTACTGCAGAAACTCCTTAGCTGATAGCAATCATAGAATCATAGAATAGTTAGGGTTGGAAAGGACCTTAAGATCACCTAGTTCCAACCCCCCTGCCATGGGCAGGGACACCTCACACTAAACCATATCACCCAAGGCCTCGTCCAGCCTGGTCTTGAACACTGCCAGGGATGGAGCATTCACAACCTCCCTGGGCAACCCATTCCAGTGCCTCACCACTCTAACAGTAAAGAATTTCCTCCTTATATCCAATCTAAACTTCCCCTGTTTAAGTTTTAACCCGTTACCCCTTGTCCTGTCACTACAGTCCCTAATGAAGAGTCCCTCCCCAGCATCCCTATAGGCCCCCTTCAGATACTGGAAGGCTGCTATGAGGTCTCCACGCAGCCTTCTCTTCTCCAGGCTGAACAGCCCCAACTTTCTCAGCCTAATACCTCAGTTATACCACATCACCCTTCTGTGCCTTTAAATAAAAGTTTTTAAATAACTGAAATTACTCAATTACAGTTTTAAGTGTTACACATTACTAAATTGTCTTGCTTATTACTAAAGCCATTTAAACAGATTTCAGGAAGTAGACTTGTGCTGACAACACATGTATCAAATTCATAATCTTCTGTGGTCACTGGCTGAAATGAATTTCCAAAACAGACCAGCACCCAGAACTTGCTCCAGATTGGTCAAAGCTTTATGTTGATTTCCATCTTTCTACTTTGTGAGGAAATTGGAAGGAAAAGAATAGTCAAGAAGTAAAATTCATGTACTGTTAAAATTTCAGGCTAGTGTGGAATTTCAGAAGAGTAGAAATGAAAATAATAGGGAAAATTAATCTTGAAATGTGCCTAAGTCTTGGGTCACTGAAAACCAAGATGTGCCTCAGACATATTCCAGCAGCAGTTTTCCAGAAGGGAAATCCTCAATCAGCCCCATATTCAAGGAGATGAAGGGAATATGCGATAAAATCCCTGACCTGTGTGAGATGACCTGGCATTTTGTGCAGTCTTGGAGTCCTCCGGCTTTGGTGCAAGATATGTGAAACATCTTTTTCTTTAAATGGTAGAACAAACATAACAGTCAAGGCACTGAATGGGAAGCACGTTCTCAACAGAGATCTCCAGAGACTTCCTTCCTCAGGCCTCTTTTTCACAGAACAAGATGAAAAGATGAAAAAGATGGGTTTAAGGCTTGAAACATGTCATTTTCACAAGAAAAAGATGAGTAAGAAAATGCATGAAATCCTGGCCACCTTCACTCTAAGTCTGACAGCTGATAAAATACTTCCCTTTCACACAGCCACATGCACAAAAAGAGCATAAAACATCCTTTCCTTTATATGCATGATTCACCTCAGCTCCTTTTTTTTCAGTTTCTAATTTCTAAAGTTTTAATAACTGTTTCTAATAAGCAAGATTATAATTTTTCAATTGTTAAAAAGCCCCTTTCCTTTCAGATGTCCTCCTATTTTCTGCAAATGAACTGTTTTTATTAAAAGTAGAACTGACAATTGCTGTTTGGCAAAAGGTTCAATGCTTTTAGCTCATATATACTTTCCCTAATGTCTTAATTTGGTAACGTATATACTTTCATTCCAAATTGCTGTTAGCACCAGTGCTGATTCATTACACAGGGTTACAGTGCAGAAGTGAAGTCATTTTAGCAGGTTTCAGGTTTTATACTATTGTAGCATTCCTACATTAAATAGTCAGTTATAAAAGACAAACAACATTGGGAATATTTCTATTCTTCCTAAACAGGAGGCAATTTATACAAATTATTTACAGCAATAACCAACTGGCACTAATCAGACAAACTATTGTATGGGGTGGGGAGAAGGGATTAATTGTACTTCCAGATCGAAAAGGAATCTATGAAATAGGATTCCTGCATGTCTCCTGTACTGCAATTAATCAAGATGTAACTTCAACCCTGGCACAAATGCTTTGAACCCCTCAAGCTGCGTAAGTATTTAGTGAGTTAATTTGGTCATTCGATTTTAAGTCTGAGTTATCAGACTTAAAGTTTTAATCATACAGTCACTGATTTTCATAAAAAATGTAAAATTTAAAATTACTGTATTAGACTGGTACTCAGTACATCCACAAACTGGTCAATAATTGCCCTTCATATGGATTCCAAGTGAAGCTTGTTTCCTGATCAGTATTTTCCTTTAACAAAAAACTTTCAATGTTTTCAGATTTTGAGACAACAGAGCTATAAAAGCCGTCAATTCAATACCTTCCATAATCCATGAGCTGTAAAATCACCAGAAGGATCCCCTTTGCTTACTCTAAAACCTTATTTCTTCAAAATAAATCATGAGTCGTGCCGGCTGTGAAAGGATGGAGGCACATCAATTCATTTTCCATTTCAGCAGGCTATAATCAAATCCATGTTTTCTCTCTCCTCCTTTTCAATACATCCAAAGCTGGCGCCAGTGAAGGGGAGTGACAATAGTTAGGCCCACTGGCTGGTAGGTTGCAAGAGCAGGGAATTAAAAGGGCGGAAGATCTGTTCTTCTCATAGGACCACACATCCATCAACAAGGCAATGTTAAACTTGTATTTGGCTGAGAAACAGAATTTCAGGCTTGGTAGCTCCAAAAAGGGACTAATATGTTGCAATGCAAATCAGCTGAGTCCAGATACCTAATACTTCTGCAAATTTTTTTCATCTCACAGAGCTTTAGAAAGTCACAACCTCCTCTATTAGAAGTCTAAACAAAAGCTGAGCTTCTTAAAGCAAGGATTTTGATTGGCTTTGGAGGACATTTTGTATCATCAAAGTCTTTCTGCTCTCCTAAGCAAATATGATCTCCCTAGTTTCTCATTCTCAGATGTCTAGCCATTTCCACTATCCAGAAAAATCAGATCTTTGATTGGATAACATATTCTTTACAAGTCATAAATATTTGCATCATGTGAAAGAAGCAAGTCACCAAAGTTATTTAACTACAGAGTAAACTGAGAGGATTATTATTTATATTGCCAAATGTAGTTCAGATGCAGGTACCCTACATAGCACAGGTTGTGGCCTTCACCACCTTAATTCACATCTTAATTCACAAAGCAAGAGTTTGTCCAGGTTAAAATCCCTTATTGCCCTCACCACAGTTTGACGTGTTCTCTGCTGTTCACTGAAGCCTAAATTAAAATGCATATTGAAGCAACTGCGAGGATGTGTGTGAGAACTGGACCACACGTTGCTGAACAAGAGTAAGCAGAAGCCCAACTGAAAGCAGCTCTGTGAACATACACAGACTACAGAAAATATCTCTGCATTTTCACAATACAGATTCATTACATATAACACATTACAACAATCTCAGTGTTAAGAAAACAGAGTAATGTGTTAGCAGAAAGATAGTATGCTGATTGTAAGGTGGCTGTCCCTACAGTGAAAAGTTAACACCTTTGCTAAAGTAGTTTGGCAGAGACAACTGCAGTTGTGCTACAGTGCTACAGAGCCTGCAATTTTCCCTATTCAGACCACCAGCCCTGTGCTTACCCTGCTACAATCAAATTGGAATAAATTACTCTTTTTTAGTGACTGTTATTTATCTTGAGTGACTGCAAACTATGTTTTAGCCAATCTGACTCAATTGCCATTCTAAATAACAAAATTAACTTTGGTATTTTGATTAGCATGGTGAGAGCCTTGAGCTGTTTATTTTATAATCATTCAAATAATGTTTTTACTTAACAGCTTTACCATAACATTTTCATAACCTAGAAATTGCATAGCTTTTAGCAAGTGGAGAATAGCTACCAATATCAATACCAACACTGGAACACAATCAGTAGCTAGAAATGCAATATTACCCCATTTTACAGATGGAAATGCAAGCAGTACAATGAAAAACTTCTGCAGAGCCACACAGAAAGCTATTAGCAGAATGTATATAACAATTATTTCTGTAAAAGTTAAAGACTTTTATGGGGAACATATACAGCATCTACATGAACTTAAGCATGTTCATAATAACAGTGATGACTCAAAGAATGTTTCAGCAGGTGTGTAAGCAAAGTCACACCTACTGAATAAGAATGGGAATATGAAACTGCCTTTTTATTATCATACTAGTTAGGCAAACAACCATTTAGAAAAATACACACTAAAAGTTTGTGCCAAGTTAAATATTTTCTAATATAATAACTATTATTAAAAATGCTTACACAAATCTCCAGGTATCTTTATTTTTCCAAAATGTGTACGATATGCCTCAAACACACTGTATGATCCTAATAAACAGTTATGTACCCTCTGTTACAAATATGTTAAGGCACGGATCCTACAACAGGATGTATCTGGGTGTAGAATTCTATGTATGCATTCGGGAAAGGAAAGAGCGTGTCTCATGATGGCTTCAATCTGATGTTAGGAGTGATGAAAACGTCTCACTGAGTTTGGCTGGGGTCCCTGGAGCCAGTAATTCTCAACATCATAGATTTGTGATCAAGAAGCAGCACTGATACTTCTAGGCCGGAGCAAAGTCCAGCTCAGCAACATTTTCCAATGTTAAAAAATTTACTTCCATCAATTCCAAATATATGTAGAGCTAAATATAGTAAACCTCAACTTGAAAAATCACAGCTAAAGCTAACATACACTCAGTCTCAGTCTGTGCACCAGCTGTGGATAAAAATGTGCTGAAAAGTAGAACATTTTGTCTCTTTCATTTATCAAACATTCAGTTGCAAACACACAGTCATCTGTTTAAGAAGAGCTGAGAATCTGTTAAAATTATTCATTTGATGGTTTTCTGAATTTAAATCACAATTTTCCCTGGAACTTAAATTCTCAGGTAACTTCTTATGGATAATGCTTTCAATCAAAAAAACTTTTCTTAGTGAAGGTCTTTTTTTAAATGTACTTACACATTTTGGCAACAGTTTTTAATTTATTTGTTCAAACAAGGAATTAATATAAGTAATGCCATCTTGCTACAGTTGTAAAACACTTATCTGCATCATGCCTGCAGATTAATGGATCAACCTAACTGCTCATATAAATTCAGGTACTATTTTCTTTCTTTTTAATATATATTATCATAGGTAGCGCAGATTACTAACAGGCTGTCATGTTTGATATTCCATCTTTGTAAATCCAAGGAAGGATTTAAGTATTTACACATTAATTAAGTCCCTAAATGAATCTGCATGATCAGGAACAAGACAACACAGGACCCAGGTAGACACTAGACGAAAAGTTTAAAGCAGATCTAGGGCTTTATCTTTTATCTCCTTTTCAAACCTCTAAGAATAATAAAGGATGGTCTGGAGGGCTATCAAACTGGTGATTTGTTGCAAGCCAAATAAAGTTTTCATAGTCTACAGCATAGTTGTCTGTATCTGGCCTAGTTCTGTGTAGTCTCTCTAAGACCAAGATAAAGAGATATATTTACTTCTCCTTGAACACTCCTATTTCCTTGCTGGCTGCATCTCATTTGATCCCCAATTCTAATCCCCCTCCTGATCACTCTTTTTCTTCTTTCTTCTTTAACGTTTTGTTCTCCTATCTTTCCCCTTATGGTACAAACATGTATTTAGCCTCTGTCATCTTGAAAATGCCTGATGCTACCCATGCTCCTCCCATTGTCCTTTCTCCATGTTGCTCCTTTTTTAATGAGCTCTCTGGAGCTGCTTTTCCATCTCTCCCTGGTGTCCCTACCCCAGGTCTCTTCCAGATTGCTTCCTCCACTTCCTGCTCCTAGAACTTCTGTTCTGATAAAAATCCACCTTCCAAGGACAGGAATATTGCAGTCTCCCTTACTTCTTAAACTCAAAAATAAATCAGCATCACTTCATAAATTTTTAAACCACCAATTGCTTAATTTGCCTAATTTCCTTGCCAGGAATTTTTTTTTTTTTTTTTTTTTTTTAACTGACCTAAGCCTTTAAGGCTCCATCACCTTTTTTCTCCTCTCCAATCTCTGTAGGGGAGGATGGGCCTTCAAGACACACCTACATTACATTTTTCATAAGCAGCTTTGACATATCTTTACATTTGAGGACACCATCCCACTCAACTACCTCCTCATCCTCTCTCAAATGCTTCCTAAAAACTCATGGTGTTCCTGGTGACAGGAAAAGAGTTCATCAAAGTGCTGGCACAGAACTGCTCTGCAAGTGAACCTCCTACGCCCTGGGATAAAAATAAACAACAACAGTCAGAAATATTGCTAAGGAACCATATGCTTCCTTTTTTTGGTTATCACCAAAAGAATGGGACTCACCGGTACTCTGTGTCCCTGAGAATCAAACCACACATAAAGTAAAAATAATAGTAATAAGTCTTTCCGATCAGTTTGAAATATAGACAATCTGATGAAGTACATTGGCTCTATTTTTATTCCTAGCAAACTATTTTAGATTGTTAAAGTATCTGTTATGTTATTTCTCCTCCCAAATCAGAGCCCCAGACAGCTGGAGGTGTTTAAGGAAAAAAGCAATGTGCCTTTTTTCCATAACATGTAGAATTCCTATTCTTATATTAGTTTTTATTCTTAGAAGCTTAAGCTGAAATTTGAGTTCCATTGCAATGCTCCCACTAATTGCCTTGAATAATTCAAATTTTACCACTCTCAAGGGCACAACTGGAGCCAGACTGTTACAAGCTGTATTTGTTACTCTGGAGCCAACAAAATAAGTATGCTTTGTGCTGTAGTACACACTGAGCTTAAGTTACATTATTTTGTTTGTTTCGAATTTAGACAAATGAAAAAAATCACAGTGGATTGCCTTGTCAAAGAAGCCTACCAGTAAACACAGAACAAGCCAAATTTTACTTTTAAAGCAGCAGGAATACGTCAAAATCGCAGTGTAACCCTGACATTTGTACTTTGCCGAACAAAATTAGAAAAGGCCTGAACTGTGGGATCTCTCTATTTTTGGCTCAAGAGAGAAATTCTGAAGCTGCTGATGATTTGAAATGGGTTCTAAAGAGAAGGAAGGAAGGAAATTAGATTTTTTTTAACTTACCAAATTGTCTTGCCTGTGTAATAACACTGAGCATGACTGTCACTCTGAAGACATATTAGCTCATTTAGGTAATTAGTGTGAGCAGCATGTTTCCCTGCTTATTCCATTCAATTATAGGGTGCTCACTTTGTCATTACTGGAGTATCTTAATGTGACTTGTAATTAGTGTAATTACAATCCAATGTTAATTATATCTGCCACTTAGACATAATTTTATATAGTAATGGTCTTATTCTCAATAACCTTATTATGTTGTTTATTCAAACAAGAATTTAGCCTTCTTTCATGCGTCAAATATGGAGATTACAAAAAGTACTGCCTGTCATTTTTGTAGTTATGACTAGGGATCTTTGCATTGCAAAATCATATTTGGGGCAATCAATGAATGGAGAAAACCAAATTATAGAAACCGATTATCAGCAACATGCTGAACTAGCAAAAATCATTTGCACAGGAGGCACATTAAGACATAGTCTGGTTCTTGAGTGCCACAGAGAGAAAGAGGTCAGTGTCAATAAGTTAATCAGAGAACAAGAGACTGCAAAAAATAAAGTACACATAGTGGTGTATGCACTTCTAGTGGTGGCATTACTGTTTCTTTTATTAGCAGGGTAATAAAATAGCAAGACTAAATGTAACAAATAATGTCCTGGGAAAAGCTTCTCAGCGGCAATAATGCCCTTTAGCGCAAGGCTTATGCTTCGAATAAGAGTTGTTTGGGGTTTTTCCACAGGCTTCCTTTCTCTGATCAACAGCATTTTAGGAGACACAGCCACACCATGGGTTTACTTCAGACAAAGAGTGAGGCTTCGCACAGTCTTTCCTGTTTCCTGAGCTTTGCTTCACCTTGTATTGTTGGACTTCTGGATGAAGCAAAACAGAAAGACATTCACCAGGAAACCCCCTGATGCCCCAGAAAAGGTGCTCTCCCACAGCACCAGATCAAAATGAGTCAGAATAAATAGACACCTAATGGCCAGAGGGTTCTCAGCACCATCTTGCTTTATGGATCTGCTCCTGCTTGCACTTGCTGCTACAGCCATAAACTCATCAGACTGCAAAGACAGAATCATTCTGTAGAATAAGGTTTTCTATGAATTATCCTCAGACTGTAATAATCTTTTTCCATCAGTGAAGAGTGCTCCCTCTGCCCAAATCCCTCTGCCTCATGCATTCTTACCTGTTACGTCTAACATGCACAGTTACATCTATTTAGACTAAAACCCCCTAAAAAGACAGACAAAACAATGCATATATTTCTCCCTCCACAGAGGCCCAAAAGCACAAGTAACACATGACAAATATTAGTCATGTTATTTAACACACTATGTTGAAGAGTGGCATAAGGAGAAGCAGAGAAGGGAATTTGGCATGTCTCTGGGAGATGCAAACTGAGATCCCCCCTAATTTGTGTTTTCTACTGAGAGTCTGAAAAGGGTTTCAAGCTTTGAGCTCACTCTTTGGGGGCTAATGAATCATTCAGATTTCCATGGCTCAGGGTGATGTCCCAAGACAGCTGGGAGCTTTCTTTGAGCTTAAGAAAATCAAGAAGTTTCAAAATGAAAGCAGAGAGCCAGTGAAAATAAATCAGAGTCATGTATACCAAAAAATGGTGTTATTGCTAACTCAGCTGGATAACCAGGAAACATTCTCCAGTACTGAAGAAAGGTTTAAAGAGAAAAAATCCTATGTTTTGTGTTAAGCCAAACACTTTGATCTGTGCTGTTGAGAAGTCTTTCTCCCAGGTCCACACGGCTCTTTGTGCCAGCAATCTCTGCCTGTTACCAGATGTGCAGTGCAAGTTCATAGGTTTGTTCTTGTTCATCTTCCCACATAATGACTTTTGGAAAACATGTGCACAGGCACGATCCCATTTGAGCTACTGGAAGCAAATGCTGCTTCTGCCTTAGGCCCCCTTGAACAGCAACAAAGCCTTCTTGTTTTTCTCAGGATCCTGCATAGCTTTTGAACTATTATAGCAGTCTCACATGCAAGATATCACTTTAGCCCCTTTATGTTTCTTCCACCTAAATTATTTTTACTGCTAAATCTGTTGCATGAAGTGTGTATGAAACCTGCTTAGATTTACTTTTTTTAAAACTGTCAGGCATCCTAGGATCACTCTATTGAAAAAAGAGATCAAAATTAAGACATTTATTGACACTTTTAAAATGGCCCAAAGGAAAAACAAAAAATACTTTTTGTTGTTTTATGAGTGGTTGCGGAGAACGTATCTGGATTATGACAGTTTTATAATCTTAAGGTTATTTTAACAAGACAGTTCCTATTAACTCTGACTATAAACTTTGTATATGAAAGTATATCAACAAATAACCTAGTGTACAAAATTGTAGGTAGATAGCATTACACAATCAAAGATACCACTTGGTTATACAATAACTATAATCTATCCTTCATGAAATATAAATCTTACTGGTACTTCTGCATAATGATTTCTCACTGGCTGCCAATTAAATTATGTTTCTGTCAATAACGCTCTGTAAATTGACAGCTGTACCTGTTTTATTTGCCTTTTTTTCTCTCTTTTATTAAACTCAAAGTCCATCTCCTTACAGCAGGCAGTGAATTTTCAGTTCTCCACTGACTAAAGTCCAGTGCCCTATACTGCCCTCAGTCCTGTGGATTATAACACTACACAAGGTCTGCTGTTATTGCTTCAAAAAGCACTGCCTATTGCATTTTATTACTTAAATACTGTCAGCAGGGCCTTTACTGGTATGTGCATTCAGACCAACGCTGCTCATTAACTATTAATCAGCACGTATCCTAAGTTCTTCTACTTTCTTTGGTACCTGAAAGAACACAGGAGGAATCATAGAATCATAGAACCCCATGATGGAAGGGACCTCAAGGATCACCTGCTCCAACCTTTCATGATAAAAACAGTTACCTTTCTTGGTAAAAGTCCCAGCACCCTGTCCAGCTGGATCCTAAAAGTGTCCAATGCATGGAAGTCCACCAATTCCCTGGGGAGATTATTCCAATGGATGATTGTGAAAAAAAGATCATCTTGTGTCCAGTCAGAATCTCCTCAGAAGTAACTTGTGCCCATTTCTCCTTGTCTTTTGCATGTGATTCCTCATCAAAAGGGAGTCTCCATCTTCTTTGTAGCCATTCTTTAAATACTGGAAAATGGTGATAAGGTCTCCCTTGAGCCTTCTTTTCTTAAGGCTATACAAACCCAGCTCACACAGCTTCTCAGCCCTTGGATAGTCTTTTTGGCTCTTCTCTGGACTCTCTCCAGCCTGTCCACTTTTTTGTATAGCAGGGACCAAAACTGAACACAGTGTCCAGGTGTGGCCTGAAAAGCACTGAGTAGAGTGGGCTAATGACTTCTTTATCTGTGCTGGTGATGCCCTTGTTGATGTAATAGGTTATCCTATTGCTGTTTGTTTTGGTTTTTCTTTTCGCCACAGGAAGAGCGGGTTATCCTGTTGGCTTTCTTTGCCACGGGAAGAGCAGGTCCACTGTGTAAAAACCTCTCTTGTCTCTTACCACCTTGCTGTCCTGCGAAAATCATGCACAGTTACCTGTGATAAGACATTAGATCCCTGCCTTTTTTAGTATATTTTATAAACAAAGCATTCTTACTTGACAGTACAGCTATGGGCAAACTGTGCTTGAGAACGAACCCTATACGAACTCTAAACAAAGTCTATACTAGCTCATCTTACATATTCTTAACCCTAGGACAGACTGGGAGCTAGTTACACCTCCAGGAATCATTTCCTACCTGGATTCATTTATTTTCCTTGGAGAAGTCAGATATGAGTCCATTGTACCAGTTATGTTGACTGCTTAGGAGGGAATTCCCAGGCAATCTTAAGGATGGGTTTCTGTCTTACACTTAGCTCCCCAAACAGCAGTTTGCCCACCCAGAAGTCACAGGCATTGGGCTGGAGGAGGTGGCCAAAGACAACAGGTCCATTCACCTGATCCAAGGATGAAATAGGCTCACCACAGTGCTCCTCAGAAATGTTTCCTCACATAATGTTTCGAGAATTCCATGGAAGAATCTCTCACAGTTTCTGTAGGGAATTTATTTCAGTACTTAACTATCTTAGTATCAGAAATGGTTCCCTCATTTTTTATCAACTCTTCTGAGCTGTGGGGTTTTTTATATCATTACTTTAATTCTATCACAAGCATCACAAAGAACAGATTTCTTCTTCTTGCAGCAGCTCTTTCCATATTTGAAGATGGTATTACTGTCATTGGGCATACTGAAACTACAGAAGAAAACAACCCAAGGACTACATGTGGAAGATATGCTCAGCTTCTTCATTCTTAGGCTCTTCCCATTTATTCCTGAAGGCTTCCTTCTAATCACCTTCTGCATCCTGTGGTTCTTGTTTCGGAAAAGATTGCATTCCTTTGTCTCCTCAGCATCACTCCTGAGCCACCCATATCCTTGATACAAAAATGAAGGATGTAAAACTAGAGATGGAGTATCATCAGCAAGATGAAGGCACAAGCAAACACACTGAGAGCTACCAGGGACCTCATCAGCAACCAGTACAGTTACCTAGAGCATACAACTACTACTCCGCAGTTGGTTATGATAAAGATAAATAACATCTGTGCTCCATCAGTGGTCAGACACCCTGTCGAAGTGTCTGCAACTAAGCACTGAATTCCTGTTTTCTTGTACAGCTTCACAGTAACCAGAATGTCAAGCCCAAAACAAGTGATGAATTACATCAATTACTGTTTTGCAGACATACAAGTCACACTAATGCACAGCCAGTACAGCACTCCTTTAATTACAGTTACAGACATGTATATTTGTTTTCCATAGTAATTAAAATGTTCTATTGTACTTAAAACTGTTATCTGTATTCTTTCATTAAGTACAATTTAATTTGCTTTCTTAAGAAAGCTGGGCATAATTTAAGATGAAAAATATATCTCTTTTTGCTAATATTCTTCTTCTAATGCTATTGCTTTCCATGACTGCAGATCTAGAGCACAGTAACTTTGCCTGACTCTGTTCACAAAGTTTCTAGAAGGCAATGCTACTCTAAAGCCTAAGAAAATAATTATTTGTGATTGGTTTAGGAAAATTTCCTGGTTGCTAAAGCACTTAATGCGATAAATGAGGTACCGGAAGCATTTGCAGGGAAAGGAGCTTTCATGAGGAAAGCAGAATTGAACAAGTGCATTCCCTTGAGTCCACTGTTCATAGCTGATGTGCTACAATTAATTTAAGAACAGCTGATGGAATTCCCCTTAAGCCCCCTAAGATGAAAAGTTTCCTTACCAAAGAGGAAACATTTCAGGATGTTTCACAGTTGAGAAAAAAAATGGCAATGGTGGTGGAAGCAGCTCAGTCCCAGATCCACATGCACAAGGAACCAGAGACCTTTCTTGCTCATTATTTGTTTAAGGCAGCTCACAGCCACATGTGAGAAGGTCTGCTAATATAAATTGGGTCTGGCATTAACGCTGTTATTATTATTTGACTTGTCACAGGACAGAATGGATTTCTTCCCTGTAGAAAATTATTGTATTCCTTCTCTGCATACTGTCCCCTCTGTGGTCACAACCCACCCTTAATCAGCTCTCCCAGAATGATCAAGGATGGAAAAAGTTACAGGAAGGAAAAGTATTTCAGCACACAGTCAGGGATGAAATACTGCAGACTGTAGTACTGACTACCACGCATCCGACACAAACCAGGAAGCTATCCAGACCAAGAGCTTTAGACCACAGTTTGGCTGACTTGCATTTCTAAAGAAAAGAGATTTTTTTGCAAACATCATGAGCAAACATCAGGCTCTTACAGACTCTCAAGAATGTCCTCACTCATGTTTGATATACAGTGAACAATTAATTTCGAAATGCACTCTCCCCAACAGCTTGACAAAAGCAGACTTTCTCCATCTCACAGGCTAACAGAAATGGGGACATTGTGAAAGCGTTCACAAGAGATGACCTGTTTTAATCTCAGCTGTCCAATACTATTTAAGTTTACGCAGTCTGTCTAGGAAGGATGGAGCAATGTTTAAACATTATCCACTCCCTTCCTGTAATTTCATATACTGTTTTTATTCCTTATCTCAAGCTGGGGAATCTCAAAATGAATCTGAAAGCCAGTTCTCCCTCTATGACTCATTCATAGAACACAGAAATAATAATGCAAATATTCACTTAAAAGAGGTTACGTTCTTGTCCAGACTCACAAACTTCCATGCTTTCTTAGTTCAAGAACAGGAATTTCCCTCGTCACCTTTCAGGCTTGCTTTTGTCAGCCTATGGAAACAGTCTTCCAAGGCAGATTTTTGTTTAATATGAAACACAATGCTATTCAAACCCAAATACCAATACCAATATTATCTCATTACAAACAGATTCAGCCATTGTGTCAGAAACCAGCTGCCCTGTGGGATTACCAATTTACAGGCTGGGAAAGAGTCACCTCAAGCATTCAAAAAGCAGTGGGAAATTATGAAGAGGTTGTTGCTGGCCTTCCTGCCCTGATCTGCAGTTTGTTTCTCAGGTCCAAGGAAACCCAAACCTTGCAAAATAATAATAAACATCACAAAGCTGCATGGTTTAGAAATAGAAAATTAAGGGATAAAGGCAGTGCTGTTAATTCAGAATATCCCTTAATAATTTAAAGCCACAAAAGAGGAACAATGAAATTCTGCATATACGATAGGTGTCAGACCACCATAAGGTGAAGAACCTAAAGCACTGCACTATGCTGTCTTTTACGCCAGTACTTGCATTTATGAAGCATTAACCAGCCTACCAGTGTTTTGTGTTTCATTAAAACCTTACCATGTTCCTAGGGGACTACAGCCCAAAATGCACTACCCACATCAACAGCCTTAATGCCACACATTAAGGAAACATGGCTCACAAGGACCAACCATTTCCAAACATGACACAATCAACTTACTTTTTCAGTTTTGTTTTTATACCAAGATCTTCCTCGTCTTGTTTGCTTAAGCTCCAAGCAACTCATCTACTTTTCTCCACGACAACTCCCCAACTATTCAGAGAGCACATCATGGCAAATGATACCATAACCAAGGGAGAAAGCAGCTCTATGAATTTATATCAGCTAGTTTAAGCCCTCTAGCAAACCACACCTCAGCTGCAGACTCTCCTCTGCTCTGCTGCTTCCCAGTCATTGCTTCACGTGAAAGAGCCCCTGATGTCACAAGGGAATGTACTCAAGTAGCTCTGAGCCCATTTGAGCAGCCAGTGAATGTGCCCCTCTTGTTATTATTAAAACCTAAAGAAGAAAGACACAGACACAGAATTAATTTTTGTATTGTTGTTTGTTTTCTTTGTTGTGCTTTTTGGATTTTGGTGTGTTTGGGTTTTTTTTGTTTTGGTTGGGGGGGGGATTTTTTTTTTAATTCTTCGCAAACAAAACACTACCAGAATACTATATCGCTGCAATAATCTAGCCTAGGGTTTAACTCAGCCAGCTGACACATACTAAAATTACAACTTGTGCTCTCAGCACCAGGCTTTTAACATGCGCTAGTTAACCTCTGCTAAAACTTCTCTTGTTTTCCCACACGTTTTCCCACAATGTGCAATCACAGGATAAAAGTAAGAGCCCCCCTGGTCTGCAGCCCATTCACCTGAACTGCCCATGAGAATCCTTCTCTCTGTCCTACAGGAAGGGATAATATAATTAATATATATATATACACATTTATGTGTAATTAATAATATAGCAAAACTTTCTCTTCTGAAAAGCAACAGTTAGATATCAAATCTTTCTGTCAGGCCATGTAACATACTTGTGAAGAACTTTGCAATTTCAATTTTCCAGTAGAGATCAAAATAAATTAGCAGCTTATACTCTTCTGTGCTTGGACAGTAATTTTTTTCCAGCTCAGTATTGGTGATTAGGGTTAGCGTCACAAGGGGCAGGAAATAGTAACATCTTAATTAAACTGGGGTTTATAAGAAATAAACCATAAATCAGCTAGTTAGCTGGAGCTCAGAGGGCAGCATTCCTCCCATGTGCTTGAAAGAAATGAATTTAAATAAAAAAATAAATAAATAAATTAAAGGCCAGAGCAGAAACAGAAAGACAATTGCTATGACCTAGATTGTATTTGTTCAAGCTCATTTTCAAAATCTTTTCAAGAAGCATGCTGTTACTTAGTACATATGGGTTCCTAAATGTCACGGAGAACAATATATTCATCCCTAAACTTAAAGATCTACTTTCTTGTTCAGGGGACTATGGCAGAGAACAAAGATGATGCACAAGTTGCACACTTTTTTTACAAAATTAAGATACTTTGAATTTATAATAACCCATGTATATTTATGGATCAAGAAATTACTGGCCTCAGCAGCAATACCTACAACTAAGAATGGCAGCATCAGCAAAACTCTACTTTTTACTAAGTTCACCTGCAGCACTTATAGAAAAATACACTTACTATACAAATTATGTCCCATCTGCAGAAGGAAGTCTCTCTATATTTCTATAGCTACATATACAGAGGCCCCAGATTAGAAGCAGCATATGCTTATGGAGCAAATCTTTCTGCTCACTTAATAACCTCAGCTATTAGGAACATAAGCAGAGCAGACAAGAATGTCTTGGTCAGGATAGCTGTGTCCACCTCATAGACTTTTGCACAGAGATATCCAGAGGCATAAATTTTTCACAATGGAGCAAACACAGCTATGCCAGCAAAACACTGCAATGAGGCCACATTTCAGTCTTCTCAAACCACAAGGGAAAACTGTACACGTTCAATGATGGAAAGGAGAGATGAACTGATCAGAAGTGCCAAAATGTTTTGGGAGAATCAATCCCTTATATTATGGGATTTTCAGCTGCCTAGCTGGAGAAAATCTCAAGATTATTTCCACAAGAAAGTTACCAAACAAGTCCCAGATCCAGGACTTAAATGCAGGACATTTGGCAAACATAAGGATTCAAACCTTCGGGATCAGGACTTCATCATTGCCACATTCAGGCTTTTCCAGTACTTTCTCCAGTTATTACACTTCCTTTTTATTTAGTTATAAACTTTGATGGCTTACATCAAAAATCGTGCTGAAATAACTGTCAGCAGTATCAGTAGGAACACCACCCAGTCTCAATAGAAGATCATATATCTTCACAGTCATTCGAGAAGACAAAAAAAAAAAAAAAAAGAGTATGTTTAAAACCAAATTGAAAACATTATCTCCTTCCACCACAAAAAGACTATTTGCAGACCTGCAGAATATTAAAGGTTTTCCCAGCTTGACTCAATAAACCTCATTTGACTGAGTCCTACAAACGACGAATGCTGGGCTCATGCTGTTTCACAGCCATAACTTCCTCTTCATCCTTACCTAAGCTTTTGGCCTTATCAATAAATAAATTAGTTAAAGTTTCTGAAGCTACTTGAACATGAAAAAGAGCTAAATGTATTTAAGTAAAGACAAGAACAGCTGAAAGATATCAAAGTCCAGAAGACCTCTGTAATGAGATTTCAGAAGCTAAACGTATCACTGTTCTACATGAGAGAGATTGGGGATGATATCCTTAAAAATCCCCCACTGTTCTGCATTAACATTACATCTCCAGTAAAGCAATTGCCCTGATCTATCAGGGAGCCAGTCTGAACTTAACCTTCAGTCATCATTTATCTGATATTACGATCTATTTATTTCAAACCTGATTCTGTTGCTTCCAGTACTGCATGGTATTTCTTCCAAATAAATAGTATATCTGGGGCTAATAAATCCCCTGGATTGTTGTCATTGGCATTGGCATAGCAGGTCTAATATCTGATGTAAATAATAAATACAAGATTGTTGTGGTTTCAACTGGCAACTAAGCACACACAGCCACTTCTTCACTCTCCACTTGCTTTGGTGAGATGGGGAGGAGAATCAGAAAAAAGTAAAACCTGTAGGTTGGGGTAACAGTTCAATGATTGAAATAAAGTAAAATATAATGCTAATGCTAATGACAAGGGAGGAAACAAAAAGAGAGAGGGAGATAAAATTCAACACTTCCCCACAAAACTACAAACAATGATGCACAGTATAATTACTTACCACCTGCTGACCAATGCCCGCTCAGTCCCTGAGCGGCAATTGGCCCCTTCCCGGCAACTCCCTGCAGGTTTTTAAACTGAAAATTCCTTGACTTAGTATAAACACTACTTAGCAATACCTAAAAACATCAACGTGTTATCAATATTATTCTCATGCAAAATCCAAAACACAGCACCGTACCAGTTGTTAGGAAGAAAATTAAGTCTACCCCAGCCAAAACCAGGAAAAAGGTGTTCACTTAAATCAAGTGTTAAACCATGATAACACAACTCCTGCCTGACGGGTCTAAGGCCTTATGTAATATTCATTATAATTACTTCATTAAGCCTACTTCTTTAGTAACTTTACACCAAAGCAATACCACTGAAGACATTTGAAGGAAATACCTAATAACACTAAGGTAAGTCATGGCAGGGTTGGGACCTGTGTTTCTGAAACACCCCAGTAAATGTCCTTCAGCACCAACTGAAGACAAATCCCAGTCCCAAAGAGCTGAAAACCCTGAGTTTCAGACCCCATTCATTATATGAGATTTATGATGAGAAATGATGGGATGAAATGCTGACCATTCATTCAAATGGCTTCAGACTGAGCCAAGCATGGCTCCTGCAATGTGCTCCCAGCAGAGGTGGGAGGACTTACTCGAAGTAAGGTATGCTTCTCCCAGCTTCACTGTGTTGTATCAAAATTGTATATTACAATGTTCACAGATTGAGCATAACTATAAAAGTTAAGACAAGTGACCATTACCATGGCCTGTGTCGTGATGCCTGCAACACTGCTCATCCTAAACATCAGGAGTAAATACACAACTCCCAGCAGCTCTCTTGAGTTGGCCAGACCTTAGGTATATTGCCTGCATCAAACCCAGGAGCAAAAAAAGCAGAGTTTCTTACTGCATATCATATTAACAGTGCATATTATTATGTCATTTTTACTGTTTCTTCTAAGGATTTGTGATTTTAAGCAAATATCTTCTTGAACATGTTTTAGATCTCTGGTGAAGCTGGCGCCAACTGCCAAATATGATATCGTTTTTAAGGTAGTAAATCCAAAGGGATCAGATAACCCATTATCTGCTGAGAAGTTCCTAAAATGTCTGCTGTCTAGCAGGTTGTAGGATTCCCAACAGTGGGGCAGTAATGCCTAAACAGTAAAGATCTAACCACAGGTGGTAACACGGACTGCCATGTTGCAAAACAGCACCTTTCCAAGGTGGTCTTGCCTCAAGCTTCTTGTTAACTGAAGAGGTTGAGACCTGGAAGTTAACATAATGCAAGTTTTGTGTTCAGATGGCTAAAAAAACCCTCCAAGAATGGTGTTCCATGAAGAGGCCTGTGCCTGTAACATATTTTTTCTCCTTGTATGCCAGCTCAGTCCCGTGTCAGACAAGAGGGATCCTCCAGAGCTGTGGGGAATGTCCTGATGATCTGGCTAGGAGTTATTCACTCTCTCCTATCAGATACATACCAGTGCATAGAAATAAAATGCAGGTCTCATCATTTTTCTATCCCCAGTAATGAGACAGAAAGGAAAAACATGTTAGTCTGGAGAATTTTGACTACTAGCAAAAACTATTACATCCATAAACTGCCTTGAGAGCATTGGCTGGCAAAAGATATTGTTGGCATTTCAAACACATTAAACAGCACTAATGGATTTGAGCAGTACTCCATTGGCTTATGCTTCATTTATACAACCATAGGCAAACATTTCCCTGCAGTTCTACCCCAAAATGGAAGTTACAGGTGATGAACACGGGAGAAAGGCACAATATATTATAGGATCTTATATATATCATCTAACTTTTTCCTTTTTTTTTTTTTTTTTCCATTTCAGTCTTTGTTTTTCTCTAACCTGGCTTCAGAAAAGCATTGCGCTGGCATGGGATGAAGTTAAAATAAGAAGTATTAGTAGCCCCAGTGTTCAGACCAAAACACAAAACAACATCCTGAAAAGCCACAGAGATATTTGAGAAGCTACCAGGTAAAGCCTGAACAAAAAGTCCTTCTCCCAGTGTGCAGCAATCACCACAAATAGGCCAGACCTTGTCTAGAGTGATCTGATCAAGCACAATGTGAACATCAACAAAAAATGCATATTTTAATTCATTTTCAATACTATGCTCTTTTTCACAGCTCTCTTTTTTGTATCTTTTGGAATTTATTGAGTTATCACATACCTATCAGAGATACACCTCTATGTCTGGCACATATTCCACCCTTGACCTTTAAAACTTCTTATACTTCTCAATCTATACACATAAAATACGTGTATGAAATATATGCATGTATACATAAATAAATACAATTATGGCACTATTTTGATGGATGGGCTTCTTTGTAATACATTGCAGTCTTATGAGCATCTTACTGCATGATGTTTTGGAAAAAAGTGAAGCAGCTCTGAACCAAGCTGTGTAAAATTTATTGTCAACTATAACAAAGGAATACTGTGAAACATAACTATTCTGCAGAATATACTATAATTGCACTTTTTGAAAGCAATGTCGAATCAGACATTCTCTTGGTATTCTATGGTCTGAGAAATGCAGAAAAGTTACAATATATATAAGTGTCGTGGTTTAAACCCAGTCAGGTAATTCGTTCGCTCACTTCCCCCCCTTTCTTGCCCTCCCCCTGCTCTCGGAGGGACGGAGAGGAGAATCAAAAGAATGCAACTCCCACGGGTTGAGATAAGAACAGTTTAGTAACTAAGGTATAACACAAATCACTACTGCTACCACCAATGATAATAATGATAAAGGAAATAACAAGGGAACAGAATACAACACCTCACCACCCGCTGACCGATAACTCGCCCCCCAAGCCCGACCAAGCTCCGACCGATACCTCCTCCAACCCTGCAGTCTCCCAGCCCTTCCGGCTAACTCCCAGTTACATCCTGGGCATGACGTGCTGTGGTATGGAATAGCTCTTTGGTCAGTTTGGGTCAGGTGTCCTGTCTCTGCTTCCTCCCAGCTTCCCCTCCTCCCTGGCAGAGCATGAGGCTCACAAAGTCCTTGGCCAAACCAAAACATCTCTATCAGCTCTGTTCCCGAGCCGAAAGTCAAAACACTGCACTGCACCAGCTACCAAGGAGGAGAAACATGACTGCTACTGCTGAACCCAGGACAATAAGCCATAAATTAGATCCTAATCCAAACCTAACACCTTAATAGCTGTTAGACTATTTGGGTGCATATTTAGTTCTGTGATTTTTCTGTTCCATTTTCAAGCTGTAGTATTTTTCTCAGATTTTCAAAATCAGATTTTGCAATAATCTTTATAGTAAGTTACATTACATTTACAATAAAATACAGCTAAGAGAAAGTTAAACTCAAGCCACATCACAAACACAACCTTACCGAAGCTTTATGAAGAAAAAAAAAACAGTCTGGCAGATAAAATCCAGTGTGCAGTATTCTAGGCAAATATTTGTTAGTTGCTAAGTGTATTCCTGAAGGTAAACATCTGAAAAACAAAATTCACATAACTGACCTATTATCCCATTGAGCATATACACTAGCATGTCTTTCTTAAATTTATCTTATCTAATTGATGAATTGTCATTCACAGTGCATGACACAAGGAACAACCTAACCTATGTTTACATTAGGAGCACTGAGACCCAACAGGATCATCTCAATAGAGCAAAAGAATTCGTATTGAAGGTCTCCAAGGTACAAACCTAAGTGTAGAAATGCGGGATAGTCACACTCTCAACCCATGAGACTAAAACACTTATGTAAACTTTCATTTGAAAGCTACAGAAATCCTGGAAGGATTCAGTCTGAGCAGACATTGGTATGTAATGGATTTACATACATAAATTCTTCCATGTGATAAAGCAAGATTGAAAAAGTATCCTGCTAATCATCAGAAGATGTTTAATGTGTTCATTATCACCTACTTGGATGCTATTTCATAATGCTATGACATAAAGTTTTCATTTTAATATTGTACCTTCCAGATGGAAAGGAAAACACAACAACACTTATGTGCAAATATAGGAGAAAAAAAGAAAGAAAAGCATATTTTCCAGAGAAAACAAGCTCTTGTTCTCTTGAGGATCCTCCCTCAACTGCCAAAACTATGACAACAAAAAACCATTTTGCAGATGCATTTAAGTGAGATTTTTAAAAGATGTTTTGGTGGCAATGTTTTTATTCTGCCATCCTTCATAAAGTCATGTAGCTTCATTAGCACTGGCCAAACACAAAGAGAAGTATGAACACTACCTATGTTTCGTATGCTTTTGGGTATCCTGGAACTGCTTAAATTGAAGATATATTTACACAGAATATCTAAGTCTTGCCCTGCAAATTTACACAGCATGTTTAGTTCTGCCCTGCAAACTGCCTAAAGGCTGTGCTCATGCTGAAAGTACCATGCCTGCTGACATCTTACAGGACTTGCTAGATCTTACTGGAAGCTGAAGATCTCATTCTCACTAGAAAACAGCTTTTCCATCTTACCCTCTGGAGGAATTCCCCTTAGGTCCCTTTTAATTTCTGCATCGCACATGCACAATGTTTCCTATTGGGTCTCTCCTGAGATCATCAAGACATAGTTTTAAGTTGAGAAACTGGAAATACTCTGACACCTTGTTTATTTTTTAATATTTGAAGTTTTGAAACTGGAGAGTGGAATGCAAAGTTGCTTAGCGCACCAAACACCAAATCCAGACAGAAACAGAACAGCGGACTGAGAATAACTGAGAGGGGTAAAGGTGCCAAACAAATTAATTTACCACAGTTTTGAAAACTGTCACATGAATCCTTCCTTAAATGACCATGATGTTTGTGCAACAGATCTCTCCCACAGTTTTACATTATGCACCTTTAACTGCTTTCTTTGCCTCCTTCTACCCACCATTCGATCTCAGCCTTGACTACTTCTAACATTTTGAACATCTGAAGAGCTGCCAAATTTTTGAAGCAACCTATTTCCAGAAATGTTTCTTTACTTCAAGACATGTAATTTCTCCCAAAACACTCCTCTGGAGCAAAGCCCAGGACTGGCAATATGTTACCCAGGATCAGTGAAAGGTTTACGTTTCAATACCTATTGCACCTGTCATGATAATACCAGGCATTTTCCACCCACGATGCAGGAGAGAATCCAAACTTCCTGTGGGATGTGCAAAACTAGCACTCAGCCTTGGGAGCCATCCAGGCATGGTTATCAGGAAGAGAAAAGCTATTTCTGCTGGCTTGCAGGAACTGATGGCACCATTTAATGTCTTGTCTTCATATGAAAGTGTGTATAACCCAGTTTTTCCCACAGCTGCTGTGATGTAAATAAATTCAGTATTATCTCCATTTTACATTGTAGAATGTAACATAAATAGCACTGGAACATAACTGGACATAATTCAATATTTAAGACATTCATCCTTTTCAAGTACAAGGCACCCATATAGCTGCCTAACATTTAGACAACATATTTGACCTGCTTAATGTTTAGTAAGGACAAAAATATTATACATGTTCAGTAGATATGTTTCCCTAAGTAGGATAGTATTTCTGAAAATAGTGTCATTAAGTCTATCATCTTTTATCATTGTAAACTGAGACTTCACTTCAAGGTCTCTTTTTGAACAGTACATCTATACTATATCAGTACATGTTAGTATATATGACACATGAAGAATCCCTAAAATGTCTAAACTTGCTTTACAATATTAGCTACACTCGCATAGTACGTGTGCATAAAATCCTGATATTTTGCACACTCCATTACCTAATCAGGCAAAATCATTTGATTCATCTAAATTTACTAGACCAAAAATGTATCTCTTAGTGCCTATAATTTTTGTTCAGGCTTTCCCTCTTAAGGTAGTAGCAACAAAACCCCATAAGTCCCAGAAGAATTGAATCTACCCTTATAAACACCTAACACACAAAAGTAGATACAAAGAGATAGTTTTCTTCATTATAAATATAGCTATGGGCAGCAAAATGCCTTCTGTTTTGTTTCAGCAAGAAATCACTTCCCTGACTTGAGTTAGTAATGAGATTTTTAATCATTGTGGATTGAAGATATCCTCAAGTTAATAAAAAAGTATGGCTTCCTCTTTATCTTTAATAAAAGATTTGTACACAGCTCAAATGATTAGTATTGCATTTTTAAAGAACCTGAGATTGATGATTTTCAATTCTCCTCCCAATTTTTTTATGCTTTTATAATTCAAAAGTAATATAGGGAATAGTTAATAATTCATAAGGTAATTCTAAGGCTTTTATTCAGAAACCTTTTGTGCATTGACTTAAGGATGCACCATAAAATACCCAGGTACCGCTATCTTAGCAATTTGCAGATCTATACAGATGAAACCTCTGAATTTATGCAATCAGAATTCATGTTTAAGAATCAGAGCACATCATTACGGCTTTGGAAGGGTACAGGGGGAGGAAATAGCTTTACAGGGCTATTTAAACCAGTGTATTTCATGTCTTTGCACAGTTCTGCTTTTTCACCCTTGTTTGAGGGTTTATTCTTGATGGAGTTATTTTTGCAGTTGCCTAAGAGACAAAGGAGCTAGCTTCATTTTTTAAAAAGGTAAACTCTGCTGCACAAGTCCTAGGCTTCCCACCTGCACCAGACCCAAACCAAAATTGCTGCCCTGGAAAAACTCTGCTGGACCAAAGCCAGATTTGCATATTCTCTTACAATGAAAAAATGGATTTGTTTGAGATGAAAACACCAAAACTGGGCACCAGTTAATACAATCCAAGCGTATCCCATTTCAGTTGTTAATGGACGGAAAGTCGATGCTGTGCATTGGCAGGGCCCTTGCTGCCTTTGGGAGAGGAGAGCAATATCCACACGGCTCTGAAAGCAGTGCAGCTGCCACTGAGCACTCTTCAGCCTCTTGCACATGGAGTAGCCTCCTCCAAATGGCTGTTAAATGAGCTGACTAAAGAGTTTCCATCCAAACATTTTTCAGAAAACTGGCATTTTTGATTGAGCTTGTTACTAGTTCCCAATAAAGAACAGAAGTCAAAACTGAATTTGGGGGTGTCAGCATTTGAGTCTTGAAAATTATTTTTTTTATTATTTATTTTAACAAAACCTCACTTTAACTTATTTCCCTCAAGCAAGAATTTAATCATCTCTCACAGTTGCTCATCAGAATGCATTTTACTACCATCACAAAATATTTGGTTAATAGCAGCCAAGCTTCAATATATTTTGGTAGAGAAAGTTTTTTCACCTACTTTAAAGAAAGAAAGCGTGTGTCCTACTTTCACGTGCATAATAGCTACTGCAAAAGAGTCACCCATCTCATGCAAGCTTTCAGGTACTGCTAAGTAACAACAGTAGAGAGTAATGAAAATTGATAATAGTTGTTAATTCCACATCTAACAAAGACAACTGAGTTGAGCTGTGCACATAGCCACCACTCATCACTATGACAAAGTTAATAACACCACCTTTATTAGCATTTCCCTTTATATAAAACTATGAGAACCTGCTGCTCATTCCTTCAAGTTTACCAAATGTTAATACTTTCGCTGAAGGATTTTGCTGTTATCCAAGGAACCCAAGTTTTGCCATCCCAAGGGAACAATATCTTTGTAAAGTAACGGTAACACTAACTAGATTATATTTAATTTCAGGCCATCTCTGAGCATATCATTCATGCATGCCCCAGCTAATTGCCATCTCTGCTAGTACAGCTCCAAACTCCTTTTCTCAGTTTGACCTCTGAGTCCCCAAAACTCCTGACTAAAGTTTACTGCTTCTGTTCTCCAGCTCCAAAAATGCAAACTGTTGTTGGGTTCTTCAGTTCCCTCTTCAAGACAGGCAGCATATGTCATGTACATTATTCAGATTTTACATAGCTTCTTTTCCGTGGAGCTTTAAAAAGGAATAGCAAACTGTGCATCAAAATCAAAACCTTTGCAATAATAACAGTAATCATGAAATGAAGTCTATAAGTAGACTGGGGTAGGGTTTCATTTTTAAGGTAAGAGGATAGCAACACAATAAATTCACTACTTTTAGATGGACAGGTCTGAAAGTATCCTTTACACAGTCCCAAACAGTTGAGGTCTTTTGCAGATGAAAACTTTAACTCAGGAAATAGTCCAAGAGGAACAACATGGAAAATATAGTTCATGTTATCTTTCAGAGCAGGAAAACCATGGCAGCAAAGCAGAACGAAAGGAGTTTCCTTTGTAGTCAGCTAAAAAACCGAATACATGTACACTGTAATGAGTGGTCTTCAAAATCCTGAGAGCATCTCCAGGCTCACACATTAGAGAGAGGATCAGAGAGTTCAGAGGATTATCATGCTAAAAGTTTGCCAGAGAGAAAACGTTACTCCTCTTGGTCACCAATACGCAACTCTACTCTCCTTAAAGAAATATCCCAGGAGGACCCAGCCTTACAAAAACACCCCAAGGACCCATCCTTATGGGGACCCTCATTAAACCTTGTCTCCTGCATTTCCTTGACAGAGAGATAAATAAATTGTTAAAATATAATGCAAAACCATGTTAGTGATCATGTGGTACACAACAGCAGCTAAGAAGCAAGCTGTATAAGCAGTGTAAATATTAATGCTATGATATTTGTTCATGTTCCTAGAGATACAGACTCTATGCAAGTGTTAAGTATTATTAGAAGCAGCCTAGCCAACAAAGCAAATCCCAAATCCTGCCCCAACTAAACAAATAAAGAAATAAATCAATAAATAATAAAAGCCCAAAACTTTAAATGACTCCTAGCACTCAGTCTAGTAGTGCCTGCCAGGGAAAAGGGGAATTTTGGAGATGGCATATGATCAATTTTCTTCATTTGTGTCAGAAGTTGAACAGCTGTCTTCTTACCAGATTGACGTGGAGCCAAAAACCTTGTCAGGCAGCCGAAGAAAAAGCACTTCAGAGGTACTAATCTCAAAGACCCAAAAGTATGTATCACACTTTTGAACAGGCGTGTGTTAATATTACTACTACATCATCAACTGGAGATGTTTTGCAGAAGCAGTGGAAAAAAAGACTACTTTGTTTGTTTACAACTCTTGCTAAGGAAAAGCAAGATGCCGCACATACTTGAACTCTGGAGTTTTTTTATTCACTTATGGTTAGCAGAAAAATTTCAGCATTGTCTTCCCCTAAGCTGGTGAGGAAAGTGAAGTAAGATTCACCTCCACGGAAAAAAAGATGAACCTGGACTTTCTGTGGCAATCAGACCTCGCTTTCAACAAACTGTTATTCCCCCAGCACTGCAGACACATCAGCGAGGGCTAAATAATCCCAGAGAGTGCTGCACTTGAATTAGCTCACTGCTCCAGCAGCCACGGATTGTGACAGACTGGGAAAACCCAATTCAAACTGAGTTTTTTTTTCTTTAGAGTGCACTCCAGTAACTGTCCTGGGCTGAAGAAACCTTCAGGACAATGCAAAGAGAAACTTAGTACTTACTAGCACCAAGCATGTGACGAAGAATGCAATCAAATTACAACAGTCATTGCATGAGGAGCTTTACCAGGTGGGATCTATTACCATAAGGCAGTTTGGTCAAACTAAGAGTACTTACTGGTATTACTTCAGCCCAGAAGGTAAGTCAGAGAAGGTGGTGGCCTCCTCCCAACCATGTGTTATCATCCAAACATTAGGATCCCAAATCTCCACTAAGCATAATTTATACTGTTGTCTGACCTCTCACAAGATATGTTTTGTAATCACCTTGACCCTAAAAAGTCACAAATTGCCTGTGTGTGATGACTCCACTAATGAAGTAGATCTCACCTGGCACAGGATAGGGGAAAGTCTGGTTATTAGGAGGAGACAGCAACACCAGGGGATTTGCTGCTCTCTCTTGGTGAGACAACACTTCTTCAGACCACATTTTAGAGCAGAAAGAGTTGACACTTGGGTCATAACAGGGTATTGTTTAATTATATTTTGATTCTGGTGGATGAACCTGTGATTTGCCAACCATACGGGTACAGGTGCCATATACAAGGACAGAATTAAAGTAAATAAATGAATAGACATTCATGATCCTACTTGGCTAGCCATCTTCTTTCAGCCAGCTTTTCCCTGAAATGTTTATTTACTACACAGCCAGGCTTTTGGCAGCATTCCCACTGTGAAATGTGCTGCCCAGATATTACAAAGTGAACTCCAGACAAAAAAGACTTCTTTCCTTAGGTCTCTCTTTCTTCCACAGAGATATCTCTTTACTTCAGAACTGTTCCTTTAAGGCACAATTTTGCCCAGAATTTCTAGAATACTTAGTTTAAGAGAGATGTATTTATAGCCCATTGCTAAAAATGAGATTTCCTAAGTGGTCTTCAGCAGACTACTTTAAACGGACATTTTTGCTTCCTCCATTGACCAAAGAAATGCTTCCTTACTTTTAGTGGTCTAGAAATGCAAACTAATTAATGTACATTAAAAATCTCTGCTGTTGTAATTTTATCATGTTCAAATTAAAAAAAAATCCCCCAAAAAACAACTGTATAATAGCCCAAGAAGATTCTGGCATTCAGGTATTACATGCTGGGGAATGACTTTTCCTTAGAGCTTAACACAAAAAAGCAAAGAATAGAAAGTAATGACAATGTGAGCGGATGACATTCTCCTATTTCAGTACACATATTCAACTACTTTTCACAATGAGGTTCCAGGCTCTGATTAAGAGCTCTGGGAAATTGAGAAATATAAATGCAAAAAAGAATATAGTGTGTCTTAGATACTTGTACCATGGTCCAACAGAGATTCTCTGATTAGCATTTGCAGACTGTACTAAGCATATCTAATATAAAGGCAATACACACTGCACAGCTCTCAACAAATATTATCAAGATGGAAATGCCTACTGACAAATTCACAAGCTGTAAATGTACAGTCATGAAATTCAATAGCCTCACAGCTGCGCACTTGTAACTTGTGAATGCAGAAAAATGTATGAATTGGCAGTAGGCTTTCTGGCAGATGATATCATTTTACAGATGACACTGTAGAGTCTGCCGGTTTGACGCTGAACTCTCCTCTTGCTTTTTTTTTGTTGTTGTTGTCATTTCATAGCTCTTTCTCTGAGAACTACTAGGATCATGGTGGCTGTTCTCATAAGAGTCTGCTATTTACTTTTCTGACTCTGCAAAGCGTTGTAATTGCTCAGCTTGGTTCCCTTGGCTCTGCTTATGTATAGCTGATGTTGAACGGTGTTTTTCTGGAGAAAACTTTGCCTTTCTCTACAGTATTTCTGATGTGCGAAGCGCACTAGTCCATAGATGTGTCCTAGAGTTTTTTTTTCCTGTTCAGAATAGCTTGGATTTCACTGCAAGTGACCACCCTTCATAAATAGTTGAAATTATTGTGCCTTAATACTTGTAATCTGCATATTTGCAGACCACTTAGAGAAAAGGAAGCATTCCTTAGAAAAGAAAAAGGGTCTCTAGATGACCTGTGGTGATGTCCAGTCAGGGCAGTAAGTGCCAAGCTGGCCTGATTCCATCAATGTTGACATAGGAGGACTGTGAAAAAAGCTCAGAAATAAATTTTAGTTTATTCTTTATAATTCTTTCCCCTCTGAGTCCTATGCAATCATCACAGAAACATCTGATTGGGATGTATGTCCATATTCATGCAAGGCATGAAAGCAGGGTACCCCTAAAATGAAGTGATTCTTTATACCTTGGAAGTCACACCTATATGGCAAAGAAATTCCTCAACAGCTGGTAAGCTGACATCACAGTGGCCTGGGTTGTCTGATTGTTTTTAATGCAGTTCCTGAGACTATTTTTTCTGTTTGTGTTATGGTTCTCTTGCTGCCTCTATCCACTCTTTGAAAAGTCACATCTCTATGTAACTTCATGCCTTGGATTATCCCAAATACGAGTATTTCAGTAGGCCTTCATCAAATTTGCTTCGAAAAGCCAAATTTTAAGACATTTTACCAAAAGGTTCAACATGCGTGGTTCTGTCATTGAACACAGAGGCCCTCCTTTCTGTAAACTTGTGCACTAAAAAAAAAAATAAAGTTATTTCAATATAATATTTATTAGATTATTATAAACAACAGGAACTTGGAGGGGGAAAAAAAACAAACCCAAACAAACAAACAAACAACAAAAAAACCCAAACAAACAAGACAAACATATGTGTGTGTGTAAGCTCCAAATAAGGTGAGAGAAAACTCAGCTATGGTTGTTTTCTTGATGGTACAACAAAAAGTGTCTGTGATTTCAGACTGCACCACAGTTATTTGGGCTGGCCAGACTCTTTGCGTCTATTTTATTAGATGCTTGTTCATAGAGTCTGAAGTACAAAAGCCATTAGCCAAGGCAGCCTCTTTTTTCAACACAACCCTAAGAGCAGTTTCCCTGGTTTTCACCTATGCTGCTCTCCTCTGAACTAAGTAAAATGACAGTAACTCTCCAGTAACCTATACACAAATGATCAGAACTTTCTCTAGTGCCATACTGCCTGCACTATTTTGCTTTAGATGTTCATTAGATGTTCAGGCATTACTGTGCAAGTCTCCTACCTATAGAAATGTATATATTAAAAATGTACTTATTATGCCAGAAAAATTTATTCTGTTACTGGTATTTTAGCAAAAGCTGACTGTGATATTAGCTGGTCTCACTGCATGGATTTTTAATGTGAAAAATGTCTCATTCATTTAAAGCTCTTTTTAATCACTAGACTTTGTGGCCACGCTTCTTAAAGTATTTACAACCCAGTAGTTTCCACTGTTTTGGAAAAATAGCTAGAATTTTTCCTTGAAAAATTCAGACTCCTCGTATGAAGAATAAAATATTACTTACTGTGTTCTTTGAAGGGCACCATCCACAAAATATTTTCACAAGAAGTCTTCACATTATTGCTGATGGTAAGAAATAGAGAGGAAGGAAAATTATCTGGACTCCCCACATAAAATTCTCTTTTGATGTCTTTGATTTTTGAGGGAGAAAGCAAATTGCTGTGCAATACATTAGCAGAAATCATATCACCAAACTCACATTGGGAACCATGATTAGGGGTGATTTCCTGCCCGCTGTTCACATAGCTGCAAGAGAGAAAGTGAATTTCCTCCATGGAGCCTGTCTCAGCCTCTGTGCAGTGAGAGGCGCATGAGGAAAAAACAAGGACCTGTTTCCCCCTCTGCCATGCTGCCTGCACCAGAAGGAAGAACAGGCCAGAAACTACCTATAAAATTGAAAAAGCTAATAATTACCCTAAATTATTCTCAATTTTTCTTATTAATTGAATGGATAACAATCCCACTTCACAGCACCTTCTTCAGCCTTCTTTTGGATTTTGATGTTCTTGACTAGGATGGGAAAAATTTCGTTGAAACTGGGTTGAAAAAATACATGATAAGTATTTGCTTAATAAGAATTTATGGAGCGAACCAGAGAATAACTCATTCCCAGCCTATTTCTTAACACAGCAAATACACAGAAGCATTTCTTATTTCCCTCCCTTTTTATCTTTTTCGAGAACTGTTGCACAATCTGCTGTTTTGTAGGATTTCAGCAAGAAGTATTCATCACTTTTAAGGCTTGTTTTTTATTCACTCTAAAAGCTTTAACTTTCCCTTCAAACTTTGTACGTCATCCTCATCAAATCCTACACAGAAATGTGCATTAAGTGTTTTGTTTACTCATAACTTGGCAGAGCCACAACAAAGAACAGAATGTAAAGAATGAGCTCCCTTAGCAAAAGTCATTCATATTGAAACAAAAGCCTTTACCTTCCTGAAACAGATTTTCTAAGAGGGCCTCATATATTTCTGAATTGCCGAGCATTACAGTGAGCTCCCAAATAACTAATAAACGTTTGAAAGTAAATCTAAAAACACAAGGAATGAGAAAGTTCTCCTGGATCTGATTTTTCATTAAAAAAGCATTAAGAGAATATGGGCTTTTCAACACTGCAATCTGAACAAGCAACCACTTTTCATATAACATGCAGAAACCTGATGAACTCAGACTACTTCCAACATCCCCTTGGCTGCAGCAGCTAGATATATTTGTTTCCACCTGCTTTTACCATTTATCATTACTGAGGTATGCCTCAGAAAGCCAATTTATCTCTAAACTGAAAGTTTGGCTGAAACAAAACAATTCATTTTTATTATTTGATCATGTCCTTCACAGTGTCTAATGTTCCTTTAATTCCCAGCTCCCCACCTCTGCACCTGAAGAGAATATAGCTGCTGTTTGCTGTTTTGCTGGTTTGGGTTTTTAAACCAAAAGGCCCTTTTCTAAAACACCTGAAGAAAAACTGCTCATGGTTGATACTATGCACGTGCTCCTTCCCCACCATTTGCTTTAGGAGTTGCAAACTTCAGGGGTCATCAGAGAAAAGACCATCCAAATGTGGCTGCAGATAGAAAAAGGCTTCTGAAACACATTAAAATCTCATTAAAAAAATGTTAAAAACCTCTCCCCCAAAAACCCTCTTGAAGGATGGCTGCCTCCATCTACTGTGACAGTGTTGGAAATGAGGCTGCAAGATGCATCTTCTACTATTCCCCCAGAACTTCAGAGGGATTGGAGAGAGTGGGTGTGGGGAGGGAAGGTATCTCAACTACAAGAAAGGATGATTATCAAGTCTAAAGGGAGCACGTCATAAAATAAAGAAATATAAGACTATTTTTAAAGCAATTATTTTGTTTTTGAGATTAAAACGTGCTGCAGTATTCCCCTCTGCTTGGCATTCCAGAGGAGGTGTTGCATTTAGCTAGCAAAATTAACTCACTTGAATAAAAGAAAATTGAAGCACTGGAAGCAAAACAGAAAAGCATGAGATGAGATTTTTGTTTGCTACGTTCGAAATAGTTAAGAAATCATGTTTTCAAAACTTGATTAACTCCAAGGCCCACTTCTACAGTAACAAACACAATGATTCACTAAAAGCATTCATGTGCATAAAATCCCCCTCGTACAACTGCAGGAGTAGGACATAAATGGGGGATTTCAGATGAATCTCTTAACCATAATATCTGCATAATTTATCTGTAGATATTTTGAAAGTTTAGAAAACTCTCCAATAAGCTAGAAAGATTTAGGAACTTTTGAAAAATATGACCTGTTACGTAAACCTGTATTTTAAGAAATGAACTAGAGACAGGAGGAAGGATCACAGGGGTTGGACACATAACCAGCTGTCCCAATTTGGCTGAGCTGTTTTAGCTGTCAGCGTGTGAATTCTGAATGTGTGATGATTATAAAGTACAGAGAGATAGCTCAGCTCCCTCATTTGAATTATTTTGCCTTTGCCTCAGAGTAACAGCACATACATGGGCTGCTACCCCAAAGCTAATGCTGGTGACTTCTACATCTGAAACCCAGATGTCTAAGCTACTTGCAAAGCTTAGACCTCAGAATATTTATTTATTACGATCTAAAGTGATAAAATCATGCTTATCCCAGGCTCAAATTTTCCTGACACCTTCACTGATTACACAATATAATGAAATCCCAGAAGCACTGAAATAATTGTTCCAGCAGGAACTCAGCCAGTGAAACACCTATGGAAGCTTCTTATGATTCAGTCATCACTATGGGAAGCAATCTCACAGTCCTCTCCAAAAATCCCCTCAAACAGATGTCTTTCAGCATATCAAGACATTATCAAATTCAGACTTGGACTGAGCATGTTCCAAAATCCAAAAGCCCTCTGAGGGAGTGTTTTGCGAGACACACCATACGAAAGAGAGTGGGATCCAGGGTGGGCACCCTCAGCAAGATGGAAGGCACAGGGAAAAGCAGCTATTTTGCCTGTCCAAGGACACGTATGACTGTATGGCACTTTAAACCTAACACCATAACTCCTATCTGGAGATGAAATACCAGGCAAGATACAGCTGAGAAAGAGCTGCAGAGTGACTTCAGTATGACCTCCAAACTCGGATTATGGATGATCCATCTTGCTACTCTCATTTGGTAGTCTCAGTTGGTCATAGATTCATAGAATCAGAGTGGTTTGGTTTGGAAGGGACCCTAAAGACCATCCAGTTCCAACCCCCCTGCTATGAGCAGGGACACCTTCCACTAGACCAGGTTGCTTAAAGCCCCATCCAACCTGGGCTTGAACCCTTCCAGGGATGGGGCTGCCACAGCTTCTCCAGACAACCTGTGCCAATGTATCACCACCCTCACGGTAAAGACTTCCTTTCTTATATGTAATTTAAATCTACCTTGTCTTAGTTTAAAGCCATTCCCTCTTGTCCTGTCCCTACAGGCCCTTGTAAAAAGCCCCTCTACAGCTTTCTTGTCATCCCCTTTAAGCTCTGGAAGCTGCTCTAAGGTCTCCCCAGGGCCTTCTCTTCTCCAGGCTGAACAGTTCAAGAGGCCCATGCTGAGAGTATCCAGGACAGATGACCCAGTCCTGGCACACATGTCTGTAGATGTGAATGACAAATGGTAACAGCAGTCACTGATCAAGCAACCCTCATCCCTGGCAGGTCTGAGTCAGCATACATGGGGGCCACCAGCAGCAATATCCTTGCAAGGGCAAATGCACCATGCTCCTGCTGAATGGGTGCCCGTATCTATTACTAGGCAATCCTAAGATAGGTTCTCAGCTTTCCCAAGAAAATATTTTCAACTGGGATTGATTTGTACTGTTTTAAAACTAACATTAGCAAATGTGGTTGCACAGTGCACAGATCTGTCAAATTTGTTCTCAGCTGCAATCCTGAAACATATCATTATCGTGTACTGTGTGAGCAAAGCTGGGCTTGGCTTTCATGTGACTGAGCTCTAAATCAGTTTATGGATAATGTTCCTTTTCAATGTATTCCATCTTTTACTCCATCTTATCTTAATGAGTACTAAGCCTCTTAAAAACAGGTTACTGCCAGAGAGACTAAGTATGGAGAACTAAAGTGTACAAGAAAACCACAGTCCCTGCTCAGCTCAGGTAGTTCTGTCCTCCTTGAACACAACTTTTTTAAAGTGAAGTTTGAAGAGTTTTCAGCTCTACTGGAAAAAAAATAATTCTCACCACATTCATATTAAAACTAATTTGTAATTACAAGTTAGCATTATTTTGTCTAAATGCATGTGCAAAATGATAGTCTGAAAATGTACCTTTCTTCTGGAAAACTCCATGGCTCCTGCACTTGCAACCTCAGCATTTTGATTTTGGATACCTTTTAAAAAATGTGCATGATTAGAACCTTTTAAAAATGAAAATGTTACTTTATAAAAAGTAGATAACATCTAAACCTTACATTGGTGGTTTTCTGCCTTTTGGTTAGTTTGCATGTCCCACAGAAGGATTTAACACCAGATCAAGACTGGCACAGGGTGATTGACTTAATCCCGGCTATAACCCAGAACAGCTTCTCTCACCAGCCACTTCTGCTAGAAGGACATAAATCTCGTGAAACATCATCCTGTTTAGCTTGAAAGTCCTCCAGCTGCCTACCAGAATGCATCTGAGCACATCCAGAGGTGCTGCAGGTATTCCTGTGTGAGGCAGGGAGAGGGTTCTGATACCTGCTAGGGTCCAACATGGCCCACACCACCATTAACATATTGCAATGGGAGCTGCTGCTCTCTAGTCAGAATTGAAGCCACCTCCATTTTAAAATTCAGTCAGAGCTGCAGCACACACTGCATGAAATAATTATATCACTTAATCCTCTCACATTCCTGAATAAAACTCCTATTTGGTAAGCCAAGGAGCAGGCTATGTACCAGACAGTTTATTGGATTTATGCCATTCCAACAACAACTTATAAAACTTAGGAGCAGAAAGGCATTAGACAAAAAGGTGTGTAATTCTGGACTTCATGAGGATACCAAAACAGGTGCTGCTCCCACTCTGTGGGATTAGGAAAATAAAAAAAAGAAAAAGAAAAAGAAAAGGATACGAGAATTTTCTTTTTAAATCCCTACTTTACTTTCTTCGGCTTCTCAGCTGGCCTATAATTCATGCTGGGAATTGCAAGAAGAAGTGCGGATGGACAAACTGTCCCACACATGCTGTCTCCTCAGGAAATTTACTGTCATGTGGAATTAAATACTTACTTTTTTTTTTTTTAAATACACCTAATTTCAAGTTCGTGATCCAGCATCTCTGATTCATAGTAATAAAAGTTACACAACAGCAGAATTGTGTAGGACAAAGGTTAATTTGAGGCTAAAATACCCTTCATAATAAAACACAACTGGAAACAAGCTGGCTTCAGAGACAGCAAATACCTGCAGTGCTATTGGTCTTCAATTTCTGATTTCAGGGTTTAGATATTCAGTGCCTTTAGACACGAGTAAGAGGAGGCAGGGAGAGAAAGCAAAGAGGTACTCAAACCCTGCAGTTTCTGGCCTGTGAGTCTCTAGAGATGTTCCAGGCTAATTTTTCCATGTTACATAACAGCTTTATGACACCTTACCCTCTTCATTTAACTGTTACAGCCTTTAGACAACATAAAAAAACCAAAGATCAGAACACATGTCCATGCGCCAGCCTCAGGTATTTAGAAACCAGAGCTAGCTCCTAAACTAGGAGACAGTTTGAAAACAATACTTTTCAACTGCTATTTTTTCGATGTTCAGATTCTCTTTCCAAGTATTGCAGCCTGGAAGCAACCCTTCTCACTCCAGCTCAGACAGAGAGCCTGACACACTTGCAGGGCTGCGGCTTTGGGAAGAATATCATATATGACAAGACTCTGAACAACATCATGAGATCTGGCATCCACAAGATAATGCTTGGCAACAGAGGGCAGGAAAGGATAGAAAAGTGACAGGAGAGTGAAGAAATTACAATTCTGTAACCATGAAGCATTATTTCTGAGGTCAAAACTAAAGCTGTTGCCGGAGTTTCTGATTAAATTCTGCTTTGTTCAAAACTGCTGATGTGCCGAAATCAAAATTACTTGAGAAACACATCAATCTGATAGGACTTGTTCCTGTTGGGTCATTTGCCTACTTGTTTTACTAGAAACCTTGGCTCCTAGACAGCTGCTCAGATGGACTATTGGGAAAGCCAGATTCCCAGGCTCCCCAGAATCTCAGTATTAAAAGAAATTAATTATTGATACAAGTCTGTTATGCATGTTTGCCTTATCAAATTATCTGTAGCTGTGCCTGTAGCATGGGAGTTGCACATCTGATATGCTTTAATGATGCAAAAAATCTCATTCAAGTGGCAGGGAACCCAAGCCAAGTATTGCTCCTTCTCTGTGCTCCCTCTTGCTGAAAATATTAAAATAGGAAGAGAAATAACAAATGCAATGCTCCCTTCCAAATGTTATATAGAAGTTTTAAACAGTTAAAGCTTCCCTGTTACTATTAGGCAAATCATTTGAGTCAAGCACTCTGCTGCTATGAATAGTTGCTTTGTAGTATAATGCATTTGCACGGTGAAATCATAATATCCTGGGTATTTGGGCTGTATTAAGCTATAAAAACGAAGGCAAACTCCTTCCAGCTATTACATGTTTAGGATTGGTATTTGATCTAATAAGTTCTGCAGCTTTCTTCTGCTCGGAGCGATGCGCAGTGGAAACGACCAGCAGCTGCTGTGCAGGGGTGAGCGCTCTGCATTTTGTACTGAAGCCATTAGGTGGTGCTTGAAACAGGAGATTGCGAGGAAAAGCAAGATCTTGTGTGCTGCCCAGGCAGCCTGCTTGATAAATATTTTACTCTAGCAATTAAGAGAGAGGGGGATGGAGAGGAGTGGGGAGTGGGGGAGAGCTTGTTCTAGGATGCAGTTTAAAAATCTGATTTCTAGGCCTTGGCAGAGCTGGGTAATTAAATAAATAAATAGTCAACTCTTCCTCCTGCCTCAAGCATCTCTGCTGACACACACACTCTCCTTTAAATAAGCTTCTGATACTTCAGTGCTCAGCCAAGCTTCTGCTCATCATGCAGAAGATCTCTATCTCTCTCCTAGTTTGATAACTGGATTTCCAGTAAGTTTTGAGTCAGAGATTAAAATACTATTTAATGTACCAGCTCCAACAGGGGTTTCCAGGAAGAAGTATCCAAGTGCAGAGTGGCACAAATACTTTTCACGTAAGGAAGATCTCACTAGCAGTTAGGAAGTCCTGCTTCTTCATGGAAAAGCAATATCTTACTCCCTTTACCCTTCTTCAGCACACAAACACTTGCAGGTAGTCCCAATTCATAAAATGCTCTTTTCAGATATATTTAGAATTTTTCACAGCTTCCCTTAACATTGCATTCATGGAAACTGCCCTGTGATAAGCACTAAGAAGATGCCATTAATTAAATAATTTCATCTTACTAGAGACAGATTGCAACCCACCTGTCTAAACTTGGGCTTCCATTTTGTTGCTATTCCTTTTTTCTCCCCTAACCAACCCTTTAATCATTGGCATTCCCATCAGATTGCAATGACCTGCTAATATTTCATGTCACTTTAACTCCATTTTACCATGTTCAGAAAAAAAAGATCAGAAAAAAAAAAAAAATCCTCCAACACTTCTGTAGAAAATGTTGGAAGACCCAAAACAGGTTTGGTTCCACTGCAGGCCGTACCTTTCATGGCAAGAGATAAGGACTCACAGAAAGCACAAGGCACAATGACTCTCTCTTTGTGTCCTTCCAGCCACTGCCCAAGCAATCAGCTATATCCAGACCACCATGCTTAGCAGCCACAAATAGATTTGACACTCAAATTTTATCTAGCCTTTTAGACAAATCCTGATTTCTACTGCCACTTTGTCATACTGAGATCAACTATACCTTGTGAGGATAAGCATTCTTTTATTTCATTTTAACCAGGTACCTTAAAATTTCAATTCATGCATTATTAAATTATTACGAAATAATGAATAATAATTCCTTATTCATGTTCTTTGTGCCACTCTTGATTTTACAGCACTATATTTTAACAAATGTCATAGCAAAAGTCGAAGTGGCTGAAGGTAAAAATAAAAATAATCCTCCAGTAGCTGTTTATGAAGCTATTTGGAAACCTACAATTTGCTTACACACTTCAGGGAATGATTAAAAAAAAATAAACAGAGAAATCTAAAGTTGAATATTATACTTAACAAAGGAAGAACTGCTTGTCTTGCTTTTATGAGGACTCTGAGTTAATAAAACCCTGGAAGTGGACTAAGCAGCTTTCTCACCTCGTCTTAAATACCGGGAAGTGGGAGGTAGTTGTTCAAAAGATATAAAGGCAGGCAACTGATACATTTTAAAACCTCTCTCATTCCTTTTAGGCTTTAGATTTCACATAAATATTTCTTGAAGTACATGCATTATGTACCAAAACTAACATTTGAGAAGCTTCCAAAACTTGGCTTTTAATTAAACCCATGAAAGTATAATGCTTGCGCTGGATAAGTATCAAAAATAGAGACAAAACTGAGAAAATATGCAGGCATTTTTCTTGGTTTTTGTCAGGCACTGCAAAGACAATTAAGTTTCTTTTCTTCACTATACATATAATACTCAGAAGTGAAAGCTTAATTAACTTGTCAGAAACTATGGCATCTCTTTTCTTGAGCTGCTGAACCCACCTTCCCAAAAGACTTGAAGGGAAAATAAAAAACCTAAATGCTCCAGCTGAAATACCTGATCATGCATGACATTCCTGTCCTGCAAGAGTTTGTCTGTCATTACCAGAGGCTTTTTTATCCATCTGGGTGAGCACACTTTTTCCATTTGTCTGGGAACATCTCAGCACAGAATTGCAATTGCTCTGAGACGGCGCACGGTGTACAATGTGCTGAAGGAGTAAGACACAGTGGCGCTAATTATGTTGTACAGCACACGTTTATCAGGCAAAACCTGAAAGTTTCATCAAAATATCCGTGACCACGTGGCTCTTCATGCCAGTTAAAGGCCCTGAGCTCCACTGTGAGGGGCAGATACAGAAGTTGGCAAAGCAAAACTTTTTTTTACCCCTAAAAATTACAATATCCCCGCTTTGCTGGGGAGACCCAGCAGTTTTTGATGCATGAAGAAGCAGAGCCCAAAAAATGAGGAGGCCTATTTATGTTACAGCGGCCAATGCAACAGTCCCAGGACAGCACTATTCTCTGACGGCTGGTCTCTGGTTTTTGCAGATATTTTGCATTTCTTCTCGCTGAGTACAGTGGCAGCTGTGGCCAATAAGTCCCTGTCAGCAAGCATTGCCTGGAATTGTGCTCACAGCAGCTGGAGGAGCTGTCACAGACCTGGAGCAACTCCTGACCCTGCTTCCAAGAACCAGGAGAGTTTTAGCGAGAACTGGGGGCCCAGGGAGCCTGCAGACCATGCAATGCCTCATGGCTAATGCCTTCCCCTGACCAACAGATCCACTCTAATAAAAGAGAGAAGGACCGTACTTTAACAAAGGTTACGTTAACAAGCCTAACGTTAACATTTAAATTTGGCAAACATAATAAGTAGCTTTCACATTTTTGCTGGGTTTTTTTTAATACAATCTTTCAACCTGAGCTCACTTGAGTCTGAAAAATATTGTAATTTATCCTCCTGTAATCTCTTCTCCAAGATAGGCATGTTTAAACAAAGTGCAAAGGTCCAGGTGTTTTACTGCATTAGGAATGACCCAACATCTCTTTAACAATGCAACACAGAACAGAGCACAGCCGTTTTTTGCTTTCTCATTTTAAAAATGCATTAAATCTTTTCTCTGTGGGGCCAGGTGACAGTATGAGGGAGTAGAATTTGGTGTTTTTTTCAAGGCAGAAAATATTGCTGAGGCATTCAAGGCATAATTTTTTACCTCCCATACAAATTACTATCTTTACTTCTCTACTAACTTTGCTACTCTTTTTCCAGCACTATGTCCGATTTTAGTGAGCTCTGGGATTTGGCGCATTGTCACTGTCTGCCCAACAGACCTGAAGCCTAGGCAAGTAATTCCAAGCCCATGCAATACTACCTTATGCATGATATTGAGAAACCCTCTTCTCATCTGATAAGATATTAAAGACAAACACACACACTTTCTTAACCACTCAATAAAAATTCATGCTTCAGGTCTTTCTTTTTTCTTAAAAATAGAGGTAAATTAGGGTTTCACATTTTCTCTCTGACAGTGTGTTCCAGAGACACACACAGACCCAACCTGTGAGTTTGAAAGGCAATCTTCATTAAGATAATTCTCTTGATACATAAAGGAGCTTTCCTGTAATGCATCATTATATTACCACTCCACTTTGGGCTCTCCTGGTGACAAAAGACATGATAGGCTATCAGAGAATACACATTATAAGCTCCTGTCTCTGTAATTTCATCTCTACAATGAATTATAGTTGTTTGGTTAGATGTGTAGCAGCTCACAGACCTGGCTTTGGAGATAACCCAAATAAGGTCTCTACATACTAGCCAGGACAGTAGTTAAAGCAGCTGATGAGCACAAACAACATCTGTATTTATCAGCTTAAACAGAAAATAGTCAATAGGATGAATTTACCACTGGAAGAATCTGTGGCAATAAAGCATACAGGGCACCCTCTAGCAACCAGAGCTGCATGTGAGCTGATTTAAAGACAGGAGGTATGCTTGAACCTAGGAAGGTAGAAGGTTGTCCAAGAAAAGGGCAGCTCCTTCCACACCTATGCACAGGCTTCAGGTGTAAAAACTGCACCCGCACCCCTACTATGTGCACAGCAGGCCACACCCTTCCAAACTATCATTTTATCTGTTGTCTGCAAAATCCAAACACAAAAATGAGCCAGTTTCCCAGATGAGCACAAACACTAAGCCCTGGATGTTAGTAGGGAATTTTCCCCTCACTCGTACACACTAGCACAGGGCAACAATCCTTCTCCCTATAACAGATTTAGATTAGTAATGCCAGCAGTATTAAAAGAGGCCTTTTGAGCAGGGAAACATGTGCTGGCAGTCTGGGAAGGGTGTTAACAACATGTGTTTTGCAGGTATTAATGCTCATGAGGCACAGTGGTTTGTAAAGGCATAATACATCCTGCCATTTCCCTGGGGCCACCACTCACCTTCCCACCTCTCTGTCCCTTCTCTCTCTTCAGAGGCACAACTGAATTCTTCATTGTTTTGCTACAGGTATAGGCAAAGCCATAAAATACACCAGTTGGGACACGATTAATGATCTAAAAGATGGGAAAACCACATCTGGCAAACAAGTGAGAGAGCCCAGGGAGAACTTTATTCAAAACTGAATTCACCAAGGGGAGAAATATGTTCTGAATCATGTCTGAGCTTTCCAATCGGGTTTTGGGCTCTCACCCTCCCTTCCAGGCTGCTCTTGTTTTCTGATAAAATAAACGAATCTCTCTCTCTACCAAGCTGCTGCATAAATCCTTGTTACATTGAGACTGGCTTTCATCCCCCACAGACAAATGCCAATAGCAGCGAGGTTGCTGTGGTCGCCACTGAGGCTTTTCCAAACAAGCCTAAAGGTGTTTGTTCTTCAAAGCTAAAACCTCCAGTGAGGCCCTGCTGTAGCACTGGAAACACGTTTCCTAATATTTAGCACACCCAATGTTGAAACTTAACCAAAGTAAACTTGGAAGTGGAAAGGGGAAATATTAAAGATTCAATACTGAAATGAACTGTCATTAATTTACTGCTTCATATTTTATGAAGATGTAGATTATTCTGTCTGTTGACACTGCAATTATGCCCCTGGTAGCTATATATATCATGAAACTTTCCTGTTTCTATCAAGACCTTTCAGCATTTGCCCTAACCTTGAAGGTTAGAAGGACATACTTGGCCTACAAAAGCCTGTACATTCAGAAAAGAAGGTAGAATCAAATGGCTGAATATTGAAGTAGTCTGAGAGACTTGTATGACCAAGAACTCCTTTTCACCCGCACTTTTCAATCTCCAAACACTATAAATTTAGGGCTACTGCACTTCTGATCTGCCATCCTGCTAACAATAAAAACATACACAGATCTTAAACAGCAGCTTGTTTGGGTCCATAAGTGCAAAGTCTATAAAAAGTATTGTTGATGGAAATAATCGATGTCTTTGTACATAGATTCAGAGAGGAATGGATTTTTGTTGATTTTCACAATTCAGAGGACAAACAGGAAGTTATTTATAAGAATGACTGGGACAAAAAAAAAATTGGCAATTAATCTCTCAAGCTCTGGGCTGTTACTTTTTAATCTCATATTTGATTATATGTAGTCATCACCTATAAGTAGTGGCAGGACCTGGCCCCTTAGTTCTAACTCAAGTGCCCCTCTCCCATCAATAACTAAACTGAGAGAATATACAGCAAACAGGATAGATCCTCACAGTTATTCACATTTGCTATCACTAGCAGAGTGCCTACCATGTGGCTGTATAAAAAACAGTCTCCCTCATAGTATCTCACTGAGGAAGTTTACATTGCTATCACACATCAAACTTGCCTATCGGAATATTAAAAATATATAGTTCACACTATACTGGGAAAAAAAAATCCACAACAAACCTTTAAACTTCATAAGTATTTTAAAGAATGTGTTTTTAATAAACAAATAAATCATAATTTCAAATTAAATTATCCATTTTAATTAATCTTAACTAAGGTTATTTATTGACATGAATAGCACGCTGGTCTCATGAATGTGGTCAAGGGTCACACAAAATGCTGTAACACGATTTACAATTCTTGCTGTTAGTATTGACATCAGCAGAAAAGCCTAATAAGCATTAAAAGTCTAGAAATGTCTTTTGTCTTTTTTCTACCATTCTTTCACAGATATGTCCCTGAGATTCTCCCCTACAGTTCAAGCTGTTACACTTTGGTTTTCTGTGGTTAGCTAGAACAGCAGAAATCTTGCAAAATACACCGGCAAGAATCTAAAAATCTTGGTAACTCATAATGAACGTAAAAGTTTGACCAGTACCCTTCACTTACTGATTCATTAAAAATAACAGTAAAGAATGGACTTTAATAGTTTTGGGCAGCAAAAATAGTTTATATATGTCTTTGATTAAATTGTTAGAAGTGATGACTGCACCTAAGTACTCTTAAATACTGGTGATAAGATGCTTGACATAGCTTCTCACAGAACTGGTTACAAAACGTACCAGTCAGATATGCACTGAGTTAGTAATGCCAGTGGAGATTAATGATAAACAATCAATCCCCGGAGTTAAGGGTGTAAAAGGACTCTCTCCATCATTCCTTTCCTTGGTAACAAGCAAGTCTTCAGTGTTCAGCAGTTCCACACTTCTTACAGCTGTTATATGCTCTTAAAACCCTTATTTGCTTGTGTATCTATACATATATAGACAGGGTTTGTCTCTTACAATCAGTTTGCACAGTAGCTGTACAATGTTACTCAATAGCATTAAGGTCCATCAGTATTTACATCCATCTTTTAAGCTGTTTTTCTATCTTATAAATAAAGATATTTGAATAAGTAATGCAAGAGAACAAAATCCACCTTTTTCATAAAATAATTACCCATTTTGCCTCAGTGGCCATATGTTGATCAAGTGCTCTGGTTTTCCAGGTTTTGGGTTTTTTGTGGTTGTTTTTTTTTTTTTTAGCCAGAGAAGGCTACTTCTCTGTGACAAGGCTTGATTCTTTTTTCTATCTCCAAGTTATTAGCATGCATCTGTAGAGTGGTCCTGATGAGCTGCGCAGGAGGGAAGGAAGATAAGCTTGCAGAAAATTCTAATAGTAAATACCTGTGTAAGAGGTACTTTTTCTCTAAAATAAAAGCCTTTTGACTGAGTTGGTAGAAATAAGAACTCCAAACACTATATACTATATAGATAAATATGAGTATTGTTCACATTTGTCTAAAAACCATGTTGCAAAATGAATTTAAAATACAATTTGTGTGCAGCAGTTTATGTTTGTTATTTCTAAAAGTTCTCAATGAAACTGTCCGTTCCAAGAGGAGGCTGAAGAAATCTGCTTCAGACTTGCAAAAATGACTGAACCAACAGTTTTTAATTAAATCTTAAGTGACTGTAACTGTGTTTTGCTCAGTAGTCAGCACCTCATTCCATGTAGATACAGTTGGTTATAGGTAATAAGATTACTTCTGGGTTACCGCCTGTAGCCTCTAAAATACTGCCAAGAGTGAAAACGCAACATGTTCTAGGGTTAAGGAAGCCTAACACGGTGCCAACATCATACTGTGACATTGCCTGCAGAGTGTGAAAGGATTATATCCTGTCTTAACATACCATTTCACCCATGCCAGAAAATGGAAGAGTCTAATCACTGAGTAAGTATGCAAGTCACTAAATATAAATCTAAACCAGTTTTTACTGCTATAATATCAAGTTTCCCTTAAGAGCAGCTCTCCTCTGAGCAGTGGCTCTGAAAAGTTTGTGCCATAGGTTCTCATATTTATGGCATCTTGGTAATTTCCAGATGAAATCAGATCACACTATAAGTAAAGAAGTAGGGGGTCGGTAGGTTTTTTTAATACGTGCAGTACAAACTTACTCCAGTTCTGGATCCTTTCCAAGTCACGCATTACTAAACAACAAAGATTTGGCAGCCAGATTTTACAGCTAATATTTTCTTCTGGCTGCCTGAGTCAGAATTGAATTCTAACTCTGCTCTCCTTCACAGATACTGGGTCTGCAATGGGAAAAGTAGGTCATGAGAGAGAAAACCCAGCAAAACCAGGGCAAAACTGTGGCTCTTTTGTAGTAAACGGCAAAGCGCTAACTTTACTGCAGCAAGGGGTTCCCTGGTAATATGCAAGGACAACTCAACACAAAAGCAGCTCAAGTGAGTTATTATGGCCTTTTACAAATATTTTAGCATAGTATACTTACAAATTTAAAAAAAAAAAAAGTCCTTAAATTTGGCAGCATAAGTCATGTGGAGCTGCTTTTTCCCACTTCTCAAAGGGATGACTCGTAGCTCCAGAGAGAACTCATGACAAACCATGCCTAATCATGCCACAGCCCACAATGACTCTAGCAGATCCTGCTATCTGTCCCAAGGAGCCAGGCAGTCACGTACCCCCAGGCTAAGGAGATAAGGCAGGATCATTTAGGAACGTCTCATGAATATGTAGGGTATGGGATCATGGGTTCATCATACTGAAGGACAGAGAAATGCAGTGCATCACATGGGAAGCCCTAACATCAGGGAAAATCCACAGGAACTGACTCGGGGTGGTAGTCGTACCTCACTCAGAGTGACTTAGCAGAGGAAAATGACAGCTCTTTGAGGACTGCTGGGGTTTACTGATCTTGCATCTTTAAAAATATAAAAGAAAGAAAAGGAAAGAGAGAAAAAGGAGATGAAAAAGGAAAAGGGAAAAGGAAAAGAAAAAAAAAGAAAGAAAAGGGAAAAAAAAAGGAAGGAGTATGTACATATGCCTTTTTATACTGGTGAAAATATCTGGCTAGTGTGCATCATTCTCTGCATCTTGATTTACTTAAAGTGTAAATGTGGTGACCTTTAAAAACTTGAACAAAATGTGCTAGAGAAGTTTTATTGTTATATTATAAAATGATAAAAAATGTGATTGGAAAGAAGAAAGAAGACACCTTTTTTCCTAAGTAACTATTAACACTCATCCTTTAATTCTAGTTATAATTCTTGAAGTCTTCTAACTTCCTCCCCATCTAACCAATGTTACACTTTCTTCTGTTCTGTTCTTGTTTTTTTTCTCAAGAATTCAACAGGACAATGTTCCTTAAAAAAGTGCAAATATGTACTCAGTTACATTGTAGCTGCTTCTGAAAACATTGTTTCATTTTTATCTGGCCTCTGATGAGGAAAACAATTTTAAACAATGCCAAGAAATATATATTATAACAAAAAAAAAACACCAAACAAATCATAATTACAAACTAAAGATTTAAGACCTCCAACATTGCATCAGACATTTTTGGATTTTGGATCTTTTGGTACTAACCCAAAAGGCTACTATTTTCTTCCTTCAGAAGAAGTTTTCTGATGTCTTAGATGATCTATACGCAGGTCCACCGGAAAAGGATAGTCTGCTCCCCTCCTCAGACCCCAGCTGTGTGTCTCCACTGCGCCCCTTCAGCAGTGCTAACATTAAGCCAGTGCCCTCCACAAGTCAGGTAAATTCACTAAAGTGGTAGGAAACTAACACACCAAAAAAAAAGGAATTATTTTCTACCAGTTCCTGTCCTCAAGCAGAATCAACTCACCAGTGGAAAAACCAAAAAAAAAGATAGTTTTCACACCAACTGGGGAAGACATAGTGGGGACAGGTCTTTGGTGGCCCCTCCAGGGCAGAGGAGGGCAGAAAAGGGAAGCTGCCACCTGGTTGGTGTTACCCAGTGTAGCTGTGGGAGCTGCCTCCTATACTCTGGTCACCCCTTCCAGGTGAATGTTGAAATTACAGGGAAGACCCACAATGACCACGGTCCTGATCCTCTATGTGGGATGATAGCCATATATTGCTTTCAACAGGGCAGGCGGACGCTTCGACACAACAGAACAATAATTTAAGGGTGATTCCACATTACACATTCTTAGCAATAAGCATTTTATCCTTGCATTGAAGGAAATTTGCTTGATATTTGGCCATTTATGACTTGTTTACTTTTTTAACACAACATAAGAATAGTTGTTGGACCAGCTTTTGCCACACAAACGAAACTTCGTCTCTGAAACCATCTCTGAAACTGTTTCTGTCTTCAGAGACAGAGGCGGCTATTCTTTGATCCTATTGAAAGCAGTGACTCAGGCAGTGAAATTCAGATAAGACAAACATCAACAATAAATTCAGTATTAATTACATTATCAATAGTAACAATGATAATTTGCAGTAACATTTATCAATTTCATGGTCTTTTTACATCTAAAGTTTTACAGATCTTTATAGTAACTCTTAAAGACTATGAAGAACAGCCAGACTCTCGCGGTTCTGTGGGAGCTCACAAACACACAGGATGCCACAAAATTTAAAATCTAATTTCAGATATGAGTTTTAAGTGAGTTTGGAACAAGTAAGAAACAGGAGAAACAACACAGCTTGCAACTCAATGCTCACACAAGTTAAGCCAGTAGGAGCAATAAGAACTACACACTACTTAAGCCATTTCCCTTTATGTCCACTATTAACTTCTACAGGTGGTGCTTGTACTTTGGTTTTCTTTCCAGGGTAAGGTGATGGAGGAAAGAGTATGGAAATGTGGCAGTAGTTAGGGATCCAGGAAATGGCAGGTGTTTGATCAGGGACAGCTTTGAGGTGGAAAAGGCAGACGTACTGAGTGGGGGAATGAGGGAAAGAAGTCATTCCTATGAGCAGGTGGTCCCCGGGGCCTGTCAAGTGACTGGATGGATGTGGATGTGATTGACAGTTTCTGTGCTGGCTGTCAGGGGGGCTTGCTTCAGCTTAAGGACGTTGCCAGGGACATATGGCAGTAAAGGAATAGCCAAATTTTAGGAGCACGTTGACAATGTAGTCTATAAAAATACCTTCGTTAGAGTTCCTGGTGCCTGCAGGAGCTGTAGGAGGGGAGTGAAGAGGGCAGAATATCTCCACCCCGGTGCCCTGATTACAGCTGAGCTCCCAAGAAAGGAAAAACAAGCTGTCCATTCCCATAGTCATGGCAGTGACTGCCCTGATCTCAGGGCAGTGCACAAATGCACCTACACTGCACCTACGCCCCATCGCCACTGCAGTTCAGCTCTGTGAAAGAGCCTCATCCCATGATTAAAAGCCAACCAGAGATATGTCTGTTGCTAGTTGGAAGACAGACACAGTAGTGGGTTTCCTGCTCTCAGGAGTCTCGAGAAACCAGCCTCATGGCTGGAAATTTCCATTTCAAATGGCAGGTGAGTCTGGGAGGATTGCAGAACATCTAAAGGGGCAGACCACCTGAGTGAGGCACAGCACCTGCATGGGACACAGCACCTGCATGGGACAGAGTCCTACACTCCCTCCAACCTGCACAAACAAGTGGGAAGGTAAAACACAACCCCAGCCCTGAACTGGGGCTCTGCCACAGCTGCAAGCTGGCCTGGGGAAAGCAAAAGAGTCCTGGCCTGCAGCCAACCTCAAAGCAGTCTTGCAAACAGCACAGCATTCATGCATGCTGCACTAATCTGTCTACCCCACACACACTGAAACTCCCATGGAAGCAGAGACCCACAGAGTTTCCTATTTCTTTTAATTAATAGAATTTGCCTAGAGGCATTTTGGAAGTATTCAACCAACCATTGTTGCTCGTGTTCCCACACTTTCCCTTCCTCTGCTGATTCTCCGCTGTTGCAAAACTCAGAGGCAATGACATAAAACAATGCGAGTTCAAAAAACTTTAGGAATGTCATCATTTGTCCCAGAAGTTGGCTCAGGCATCCCTCAGACTATGCACAGACAGCACCTCAAAGCCTGCAAATGTCTACATAGAGGCCAGCACTGAACTGGCTGCTGACAGATTATTAGCTGCTGTTATTTCAATATATATTCTGCATACATTTTGAATGCTTCATCAATCACGCAGAAGATAACATCTAAATGAACAAGAAACAGGTTTAATGATAAACACTATCAGAAGATATTATCTTCCAGATGTTAAGTAAATGTCTCAACATTTGGAAAAAGCAAATGAAGAAAAAGCTGAGATGTACATTTTCAAATGAAAAGAAGTACTTAATTTAGCTTGATTAGAGTGCTCTAAATGGATGACTTGCATATGACCATGATGATCCATGTGAATACAGAGATTATCTTTCAGGGATGGATTATATATTATTACAGTCCATTAGGTTCATCTTCTAAGTCTCACCATTTTAATGGCACATTTAACATCAAGCAAACATAGGGGGAAAATATCCTTTTTCTCACTCTTTTGTCAGCATTTTGGATCCCCAGCCTAAATTCATCCAAGACCAGTCTCAGAAAATTTGTATTTAAGTTAAACAAGACTCACAGCTCATTTCGCTAGTGCAAAGAAAGCTATCCCATGACCCTACCAATAAAATCTCTTAACACATGTACTGGGATATTTTACCACCAGAGTACAGAAGCTGATTGAGGAACAGTGGCTCAGCCTGGTTGATTTATTATAATCCTACTGTTGAAGAACTGAAGGGTCTTTCCATCCATAAATACTGGTTAAAATATTCGCTACAAATAAATGGAGAGAAGAGCCTCTGTAGGGCCAAGTACCACAGCAAAGAATGCCTGTCTTCCAAAGCTGCTGGCAGACAATAGGGGAGCAAACAACCAAGTTTCTCCCCACAGGATGTTGTAAAAATATTTCCTCTGGTTTCACTCCATGAGAAAGTCAGTTGAAGTCCACAAGTCTCCCTTGGTTTCTTGCCATAGCCATGTGAAAATACAATTGTTGCCTGATTTCAACATATAATATGACACAGACTTGATAAATACCGGGCTCAAGTTCATAGGCTTTAGAAAGCCATTTCACTACATATTTAAATGGCTTGATCCTGTTCCAACTGAAGTCAATGGACGTTCTCTCATTTACCACAGGACAAGGTCCCAGAGCCTTGAAGGAATCCAGCCTTGCTATTATAAAACACTGTCTCTCATGGACAGAAATGTTACAGGCTCATGAAAAAGCCCGCCTGAGTGACAAAATCAGTTACTCAGTGCAAAACCATTTTACTGCACAATGCAAACCATCTAATTCCATTTTGATTTGGTTTGGTTTTGTCTGGTTTCTCTCTTCATAGATTAATTATTCCCACCATTTTCACTATCCTGCTTCTTAATGTCCTGCAGCTGGATCTGCTGGAAAGGATTGTCAAGACCTTGCATGCAAACCTAAGGCAACAAAAGCAACTTCTGAAGACAGGCTTAGGTACCAAGCAGAGCAGCGTGGCCTCAGTAGTTTATATTTGGTTGGAATTGAAGGGACAATTTTAAAGATTAGAAAAACAAAACAAAACAGATGCAATCTTGAACTGAAACTAGATTGAGCTCATTAATTTTTTTATTCTGCAATATAAACCCATTGCTTAAGAAAAAAATTAATTTTAGACTAATATTTCTTGCAGAATTCCTCATGAAGGTTCCTCTTAATGGGATGAAAAAAAAACTGAAAAACTTTTCTTGGGCCTGAATTTTATGTCACCTATGTCAAGTTAGTACAAATTCATCAAAGATAATTGTGCTATGTTTTCATGCAACCTCTAAATTTGGTACTAATGCTAACACGTGGCTCAAATAACAACTTTACTACACAGCACAGAAAAGTTCATCAGAGAGCCAAGGCCAAGTAACTCCTGAGTACAGCACCTTGACTTATGGGTATGGTGCTTTCTAAATATGACAATATAAAAAATATGAAGATGGCTTCCTAGAGTACTGAATACCTGAGTCATACATTACAAATGCAATCCTTCAAGTGCAATCAAAGCAACAGCAGCCCTTGCAAGAAGGAGGGGCAAATGTTTATATAACTAGGGGTGTAGGATGTGGATCTCCTAAAAAAAAACATACATGTTCCAGACTCTCATCTTACTTCTACTTTATCTTGTAAGTCAAACTGCAGAAATGAAGAACTGCTATCCAGTGAGTAATAGAGGCATAATCTGGTCCACAAAGAGAAAAAGTACAGCATGTAGATATTGAAAGGTCAACATATTGCCACTTGGAAGTTGCTCAGCATCTATCCCAATTTCTGATCCTTCTTTAAACAGAAGTCCAACAAAACCCAAGTTTCCAATAACAAATGTCATCCTTTGGGAGAAATCTCTTCCTACTGCCACTGTACAATCCATAAATTTGACAGGAAATCAATCACTACCACTGCAAGAGCATTTTAAAGAAAATCCCTGTTGAATTCTCTAAGGGAATACAAAAAAAAAACCAAAAACAAAAACCGCAATCTGAATTTATTTTAAATGTGCCCCTTCAAATTGCTACTTTCCAAAATCAGAAACATCTTTGCTAATTAATCAAATATTTCTCACACATAAAGTACTCCACCTGCCCCATCACAGTAAGGACACTTAGCATTATGGGGACAAAATTTGCTTTCCATCATGCCCTGAAACTCCCACTGTACAAGTCTGTCCAAACATCTCAGCATAAGAGATATCCTACAGACACCACAGCTTTACAGATACTACCGTACTGTGATTTGCTCTTCCTTGGTGAGCTGAAGTTTGACTTCTTGACACTTCAGACAAGAAGTAGTTGCAGTGATTTCAGCAGGACTACCTAACAAGCAAAACCTGTCCTCAAGAAGAGCCAAGGGCTTTTTTAAAATCCTTCAGATTCTCAGATATCTAAAAGATGATACAAGGACACAACTTGTGGCCACATCACTTAGCAAGATAGCAAGAATCAGCATTTTAAAAACAATAACCCACTCATCAGATCCTCTACATGTGATGAAGATGTTGGTAACCTTTAAAGTCAGAGGGAGCTCAACGTCCCCTTCAAAATGGAGTGCCGCTGATCTTGTAGTGAGAGGACTTTCTCTGCTTTTTATTCTCTATTGTGCTGCCATGCAACAAAACCAGAGGAGCCACAAGACCGAAAGAAGAAAGGTTATGAAGAAAACTGATTCCGCAACATCATGTCTTTAACAGCAAGTCCTGGAATCTGACACTGCTGCCAAGACTTGACGCATCTAATATCAAATATTTAACACTAAAAAGTTCTTAGACTTAAACATTGAAGTCCCGTCTGCAGGAGTTGTGTGTTGTGCCCACACATGGTACAGATTAAGCCACAGTCACATTCTTTTAATTTTTTTTTGTTTAATCTCTGCTGCAATACATATTGCATTAATTCCCACACAGTGGTAAAATTCCAACAAAAGCTTTAGAGGATGGACACACCCCATTTGGCCTACAGCCTACTGCTCTGACCAGTCATACTGAGGATGGGCAATGCGATGGTGTTCTCCATGAAGATAAGAACAAGCTGGGTTACCTGCTTCTTGGCCAAATCTCTCTAAAAGCCTCGCTATAGGGTATAGAGGAGGAAGCACCATAACCATCCCTTACATCACTAACATTTGAAAAAAGGAGAGTTAAGGCAATCGAATTCTGTGGGGAACAAGGCCTGCCAGCATGTGGGAGGATGTGCTCTAAGGATCTATGTGCCGTTCCTCTTCCTTTCTGGCTTCCAGTGAGAGCCAGACATCTCACAGCCAGGCTGAGGCAGCTGGGCAAACAGGGGAGCTAAAAAACAGTGAAATTTCTGAGTAAAAGGGGGATGGCCAGTACATTTTCATTACTTCCACAGTTGAGCTGATGATATTTTGGTAGTGCAGTTTTGGATTTAGGCAATGAAGTCTGCCCCACTGCTAAATCCTTTTTTGGATTTGGCCTTAAAACCTTATGTTCAGCAGCATTTGTTTTATCTTCAAGACTTAGAACACAAGGAGAATTTGGCTTGACTATTTTCTTTCTTCATTCACACTAGGAATCCTGTGAATTCATGTGGATGGATATATGATAATTCGCCTTTAAATTCATCACCATTATAGGACACTGAAGCTGCACAGCCACAGCATAAGCGATTAACAGTTAAGGATGTAAAATGTTCTCCAGATTTCCTGGGTTTCACTGTAATATTTAACTAGACTTTTGGTAGCAGAATGCAAGCTCTTTTAAAAATAGTTTAGACAAGCCATTTTGTAGGAAATGTTAAAGCATATTAGCTAGTGAATAAAGCTAACATATAGAAAATTGTATTTTCTAAGCTATGTAGTTACTGAGGTCATGGCTGTGAGACCTGTAACTTGGTCTCAAATGACAAGCAAATTAAATGTAATGGACCATCAAATTCTATATAGTAAGGATGTTTCTGTTCTGTTTTATACTTTTTAATTCATTACATAAGTGTAACAGAGCAGAAGTTAATGGTATAAGCTTCTTTATTTAAGTGCTCATTAAAGAGTAAGAAAAATTCAGACTAAAAATACATTTCTAAAGAATAACTTGAGAGTAAATATTTACTGGCAGAGCTTTATCTGATGGCTGCTGAAATAACAAACATAAAATTAGGATCACCTTGATTATTAAAATACTTTTTTAAAAAGCTTTGGAGTAAAATAAGTAATTACAAATGTGTAAGTATTTGCATCTAGTCACTGTATATAAAACCATACAATTTTCTACAGCATGGAGTTGCAACTGGAGCATGCATCCAGTTGTGACTGTTACTCTGCAGGAATCTTTATATATTACAAGAACAGGGAGAATATACATTTTTAGTGAATTTACATGATTTTTGTTCTTAGAAAAACTGTCATGGATTTTCACCAAAGCATAGCATGACAAAATAAATATCATATGTTCAGCACTTTCATAAAACACTGTAATTTGGTGTCCTCAAGACAGATAAAGACTACAGTAAAAGGTAATTAAGAGATGAGTGGACAAATACTGTAAGAGATGGGTAAAGATAAAACAAGTTGCTGAAGTGCAATGGAAAGTCTCTTCAGTGAAGTGATGTCATGCAAGAAGAGAGTACCAGATGGCAAACTGGCAGAGTGCGCTCCTCTGCCAAAAGGAGTGTGTCAGTAGAAGGAGAAAAGTAGAGTTAGACGAATGGAAGGAGATAAGAAGTGATTGGATTTGGAACCACTAAAGCTGTCAGAAGATGAGGAGGAGTTTGGCTGAACTTTGTGAAAATGAGAAGCATCCTGCAAAGCAGGGCAATGAGTTTATGCTCCTTCAGTAAAATTTAGCACTGTGTGTGCTCTGAAGGTAGTCTGAATGTGCTTAGCTACCAGAAGAGCTCTCCCTATGCTATAAGGGCATAAGAGAGTAAGTCCCACTTTATAATGCAGTTAAATAACTCGTGTGCTTTGAATGAACATGGCTATAATTGCAGCTCAATGCAGGTACCGTCACCCAACTTTCCTGTGCCAGGAAAGCCACAATGGAAAGAAACGTTCCCATGAACGTAGAGGGAGAAGGTGATGTAAAAAAAAAATGTCAGTGAGGTTAGGGCAACACAAGGATAGACAATTCTGTGAAAAGTGATCTGTACATTTCAATTATGAACTGAGATCCTCACACCAATGAATGAAATGTAACTAATTATAAACATAAGTTAGATATCTCATTGCCCTTATTGTTGATCTAAATACATAGGCTAAGTCTAGTATAGAGAACAGAGGAGAGTGCTTTTAGCGTTCTGCATCAATTTAACTCAAGAAATGTAATGCCACCCTTGCCAGTTAATAACAGAGTCACATTAGAGTCATTCTTCAATGTGCATTGTCTTCCCTACTACTCAGTATCAACAGCCTACGAAATATGTGGGCACTCGACCACCCAGTTTATCTCACGTAATATATCTTTCCAATATTATATAGCTTGGGCATTTAATAGGCACAATAATAGATATAATAGACATTAATAGATACTCATATACTATGTACACATGAAGCTTATGACCCGAGACAAAAAAAAAAAACCAAACACCTTGATGAGGTTTACTCGAAGAAAGTACAAATTAAGGATATCAAATATTAAAAAATAATTAAATGGTTCTATGGTCCTAAATTCCTAACTGCTTAAAGAAAATACAGATGCAACCTTTAGAAAACTATCTCATGTTTATACTTAGAACCACAGAATCAAAGCATCATTTAGGTCAGAAAAGATCTTAAAGATTAAATCCAACTGCACTGACAAGTCTATCACTAAACTATGACCACCAAATTTTTTTTTTTTCTTCTAAACAGTGATCGTTCTAAACAAAAGGTAGTTCTAATAATTTTTTAAAATAAACAGAAAATTCCCCTTTGAGATGTCATGAGATGAGTGAATGATCTCGTAACACTAATTTAATGAAAAAGTCTGTTTGAAAAGGGAGTAAAAACAATGGTGAAAGTGTAATATATAAGATTTAAAACATATTTTAGTAGATGTTAATAGAAGTTATGTTTGAAATATAATAAAATCTCCTGCCTGCTACATGTTGCTAGATATTCCTGAAATTGTTAAAATTGCCACCCTTACCAAAAAATTCCAACATACTTATCTCTTCTTACACTGTTTATTTTGGCTTGGTTTACATTCTGTGTTCTCTCATGTCAGTCTTTAGCTTGACCTTCTGGCCTTTGCAAACGGCCTTTATTTTTACAGCAGCCCTTTACTGGAGTAACACATGACTCAAGAACCTCTCCATAGCTCTTTCTGCAACCTTCCCTTGCTTGCACATGGCTTAAAGAAAAGCTGCATGTCTGACTATTCTGCATACTTTAAGAAGGCCCTTTTCAATGAGAATAAAGAGAAATGGTATTGAGAAGAATGAAATGAAACATTGCTCAACAAAAGCTTACTCCAGAGCCCAGACAGCGAGGAAAGTCTCCTTTCTGCTACTAGAAATGCAAGAAAAAATCTACTAATGACTTTTAGCTACAGTTAAGAGTCAGATTTTGGCATACAACAAATATTTCAAACCTGGTCTTCCTACAATTTTATTTACATAATCATGCACTGAAACTGATAATTACGACTGGTTTAGAGCAGCTGGATCAAATCCTTACTTGAAACCATCCCAGTTTTCATGTTTAAAGAAATAATCAACTCTAGTATATAAATCATGAAGAAAATCACCTTACATTTAGTTAGTATAGAACTATTATATACATGCATGTCATATTACCTACTGATTCAAAATTCAACAGTCTTTGGTTCACTGAATATATGTTATTAATGTTTTAATGTTCAAAATTTCATTTCACCTGGAAAACAACACTCTGAAGCAACAAGGAATAACAGTTCAACTCTTGGAGATATACACCAGTATATGCATTGCTGTGGCTCCTGTTACTCTGCAGTCATTAATATTGCCAAATTTGAATGTGCTTAGAGCATTTTCTAAAAGGTGAAAAACATACCTTCTCTTCCTTAGAAAACCCTCAAGTCTTTTTCTTAGCTCTATTTTACACCATACAAGTTCATACATAGTCTGTATCTAGATCTAGAAAGAAAAAACTTTATTCAGCGTTGTTGTAGATGACAGAATAAAGATTTCTTTAATTCATGGTCCTTTCTGGCAACCTATGCCACTGTAAAATTAGCTCCAAATTTGTTCTACTATGTTTATGGGCTCCAGTTCAAAAATCTATGAAGTGTGGAGTATTTTACAAGCTCCTACAGCAAAACAGAAAAGCAGGTGGTTGGACACAGTATGAGAAGAAAAAAAAATTCAACCATTTATCTAGAACAATTTGCAACCCACCAGGAGATCTCAGATACCAAAGAAGCAACAACTTCAGGCTATCCATCTAGCAGCACAGCTATAGATGGATTTGATTTCCGCAAGAAATCTGCAAAACAATTATGCTGCCAACTAGAAACAAGTGTGCACTGCACACACACTCCACTGCATCCGTTACTCCCAGGTCTGTAACTACATGGATTTATGAATCACATAACTGTAGTTTTCTTGCCAGGTTTTCATCAAGCTCTCTGCTTTTGCCATTGTTACTCAAGTTTATCAGTAACTCTGCAATAGTTAAGTAACTAATTAACTGCTTTTCATGCCTGAGCAGCAGGACAGCATCACCAAGGCTGACTTGGTTTATATTGTGAAACTTTTAGCCATGGTCTGAGATGAGCATTACTGCTCATTAGAACCTGCTACCTACATAAGCAACAGGAGAGACAGCATTCAGGAGAGTAACTTGCTCCCTGTCTTCTTCCAGTAATTTCCTGGTAAAATCCACAGAAGCTTGTCCAAAGCTCAGAGCTGTTAGGATCACTGAACTGCTGGTTTGCTCCTTTGTGGGGCACTGTAAAGGCAGAGATCTCTAGGAATGACAAAGTTGTAGGGCAAGACGGGACTTAACTTGCCTCTTACAGTTCTTTGGCAACCAGATGCTGACAGTCTTCCCATCACATGCTAAAGTTTTGTGGATTTAGGACTTTCTATTTCAAACAACACAGCTGCCTGAAGTTTATTCAGATGCTTTTCTCTAATAGTACATTTCCCCCCATGAAACAAAGCATTTTGCCTGCTTCAAATAGCACTTTAAAAAGCTAAATCTAGGCCATCCCCCAGTACAGGTTCACACATCACTATTATTCTTCTGCATGCTGTGCAGGTGTTTTCATAAGGATATTAGTCAACAAGATGGGATCTCAAAGCAGCTGTTTGAAACCCATGACACCATTCTCCAGAAATCACTAGGTACAGATGCAGGTGCAGATGCAAGTCCGTCAGGCACAACTGAAAAGTCCTTCAAGGCTTATAAAACATGTAGTACATCTGTTCCTAACATGGCTTTGTGGCTTTGTCCCTGCATTTGTGTACAACCACACAACAACGAGGCACAGATTTATTTTATTTCTCTAGGCACAGATCTTTCTTTTGGTTGGTTTGGAATTTTTTTTTTTCTTCCTTTTTAAGTAGTTCTGAACTCAAAATCAGTTTACACTGATTTATTTTTTGGTCTTTAAGCAACTCGGCTTGACAGTTCGGCATTTCCTCAGAGTAACTTATAACTGCTTAAGGGCAGATTGTTCTCAGACTACTTAAAATTCATCCTACAAATTACATGAAGCAGGGGTCTACTCCATACTTTGCCTCAGTGTAAAGGACCACATGGAAGTTGTGCTATCTGGCTTCTGTATTTTCTTCTAATAATGGAACATTGTAGGTGAAGTTAGGGCAGAAGAGTTACATATTTCTAGCCCCTTGGAAAGATTGGCTTTCCCTGGTTTGCTCTACTTTTCTGTCTTATGCTCCTACTATCATAAACTGTCACCTATCATAAACTGTCACCTCCCTGCTATACGGTTTTGTTGGGGTTTTTTTGTTGTTGTTGTTTTAATGAAAACAGCATGTTTCTGGGAAAATAATGAAATTAGGAAGTCAAAGCACCACGTTTGGACCTCACCACGTACAAGATCCTTCATCTTTGATGTGTTGTTCACCTCTCTATTACTCACTGTATGCATTTATAATAATACAGGTAATGATGCTCATATTGCTTTGTAAACACAGACAAGAAACAGTACATGAAGATAAAAGTTACTTCTACTAATTTCTGCCCTAAGAGGAGAACAATACTTCTCTGTCACTTGAAATTCCCTCCCCAAGCCAGCTCTCAGCAGGAGGGAAAGCAAATTTCTTGTGTTATGGGAAACATGTCCTGAAGGATTATAAAGAGTTCAGTGAACACCAACTTCAACAGGTTCATTAATAATTAGTTAATGTCCTTAACATACTAAATGAACACGTAGGTCATTGATACAGCCTCAAGTGAATTGGCATAAGCAAATAACATCCATTTCAGCACAATGAAATTTAGGGTGCACTTCTAGGAACAAAGAATGCTGTCCATATTTATAGGATGGGGATTCCCAGGAAACAGTGACTCTGAAAACAGTCTGCCAGATACTGTGGGCGTAACGCTGAATAGGAGCTCCTAGTTCAGTGCTCTCTCTTAAAAGACCATCCCTCTGTTTCTGAATGCATAAGAAGAGAACATCCTTTGTAAATCAGGATTCTTTCCCACCATTAGGTCTGACCTGGCCATGTCTCCTGGAGAAACTGTACAGTGAAACAATTAGCAGAATAAATGTGCAAAGAGCATAACTTGTGTGTGGAGTTTTTTTAAACCACGTTCTACAGGCGATTCTTATCGTGGTTTTAAAAAATGCTTTCTTAATATAAAAAAACAAACAACCAAACAACCAAACTTATAAAATGAGATTAGCATACAAAAATCAGGGAAAGGAAGTAATGGGATACCATATATGTACAATTACAAAGACTTCTATTACTACTTTTTTATGTATCTTGAAGAATAACAGAGATTGAAATCAATAATCTGGTTAAAATGAAGAAGGCCTTGCACTGTCAAGTAACTTTTCATACTCCCTGAGATTAGCTGTACTACTCCCCATTCAGAACTTTGCTATATGCTTGAGAAAATTTCTTCACTTCAATAAACCCAGCTCATTTTTTACTCAGGATTCCCACTTAACTCTCGCCTTTTTCTACTACATATCAGAGTATAAAAAAAGCATCAAGATCATACTTTCTGATTACTAATGTTTAGAAATAAGAGTTTAGAAATATGCTTTGAGATGATGAACTAGCTTTTTCTGCATTGGGAAACAGACCAAGACCTCAGTCATTAAAGTATAAGAAGACAAGAATTAAATATGTTCCTATGTACAGATCTATCTATCATAGAATCATAGAATCAGCTAGGTTGGAAGAGACCTTTAGGATCATCAAGTCCAACCATTACCCCAGGACTGCCAAGACCACCATTATTTATATCACTGAGGACCTCATCTACACAGGTTTTGAGCACTTCCAGGAACAGTGATTTCACCACTTCCCTGGGAAGCCTGTTGCAATACCTGATCACCCTCTCTGTGAAGAAATTTTTCCTCTTGTCCTATCACTTGTTACTTGGGAGAAGAGTCTCCACCTCACAACGACTTCCTTTCAGGTAGTTGTAGAGAGGAACAAGGTCCTCCCTGAGACTTCTCTTCTCCAGACTAAACAAACCCCATTCCCTCAGCCGTTCTCCACAAGACTTATTCTCCAGAACCTTCACCAGCTTTGTTGCCCTTTTCTGGACACACTCCTGCACCTCAGTGTCTTTTTTGTAGTGAGGGCTGAGAACTGAACACAGTATTTGAGGAGCAGCCTCACAAGTGCTGTGTAAAGGGGGATGATCAAACCTATCTACATACATATGCACACAGACATACAATGTATTTCAGACTCTTATGCTAGTGCTAACAAGTTTTGTAGCCAAGCCACATTCCATTTAAAAGATTTAGTTTTATAGACCCCCATTCAGTGTCCCCTCTTAGGAATTTAGTTTTCAATTAATCTAAGTAGTGTGAAACTCCTCGGCTTTCTTTCAAAAGGGAGAAAACTTTCTTCAAAGACTACTGCCAGCTATTTCTACATTACTTATGTGAAATGGCACATTTGGGACTTTTGTCATGGTGCTCTGAAACACAATATGCTGTTCTTTAAGGTCTTGGTGGAGAAAGCAGGGATTGAGAGCCAAGATAATGTACTCAGAGAATTTGGCAGTATATGAAGATATAGGGAAAATGAAGCAGGTGTAGGGGATACAGGATAATACTGGACACAGGGTCTTGTCATTTAAACTCGATACCATTTTCAATCAAAATTTGCCATCAGCTTTAAAGTGCCAGGATGTGAGCAGACTACTTATTTTGCGTATAGCATGCCAGTGAAAAAGAAAAAGAAAAGTGCAATATCCAGCAAACATTCCTTACAAAGCTCATATATTACTTCAGTTATTAATTATGTTTGGTCCTTAAACAGAAAAAGTACTTGGATCATTTCCTTATTCCTGGTAATACTGTATTCTTATTGTCATTGTACTCTTATGTATTTATATTTTATTTCAAGAGTAAAAAAATTGTAGGAATAACAGACGTCACTTCAAAGGTTTGCAAACGTTGTTAACTTGGACTCACATGAGAGCACATCATTTTTCCAGTCCCTTATTAAACATACTTTAAAAAGAAATAATACAGAATTCCCTTAAGAAAACACATTGTTCAACATTCAGAAAATAAAACATCTTTCTAGCATTAAAAAGCCAACATCTTTACTTGATGAAACTCCACTTGTGCTCGCCATTCCTTATAACAAACTGATGCAGTAAACCACATTGGATGGAGAGCATAAATATTGCACAGGCTTTCGTTCATTTTCAACTTCTTGAGCTTTTATTTTCCATTAGGTCTAAAGGAAAACTCTCTTTTCTTGTTTGAGGAATTGCACAGGTAGTGTCTCCTCCCCCTCCCTGGGAATGCTGCCCACTCTTAGAAAGTTCTCGAATTAAATATTTGTCACAGCTGTTCTACAGACACAGTATGTCTGCTGTCTACCCTGGAGTGAAAACAAATCGCAGCCAGTTTGCTGGTCACACGTTCCAACTGGGATTTTGCCATCTGTCATTGTGTTTGCAGAGCTATTTAGCTTTCCAGTTCATACCAAACAAATTCCACCTCCAGTACCAGGAGGACTTCAAAAGGTGGCTGGAGAGATCATGTAGATGGGGAAACGTGCCTAAGAGTCGGGGGACCTGCATCTGTTCACAGCTTTAAATATTGTTTGGCATAATTGCATTAAAGGCTCCTAGAGTGGGGTCAGATCAATGTTACCAGATACAACAGTGCAATAAAAGTAAAAACACCCTTGCCTAATAGTTTCCTGGGCTATTAGCAGACTACTCTCCGTTTAGGTATGTTAAACTGCATTACACAAATCACAGCATTATACACAGTGTAAAACTCTAATAAAAATATACTGATCTTAAAAACCATTAGCTAAAGATATTTTTAGTTAATTATGCCTGAAAATGGAGAATCTCAAAACATTTTGCAGACATCCTAATTCTCTAAGGGTTTTAGTGTGAGAGAGATTAAAATGTGGGGGTTTTTCTTCTTTCCTAGGGCTCTCTCAACAGTACTTCATTTTCTAGATAATGCCTGTGGACCTGGGTGAGAAGAATTTAGCTTTTTTTGATACAAAACAAACAGCAGCTGATTTTATGCCTATTTAATCTCACCAGCCCTCAGTGAAGAGGGAACTTCAGCCCTTGGCTGCTCCTCCTCCTCCCCCAAAAGCAAAGCCTGTGTGAAGCTGCCAACCCTCATTCTTTTGGAATGAGACACTCTCATTTATTGTCTCAATTTCAATCTGCCTAAGGCTGAAAATAAAGACAGTCACCATTGATTTCAGGCGGATATTTAGAAACACATTCAGATTCTTTTAAAGTCAATTAGATGATCACAAATTGGCAACTCCATAAATTTCCTGCCGGGGATTAGGTTGTTGCATCAAAACCTCCTACTCCCTTCACCCAAACTTTCACAGTTTTTGACAAAACAGTATATCAAAAGGGGTGGCAGTGAGTGGCAAATGGAATGAGGAAAGCTCCCTGTCCATACAGCAAACTCAAAATCCCACCAGGTATAGGAATGACCCAAAAAATGTAAAATACTCCTAATTATATTTTGGACCTGCTTCTCCTGCAATGAGCTTGGCCTTGAAACTGGTCAGGAAGCAAAAAGCAGAACAAAATAATAAATTTGGATACATCAGAGACACAACTTCTGACCATTTAAATACTTTGATGTGTACACAAGTGGCATGCAGATGCCTGACTTTTTCAGTTGCCAGCTAGATTGAAGCAGATGGGTTTAAAGAAGGATTTCAAAACTGCTGCACATAAGGACAGAGATCCCCAGAGGTGCCAATAATACTATTTTCCCTCCATAAGATGATGTGCTTCAGCCACAACTACTGCTCTCAAGGCTGTTTGATCAATAACTCTACATCTGAGAAATATTTAAAATCTAGGATGCAAAGTAGCTTCTGCTCAGGCAACCAGCACATATTTAAAATGCACCACAAATGATGCACTGGTACAACAGGACTGAAGAAGAGACCTCCTTTGTAAGATGAAGCAGACTTTGAGATAGCATCACCTCGGCAACCACATAGTCAAAAAAAAAAACAAAAAGCAAAGTATGAGCATTTTGAGAAACAGCACAAAACCACCACACTGTATTTTTTCCATCTATTCAGAAGACTGTGAAGGTTTACAGGCATAGATACCCAGCTTTATACACAAACGGTAAAGCATGTTTTTCTGTATATAATAGAATCATAGAATAGTTAGGGTTGGAAAGGACCTTAAGATCATCTAGTTCCAACCCCCCCCTGCCATGGGCAGGGACACCTCACACTAAACCGTATCACCCAAGGCCTCATCCAACCTGGTCTTGAACCCTGCCAGGGACAGAGCATTCTTTTCAGAGGAAAGGCTAGCAAATTGTTATAAAACACCCTCGGTAACTGGAGCTATTGGTGCACTTGTACTGCACGTGAAGAAATAACAGTTTAAACAAACAGTCATACTTACTTTCTCTTGACAACATATGATTTAAATTGTAACAATGCTTTAAAATCTTCCATTGAGTGAAAGTTTGAGAAGACCCTAGAAACATTATGTTTATCCTCTCTCCCCCCTCCCAAGCAGAAGGCAGTTTGCAAGGCAGCAAACAGCCCCTCACCAAAACTGAGGAAGAAGCTGTGGGGAAAGATGTTACAGGCAGAGCAGGTTTTATAGCCAGCTGACATCTCACTGCTCTCTAGGACCCTCACTAACATTAGGCACACCAAAGTGATCCAGCCCTGTTCACTTTCTGGAGTACCAGCTGGGCATGTAAATCTGGACACAAATAATAAAAACTCAGGTGGGAACTTCATACATATCACATGCAAAATCAAGGAAATAAGAGATATTTCATACGCTATTATTCAAGCACCACAAGTATTTTTCTTTGCTATTTTAATAATGTTTACTATAGTAATTAGTAATGCCTAAATGGCCAGCCACAAATCGACTCATTTGATTATACTGAGGCATAAATAGTCCCTGCTTATTTTCTAAGCAGATGCTGCTCATGGTTTTCCTGTTCATATTTGATAATTTCTTATAACTGAGAAAAGAATTGAGAAAACATTCTGTGACAGCTTTTCATGCTCTGGATTAACTGAAAAACATAATCTGATACTCAAGTTGTGCTGTCAAGGAGTGATGTGACAAATAACTTGCATCTAAGTGTTTTATTTCCTGCATATTCCTGTTTGAGTGAGCAAACTCTGCCTATTTCCTGTTTGAGTGAGCAAACATTTTTAAGTGGACATAATCACGTACAGACGCAATCCACTGTTGTGCAAAGGCTATAAGGAATAAATTGTATTCTACCGGTTTGTGTCACTGACGATTCTCACCCAAGGACGTAATTAAAATGCGGTACGCCTAAACAAATGCAAGTTTATTTTCCACCATCCTTGCATCTTGAAAGTCTTAGTACACACAGAAAGTGGTCAACAGAGTGCCTGGAGCTCACCATTAGAGCACCAGGTAAATTATGCATCAGATATATATAGTCTGTATCTTTTTGGTATCTGTTCAAACAGAACTATACTGATGACAGTTAGCAGAGAAGGCCTGATTTCAACAGATGACAAACCCATTCCAAAAGGGGTGATAGTGTGATTAAAATAGTTTTTAAAAAAAATAAAAAAAGCTAGGAAAAAAAAAAGCCAAACCCAGAAATTAGCTTAAGATTCATGTTACATCTTACTCTGGGCTTTCTCCTTCAGTGCATTAATCAAGCTAAAAGCAGTGCTAGATTTATTGTTCACATAAGCAGAGTCAAATATATTTCAATAGTTTCTGTTGAGAGCGAAAAATAAAATATTTTGCAGGGACTGAAGCTAAAACTTTAAAATACATGCAAAAGTTAGACTACCCCAATTAGATTCCTTTATCCCTAGCATATGGTATAGAGGTATATGCTATGTACTAATGTCTTTTCAGTGCTATTTTAAGATCATATGCTGCAATCATAGGCTGCAATCTGAGAGGAGTGGTGACAGATACACAGGCACAACTGGGTTACATTCATCATGTATGCCACTTGATAACTTCTAGAAGAAAGGAACTTCACAGAAAGGATGATAAACTTCCCTCTTCAGCCCTAGAGTCTGTATTCCTAACATTTTCTCGAAAACAAGAGGACCACAGAAACATTTAGCAGCCAGAGAACTTCACAGTGAAAAAGTATGACCAGTTCAGTGGCACTTCATAAACTGGAATGTGACAAAATGATCAGTGACAAATGATGATGAGATGTCTCTTTATGTTTTTACAGACTTTTTTCTGTATCCAGTTTATGTATTCAGGTTTATATAGTTAGTTTTTTTCATGCATTAATATATCTGCTTTAGTCTAAACTTAGTCTAAACTTTAATCGGCAGAGAGAACATACTGAACCCTCTTAGCAGCAGTGTTACTTCTGTTCGTCATTTGCACCAATTTGACAGTACAGTAATATAAGAATCATCAGTATGTCTATTGCATTTACACAAAAGTAAAAAGGTCATTTTAGGGAATCAACTTCAAAGCCTTGTAAAAACCTGCAAAGAAAGCCAAGTTCCTCCAAAGCCAACAGCAAAATTCCCAGTGATTTCAGCAGGGACAGGGTTTCATAGAAATTTTAGCAGACGAGCTAAGAGTCTGAGCTAGATATTCGGTTGGCTAATAACCTGCTAGACAGAGATAATTTTGTTATGGTAAACTTATTTTTGATGGCAGAAAGGAGAGGTCAGGTTCTCAGCAATAGCAAGAACTGCAAGTAGCAATGGCCTTGCTGGTCTTTCCTTCACGATAACACACAGCAGTGGCTTTCACCTCTTTCTATATTCTTCCTTTTCATGACTGCTTTGACAAAGACAGAACTTGCCCCTGCTCCCTTGTTACTTTTTCAATAGCGGAAGTCATACCCCATTGCAGGTCTCCATCTCTTTGGTTAGGAATACATTAGAAAGCAAAATAAACAGATCCTATTTCATGCATAAATGTTTGAGTTTAAATACATTTAGACCTCAGAGCACTGGAATGTCATCCAGCTTACAAGAGTTTACATGAGAGGAGAGGGAGAATATCTGCAGCTTGGGGATGATCAAGTAACAGAGGGAGTGGTGAAAGAGAGCCTCATTCTTTCAGGCCCCTCACTACTGACACACTATCAGCTACCTGACTGCAGTGATGCAGGGGGAATAAAATGCCAACCTTTCCCCATGGCTTCCCAAGGTCTGGAAGCGCTCCCTGTTTACGGAACAGGTTGTGTCTCTCCCAGAGCAGCAGCTGTGCTCAAACACATACCAATGGGATTTTATAGTCCATAGACAAGGTTATGGAGGGGAAAACAAGGAAGGATTGTAAACTACTTGCTCCTACGGGTTCAATATGAAATGAGAGCATCAGAAGGACTGTGTTTAAAAGACTAATAACATTCACAGATATATTTGCATATTATTTCTTATACAATAAGAATACATAAATCCCATTTGCTTCTATTAAATAATCTGATAATTTTTCTGCCTGGTACAAGCTGGAGAGCACACTCCCTGGGGAACAGCTACCACCAGCCAGGAAGCCTCTACACTGTGTGCATGAGCCTTTCTTATACTTGCAAGCAAATATAAAAAAAAGTCAAAATGTGATCGGATCCTGTAGACGTGAGTTCAGAGGAACAGAATTGCTCTTTTATTTTTAAATTCAAAACCCTACTTTAGACGTTATTAATGCCAGCTAGTCACTATCTGCACATTCGTTTTATAAAAACATCACAACTTTAATTGGAAAATAATCTTTTAAAAGGCAGGGTTATTACGACTGCTGAGTTATCTCTCTCATTTCAGCTCCTTAGAGGGTACTTTCTGGAACAATTTGCATGGCAGTCAAAGCATGCAAAAATTTATAAATACCAACACAGATGCCTACATGTCAGGAGAAATGCAGTTACAACATTTGAAAGCTAGGAAGAAATTAATGTTGATCCTGATTGGAACAGTCACTGTATTTGCAGGGTCTAGTAAATTAGAAAAAAAAACAACAGCAACATACGTTTTGTTTGTAGAAAATACTCCATGTCCCAAACTCCATTTCCTGGCCCAGCGTGCCAGTGTTACAGGAAGAGAAGAAAGGTTTATTTAAAACAGTTCCAGGATTTAAGGCAGAGCTGACATGACTAATTTTTCCATCCAAACATTGCAGGCTCCAACACAGGCATCAGCTCCAAATAAGACATCCTGGAAGTTAGGCCTATGCTGTTTAAGAGTAGGCAGCACTCTTGTGAGTACTGGTGTGATTGCACAAATAACCACATGCTGAAGAAAAGCAGATCCTCTCTCCAAGACTAAATGGTGTGGCTGCCTTGATTGTTTTAGACTTGAAATAAGACACATAGTACCCCAGGCTATGGAAGCTTCCTGGTATAGAAACAAAAGTCTGTCTGTGTATGCAGGCTGAAGGCAAGGGAAATTTTCTATACAGCAATTCAACCAAAAGACTTAAAATTCTTCATAGCTATTACTTAATTAATTTCCTAACAGAGCACTTAGTTGTGGGAAAAGAGATGAATTGATGAAGGGATGAAGTTATGGGATTAATTTACAGAGCCCAAGGCAAACTTCTGTTAATACTCCCTTATAAGGTACAGCAAAATCCAGCATCATGAAGAAACAAGCTTCTCTCCCAGAATAAGTGTTGCATTTCTGCTCAGCACTTTCCTTGGTTTAACAAGGTTTTATTTCAGAGTTTCTAAGCCATTTCATGTGAATTTAGAGAATCTTGACCCCCAGTTTTTTCCCAGACACATGAAGTGCTCCTCATTGGCAACACTCTGACATTTCTTCTCCTACCTGAGTCAGCAGGAGCTTCACTGTTGATCCTGCAGCCCCAAAGACCTCTCATACCGATGGCAGTGCTATTCTGCAAATAACACAACAATATATGCTGGGTAAAACTGGCCAGATCACAACTCCCACACACATCAAAAAACAAAGTGAAACAATACTTTGCCTTTTTTTCATTAATTCAGTAATCATTGTCTGCAAGAAGTGGAGGACAGCTGGGGTAGGGGAGTGTCAGGACACATTAGGACTGCTTAGACTTCAAGTCTTAAGGACTTTTCTTTCTTGAGTGGGTAGCAAAGGTGAAAACTTAGTTTTGCTTTTAATAACTTATTGTCCATTCAAGAGAAGTCCTTGGAGTTAAACAGAAAAAAAGACAGATGCCAAACACAGAAATTCAGGACAGTTTTTTTTCCTTTACACATTTCACCTTTACTGTCAACCTAGTCCCTCTACAATCCTAAACATGACTTTCATGGCACGTGCTAAGAGGAGATTCTGATTTATTGGATTAAAGAAAAAAAGCAGCAAAATCTCCCTGCTTTGAAGCATGTTTGGTGTATTTCAGAAAACCTGTAAGTTTATGTGTAAATACTTTGAAATCATTCTGAAGAACAGATTTAGATAACATCATTCTGCATGGCAGGCTGAGATACAGTATCTATTTCCTCTCTCATGTCTGTGAGAAATGTTAAGTTAAATTAAAAAACAGTTGATAAACAGATTAAATTAGATTTGCATTCTTAGCTACAGTGGGAGCTAAGACCTTTGAAACCTCACAAATGTAAACTGCCTCTATATTTTGCACTAGGTTTTGGGCACCTCTGTGGGGATGCGGACTAGCTGAGGGCAGGTGGGGACATCATATGTCATATCAAAGAATGTTTTGGGTTGGAAGGGACCTTAAAGCTCATCCAGTTCCAAACACTGTTCCATGGTCAGGGACACTAGACCAGACTGCTCAAAGCCCCATCCGACCTGGCTTTCAACACTGCCAGGGATGGGGCAGCCACAGCTTCTCTGGGCAACCTGTGCCAGGGCCTCATCACCTACACTGGGAAGAACTTCTTCCTAATATCTAATCTAAATTTCCCTTCTTTCAATCTAAAGACATTTTCCCTTGTCCTAGTGCTACCTACTCTGATAAAAAGTTTCTCTCCAGCTTTCTTGTCAGCCCTTTTATGTACTGGAAGCTGCTCTAAGGTCTCCCTGGAGCCTTCTCTTCTCCAGGCTGAACAGGCCCAGGTCTCTCAGCCTATCTCCACAGAACAGATGCTCCAGCCCTCAGAGCATCTTCATGTCCCTTGTCTGGACTCATGCTTCTTTTGATGCAGACCAGGATACAGTCGGCTTTCTTGACTGCAAGCGCACACTGCCAGCTCACATTGAGCTTCTCATCGACCAATATTCCAAGTCCTTCTCCTCAATGCTACTCTCAATCCACTCTCTGCCAAGCCTGTATTTGTGCTTGGATCTGCCCTGTCCCAGGTGCAGGACCTTGCACTTGGTCTTGTTGAACTTCATGAGGTTCCACAGACCCACCTCTCAGGCCTGCCCAGGTCCCTCTGGATGGCATCCCTTCCCTCCAGCATGTCAGCCCCGCCACACAACTTGGTGTTGTCAGCAGACTCCCTGACGGTGTGCTCAATCCCACTGTCCATGTCATCAACAAAGATGTTAAACAGCACCAGTCCCAATACCGACCACTAAGGAATGCCGCTCGTCACTGATCTCCAGCTGGACATCAAGCTGTTGATGACAACTCTTTGAGTACAACTTCAGCCAATGGCATCCTACAGCATCACTGAGGCAGGGAGTGCCAGCCCCAGGCTGGGCTGAAACAGGGCCCTGGCCATGGGCAGGAGTTGGGGGAAGGCTGCTCAGGGCTATTAGGATCTATTAGTGGTACTGATAATTTTCTTTCTACTGATAATTACTGATAATATCCCTTTAAAAGATAAGGCCTACTTATCTTTTAACAAGTTGGCATACTTGTCAACTGGTTATCACATTGGCAGGAGAAGATAGACCAGAGGACAGTTCCACATGCCTAATGCCACTGCCTTTCTAACAATATTTCTGAAAGAAAACCTTTATAAAAAATAAAATGCAATTTCTCTAGTTACTGCCGGATAGCATGTACAAGTGGCTCTGTGCAATTTTAGTTGCTTGTTATAGAGCCATACTACCAAGGAGTTTATTCAGCAAACATGAAAATCTAGACTCTTTGCTCAATCAAACAAGCAACTAGAGTAGCGCATGTAAAATAAACCCAGAGATTTCTGATAAATGGGTTCCAAAAGCCATTCAAAAGGATGACCTATACATTTTCATCAATACATAAATTTCTGTGTTTAAATTTAAAAAGCATATGAAGTAATGGACTCTATATCTTACTTTGATGATGTGTCAAAACAGAAATGAACTTTGGTATGTAATATCAAGGGTTTACTATATTGATTTTGGAAACCAGTCTATATATACTTTTCTACATCCATCACGTATTTCACAAAGCAACTGCTTTATGCTATTTACACTGCATTAGAGACAGACAAATTGGTTTCGACAAAATGTGCAAAAGCTAAAACAAATCTAAGGTCTGAAAAAAAGCATTCAGTTAATTTTTTACTTCACACATTTCTTGCCTGTCTCTGGTTCCAGGTAATAACCCAGAACACTGAAATACCATAAAGGTCTGTATCTCCCTCCCTTTCAGTGACCAGAAGCAAGAAGTGAGCAAGCCTCAGAGTTCAGACTTGGTCCTGAGCCTGAACTCCAGTGAGTATTTGGGTCTAGATCCATTTCTGGGTGCAAACTCTAAAAACATCATGTGAAAACACATCTTACAGCCCCTTCTGGCTGCCCTGATATGTTTAGTGGCTTTTAAAACACAGCCAAACTTTCAAATCTTGCCCATGTCACAGAAGTTAGCAGAAACAATCTGTTGGATGAAGTCCATCTTTACGATCACACAGTATTTCCCTTTAAAAAGTATCATCACTGAACATTTTCTAGCTGCCAACAGTCAAAAAGATATAGTCAAACCTAAAAAGGAATCAGAAAATCTTGACACCCCCTTTGCTTCAGTTTTCCAAGTGGCATTTTTTGACAAAACTCTTACAAGTTCAGCTTTTCCTCAGAAACATCTCTAGTCTTCAGAGGACAAAGGCATGTCAGAACAGTGCATCCACACATCTGATTGTTTGTCAACTCTTTACAGTCTAGACTCAGAACATGGTTTAACATGCTCATACCTGCACATGTCTGACCGGGGACAACACAGACCAAGGCAACATCCCCATCCCTAGAAGTGTTCAAGGCCAGGTTGGATGGGGCTTTGAGCAATGTGGTCTGGTGGAAGGTATCCCTGCCAGTAGCAGGGGGTTTGGAACTAGATGAGCTTTAAGGTTCCTTCCAACCCAAACCATTCTACGATTCTATGATCTCCAGCAGTGAGTCTAGATAACATGGTGCTCTGTTGTAAGGTTATTAATAAGCATCTACTAATTGGAGACATTAGAAATAAACTATGGGTTGCAGATCAGGTCAACCTAAGCAGTAAAGTTTCTTTTGTAGCTAAGATCATGAAATCCCTGCTATCCTCTAAATAAAGTTTTAGTCTCAATAGTTTAAAATCAAAATCATAGTACCATATGCTAAATGACATGAATAGCTTGTTCATCTTTATAATTAACTCTCTCGAATTGTCTGTCTGCTTGGTCGTGTTTGGCTGCTACACTCCAGTGTTGTCTGATTAGTGCTGTGAAAACTTATTTTGAAATTTCACCTTCACCAAGGTCATTCACATTCATGATTAACCAGAAAAAAAGCCCATAGTACTGACCCCACTTGTTTCCCCTCCTCACTCTGAATTTTCTCTTTCACAGACACCCTTGGTTTCATCTCCATAAGCCAGCTCATAATCCATTTCAATGGCTTTTCTAAGCTATTTTTAAAAGTCGCATCAGTCTGTTGTGTCCCAGGGTGTCTATTGCTCCTGTGAAATACGGACTAAAATAAGGCAGCACTTCCCCTGTTATCTAGACAGTTGTTAGTATTTTCAAAGACAGCGGGGGATGATTAATTAATTATTTACGCTTTTTTTTTTATTTCTCCCTTTAAATCAAGTGAAACCACACACAAATACCTAATTTGAGCATTTTTCTGTTTTTCACCTTCACAGTTTCTCTGAACTAAACCTATTGGGAAAGCCCTAGTGCTCCAGCTCCCCATGGCTCTGCCTTCAGCTGCTTCATGGATGTACATAAATTCTCACAAATTGTTGCTCCTGGTTTTAGCTGCCAAGCAACAGGGAGGTCCTCAGGATAAAGAAGTACCATACCCACCACTTCAAGCATTTCTCCCATTCATCAAAATCATGGTCTGAATGCAGCAACCACATGAAATATGTTTGACTTAGTATTTCTCCCCTTCTTTCAGTCCTCTCAATGATTTTCTGAAGTTTTTTCACTGAAAACATTTACTTTCAAGACACAGTCTTCCACTTCATAATTTACTCTGAAATAAACTGCATTTCAGGTTTTCTCTCTCTCCCTCTACTTTCCCTCTGGATACTTACTGCTGAACTGTCTTCTCTTTTCAGTGGCAAATAGGAAAAAAAGATGTGGACGAGTGGTAAAACAAAACATTTGGAATACTTTCCTCTTAAAATATACAAAAATAAAAGCATTCTCCCCATTCAGCAAGAACAACAGAAGGAAAAGCAATTGGAAATGCTCAAGAATTGTCACAATTTCCTCAATTTTAACCATCTCTAGAAAATAAATGGGAGCTATTCAACCATGAGTACATTTCACTGAAGTGACACTTAACAACCCAAAAATATGGCATTTAGTTTTGCATTTCTCTGAGAAGTAGATAATTTTATGGGTGGCTGCTGCACCAGCTGCACGGGTCCACAAGAATTCCTTGTTTGAGAGAAAAAAAGGGGGTTAATATGCTGGATTCATCATATTTTTTGTACATTAATGGTATTATTGAAATTATTAAAATTAATTTTCACAGACAAATTATATCTAAGAAAATGCTATTTTCTTTTTAGCTCTGACTCTGAGGATGAATTACATTGACACAGAACTGTAATCTGCCACTTAACATGTCTCTGAAATTGCTCAGTAAGTGCTGGACACTGATAATTTCTGCTGACTCTGCATTTAGAAGTTAAGATCCAAGTTTAATCCATCTACTGAAAATAATGACTGGATCCAAGTTCAACTCCTGTTCTGCCAGGGGTATCAATCACTCTACCTGCTCCATAGTAGATTTTATATAATATGAAATCGTCCTCTTGTTTCTGAGACTTTTGTGGGCAAAGAAGGGAAAGACAAGCAGAAAGCAGGTATGGCATCTTGCTGGCACAGTATCTTGCTGGCACAGCATCTTGATGGCACAGCAAAGGATGAATTTCTGGGCTGATGACACAGGAGGGTAGTTAAGCAGTGTTCTGAAGGGAAAGTCTTCACAGGATGGGACTGGTGTTTAAGCACTCCTGTGAAGACTTTTTATCCATGTATTAGATAAATAATTAAACAGATACTGACATGGGGTGGAAGAAAGAATGGGATCATGGTGACTGATTGTAGACAACATCCAACCATTTACTCAACCTACAACAGCTCTAGCAAGCGAAACTAGAAAGCCCTAGGCTAGATAGCCAGCATACTAGTTCCTTACGTGGTTACCAACTCCATGAAAGACTGAATTTCTGCTGTCTCTTCTAAATAAAGTACGTTTGGCAACAAGTATTTCCCATACATCAGAAGGCTACAGAACAGATATACCTGTCCAGTTTTTGGATCCCATCATAAACAGTATTTCATATTTTCTTCTGGCATCATTTCCTTGTGCAAAGGTCTCAGCAGCAATTTGAAGGCAAAAATACCAGGCAAAAATAAAGTGGTTATTTTAATCCTATAGGGTTTTAATCTGGTGCTTGCTTTTTTATGGTGTTTCTATGGCTAAAATTTAAAAATGGGAGGTGCTTTCTTATGACTCTTGGAATATTGAAGTGAGATGGACAGGAACAGCAATATTATGCTAGTTTGCAGCTCATTTCAAGGTCTTTTACAGAAAAAAAAGCTGCATATATAAGTAAAACAACTAACCAAACAAAAATAAACACCTAGGTAGCAAATATTTTCCTTACTAATTTATTAAAAAACATAAATAGCATAAATAACAATGAGTGCCACAAAGCAACAGGATAGCAAGGTTAAATAGAATATGTAGCCTGTAACTTTCTTGTGTGCTAAAAAAGTACTCCCATTTAACTCTGGAAAACAGACTATCTTTTATTTGCATAAGAAATCAGCCACAAAGTTTTTTTTAACTTTGACCACTTACCTATGATTTTTTATTTACTTAGATAATATTAAATATTTTATGTCATAAAATGTGTTCTTGACTTAATATATCTTTAAAGTATGCCCCTTTTCTGACCAATATATGTATCCCAGTATAATGGCCAAGTTAAAAGACAATCTAAACAACTTCCTGGCTTTACTGTTCATTAACAGCTTCCAGCCCTGTTTTTTTTTGCTCTATTTCATACTTCCTACTGCTTCAGAAGCATTACATTTCCAGTCATGTATGGTAGCTAGGATGCAAATAGTACAATGTTCCACAGTATGGAGAAGTCTATGTATTTTTTTGCCTCATTGTCCAAATACTTTGCTAAACGGAGCAATACATGCAATTTCCAGTAAAAAATGACAGGAACAGGAATTATTTTTAAGTAAGAGTATTTCTTTATGTGATATTTGAGCAAAGATGGCTGCATGAAGACTGTTTCCTGGAAATCAATACTCCACTGGGGAGAGCTGATGGTCTCAGATACATGGGAGAATCACTGACTCCAGCTGCCTATGACACAGAAAATAGCCTACATGGAGGCTGTCAGGGCTGGAAATAAAAGTACAGGCATATGGATTTTTATATGCATTCTGCAGTTCACAATTGCAATACAATGCATGAGACAGTACCAGAAAAATAATATTCTATCATCTATTCCTAAAATCACTCAAAATCTATTCCATGTATACTATTTCTCAGTCAATTGTGTTTCCGTAAAATATCACTAATGTTTGTCAGTATTATTTAAATAAGATGAGAGCTTAAATTAGAGCAGTAGGTGTAAGCAAATTGTCAGGTTACTCTCCTCCAACCCACTTGCATCACACACTGAAATAGAGCTTATGAGACAGTGACCGGGTCCCAGAGTCAGGAATAAGATGGAATGGCCCAAGGCCAACTCTAAATTACACACTAAATTTTTTCTTTTTTTAATTACAAACGTCTCTATTGGGAAAGTGGGACGCAGCATGTGTAATTAACTCCTTTGGGCAAGTTACAGGCCTTTGCTAGAAAACTCCACCTACTTTATCAGATGCGTACACACCCTTGTGTGCCTTCAATGCTGCATGGGATGCGTGGGATTTCTCTTGTGGCAGATTCCCAATTTTATGTAATGTAAACAAAACGTTCAGCTACATTCAGCAACTCTTTGGCTCCCCTTTAAAATTGCTGTAAGACCCAGGAGTTCAAGAAAAATCAAACTATGGCCTATAAGCCACAGTAAAAGAGAATGTCTCTGGGGTGAGGGCAACACCTAAGCAGGGAAAATTCCAAGAAAGAGATTTTATGCTGTTTAAAAATAACAACCAGCTGAATGCCAAAGCTACCAGCATCACACACAGCGCCTGGCAAGCCAGCCTGAAGCCACAACTGGTTTCGCATGAGTGGAAATAACATTTGTCCCTCGCTCTCCAGCCGAGCAGGAAATTACACTTGGGATATCACTCAGGAATTTAAAAGTTTTTTAAGAACCTATAAACTGTAATTAGGTATTCTGAGTACCTAGTGCCAGCAAGGACCCTCCAATGCTTTCCTCTGTTTGCACAGAGGGCCACAGAAATGGAGATCTGCAAAGGCAAAAGTCCAGAAATCCTGGGTATGAAGCTAATTTAATATCTTTGTAGCTACCCAGCAGCTCCGACCAGAAATAAAGGTGGGACAGCAAAAGTAATAATGAAATTCCAGTGAGGATCTATGCTGCTGAAGGGCTGAAAATTAGGGCCTTTGTAGGGATACTCCCTATGCAAAGCCAAGCTCATTTTAATTAGTTAGGTGTTAAGACACCAGAGTCGGAAATACAGCCACGCCTCTTGACTATTCTCAAAAGCAAAATTGAGGAGTTTTCCCTTCTTTCCTTCCCTCCCCAGTCTAATGAGTTAAAATGGGTGAAGCGGCTCCTTCCTTATTAAACCAGTGAACACCAGATGGCTTGACACCTGGCTGGAGTTGGGTTTGTGACCTTTTGAGTGACAGCAGGTTGATATATTTAAAAGAGAGAGTCCCTGGGGGGATGAAGTGGGACACAAAGGATTTTATGCAGCAGTTGGAGATGGTTTGGTGGGAAGGACACGTTGTATCTTGCAAACGGGAGCTGACTTTACTGCTAAATCTCCCCAGGCCAGTGCTTGCATGCTCATGCTGTTTTATCTAATCTTCACAGAAACAGTAATAGAAGCTATGTGGAATCTATAAATGACAAATGGATTAGGAAATGTCCGCAGCTGATTACTATTCACTTACCCCACAGAAATGATCCCCCAGTACTGCTTCTATGTTTTTATGCCACTGCCTTGGCACTCTTAACATTCATCTTTGGCACTTCAGATATTTCTGACTGCTTTCTCAGCCTCTAGTGCTGGAAGAATTTTACCTAAGGAGTGGATAGAAATTCATTTTTTCTTTCCTTTTTTAACTTTCCATAGTCTTGGCAGCAAAGTGTGTCATGACGATGTTGGCAACAACATATTTGTGGCAGAAGGAAGAAAGAGAATCATAAAATATGTGAAAGAAAAAGTTGACATTTTAATGAAATACCTTGTAACTTCTTGGGAAAAGTTATTAAAATACATTCAGTTTATAGCTGTTTGTACAGATAGAAGGACTAGAATACTTTCTCCTTGAGTCTTTAATAAACAATGCTTGTTCGCCAAAAGTAATAGTGTCTAGAAAACATTTTCAAGATTCATCGCTGGAGCAAATTTTAGGTTTGGGACATTCTGGGCTTTTCTGAGTGTACATGAAGATTGCTGGCACATGCATGAGTTTCTGGGAGTGCAGCATGAGTCGTTCACAGAAAGAGTGAAAAGAACGATGGAGCATCTTTCATGTTCCTTTTAACCGGCTACCAAAGCTGGCACAGATTTCTCACAGAGCTACAAATAAATGAATTAGTTCATCTTAACTGCTACTCTGTCAGATTATAGCAGTCAGTATTCTCAGCCCCTGCAAAGGTTTTGTCTGCCTTTGAACAAGGAATGATGGTTGCAGATCTGTAGACATCCTTAAACCCTGGTCAGTAAACCTGGATCCCAACAGCATCTCAGCTACAGCCGCAAAGCTGCAGCATAGCTCTCTCTGCACATTACACAACAGTACAGCATTCATTCTTCAGCTCATTAGGGCCAAAGAATAAAGGAACGAAAGGCACTCTTCCTGTTGCACACTGCCATGGCATCTAACCTCTGTAATTACACATCTCATTTTAATATGACATAAATCTGAGGAGAAACCTCTTAATGCAAAGCACAATAAAGCCAGTACCACTGGCATCAGCTGCATAAGAGCAAGCGTAACAGATCAGCCACACCTGGGTCTTCTTCACAGAATAAGCAAGCAGAGAGGAAAAAAATTCACAGCCAGGCATGGATTTATCAGGGTGTAAGAAAGAGTTGAAGACTGTAGGAGCTTTGCTCGCTTGTCTCTCCCCCTGCAGACTGGATTGTATTTTTCCTGACAGTTATAGCATAGAAAAAATAAATGGAAAAGACTGATTACTCAACTGTTGAATACATTGGACAGTCATCAATTAACCTTTCTTCGCAAAAATGTCCAAAGCAGGAACTTGGGACAGGAATCTCACACCTCTCTGTGTGACAAAGTGATTTCCTGATCCAAATAAACTTGCTAGGTTCTGGGCCTCCTGTTTCACCTCTTCAAAATGTAAACTTGAAGTACAGGTAAATCTTGGGAAAATTATACTTCCAGTTGGTTTCAGTTACATCTGTAGGAAGGACAGGTGTTGCATTTCTGGAAGGATTCTGACATTTTGACTTCCAAAACAAATAATCTCCCCCAGATTAACCAGACACCATGACGAATAAAGAACCTTCTTTTTGAGGAAGAGCTGAGACATCTCTTACACAGTTTGATATCACAAAGCAAGTAAGAGTTTCAACAGGAAGAATCATTTCATGAGCAGAATAGCAGTTCTTACTGAAAAAGTTTTGTAGAAATTCAGTACTTCATCACAGCTGAAAATTCTCCAGAACTGCCCTTCGAGCTGTGCTCAAGTAAAATATCCTTGCATTTGTGTAACACAGATCAGGGAGCTGATCCATATTAACCCCACCAAAAAAAAAAAACCAGAGAGAAATATCAAACAAAAGATGAGTTTACAGCATAATCAGCTGCCTGGACCATGCCAGCTGCAGATGCTTAAGCAGCTCCTGGGTAGGCACGTGAGACTGGACCCACAGCAGCTCCCGCTTCCATGTAATGTCATTCTCATTATTTTTTAATTAGCTTCAGTTACACTCTGACAGAGAATTTGAAGTCTCAGCTCTGTCACACAATAACCAGGTCTGCTGGGTCTTCCCACCAGTTTAGTAGACGTTAAACACTAGGCAGGTTAATTAGCCATGACTTGCTGCTGAGAGCGCCACTGATGAGACTCCTAGTGCCCCTAGTGCTCAGGGTGCAAGCTGGACACAAGGCTCCACTCTGCTGGCTGCTCAGAGTGGGGAGAAAGAGCTGCTGCATTTAGAGCGTTACTTTTAAACCTCCCTTTTTTTTTTGTTGTTAATTAAAGAAGGGCATACTACAAAAGACCTGATTCTGTAGAAAGTAGCCCGTCTACCTCTACAAGGTATAGATTTAAAATTCTCCAGGACAGTGGTTGTCCTTCACCAGAAGTTTGCTCAGTGGTGAGTAGAAAAGGTCCCCATCTTCCCTGGGGTACCACAACATCCATAACTACACATGTACTGCATCAGCTTCTGCCAAAAGACCTCCTGCCACAATGCAATGTGGAGAGACTAATTCCAAAAATTCTTATTAAACATTTCAAGGATAATATTTATTTACAATTGGTACAACTGAACATACTAGACATAAATATACTGTACCAAGAATAATATATAATATACACTGAGTACCAAGTGTATATTTTTAAGATTCGGCTGGGCAGGATGCTGGGACATCTAGTCTAGGTCATGGTTTGCCTAGAAAGTCTGAACCAGATGATCCTTGAGGTCCCTTTCAACCTGGTGTTCTATCATTCAATGATATACTTACGGGATTCTGTTGATGGTATTCCTCATGGAAGTTGTAAATACAAAACAGAAACAGAGCATAAAAAGTAGATGACAACTCTGATCAATTATTTGCCTTGAAGAATACAGACTGTTTTGGCACATCATTTGAAAATTTCACAGCTTGGATGGAAAAAAGCTTTGGTAACAAAATAAAATTTCTTTTATTGGCAACTGCTTATCAAGATTTAAAACACTGGACTAGATAGCAGTGAATTTAAATGCACATTGACAATTAAAACTCTGGGTCACCAACACAGTGCAATGATGTCAATTTGGGAATACTGATTTTTTTTTATATTACTCATGTTCTGTTTAAGAACTTTGTTATTTATTAGCATACAAACTTCAGTTAGTAATCAATTCATGCCACAATTATCATATCAGCAATGTCTAATTAAGAACTGCTGAGTGACTGGAATTCTGATACAGTAATAGAGGCACAGGCTGCAATTCTAAAGAAATACAAGTGTGAAGTTACTGAATAAAAGATTGTCTAAGCTCTAATATCTACTGGCAAAACGTTTTCACCCTGGATCATTAGCTTTCAGTCCTATTATTACACACAAATGACCAATTTCTGCTAATTCCTAATGCTAATTCCTTTAAATCATTATTTTGTATACATTGTTCTAAGGCTTTTCTCTTGTTTAAATTTGCATAATTACAGAAATTGTCTTCTAAGCTTACTCTGCTGAAATCATTCTAAATTGGGATTTAGCCTATTTTTAAGGACTAGTCAACTTCTATAGAGTAAAGTATCTGCAATTGGTATTGCCTAGACTGCCTCCAGTAATTCAGCCAAAGTACAAGGACGCAATTTGAAAAGGCCAGAAAAGGGAGTATCAGTATCTACAGCACTCAGCAAAACATGTATGAGTACAAGAAACAAAACATGTATGGGAGAATTTTCATTTTATGGAGGTACTATTCCCATGTCTCTCATTAACAAAATACTGGACCAGAAGGTGCTTCCCAGCTACCACCTCTGATTGAAAAGGGAGCACACCTATTCCTCTTTGAAAACCATTTGAAAACCTCTTTCCTAAGAGGATACGGGAAAGGTCAGTACAGGTGTACAGCTAGCCAGTCAAACCAAAGATGGTAGCTCTTGCTTTTGGAGCTCTGAAGTGATCAGACCTAGGATCACCAGCTCTCCCTGTAACTCAGGAAAGGGTCCCTGGAGTCTGTTCTGATGTTTCATCTGGGCAGGGTCATATCTGGGCTCTTTGATTTGAGACTGTTCCTCAAACATGTTCCTGAGGAGCAGCTTTAGCTTCTAGCTGTCAACCTCCACCACAGAGAGCAGCAGTGCAAACTCATCCCACTCTCCTGCGATGGCCTTATCTTCCTTTAATGCTCTTGTTATGCCTTGATCATCTCTCAGACTGACTGCTTCTCTGGCAAGCTTCCTGCCTCTGATGTGTTCAAAAAAGTTTTCATTATTAGTTTTCCACATTCAGTAAGTGCTCAAAATCTGTTTGGCTTGCCTTTTACGTTTAAATTGAGAGCTGATTCTTTTTCCTTAGAATAAAAAAACAAAACCAAAAACAAACAAGCAAACCAACCAAACATAATAGCTCCTTTGTATGTTGGTTTGTATTTTGTTTTTGACATATCTTCTTTAAAATTATTGTGTTGTGCATATTTGTGTTGAGTTGTAAAATAAATTGTTGTCTTTAAAGCATCTAAGACGCCTACAAACATATTCCCCTCTTAACTGCTCCTTTAATTTCCTTTTAATTATCTTACTCATTATTAGGCAGTTCCTCTGTAGATGCCTTGGGTTTTTTTGTTATTTTTTTCTACTCTTACAAGGTTGTTCAATGTTGTTAGCAATACTTTTGACTGGCTTTTTCACACATGCTGATTGAAGTAGATGAAGAACTGCAGTGCTCACAAGTAACCAAAGAATTATTCTTCCTTGTGTCAATTGTTTTATTGTTTCTGGAGAAGGGGACCTGGCTGTGGCATTGTCAGTGTGAACAGGGACAACCCAACTTTCTTACTGTGTTTTTTTCCCAGTCCTGCAGCTTTTTTGTGATCAGGGCCATGTATTCTCCTACTGCTGGGGAACTTAACATCCTGTATTATGGCAATTGCTTTCTTTTTGCGACACCAGTTAAAACATCCCACAGCTTTCAAACTTTTGCTATTCATATAAAGGTACTCACATGGCTGGTTTTGACCTCATTGTCTATGTCCCCAGGTTTGTCACAAACCCATCGTGTTCTTTATGATTTCCTACCTAAGCTTCATCTGACTTTATTCCAAAATAAAATTTCCATGGCTTGGTCTTTCCAGTATGGTTCATCCTGAATTCCATCCATATCTCCTGGCTTCCTTTCACTTTCCTCTTATCTGTCTAATTATTGGTGCCGGGAGAACAGAGCTCATCTCTGCTGTAGGTTATCTATATTTCAAAAGCTTCTCATCCTGGTAACTAACAGACCCTTTTCTCTGCCTTCTGCCTGCCTGTCTGTCTGGCCTTTGAAGCATTTAATCTCACTTTCATCTGCTGCCAATGCAACTTACTCCTTCCATACCTATGTTCTAAAATATGCTGTTGTACACATACAGATGAGATAATGTGCTACTTATGAAACTAGAGTTATCAAAAGGCAATCAGCAGCACCTAATAACACAAGGCAGAGTCCCCAAAATTTTATGTAAACAAGATACTAAAAAGTTGTTCCTTTGAGAAAAAGGATGAGCTACTGTTTGGATTGTGATCTGTTCTGCGTAGGATGCACTTAATAATCAAAACAGAGTTAATATATTAAGTATGAAAACCCATCTTCTCTAAGAATTCATAGTGATGTAAACAACCATTTTCTTTATAAACATAAGTAGCAATAAGTGTCATTTTCTCTTCACATGCTGTAACAAATTGGAGCATTAAACTGTGTTGTATTAGTATTCTATGTTTTCTTTGCCGATTTCTTCTTTTTCCAAATAAATGAAAAATTATTATTGCCTGTTTCAGTTACTTGTTTTTCACCAAAATCTCTGCCATATGGGCTAAGACAACTAGGCTACATCCATATATAGTTTGTTTTATCCTATTTCAGGAGAAGAAGGAAAAAAGAGATTTAACTTCTTGCTAGCTGCCCATCTCTATAGTGGGTAAATAAAAAGAATGACTTTTCACAGCATAGATAAACCCTTTAATGCATTGGTACCTGTTCTCTCCATGTATCATATCATCTTTTTAAGGCACTTCAGAAGATGTAAACATAGTAACTCCAACAGCCATAATTTCAGTTATCTAAGACTCATAGGCACAAAAAAAAGGATAGAACTCTTTTTGCATACAAAAGAGTCCTCAATAATATTTTTCAAAACAAAACATCAAATAACTCAGTTCCTTCAGATGTTGCAGATTAATGCAGCTTGTCACACTGCCGGTGTGGGACTATCAACTCCCCAAGCCTCAATACAAGCAGAACAAAGGAATTAGCCCTCTTCAGCCATTTTAAAACAACTTTGTTCTGTTTATGTTTTACCAAATTGACTGATAGGAGGATCTGTCCCCTTTCTTCTATCCCTGAAGGGCCATAGGATATCAGACTTTAAAAGTAATGATATTTGTCATAGAATCATAGAATCGTTAGGGTTGGAAAGGACCTTAAGATCATCTAGTTCTAACTCCCCTGCCGTGGGCGGGGACACCTCACACTAAACCATATCACCCAAGGCCTCCTCCAACACTGCCAGGGATGGAGCATTCACAACCTCCCTGGGAAACCTATTCCAGTGCCTCACCACCCTTACAGGAAAGAATTTCCTCCTTATATCCAATCTAAACTTCCCTTGTTTAAGTTTTAACCCGTTACCCCTTGTCCTATCACTACAGTCCCTAACGAAGAGTCCCTTTCCAGCATCCCTATAGGCCCCCTTCAGATACTGGAAGGCTGCTATGAGGTCTCCATGCAGCCTTCTCTTCTCCAGGCTGAACAGCCCCAACTTTCTCAGCCTAACTTCATACGGGAGGTGTTCCAGTCCCCTGATCATCCTCGTGGCCCTCCTCTGGACTTGTTCCAACAGTTCCATGTCCTTTTTATGTTGAGGACCCCAGAACTGCACACAATACTCCAGGTGAGGTCTCACAAGAGCAGAGCAGAGGGGCAGGATCACCTCCTTTGACCTTTTGATGCAGCCCAGGATACGGTTGGCTTTCTGGGCTGTGAAGAAGTGCTTCTGAAGCACTGAAGCTGGCTCATGTTAAGTTTCTCATCGACCAACACCCCCAAGTCTTTCTCCACAGGGCTGCTCTGAATTTCTTCTCTGCCCAACCTGTAGCTGTGCCTGGGATTGCTCCCACCCAGGTGTAGGACCTTGCACTTGTCATGGTTAAACCTCATGAGGTTTGCATCAGCCCACCTCACAAGCGTGTCAAGGTCCCTCTGGATGGCATTCCTTCCCTCCAGCGTATCAACCGAACCACACAGCTTGGTGTCATTGGCAAACTTGATGAGGGCGCACTCAATCCCACTGTCCATGGGACATCACCGATGAAGATGTTGAAGAAGACCGGTCCCAACACCAATCCCTGAGGGACACCACTCGTTACTGGTCTCCAGCCGGACATTGAGCCATTGACCACAACTCTTTGCGTGCGGTCATCCAGCGAGCTCTTTATCCACCGAGTGGTCCATCTATCAAATTGATGTCACTCCAATTTAGAGACAAGGATGTCGTGTGGGACAGTGTCGAACGCTTTACACAAGTCCAGGTAGATGACATCAACTGCTCTACCCCTGTCCATCAGTTCTGTAGCCCCATCATAGAAGGCCACCAAATTGGTGAGGCAGGATTTCCCCTTAGTGAAGCCATGCTGGCTGCCACCAACCACCTTGTTGTTTTTCATTTGCCTTAGCATGCCTTCCAGGAGAATCTGCTCCAAGATTTTGCCAGGCACGGAGGTGAGACTGCTCTGTAATTCCCTGGGTAATTCATTTTCCCCTTCTTGAAAATGGGGGTTATATTTCCCTTTTTCCAGTCATCGGGAACTTCACCTGATTGCCATGATTTCTCAAATATGATGGCCAGCAGCTTAGCAACTTCATTCGCCAGTGCCTTCAGGACCCGCAGATGGATCTCATCAGGACCCATGGACTTGTGCACTTGTCATTCATCCAGGATTTTTGATTCTTTTTTAGCTTCAGGCAGTGGCAATTTGTGCAGGTGAGGGAGAAAAAAAACCCCAATGGATTTCTCCAGTGGGTTAATTTTTTTAAAGTAAGTGGCTGGGAAGGATTGATAATAAGCAGAGGACAAGGAAGTGCCCCAAGGTATGTAACATGTCCCACACAGCCTTAATATTGGTCAGCATTTTCATATTAAAAAAAAAAAAAAAAGTAGGTGAAATAATTTGTTCTCAGCTTTTGCATGTGAACAAAAGGAAAAATTTCTATTAAATCTCTCTTTGTCAAAAATTCCCATTTCAGCAGAGGTACATAATTTCAAAAATGAGACCAAATGGAAAAAAAAATCTTATTCGGTTTCTTTTTAGTTTCCTCAGCTGTAAAGGTAAGTTCTAGGAATTAGTACTCTGATTCTACCAGAAGTCTATTGCTCACAATCAGAAAATTTCTGAAAGAGCATATAATGATGTAAATTAATCAATTTGCAAAAGTTCTGCTCTGATATACCATGTACACAGGAGTAAAATATACATGAGGTACTCTGAATAGTAACTGTGCAGCTAAAGAAGCAATAATCATTCCGAATTGCTTAAAATAAAATTGCCATGGAATTCCAGTAGCCAATGCAAGTATAATGACAATTTTATTTTGACACAATATCTTTCTGCCTTTGAATGGAAGAAAACAAATACATACAAACTGCAAACTGCCCTGGTATGAAGTACTTTCTACTTTAAACATCATATACGGGAGTCCAGCTCACGTTACTTTTAGACTTAGGAACAACATTCTCTCTCTTATTGCTTTTGTGAAAGAAGGGGAAGGCAAATAAATTCAGGATTAATTTGTTTTGATTTTATTAGATCTCGACTTTGACAAGCATTTTTACAAAATATCTTAGAACAACTAAAATAATTTTCAGGACAAGAAATTAAATAGGAAACTTAAAAGTGTAATGGTCCCCTGTCCTTGTTTTTGCCTGAAATACAAAATTATCAGTCTTTAGAGGAAATAAGTAAAGCTGAGTGATACAACTTTTAAATTCAGTCTCAAACTCATGGTTTCATAGAAGATGCATATTAAAGAACTACTTAAGGATTGCTTTAATTCATCTTACTACTTCTATCAAGCAATGTCCTCTTACTTTAATGTGTTAGCAAAGACAAGAGTAACCATGAAGTATTGAGCCCTGTTATCACCTAATGAGGATCTACGTTTTCCAGAAGCTTCAGAACATCAAAGCCGACATATCTAGTGAGCCTTAAGGATTCTGTGCATCTTCTTTCAGAAGGTGCATTCAAAGGTATTAAGGAAATGCTCGTTAAGAAAAATCCTCATGAAGCAATTTCAATTTCATGTACTGTCATATGCTCTTCTGTTGCAAAGATTGTTCTATGGGTTCAAAGTTCTCAACAGTCTCAAAGTCCTGGGAAAGAGCCCGTTTTGTTTCCCCAGGAAACCACAATTCCCAATTAGATACCAAATACAAAAATAATGCATTGTATCAGAGGTCTTGTGGAAAAGCTGATCTGACATTAAAGTTGAATGGGCCCATATCACACAGAAGGGCAAACCTTTCTAGATCTCAGATGCCTGCTGTGTAAAGACCGTTATGTTTTGAATAGTCAGGTCTACAGAGTTTAGTTCATTACATGCAATATGAAATGACTAGCTGCTTGGATTTAACAAAGCCACTTGAAGCATGCCAGAATTGCATGATATTACTGACTTTTCGATTATGAGGCGATAGTTTAAAAGATTTCTCTCTTTTTTATGTATTTGGCTGAGCTGCTTTGAAAAGCCCTTGCAAAGATTACAAAGACCTGCTTTAAATCTACTTATATGGTTTATTATTTGGGACATTCCTAAACAATTCTTTTTTTCTGATTATTTATGCTTTGTTTAGTGTCACATAACAGCACATACTATCTTTCTTGTTTGGGAAAACAGAATTATTGTCAGTATAATCAACAATTTTGTTGTCTGCATTAAAAAGCAAAATCATTACAAGACTCTTTTCAAGTTACTGACCAACATTTCCCTTCAAGTGAGACAATTTAGCAATACATGTAACCTTTTTTTAATTGAAAATACACGTCAATCATTGTCTTCAGCTGTTAAAACATTATCAGCAGCCACACAACACATATGCTATACACCCCACAACAAATTCCTATTAAAAAGGATAAAAAGTTAAATGATGAAGTAATTTGAGGAAGGCTCCCAGGAGGACCTCCTGCTCCAGCAGGGCTAGCCCTGGGGCTCAACCCAGTTGCTCCACACTTGATCTTTTCAGGTCCTACCAACCTCCAAGAATGGAGATGGAACAGCCTGTGGGCACAACTCCAATACAGTCTTGACCTCTCTACTTCCAGTTCAAGTCTGGTTTCACTTTTCCCTCCCCCCCACACTGAGCACAGGGGAAAAACTGTGTCCCTCAAACTCCTGGCCATGTACTTCTTCCAGCAGCCCAGGATGCTGTTAGCTCTATCACCTGTGCCTTTGCCCAGGGCTGCTCTCTACCCAGCAGCTATGCACCTGAGATGCATTTGTGAAGCAGCTAAACCTCACATGCTGCTCTACACCCTTACAGGGCAGGTGGCTGCCAAAGAGGGCTTGTGGTATGGGCACCAATGCTCAGGGACCACTGATCAAGTTCCTCATCAAGCTACTCATTTGCTTGCCAGTGCACTGCAGGTTTAGCTGTTGTTGAATTAAGCTGTATTTTTCATAGATTTGGAAGTCCTGCTAGTGTGTTTAAGATAACAAACAGCAGCACTGTATAATGATTTAAGAAAGAGGAGCTATACTGCAACTGTGTGATTAAGGGCAATGCTGATAAGAGCAATTGCTGACTTGTAGCTGACTTCTTCAAAACAGCCATCCACCGAAAGTAATGATCTGGCTAACATCAATAATTAACAGATAACAGAAAAATGTTAAAATGGCATGATAAAGCAGTATCCGATCTGCAACATTTGTGTTTTAGACTCCAAATGAGAGAAAGAGAAACTGCAGTAAGCTATATCCTATGAACAGCTATTACTGTAGATAAAAACTATAATCCATAATTATTATTTGTGGTATAGGTCTACAGTTATAACAGCTACATAGCTTGCATGTCCATGTGATTTCTGTGAGTTGAGGGGAAAATATTCCTGCAATATTAACTACTTGTAAATTGTACTATACAAATTGTACTGAGGTAACACTTTACCTTCTAAACAGAAGTCATACATAATGCCACTGCTGGCTGCATCAGGAACAGGTTGGTATCTGTAATGAGAACCACACACAGGTTGTATAAAACAAAGCTGCAGAGTGCAATTTGTTGTCAACCCTTCTGCCAACTAGAGAAACCACAAGAACATATCTGACTCTGGAGGACTTCGCACTGAGTTACAGTTTGGAGGATAAGCCCACTAAGGCTGGAATAGTTGCATGGATTTTAAACCATGAGGCTAATCTCAGTTTAAGGAAGTTCTGCCCCTCCCACCTGAAAGTAAAATATGAGGAAAGAGAATATGCAGAATCTGAAGATTTGAAGTATTTGAGACGGGTAATAACAAGCCTTAAATTTCTAAAATGCATCAACACAAGCCTGTATTAACTGAGCCTTTTTGAGATATGAGAAAATTACCCCTATCTCACATGGCTGAAACTTTCTATATATTACCCTTTGGAATGACTGATAAATTGGGCTGAAACATCTCTGGTGTGATACACAGGGTTATTAGCTTTAACTGCTCACAGGTCACTCAGTAATCCCATGTACAGCACATCAATGTTAGAAATGCACAGAGGCTTTTTCAGCTGCAGCTCTAAAAGTCCCAAATACCTCAAACCAGACCCACTCAAGTAACTAAACTCCACATCTATACAAAGATTGTGTTCAGGGTCCACAACAACTCAAACCAAAACACATAGTTTTGAGAGCATTAAATATGGCACCAAGTGACACCACAGTGCCAGGATGGGAGGTGGTGGTCAGCTCAGCAGATGAACATCCCTCAAAGGGATGTTTTCATCCTAGAAAGCAGATCCCTTCTTGGCATCATGGGCTACAGTCAGAACCTGCTTTAATTAGCTCTGTTCAATTTAGGTTTTGAACAGTAAAGTATTAGTTTAGCCCTTATGTATGCAAACAGAATGATCCCAGAATGCACGATGATAATTCCTTAGGGATTTCTGATGTTGTTCTTTCTACTTGTGCCCATGTCTCAGCAATATTGAAATTCTGATGGGAAATGGATTAAATTCATTAAATATTATTTATAAATCACTTATTATTTTGCTCCTTGGATGACTGAGTGCCCCAAAGAAGTTAAAAAATTAATAAGTGTATTTTGGCAAGACTGCATATGGGTATCACCCAGTTCTGAATAATATTTATATAATTTAAGAATAGGCTTTTCCCCTGAACAGAAAATGTGAGTTTATTGTTCAGTTAAAGACGACTGAAAATAATTAATGCAGACATAGTTCAACAACAGGATGAAGGGATAAATCCTGCATATTTGGAATTACGAAAAATTAAATCATTTCATGTAGCTGCCAAAATAGCTTGCTCAGGAGACTGAAAATAGCTGACTTTTTTTTTTCAGTTCTATGCTTTTAATTTGAATACAGATCAGAGGTTTGAGCACATAACACCAGATGATTAGAAAACTGGTTGTTTCCTAAGTCAGGATTCAGGTGGTAGGAAAGGTTTTTAAAATTCCCTCATTGCTTATTCTGAGCTTCAACATCTGGAATACAATAGCACAGAACAGCACAGAATTATGACAATTTTTATTTGTAAGTGTATAGTGCTTCTCTTCTTAATATTAGCTCAAATATTATTTGAGTTCTTATTTCTGACCAGGATTTCCAGGTAACTATGGGAATGTATAGAGCATATTTCCTGCTCTTCTGTCAGCAGCTCCCAAGTTCCCACTGATCTCTGCATCTGTTAGCACTGATATTACAAGTTCAGGCCTGTAGATTATGATTGTTGCCATTAGAAGAGAGATTTTCTACTAGCTACACAATGCCTTTGTTCACGATGATATAATTGGCCTAAATGAGAATGACCTTTTGAATATCTTTTTATTTAAAGAATAAAAAAACCCAAAACACCTTAGAAAATTGAAAGAAATTTGTTCATCTTGCATGAAATAGGGATTTTTCTGATTGGAAGGATAACTCCAATTGCCAGCTTGTTTTATCTTTGGGAAATAAAACAAACCAATGTTTCGGCCACCACAATGTTTTGTTCAGATAAATGCTCTGCATACTTCCATCCCCCCAAATCACCTCTTAAACTTGCATTCTACATCCAAATGCTTTTGCAATCTGATAGACCTTGCAAGGTGGATACCTAAATGACACACAGGTTATGAAGCCAAAACTGAAGTCTTGCTTTGCAAAGGACAACAGATTATTTTGGATGAAGTATCAAATACCAGAGTCAACTGGGATATTACTCATGCAGAAACATAAAATGCAATCTTATTATACATGTGTAGTGTGCCATCTGGCACTGGAGTCAACACACACTGCAGCTGGGTAACACAGAGAGTGAGCCAATTGTCATCACCTGAGTTGCCAACTTTCAGCAAAAACTAGTTTTACTATTTCCAGCCAGCACACATATTTGTATACTGTAAGGAAGGAAAAACATAATAAACAATCTCTGAGGAAAGTCCAAACCAAGAAATTAAGAAAATTCCTTTAACTATTCACACGTATTGAAAAAGAGATAACACAAGACTCAGCACATGTCATTCATTAATTTGGGTGATGCAGCTGCAGCTTGCTTTAAGGGAAAAAAAAAAAGGTAAAATACTCACTAAAGGGGAGAAAGGTTTCAGATTCTCATACAATAGCTGTTAGATATGTGAGCTGCTTTGTCAGTTTTATGTTGTAACCGAAAAGATAAGCACCTGTTATCTAAGGAAACACAACCCATTTCTTAACACAAGGACATTCCACACTTAGTGAAATAAGCAGCAAAGAAGAAAGAAGTAAATGAAAAATGAACAGGCCAGCTAGGGGCTTGTTGTCTGGCTGGTAAAAAGGAAAAAAAAAAAAAAAGGAGAGAAAATGGAAAATACCATCCTCTCTTTCATGTAAAGGAGGAAATTAAGACAAACACAGAAAATTATCCTACTTTAATATCATAAAAATCACCCACAGAAAGATGAAATGAGATTGCTAAAAGATACATTTTTTTGAAAATGCCATTTATGTTTCTGCCCATCTAAAATGATCACTCTTGATTTATTGGTTAAAAATATATTGCTGCAGCAGCTGAAGTGATGATAATAGCCCAGGAAAAATGTTGATGGTGTTAGTTTGATGCTTGATTGAAGCACTACCAAACCAGTGAGGGGATTTATTGGTGTGCCTCTGAACTTTCTAAATGATGCTTCTGGAAAGTCTGTAAACAAGCTAAACTGAAAGAGAACTGCCAGCACCTCCAACTGGTGGGATGCACAAGGACTCATTTAGAGTACTGTTTCAGTTAGGGTTGATTAACTGTGATAACGATCCGTGCATTGCTACATGGAGGCAGCTGGGGCTGATGAAACACAGGAGAGCTAAAGCAAGCCCGGCAAAATGGGTTTGTGACACCAGGCCATCCACAGTGCTTAGCAAGGCTGGGTGGACACAAGGAGGCACCTGAGGTGGTTTGAAAATGTCAGTCAACCAATAACTGCAATCAGCCTGGCCATAAACACTATGTAACCCCATCAGCACCATTCTCCCCAATCCCAGTCATTTCTTTAACAGTCAACTGCCATTACTGTGTGATGTTTTGAGTTACTTATTCTCCCAGTTTACTTGATCTTCTAATAACATTTTAGGCCTCTGCATCTCCCAGAGCAAAAAACCTCTGATCAGCATAGAATCCTAGAATGGTTTCAGTTAGAAGGGACCTTAAAGATAATCTAGTTTCATGAAAATTAGTAAAGACAGACCATTATCTTGCCACCCACTCATCTACTGCATGGAGTGGGACCTACATTTTAACCCAGTATCCATAAAAGTTCACACAATTGTAAAGCTCTTTGCTAGAGGTATCAAAACAGAATCATAGAATCATAGAACAGTTAGGGTTGGAAAGGACCTTAAGATCACCTAGTTCCAACCCCCCTGCCGTGGGCAGGGACACCTCACACCAAACCATATCACCCAAGGGTCTGTCCAACCTGGCCTTGAACACTGCCAGGGATGGAGCATTCACAACTTGCTTCAGCAAGCCATTCCAGTGTCTCACCACCCTTACAGGAAAGAATTTCCTCCTTATATCCAATCTAAACTTCCCCTGTTTAAGTTTGAACCCGTTACCCCTTGTCCTGTCACTACAGTCCCTAATGAAGAGTCCATCCCCAGCATCCCTATAGGCCCCCTTCAGATACTGGAAGGCTGCTATGAGGTCTCCACACAGCCTTCTCTTCTCCAGGCTGAACAGCCCCGACTTCCTCAGCCTATCTTCATACGGGAGGTGCTCCAGTCCCCTGATCATCCTCATGGCCCTCCTCTGGACTTGTTCCAACAGTTCCATGTCCTTTTTATGTTGAAGACACCAGAACTGCACACAATACTCCAGGTGAGGTCTCACAAGAGCAGAGTAGAGGGGCAGGATCACCTCCTTCGACCTGCTGGTCACGCTCCTTTTGATGCAGCCCAGGATACGGTTGGCTTTCTGGGCTGCAAGCGCACACTGAAGCCGGCTCGTGTTCATTTTCTCATCGACCAACACCCCCAAGTCCTTCTCCACAGGGCTGCTCTGAATCTCTTCTCTGCCCAACCTGTAGCTGTGCCTGGGATTGCTCCGACCCAGGTGTAGGACCTTGCACATGCTTAACAAAGAGAAAGATAAATAATCGCAGCCATGTGATGATCCTTGAAGAGTTAAGAAGCCAAGGCACTTGTCAGTCTGTATTTCTGATTTTTTTGCCTTTTCTTCTCAGTTATAGAGCAAGGCTTTAAAATACATAGCCTGTGCTTCAATTAATGGCTGATTACTCCACTGAACACCATGACAGAGAGAAGCGCCAACTCCCAGCTTCTAGATTCATGTCAGAAAGTGAGAATCTCAGTTCTTGTTTGTATTGATACTGGCAGACAAAGGGATAAAAAACTAGAAATCTCATAATTATTGGAAGATCTGTCAGATGAATGCTTGAGGTGACAACAGATGTTGTATTTCAATATACAGACATTCTTCACGTTGTCAAACTTTGTAACAATGCAGATTAAAACAAATTAATGAGGCAACTGAATCTGTGTTTCTAACTGCTCTCTTGGTGCTTTGTTTTAAACTTCTGTGTTCAGGGAACAGAAAGACAAGCTGGAGCATTGAGGGTCCTTCTGGGTGTCAGAAGAGCTCCAGTACCAACTTAAAATCATAGAATCATAGAATCATAGAATCGTTAGGGTTGGAAAGGACCTTAAGATCATCTAGTTCCAACCCCCCTGCCATGGGCAGGGACACCTAACGCTAAATCATATCACCCAAGGCCTCCTCCAACCTGGCCTTGAACACTGCCAGGGATGGTGCATTCCCAACCTCCCTGGGAAACCTATTCCAGTGCCTCACCACCCTAACAGGAAAGAATTTCCTTCTTATATACAACCTAAACTTCCCCTGTTTAAGGCTGAACCTGTTACCCCTTGTCCTATCACTACAATCCCTAACGAAGAGTCCCTCTCCAGCATCCCTATAGAACCCCTTCAGATACTGGAAGGCTGCTATGAGGTCTCCATGCAGCCTTCTCTTCTCCAGGCTGAACAGCCCCGACTTCCTCAGCTTGTCTTCATACGGGAGGTGTTCCAGTCCCCTGATCATCCTCATGGCCCTCCTCTGGACTTGTTCCAACAGTTCCATGTCCTTTTTATGTTGAGGACACCAGAACTGCACACAATACTCCAGGTGAGGTCTCATGAGAGCAGAGTAGAGGGGCAGGATCACCTCCTTCGACCTGCTGGTCACGCTCCTTTTGATGCAGCCCAGGATACGGTTGGCTTTCTGGGCTGCAAGCACACACTGAAGCTGGCTCATGTTCATTTTCTCATCAATCAGCACGCCCAAGTCCTTCTCCACAGGGCTGCTCTGAATCTCTTCTCTGCCCAACCTGTAGCTGTGCCTGGGATTCCTCCCACCCAGGTGTAGGACCTTGCACTTGTCATGGTTAAACCTCATGAGGTTCGCATCAGCCCACCTCACAAGCATGTCAAGGTCCCTCTGGATGGCATTCCTTCCCTCCAGCGTATCAACCGAACCACACAGCTTGGTGTCATTGGCAAACTTGCTGAGGGCGCACTCAATCCCACTGTCCATGTCAGCAACAAAGACGTTGAACAAGACTGGTCCCAACACCGATCCCCGAGGGACACCACTCATTACTGGTCTCCCGCTGGACATTGAGCCATTGACCACAACTCTTTGCGTGTGGCCATCCAGCCAGTTCTTTATCCACCAAGTGGTCCATCCATCAAATTGATGTCGCTCCAGTTTAGAGACAAGGATGTTGTGTGGGACAGTGTCAAATGCTTTGCTCAAGTCCAGGTAGATGACATCAACTGCTCTACCCCTGTCCATCAGTTCTGTAGCCCCATCACAGAAGGCCACCCAATTGGTCAGGCAGGATTTCCCCTTAGTGAAGCCATGCTGGCTGTCACCAAGCACCTTGTTGTTTTTCATGTGCCTTAGCATGCCTTCCAGGAGAATCTGCTCCAAGATTTTGCCAGGCACGGAGGTGAGACTGACTGCTCTGTAATTCCCCGGGTCATCCATTTTCCCCTTCTTGAAAATGGGGGTTATATTTCCCTTTTTCCAGTCATCGGGAACTTCACCTGACTGCCATGATTTCTCAAATATGATGGCCAGAGGCTTCGCAACTTCATTCGCCAGCTCCTTCAGGACCCGCAGATGGATCTCATCAGGACCCATGGACTTGTGCACGTTTAGATTTTTAAGACTGTCTCGAACCAGTTCCTCCCCTACAGTGGGCACAAGGTCTTCATTCTCACAGTCTCTGCATCTGCCTTCCAAGACTTGGGTGGTGCAGTCAGAGCCTTTGCCAGTGAAGACCAAGGCAAAGAAGTCATTCAGAACCTCAGCCTTCTCCAAATCCTGTGTAGCCAGTTCTCCCGAGAGCTTCCTGAGGGGGCCTACGTTCTCCCTAGTCTGTTTTTTATTTGCTATGTACTTGTAGAATCCCTTCCTGTTATCTTTAATACCTCTAGGTAAGTTTAATTCTAACTGAGCCTTAGCTTTCCTAACCTGGTCCCTAGCTTCCCAGACAACATCTCTGTACTCTTCCCATGCCACCTGTCCTTGCTTCCACTTATTATAAGCCTCTTTTTTCAATTGAATTTTCCTCAGGAGCTCCTTATCCATCCAAGGAGGTCTCCTGGCCCTCCTGCTGCATTTCCTTCTGGTTGGGATGTAACACTCCTGAGCTTGTAGCAGGTGATCCTTCAATATCAACCAAGAGTCTTGGGCCTCCCTGCCCTCTAGGGCTGTATCCCATGGAACCTTACTAAGCAGGTTCCTGAAGAGGCCAAAGTCTGCTCTTTTGAAGTCCAGGGCCATGAGCTTGCTGCACGCTCTTCTCTCTGTCCTGAGGATGTCAAGTTCGAGCATCTCGTGATCGCTGCATCCAAGGCTGCCCTGGAGCATCACATTTCCAACGAGCCCTTCCCTGTTGGTGAGCATGAGGTCAAGCATGGCACCTCTCCTTGTCGGCTCCTCTATTACTTGCAGAAGGAAGTTGTCTTCTACACAATCGAGGAACCTCCTGGACTGCTTGTGCCGGGCTATACCGTCCTTCCAACAGATGTCAGGGTGGTTGAAGTCACCCATGAGAACAAGGGCCTGCGAGCGTGAGGCTTTTCCTATCTGTCTATAGAGTGCTTCATCCGCAGGTTCTCCTTGATCAGGCGGTCTGTAACAGATACCCACAGTAATGTCCCCCATAGCTGTTCTCCCTTTAACCCTGACCCACAAACTCTCTGTGGACTGCTCATCTGTCCCCAGAAAGAGTTCCATACTCTCCAGCCTATCCCTAACATAAAGGGCAACTCCCCCTCCCCGCCTGCCAGGCCTGTCCTTCCTAAAGAGCCTGTAACCTTCCATTCCAACACTCCAGCCATAGGAGCCATCCCACCATGTTTCAGTGATGCCTATTATATCATACCCCCGTAGACGTGCACAAATCTCTAATACCTCTTGTTTGTTCCCCATGCTACGGGCATTTGTATAGAGGCATCTGAGCCGAGCTCCAAATGAAGCCGGCTCATTGGCTGGAGCGGCTGGGATATCTCTACATTGCTCCAGGCATTTATTATAGGTTCTGGCAACTGACTGGGTGTGTTGGAATGGAATGATGCCCCCCTCCCCCAACACATCTAGTTTACAGCCTCCTTGACCAGCCTTGCAATCCTCCTACCAAAACTGCTCTTTCCCTTCATCAGAGCAGCTCCACCAGCCCCCAGTAGACCTGGCCTACAAGCTTGGGTCCCATGTTCAACTTCTGCATATAAACCACACAAGGCATAAACTCTAGGAACAGTTCTGTTAAATCTTCTTATAAATGAGCAGGATGGAGGTCTACTTCTGTCAGGGTCCAGAGGGTGTTCATAGGCCTCAGTGCCTGGGACCGGCCTCCCTTGGGACCTGCATTGCAGATAGCCCCTCAGACCTAGGTCAGAGCTTATCATGCAGAACTATAGGCATAACATATAGCTGTTCTGTTCTGTTCCATTCCATTCCATTCTGTTCCATTCCCTGCACTCACAATGAGTTGTATAATGATGAGACCCTTATTTACCTGAAATGCCAAGGGGGTTTCAGCACCAAAAACACTTTCAAGGAAAGACACAAATTAGAAAGGTTACAGGCGGAAAGAGTATTTTATGTATTTATAAATAAAGGTATTTTGTTTATTTTTGTTTAGCTTAGTTTAGCTAATTTTAGTCTAGTTTATTTTAGATTATATTTTTACTAAATCTTTCAGAGCCGATGCTCACAAGCATTAACACAATGCACATGCGTAGCCAGCAGCAGGCTGATGTATATTTCAGTTTAGCTGGAAAAAATACCCTTCACAGCCTGACAAAGGAAAGCCAGGGCAGAAGCGGTGCTGTGGTGGTGCAAGAGCAGTGCAAGAAAGAATGCTGCCAAAATGGTCCACAGAATACCTGACAAGGGGTGGTGCTCAATGCTACAGAGGACAGCAGCAAGCCCCGGGCCACACTAGAGCCACCCTGGGAGTCCAGAAGGCTGCCTCCCCCCGGATGCAGGGCATGAGGGCCACCTGCATGGAGCACAAGCAGCTGCCTTTGGGCCACAATAGCCCAAAGAAGCCCCATGAAGAGGCTGTGCTCAGCTGCAGAGGAGACAAAAAACTACGGGGACACTTGCTAGTCTAGCCTGGGGGCAAAAAAGCCTTCCCCCCCGAGTTGCAGGATACGAGGGGCCACCTTCATGGTGCATGAGCACTAGGCGATAACCCAGAGCACGAGGACCAGAAGAGCCCTGACAAGTGGTCATGCTCAGTGCTCAGAGGAAGGCAAAAAAACCCCAGAGACCAGTGCCAATCTGCCCTGGGGGAAAATTCCTTCCTGACCCCAGCACTGGCGATCGGCTACTCCCTGAGCACATGAGCAAGACCTGCTCCCAGTCCACGGGCTGGTTATGCCTCTAAGAGGACACTGGCACTGCCTTTTCTGCCTCCACTTGGAGCCATCTCAGGGGCTTCCAACAACAGCAAAATGCTGCTGGCGTGATCAACCCTGGGATCAATAATCCTTCCTGTGCCTGGCAGCGGGAGCTCCAAAGCACTGAGGGAGGGCTCTGGGCCATCTGTGCACCCTATTTCTTATGGCCACTGCCACTATCACCCCAGAAGATGAGGACAGCGATCTCCAAAAAGACTGAAGCAGGATTTCCATCCATCAGATGTGCTGAGTGTGGCCCCTCCAGGAGCTGGAATTGCAGCAGAGAACCTCCAGCAGCTTCAGGCAGTCTTCCCCTCTCAGCCCCTCCAAGTAATTCCACCAGTGGCTCAAGGAATTCTTCTCAGATGCTTTCAGGCTGCCAGCTCTGTCCTGGTGGCAGCACCAGGCACTCTGGCAGTGGGACACAGGAGGATGCTGCCTTACAGTGCCCCAGAGCATTGTGATGCTGCATTGGCCCATGGTGGCATTATGACATGTGGGTAATGGGGCCCCACAGCCCTGCCCACTGCAGCCCTGATGCTGCTGCCCCTTTGCCCCGCATCCCTTATAGAAAGGCCTTTAGAGTGCTGGACCTGCAGCACTGCCTGTGCCCAGGAGGCCCAGGGAGATGTCCCTGCCCATGGTGATCTCACATTGGGCACCGCTGCTGGGTGTCCCTGTAAATTAATCTGTATGTTCAGACTGTATAAATAAAGGCTTTTATACCATGTACAGTCATTTGATTGTGGTGAAACCAGAGGTGAAAAAAAAGGGGTTTTGGTTGCCTCTGCATGAACTTTGCAGAATCGTAGAGAGCATATAGGATTTCCTCACCATTCCTTATCAATACACCAAGTGGCATTTGCTACTACACTGCTTATGGTGAGGTCTTCTTCTTGAATAGAAGAAGCATTTAAGATATCTCTTCGGTGTTTGTTACACAGGGTGTTCAGTATTTGCTTGTGTTTATTAACATTCATGTGTCTAGTCTGGGGGTTTACCTCTTGTATTACTACTTGAATGCAAAATTGTTGGACACAAGCTCAGGTCCCAGAAGCAACAAGTAGTAATTGCTCTTTCCTCACCTAATGAGTCCTGCTGCGATGTCAGAGAAAAGCTGAGCTAGCACATTCATGCTGCTGAAACACAGAGGTCCCCAGTCCTCCTTTTCCCTCCCTTTCCTGCAGCCTCTAGGACTTCTCCCATGAACCAGGTCAATGTATAAGCCAGTGGAGATCTAAAAAGGAGACAGTTCTCACCCGGGTTAAAACCACAAGTGAAGGATCTGGCAAGTCCTGAACCAGAGAAGGTGGAGGAGAGAGGAAGAGAAGGGGAACAGGACCTTTTCTTCCTGCAGGGACAAGCTGTAGGATTCTCATTTCCTTAGCCTAGGCAGAACACAAGGCTGTAACACATCTCGTCAGACTTGCTTGTTTATTGCAAGTCAGGTGTCTCAGTATAGTGCTCAGTGCACAGTAAAGACACATCATGTGATTAGGGAAAATTCAACTGATCTATCTGTATCTCAGCTTATAAGAATGACAAATATATTTCACCTTCTTAAAAGGAGCAATTTTATACCTCCAGTAATTTTTAAGCAATGATGGTTTAGCAGAATGGATAGCACAAAGTTCCAAGATGGAGACTTGGGGTGAAGAGGAGAATTGGAGAATCGGCACAAAATATTATATATATCAAATAAAAGTTTGCATTCAGATCACTGAAATAGAGCAATTAAGTTACACTGTAAAACCCTAGGAAGGAAATGCAGAGGAGCTCTCTCAGATGAAAGTAGGGTGGGAAACAACATGTTCTGTGATTTTTGCCCCCCAAATGTATGTTTTTCCATTAGCAAAGGGAAAAGCATTCCAGCTTGTTGTAAGTGTTCTGTCGGGTCACATTCTGCTGCACTCAAACATGTTGCATTGGACATGACAGGACAAATGCTATGACATAACACGACTAAACAAAGCGCAGCACTTCAGCAATCAGACGCCAGCTTTCCTTCCCTGGCTACTAACGATTGTCACTCTGGGTAAGAAACAGCTCACCTAGATTTTAAAGTGGTATTGACTAGGAAGTGCTGAGAGGTTGGTTGGAGGAGCCACTGCCCACAGACTGTCAGAAATCCCCTATTCACTTTTAGTACCTAAAGGTCCCTGGTGAGAGAAGGGCAAATTCTCAGGCTGTTGACCCAAAAAACTATTTGCAGGCCTAAACTGCTACAGAGTCACTCCAAGATTTTCATAATCACTGATAGCAATCTTTTGCTTCTATTTTAGAAAAATAAAATTAAAATAATGATGAATTAATTTGAAAGGAAAAGCAGCCACTATTTACATATTACCTGACATTCAGGAAATGGCTGTTTTTACTTCAGGGAGCTGAAAGCCTGAGGGTAAATAAACAAATAGGTACAAGTAAAGAGACAAGATTAAACACAGAGGTTTTTCTATATATACATACAAATTATTTAAAGGAGGCGCCATGAGAGAAGTATGCCTTTGAGTTTGAATCCACAGTGCACAATTAAGCCAGATGACTGGCACCTCAATTACAGCACCAGGGTTACCCAAGGTGGGCACAAGGATCCTCACAGCTCCCATCTCACTGCATCCTCCCAGCAGCACCTTGGAGGCATCTGCACTCTCTTTCTGTGCCAAAACATCTTGGCATTCCTCTGCAAATCAATGGCAAGAAAAGGCTTGAAGAATGGAGCAGAGGGGGTAGATGGAACCTGAGGTGAAGAGAAGAAGATGAAAGAAAAATGGAATTGAAGCACAGCTCAGATCAGAAAGAGCCCAGGAAAAACAAAAGAAGCTTCTCCAGGTGTCTTGTGCAGCTTCTCGCACTGGCAAAAAACTGTGCTGGCTTCTCCCTGAAGATTTTTTATTTTTAGTTTGTTTTAGCATTTGAGATGTTTGAGGGTTTTGTTTCCCTTTCTTTGGCCAGAGCTCAGGGGACAGAAGGAAGCAAAAGAAAGACAGCACTTTTTAAGATGCCCTTAAGTCAAGCAGGATCTGTGGGCCCAGTTTCAAGGGTGGTGAAAATAGGGGTACCCTAAGCAGCTCCCTATATCTGTCACTTAGCATTGCTTTTCTCTTTCGCTGCTACCAAATTCTAGGCTTTTTGTCTTTAGGTTACGGCCTGGCTCCTTGCAGCTATTTAGGTTCCTTACAGACCACTCTTTCTGCAAAGCAGCAAAGGCATTTGGTTCTTTAAATGTGTTGTATTACTGAAAAATGCTGCATTTCTGAATGCACTGAACTTTAATTTTTAGACTTTATGTGTGCAGCTCAAAAGCTCTTTAACACCTGGAGGTCAAGTGTTAACAAGCATGTTCATATATCACAATGGACTTGCTTGAGAAGAGTTAAAACGTTAAGCCTTGATATATATGTGAGTCAAGCATCTAAGATTTAAATATCTGCCTGATATCTTTGGGATGTGGAATTTCTGTGTATTTCAGAGCATACCTGGGCAGAAATTTAGTCAATCTTAAGTCCTCCATATGTTACATGGAACAAAATATTATTGACAGAAAGAGCAATTCCATAAGGGAAAAGAAAAAACTTCAACCAACCAACCAACAACAACAAAAACTCAAAACCAAACCAAACAAAAACATTTACTGTCGAATAAAGTAATACACTACAATCAAATCTTCAGATTTTTGTATAATATCAATTTTAAAACATTAAAAGCCTCAAGTAAATTCAAAATAACTGTCAATAATCTACTACACTTTCTCTCCCTGACAACTAAGAAGTTGAGTTGAAAAGTAGTGCGATTTTGCTATGCTGAACAAATTTCCCAACTTCAGAAGTTAGAGAGCATATGTTTAAAAACTGGCACCTACCGAGGCACACCAGGTTCTGCTATCTTTACCCTGCTGCACTGCGGCAAAGCCCACAAATGCACAATACATGGTGCGACAGTGCTCAAGGGGTTAAACAGTTGAATTTGCCAAGACATCTTTGCCTTGTTTAGCAAAGTTGTTTGTTCTGGTGTAGATGCTGCAGGGTATCAGTCACTTTGAAGGAGAGGATGTCCAAGCAGTCCCACAGTTAGACAGTGACTGGCACTGCCAGTAAATCATTTTGTCAAGCATTCATTTTGCAGCAATGCAAAGGAAATTGCATGATTGTTTGAAACGAACTGAAGTACTTTTTAGTTATCAGTGTGCTGGGTCCACAATAAAATGATCAGTTACACCTTGTTAATAACACTCAACAGCGTAGACACAAGTCTGAAAACTTGCTTTATTATGAATCGTAAAGTACAGCAGGTCCTCTCTCATTTTGAATAGGAACAGTGGTATCTTTTCTGCTCCATGACATTTTCAGTATGAAGCAGGAAAGCAAAATGGTTTTCCACATACTTGTCTTCATTCAACCCAAGCCAGCATTTTCTGTCATGTAGTTCTATAAGCACAGTATGAGTGATTTATGAAAACAGCAAAGAGAAGCAGAGTTGCAGCAGCCACGTTTTTGTTATTCTGGCCAGGTCCTGCACAAAATAACCACAGGTAACAGGGTATGGATTTTAAAGCTTTTAACAAATGTTGGGATCTTGGAATCTCAGTCAGTAGAGAAAGCAATTTTTTGGTGCAGCAGAAAGCTATCACACATTCAAGGCCATGCTGGATGTAGTTCTAAGCAACCTGATGTGGTTGGATATGTCTCTGATCATTGCAGAAGGGTTAGACAACCTGATCATTGAAAGTCCCTTTCAATCCAAACTAGTCTATGGTTTTGTTGGCCAGAGGCTGCACTTTCAAACTGTCCAAGATGTCCATGTACAACCAAAGATATCTGGCAGCAGATATCGAAGCATAAATTTAATTAGATTAGCCTGCAGAGCATTCAGTCCTTAACTGTTATTTCCCAGTCAGTACTGGTAACATTTTTCCATACACTTACAGCACTTATTTCGACTTTATTAACTGACAAGTCCTCTGGGACTTGACATAATGCTAGAACTGCATGAGAAGTTGTGCTGAGTCCTGCAACGTATTAAGTCCAGCTCTCCAGCTTCCCTCTGACAAGGACTGATAAAGCCAGTGGAAGATAAGGAGTGGATGAACAGTGAGAGTGAAATAATCAAGTTTTCTGCTAATTGGCTTTAGATAGCAGTAGGGTAACATCTCTAGATTCCCCCCCCCCTCCCCCCCGACGAGGAAGAAGAGGAATATTAGATCAAAAATCAGCTTAACACGAAGAAGCTGGTGCTGTGGCTAATGCTGTGCAATGGCAGTGATTCAAACTGTATTAAAAGAGAGATTTAAACCCACTTACTTTGAAATCTTTCAGTGAAAGACTTCGGTTTTAGCCCATAAACACTCCAAATGCAATCCAAAGACAAGCCAGAAAATTATGAAAACAGAAATAGGATTATTATTTCAGATATGCACCAAAGGTCTGCAGGAATTTAGAAAATTACAATTATAAGTTCATGTAGATAACAAACATGGCCTCCTTCCCTTGATCTGGTTTTCCCCAAACTTGGGCATTGAATACACTTTTGGAAATCATTTTAACCAGCAAGCTAACGGAAAACTAGGCACAGTAAAAGAAAAGTAAAAGAAAAACACAGCAGGAGCTATAGAGGTAGATAAGGGAAAAATAATTAGAATCATTTCAATTAAATACATATAGTCAAGCCAAGCAATACCTATGGGCAATATACCTGTCAACATACAGATGAAGGATGTAAACAGAAATAATGGAAAGATTTAGTACAACACACTGGGCATAGCTAGGAGTGATGTGAGTAAATTAAGAAAGATAATTCAGGTTGCATCTGAAGCACAGCTTCCTGACAGTGAAATGTTTCAGCTTCAAACAGTCTCATAAGCAAGCACTTAATCCCCATTCTTTAAAACATGACTGGGCAAGAGCCCTCATACATGTAGAATGGTGAACAGTGCTTCTTTTGCCAAAAGATGGATTGGAAAAATGAAGTAAGCCTTTAATTTCTTTAATATCTGTGAATCTACCATCCCAGTGAGTGTAGAATAATGGTGAGAAGAGAAAAAAAATAGAGATGGAGAGATGGATGGGAGGCAGACGTGTCCTAAACTCATAGTTAACTGGATTCCTTGGAGCAAACGCTTCAATGTCAATATATAAGAAATAAAAAATTATGTTAGGGAGAGGGAGTGAAAGTCCTGGGTAGGAGCTCAGCATACCCTTAGAAATTTATTGTGGTAGCTTTCTCAAGTTTTCCAAATAGCTGTGCCTCAGTCTGTGGCAGCACATCCCTCCCTGCATCATGCTGTACTGGTGGTGGGTGTTTCATGTGTTTTCTTCTCCAAGCTGCCCTTGAACACAGCACAACTTAATGAAAGCTGTGTCTGCATAGTGCACTTTTCTAGTCAGCTCTGGCCGGGAGGTGTGGAGTTCTTTTCATACTCTGCTCCCCACCAGCATGTCCCTGCTGGCATCTCCATCCTCCAGTGAGCTTCCCAGCCACCCTCTCCTGATCCCTTCCACTCTCTCACCAGTGTCCTCACAGGGAAGAGGGAGGGGGGGGAAGTATGAGACTAGCTAAGTCTCATTATCCTGCTACACAAATTAAAGCAACTAAGGAGAGGCAAGCTTAAGAGCTTTGCCCAAGGTTACAATCATATTCAGAGGCAAAGCCAAAACTAGATCTGGAATCCTGCTTTCTCCTGTAATGTTTAGACTACAGCTCCTGCAGCAAATGCTTTCACACTTTATAGTGTTTACTAACTTCATAATGTCTGCTAACATACTGCTCTGCCTGAAGAAGCTACACAAGAAAGGATTTAATCAATGGGAAATAAATGTAGTTATTAGGAATTACAGAAGACAGCATTTAATACAACAACTTAGATAGTTGGACTATTTCTATTGTTTCAGGAGAAGGACAACAGTTTCAGTATTACTGTAAGGAAGAAAATCACAGGGATTATTCAGGCTTTACTTGGAATGTACTAGAAGTACAAAGCACCATCCATCATCTTTATGGTACATCGCATCACCTGAGGCATGAAGTAATCATCTAAAAATGCACTGCCTGACGTGACCATCGTATATAATCAATAGCCTTTACAATCAGAGAATATTAAGAAAAATCTTTTACTCTGTTGATGTCTTGTTTTTATACAAAGAGGTCCATTATCAGAATAGCACAACTAGAGACCTTACCTGACATAGATTAGAAAGTATTCATTTTAGAAATAAAAATGCACAGCTCAATAAATCTCTAAATCATCACTGAGAAGCTCTGGTTGGTTCTGTACATCAGAATTAACTCTGTGAGTATGTAAGAGATGGCTTCAAAAATCAGCCCCGTATACGTCTCTGTATAATGTTTGCCAATTTCATATCTAGACATGCATTCAAAAATATATGTAAAAAAAATAAATGCCATGCTCCTGCACTACAAACACGGTGATCTCAAGTCCCAGCTAACACTCACTTACAGAAGATGCCAGCCAGCCAACACAGCCTGGAAAGGACAGCAAACGGCTCTGTCTGAAACAATGACTAACGCTGGAGCTTAAGCATATTTTGCTGTCTCTGTAATTCACTTCACACAAAACAAAAGCTGCTTCTCAATAAACGGTCTCAGAAACTGATAATTTTGTGGGGCACAAAACACCACTTTCGCAACCCATTCAATACAGGTTCTTGGGATTATCACATGCAGATGTCCAGAGTTACCCAGCTTTATGACTGAAGTGCCACAGACTGTGACTTACAGAGAAAAATTAAGTATTTTGGAATACACAAAAAACTATTCTCTACATAGATCTAATACACATGCAATTCAGACCCTACATGTAAGTTAAAAACACTAAGTCTAATGTTTCTTCTATCTCAAGTATACCTATGGGTGCATATGTGTAAGCACTGATTTTTAGGGGGGGAGGCTTAACCACTGTTCTTAGAGAAATGAGGCAGGCAGCAGGGAGACAAGATGAGCTGGGGCTGTGCTGTGGCACTACACAGACAGACCATGCCGATACACAGGTTGGCAAGCAAAGTTTCCTTAGTAGGACCCTTCAGTATTCTAATCTGCTAAGTATGATAGCAGTCATTTGAACTCTTTGTCTCTCTGAATTTCTTTGCTTACTACTACAGCTCACCAGAGAGGATCCAAATGCAGGTGACCTGGATTCAGGCTGCACATAACCACAGCAGTCCAGTAATCTTACATTAGACAGCCATGAACATTACAGAATGGTGTTTCCATTCTTTAACTTTTTTACACGTGATCAGACTCACTCTCATTCTTTTTTCACTCTTGCAAAACACTCCCAGCTTAAATTGCAGTCTTTGGAGCCAACACGTCTGGCTGTAGCTGCTCTGTCATTCATAGTCTTATTATGCAAATAAAACACAGACAAGCTGTAAGTTCCAATTGAATCCAAACACCCTGGAGCATCCAATAAATGGAGACATCTAAAAAACATAACTCCATGGATGACACACATTTGTCATCCAGCTGAGAAATCTTAGATAGAAAGATGAATAAGAGTGAATTTACAAATGTCAAGAAGCCTCAGGTTCCTTTTCCCCATTTCTATTGCTTCAGGGAAGAGTTGAGACCCACAAAAAAAAAAAAAAATCCCTCTCATGAAATGGCAAGCTGTGTTTGCACTTCTTATTTCCCCTGAAAGCTGATCTAGGGAATAACAGGCTTAACTTGGGATTTATTATTTTTGCAAATATTTCTTAGATTTCTTAATCAGAAATTAAGAACTTCACCAGACTATTTCAAACTATACTTCATCTTCTCTTCAAAAGGAAACAAAAAAGTGAACAAAAAAAACCTTGAGAGAAGTTAAATATGTAAATTTTCTTTGTTTTGAAAGCATGATTATCATTTGATCAAGAAATGAGATCTGCATGAACAGAGTATCTGCGCAAGAGTAGTATTTTAGACAATGTGTTTTGCTGATGACAAGTAAAATGGGAGAGAATGTGAGCCACAGTATCAATTTACTGCCAATGAAAGAGTATTAATCAATACTCTCAATTTAGCAATAAATTGTTAATATTGGCAATATAAACAAGGAAATCACTAATTTCTAATTAGTAATATTAAGTCACAAGGCCTTCAAACAATAAAAGACACTAATTAAGATTACAGAAAATTCATGATAAATTTCTGGATCTCTTTGTCCTTTGTCCAGCATTTCAACTATTATATCAGGGACAGAAGAATTATTTAGAAGCCCAATAAAGCAATTTAAGGTGTGAGATGCAACCTTTTCAAACTGCAACATGCTTGAAAATTACTGGGATGACTTACTAGTACAGACTGGTCCATAAATACCATTGATTACAATCATTTAGACATGATACTTAATTGTGCTTTAGATAACCAGAAGGCTTTAAAGTAGGTAAGGCTGTAGTGCTGAGAAGTGATAGTGATGATGGCTGCCCTGAAATGAGTGTTTATAGACGTTTGCAATTGCTTTTGGATCAAAGTCAATGGATCTATCAGTCACTTTCACATGCAGAGGATGGAACATTTGTCCCTTATATGGAAGCTAAATAGCAGTGGAGATGAGCAAGCCAGGACTAACCCAAGAGTATTGAAAGATTTCATGTAAATTTAGTGTTTTCTTATTACATGTATACTGGGACAAATCCACTGCAGCATTGGTATCTGGTTTGCCTGACTGGAGTGTGAGTAGCTGCCTACATACGGCCATCCAGCTGTTCCACTCCCAGGGGTGCAGAGACAGCAGGGCCCCTCAGGATCACCAGGATGGCGAGGCACTGGCACAGGTTGCTCAGAGAAGCTATGGCTGCTCCATCCCTGGCAGTGTTCAAGGACAGGTTGGACAGGGCTTTGAGCAACCTGGTGAAAGGTGTCCCTACCTATGGTAAGGGGGCTAGAACTAGATTATCTTTAAAGTCCCTTCCAACCCAAACCATTCTGTGATTCCATGATGATCCCAAAGCACTACGGCTCCACACCTCCCAGGAGCACCCCCAGAGATGAAAGCCTCTGAGAAACTCACATATATTAGGATTTTTCCTGATGGTCAGGGTAACATTATAAATTATTCCAAAAAATCAGAATTACAGTTTCTAGATCCTCAGCTGCTACAATAAATCAGCACAGCTCCAAATGCTATAGTACCATCAGATCAGTTTACACCAAATGATAGCATGGCTTTGTCTACATTTCATTCAGTACCTGTAAGACTGCTTACACTGGGAGAGTCACAGGTCAGCAATTAGCTGGGGGACCTTTTTTTCTACATTTGTTGTTAGCATACACTGTCACGCTTACCAAAGTTGTTGTTAGCACTGTTTCCTACAAATACAAAGTGAGGGCTATAATATAAAAACAGAGATGAGATGAAATCATAATGTAAGATTATTTACTGTCTCCAGTGGTTTACGACAGTTTTACCACTGAAACAAGTGTGTTTACATCTGCTGACTGGGGTCGACATACATTTCATTGGCAGGAATGATATCAGAAACAGGTGTGTTTTGCAGCAAAACTTAGAACAAGTATGCATAATAATCATTACAAAACAAGATTTTTTTTTTTTTTTTCTCCAAATATATTCCACCATGTAGACATGCAGGAAGGAAAGTGTCTTGTATTTAACTTTATGGGAAAAGCATGATGGACTGGTCCTGACATCTCTTTGTTTTACAAAGGCTTAGATATAATTACAGTGACAAAGTTACCCTCCCTTAGACAGGCTCCAAAACACTGCCAGGGAACACAGGGATGCCTATGCTCAGCCAACAGATTTTTACAGTGTAGGAAGAGCCTGCATCAGTGCAGCAAGGCTAACATCACTGCCCCAGCTACCTACAGGAGCTAAGTAAGTCTACAAGGGTGTTAGCACTCTTACATCCTTCAGATCATTGCTTTGTAAAAGAGACCTAGAGATTTGTATTCAGCAGCACAGCCCAAGAACTGGATGTTCCATCACAGTCATTTACTCTCTGAAAGAGATAGTTTAAACAATCAGTAAGTAATATTCTGTAGTAAAACTATGTTTATAGCAACAAGCTGCACTGTAACTGGAATGAATTGTTGCTTTTAATATTAGTAATTACAAGTAAATTTTATCAATTTCATCACTTCAAAGAAGGGGAAGACTGAAGAAAGGGATTGAAATGGGCATCTCCTGGAGCATCACTGAGAAGACCATTTATATCCCCCTCAGAGAGGATACCCTCTCTTTCCTTCTCTTATGTAACACTAGTTAACAGTGCAAGAACCCCAGATGATGTGGTGACCTGTGGCAGCAGCTGAAGAGAAGGGTGCTTTATCTTCCTTGTTCTTTCATCTACTGCTCTTTTCCTCCTACTCAACCAATACCTTCTGTAATGAATTAGAACCTTTTGTCCCCCTAGCACAAAAAAAAACATCTCACTATTGCCATCTCATTCTTTACTCCACATTTTCACTGTCTCATCCCTATAAGCCATACATTTTTGCATGGCAGGGAACATTTATCACTCAGTGTTTGCTGCATCTTCCCAACAAACAGGGCCCTCCTCTGGATAACATGTAGATTATTGTAATAAAATGAACATAAAAAATTTTAACAGCATTAAGATGAAGCTGAGTGCTCACTGAGGTATGACTTCATGCTGTTACCATTTTGGTTAGCATTAGATTGTCCCATTACATTCACAGGGTATCAATAAGGTCCTTGTGATGAAAATATGCCAAAAAGCATAAGAAAAATGCATCGAATATTGAATGAAAATACTTAAAAACATTTTTATTAAAAAAAAGCCCAAACAAAACAACCTTTTCTTTGATTCCATCACCATCTCATTTAATGAAATTGGAGTATTTCCCAAAGCACTTGGTGAATCTGAGCTTCCTGAGATCCTTCAGCCACAAAACCCCCTACCCCGAGACTGAAAAACTTCATTGTATCACCAATGGACTCCATGAAGGTTTATGTTATTGTTTAGAGTCCTGAGACTTTAGGCCTTCTCTTTTTTTTAAGGTTTTTTTACTTCCCCCTCCCCCCCTCCCCCCCCCCAGAATGCTGACTTTTATGAATATTAGACCACATTTCCCCAAAACAGCTATTTCTTGAGTCTGTTCACCCTTTATTATGAGAAAAACAGAAAGCTTGTATTTTCCTTTACTGGGTAAAGATGCTACATAAGTAATCTAAGAAGCTACTTTCATGTTTGTTCAATAAGTATTTCAAGACGCTGCTATTTTGATAATGTGCTGACTGATACATAATTCACTGCAATGCAGAGTTTAATAATATCTTCAAACTCAAAAATAAAATGAGCTCTCAATTCTGACATGCTAAATCTAGTTCTAAAGCATGCTATTTCTCATTTGTTTTGTAAAATGATACAGAACTGCTATTACTCAATGTAATGCATGTGTTTCTTACACCAATGCATTAAAAAAAAAAAAACAAACCACAATCACTTAATTCTTGAATACAAACATACCTACTAGGAAATGAAGCAGACTAAATAGCAATCACTCATGGAGAAGACCTCTGTCCATCACACAGAAACACTCACTGAAGAATGCATCGCTCAAGACATGATTCCAGCCCACAAATCTGTTTCCCAATTAATTCTCCCATCAGTAAGAATTTCAGTCAGGAAGCCTGACCCGACCTCCACAAGGAAATATGTTATAAGACAAGAATCACAAATGACAACATAATTGCCTGGGTTTCTTGGAGACCCTGCGCTAAGTAGATGTTTGCCTCTTGCCACGTGTTATGGTTCTGAAACCTGCTGGAAATTTTGCTTGCTAATGAAAGACAGAATTCATTTATCTACCTTTAAACAGCTGCCATTAGATATAGCCTACTTAAAATATGAGACACTGCCTTCTCCCCCCCTATTACTTCAGTTTCTGAGATTCTCAAAGCCCCTTGCGCATTTTTTCTCACAGTAACACCATGTGGTAGAAAGGTATCACTCCCCAAATTGAAGAGAAAAAAAGCAGTAATTTGGGAAATTTGATGCTTCCACAAAGTCAGAACATTTTACAGGCAAGGTTCAATTTTTGCCAAACACAACCAGAATATAGGAGGGTTTCTGAAGAAAACCTGCCTCATTTCCAACCATCTTCTCCTCCTGGAGATTTGGTAACTATCAGGCAGGATGACACAGACTTTTTTACTCTGTAAGAGAATAAGACACATTTCTGCATCTGATTTTCTTCCATGAGTGGAGCAAAACTCTAGCACAAAAAAGGTAAGGGCTTGTCTAATGTTGAAGATGTCTTGTCAGCTCCTTAGCCTCTGCCACTCTCCTCCCTCCAACACAGCCTTGCTTGTAGATGCACACTTGCTAGTGGAAATCGCACAGAAGCACTGAGGATCAGCCACAGCCAAAGGCCTTACTTCATCATTTTCCGGACTTAGCTTTGCCATAACACATCTAGCTGCGGTGTCGGTTCAGGGCTTGGAAGTATCTGGGGGAGACAAGATGTTCTAGGTTCGGCAATGTTGCCGTGCATGGCTTTTGCCTCTCTACTCGAGTCATGAAACCCCATCTGTGCCTCAGAGTCTCCATCTGTCAAGTGGAGATGATTCTTCCCCACCTCTCCCTGATCTTTCTGACAATTACCCTATAAGCTTTCTCAGATCCATGGGAAAGGCAGCACAGTGAAGTGAAAGGCATTAAAAGCATAAAATGACCTTTCCACTTGGGAGATTGATTTGACAACATGTGTTTATTAAAATAGATTCATTTACAGGTGAGGGAAGAAATAAAGAAGCAAAAATAGACTCCTGCTGTTTTTCCTTGCTCCTATCCATAATTCACCTTGTACTGCTTTCAAGGGACTTGGATGTCCTGTCACCTACCCTCAGATTAAATATTTTCATTTGTGGGCAGATGAATAAATCTGAACTGGACTTACCTGCCTGCTACAGCACTTTTCTCCTTATTCCCCTTGCCACCTCTTCAATCCTCCAGCTGCCTTTTATCAATCTCATTATAACATAGCTTAAAAAAATCCCCAGAAGTTAGACAAACCAGGATTTATTTCTTCATCTAACTTGAAGTATTATGGCATTTGTAGGGCTACAAAACGAAGTTCAACATACTGCAATGGGTTTCCAGCCAGTACAAAATGCTGCACTCAATGGAAGAGCAGCAGTTTACAAAGGCAAAATGTCTGCTCTATCAAATACAAACTTTTTTCAACTTTTAAACTCACAGCATGTAACAGACCTTCCTGTCCATTCCTAATTGCTCTGTTATAAACTAAACATTACAGTCTCTAATACTCCACAAGTACTCCTCACCCGTGAGCCTTCAGAAACTATTCATATGGTATCAGTCTCTCCCTAGCTTTACATTATGAATGAGGAAGATGTATCAAATTATAGAATGTTTTAAGAAAATTAAAATGCCAAACATATTTTTCTTCTTTGAAAAATGCTAAACAAAAATCTGTGTCTTCTTCCTCTCTGCATGCATCACTGCCAACAACTACAACCTGATCTGTAACACCAGAAAATTACAAACAGTATAAAGGAGAAAAAAATGAGGAATCAGATCCACTCTCACTCTGCTGATACACAAATAAGCACATTAAAAATGTGAATAGGACTAACATCAGGACACGGTTATAAGGAAAAACAAGTGACAGAGACTTCAATCATTCACATAACAAATATTTCAGAGTGTCACAACTAAATGAAACCTACTTTTCCAGACATTACAGTAATCATCCAGACTAAGCAAACCTTCATACTTTATACCTAAAACTATATATAATTATTTCATTCTACTATTCTCAAATAGGAGAACCTATCTATAGTATTGAAGGAGCAAGCAAGCTTTGTGTCCCTTTACTAGACTGTGCTTTGCTGGCAGTGCTGTGTGGGATAAATTTCTTCTTTTCAGATCTCTCTCTTTGCTTCCTGTGCTTATCTTTTGCAATAAACATTAAAATAAGACAGTTTGTCTACCCTTTGCCAGCTGCCTTTTCACAAAGACACTGGACTATTGGGTAATATGAGCCTTCTTGTAAACCTCATTAAAAGAAATGAAAATGGAAAATGTTTTCACGCCGCTGTCAGGATCTACTCTTTCTAAGGGCTCTAGTGTCAGACTTGTGCTGCTGCGGCTCACCTGACCACACACTTTATCTGTTGGCGCAGACAGATGGTACCAGTGAATGGCAGAGATGTGTCTGCTTCTGTATAACAAAAAATATAAAATCCCAGGAAGACCTTAAAGCAGCCTTCCAATACCAGAAAGGCCCAACAAGAAAATTGGATAGGGTTTTTTTTACAAGGGCAAGCAGGCATAGGACAAGGGGACTGGCTTCCAGAATTTGAAACTGAAAAAGGGCAGATTTAGATTAGATATTTTAGGAAGTTCTTCACTATGAGGGTGGTGAAGCCCCAGCAGAGGTTGCCTGGAGAAGCTGTGCCTGCCCCATCCCTGGCAGTGTTCAAGGCCAGGCTGGACGGGGCTTGGAGCAACCTGGTCTGGTGGAAGGTGTCCCTGCCCATGGCAGGGGGGCTGGAACTAGATGATCATTAAAGTCTCTTCCATACCAAACCATACTATGATAGGATTTTCAGGCATGGGTTGCACCCAAAGCTTTCATTCCACATAGAAGCTGAAAAACCTAAAATGGTTTGCATAAAGCCAGACAGGAAATCTATGGCACCAGCAGAAATGGAATGAAATTGATCAGAATCCTTAACCAACATCTGACCACCTTATACAAAATGCATTTTGATGATAATTTTTCAATTTGCATTTACATGCAGTGTATATATAGGGCCATTGTGCCTTCTCTACATTTTCCTGGGAACAGATAGAAGCCTCCACAGAAAGAGCGGCCATGGTAGCTAAAGCACAGTACAGGCAGCTGCCTGCTCAGCAGTCAGTTGCATGACCAGATACAAAAAGACCTAAACATCTTAGTTGAGCCAGCCATTCCTAATACTCCTTCATGTGTCTTCGAGACTAATTCCTGCCTCCAAAATAAGTGGTTTTTCTCCTTATCCAATATATAAAGCCAACATGGAAATTAAAAAATAAAAGAAGCTAATTGGTTAGTTAGCTTTCAAAAAAAAACACCCAAATCAAGTTGTTATTTAAAATAACAAATATTTGTTTTTCTTTAGGCTTGTTTAGGTCTCTCTTAGTTTCTGCTGCCAAAATAAAGCCCAGATGCTTTTTCCCTTTGTTACTGCTGATGGATTTGCATTTCCAAATGCAAATTCCTGAACAACGAGAAGCATTTGCTGTTTTGTTTATTGAAACAAAATGAAAACTTCTTCGGGAAGAAAGATAACCAGTCACCTCGGGTAATATGTGGCAATGCTGAATATCACAGATGAAGAGTGACCCTGGAAAGGGTGACCTCAGGCCTCCACCAATAGCACAGCCCAGAACTTTCCCTACTTTCCTCACTCTATTCCAGAAGATCTCTGCAAGCAAAACCCCATATCCTGTTCTCACATGGTATGTATTTCTAAATATATTCCCTGAAGGGATCTTAGAGGCATATACTGATCAAGCCACATTCTTTCAAGCCAAGCATATGGGGAACCTACAACTTGTCACAGCACTCCATCAGCTTACGTTTTCTTTGCCTTTGACTAACAAAAATGCTGTTTCAGACCGAATAGCACCACAAACTTACAGTTATCCAAAGAAAGAGACTGTAAATATGTACCTTTCAGCATTTAATAACATAGAAACATAGAATGGTTTGGGTTAGAAGGGACCTTAAAGATCATCTAGTTCCAGCCCTCCTGATATGGGGCGAACAATAGAGTGAACAATTATTGGCTAAATTAGGAAGAAAGCACTTTCACTGCTGAGCAGCATAATGCATATGCATGATAGACTTCTACCCCTACACACATACAGAATTAACAAACAGCAATTTTTAGTAGAAAGCTGAGTGTTGTCACTGTGAACTAATAATGATAAACTCCCAAGAGGGCAGCTGCCACATGTCTAAGTGCCTCATTCATAAACTCTCATTTTATTTTGAAGGTAGAATAACGTTTGTCTCAATACCTCAACACCATGCCTCAATACTGCTGTACGGGCTAATGATAAACAGGACCCACTGCACATTTCTCTGGAGCAATTGCTCTGTGTTAATGCTGCATCATGGTGCTCAGCACTTGCCTCTACAATTAGGTACTCTAGAGCCCCTAATAAACATCATCTGCACAACTGAATGCTTTGAAATGGCATATTATACAAAGATCAAACCTAAATCTAAATCTTCAGGGTGCATAGCGAATCATGATAAAAATATGCTCCCTAGACATCAGTGAATGCTTCAAGTAAGATGAGGGGGACGATAAGATATCCTATTTAAGAAAAAAAAAAAAAAAAGGAAAAATCCAAAACCAAAATCACTTTCTGTAGTGATTTTTGTCCTGTTTTCTTTTCTCATTTTTATTACTTCCTAAGCATTCAGAAAAACTGGATATTTGCTTTTGAGATATTCTGCACCTGCTGTCTAGCCTGTAAAAATGCTGTTTTCAATTCAAAGCAATAAAACACTGCAATTAATCTAAATCACATCATTACTGTTGAAGCCTAGACTCACAAAATCGCCTCCCCCTACCTCAGTGTACACCACACTTGATTTCAAAAATATTTTCAAACCACATTTTTTATTCTTACCTCTTTTAGGTTGATGTTATTACTCTTTATTTTACTGTTTATATTAGGACTCACAGGCTCCATGTAAGATTAGACAGTCTAAAGCGCTTAAGTGTGAAGCACAGATCCCGCCCACACAGGTTCAGATGGAGACGTACTCCTGTGCACAGTCAAGTATCAGCCAGTAGAAAAACTGAAGGCTGGAAGAATACCATATGCATCCCATTCCTACAAGACTGTCATGGTCAGAAAAAGTTGTAACAGGGACTTCCAGACACTCACAGGCTACCCGTGCTGCTGAACATCACATGACTAGCACTCCAGGGCTGACCACTGTACTATGTCACCATAAATCCCGGCGGCAGCAGCAGAGATGCAGCAACCACCATAAGTACTGGCAGGGGACAGAGCACGAGTAGGCTGGCAAAAAAGGCTGCAGTATTTCCACCGCCATGCCTGAGCAGCCATGTAGTATCTCAACATGTAAGAGATGTGCTAAAACACCAAAATATAAGGAGCTGCCTCCAAATAGTTGATCCCACAGTGGTATTCAGCAGGAATATTACATCACATACAATTTAAAAATACATATGCCAAATAAAATTACCTTTTCTAGCAGCTCTCACTTGATAACGCTATAGAAAGAGCAAATCAGAGGTACCCTGTGCTTGTATTTACTAACTCTGGAATTTAACTGGTTTCCTATTTTCAATAAATTGATTTATTAACCTTCATATTCTCCATTCTTCCAGTCATTCAACAATATTTACAAACTCTTGTTCCTGATGTTATTAAGATACAGAAAAGTGGACCAACATCAATGTGTGGTTCCACAACATAGAGTGACAGAAAAGATATACAAAAAGATTTCACTGGTATTTCCATTTAACTTCATGGATGGGACTTCTCTCCAGACAGTGTATGAAATTACACCTGAAGTGATACAAATGAACAGGTAACGAACATGCTACTTGCGGCTGCAGGAGAGGACAAATCATTACTTTTATCAGATTTCCTGTCCTTACTTTCAATATAGTTTGCCAGACTCTCTGGACCCAAATACACATGCTAATTTTTATTCTGCACTTTCTGACATTAGCTGGAATGAAGAAGTTGGAAATTTGTATTAATAAGCTTAAAAGGAGAAGCAAGAGATAGATTATTCAGTGGAAGGTAATTGAGTAATGTCCAAGGAAAATAACTCAATTCCTCTTCTTTACAGCACATGCAGGACTAGAACATAAATGTGACTCAAAAGATTATTTTTATTAATTTTAGGGAGTTGAAAATTGAACTGTAGTCTGTGGCAAAGCCACAAACAGCTAAACCTTGTTATGCCAACAAATAAGCAATGCTTTTCAGACTTCAGTTTTTAAATATTATGAAAAGCTAAATTCTGTCTACATTTCAGGTCATATCTTCCAAAAGCCCTTAGGTGGTATAACTAACTCAGCCTCCCAAGGGAATTTTACCATGGGTTTGGATAGCCAGCCTAGACCTTTGTTAAGTGATTTTAGAAGCCTGTTACACTACTTTCGTCACTGTGACTATTCTGACACTTGTTATTGCAAGTAACTTCTCGGGTCTCTTTTCTAATACCTTGTTTCTGAACAACATGGGACAAGGACAACACCACTCTTATTCACGGTTTGACAAGAGTCATCAGGATATTGTCAATATTTACTTGTATAAGTTGTTCAAAGCAGGAATTCTTTATAGACGAGAAACAGAAACACCTAGGCATGCTTGGAAATATTTGACCCCAGACAGATTTTGGCCCAAGGGCATTTCCTACTTTCCAGTGGAAGATGGAGTCAAAGTTAAATACCCAGGGTTTGAAAAGTGTCATCAGGATATTGTCAATATTTACTTGTATAAGTTGTTCAAAGCAGGAATTTTTTATAGACGAGAAACAAAACACAGAATTTCACTTGTGGGGACAGTGCAGCCCTGGGAAGAGTAATACCTTGTTTCTGAACAACACAGGACAAGGACAGCACCACTCTTAGTCAGAGACTAGGACAGAAGGAGCAAAAATGCTGATGTCAAAGATGTTTGACATCATATACAGTTTTGCACTATTTTTTCCGTAATGAACAGAAATATCAGGATAATTTCCAGTTTGGATATAAAATGCTCTCACTACTAAGGAAATGGCTCTCTGTACATTGCCAAAAAGGGGTGTAAATAAGGTGCTGAAATGTATGAGATGATGTGCCGCACAGAAATTAACTTGTCTCAATTGCCCAGATTTTGTCTGATAGTCTGTGTTGATACCCTGTCATGAGACCACCACTGTTCATATTATGCAATCATTCTTTCCACTTTCTTCCTTTAGTGACACCGAAACTCTTCTGTTTTCAAAATTAACCTCTTTCCCCACTATCATCTCAGGTCTCTAAACCAAGCTTCTCCTATCCAGAGGAGAGCCCATCAAAGATCATGTGCATTCTGGACGCAGCTGTACACACACTGTTACTGGCTATCACGACATTTGCAAAATATTAGGGGAGAGCTTCCCTAGCCTAAAGGCTGTGTAAAGTATTAGATACAAAGAAGTGCATCGTGCTTCAAAGCTGGAGTGCTGAGAAAGAGCTAACTTTCCTGTGGGACAAAATTTGATGCTTAGTAGCACGTGTTTTGAACTACCAAGATGAAACCAAGGCCCTTGATGTAAAAAATCTGGACTTCAAGGAGCCTATATGAGCCATAGCAGAGTGGTTCCTCAAGACAGTCAGGAAAAGACCAATACTGTAAATTTCCATGTTCAAGACAAGTGCTTTGTTGGTCTACCTGCTACACTGACAAAAATGTGGGAAAAATATCCTGTAGAAGCCAAAACTTTAAGAAGCCTTTAACTACATTTTTTATAGAGGTTGCAGAATTTTTGGAGTGAAGTGCTATGGAAGTGTGATCTGGGGAAATTTATTTTTTTTTTTAAGAAATATGCTAGTCCTATTTAATTTTTCTTTGGATCTTTACATCATCAAGAATAAAGAACTCTGGAGACTTGTTTTCCAAAGTAAATAGGTTTGTCTTTATTACAGTCTAATGCATTTCTTTCCTATTGTACATGTATGTGTAGGCCTAACTCATAAGACTCACAAACTGATTTTATACACATACTTGCTTCTGGTTTCTGAGACTTTTTCCTGGATCAACTCTCCTTGGCATGACATCAGAAGATGGGAAATTTAGACTAGGTGGCTTTAAAGTACCCATTTCCCTGCAGCCTTAGGAATACTCATGCATGCACAGCCGAGGGTGTGATGGTCACCTGTACTGCTGCTGGTTATTCATGAGAAAACCCAATATGGCCTCCATATTCTGAGGAATTGAGGACAAAACAGATTAAACTGCCGTGATGCACGTCAGTGACATCAGGGACACGGTTTAGTGGCAGTGCTGGATTAACAGCTGGACTCAATGGTCTTAAAGGTCTTTTCCAACCCAAATTATTCCATGATTCTATGACAATATAACAATCCAATGGCAAATCCTCTCACAAGTCAGAGCCCAACTCAGAACCAGCCAGAAGACATAAAAGATGATAGTGAGAGAAGCAAACTGCACTCAAGTATTTTTTCATTAATATTCCTATTTTGGTTAAAATATAGAACAGAGCTGCACAGAAATAGGAAAAACAGAAATATTTTAGAAAGTAAAATAATTAAAATAAAAAAATAACCACAACAGGAAATTATTCCCATATTCAATTTACAAAATCATGAATGAGACTCTGGTATAGGATAGGTAAGTTATTTTCCTATTTTCCATTAAAGAATGGCATTGCAAAAGGGCTTTCCAGAAATCCAAACTCTCATAAATAGAACTAAACCAGCTTGAGTTTCTTGGCATTTAGCAACACTAATTGTCCCTTTTTTCCTTGCTGCTCTTTGCCATATTTCTTGGAAAACAACAGCTGTGTTTATTCAAATAGCAGTATCCTGATGACTTGATGATAGGCTAATCTGCAGAAATTTCAAGTGTGACTGTCCCGTAGGAGTCTTTGCAGAGCACCACACAATTGCCTTTGGATGACACAAATCCTTGGAAAGACTTCCATACTTTGGCTGATCTGGAAGGTTATCCTCATCCTGGTTAGTTCGCTGAATTTCTTGCAGCATGCACTGTTTTTTTCAGGTTTAGTGGAATAATTTCCTTATTCATCAATGTCAGAAAGTAATTCCACAACATAAACAGTTTCCCTGTCATATACTCTAACCAGAGCGACGTAGGCAGTATGTTGAATTACAATTGAAACAAGCCTCAGCATTCATCTGGAAATCACAGCTATAAATTCAGCCAGGGCTCTCCATGAAACAACACAAGCTTCGGAGTACATGGTACCTTAGTAAGCAGTTTACATAATATACCAAATGATCCAGAAAAAAAGCAACCATATGAGGGCAGCCAAATTAATCACATGTATTCAAAGAAGCTTTCAGACAAGCATACAGCCAGCCAGACGCATGTCTATACTCTGTATCAAAGGGGAATGCCCAGCTAATAACTGATCACAAAACGTTGTTAACTCAGCAATTTTAGTAAGCTGGGGAAAATAGGGTAAGTTTTCTCCCCAACTAAGTCCTGTGTTCCTGGATTTCTACTTAAAAAATAAACTGTGACTTTATATAAATCAAAAGGGAGTAAGAATTTAAGATAAGGGAGATAAAAGAACAGGGACAGCGGGGGGAGGCTGCAGGATGGTCCTGCTGGGCACCACAGAACAGAAGGACAATATGGGGGACAGCAGCCCTGAGAGCCCAGCTTCTCTGAAAAGCCAGCAGTGTTTACACATTTCAAAAACCAAATACAGCCTTCTTAAAAGACAGAACACATTCAGACCCACTCCCTGACAGAAGGCATCTTAGTTTCATTAGCTGCATTTTAGGTAATTTAGGCAAATGTTCATTTATTCATAATTTATTGAACAGTTGTTCCCTGCTCTTTCCATCTGGATTCCTGGGTTCTACAAAACTCCACCTCTCCAGCTGATAACATTAAAAACTCTTTAGGGAACTCCAAAGACTCCCTGAACACAAGAAGAACATGAGAGCAAAAGCCTTTCTCCACACAGTGGAGGAGGGAGGTTTACATATGTGCAATGCAGAAGACTGTACTACTTTAGTTTAACTTCCAGTATAACTTGGAGCAATACTTCACATTAGATTTAATTTGATATAACCATGCTCGGTCACCAACAGGTCTGGGAACAGAAGCACATCTACTGCTTTAAAACCAAAGAGAAGATACATAAAAATCAAAAGAAACGTGGCACTGCACCCATAGGCAGTCAGAATAATGATCAATGACCTCCATTTGTAAAAAGTGCACCTTATATACAATCAAGTTTGACTAGTTTCAGCTTCTAGTCCCAGACTGCACTATACCAGTGTCTGCTAAATAATGCTTCATAAACCACATAGCTTCTTATAGGTGAGGTCATTGAACAATTTGTATTTTTATAAGACTAGCACATCATATTAGCCACATTAAGAAAATATGCACTTTCTCTATAAAATCATTTGCAGCATTTTACTGATGCTCTTAGTTCTTCTGAACTATGGTGAACAAGGAGAGTAAACACAAGGACTGAAACCACACAGTCAGAGAGGTTGTGTTAGGACCAAACACAGATCACCGAATAACTGAGACTGGAAGAGGCCTCAGGAGGCCTCTGGTCCAGCCTTCTGCTGTCAGCTGTAAGATCTGTCGTAGACTCACAGAATGGCTTGGATTGGAAGTGACCTCAAAGACCATCTCGTTCCAACCCCCTGCCATGGGCAGGGATACCTTCCACTAACCCAGATTGCTCAAAGCTCCGTCCAACCTGGCCTTCAACACTGCCGGGGATGGGGCAGCCACAGCTTCTCTGGGCAACCTGCGCAAGGGCCTCATCACCCTCACAGGGAAGAACTTCTTCCTAATATCTAATCTAAATCTCCCCTCTGTCAGTTTAAAGCCATTCCCTCTTGTCCTGTCCCTACAGGCCCTTGTTAAAAAGCCCCTCTCCAGCTTTCTTGTCGACCCCTTTAGGCACTGGAAGCTGCTCTAAGGTCTCCCTGGAGCCTTCTCTTTTCCATGCATGCCCTTGGCTTTTGTTGCCCACACCCCTCTACCTGCATGACCCAGGACCCTCAGAATCTCCATATCCATCCCATCTCCAGCCACCATCCAGTTTGGTGGCATCCACTAGGCCCAGTCCAACATGTCAGCATCTGAAGAACCCAAACTGGATACATTCAAAGTCAATGGTATCGCTTCTTCACCACATGTTACTGCCCCATTCTATTATATGTGTGTGAGACCATGGTACATGATTTGACATAGGATATCTCCATATCTACCTATTTATCTCTCCATATGTGTTGATTTGCAATTGGTTGTCATAGAATCATGTAATAGTTAGGGTTGGAAAGGACCTCAAGATCATCTAGTCCCAACCCCCTGTCATGGGCAGGGACACCTCATGCTAGACAATGTCGCTCAAGGCTCTGTCCATTCTGGCCTTGAACACTGCCAGGGATGGAGCATTCACAACTTTCTTGGGCAACCCGTTCCAGTGCCTCACCACCTTCACAGTAAAGAACTTCTTCCTTATATCTAACCTGAATTTTCCTTGTTTTAGTTTGAATCCATTACCACTTGTCCTACCACTACAGTCCCTGATGAAGAGATTTCTTGTTTCCTTCTAGGCCATTGATAGCAAGCAACATGAAAGAGCAGTAGATCTAGAAGCAACCTAGAGGTGTCTCTACTAGGAACTTACTTCCCAGTTATTATTGTTTAAGCTAGCCTCTCAAGCCAGACAGTTAACCAGCTCAACTTATTTAATATGTGCCAGATAATGAATTGTATTTCTTAATAAGCATTTCAACTAAGACTCACTTCAAATGTGTTATTTAAGTTTAGATTTATTGCATTCTCTGTTTCAGCCTAACCTGCAGCCTCAGAAAAACTAAAAATAGAATAAAAGATCAGGTTAGCTTGACCTTCTCTTATTGCAAAACACTCTGTTGACGTCCATTTATTGCTACCATTTATTTCTTTACTCATTTTATATTCTTTCCTATTACTTTTCTCTGAACTGAGGAAGCAATTTCATTTCTGCTTTTGACTGTAAGTATGTATTTAATTACATAGCCCAAATCTGCATAGAAATAGAGTCACTTAATCATTTCTTTGCCCATCTTCAAGACATGATAATTCAGATTGTTTTCATAGGTACACTGAATCCCTAACTAACTAAGCATTTTAAAACAAACCCTTCTTGTTTTCCAGTATTATAGACCAGTCCTTATCTTGTCTCTCCTCACACAACAAAACAAACAAAAAAAAAAATTACAAATACCCTTAAAAAGCATAAATCTCCCCAAATAGCAATTCAGGAAAAAACGGTTTGATTTACATGTAGTTGTACATAAATACTATCTCAGCAATGCAGATGGTTCTCTACAAGGGTATTATCAGTGCTGATGGACTGAATAAAATTGGTGCAATTTTCCTTCACTTGACTGAGTTTCTCTTTGCTGGAAAATTAACTACAAGTAACATCTTTGAGCTTTCCAGATTAAAAAAATATGCAAGAGATTTCTGCTGCATTTAGACTACGTAGCCAAGTAAGTTTGAAAGCTTACAGAACTGAAGCAGAAAACACCTCAGCTTTTAAAAATAAGGAAGATGTCCTTAAATCAACTACTGAATTTCTATGCTTGTGGTCAGCCTTCCAATATGCACCTATCTTAAATATTCATTACAAGGAGTCATTAATAATTTTTTATATTTCACCTTATATTAAATATAACCAGTACTGCTGTTTCCAAAATGAAAGAAAAAAAGAAAAATTAAAAAGTACAATCAGTCCAGCTGCATTTTTTTTTTCCAAGGTAATTAAGTGTTTCACAAATCTTAGGTGCTGGCCATCCATTTAAATAAACCAAGGCTCCGTGCTGTACGAGCTGCTTTAGTGGTTTCACCTGTGGTGGAGCTTGTAACAGCTTAATATATTAAAGGGGTTATCTGAGAAGTTGCAATAATACCATAGCACATCTCTAGCTAGGAGAAATTTTAGCAAGATTTCCAGTACAGAGATCTAGCATTTCTGCAACCCAGGGACTAGAGACTATGCTAACCTTTGGGTGAAATTGCTAAGCTTAGAGAACATCACCTACATGTCAGTAATGTCAGTGGATGTTATTTGGGAGGCAAGGAGGGTATATCCTTTATATCCTTACATAACTTGTGTATCTCCTTTATAATGGACCCATTACTTCAACTGAGTGGTGATTGTTTTTGTTGTGGAGATATTAATCTTTTCTTGCAAGTTTAACATCAATTATTTCTAAAACACTAAATTTTTCATCTTGATATTAAATAACAACATAGAGTTATACCAAGTGAGAAGCAGACCAGCATGTCTGGGAGGGTTGAAACTTTAAGGTCCCTTCCAACCCAAACCATTCTATGTCTCATGATGGGACTCAAAAAGTAGATTTAGTGTGAGACATCAGTGCTCATGCCAGGGGGGTGGAACTAGATGATCTTAAGGTCCTTTTAAACCATAACCATTCAATGATTCTATGGTAAAGCTCTTTCGGCAACAGATTCTAAAAGACAGCTAATGTTTCTTAATGTCTTTGAGGTCTGGGTTTCTTACTGCTCTTGTATAAAGCCTCAGTTCTTACAGCTGACATCTATGCTGAAGGCAGTATTGTAATACAAATGAGAATAACAAGTAATACAATGTATATTTATGCATACTTAATGATTTGAATCATTAAGTAAAATGTCACTGTATACACACAGCTGCTTTTTGGACAGCAACAGTAATTTCCTGCTTTTCAATGACTTGAATAAATGTGATAGTTTTAAATAAAAGTCTTTCTGCTTGTTTCTTAATTGATGAATTCTTGTGTCAAAGTGCCCAAACAATTAAAAGAATTACAGAGGGGCAGAAAGAAAAACAACAGCCTGAATTAGTTTGAAACACTTACTGACAGAATAGGTCGATAGAATTTGGAAAACCACAGAAACATTCAGTCATCACCTGTTTTACTTCTTGCTAGCAATTCTAAACTGGGTTGCAAAGGGTTGTTACACTTTTAGTGTAACATTTGACAGAATTCCCACTTATCTGTGCATTCTCTTTGAGGTGATGTAATCAGATTGTCAATTCCAGAACAACTTTCTCACTTTGTTATATCATCCTAAAATACCTGTTTTCTTGCAAAGGTTAGAAAAAAAAACCAACACCTTTCTGAAATGTGACAGCATTGAAAAGAATAAATGTTTCTTAGTGATACTGCCTTCAGGAAATACACATAGGCAACAAGGGCTGTTTTCTATGAGTATCAGTTTTATATTTTCACGATTTAGCAGAACTCCTAAGTTTTGCTGTGAAGATATGAGAAATTAATTTCCAGATTGTAGTTTGAGGAGATAATTCTTCCCTGTGAGGGTGGTGAGGCCCTGGCAGAGGCTGCCAGAGAAGCTGTGGCTGCCTCATCCCTGACCGTGCTCAAGGCCAGGTTGGACGGGGCTTTGAGCAACCTAGTTGAGCGGAAGTGTCCCTGCCTGTGGCAGGGGGGTTGGAACTGGATGATCTTAAGTTCCCTTCCAACCCAAACCATTCTGTGGTTGACAGACGGGAAGATTAAATCACATTTTTCTTTTTACAATTAAAATTTGGATATTTTAGAAGTTTTGTCCAGTGCAGGCCAAAACTGGCAATTCACATAGTCATGGAAATGTTTTGATTTTTTTTAAATTTGTTTTGAAATTTCAAAATGCAACATTTCAAATTCTAAAATATTTCATATCCTTTTGGGTTGAATTAATTTATAGGCCAGCCAATGAAATCTGGATTTGAATAAAAAATAATCTGAACTGTTGAGCCTGGAGAAGAGAAGGCTCAGGGAGGCCTTGTCACCATGTTCCAGTAGTTAAAGTGTGGCTACAAAGAAGACAGAGAGTCCCTTTGGACAAGGAGCCCCATGGGAAAGACAAGGGGTGATGGGCACAAGTTTCTGCTGGGGAGATTCCAGCTGGACACAGGAGGGAAAATGTTTCACCATAAGAACAACCATTGGAATCATCTCCCCAGGGAAGTGGTGGCTCCCCAATGTTGGACACTGTTAAGACTGGGCTGGACAGGGTGCTGGGGCATCCAGTGCAGGTGATGCTTTGCCTAGAAAGGTTGGACCAGCTGATCCTTGAGGTCTCTTCCAACCTGGGATTCATGTGAATGCTCCATCCCTGGCAGTGTTCAAGACCAGGTTGGACGAGGCCTCGGGTGATATGATTTAGCGTAAGGTGTCCCTGCCCATGGCAGGGGGGTTGGAACTGGATGATCCTAAGGTCCTTTCCAACCCTAATTATTCTATGATTCTATGATAACACTGACAAGAATGCTATGGATTTGTCCTGTCAAGGAGACCAAGGATATAGAAAGAAAATGTAGGTATGAGAAGACATACATCATTTATTGGCAACAAAAGGGCTCTAATTAATTAAAGGAGGAAATTATTTACTGTTAGGGTGGTGACGCACTGGAATGGGTTGCCCAGGGGGGTTGTGAATGCTCCATCCCTGGCAGTGTTCAAGACCAGGTTGGACGAGGCCTTGGGTGATACGGTTTAGTGTGAGATGTCCCTGCCCATGGCGTGGGGGTTGGAACTAGATGATCTTAAGATCCTTTCCAACCTTAACTATTCTATGATTCTATGATTCTATGTAAATACATCCACATATCCACACATATGAGCATGCAAGCCATGTTATGTTTTCAGCATCTGGCTAACAAAGTTCAAAATTGTCCATCAAAACAGAACACACAAATAACCAAAGCCTTGTGGAAAGCAACACCATTCTTTTCTGAAAAAAAGACTGGCATTGAGCAGTCAATCCAAAGTCATGCTGAAAGAAAACAAGATGCCATCCAACATTCTGTCCACAAATGAAAATATTGATATAAGCAACACGTTATACTACCTTTAGTTGCTGTTTTCAGTCATACACAACAAAGGTGAAATACTACCCCTGAAAAGCTGACAAAGACCGTCACTTCCCCAAGACCAGAATTTTACTCAAAGATATCTTGTGGTAGAGCCTACACCAACAATACGGGCAGGTTTAAATTGTTGTGGACTCTGCAAAAAACCCACACATAACTTTGTTCCAGTTTGACTTTGCTGTTTTTCAACCAACCTTGGCTTCAGTTTCTGAGGGTTAGAGCTCACACCAGATAAAGACTGGACATGAGACAGCAAACCCACCTCATGTAAGAGGGAAAATGCGGCAATGGCAAGATGTGTAACAAGGATGCAAGGGCCCTGATCTGCTGTGTGCAATATTCTTGCAGCTTGGGGAAAAGACACACCATACTTACACACTTAGAGACCTTCACATGCTCAAGCCTTGGGCAGTTTGATTAGCTGGCAGCAACTGATTTATGAATTTTTGCCAGTAATTTCAATGCAGAACAAATAGCCTGAGTTTCTTTTTGGGTAGCAACATGTGCTGAATTTCTTCTCTCTCAGGTACTTTTTTGCAGAGAAGAGCAGAAAAGGGCAGCTTTGCCCAGGCGAGAGAGCAGCTTTCCCCCTGCACTTGGCCATGCTGAGAACAAGGGCTCTTCGGTACCAAAAGTTGTTACTGCAACACACTTACTCATAGCAGTCATGTTACTGACTGCTAACCTGGTAAAACGTACGCTCCTTTCCATTACGGTGGTTTGGGAAGGGAAGCGCCCCCCTCTCTGAATTTCTTTTCTATTTATTGATTTCAGACAGCTATAATTTATTAAGTAAGCTACCTGGCACCAGTAGACAAAATCAAAGTCTATGCTTTAAATTACCACTAAGAGGAGAAAGTATCTAAGATATATGCCAAATGCACACAGGTAAAGTAGTCAATACAGGGAGGAGGAGAGCAGACTAATCACAAATTATCTAATTCTGTACCCTGAAAGTTGTTCAATTTAATCTCCACCACTTCTAGCTATTTCTAATCTAGCACTGTACAGGTGTTCACAGTCACTTTTGTGTTAGCCTTGCATGACCCAAGTCTGGTTTTAATTGCTTAACAAACGTAATTTTATTAGAGAGATAAAGATAAAGCTAACACTAATAAGCTGACTTCAAAATATAAAGAGACTTTCAAGATTGGATTTTTAGTTAGCTTGCTGCTCTTTCTTTAGTATCTAATTGATTTTCTTGACATCTCTTTAGCCTGGCATACTGCCTGCCTAAGTACTTTATCTGACCTTCAGGCTTTTTGCCAGGTATCGATCCAATCCCTACAATGGCTATGTTGTAGCTGCTCTTCCAACTTTGATAAGGGCTAATGTACCAGCACCAATGAGACAGGAAGTCAATGGTCACCAAATTTCTATCATCCTGCTCTCCCTATCTACTTATGAGACTATTCTGAGCAATGCTGAAATAAGATCCTAAGCAGACCATATGTGCTTGTGTTCAAAATTTCTCCTCCAGGAAATATTTTACAAAAAAAAAACCTTAAATACAAGTGTTTAGATAGAATTTTCATCATGGAGCTAAAATGAAGCTTTCCTGATTTGATGAGCAGAAATAGAAGCAAACTTGAGCTGTTAAATAAAATATCAAAACAATACAAAAATAAGGAAAAAAATTAAGTCAGATTTTTCAGTAGCAACTCATACACTCAAGTCAATGAAAACATTTTGGACATTTCAGGACCTGAAGGGAAAGTTAGATGTATTTTAATAATATTTCCAAGATAGCAATGTATTATAAACTACTAAAAGCAAAACACAGTATAATTTAAAAAGAAGAAAAAAAAATCAAAACAAAACAAACAGTAGAACTTGCTAACATTCTTGTAATAGCAACAGTCAAGGTTAAGTTTTCCCAAATCCCGCTTCACTCGTGTAAGACCTTGTAACCACGTCATTAGAACCATTAAGCAATCTGAAGATAAGTCTAATATAAGCTGTTTCCACCAGATGTTATACTGCATAAGGGCATAAGGGGCTACAACATAAGGCAGAGGAGGCTAACAGATCATCTTCCCAATGCAGACTCCTTAAACCACTGCGCATGATTAAAACGGCAGCATGCTCTAAAAGATCTTGCTTTGTTCAGAAAGCTTTACAGGGCAAATAAATGCTTATGCCATGCACACAAGAGCAACACTTGACCAGAGCAGTAGCCAAAGCCCTGGGCTGAAAAACAGCATCTGCAGCATGTTCCAAAGAATTGTTCAAGTTTTTCCAGTTCAGTCTTCTAAATGTTTTTTTTGTTTCATTGGTCGGCTGGTTTATACCCCCACAAAAATGCAGTGAGGAGCCATGGTTTCAGGACAAGACTCAAGATTTAGGAATTATCGTTTGAATCTTAACGCTGCTAAAAACACTTTTCACGACTATTGAATCTTTCAGTCTCTGTAAAACATTGACAATGGATGCATACAGAACTCTGCCAGATAAATACATTTAGAACTGTATCCAAGGACAACTATTACAGAGCAAGACAAATCCCACAGACAGACAAGAGCCATGTTTTGAAGATACTGCTGCCCTGAGGCTCCTGCTGATCCCAAATGAAGTCCACTTTAGACATAATTGCCAGTTACACTGGATGAAAAAAAAAAAAAAAAAAGGACTAAAATTTCCAAATTTCCTGGATTTATATGCTCTTGCTATTAGCTTGAAACAATTAAAGTAGCCCAGATTTCAAAAGTTAGGCTTGCTAGCGCCCCATGGAAAGGTAGGGATTAGCAGGAGAGGAAATAGAAGCACTTCAATCACAAACTCTTAAAGGGAAAGAAAGAATAATTAAAGTAGCCCAGATTTCAAAAGTTAGGCTTGCTAGCGCCCCATGGAAAGGTAGGGATTAGCAGGAGAGGAAATAGAAGCACTTCAATCACAAACTCTTAAAGGGAAAGAAAGAATAAAGTTAGCTGAGGGAAACTTCAGCAGGGAAAATTCTGGATTTTTTAAGTGACAAAGCAAATATAACAAACAGAAAATCACATTAAGGGCCTTTTTCAATATACAGGAAAATCCCTCGTGTAATATCTTGCCCTCAGCTGTTCAGGAAACATCATATCCTTCAGCTGCTCTGCAAACTGTTGTGTCTCCCTCCACTGCTGGTACCAGGCTGGAAATAGGCTGAAAAGGTCCTAGAGTTTTAGAAAGGACTCATCTGTTCACCTCCAAAGAAATAATTTCAGTTACAAATTAAGATTAGGTAGATTGATCCACTATTTAAATTTATTTGGCCTCCCATAAGGGCTATGAAGCTTCATATATAAGTAGAACAGGAAGACGCCTCCCAGACGGTTTGGCACAGCCCCAGCAGACCATCAGCAGAGGCAGCTGAAAGATCTGCTCTTGCAAAGTGTGTGGGGAAGGGCAGAAGAGCCCTGCTTTGACTAAGATTGGCTGAAGTCCTGGATCGTAAAATAAATGCATCTGACAGTGAAGTCAGCAAGGAAGTTAACAGAATCAGCATAACTGAAACACTAATGTATAGGGCTTTTCATCTGTTTTCTGGTGCTAAAATTAAAGACTGAACTGAAGGCACACCTCCCTACTTAAGTTGCTCAATTTGCTTGTGCTGCAGAAATTTCCTACTGTGGGTTCTCAATTTCTGCTCAGATAAAGAGTTGAAAACAAGGAAGGTGAGAGAGGGTCCTCCTGCACCTATAAAGGGCTGCTGAAGTGCCCATTTCCATCTGAAAGGGGAAAACCCTGCAGGAACTACCATAAGAAAGATCCCCAGGCAGGAGTCTTTGCTGGCCTAACAACACCAGACAAACAGACACCCACACACACCCCACTCCTCTATGGAGCAGCTGAGGAATTGGGAGGGAAACAGTGAGAAAGATGTGGACAGGCTGGAGAAGGTCCAGAGAAGGGCGACAAAGATGATTCAAGGACTGGGAAGCCATGTGAGAAAAGGCTGAGAGAGCTGGGCTTGTTCAGTCTGGAGAAAAGAAGGCTCAATGGAGACCTTAGCACCATGATTGACTATTTAAACTGGCTACAAAGAAGATGGAGACTCCCTTTTGACAAGGAGTAAGAAGGAAAAGATGAGGGCTAATGGGCACAAGTTAATCCTGTGGAAATTCCTGCTGTACAAAAGAGGAAAATTTTCACACTGAGAACAGCCAGCCATTGGTATAATTTCACAAGGAAGGTGGTGGATTTCCCAACACTGGGCACTGTTAAGATTCAGCTGGACAGGGTGTTGGGACACCTAGTCTAGGTCATGCTTGGCCAAGAAAGGTTGGACCAGATGATCCATAAGGTGCCCTCCAACGTGGTATTCCGTTATTCTGTGATTCTATGATTAAGTGGGATATGGAGATGGGGATGAGAGACATACAAAGGATCTGGTTTCCTTATCTTTGGGGAAGGACTAATTTGCTGTCATTGCGACCCTTCAGGTCGAAGAAGGTGATCCTGCCCCTTTACTCTGCTCTCGTGAGATCTCACCTGGAGTATTGTGTGCAGTCCTGGTGTCCTCAACATAAAAAGGACATGGAACTGTTGGAACAAGTCCAGAGAAGGGCCACGAGGATGATCAGGGGACTGGAGCACCTCCCGTATGAAGACAGGCTGAGGAAGTTGGGGCTGTTCAGCCTGGAGAAGAGAAGGCTGCATGGAGACCTCATAGCAGCCTTCCAGTATCTGAAGGGGGCCTATAGGGATGCTGGGGAGGGACTCTTCATTAGGGACTAGTGATAGGACTAGGGGTAACGGGTTAAAACTTAAACAAGGGAAGTTTAGATTGGATATAAGGAGGAAATTATTTACTGTAAGGGCGGTGAGGCACTGGAATGGGTTGCCCAGGGAGGTTGTGAATGCTCCATCCCTGGCAGTGTTCAAGACAGGTTGGACGAGGCCTTGGGTGATATGGTTTAGTGTGAGGTGTCCCTGCCCATGGCAGGGGGGTTGGAGCTAGATGATCTAAAGGTCCTTTCCAACCCTAACTATTCTATGATTCTATGATTCAATTAGCCTTTTTATCTTATAAGTGTTGACGTTTAGTCCAGATTTATACATTTCTGTGTGCATATCGGGGACCAGCCTGCGTATTTGGAGCCAGTGATTTTTCTTTATTATTATTTCTAATGACACAAGCTGAACAAAGGTGGCATGGGAACTACTAAATTCTACAGAAACTTCACTAGGTCTGGAAAATTTCTTTATCATCAATGACCATGATACTTAGTGGCAAACAGTTTGCTACAGGAATGTGAGCGGACAAACTCCTGTTGGTTTTATGTTTGAGTTTTGTTTTGTTTTTTCTTTCAGGAATGATTTCATTCATAGAATCATAGAATAGTTAGGGTTGGAAAGGACCTTAAGATCATCTAATTCCAACTCCCTGCCATGGGCAGCGACACTACACAATAGACCATGTCACCCAAGTCTCCGTCCAACCTGGCCTTGAATGCTGCCAGGGATGGAGCATTCACAACTTGCTTCAGCAAGCTATTCCATTGCCTCACCACCCTTACAGTAAAGAACTTCCTAACTTATAGGTTATATATAAAACCTAAACTTCTCCTGCTTAAGACTGAACCCATTACCGTACAATCCAAATTGACCAATCATCAGAAAAATATTGAATTTTCAAACTGAGAGATGTTCTATTAGACATTCTGCTCCTGCTGCCAATTATCTGCTCTGAGAAACTCTTGACTTTGTGGGTTTCATTTTACTGTAAACCCGAACTGTCTCCATTCCATGTTATCACCAATCCTGTTAAAGTAACACTATTTCCTGACCTGATATATTAATACTTGTTTTTCTGTATTTCTCATCCCTTCATTTCTCATCTCCTTTCTTTCTTCTCTTTATGAATTTCTTTTACATGATTTGATTTAATTCTGTCATCCATAACTTGGAATTTTTACATATTTTATCTTCAATAAACTCACATCCTGTACAGAAACTCTCCAACAGATGACTTAAACCAGAAGTATCTAGCAACTACTGTTAAATGTACTATGAGATTTTAGATGAGACTAATCCAGTTGAGTCTGTAACAGTACCTGTTGTGGTTTGTACCTAGTCAGGTAACTCATTCACTCACTCCTCCCCTTTCTTGCCCTCCCCTTACTCCCGAAGGTATGGAGAGGAGAATGAAAAGAATGCAACTCCCACAGGTTGAGATAAGAACAGTTTAGTAACTAAGGTATAACACAAATCACTACTGCTACCACCAATAATAATAATGATAAAGGAAATAACAAGGGAAGAGAATACATCACCTCAGCACCAGCTGACCAATAACTCGCCCCTCCAGCCTGACCAAGCACCGAACCATACCTCATCCAACCCCCAGTCCTAGCCCTTCCGGGTAACTCTCCGTTACATCCTGGGCATGACATGCTGTGGTATAGAATACATTTACGGCTAGTTTGGGTCAGGTGTCCTGTCTCTGCTTCCTCCTGGCTTTCCCTCCTCCCTGGCAGAGCATGAGGCTCACAAAGTCCTTGGCCAAACCAAAACATCCTTGTTATCAGCTCTGTTCCCAGGCCGAAAGTCAAAACACTGCACTGCACCAGCTACCAAGAAGGAGAAAAATGACTGCTACTGCTGAACCCAGGACAGTACCATACCTCTTTTACACAGGATGGGGTAATGTACTCTAGGCAGCTTCAAGAGGAATAAAAATCACTATATGCTCTAACATAACATTGTTTAAGGGAACTAGAAAGAATGAGAGACAAGACACTTCTAGATACAATTCCTTTCATATTTCAGCACCTAATATATATTTTTCTATTATAATTTTTAGCAAAACCAAAAATATCTGTTAACACATTCCCAATACAGGGAAGAAGCTCTTACAAATTAAGAAAAAGCAGAAATATCTGCAGCAATTCTCTCAGGTATGTCGAGCTTTGACACTTGGCGACACAAAGCCAAGCGAAACTTCCTTACTTACTTCTAATGAGTGCAGAAGTTTACAGAAAATTAAGCAGCTTAATATCAACATGAGAATACACTTAATAACTTGATTACATTCTCCCTTCTTCAGAATCTGGGTCAAATTGGGCTGAAACCAGATGGGTGACATAAATTTCTCCTTCTCAAGTTAGTGTCATGTTGCAAAGGCACAACAGAACTTTTCCACACTACCCAGCACTGACTCCAGAGATGACTTGGCCTTGGATTGACTAAAAGGGAGTTCCAGGTTAGATGCAATGGCAGAGAGCCTATTCAGTCCCTGCTTCTATTGTAGCATCATCAAAATATATGTCTGTATCTTTTTCATGATGATTAAATTTCTCCCAAAAGAGCGTTTGATCAATAAAAGTGCTGGTTTAATCATCAATGACTTAATGATTCTTTTGCAATGTCAGTTAAATAGTATGAAAAATTAAACCATTTACAGAACATGAGGACCTTTTAAATTACACATTTCAAAAATATTATTTAAAATTCTAGTTATATAACCCTTTTAGAGCTGTCACAGAATAATACTATTCTAACATTTGACTCATTACTCATGCCAGTGCTTGTTGGAATTCACAGAGTTGGCAGATATTTAAATACCAAACTCACTAGAAATGAAGAAATTAGCAAACTGTAGCAGCTAACTACCTCAACCAGCTTTATAATGCTGTGTTTTCAACTTAAATGTACTGTGGAGCATTTATTTTAGCACCCAGCATTAGCACTGACAGTCATCAAGCAGGAAACTGCTACAGCTCACTCCTCAGGGACTAAGTGCTGTTGCCTTCAGTGCCTCTCTTATGGGAAATTAAATGTGAGGTTTTATCTGGGACCTGTATGAATATGGGATTTCCCCTCAAGGGAAACACATTCAAATAAGCTGAAACACACAAGAGAAAGACTCCTTTTGCTGCTTCTAACCCACTAGATATGCACTATATCACGGTGTTTGTCATGTGAGTATCAGGGGTAAGCATTATAATTAAGGAAACTAAATAAAATCTGACAGTTACATTTGTAGTAAAAGACACCATTCATGAAGCTGTCTGTTTTCCAAGCAACCATCATGCAATACCATACATAAATTAGCAAAAGACAGTAAAAGAATGGCAGGCAGCCAAATTACCATGATAATTTCTGGCTTCAGTGTCCATCGCAGTTTCCAGTGATTTTTATCAGCACGTATAGTCTCATGGTTGTTATTGTTGAGCATGCACTACCAAAACTCACTTCTATTTCAGTCCTGCTAAATAAATACATTCTGGAAATGAGTCCGCCCCTTCTCTCACTCCACCTTTTAGACATACATTCATTTAAGGAAAAAAAAAAAAAAAAGAAAGAACCTGAGAAGCTCAAGAAACAGTAAAAAAACCAAAAACAACTAGTCTAGAAACTTCCCTTTAACATACAAATTCCTTTAAAGACCCTTGCTCATAGGATTCCTATAAGTTAGCCGGTCTATTGCCACAGACTCACTAGCTGTCAATGACTAGGAAATGCCAATATTTAACAGCAGTTAGGACAGAGACCCAGAAGATATTCAATCCAATTAGGTTAAAAACCTTTGCACAAATTACAAACTCCAAGTCAACATCCTTGTGCACTTATTAATCACTACTGACATAAGAAAATAGGCTCTTGGCTTTTCTTTACTTGGATTCTCAAACTGCAAACATGGTTAACCTTGCCCACACCTGCACCACAGCATTCACTACTCTTTATGCATAAACATTTCAAATCACCCTGCCTCCTTCCCCCATGGAGTAGAAACAAGACTTGTGTGACCAGTCACACAGCCCAGAGTCAAAGATCACAATCCTCAAAATGAAATTATATTGTCTAAAATAAAATCAACCAACCTCACACTCCAAACCACAACACTCCCCTTCCCTGATGAATAACTTTTTAATTGCCATTTGCACTAGTGTCCTGGTTTCAGCTGGGATAGAGTTAATTTTCTTCCTAATAGCTGGTACAGTGCTGTGCTGCATTTAGTCTGAGAATAATGCTGGTGATACACCAGTGTTTCAGTTGTTGCTCAGTCATGCTTACTCTGATCAAGGACTTTTCAGCCTCATGCTCTGCCAGTGAGGAGGGCCACAAGAAGCCAGGAGGATGCAGAGACAGGTCACTTGATCCAAACTAGCCAAAGGGGTATTGCATACCACAGAACATCATGCTAGTATATAAACTGGGGGGAGCTGGCCAGGAGGGGCGGACTGCTGCTCAGGGACAAGCTAGGTATCAATCAGGGGATGATGAGCAATTATATTGTGCATCACTTGCTTTTTTTTTGGGGGGGGCAGGATTTATTCCTCCCCCCACCATTTCCTATTAGTAATATTAATATTAATATCAATTTTATTTCAATTATTAAACTGTTCTTATCTCAACCCACAGGATTTTACCGTTTTTCCAGTTCTCCTCCCCATTCCACTTCAGAGTAGGGGGAGTGAGCAGCTGTGTGGTACTTGGTTGCCAGCTGGGGTTAAACCCTAACAACTAGTCTTTGTTCCATGACTGTACACCTGATCAAATGGTATCACAGATAATGGCAAGAATATTCTGGAAACAACATTTTTAAAGGTCTATTCTTAACACTGATGAACTTTAAATGAAATTTTGAAGGTATGGGACATTTTTGTTTCCATGAAGTAATGAGTTTCATATTTTTCATATACTTCTGATAACCTGAAGCTAAGACTGTATAAAAGGAGCATATCTGTCCTGTTCAGACCTCAGCAATCATTAACATTTTATGTTTGAAAGGTTATTCTCCAAATGACCCTATTTTGATTTTTGAAAGAGAATCTAATGGAAAGTTCCATCATATTAGGAACTTCCCTTATCCTTTCTCTTGGCAATGTCTGTGGAAGGAAGAAAGTAAAAGCCAAGAAGCTTGGAGTTCTACATTTCTAATGTCATTTTGTGATCCTTCACCTCATTTCCACACTTTCCACATCAGTGTACTCCTCAGCATTAATTCAACTACAACATCACTGAAATGTTGCAAAGCACAGGAGGATATAGAGATAATTTCTCTTCTGTAGTTATAACATACTACTTTGTCAATACCTACTAAAAAAAAACCAAAAGGCAGTTTTTCTCTGAGGTAAATAATTATTGTCGCTTCACTTGCAGCTCAAGATCACAATGACAGGTCAGTTGCTTGTATCTTCATGATATGGAAAATACAGGCTAACTGGTTGGTTGTGGGGTTTGTCTTCAGGCTTCTGACAATTTAGGACCTGATTACTGAGATACCGTCACCAGTGGACATAGGCAGGAGCAACACAAATATCTTCTGAACATATGGCAAAACGTCAGCAACAAGGGCCAGTGTTTCAAAGATCTCAGGCTGGAGAAACATTTTTATTGATGCTGGATGAACACTCAACATTTTGAGGCTCATGCAAAAGGAGGAGAGGTATCTCCTGTGTGATTCATTTTCACATGGAATTCCACTAAAGCAGACCGTCTCTTTACTCAGACACAAGGAGGTCAACAAACCATTTTTGTTGAGTTAAAAATATTGCAGTTTGGTAATCCAACATTCAATAGCAAAAACTAAAGCGTACACTCCAATCAAGACAGAATTAAAAAGGGATGAGCTGTGTTAACCACGGATTATTTCTTATTGGTCATTAACAGCTTTTTTCCCCTGCCATCACATTTCACAAGACAACGCACTGGATCTTCATAAGACACTAAAAAGAGAAAAAAAAACCTGCTCAATATTGCATACATCTGCAAAATGCTGGGAAGATGTTTTGAAACTCAGTATGGGCAAGATATAACCAAGAATTTCCCACACATGAACACAAGCTTTTCTTTTTAGTACAATTTGGAAGGTAAAATAAGGTTAAATAGGTTAAATAAATAGTCCTGTAAATAATTTCAGAACTATCACAGCCATCTTTAAACATGAGGATGGTAGCAAGCAATTTCTCAGCAAAGAATGATAGTAATTTCTGATCTTATCACAATTATCATGGCATTACAATGAGATAAACAACCTATTACATTATGCTATGTTGCAGGTCAGCTTTACATACTATCTAGCTGTGTAATACAGCTACTTACTGATACATTCTAGGCAAACAGTATTGGTATTTAGTAGTTCATGTTTTCAAAATGTTTTGAAACCTGTTATGTGCTGATAATCCCATCCAAGTAGAAACAGCCTAGGACCATTTTCTGAGGAAAATTCAGCAAGTTATTTTGGAACTTTAGGACAATACTCTCAACTATAATTACCTTTTCTGTAAGGAGAGGAAGAATAGAAAGACATATCACACCGTTTACTAGTCTGACTACAGATTTTGTAGATGATAGTTACTTGAAGTAAGATACTTGGGAAATTCTGCATAGCAGTTTATCTTCTGGGAGGTACACCACCTCCAAGAGAGGCAGAAAAACAGAAGGCGTGCCATGTCTCAGCTAACCCTCTTCACAGAGTGGCATCTTGGTTTAAAGTGCTGATGACGGTAGGTTTGGGCCAAGACTCTAGTTATGACAGAAATGCATTTTGCTTCCTGCCAGTCCTGGCATGGGCTGGTGAGCTCTTGCAGAAAAACAGAGCAGACTTCCGGGGCCAGGAGATCTAACCAGCTCAAAGCAAGATACCTGGAACTGGTTTGTCAAAGCCCTTGTGCATCACCAGCTTGACAGGGTTTATTCTAATGCCCTGCTCTATGAAACAAAGCCAGTTTAGAGGAACACCACCGAAATATAATTCTTATCAGCATGGCATTAAAAATACATCACAATGTTCACATCATGGGAGCTTCATCGTCCATTCAGGTAGATTTCTGGGCAGGTTTCCGTAGCAGTTTGGAGGGTTATTATACTTGTCCACTGGCTGAGAATACCTGCTGATGTACACTCACAGAAAAGGATGTCTACAGTGTACTTAATGCTTTGGAGGAGTCAGGGAATGAAAAGTGTGTTACAAGAAATAATTTCTTTTAGCCATAATTTGGGAGCTGTGAATAGACAGGCACTGCCACCATGGAAAAGAACCAAGGAACCCAGCACACATTAAAGTTTTAACATTATGCCTGCTTTACACCAGCTCTCAGATGGATAACCCCAAAGATGGTCAGACTGAAGAGGCTTCAGCAGCAACTTCTCCTGAAAGAAGGGATGGAAGGGGGCTGGATACCTACAGAGATGTCCAGATGAGGACAACAGAAGGGCCACAGTGCAGAACAGAAGGCAGGACAGGAAGCTTTGGACAGGCTGGGCAGCAGAGTATGCCGGACCTGGGAGTTCCCAAGCAAGATCAGCTTTGCACAGCTAAGTGCTTCCTCGGTGTGCCGTTTATGCTCTGTAACACTAACCTAGATAGCCTGGATAATCAGACCAGAGAACTGCTTTCCAGGTCACTGGTGATTAAAAGGGTAGAGTTAGCGATAATAATAAACTGTTACTCTATTTCATAGATGATTATCAGCACCCAGGTATGACCAAAAAAAACCCGTCATTTTCACTGTGTATGAAACACTGGATTTTATAGGGTTTCCATCTGTTTTAATTAATCTCATTATATATGATTTAACGCAGTATTGCTTAAGGAAATTAAATCTTGTTTTGGCAAATGGACATTTTAGTTGTAGTTAAACCTTTCTGTTACCTAGCATAATCTAACACGCAAATGTTCTCAAACCAAATATTTGGTAGGTCAAGATGCAAAATCCCCCCTCCCATTTAAATTGTCAATACATACACTATTTTGACCACAGTTAATGGAATTAATGTCACCTGTTTTAGTCAAGCGGTATCGCAAAGCCCATGTCTAATCTATGACGTATATAGATAAACAGATTTACAAGGCAATAGCTTACATGGCACGCTGTCTTTCAAGCTCACAGGTTATACGGCAAACAAGCCAACTTCAAAACACCCTTACATATGTACCTGCCTGGAATATAATATTATATGGTTCTCTACGTTCATGTAGCATATTGACATGCTCAAAATATCAGTAGGGACAACTACTGTTTACATTTACTATAAATCTTGTCTATTTTACCTCACCTTTTTCTGCTAGGGAACACATCAAACAATTGTAACAGATTTCTTTTTTCCCAAAGTCATTTTCTTTATATCATCTTCTTTTTCAAGTATTCAAACTAAAAAGCAAAGGGAACAAAATTAAATCTAATACTCATTCTGTTAGATAAGTTAGGCTGCATCTAAAATATGTTTTATGGGAAAGCACAACTTTATATATCCAATTTATTCCTGGATTGAACAAAAGTTATTTCTTTCAGGTAATATGATTTAATATATACTGAAATATAACACATGGGCATAACATAACTACTATAAGACTATACTGTGCTTCAGAATACATTGGCCTTTAATCAGTGAGCTGCTTACAAGACACAAAAATTGAGATTAACAAATAACTGTGAGATAATGCAAGCACTGCATCTTGGAAAACTTTTCCATCATTTGTATGCTAATGAACACCTGCCTGTAGAGCTGTATTTTTCCTGGACATTTGGAGCAACTTCAATTAGCAGAAGGAAAAGAAACTAATTTTGTGGCTGTCTTCTATGTCTTAGACCAAGAAGCTACAACTCAATTTTCTAAACCAGTTTAAAAGCTATATTGCAACAAATTTTGTCTTTAAAAATAAATAAATAAACCAGTATATATAAGCTGAAGCCATTTTAAAAGCTCTTAAAAACTGTGCTAAGGGCTAGATCTTAGATTAATGTTTGTGATGCACACTGAAAACCTGTAAAGCATTTATGTAATTGCTTAGCATTATTATTTTTATTACTGTAACAGATGGAACCAATCCATCTTGGTAGATATAATCTCATAAATGATTCATTACTATTCCTTTAACCTAAAGTCTTTTGTATTTTGCAGATCCATGAGAAATAACTATTAGGAGGCTCCACGCATAAAATAGTACACAAACTACTTAATGTCTTCCAAACATAGCAGCCTTGCTAACATTTGGGCCTTACAATTTTCACATTGTTCATATTCCTCTCAGAATCTGTTACTTCTGCAAGATAATCCTCCTCATTGTCCACCACTAGTTTCCAGGTGAAATATACTGCAAACTACTGGTAGTGTTTACAGCTTATATGGATGCCATTAATTGCAAATACGGATTAGACAAATGCTTTGGAAGACATAAAGTATCTTCCACAAATGCATGGCATGATTTTATAATGCAGCATTCTTAGCTTCAATTGCTAATGAGAGTTATGTGATCACACTGTCCATTTTTCCTTTGTCCAATAACTTTTTGACCAATTTTAATCAAATCAGAAAGAGAGGTAGACATCTCACATATATATGCTTCTATCAGCTTAATGAAAATTAATGGCTGGAGGAGAAAAGAAGAACACAAATTAGTACTGTCACTGATAAAAAGGCTTAAATGGGAACTCATCCCTAATGCCCCAGGCCTGGGCTGCCTCTGGCCAGTCAGAACCAGACACAGCAGATGACATCTCCTGCCCACCTTACAGCTGACAGACCACTGACAATATTCTCAATGAAGCAAAGCTTGTCTGAAAATGTATTAAAGGCTGATTGAAGCAATCATAATGATACCAGTGACTGATGAATACCCCGACATTCGAAATGCACACACAAAAAAGGAAATTCTTGGATTGTTTGCACAAATATCTTCCTGAGCCCAATGTGTTAACCCTGGACTCGTAGGCCTACAGACAACATGCAGGTCTCCACTGTTTCTATAGGATTATTTGATGTGCTCTTTACACACAGAAAAATTAACAATTTTCAGTAGACTTCAGTGTAATGGTAAAAGCTAATTTAAAGTGATGAGCCCTAATACAGTATCTTTATGGGTTTTATTAATGCAAAACCAAATTATGTTCTCCATGTAATCATACATTGTGATTTCAATATGAATAAAAGGATCCAAGGATCCATGTTATTCTGCTGACAACGTGATAATTTAAGGCTGCTTTTTTTTTTTTTTGGCAGAGTGGTTTTAGACTCAACTGTAATACTACTTCCTTATCTAGTCACATTAGCTAAGGATTTGGGATGTTTGAGTAGGATGCCATACATAGCTTGATTTTCAAAACCACCCATACAACAAAAGCTTATTAGAAGTTACGGGAAATCTCCTTAAACCTCATGAACAGCAAATATCAAGGGACCAGAAGTAAAAACTATTGTCAATGCTTATGTCACTTTATTTAAAGTACAACAAACTACAAAAATAAAAATTAGCAGGACCCTCCAAAACAAACAAAAACCGGTAGGTGAGATAATGGTCTATGCTGCGAAGAGCATAGCACACACTGTCAGAGTGTGCAGAGAATGAGACACTGAGAGCTTTTTATTTACTTCTGTAACTTCAAACTCAGGGGGCCTGCTGCAACCAGAGAAGTATTTCAGCAGCTGGGGAAGGCAGCAGACCTCAAGTCTCAAATGCAAGCTCTACAACCCAGTGTTTCCCTCCTCCTTGACTGAATTCATCACTATATACTACAGCACATGAAGTTTTCACAGGCAACCTTCTACTTTACCTGCTAATTCTTCCCACCTCACTAATCTGCAGCAGAGGAGGTTCTGCCGGGGAAATAATTTGTCGACTATAATAAACTGCCAACTTTAAAACCTCCTGCTCAACTTACTTCTTACAAAGGTGGTTTATTCATTACCAACACATATTTACTTAAGCTGTAAAATGTGTTTGGAGGCAGAAATAATGGAACTTTGCCACCAGCTGCTTTGACACTAGGTCTCTTCTAAACATTTAACAGGAAGTTACTGTTCCCCTTGTGAAACCACATGAAAGCATTCCTTAAACACATGGAGCTATCTTTGACTTGAAAGGTATCATGTGATCTCAGCCATTCTATTTGCAATCCATTTCAAACTGATTTTGACTCACAAAATAGTAAGCTATTTTGAAAGCGTCACCTTAAAAATCAAAACTCATCTAAAATTTTCATGAAAATTCATGTAAAAACACAGTCTGCAATACCCAAAAAAGAAAGTCAAATGTAGAATAACATGTTTTCTAAGCAGCTTCAAATTCCACATAGAAATGAGAGAGTGTGGAGACAGATTCTCCTTTGGTTAAGGATGACAAGCAGAATGGGCAGGCAGAGCTGCCAGTCTCACTGTTCAGGATGAGGATGCCCTCCTAAAATCCCTTCACAAGAGGTGTCCTGGTTTTGGACAAGGCAAAAGGGAAAACCACAAATTTAAGGATTGTGGGATGACAGTGAAATGCAGAGACCTGACTCGTTCACTTTTGATTGAGTTTTTCAATATTTCACTAGAAGAATTGGCATTTATCAGCTGCCTTTTCAAAATATTTTCTTTTCCATTCTGCTTATCACACAGAAGATGCATTCCTTATAAAACCAGCCACAGATTTGTTATTTTGCTACTACCTCAGTTAAATACAATTTACATTTTACTCTACTGTGAGATACATTTGCTTAAATGAAATCACATTGCTGTAAGCAGGAGAACAAAATCTGCTCTAATTCAAGAGAATCCCTCTAATGCACGTAATTTGTTTAAAATCTCTTAGAAGGGGTACCATATGACTTTTAACACCGTCGGTTTGTCAAGTTGTGAAAATAAGTCATACTTATGAGAACAATGTGCAAGCAAAACTCAGGTTTTTTCCTAGACATATTTTCACTTGTACTCAGCTGTTCTTGCCAAGACATGAGTGGCTCTGTTACCACTTTGGCCTCTCAGTGTACAGATTTTAACTGTGTTACTTAGTTAATTCATTTGCTTTAACATGAGATCTTTAAATACATCTACCAGCTGTTCAACATAACGAGGCTTCATTTATAAATTACTAATGACCATGAGGATAGAGAGAAAAGAAAAATCCCAGCTTTAAAATACAAATTATTTTATACCAAACAGGAAAACAGGAAGCACTCATTTGAAGTGACTGGTTAGGATGACAGTTTCACAGTGAAATGTATTTTCATTTCAAGATCCCCGCAGCTATTTTGAATATGACTGCACGTAAGACCACCAAGATTTCTTTCTCAAACACAAACCAAAACCATATCACCAAAGAAATAACTATTACACGCAGGAAATCAATCTTTAGATTCTAGTATGTTAAAAAGTTTTAAAAGGAACCAAAAGACAAAAAAATTACAGGAAGCATGACTTTCAAGTGTGCACCAAACTGAGGTTAAGTGCTTTCATAAAAGGAAAAGTTTACAGATTAAGCTATTAGCAGAGCATAGAGCTGTACATGAATAATGTGCTCCTAACTCTGATAGTAAGGGATAAGTGGGCACATTAGGAAAACAAGTCTCAGACCCTCCTTCTGTATCAATGGGGAACAGAACTGAGGCTTGAAAGCCTACAACACACAACTCAAAGTGTTCAGCATGGTCTTACCTTCTGAGAGCCGGGCACGTGGAGATGGGGGCCACCAGGTTCAAAGAAATGTTGCAACTGCCAAAAGAGAGAGAAAGATGGCAATTCTATTTTGCAGGAAAATTGGGGTATGTTTTGAAACCGGAAAATACTCTGTGTATAACAAAGATATGAGATTGTAAGGTAATTCTGCAACCTTTAATACAGAAAACTTTCCCCCTGCTTGGCCATGTTACAGGAAGATGAATATTTTATAATTAGGTAGCAGAGAACAGTTGAACAAATGGTAAAGTGTCAGATATAGACAGGTAATAAGGGGTTTGTTCTGAAGATAACCTACTCCAGAGAAAACATGTTAAATTAGAAATGCTGAACTAGGGGGAAGTAAACAAAAGTTACTAAATTGTGCTACTCTAACACTTCCCATTCTGGGAGAACACATGAATCATAGATAAGGCTGAATATTTGTCACAGCTGTGATTTCAGCATCAAAAAGAAATAATTTTAGCTCAGATTTTAGGGGAGTTTCCAGAAAATTTGTCAGTTCAGCCAACCGGATACTAGACATCTCCGTGATCTTCTGCAAGTTTAGCTCCCCTCGGGTTTAAACCCACAAAGCAACCAGCACTCACTTTGGAACCCACTGTGATGACTAACATGCTTAAGTGTCTTGGTGTCTTCTTGGATGAGGCCAAAGCTCTAAGCACGCTATGATTTCAAGCTGTATTTTGATGAGTTTCAGTGCTTTTAAACTGGATATTTTTAATTTGAAAGATAAAGAAATGTCAGCAGTATAAAAATATGAAAATGCTGAACCACTGTTTTTCACTTTTTATGATAAAAAATTATGTCCTTAAGTTTTCTGCTCTAGTAGAGCAGTATGTTTTTATTCCTGGCAATGGAAAAACTCAAGTTCCACCTGCAGTCCTGACTCACTGAGAGCGTATGGTAGGAGAAGCGGCCTAGCTTCATAAGCCTGCATTAGAAGCTATAGCTGGCAGCAAAAATACATAGTTTATATTGAAAGAAAAAAAAAAAGATTCTGGAGTAAACAAAGTATTTGCAAGTTCAGATTGAATTTTATAGCAGAGCAGAGGAGATCTGAAACTTGGAAAGTATTTAAAAGCTCAAACCAAAATATTTTATGTGAAATAAAATATTGCATTCAATTCTAAGTTACTTGTTTTTATGTTTTCAGTTTAGGCACTGAACTGAACTGAAAAAATGCCAACAATTCTGATTTTATTTTAAAAAAAACAATTCCTGTATATTGATGTTCTTACAAACCCTGCCAAAACACAGGCACATGCATAAGTATATCCAAACTTTAACTCCCATGAGTTCAGTTATCTGAACAATTAGCTGATGAAGAAACTTGAAATTTTACAGACATATGCAATCATCCAAAATTAAAACACAGTTTTAACTCAAGCTAAAATTTTAAGAAGATTTTATATTAAAGTCAACCTAAAAGGTAGCTGCATCTGAAAGGTGGTGTCCTGCTGGCTCTCCTCCTTTGCTTCTCTGCCCACACTCTGCTTCTCCTCTCCTGGCTTTGGAGTTTGCCTCGCTTTGCAGTGAATCAGTGCAGAAAATGAGATGGCGAAGAACTAACTGTGCAAAAAACAGCAAGTAGCTTTCTGCCAATTTAGCTCCCTCAATCAGCCACAGGCCAAACGAGCCACAGAGCCTGTACTAGGAACACATGGTTAGGGGAGCAGGAGAAAAAAATGCTTCTACATCTATATGTATTTTTTTTACATCAGCTAATTTTTGGATTGTCTTAGCTCTAATATCAGACCTTACATCAAGTTCTAGCAGCCCTCTGCTTCATTCTGGGCTGAGCTCTCTCCTTTCAGGTAAAAATAATCTGTTTTAAGCCCACTGACAGAAGGGAAAAAAACCCACTTACAGTTTTAAAATTTCTCAAAAGAATAAAAAGCAATTACAAGGCAATTTATGCAGTTGTTATAGCTGAAATATAAAGGAAGCTAATATTATTCTTAAATGTGTTTTTTTTTTTTCTTAAACAGCTCATAGTTCTTTCCCTGTCAACCTCTTATTATTGCACCTTTACTTATCAGGACCTGCGCATTCAGAAAAAAAGCAGCATTTTATTGATGACGACATCCTCTGCCTCAGATACATGCTACTGGCTCCCCTGTGCTTCTGCATCTCAGTGGAGGCAGGGGCAAGCCCGCTTTGTGCTTCAGTCACACTGGAATTTCAACAGCAATGCAGAAAGATATCTCCAGCTTTTGTCCTCAGGGCAAACTGCTCAGGGAACAGGATATGCTCTCGCCATCTAATATCCCACAGGATGATTTTCAGGGATATCACTGGGGATTGATCCATCAGCTGCTGTACAGCTTGTATTTAGGAAATACATTTTTTCCTGTGGACATCCTGCCTAACAGGTTAAAACGGGATTTTCCATTTTTCTATATCAGCCTTATAACCCACAGCAAAAACCAAAGTGCAACTGCAGAGTTAGCGAAAGCTGACCAGAGCCCACCCGCAGTTGTCTCCAGTTCTTCTTTTCATCTCCAGCTGCACATCCTCACTACCTTCCTTGTGGCAGAGGGGACTCTGGATGAGACCCAAGAGCTCCACTCCAGAAATTTCAGCCTGAAGGACAGAGAGAGTAATTTACTGTTCAGCTACATCCCTGCACTGATCCACTGCACGGCTGCAGGACCCCAGTGCCCACCCACAAGGAGGTGGCTAAGCACAGGTGGGAGGACAGGAATGGCCCTTTCAACAGCTTCAGACTGCAGCTCCAGGGTAGAGCTGGTCCGAGACAAGTACATTCACAGGAAATCTTCCGCCTAAAATAGGCGTTGTTCTTCTACACCTCCTACTGAACAGTGGGTACAATTCATGAATATAGACTTTTGAAACTGATTCAGAAGAGATCTGAGGAATGTATCAAAAAGTCCATATGGTTTTGCCAAATCAAGTATGGGTAAATTTAGCCATGTGCTTAAGATCTAAAATTTGTCTTGTTTGACCCAACTGGAAGAAACGTAGTCATAAGACACTTATACACACATCAATCTGACTAATTCTTCTTCTTGGTGAGGTCAAAAATCGATGAGTAACACATTATTTAATATGTTTTCACAAAAGGACACCTCTGTTACCAAAGAAGTGCAGTGGAACATAAAACACTACCCAGACAGGCCTAAATAATGCTATTTTCCTTAACATATTTAGGTAGTGAAATTGTAAGTGACAAGTGGTTGGTGCTTTGACAGCTGGGCCTATGTTTCCAAGTTTTTCTCCAGTAATCAGAAGAGTGAAAGCTTTGTTTTAAATGATGGCTGAAATTCTCACAGGAAGACAGGAGGTAGAGGCTCTAAAAAATATTACATGCTGTTCATTGTAAAAATCACAGGCATTGGTAAGAGCGAAGGTGTCAAGCACATACGGAATGGCTTCCCAAACCTCACTACACCATCATATTTCTGTTTCCATTGGGATAGTTTAACCTAGTGCTGTTCAATGGCAGACTCAAATTCCCCAAAGTTCAAGTGGTTGAGCTTTTGCATGCATATACTTCTAGGAGTAAATCTTGAACATAAGCTAATTCTTTTTCCCCCTCCTCTTTTCCCTCTGTGATCAGAGGCTTTAGCAATAGTTCCTTATATTCCACTAAGGAATGGGGGAAAAGATCTGTAATAATATATCTACATGAAAAAGAAACAAATGGAAGTCTTTTGGTGATTGCACTTGCATATTTATCTAGAAAAAAAAAAAAATTAAAGATTTACAGCTCATTTTTTAGTCACATTAACCCTATCCTTTTAGTCCACACAGAAATGTATGATCTCTGTGGCTGAAATTTTCAGGATGTTATCCTGAGAACAGTGAAATCCCAGAATCCAGGAACCTGCAGGTGAGTCCTGGCACACTGGACAAGAAGGTAGTTTTGCCTTCCAAGCCTGCACTTTTGCAAGTCCTCTACACATTAAAAAACATGGTAATGCTTTTCAAAACTATCAGCTTATGGTTATAAAACTCTTACCATCCACTTTTCCCCCTTGAACCTTTAATGAATTCTCCACACTGCTTTGAAGCAGCAGCAGTCTAATGGGTTCAAAACATTTTCTTACGAATAAACTGTTCAAAACACAGACTCACAGCTGTGAGTTGCAGTCTTTGAACATAAGCTTCTTTAATAATCCCTTTTATTTTTATTTATTTTTTTTAATATCAGATTCTAATCCTGTCTAACCAATATGCACTAAAAGTAATTTGAAAAAAAAATGCATAGCTCCTTGGAATTTGGGGGGCACCATTTTTATGATGAATACATGCATAACAGTCACAAAAGGAAGACAATGGTGTTACAGAATTTTTACAAAGTACTATTCTTTAACAGATGGGGAACCTAAGATGCAGGTCTTAAAGATAAAATAACTTGCCTAAAGTCACCCAACATTGTATAACAAGTTGGGTTTCTGCTGTGCTAGCAATCTGCTATTGTGACTCCTCAGGACTACGTGGAATAAATTCACTGTGTTATACCTTCAACAGGATTTTATAGTATCAGATTACAAATTTTCTTTGACAGGACTGATACCCTTAAAAATTACATCTTAGGAAGCTAAGAGGAAAGGAGAAAGGCCAACATTGTGCTAAGGGGGAAGGGATAAGACTGCAGTTACAACAAAAGCCTGGATCCACCTGTCCCGGTAGCTTCAGCACTCTCCCTACCAACATGGGGTAGGAAACCCACTTCTGTCATTAGCATAAAATGCTAATCAATACTTTCATGCTAAATTAGCATAAAATGCTAATGACAGAAGTGGACTATAGGTCATTGTGTCATGAGCCTGATAATATGGTGTGAAAACTATAAATCTACCACTGTGAACTAAATTGTGTCTTGCATAATAAAATATCACCACTTTTATTGGGGATGCTTGGAGCCTCCGCATATTGGCCTGGAAAACCTGTATGAGATTTCTGGACAAAGCAGGTATTTAATCTAAAACCAGTGAGGGTCCTGGGGGACACAAGCTCAATAGGAGTGCAGAGTGTGCAGATACAGCAAAGGAAGCCAAGAGGATGCTGGGGAACGTCAACAAGGGCATCACCAGCAGAGATAAAGAACTCATTATTCCACTCTGCTCAGCGCTTGTTGGGCCACACCCGGACACTGTGTTCAGTTTTGGTCCTTACTATACAAAAAGGTGTGGAAGGGCTGCAGAGGGTCCAGAGAAGGGCCACAAAGATTGCCCAAGAACTGGGAGGCCGTATGAGAAAATGCTGGAAGACTTGGGTTTGTTCAACTTTGAGAAAAGAAGGCTCAGGAGAGACCTTATCACCATGTTCCAGCATTTGACAGCTAGAAAAGTCACAACAGAACTATTTATACAATTCAGTGTCATGTAGTTGTGCTAGCAATAAAATACCTGGCCTGCATATCTAGACAGACACATGAAAGCTTTTATCTCATCCCATGCAAAGTATGACCTTCTACACCTGTATGAATCATCCTATCTTTATTTCTGTTAAACAAACAGCTGAAAGATCATGGTGCAAAGGAAATGCATTTGGACGAGTGACTTTTACACCTACACAAGTCTTCCACTTCAGAGGTAAACTGTGCTTTTGAGCAGCTGAACATTAATACATGAAAGTTGTATTTTTATTTACTGTTAGTAGAGTGATGCTTCTGGTAGTTTTCTAAAAATCCACACGTATAATGCCTGTACCCCATGCTTACTCAAGATTCCCATGATACATTAATACAGCAGTGCACGTAGAGCCTGCTGTGAATGCAAGACACATCTTCCCACAGAATTGTTTGAAAGATAATTTCAGTGTTTAATTTGCTAAACATTTGTTTTCTTCACATTTCAATGTTTAGAAATAAAATAGATAGCTCATAATTAGTAAAACATTCATTGCAGAAGAAGATAACCAACAGGCACTTTAATCTGTTGTTCGGAAGTCTGCAATAACTGTATCTCCATAAATAAATTTCTGCTTGCTCTTTTATATTTGTACTAGTGGCAAGAAATTCTCAACTCTAACTTGATAACAAAGACTTTAGCACTTCATTCTTGAGGTGTGAACCAACAATGAAAGCTAATATTTTTTATTACTTGCCCATTTAAACAAAAAGAAGACAAAGTCTAAGATATTCAGCTTTGCAACATTAAAGTAAACTCTGCTACTTGACAGATATTTAATAAAGTACCACAGCTCATACATGGAAAACATGGAGACTATACTGCTGGCATGTACACTGCTAAACATTAGCTGGCGTGCCTAATATTTCTTGGTGGTCTGAGTTCACAGTTTTATGTTTCAAAGGCAATGAATGGAGACAGCTTTACAGTTGCATGTGTCTTCTTGCCTGAAAGAGCTCTTTAACAGTCCTGAAAGTAGTAACTTTAATATTCTACCCACCTCATCTAACCCAAGACCAACAATGAACATATATAGCAGTATTTCAAACGGGAATAACCCGATGTTTTCCAATCTGAACATATGCATCACTCAGAGCTGTATGATTCTTTTTATATAGCTTAGTAGGGTTTGCTCAGCTCAAAGTCTGCAGAGCGTATACTCTAAATTAGACGTAAACTTAACAGCAATTGTTAATTTGCAGCATTGCAATAGCCTGTGAAAATGAAAGTTTTGAGATAATTGTTCACTTTCCTTTGACAGAAACCAATTCCCACTATTCAGATGTTATCAAACAACATCCTGGTGACAGACTAGAGTGTAATACTTAAAAATTGGTATTTCAGCTAATGGAAACCTATTTTAACTAGATGTTAGAGAATCACTGTGGAACACAACAAAACCTTCAGCTTTTGTGAGTTCAACAGTATAATCTGTTACTCAAGACCTACTTGAGCATCTCAGCTGAAGAATAAATATCGAATCAACAGATCTGGGAGCTGCTTTGCTTGTACTTTTTTTTTTTGGAGAATGGGAAAGCTCAACAATATTTATGTTTCACGATTCAAACAAATTGGAGCAAAATTCTTTAAGCTTAATGAATTGATGAAGATTTTTTTCAGCCTCTAGCAAACTTGTCCCATATCAGTGCCAAACCTTCAGTGCTGTTCTGAAGGCCACATGAGGTATGCACTACAAATATATTGAAGTGTAGAAGAGAGGTGTATGAGTTTAGGCTGACCACATTACTCATGCAGAGCAAAGCCCTAAGTCAGTTATGCACGTTCCCTCTAACTACCACCCAAACAGAACTGTACGCCACAGCGTAGCATTATGTGCTGAACAACTCAACTGATTACTGCAGAAATGTAACAGAACGTTTTCAGCCATTTTAACTGGAACTCTGGGACTCTAGCAGTGGCAGCAGATGCTGTATGCACTCATTTTGAGAAGTGTTGAACATCCAGGATACGAAGGGAAGTCAACAGCAGCTGTATGCACTCAGCACCTCTGAAAATAGCAGCTACACAGCCTTGAGGTCTTATAGGTGTTAGGAGTTCAGTCAGAGGAAAATTAGAACAGTTCTATTATGGAGCTACTTTAAAAACTGTTTAGAAGAAAGATATTTAACTTCAATTATGTCTAGTTTTAAATTCCTACAGACTCAAACGTAAACACTAGGTAGCCCATTTTGAATTTACAAGTTTACACAATTTCAGTAATACAAATCATTATTGTGTTGCCTTGGCAGTTACGCACAAGGCATGTGTTTACTTTCAAAAAGATGGGTTTAGGGGTCAGTCAACTCATAACACTACCAACCACCCAAGCGACTAATTGAGAGATAATTTCTGGTCTGTAATACACAGTACACAGTATCTCCTATCTAATTTTGCATAAAGAATGCGTGCCAATCTATGTTATTTATGTGAAATTATAACACTAAGGGTGTAAAAAGTCTTCAGACTCGAGATTTGGCTGTTGCCCCACTAAGTAATTTGCTATTTGGATCAATAACTTTCTAATATTTCAATCAAGCATGAGAGGTGATTGCACGTGGCCTGCCAAAGAGGTTTTTAGTGGCTCCAGAAACTAAGGGCAGTCAAGAGCCCAGCAAAACAAGCATTCAAACTACATTCTCCTAGAGGAAAAGAATTACATATGCTAGGAGCTCAGAGATTCTCATACTAAACCTCACTCCAGCTAGCACAGTATGGCATTCAACATGCCTCTCCTTCCGGAGAACTGCAACACCAGACAGGTGCTAGGACTCAATTACCATTCAGGCAATAAATAACCACAGACAGCTAGCGAACCAGATTTATAAGGGACAACTTTGGGGATTTGACAGGTTTGGAAGCATAGAAGAAATGTAGAGGGTTTCTTTCCTGTCATCTCTGTCATTACAACCTTCCACAGCTGTGTACATTTGTTTGGGATTTTGCAAAAAAGTCTGATTTGCTGTTATGTTTGCCAGATCAGGCTAAGGTAAAGGCATTTCAGCCCTGAAGAACAGATAATATTGAGAAAGGATCAGAAGAGCATTCTATCAATACTGAGTGCCATAAGGGCATTAAGGTACACATCCTGTGTGCTGCACAGCCAGCCTGAAGAGTGAATGGGAGAACTGTCTTGCAGTGATTTTCATCAGCCAATTGATAAGCTTTCTAGAAACATTATTCCCCTAGGACAAAGACAATCTGAATCCCAAACAGTTTTGTAATGTGTCACCTGATAGAAATTATCACACATCATAGATTTCAGAGCAATAATTTTTAAACTTGGATTTTTAGAAAGACTGGAGAAAAAGGAAAGATACCCTTTTCTTGCATTTTGGTAGCTATTGGTAGCTAATGAGAGGGCCAACACATTGGAACTAACACCATGATGTGGATTGCTGAGAGCAGGACTAAACATCCATATACTTCTCTGCATGTTCAGCCTCTCCACTTGTAAACAAAAATATGTTTCCAGAGCACTCTGTGTGATGATGATGCCATTTCCTATCAGTTTAACACAGACAGATAAACTGGAAAAAATAGACACTGTGACACCGCCACCCCCTTTCTGCATCCTGATTGCAGGTCCCAAAACACATGTTGCCGAGACACTCAGGTACTCTGAGCCATGTCTACTCTGTGGCTTAGGGCAGACTTCCGAAGTCCCCTGACAGGACTATTTACCAGAAAAACCACTACGTCTAACTATTCATAAAACTTTGGGTATATTGTGGTACAATCAAAATATTTGATGTAGTAGCACAAGGCCACTTTGCAAACCAGTCAGTTCTGTGGCATTTGTCTGCAACACTGGGCAACGAGGTGAAAGCAAACATCACAATCTGGGGTCAAAAGCAGAACAAATAGCGTCGACAAAGAGCACAGTGAGAGTGGCTCAGCTTCACACCGTCCAATCCTGTCTTCTGCATCAGGCCATCCTCTGATATGAGAACGCGTAAAATCTTCATCTATCGGCACACAAATCTGCACATCACTTTAAATCAGCTTTAAGGAGGCAGGAGAAAACTTAAGTGGGAGTAGCAGTAGTTTCACACATACAAAAGAAGCCCTATTCGAAGAAAAAAAAAAGAAAAAAAAAGAAAAAAAGGCTAAAGAAGCAGGAAGCAGAGGAGTAAATGACAGAGAGAAGAGAGGCTTCCTTCCATTTAGACAAGCAGACATACTCTTGCAATTTAATGAATTATAAGGACTCTAAGATATTTACTGTCTAGCCACGTAAGTACATTCCAGCTCTTGATTTGCTTTTAGCATTGAAACCAGTCATATATTACATCAATGTCATTCTTGTTTGTTGAAATAAGTGAATAATTTGGGGAGTATATTCAATTCACTGGTTTTACATTCCCTTGTTTCATCTGTTCTCAATTTCCACAATATGCTGTTTGGAAAACTACAGCTGGAAGCACATGGCTAGTCAGCCAGATTGGTCAAGAGCTCTGACATCTTAACTAATTTGCTCAACTACATGTTAAATTAATAACATATAGGCTAAGACTTTACGAACATGCCATGCATCACTTTTTGAGTTCTGGTATGCAATCCGAGAACACAATTCAATTAAGCCAATTTAATGGCTCACTTCTGGCGAAAAGGTGCTACTTCATCCTTCCACATGCACAAACTCCTCAGCCATGCGTCCCCATCCTCTTCCTTGTACTAGCGCTAGTGTGCCAGTACTGCTCTGCCTTCAAGATGAGCCAGCGGGGGGAAATAACCTGGCAGAAATCATCCACTTTTTCGGTAGTGTTGATTTTCTACTGGTTTAGGGCTTTTATCTGGCTCCCTGAAAGTTCAAGAAGTCAGTACAGAAAACACAAAAAGCACAAGCATGCAGCCAGGGAAAAGAGGAAGGAACAGACTGATGTACTACAAACCACACCTTCAGAGAGTATCTGGAGATGGCTTCACTCTTGATCCTCTTATGTGAAAAAATTTAACAGTTCTGAAATAGGTAGAAATCTTACTTCTGTTGCTAAAGCCTGTAACTTCTGAAGTTACTAACTTCTGATGTTCTGCAGAATAATTAGTAGGGCAATTTCCTACAAAATCTCTTAAACCATAATTTATTTCCTATTACAGGGCTTAAAATTCAGCTAGCAAGAGATAGCCAGTGAAAACAGAAACATCAGCCATCTAAATTCCCATAATGACTTGAAACAAAATACAACAGTGTTTATTCTATTGCTTTGGCGTGGGTTGGTTTGTTTGCAGTCAAACCGTAATTTATACTGGCTCTTCACATATTGATATGTTCAGGAAATAAACAGTAAATACTATTTCCAATCCATCTGTTTAACTTGTTAGAAAAACAACAGTCAGAGGCTTTTCAGAATTATATTTTACAAAACCAATTAGGGAACTAGGTTTTTGTTATAATTAAAGTACTCCGTGTGTGCATTCGGATGAAATATTGTTCCAGTCTGATTTCCCAATTCTCACTCTAGGACTGGTCCTGGCAGAGGTTTGCAGAGTTGGAAGCAAATGAGTGACAACCCCACCACATTTGTGAGCCTGGTGAGAGCCATCCTAAGCCATGGTCGACTCCCCTCACTGTTTCTCTTTGTCTGACACAAGACTGTGCCTTTTAGAACAAACGTCACCCACCTAACAAGGAGCTTCTATGAATGGTGCTGCAAGGAGAGTCAGCTCAGACATTCATCATTCACCTGCTGCCAATGGAGTGGAAGACACCTGGTGCATAAGAAAGATTTTTATCTTGCAAACTTCAATTTTTCACAGACAGAAAAATGAAGGTACTTATCTAACATTTATTCAGTTACGTTGCTTTTAATATCTAGGCCAGCCAGTCAGTAACTTTTTAAAAATATTTAAAATGTTAAGATGGGTATGAATTTACACTCAGACCCTGAGGTAGGCAACTTAAATGGTGTGAACTGCAGAGCTGTTGCTGAAGCCAATAAGAATGTTTCATAATTGGTTTTTGCTTCCTTTTTTGCCAGTACCAAACACCATCATTGTTAAAATTAAAAAACATGCCACCTTTCAACACTTTGAGAAAAAATGCTTACTGAACTATTCAGATCAGTATTGAAACAGTTATCCATAGCAGAAATATTCACGGATGTAATTCAGAAGCTTTCAAATGGCAGGTTTCGAACACTCACCAAATTTTCTATACCATGAGATAACAGAATGATTTTATTTCCATTCTGCAATTTTGAGTGTTTTCCTACAACACACAATCAGAATAATATTTCAATTTATTTTAGGTGCATTCCATATAAACCTAAAACTATTGATAAATTCTGTATTTCTTTTTGCAATTTGTCTTGGTCAACTGCAGACTTTTTAAAAAAGAATTTAATATTCTCTTGTTTTTTGTTTAATTTCCAATCCTCTAACAATGGATTAAAATACATAAGCAGGTTACAGTTGTTTAGCCTTCTAAATTCTGACACCTCCTTCCTCCATTTGGGACTACAGTCTCTTTTTCTTTTTGTCTTTAACTTTTTGTAGACTGAAATCCAATACTTTTGTCTGCATCTGCTGCTAAAAGCCATCTCTCCCCACCCACAGACCCATCCCCTTGTGTCTCATTAAGCACATTTGCATTTGGCTCTTAAAATCCTAAACAGAGCATTTCATGCCTAGCAATAGTGCACTGATGAAAGAAGCACTCTACTCATGGCTTCTGTAATGACACATGGTATTACCCCGTTATTTAAATCTTACTAAAAATAGTGACTGCCCTGTTACAGTCTGACTTCAAAAAATAAAAAAAGGGTTCTTTTTGATAGTAGGCAACAACTAAACTTAATTAAAAGACATATAAAAGTAAAAATTTGTATTGTGGACCAAATCAGTAGGGCGGGTATTTTTGCAAAGCTCCTAAAGTCAGTCATGAAGTGTTTCTTCCTCAGGAAGATTTTAGCACCCTGAGAGTTCCAAGGCATGCAAGACATTTGGTGCCATCAGTCTTCTCAAAGTCACAGGATTTGATTGGGAATAGCAGGCATACAAGATCACCACAATGTAATTAAATACAATTAATCACCTCTGAACCAATTCCTTCCCAAAGTGCCCACTGAACCTTTTCAGGTGGCAGGAATGTCAGGAATTCATGATTCTGGCACACAGTAGTAGGAAGCAATTCCAGACTGGCTCCTACAAGTCCTATTAGCTTCAGTTCAAGGCTTCTATTGATCATTCCTGTGGTAGCATAAAATAAACAACAAAGCAACAAAATGAGAAGGAAGTAAGTGTTCAGGAACGCAGCCCTGAATCACTTGGGATTTAACATGAACAAATAGTATCTTGCATCGTAATACAAGCTAACAAGTAGAAGAAACTGTAGGCCACAGGTGCAATATGCTCACCGCAAGAAGCTGTCTTTAACCACCTGGCTAGGCTATCTGAACTAACTGTATAATCTATGCAGCTCCTACATGTAGCTCCAAGAAAAATGAGTAGCATTAGATGAATCTAAAGTTAATGAAGGAAGCCAGGTTTCTACCCAGAGTGAATTGTCACATTTACCTTTGCAAGAACAGATGGAAGAAGCAGGCTTTTGGATGCTTCCGTAGGAGTTTACAGCCAACAGCTCAAGGTCTAGCAGACCTTGAGCTTTCAAAACATGGCTTTCAAGGAATGGACAGCTATCATAGTCTCCAGCTGACATAGCTAAACAAGGCTCTGATCCCTTCGTAAAACTTGCCAGAGGCGTCAGTTCTAGCTGGATTATGCCTCAAGGCATGTTACCACCAGAAGAAATTGTGTCAGCCACTCTAGTGATCACAAAAGCACAATGGAGAGATTTCTACTCTAACATGGACAGTATCAGAATGGGCTGAAAGCTTTTCATGTTTTGGTGAATACAATGCAACACCATTAGCACTGATTCAGCTTCAAAGGCAGAATAAAATCAAGGATCTATTAAGAACATAAAGGTTGATTAGACAAAACCAACAATCTAACAGTTAGCAACTCTTATCTATAATGTAAAAAATGTGAGATCACCAGAAGCAGAAACCTTAAATGAATAAAATCTCAAGAAAATCTGGCAAAGGAGTACCAGCTAGCTCCATGATGGCTGGTTCTTACAAGCCAACAGTCATAGACCATTACAGATGTAGCAGCCTGAAGCACCCCTTTCCTTTCAGAGTGACAAGCCAGAAGAAGGCCCAGTTTAGGCCTTTGAAACATTCTTCTCCACCCACAGAAGCTGCAAATTTTATCTGAGAAATTCTGCCTGTGGTACAACCAGCAAATTCCTCAGAGGGAAACAAAGGATCACTGCTGTTATCCCGAAGTCGTGGGCTGAAGAACTTCCTGCCCCCAGCCAACAGAACTCCCCTGTTAGGGCTACAATCAGCATTTACCAACCTACTTCCCATTCTCTAGTCCATGGCAAAACTTGCCTATAGCCAGAAGAAAAAAACAGGCAGCCTTCTGCCTGCATTTCCCCGTTACTATCCTTACACATGCACACAGAAGATAAGAACTCAGATAGAATAAATACCCACACAGGATCAAATGTAAGAGCTGGCTGACACTTTTTTCTTTTAAATCCTTATTCTGATTTCATTTGTCTCTGATGTCCCCATTTGCTATCATCTCTGAAGAATCCCTAGTATGAAGACATTTTCCATTAAAACCCTCTAGTAGCTCTTATCCAGCCTCTTTTTCTGTGCAAGTTTGAAGAATCATCATCTGTGTAGGTCTTAAGAATCTCTTGATCTAAAAAATCTCTGTAACCCTCATCACATGCATCCATATAACTCTCAGTTAAAAGAAACAAGTCTATCCCTGTTACTTAAAGTAATAAAAACACTGCAATATAGTATTTCCAGCTGGCTATGCATAGACAAGTAGAAGGAAAGCTCTTTCTTCCTTCTTAGACCCAAACAGACCTCTAACTGAAATAGGTATCTGAATCTGTGTTATACTTCCTAAGCAGAATCTCCCAGCTGCGCCTAACTGATGTGAATAACAGTATATGGTAGACTGTTTGAGTCATTTTTCCTTCAAATGGCTTTACTTCCAAACAGCAAAATAGAAAGGAAAAAAAAAAGGTGCTCTTGGATATGGCTTATAACAGAGCACTGAACAGAGCCAATCTCAGAACTCGGTACAAGCTTTACTCACATTTCTTCTTGAAATCTTTATCTGCTGGTAGTGCATTCAGCAAGTTGGACAACAAATTATGATCAATAAAAGGCAAAAGACTCAAAACTTGTAAGGATTACTTTGTGATTTGCCCTGACCAGTGCAAACATGACTCAGCAGTTCTGATATGGCACAAGAGAGATCCAGATTGGAGTAAATTCACTGCTGCAGAGTCTTTAAAGTCCTCTAGGATGATCAGGAATATCACAAAGAATTTATAAAGTTCCTCAGTTATTCCAAATTTGCAATATTCACAAAAGTGCCAAATATTCAACCACTATCAGAGGTTACACAAAAAGGATATAATTTGTTTCAATTTAATATGCAATTATCCTCTATATTTATAGGTGATTCAATTTAGAAACAGAATTTGAAAGAAGTTCAGAGGAAGAAAAACTAGAGTGATATTTGTAAGGTAAGACTAAATGTTGTAATCCCCTTTCATGCATTTTTAATATTATTTTTGTTTGAAATATTTAGATGATTTCCTTACACCTATGAATAAATAATCCCATGCCTACGTGTATGTTATTTGCACACACAGGAAAAAATACAGCAATGAATCTTAATTCTTTTCTGCATCATTCAGCAGGCCATAGTCACCCAGCAGATAGGAGAAAAGGGATGTGAAATGGAATAGACCTTAGTTCTGAGAAACGACATTTTGAAAAATCCAGGTGACAGAGAGCTGATGCCACCACAGTGTTTTATAGGCTGTGGAGGTTGATTAGACTGGTAAGAAAGTTACTTAAATTTTCACTTCAGAGACATTCAGAACAAGAAGCAAAAAAGACTCCCTATAGCAAGCAGTCAATGAGAACCATGCTAAAAGGCACTGCTTTGGCACTGGAGGAAAAAAATGGGCACCACATCATCTCAATATTATATAAAAATGAGCAAAAGGCACAGGGAAAGCCCTTCACACTGTTCTTGCTGATCAGAAAATATTAGAAGTATTGTGCTATTTAGAAAACCATTAGGTATTGTATAGAACTGTGCTGCTTTTGACCAAAGCCAAACACTGAAAATTAGATGTCCAGTTTTCAAAGCCCTGCAAGATAAATGACTGTGGAAGAAATTGGTAGACTGGATGCAGACTTACTTATTCAAAGTGCCATTTCTCCTAAATACAGGAGGCATCAAACAAGAGCTTTATGTTCTTTCAACCTTGTCAGAAAGTGTGTGAATACAAGATGGAATGTATCTGGAATACTGTGTTCAGGTTTGGTTCCTGCTATGCAAAAAAATATGTGGATGGGGTGGAGGGGGTCCAGAGAAGGGCCACAGCGATCATCCAAGGACTGGGAAGCCATGTGAGGTAAGGCTGAGAGAGCTAGGCTTGTTCAGCCTTGAGTTAAAAAAGGCTCAGGGGAGACCTTAGCCCCATGTTCCACTATTTAAACAGTGGCTACAAGGAAGATGAAGACTCCCTTTCAACAAGGAGTCACATGAAAAAGGGCTAACGGGTACCAGTTACTTCTGGGGAGATTGCAATTGGACACAAGAGGAAAATTATTCACACTGAGAACAATCAGCCATTGGAATAATCTCCCTACAGAAGTAGTGGAGTCCCCAGCACTGGAAACTTTTAAAGATTCAGTTTGACAGGATGCTGGGACATCTAGTCTAGGTTATGCTTGACCAAGACAGGTTGGAGCAGATGATCCTTGAGGTCCCTTCCAACCTGAGATTCTATCATTCTAAGTTCTCCTTTTCCATCTCCTTTTTTTCTCAAATTCTTCCTCAGCAGCTTTTCAGGGTCTCTGGAGCCTCTCTGACAACTACCTGTCTCAGTAAGTGGTTAAATGACAAAAGAACATCTTCTTCATGCCTGCACATCCTCACTTCTTTTTAAAAACTGCATTTAGTAATAGCTTATGCGTGAAGTTTTGTATTCTTTCATATGAAGTGCAGCCAGTGGCCCTGCTCTGTTGCACATTTGTATTAGGTGAGATTAACTTTTTTGTCCCTCAAATGACATATTTCAGAAATATGCACTGTATTTAACCAGCTGGGAAGCCAGTCTTCAGCTAATAGTCTGTGCTTTGCTAATACATCCTCATACTTCTGTTCTTTCAAATAACAAAATTACTTAGCAGTTCATAGTGATCCTTCACCTGATGAGGTTCTACTGAAATCATTGGGGACCCTTCTACCAATTTTAATGATAGTCAAGTATATCAACTCAAGTCTGGAAATTTAGCTCCTGCAGACATACAAGCTCAACATAGGTAAGAAGCAGTCACAGTACTGCCTGAAAGAAAACAGAACAGAAAAATAGATTCTGAGCTGTCTGGAGGACAGATTAAATTTAGTATAAGAACCAAGCAAAGAAGAAAATTGTAGCATTTAGACTGATGATATCTCTGCTTAAACTCTCTCTTGCTGACCATTACTGCCTTCTTCTTCCTAGAGGCATTGTTGGGAAAAAAATAGTTAAGTGACAATATTTACACAAAGCTCTTGTCAAGAGTGAGGGGGAGTATGAAAGAAGCACCAAATGTTGATTTACTGGGGGCAGAAGAGGGAAGCCCTAACATCATCACTAATTTTATTAGCATCACCTGGTGCTTCATGTGTCACAGAATGGAGTGCCAGGTCCCACCATCTTTCAGATTGCAATGTGGGCTATGGCATCTGTTAAAAAATGTCATAGGCATGTTGCAGAGGCTAGCTTAAAAAGTAAAAGTAAGACTGTCATTAAGGATATGTTACTACTGTTTTCAGTCCAGGAAGCGAGGTCATTTTGGGCTCCCATAAATAGAAAGTGGACTCAGATTCTTGTTGCACAATTTTTCTCCTCCTGTTCTTGATTTAATGCCAATGTAACCAAAAGACTGACCTACAAGAGCTCAGATTTCCTTCCTGTTTCTTCCCTCCTATCTCCAAGTTTCAAACGAAGAGCTTTACGTTATCTGTAAACTCTGCTACAGTTCTCTTCAGCAAAGTTAAACACATTGTCAAATGAATCAGCAGATAAAGTATGAGCTAACTCCATCCAAACACCATCAAAGATATCAACATAGTGATGGCTTTTTAGCATGGTTTCCTAAGAAAACAAGGCTTATATAAACACATTAGTTGCCAGTCTGCCTATGACCCTGTTCTCTTATTCCACCAATAATTTTTGAACCGTTGTTTGGTTTCAACCATATGTAATGAAAAGACAAAAGTCTCAGTGCCATTACGGAGCAGGGTGAGGTGTGGGGGGTGTGGAAGGGAAACCAGGGATACCCAAACCACTGCTCCTGCTGTGGGCATCAGACTCAAGTGTAGGGTGCTAAGATTCCTAAATCTATAACCAGTTCTTACTCCATTTGTTTCAGAGTAACTCACAAGTTTGACTTTTTGATCCTTTTCAGGATAACCTAAAAGTACCAAGAGCACTTAGACACTTTTTCAGTTTCATGATGGAGTCATGACAAAGAGGTGAAAGGCCACAAGGAACAACTGCTGTTCTTGTCTCAGCACTAAAACCTGTGCTTCTTTCTTTTGCTGTCACAAGGCAAGAACAGGAGATTCACATGCAAATTTTCTGCCCTGGAGAATTTTATCTAGCAATTTACTTCATTCACCTCAAGCTTCAGAATATCTTGCACCAGAACATTTGCCATTAATAAAATAATCCTCAGTGACACCAATGTGCTCACGCAGGCATGTCCTGAAGTAAGAACTGCATCTGGTAGTCCACAAAAGGCTTTTGACCAAGTTTGAGCTCCTGGATAAAATTGAGACAAGCAGCCATCTACACTGGTAATATCAAATCCAGTAGCACTCAACCTAGGAGAGTTGGCTTAACCCTTACACCATAAAGTCTACTTCTTGTTTAATTCCTGACAAAAAAGGGTTTCTCCTTTCTTTTACAGTCAATACCACCACAGGTTGCCCAGAGAAGCTGTGGCTGCCCCATCCTTGGCAGTGTTCAAGGCCAGGTTGGACAGGGCTTTGAGCAACATGGTCCGGTGGAATGTGTCCCTGCTGTGAGTGTTGGAAGTAGATAACCTTTAAGGTCCCTTCCAACCCAACCATTCTATGATTCTATGAATATCATCTCTCTCCCTCTCTTGTAATCACACCCAGTTCAGTAACAGTAAAAAAGCCCATCTTGTCAGCTTCTCATTGTGGCAATAGTGCTGCCTTTTGACTCCTTTCTGCAGAGTGGAAAGATATTATATTATTAACTGCTAATGGCAAGCCATCGCTGCATATTAACAAGCCAGCCAATGAACAGCATGTACTTTATTATTCCTATTACAGCTAGCACAACAAGCTGAGGTGACAGACAAGTCCTGACAAAAAGAAAATAATAAAAAGCTAAAAGGTATCTAAAAACATACATATGCTCCAAGTTGCTGAAAAACATGTCACAGCCAGAGAGATATTTTTGGGCTTCCATAAACTGACAGGTGCCTACATTATGCTAGAAGTCTTTAATCTATAAAATTGGATTTACAGCCAGTGCTTCAAGAAGAATGAACATGCCTCACAGCCACAAAGACGTACATTCTCTGTACATTTAACTGGCACAAATCTGTAGGACTCAGAACTGTAAAGAAGTGGTCATGTGCTCTAAGTTTTCTCCAGGTTTTAATGGCCACAAAGTAGACAGGGGAGGGAATGGTTTTATTTTTTATGATCATTTTGGCCAAGCTTTCACTTAGGCAAAGCTTTAACACTGTGTAACTTTTTCCTTGGAAAGCTGGCCTGCAATCAGCATCTTTCAATAGCAAACAGTTTATTGTTAACAGAATCTAACAGCCAATGACTCTACCATGAGTTAAAGAAAACCATTATCAATGGCTTCCCTAGTCAGTACATCTGTTTTGACTGTAAAAACAAGAACTCACCAGCTGTACAGAAAGGATTTTCCTCCAGTCTCCAAAAAAAGCAGTTTATTTCACCACAAATGCTATCACGTCTTTGTCTGCCTGGCAGAATTCCTTTCCTGGTCAGACTTTTTCACCACTGCTCTGTTAACAGAAAGCATTTAGAAGGTTTGATTTGTTACAGATGGTATATATGTTGTATTAAATTACTGCAAATAATTATTAGGTTCATACAGGCATGAACACTCGGTTATTGCATAAAGATGACCCCCAAAACCAACTCTGGAATTCAAAACTGGGTGTTTCACTACTGGTTTCCTATGTAATCCAAACTACCAAGCATCCATTATGTGGACTTCTGTACACCCTTTTTCAGACCCTAAAACACACTCAGCAAAACAATGACTTTTCAACAGTGTGATAACCTTGTTTATTGTCTAGTTATGTATTTCTAAACCTTTTATAGCCTAAGAAATTAATTTCTAGTATTTGCTGTAAAATAAGAGTTACTACAGGGAACGGGTAATTTCAACACCGCTGTACCAGTGACAAACCTAAGTAGTTCTCGTACAACAAAATGCTTGTGTTTGCATGATTCCCCTGATTCAAGCAGTATTTATTTATTTAACCACTACCAAAGAGTTTCTTCCATTTAAAATGAATTAAAGACTTTTCATCTCTAACTAATGCTTCTACACATGAAACTTGAAAATGTTACAAGAAAACACTTCGCTTCCTTCCCTCTCCTGGTGATTCAGTAGAAACACCTGGGCAGACACTGAAATGGCAGTTTGTCAGATCTCTACCCCATTATACAAAACGGCTAATCGCTGATGATTTTGTGCTCCTGAGAGCATCCTGAATTGACTAGTTTCACTATTTTAGTTGGATCAGCATATTCTGTTATTCTTATTTTATCTAAGCACTACTATCTTATCCTTGAGCAATTTCATTTAAGTCAATTACATACTTATGGACTCAGAAGTTATTCAAAGTGAGGAAAAAAAAAACCACGTATATTTAAAGCAGGATATGAGCATTTTTTATATGCCTTCAACAATGCAACTTGATTTCACATAAATATCATCTAGTTTTAATATCTTACTGTTAACTCCAAAATAGGGAAGCTGAGTCACTGAAAAGTTGATCAGCAAATTAGATACCCAGCCTAGATACCAACCACTAGATCAGCCTGTCCTTCAACTGCTTCTCGTGGAAGATTTTCTGACTGTTATTGACTGTTATTAATTTCTACATGTCTGTAATACACAAATGCCAATGTTGAACAAAGAAGAAATCACAAGTTCTATAATGACACTTGGCAATCTTCTCAATGGAAGATACGACAGAGTCAGAATCACAGAATAGTTTGGGTTGGAAGGGACCTTAGAGCTCATCCAGTTCCAACCCCAGTGCCCTGGGCAAGGACACCTTTCACTAGACCAGGCTGTTCAAAGCCCCGTCCAACCTGGCCTTGGACACTGGGGCAGCCACTGGGGCAGCCACAGCTTCTCTGGGCAACCTGTGCCAGTGCCTCACCACCCTCACAGGGAAGAACTTTTATCTGACATCTAATCTAAATCACTCTTCTTTCAGTTTAAAGCCATTTCCCCTTGGCCTAGTGCTACTTGCTCTTACAAAAAGCGCCTGTCCAGCTTTCTTGTCAGCCCCTTTAGACAACGGAAGGCTGCTCTAATGTCTCCCCAAGAGCCTTCTCCAGGCTGAACAAGCTCAGCTCTCTCAGCCTGTCTCCACGGGAGAGGTGCTCCAGCCCTCAGAGCATTTTCGTGGCATCCTCTGGACTTGCTCCAACAGGTCCACATCCTTCTTATTGTGGGGGCCCCAGAGCTGCGCACAGCTCTGTAGGTGAAGGTCTCACAAGAGCAGAGCAGAGGGGCAGGATCACCACCCTCAACCTGCTGGTCATGCTGCTGGTGATGCAGCCCAGGACACAGCTCATTTTCTGGGCTGCAAGTGCACACTGAAGCTGGCTCATGTTGTGGTTCTCATCAGCCAACACTCCGAAGTTCTTCTCAGGGCTGCTCTCAATCCAGCCTCAGGATTGTCCTGACTGACCCAGGTGCAGGATGTTGCACTTGCCTGTGTTGAACTCCATGATGTTTGCACAGGCCCACCTCTGAAGCCCACCCCTGAATTAGGATGAAAGTAGGATTTAATAATAGGAAAAAAAAAAAAAAAAGCCTTAAATTTACCCTAGCAAAATCATTGTTCCTTTCTGCCCTTTTAGGAACTGGTTACTTATTTTTTCTGAGCAACTGAGTAACAGATACAACTTGTGCGATCCTAAGCAATGGAAAGAAAAAGTTACTTTGGTTTTAGTAAGACATAGGAGTTCCCATAAAAGTAAATCATAAATAAGATCAGCCCCTTATTCCACAAATATGGAATGAAAGGAATGCAACCTTCACCAGATTTGCTTGAAGACTAAAAAGCGGGGGGAGGGGAACAGAGAAAAAGTACACAGCCAAACAGCTCACATATCTCTGGCACAGAAACAGAGATTCCAGATACAGTAGAATCTGCAAGTGAGAACCAGTTTACAAACTATGTGTGTCCAGCACACACACAAAAATTTTTTTAAATTCTAAAGGACAACAAATGGCAAATGACTGAGGAAACTCTGAAATCTAAGAAATCTTCCGCCTGTATGCATCTTTCCAGAAACACAAGACAGTGCTCTTAAATGCTAAAAAATAGCACTCAGTCTGGTGTCGGAGGTCAGCCTCTGAGGAGGAGTAATTCACTGAAGAAGATGGTGATGTCAGCTTCAAACATGAGATGGAAAGGATCCAGGAAACTTGTTAGTTCTGCAACCGTTCAGGAACAAATATTTAACTTGCGAATTAGCAAGGAGATCAACTTGGAACTGGCAAGGGATCTTTGTAGAGAAGCAAAGCAGGAATTATATAAGAAATGCAGGTCAGAGTCTGCAAGGAACAGGTCCTGTACTGCTTGTTCCTCCAGCTGTTCCACCCAGACCGAAGCATTTGCATCAGTCAGGCATCTGTACTTTGCATTAACATTCTGGAGACTGAAGGCATCCACGGTACCTTCTGGGGTGGCTGGGATGCCCTGAAAATGGAGAACCTCTGCCTGGTGGGGAAAAAATAACTTCAATGAAATTACCTTTCCTTGGAATAAAAAAGTAACCCTTTTTTGAACCTGCCATGGTCTAATACACGTTTTACATCAGTCTAAGGCTGGAAGAACCGGTTTTATATGACCACTAATTTCCACCTTCTGCTCTTGGAATTTTTTACACGTACAAGCTAGCTGAAAAGCCCTAGTATGAGCAGATAATGGCTGATACATAAGCTCAGAAAACCACAGCTCAAGCTTCTTTTAGCTACCTGAGCCTTACTTCTCTCTCATGCAATACTTTCCTAGGTGTCTTACTAAATTTTTTTCTGGAATTTCTCCATCAACAACTATACATCGCTTTTTTGCTTCAAACATCTATTTCTTTATTAAATATTTCTCCCTTCTCTGCAGTTCAAAGTGAAATATCCCACCAGCAGGCTCTGACATTTTAGAGCCTGCAAGCATGTGTACATGGCTGTCCCAAGATGCACTGCAGGAACCATCACAGAAGGTTTGGAGAGAATAAGCTTAAGTAAATGCAGTGTACTTCAAATGATGGAGAAAGATTTGAGCCCTGATTTAAAAGAACCACACCGGTGTGAGAAGCTGGAGCACACGGTCCAGGAAGTCCAGAACTGCAGCTGCTGCCACCACAGCCACAAAACCTGGGAACCCACAACATGGCACTGAACCCTCTGGCTTTCCCTACAAATGTTCTCATCTGGTATTCACTGCCATTTACTTCCTCTTTTCTATTCTTTATTCAGTGCACTGTTTTTTGTTCTACTGCCAATTATTTTCATTTTTTTCTTAAGTGGGTTACTTCTTGACCATATTTTTTGATGTCTGTGGAGCCACAAGTTTCTGATATCCCAGATGATACTTTCAGATAATTCCCTGTTTCCAACACTATATCTGACACCAAGTTACATTCCCAAAGGCATTCTGTAACTGTATGCATTAGTGTAACTTTGGAAGATTGTTCTTACTGATGTGCTGTATATATACATGTGCAAGCACATGGCTGCTTGTACACATACATTTGTGTGCTCAAACCACAGATAAATAACTGGAACCATGTCCTATTTACGGAAGGTAAGAGCAACCAGACTGTGATAAGTATGCAAGGATACATAAGGAAGTACTCTGTTTTCGAGTGACAAAGCAGCATTCTTCTCTGTCCCTCAGAATTAGTCTATGTGGTAACACAAGTTTTCTGTGTTAAGAAAAAATATTTATACTTTTAGATGACTGGCCTTCAATAGTTCATAATCAACATGCAACAATTTTCTAAGCAGAAGATCTTTTCAGAGTCATAGAAAAGCATATTCATGCAGGACTGTAAGAAGACTGGCCCAGAATTCACTCAGCAGTGAATGTCAATCTTAAATCTGAGGAGGTAAGAAGACCTGGTAACAAGTTCTATTATGCTCAAGAGAAAACTGAATTTAAAACTCATGTCTTAGCAATTTAAGTGAGAGTGTTGCCCTTCTGCATGGCTGAAAGCTTCACACTGTGCTGAGAATAAACTTGCAGACAGCAATGACAGCTGTGGGAATGATGCCACATATTAAAATGTTAAACTTTCCTCACAGATGACAACAGGAGTAGTCACCCAACATAGCATCGTTCTGCTCAGGTACAGGTCAGTTGAGACAAGGAGCAACACTTCAGGGAAGACTAACTTGAGAAGAAAAATAAAGCCAAAATAAGTTTTTAAAGATAACACTTAGGAAGAATGCTTAAAAACATAGATGAAAACTAAGACATTATTAAATTCCACATCAAGCTAATTCATTTAATCCATAAGCAGATACATACCTTGCCAGAGAAGAATGGAAAGCTTCGAACTGATCTCTAGAAATTACGAAAAAATGTAAGTGTAGGTAAGTAAATGTACATTAAGCATCTCCTACCCCCATTATTGATAAAAGGCAAATATCTACACTGAGCCATGTCTACTTCCACTATAAAAAAAAAAAAAAAAAGCATATAACATCTTTTCATTAATCCACTTAAATTCATGTGAAAGGTACTGTGTTGTAACAGCCCCTGGGAATCCTCTTCACAATCAAATCTGGAAATTGTAAGTTTTTAGTAAGATGAGAGACAGACTAAGGGAAGAAGCTGCAGTCTGGATTTCCTGATTTGCACATCACTACTTGTACCTAAGTGTTAGAAGCCAGAATCAAGTACAAAATCAGAAGACACACCCTCTAATGCATGTCAGAAAACTGCGGCCCTGTAAAGTTACTTGTTAAACCTGAGCCTTTGCAGAATCACCAAAAAGAGCACAAAAAGCCAAACTGGCATCCATTAGAACAGCAATTCTCTGCAGCTGTCACAAAGCAATGGCTTTCAGTTTGGCTTTCTGCAGCCATTGACTCCAGTGGTTGCTCATACAGCACTGGGTTAAATTACATGGCTCAAGAAACACCTTTTCTGCTTCCCTGGCTCTGTGGTCAATCCACATTTCTGCAGGATCCTATTCTTCTCCATGGAAAGCAACCAAAGACAAAAGTTGCATTTTTAGCCCCCTCTGCCTATATTGCCTTAACAAAGAGTAAAAAGATGTATGCATATGAAGCAAGGAATTCATTTCTCCTGCCTGGTGTGGAGCCAGCATTTGTAGCCCTTCTAGGCCTGAAGGCTGCTCCAGAGGCTAATTTACAAACTGAGGATAAACATCCCGAGCTTTACAGAACACCACAAAGCACACATTTGACACTGCATTGTGTGCATTTGTTGACTTTTTGCTGCAAACACTGCCATGATTTAAGCTTCCCTGGTACTTTCCCTTCCTGTGCCTCCCCTTAACTCTGGGCAGGAGAATGGTGGGTGAAGGAATGGCTGGAATGTGTTTGTTGTAGCACAGTTTTCTGCTCTGCAATCACTTGCTGCTTCCTGTCAGACAGCAGGGGAAAAAAAAAAAAAGGTTTCTTTTAATATTCTCCATTCAAAATGTAGCTAATGCTCCATTTTCTTGGGATAAAAGAATGTTTTATTAATGGAATTATGCAAATAATAATACCTTTAATTCATTTTTTCCATTAATATTATTCTTTTTATACCAGGACTCAAGCATGTAGGTCTCCATATCTTATCCATTATCTATTCTTATGTACATATTTTGCAGAACAAAGACATTGAAATGGTGAATCCAGTTCTCCAATCTGGGAGCTTCATACTGTCACAGCCACATAAAGAGGCACAGAAGCTGGCAGAACAAGATTGACAAGGAATAACCTCAGGATGAGGGAGTTTCCCAGCTGTCATAGAGCCAATGGAGTAACTCTGCAAAGTTTCTCCCTGAGCCTTTGTAACCAGGGCAAAAAGTGCTCAAAGATACTTCTGCTGCAACCAGCTGCAAGAATAAACCCTCCTGGGCTTCACAACTCAGCATCAATGCCCCTCCATGAGACCCAAAATCACATTTTCTCTCTTCAGCCTTACTGAATAGGTTGCATCAAGCAGAACAAATCCAGCTTGGGTTATTTTGGTCACCTCACATAAAATACTTATTTTTCAAAGGGGGGATTGTTGTTACTCAAAAGGAAGGAGCATAAGAAAAAAAAAAGAAAAAAAAAAAGAAAAAAAATTAAAAAATCTGGTCTCCTACAATAAATACATTTTTCACAGCAGTGATAGTTAAATCTTTATATCTAGTATAATATCAGAGCAGCTGCCCTCAGCTCTTTAGCTTTAAAAACCAGTTTCCTATTGCAAGCTTTACAGTTGCTTCACATACAGCATTTTAATCTGTTAGATGACATAAAATTCGTTACTGGTTTACAAAACTCCAGTATGCATTTTTAGATATATTCCTTAAATGTCATTCACAGAGGTTACTGCCTTTGAATATCTAAAAGCAACTGCAGCTGTATCTACCTAAAAAAAGAAAATGAGTTCCATTTATATTGTATTCACCAAAAGCGTCTATGGATTCTAAATTATTGAAGTATGTATCTATTTTTGCTTCCACTATAATTGTGAGCAAAATAACCTCCAAAAAATAGTAACATATTTCATAACAAGCAGTACAGTTTTAAAACCCATCATATTTCTTGTTGATATTTCATCTGGATTTTTCAAAACATGAAGACATGAATCCATAGATTTTTATTCTGGCATGTTTATGCTATAAATTAAAAATCACAAGACTCAAAAGGCACTACCCTCAAATATTCATACCCCAAATTGCTCTTTTCTGGTAAGTACTCACAGTGGAGCAGGGGTGACCCATCCCTGCTGGAAACTTCCCCTCAAAGTATTTTCACTAGATCACAAGAAAGAAAGGGAGAGATCCACTATTACATTACTCTCACCATTTCCATATTGGCTTTTCCCTACTGTACGGTCCCCAGGGTTTGGTACTGTTTTATTTTAAATTAAAGTTTTTTAAAAAAAATGAACTGTCACCAGTTCTCAAACACTGCCATCCCTTTTTACATATGCTCTCTGCGCAGCTCCATGCCATTAGTGGTAGCTAGGATCCTCTGTGGCATTTACAATCCTGAAATATTTGCAACTAGAAGGCAAATCTGCACAAATTATAAAGAGAAAAATCAGCCACAGAAAAGTGTTAAATAATGGCACTTTTAAGCTACAGCAGCAACACAAGGCATTTTCACAAGTACATTTTTGAAAGCAATAATATAGAGTGTTAGTTAAACAAAGATGTTGGCACCAAAGGGACTGCAAAATTATTCAGACTGAGTGTTCGTAAAGCTAATGTATGGAGTGCACTTAGTAGTAAGTTTTGGTTTATTTAAAAGTTCAGTATCTTTAAACTACAAGTTAATAAGAAGCAGAGTTTGTGCAGATATCAGCACACTAGATCCAAACGCATGCCCCAAACTCCCACTGACTCGAGCATGCTCACATGGCATCAGGCCTGTGACTGCAGGCAGTTAAGACTTTATGATGAAACTAAAAAGCTAAAACCAAATATCCCAGCACTGCAAATTGCATCAGGCCATTGCTCAACTCATTGTGGAAATGTATTTCCTCCTCATAGTGACTGAGTTCATTAAATCAGAACAGCTTCAACAACATTTCCCCTTATAATTTGAGACTATTTTGCAAAATTTTCTATCAGAAAGAACATAGCTGAGTTTTAAATGTTTCTTTTGCAGAGTAAATCAGTTTTTCATAGTGAAACTTCTTTTAAGGGCCAATATTTCTTCTCTGGAATCTTCTCTGTTTAAGCATGCGTAATTGCTTCCTGTGCAAAATGAATCTCCCTTTTTGCTTCCAGGGTTTTCTAACTTAAAGGTACATAACATAATGTGGCATAAAGCAAAGGACCAACTGTTACTGATCCTGCCACCATATTTCTATTTGCAGAGCATACCACAGTTATTTGCAGAAGACTTCTCAATACAAAGTTCATACTAGAATTGCAGAATCCCAGGTTGCAAGGCACCTAAAGGATCATCTGCTCCAACCTTTCTAAGCCAAGTATGACCTAGACATGATGTCCCAGTACCCTGTACCACTGAATCTTAACAGTGTCCAGTGTTGGGGAATCCACCACTTCCCTGGGGAGATTATTCCAACGGCTGATTGCTCTCTGTGTGAAAAATTTTCCTCTTGTGTCCAACCAGAATCTCCCAAGGAGTGAATTGTCAAATGGAAGTCTCTGTCTTCTTTGCAGCTACCCTCTAAATATTGGAAAAATGGTGATAAAGACTTCCGAACCTTCCTTTCTTAAGGCTGAACAAACCCAGCTCTCTTTAGAACTCCAGAGAAGTGCACTTCAAACCTCAGGATGAAGAAGCACTACAGGTGACTGTCAACTACAAAGACTGGCTTTTCAGAAACAGCTTTGCTTTATAACAGTGACAACATTCAACACTCAAGCAGTGGAAACTGTGTCTTCCCCTCTATTGCCAGAGTGGTCAAAACCCAAGAACAATAACCTTAGTGATCAGCCGTGTTATCTCTGCATGAATTACTTCTGGAGCTGTGGAGGAGGTAGCCCTTTGTCAAAACGCTAGAGGACATTAACAGCACACCAAATACTAAAGATTTGACAAGGTAAACTGTTATAGCTCCTGCATAAATTTGAGGACATGAATATTAGAACAAATTATGTGAATAAAGGAAAAAAAATCTTAGTGAACTGGCAGGATACCTGAGGAGCAGCCCTGTTCAGGCAAGGGCTTGCAGGCAAGGGCCTGCTGGTTAGTAAAAGTCACATTTCACAAGAGGCTTTGAGATCATGGCAAGTAGCAGTAGACTTCTGATTCTAAGATACTTAGTGAAAAAAATATTTCCACATACTTTAATACAGATGTTGCTGCGAAGGCAGTGAGGAAGAGAGATGTTGGGAACTGAATCAACTGGCTAGTTTCAGTCCAGCCAGAGCAGCCATCATACGTGATCATCCCCACCCAGCAGGTATTTTTTCTCCTAGGAAGGTGGAGGAGTTCTCATTGCATTTGTATGCAAATTTGTATCTCCTGAATGGAGACATGGAGGCACTGGAGGCTTGGAAACTGAGGAACATGAGGCAGCATTAGCTGGAAACCTCCCCCAAAAAGCAACAACCTTTAGATTGTTGCTGGGCATTATCCCCCTACATACTAACCTTTTCCAACACCAAATGACTGTGGGAAATCAAGGAAAATGGGATTAAACTGCAGAAAGTATGCGAGTCATTAATGCGACATGAAAAATGCATGGTATATTGAAGTGACGTTTTCTCTAAAATGTGCTAAGGAAATGTTTTTCTTAAACGATACATCAGTAATGTAATTTCATGAAAGCTTTGGGGTAAATTCTTTACAACCTAGAATTAACGTAGGAAAACATTCTGAATTAAAAAAATATCTATAGATTTTCGTATGAAATATGAACAGCAGCCAGTTTCAGTTTCTTAAGTAGGAATTGGCTGTTTATTCAAGCAACAATAAATGTTAAATACTAATAATTCTATGACAGCCAAAAGAATTTAAATTTAATGGTGACCATCACTATTAGAACAGGACAGTCACACACAGAGCCTCTGACATGAGCTGTCTCCCATTCTCACTTCATGATCTACTGTTATACTGTCTGGATTGGGCCAGTTGTCAGCTAAAGCAGGTTTACTCATCCTCTGCATTCTGGCAGACAAAACTAAACTCATCTCAAAGACAAAACTAATTAAAATGTTACCCTGTTCAGCAGATACAGGTTGCGTCTAATTCAGAGCAAAGAAAAAATAATGACTTTAGGGCCACTACTTCAGATTTATATCGATATACACCTCATTTATCCCTGACAGAATCTCATCAGTTTAAAAAAACATGGTACAAACCCACCAGATTTCCTATTTATTCTACATTTTATAATAACCACTGGGAATTTCGTTGTTTGCATTTTAAGTTAATTTCAGCAGTATTTAATATGCTTTATTTGTATTTGCCATTACTTATATTTCAAATGAAGCCATTTACAGCTAGATGACAATAAAAATAAAATTCCACTGCATTAATAAAATATTTAGGTATGCTTCTTTTAAAGCATTTATGTGTTAACATATTTTCAATGTATTCTAATGCAACTGAAGAAACACTGTGCAGGTAATTCTAGATTGGAATCCCACCATAAGGTTTAGAAATAAATTCTGATTTGTCTACCACATCATTTGAGTGCTTGAAAACCTCCAGATAATTAGAGATTCATATAGATCAGTGAACTACAGTTGCAAATGGTTTTAAACTGCTAGAGGGGAGTTTTAGATGAAATATTAGGAAGAAGTTCTTCACTGTGAGGGTGGTGAGGCACTGGTTGCCCAGAGAAGCTGTGACTGCCCCATCCCTGGCAGTGCTCAAGGATGGGTCTCATGGAAGATGTCTCTGCCTGTGGGAGGGGTTTGGAACTAGGTGATCTGTAAGGTCCCTTCCAAGCAAACCATTCTGTGAGTCTCTGATTCTCTGAAATAATCATGCACAGAATAAAAGAAGAACAACTCTGCTTAACTTTTAGGGGAAGTAGAACTTTCAGTGTTCCAAATTTTGTATTTTCCAAAATTACACAATAGCTGTGTGGATGTCACACTTTGATGGGTTCCCCACTGCTGAGTCAGCATTCAAGTGGTTAAGTTCTGACCCTCAGACTTCTCACCATTCTTAAAACAAAACCAACACTGCTTGCAAAACAGCAGCTTTTCACATCCAAAGGTGAGTAAACATCAACACGAAACCAGTAAGGAGAAGAGCTCATAAACAATTTAGATCCTTCTCTTTGTCTTCAAAAAGTAATTTTCCTGAGGATAAGAAGGACCTAGCACAATGTATGTGTGTGCAGGTGTGCTGCTTTGAATGCAATCATGATTTTTGCTATTCAAGAAGTACCTCCCAGTGATGAAGTTCTGTACTTCAGAACTGGCAGTTGCCACTCTTGGCACTGGGTGTTGCTGTGAGAAAACCTTGATACATCTAGCCCTGTTGTTTACACTCTGCTCTTATAGACAGAAAATAACTCTTTCCCAGAATCATATCTGATTTTGACATCCAAGTATTTTCCTCATGCTAGTACATGTCCAGTAAAGCATTGAAATTTGATTTTAAACATGGTACAATATCCAACTCCCACATGCATGTTGTTTGTAACAATCCCTCTTCTATTTGGCCTAGGAAAGAAGCACCAAGGGAAAACATACAAACTCAAAATTCAGGTGTTGAGGCAAAGTTTCTGGGAGAAGACTGAAACATAAGCATTTTAAATGGGAATTATACATTACTAAAACAAAAAATCTTTCAGACTCTGTGAGCATCTAGCAAAAATACACAGTGATACAAAGAAAAGGAACCAGGATATTAACAGTTTTGCTGCAATGAGGGTGAGGATTTCAGTATGTTTATGACAGTCACAGTCTCGAAATCCACAAATGCAGGACCTACAGTTTGCCTCAACATTAGATGTGGCTCTGACTATGGGATGTATGGTGTATAGTTCTCTTATACATCATTACAGAAATTTGTGGGTTCCATTGACCACTCTCATTAACTACTGTGTGAATAAGCTTTCTAATTGGAGGTTAACTCTGGGATGAGACGGAGCGTAAAGTCCTATGCTCTTTGTTAATTTTACTGCAGATAGGGCAGGGAGAGAAGGAGTAAACGAATAGCGGAATAAGGAATTCACAGACTACCTCATATTTCTTCTCTATTCTGTTATTGTCTATTCTAGTATATTCTTTCTTATTATTCTTATTCTTACTCTTCCTCTTATTCTATTCTTTCTGCTACTTTGGGTTCAAACGTGGAATCAGAGCTTCTGTTTCTGTATGAGTGATACAGAAATCACTCAGAGCAAAATATTCTGAGAAAGAATAGATCCCTGAGTGTCTGGCTGCATCAACGCTTCATAACCTGTACAATGCTGCTGCTACTGCCTTCTCTGGAGGGAATCCCTAAGGCAGCAGTTCCTCATCTAAGCGATCAAGAGAAATCCAGCACAACCCGCCCCTCCTGCAGTACTCCAGGACAGAAGAGATGCTGACAGAGAGGGCACAAATACATGGGGTTGTTGTACTGTATTCACAGCATCAAATACAGGAGAGCACAATTGTGCAGGAGTTCTTGGCATCTCCTCAGAGGATACACTCTACATGTCATGATCACAGGACAATGCAAGTTGGGATGGCCCTCAGGAGGCTCCAGTCCAACCTTCCTTCCTGACCAGCTAAGAACCCACACCAACTTAGTCAGTGCTTTAACTAGAGAGGCCTTGAAAACCTCCTGAAAGCACTGCACAACGTTTCAGGGTAATCTATTCCCCAGCTTGACTGAGAGTATATCTAGTGAGGGAAAATTATTTTTTTAAGCATGTATTACACAATTAGCTGGGTTTGGTTTGACTTTTGTAAGTAAACAGGACTACTAAATCATTTTATGTTAAATTAGTGAATAGACAGATCCCTGAACATACAAGAACACCACCTACGGATGCATACAGCATATGTAACTTGCTTGTAGAAAGAAGATGCATTACCATCCTCCACAATAACAAAGTAGATAAGACCTATAAATACATTTCTGTAACATATTTGGGTTTTTGCTTTTTGTAATTCAGAAGGTGGTAGAATCTAAACAAGTGTGGTACAAATCAGAAAGCCAGTGCATACGTAACATGACTGAATTTTACTGCAAAAGTATGCAGGCGTGCTCATGTGTCTTGACAGTCACAAGCCTGCACAGATTTTGGCATACACCTACTGTTGTCCATGACCCCAGAATTGATACTATATATTTTAGTACTATAAACAAAATTGTATTTTAGTACTATAAACCAAAGTGCAAAGCTTTCTCTTGCTGACTGTGCTGAAAATCAAGCTTCCCAGCTGGTCACAAACACCTTTTAATTGATGTTAAGTCCACACACAAACGAATACACAAATCTCTTCTATAAAGATAAAACCCAAGAAAGTCAGTATTCTATGAAAAGCAAAAGAAACACATTTCTGCATTTGACATTTAAAGAGTATACTAATGATGTTAATAAGCTACCAGGAACTGCATGACAGATAAATATACAGGCTTTTATTTTATTCTCACAGCTTCAACTCCTATCCAAAACAGGTGGCAGCTTTCCACTCTGCAGCTGATCAGCTCTTATTCACAGCTAAGTGCACATGTAAGCAGTTACTCAAAGATTCAGCTTTCCGTGTAATTCTCTTTAAACCACCCCTTAGGACAACTAATGTTCTTTATGTACCTGCACTTGCTGGCACTGCACACTCCCCAAAGCCTCATTCCTTCTTTTTTTATATATATTCTAATATAGTTCATCACACAGTTATAAGGCTAAGATAGACCAGGCCCTATATTCAGTTTAATAGAAGACTGGTTTACAAAACATTATTTTTGCTCTGTATATATTTAATAAACAATGAAAAAAAGGAGAAAACCAGGTAGTTTTTATGGCACTATTACTGACTATGCTGTAAGTACTGATCATGCATGATCCACAATATATAGCTCTTATAGCATCATCACACCAACCTAGCATCAAAGTACTAAAGGGTATTTTCTTCCATAAATCCAATTAGTATTAATTGGAGCTACATCCACATTTTGAAAGAGAAACACACACTAAGAAGTGACTTATCACAGTAGGATTACTCACCTTTATCAACTATCAAAACATAAGAATAGTGGTAAATACAAGCCAATCAGTTGCACACCAAGATTGTTATTCAGACAAAATCACTACTGAATCCCCTGTGCACTCAAGGCTTCATGACGAAAGCCATTAGAAGTTTCTCTTGCCCTTGAAATGATTTCTTTACATACAAACTTTTTTCCAGTAATCATCAGATTTTCCTATAATTTCTCTAATCAACACATGCTGCTGGAAAGCTAAATTGGGGAGAAATACATATATATACACACATTAAAATACACCTGCTCACTATATATAGATGTACTTAACATTTCAAAGTACATGATACAGCAACATACAAGAATCTTTTCATGCATTACATATCCTGTTTGCTAACAAATCACTTAGAAATTTTATTCATGAAAAACAGAAGGAGAAAGAAAATTAATCCAGTTCATTTTAGGAAATATAAAGAAAATTACATAATAATGCCTCTGGAATGGCTCCCTTTCTTTCAAGTAGGATAAATTTCTGTCTTTTTCAAAAACCATACCAAGACAGCTTGAAACAGACAACTGTGCTTTGTGGCAGTGTCTAGTGTGAGCTAACATTCGTTTTTATTTTTTGAAGTTGATAGTTACTACAGAACCACTCATAAGGCAGGCAAATGTTCAACCAAACTAGAACATTGGCTACCTTTATTTTAAACACTGATAGGACAACATGAAAAGAAAGGAAAGGAAAGGGGAACGGAAAATGAAAGGGAAAGGAAAAAGGAAAGGAAAGGGAAAGGGGAAAAAGAGAAGAGAGAGGGGAGGGGAGGGGAGGGGAGGGGAGGGGAGGGGAGGGGAGGGGAGGGGGAGGGGAGGGGAGGAGAGGAGAGGAGAGGAGAGGAGAGGAGAGGAGAGGAGAGGAGAGGAGAGGAGAGGAGAGGAGAGGAGAGGAGAGGAGAGGAGAGGAGAGGAGAGGAGAGGAGAGGAGAGGAGAGGAGAGGAGAGGAGAGGAGAGGAGAGGAGAGGAGAGGAGAGGAGAGGAGAGGAGAGGAGAGGAGAGGAGAGGAGAGGAGAGGAGAGGAGAGGAGAGGAGAGGAGAGGAGAGGAGAGGAGAGGAGAGGAGAGGAGAGGAAAGGAAAGGAAAGGAAAGGAAAGGAAAGGAAAGGAAAGGAAAGGAAAGGAAAGGAAAGGAAAGGAAAGGAAAGGAAAGGAAAGGAAAGGAAAGGAAAGGAAAGGAAAGGAAAGGAAAGGAAACCACCACAAAAACACCCATGGTGATATTCCTTCTTAAAACTGAGATTCAGAAATTAGTCCACAGACCCTGAGCAATGTTAAAAAGTAAAGGAAGATCACAGCTGAGAGTGGATCATAATGCCAATTAATAGTAATTAGCTTATTGTAGGGTGTTGCATCCACAGGAGCCACAGAATGAAAGAAGGTCATGATGTCATCACTGAAAATAAAATAATCATCCTGAAAACAATAGATTAATATTCTGCCTGTATGTATGTGTATATGTACTTCACATATGCATACACATTATATAATACAGATAAAGACATTACAAAGATGGAGAACAGAAAAAATTTGCACAAACCATACTGTAAGAATAGAAAGCCTACAAAGAAAAACTTGGTCAATTCAAACTACAACTTGTTCTGGGGTAATTCCTGAGCAGAACAGAAAGCTAAAGTTGGCAAATACTGATTCTCTATGAATTACTTGCTCATCTTTCATAATCCGAAAAGCCCATAAGTGTAAGTGCTATGTGAAATGTGTCATCCTAAGATTACCAGGAGTTGAACTGTAAGCACAGCAACTACATTGTCACACCTGTTTTGAACGCCATGTCCTAAGGTTATATGATAATGAGGAAGCTGCATAAAATTACCCCTTCCTTCTATGAGGTGCCACAAACAGAAGAGATACAAAGAATAAGATTCTGGAAAGAAGCAGGACAGCATTTTTATTTCTTAAGAGAAAGAGAGCAACTTTAAATACAAATAGACTGTACAGGTCTTGATTTTTTTCAAGACACAGAACTCTTTCCAAAACTATTTGTCCAGCAGTAGAATCAGTAATAATTTCTAGCATATAAATAATTATTCAATCAGAGATACTGGTTAAGGGGCAATAGGAAAAGAGAGAGAGAGGGAGATTTATTCTTTAAACTGAAACATGATCCTAAATGCAGACCATGTAGGGTACGTTTCAAATCCAGAACAGATTTTATAGCAGAGTTAAATTAAAAATTCCTGAAGTTTAATAATGGAAATGCTGACAGACCCTAACATATATCAACACCAGTGGGTGTCACTATAATTAAGTGGCATTTAAGATTTCTTTTTTTTTTTTTTTTTTCCTAGACTTTGATTTCTGCAAAGGTCACATTTGAATAAAACCCTATATCAGTAAACCTCATTAAAAGCATTACCTTTGCCAGAAACGCACTTTTTTTTTTTAACCTATCTTGCATAGTTTTAAAGAAGTAATTATTGCCTATGTCAATTTTTTTCTCATGCATCATTACTGATAGATGTCCTCATAAAGGTAAAAGAAGGATGAAAGGCTTCTCTCTTGAGCTGAATTCCCTGCTGATGGAGCGCCGAGGCTGTGATACAGCAGCAAGACAAACACTCTTGGCTCTTTCCCAAGCTGCTTTTCTCTGATTATATCCCCGTGGGGTGCTTAGGAAGCTTAAATACTATACAGGATTTTAAAGCAAAAGAAGGGAGTGCAAGGGGTTCAACAATAAAAAAACACAGATTTGCAGAAAAAGGAACCAGGCTTCAGGTCAACCCTAACTTTCATTGCATTTTAACTTGCTAGCTCTGGATAGGCCAGGCAAACCTTAGCTGTGGCAAGGAGACACAGAGAAGCAGCTTTTACAATCTTATTATTAGCTGAAATAAAGAAAAAGCACAATGTAGTAAACTTAGAAATATTCCCTGGTTAGAATCTCATCCAAATCTTAAGATATTCTTACCGCTTCGCTTCCTTTGCACAAGTATTTCTTAATATATATCTTCACGGAAAAGTTATTAGAAGTTTGGTTTAATCGCATGAACACCTGACAGGACTGCCTACAGTTCAGTCTAATTCGTGTTCTCAGCTGTAAAATTCAGCAAAATATTGAAGGTAGACAGAGGCATTAGGACCCCAAGTTCCATTTCCTAACAGGGCTTCAACACTCTAGCTGAACCACAAAGTAATTTAACTGTGGTAATATGGGACTGCTAAAATGCATGCCTATTTTAGGGTGCCTTACTCCAGGGATGAAATCCGCAGCCCTGCATTACAGTCCTCAGCTCCCTCACCATCTAGAGAAGAGAATCATCTGGGAATGGATGCCTAGGAGCTGGTGTGCTGAACAGGGAGCATCACAGGGCTCATACAGGGCTAAAAAAAAACCAAACCATATCAAAATAAAAATAAAGAAATAAAAATAATTTTTAAAAACCTCCAGCATATAAAAGTACTAGAGAAATTCTGGTCAGACTCTGGGTTCCTCTTCTGAGAAATTTTATAACTAATACCAGTTCAGTAAAAAATTAACACAGGACATTACTGAAACTATTTTAAATTCTGGCCTCTGCATGGAAAATGTACTTTACATCTGAAACATCCTGTGCTATTCATCTATTCATTTACTCAGCCTATGGCATAGATATCCAGCTGAATTGGTATAGCCAATGCAATGAAAATATCTTACTTCCATACTGATAAACTGCAACAAGGAAATGCACAAGAAGTGTCTCCTCTTATCACTTCTGCATGTGCTGCTTCCACAGTATATTTTCAAATGTGGCAATGCTACAGATACGTGAAAGAAGGATTCATAAATGTAAAACCAGAGTATTTATGAATCAGGTGTGAATAAAATACCATATTTATGTACGCTGAATTCAAATCCGCTGTATATAAAATTATTAGAAAGTGGAGTAGCATAATTTGCTATCATATAAATAACGTGAATGTAAACACTTGTCTGTCCTTAACTGGCTTAAAACATTGCAGAGTTATCCTACTGAGATTAATGTGATAAAAGATCATTTTACGATTTTGAGCATGGAAAATTCTCTGAGCCACATTTGGATGTACAAAACCTTCGTTTTGTAAGGTGTGATGGGCTTAAAAAAGCCTTACAAAACAAGAATTAAAAAACCCCACAAGTCTCCATGATAAGTCAGAGGTCATGAGATTATCTGTTGGACTAATAAAGAAATACATCAAAGTCATCTTCCTCCCACATTAGTAAATCCTGATGGGTTTGCAGACATGGTGTGGTCCCTATCCTTTTATGCTGTCCTAAACCAGTAATTGTATTGCTCTATGCTCTCTTTTTTTTTTTACTTACTGTAAACAACATTGTTTGGTTTTGATCTGCTTCCTCTGCAAAACTAAGCTGTTTTTTTCACATGCCTGACGGCTGTTCTGTTGACCATATCAAAGCTCCTTCATCAGCTGAAAAGGGGTCAGCTTCCTTGTTACTCTTGACTTTCCCATTTGTCCTCACCCACAGAGTGATGAAAGTCTGCAGCACTAGAGTACTTGAAGGTACAAGTACTTGAAGGTCCCAGTCAGCTCAATGGCCCAAGTGCCAGCAGACTTTAGTGAAATTTAAGAAACCATCATCACTCCTCAGGAGTAACTAGTACCCATTAGGCCTCATCTTTTCAGTGTGACCCTTCTTTGTAGCTACCCTTTACATACTGGAGACAGCAAGAAATGCTCCTTAACTGTCTCCCAAGATGAGAGCCAGAAGGTCATCCACTCCATTAGCAGGAAAGAAAAGATTAGTCATATCCCATTTATTGTTGTGTTTTCTTTCGGTTTGTTTTTTAAGCACCCACATTTATGTTTAAGTTCAACACTATTTCCATATTTTGTCTGCATGATTTTGCTTCACATATAAAATATTCTATGCTTACTTTTATTTTCCTATCTTTGCTTAAAAGGGTCTCTTTGGCAGCTAGATTCCACCTGTATTACACTATTTTTTCCCTTTTTATTAATTAATAAATTTTTGTCTACAATGACTGAATGACTTCATTTTCCTCTTTCCTGCTTTTCTTTTAATTTGTGCAATTTCCTACTTTATTTATATTATCTTCTCAATGTTATTAGTTGTACAGAATGCCTACTGAAAGCATTTTACAGGGATAGTTACAGAAAGCCTGTTCCTGTCTCATATGTGCTCTGACTTTCAAAAAACTATTTACTTGTGCAGAAGACAACATGAGATAAAAGAGGTTTTTCTTTCTCCTTACCACCCACATACCTTTTTTTTCTAAATAATATTTCACAGACCAATGATTTTCTAACTGAGTGCTGAAGTCACAAAACTCTCATTATTCACTTGCTAGAAGAAGTAATTGGAAATTGCTTCAATTAAGCAGCAGCCAAATTAAACGCAAAAGGTCTGTTTCATATACAGCATTGTTTTGCTGTGTTGACACAGGCCAAGTTACAGCTGCATTGGTGCAGCCTGAAGATGTCACTTACAACTCCAAGCATCCATAGAAAGAGCAGCCTAATGCAGAGTGATGCTTCACTGGAATGCATTCTAAGTAGCTCACTGGAGAAAGCCTGCCAGCCCTCCAGCCCCTGCCATTATGCCATGTGAATGCTTTTAGCTGACAACCCAGCTAAGGAGGAGGCTAACAGCTAAAAAGTAGTTTAGGAAATTGCTTGCCTTTCCTGGACTAATTACTGGTCTATGAACAAGACCTTGTAACTGAGTTTATAATTGGTTCTAGTCAGGACAAAGTCAAACAAGTTAGTTAAAAGCATTCCCAGCACTGGAGCCACTAACGACTACCTGAGAAGAGTCAGCTGATACCAGCTCTTATGAGTTAAATGTAAGCTGTTCAACATTGCACTGGGATCATAAAGAGATGGAGATATCCTACAGTGACATGCCAAGATTCTCTCACACATGACAATGCAACTACAGTATTAAAGCCCAGCTAATGAAATGAGCTGCCGCCAAGCTGCAGAATGCAGCACAAGGGCCACAACTTACACGGAAAGAGCTTGAGGAATGAGATTTACAGAAGCAAAGGTTCTTGTAAGGAGGCTAAAAGAACCGTTTGGATAGTGTATGATGGAGTTATGGGGCACACACGTGCCATGCCAGGACACACTTCAGCACTAACCAACCTGTAAGTAGTACATCTGGACCATTTCTGTACCAAAACACCAAATTTCAGCTGTACAATATATATCTTTTCCTCTGCTCTCCTCAAAATCTCTGCATAAAGAGCACAGGACCCATTATTTTCAAGAGCACATATGCTTTGGATTTCCGTATTTTCTGAAAGACCGAAGAACAACTGCAGATAATCAATAACATTCAATAATCCCTACCATTTGCCCTGAGTGAAATTCAGCTCTTCCATTAAAAGTGCGCATCCTTGTAAATGTTTCTGGATTGCTACTGCAATGAAGCTTTTAATAAATCGACTCCCAATAGCTGTGAATGCTAATAAAAATAATCAATTCAGCACTTAACACTTCAATCACAAGACATATTTTTAGCCTGTTACTGATAGCCATGTTATAAAAACAGTAGTCTGTTATGTTGGATGCTTTTCTTGTGAAACTCATGTAACAGTGCCAGAAACAAGCAAATAGTTGAAGCATTTTCCTCTTAAATAGTTATTATATCTCAGACTAAAATAACAACACAGAATCTCAGCTAGCTTTGGCTCCACTATTATCTGGGGAACGATTCAGCACCTCAGGCAGGCAACAAAGGAATATATTTAGTAATTACATGGATTCTTTTTCATCAGCAATGCCCTCTGAATTTAACTTTTTAGAGGATATTTGACTGAAACTGTTTATGCACTTTCAAATCCAGCTTGAAGTTTTATTCTATCATGTCTCACCTTTCCTGTTGACTTGGGTTTTGGTTTTTTCCAGTTTTCCTTCTTAGAAAAAAAAAATCAAACTGATATGTGAAAACCAGAAGATACGCTTTTTTTCAGAGGTTTTTTATCTTCTTTTTCTACACATAAACATGTATGTAAATATGTCATCTTAACGTATCATTTTAACTAGAAGAGCTAATATTCAAGAAGGCTAAAGGGCCTCCTGCAAGAAAATTATTATTGCAGCAACCTTTTGTACTTTCTGCAAGCCCTAGATGCATCTGCATCTTGGTTCTAACCATAAGCTTAATTATAAGCATGTGACTTGTTGCACTCAAGTCCAAGAGATCTGGACAATCCACAGTTTGTCTAACTAGAGAGTTCAATGCAATACAGAGTGTTTGAGTTTCATGAAATAATTTAAAACACATTCTGCAGTACCAGTAGTCCCTAGAATCAATTCCCATTGATTTTAAATGCCTTTATGCCTACATACATTCTCATGGTCCCCATCTGACTAGCTCCCATACCCAGGTCCTGCTGATCCACAAGGCACAATCAGGCTATAAAGCGGAGCAAGCAGTCACCTTCAGTCATGAAAACCCACTCAGCAGTTCAAGGAGAAAAATTTCCTCAAGAAGAAGCAAGTGCTATGGTCAGAACTACTATTCTGGTGAAGTCTGGGCGTCCTTGAAAGAGCCTTTTGAAGAAAGGCAACTTCCAGTGTTGAACTCATGCTTTTGGTTTGAAATTTCTCCTGAGAAAAATATGAATCAATGACAGTGGATCCAAATTGAACACAAGCTTTGAGGCATTACCTTTCTATCACTGATTTATCATGGTCATTTTATATAATGACCCTGAATTGAAACTGAAGAACAAGCCTAACAGACAAAACCATTACTGCAATTGAAGTGCAGACACACACATTGGCCTCCTGAAGAAACCTTTCAAAGCCAAGATTAATGCTTGGTGTTAGGATCTGGTCCAAACAGTGTGAGGACCAGAACAGCCACAATCCTCTCTCTTTGTGCCTTGGGAACACCAGGGGCTCTGCAGCATTCTGAGAAACTCACCATCTTCTGACCGCTTCTGACTGCTAAGGCAGCAGAGACATATTTCCATGTGCACCAGGGTAGAGGACAAAATCCAGGGACTCTTTTGAGAAAGAAGCAACATTAATTATTACAGGGATACTGTCTTCCTCATCTCTGATATACTTTTTATTGGTGACTACACGTGAACAGCTAAAAACAATTGATACTGACATTTTAACCACTAATGAATAAAACTGCAAGGGAAATAAATTTAAGTAACTTAAAACTAGAAAAGACCTATCTTTTTTGATCTTATGTTTGTTACTGAATGTGCTGAAGCAATGCCTGAAATAACTCTCAGCGCACCAGAAGGCCCGAAGAGTCTGAGCAGTGAAAACCTTCCCAAATTACATGCATACACACACACACATGCATAAATGCATTCCCCCTCTCACTCCGTCTTGTGGCGTCAGGAGTCTGACTCACAGCCTTTAAGTGCAGAGTAAGGTCAGTGTTCCAGCTCACAAGTATGTTTAACTGCTATCCCAGACATTTTAATGTATCTATTAAATTTCCGGTTTATTAACCTTAGCTAAAATGTATAGTAATACTGGTACATCAATTAAAGTATCCTGGTTCCATAATTCCTAGACAAAACTTTAAAAGGAAAAAAAAAGAAAGAAAAAGAACAGTGCATTTGCTTACTTTTTAAGCATTAGTGCTATCTAAAATGAAAGAACAAGCAATTTGGGATCATGACAATGAGAAATTCACAGCGTTGCCTGGTGCAAAGATTTCAGAGGCACAAGCCCAAAGGTACAAAACAGAGAACAACATACACCATAAAAGCATGTGATGAACTGAAATGGCATTAGTATTTCTACCTTACAATTTTTATTTTGAAACAAGCTCTGATACCTCATTATCAGTGAGAACAATTCATTACCATGTTTAGTCAAGTTGCTGCATTACTTGGAATATGCTGTTTTCTATTTCTAACTAATCCTGCAAAAACGTGTTCCACACAAGGAATGGCAACAAAGCCCCCATTGCTTCAGGAACACAGGAATTCAAGATTCAGTCTACAGCTTGATATTTGCCATATCTTAGACGTAGCAAATGTCACATTAGGAAACAGTATGTCAGACAATATAATTTATTTTTTATTACAGTTGGTTACACTTGATAGTCATAATAAACTCATATGGCCCACATGCACAAAGCAAATGTTCATTATGTTACGATCAAATCATGAAGTGATGGACATTTTCTATGCGTTAAGCTTCTGTAAAACTCTCACTGGCCTACAGTTCATGTAATCTTCACTCCCTGATGACTCTGAGAAAGATGGGCTGCTATACAGCAGGGTTATTTGCACAAGCCTGTTATTGATCAGCAGAAATGATCTGTGCAGTTGATCTCTGCTGATTTGATTTTTACTGTTCCCTATCCCTGCGTAATGAGAACCTCCAGGCTAATTATGGTAGATTTTTATCCACTGAAGTCATCACCATGCCATAATTCCAAACACTTTTTTTGTTGGTTGGAGTTTAAAGGCACAGCCCAGCAGAATGATACTGTGCCCCATAATCACTCTGCACAGAAGGCCTGAGTGAGGCAGATGGCCCCACTCCCATCTCTCCTTCTGCTGAAAGACAATGCTGCTAGAGGATCTATCCTTGCTTAAGCCCCTTTTGCCTGCACTAAGGAACACCTTCACAGAGGGTAAAAAGGCAGGAAAACATTTGCTGCATATTTCCTTTGTCATTTACCGTCATAGAATCAAAACGTACCAGGACTATACAGAATTTATATTGCCAAATTATTACGATTATCCTTTAGGCATGAAATTTACTCCACAGAAGAGCATTTGTGAAGGAAAAAAGGGGTTGAATTAAAGGACAACAGAGAAAAGAAGATGAGTCTGTTACTGACAATATTCTGTCTATAAACTTGTACAGAGACCTTGAAATGTTACCCTTTTAAATATAAGTAGGACTACAATATCTGTAACATCTGGAATTATTTATTTTTGTGTAACAATTGTTACAGTTGCTACATAAAGAACCTCTCTGTAAATTCAGGAAATGCTATATGTATGCCTAGGTCTCCTAAAAAAAAAAAAACAATCTTTCTAAGTTATTGGGAACCTTTACTGCTGATTTTCCAGTCCCAGAGGTGGGCTAAATTTCTATTTCACCCAATTCCTTTGCCAACAGTCAATATTCCATTTTCTGTAAACTGTCCAGTAATTCCAGTGTGGTTTCATAACTGATTTCCAAACTGCAACAGGCACATAGGGAAGACGTGATTTTACTCAGAACTATCACATAAGCAAGTATGAAAAATCAAGAATTATTTATTATTTTCATGTAAAGAAGCTACTTCCAAAAATAATCATGAAAAATCATGAAAAATCAGAAGCTTGATAGGTAATGTTAACTAGGTACTTCTTTCAGCTCTGACAGAAATGATGCAGTCCATTTAAATGCATACCCCTGCCAGCTAAGTACTCAAAGTGTAAAAAAGACTGGAAAAAGAAAATTCCTGTAATAAATACAAAAATAAATTATGCCCCTATAACAAGAAAACTTGGCTGAAACATGAGAGGTTTCATAGGAGGAGGGCCTAACCCACCCTGTTTCTCAAAGTCACATCTCTAATCAAGGGTGCACTCTCAAGGAGTTTCAAAACTCTCTGTTATATATGCCTCTGCCAAAATGTTACAGACACTCTGTGGAGCTTCAGCTCCAGCCTTCAATCACTACCTCCCCCTCCCCCTGGAATAAACAGCCCATCAAATCTGCACACAAATATGGTAAAGATTAAAGGACCATTCAACTATGAAGCGTTTGTTCAAACTGCAAAATCCATGCAACTTTAAAATTATACTGAAAGCTGTGAGGGACATTTTGTAATATTCCTAAGGTCAAACTACTTCTCCCCCTCACACACTGAATTTAATCATGATTTATAGATAAGATGTGGAGAATCTCAGGTTATATTTTTTCTTAAAATCACCAGGAAAAAAAAAAACACAAACCAACATTCTAATTTTACAGGCAACAGTTTCTGTGTGCCACTTCATGGTCAGCAGCAACAATCACTCACACTCTGTGTGACTGAAAACAACTCATGACATTCAGGTAGACGCAAAAAAATGAGAATCAATAAAAGAATTTGTAACCCCCCCTCCTTTCCTCACTCAGGCTGAGATTTGTTAAAGCAAACCTACAAATTCGGAGTTTCAGTAAGTCCTTCACTTTTAAACAGACCCTCATGGTTTTCATAGAGCAAGACAAGGAAGTGAAACGCCAAGAGCAAACACTTGTTTGCTCAAGTATGGACACTTGAGTTCCTGTTGCTGCCTTTGAATGCTGCTCCAGATGATGACCAGCTGAACACCAAAACCCTAATCTGAGGAGTTACTAAAAAAATATTGAAAAATCCTACATCCTATACAATCCTATGCATCACTGTATATCCTACATCCTATACAATCACTATACATCACCTGAACCAAAAGTACAGATAACACAAAAAAACCCAAATTTTTTAACTTTAACAAGTGAATCAGAAACAGACTCAGCACTCTAATTTCCTCATTTCCTATAATTGAGTTTTCAACACCTCTTCTAATTTATTGATGATTACCTTTTTATTCACCAATCTAGATTAGAATATAACTGACATTCTTTGCTACCCACTGGTTCAGATGTTCTCATCTTTCTGTCTCTAAATACAAGAAACAGTTGCTCTCCGGTGGATTTATTTTCTTTCCTTCCACCCATTGCGGGCTGCTATGCATGTTACAGAGAACTGGAAATCCTTCCGAACTGCTGAGGTTGCCTTTCTCTGATCACTGCACACTACTTTATTCAAGAATCAGCTCCTTGTTCATTTTAATCTAAATTATTAATTATTAGCAGTATTACTGTTGCTACTTCCTCTTGCAAAGTGGTGTCTATTTTATCAATCTGCTTGCTCCTCTCTCCTACATAGTACATGAAGCAAATTGTTCAAGCTTTGTGCTCGAAAAAAATCATGGTACCAAAACCAGGAACTGCCCAGGTAATGTCCACAGCTCTTGATGATGAGAATGTATCTTAAGAAGGAATAAGAATATAAGAAATTCATACCAGAAACAAAATATTTCTTAGAATTATCCAGAAGTTTTGCCTTGTTTCTCAAATGTAATGTATTATCTGATTTTCTTTCCTCTGGTTTCAAATAATGGATTGGATCCTCTTTATCACAATATTTTTCAAGCAACAATATCTGGGTGACTGTTGGAACACTACCCACCAAACTGTGAGGTGTTTTCTTTAACCACCTAGTCAGTATTTCTGCAGACATGAGGTAATACGCATATATGAACTTTTTGAGTTGTTTTTAATGTAACAGTATAATCAATCATAAACCAGGAAAATCATGTCTCACAAGATCTTGTCCCAGCCTACTCCAAAACTGATCATTCCCACCTCTGCTTTTCTAGCTTCACTTTGCTATTTTTATACTGCTTTCTTTGAGGATGGCTTAGAAGAGCTGTTCCCCCAAATATCTTTTAGGCAATAGAAACCATCTAAGAACAGTAGATGATATCAAAATTTTCTGTATTACAGGAGATTTTCATGTGGGGTAGATTCTGAAGAACTGCAAACTGCTTTAATAAGGAATTCCTGAGAAGCAACAAGCAGATAATTTTCCAAGTTTCAGAAACAGTCTTCCAAGCAGCTGTAATTCACTTGGTCAACTGTGAAAGATGAGTATCTGAGCACATATAACATGCATACAGAACAAATATTTAGTGCTTTTGACAAGCATCAGATTTATATGCTACATCCACAGAACAAGCACCATATGCCATATGGACTTCTGCAGTTTGAACCTCCCCAGACTTCTTTGTTTCACCAGGGAATGTGCATCTGCAGATGTGATCACGGTTTTCTGTGATCCAATCTCCATGCACTTACCTAACTTCTTATGAATCAGTTCACTTCTTGTTATCTCTCACCTAATTTAACCTATTCTGTTCTATAGCCCATAATTACTATATTATTATTGCAACACACATTCCCTGAAAAAAAAACAAACATAGAACCATAGGATGTTTTGAGTTGGAAGGGACCTTAAAGTACACCTAGTTCCAAATTCACTGCCATATGCAGGGACACCTTCCACCAGACCAGGCTGTTCAAAGCCCCATCCCATATGGACTTGAACAATTCCAGGAGTGGGGTAGCCACAGCTTCTCTGGGAAACCGATGCCAGTGTCTAATCACCCTCATAGTAAAGAACTTCTTCCTAATAGCTAATCTGAATCTCTCCTCTGTGAGTTTAAAGCCATTCCACCTTGTCCTGTCCTAATATGTCCTTGTAAATAGTCCCTCTCCAACTTTATTATTGTCCCCTTTAGGCACTGGAAGCTGCCCTAAGGTCTCCCCAGAGCCTTCTCTTCTCCAGGCTGAACAAGCCCAGCTCTCTCACCCTGGCTCCATAGGACAGGCGCTCCAGCCCTGGGGGTTTTGCTTATCTGCTTTCCCTATGCCACCCTTACTCATCACCTTGACTGCGATATCTGGTCCACACAGCTCTTCCAAGAGCCTTTTCCTAAAAGTTACCAAACATCACTCCCTCCAAATCTCTTATTCTGTAGTTAGAAGACTGACTTCCAACTCAGAGCAGCCTATAAACCAGAATCTATCTGCTTTTCACGTTTTCAAATGTGTATTTTATATTTTCTCTGTTAGTATTCCTCATGCATGGAAATTCTTCCCTGTAAACACAAAAAAGTTACCCAGTTGCCCTCTTTCAAATCCCAGTTTAAGACTGTCCTTTGGATGTTACCTATTAAAAAGTATTATGTTTTGCTTAGATCACTGCCTGCCAAATGTATCTGTTCCATCACAGCATTGCCAGGGACTTCCCTGTTTTGCTGACTTCATATTGAAATTGTCTCTAAAAACTTAATTTTTGTATCTAGGGGACACTTAATCCAAAATCTGAACAAAATGTTGCAAAGCAGACCATGTTCCAGAACTTCACTCCCTAGGCACCACAGTTACACAAACACCAGTGAACAATAAAAAGTGTGTGTGGGAGGGGGCAATATAAATTCTCTAAGCAGAAATACAAATACAACAAGAAGTTAAATGATTTTCAGTACCAGACAGCCACACAATGCGCCAGAGAATTCATTTATGATTCTTGATAATGCTCTGCATGTATTTCTCCTGGTTTTGATAGATTTATTCCTAGGACAGCTACAGCATCCCCTTTTAGGCACCTAACTTAAGGGTCTAAAATAGGAGTTAGCTGGGAGCTTGCTTCTCTGATAACTTATGGGGAGCCTCAGCAACTCACTTAGGTATGTAAATTATATGCACAAAAGTAAGATGGCTTAAAAACCCAATCTTCCAGTGTGCAACTGTGCAAATGCAGAAATAAAAGTGGCCTTGATGTGGAAACCAGATGCCCACTCACACAACTGTAAATTACCATCCCCCAAATCTGAAAATATTCTTGGTGAACGCACAAATTTACACTTCCAATTCTGAGCTGCGTGTCTGTTCTGCTTTCAGTAATTAGTAACTGGTCTCTCAGATGTGTAAACTCAATTAACAATAACAAAACAATGTATCTCTATTTATGACTAAAGGAAATTCTTGGCACTGTAAGCACACTGCTGTATTTACTGATTTTACAGTGTAAACACATATGTTGCAAGACAGATGGACCTTTCCCCCCCAGCTTTCAGCAATGGGTGTCTCATCAGGCAAGGGATTAAGAAGATCTTAAAATCTTTAAACAAGGTTTCAAAGACCTTGTTATGACAGTCACCTAAAAAGGCTGGGATTATTAGACAAAAAGGGGCATGCTTTTGGGGAGCAGACAGGCCACACTAAACAGATAATTCAGCAGTATTTTAATTAGATTGCAGAAAAGGGGTTAACAATAGATTCTACTATCAATTGCAGCCAGGTGGCTTTACAGGATGAAATTTTGGCTTTTTAGTCCACGGAATGCAGTTCCTGAATTATTTATATTTTGAACAACAGTAGGGTCTGTGATTTTAAACAGACTGACTCTCATCTGAAGCTACTTTTGTAAAACAGCTGCGATATCAAACTATTTTTACACATTTTCTATGAAAATATACTGGATTTTATATAAACATAAACCAAGGGTTTGAGGGCAAAACAAAATTCACATCAAGGCACTTAACAGGTTTGCCAGAGCACAAAATTTTTACCCTCAGCCTTTGTTTGATCAAAGGTCTATTATAATATTTGTAGAATCAAAGTCCATGTTATAATAACCAACTTTATTTTTTTGCCTAAGGAAAGCTCAGATGGTGCAGAATGCACTCAATCTACTAATAAGAACCAGCAACACCCATGCAACCTTACTTCCGTTCAGCAGCTTCAGCAGGACTGTTTACGGTTCTATCTATCTCTGCCCCCTCTATTATTCTTTGCAGCATAATCACAAGTTTTTCATTCAAAGAATTGCAGGAGCCACCATAGTTCATATCTCTTTTTAAAATTATACAACCAGCAAGAACATATTTCTTCATGTTTAGCGAAGGAAGGCTTAACACAAACCTCACCATCACTGCCATAGTGCTACCAGGAACAGCACCACTAGGCCTACTGTTGTTATCACTGGCTCCATGACAGAATTACACAGATATGTTTTATTGCTGGCTTTTGTTTTATTTTGAGATGGGTTTTTTTTCCTGCTAACAAACTATACAGCAAGTTTCAGAGTCAGAAGCTTTAAAATTACATATGGTAGAACCAAAAAGTCTACCTTTCTATTGAGTTATGACATTTGCCTTGCCTACAGTCTTTCAAAGGCAAAAAGTGACACACAAACAGCAAAGTAAAGCTGGAAAGATCATTTGTTTCATATTTTAGAAGTTGCTAATTAAATTTCTTCTGCAAGACTGAGTAAGGGAAGGTAGTAAGAATGGACATGTAAATAGGTTTGAGAGAAAAGGAAAAGAGGAGGCAAGGAGGAAGAGATAAGAGTGAAGGGCAATACAAGAAATCTTTTCTTACAAGTAATAAAGCCTGACAAGGCTAAGAAATTAGTTATTTCCTGAAGAAAAACAAGCTGGTATATTTGTGGCTTTCTCTTGTACACTTACTGTCTCCATCCTAAGATCTCGCATATAACAAAATGTGTGCAACTATCATGCTAGTTGTATCACAGTCTTGCACACTTGTTTTGAAGTGTTCTATCTGAAGGATGGTAATCTTAAGAGTGAGAGATGGCTTCTTCCCCACCCCACCCCCATGTGCATCTTGTCTTCCTGTCTGATTTTTAATAGTAGGTTTTTTTCATGTCACGGCAACCAGCAAAGTCTTCATGAAATCAAATCTCATTTTTCAGCACAGTAACTTGCAAAAGAGCAAACATTCTTTTTAAAGGCAGGTGATAAGAACTGACTGGCATTCTCATATGTTATGGATGAGCACACACCCTAATGCTACTTAAAAGATTTAACGACTGATATTTTCCTAATGAGATTAAGGGGACAAAGAATTGAAAACAAGGGATGTTTACAATTACCAGCACCTGAAGAGCAGTGATGTCATGTGGAAAAATAAACTTTCCACCACAGATGAATTTCCTTAACAATGTAAGTGTATTCATCTCTAATCTGTCTTTTTGTACCTAAGACTGTTTCAACACTATAACTGAGGAAAAGAAATGAACACGACAAAGTGTAATGGTCAATCACCAGCAATTAAAATATAAGCACATTTAAATTATGGTAAAAATCCATGTGTAACCAAATAACTGATAGAATTAAACTGTCATTAGAAACATCCCATGGCAAATGGGCAGGCATCTTATCACTAAAACATGTCAGAGTTTACAGAATGACACTTTCACAGCCTTTGGACAGAATTACTTTTACGTGGATAACACCTTTAAAAGTTAGCTTTTAACACCTTTAAAGTTAGCCTTTTTAACTATTATCTTGCTATAATTTCAAGACACATATAATGTTAAGGAATGTAATGGAAAAATGTTTGGATCATCTTTGGGAAAGATTGGTCTTGCTAAAATCAGAATGGAATTTCCATCTTCCTTCAGAAAAGCAGCATTTCATTCCTCATCTTTACCATTAAAACACTGCAGAACTCTTTCCCTTCTGGCATCTCTTTTTTTTTGTTTCTTTTTGCTTTCCCTGTCATGCTACCTGCTAATTCTTTTTGATCCGTTGCTATTTTAGGGTCTGATCCAAAGGCCTCTGAAATATAAAATATAAATTCATTTCATCTTTATGCTGAGTAATATTATTTTATCTTTATGACATACTAAAATCTCCTGTCCCCATCATAGCCAATAAATTTGCCAGTTCATGGTGTCTGCATCTCTAATCCTCCTTCAAATCTCCATTCTTACTCTGCTGTGTTATTTTCAAATTGTGAAAAGGGATGAAATTTCAAATTCCCTAAGTGACAGCAAAAGGGGCAATAAAGTTTAAAAAAAAAACAGCCACTTGCCTGAATAAACATTACAAAACTCAACTGAAATGTTGAATAAAATTGTTTCACTTACATCTGTTTACTCAGTTGTGATCTACAAGTATGTATCAGAGTTTTACTCAAAGGTGCAGTCCCACCAGCTTTCTTAGAGCATAAAAATGGGCCCTTCATCTGAAAGCTGTGAATTTATTAATTTTTTTATTTTTACATTTTGAGAGATGGATACGCATAACATAGTAATTTGAGCTTGGATCCCCAGTCTGTCCTAGTTAAGCACCCCATCTCCCAGGTTGCAAAATACAAAACCTTCCTGCACCCCACACTTCGGGATCACAGCTTCCTGTTTGGACAGCACATGGGTTCTGTAATTCAGCACAGTCAGTCCTCACAGCCCTGCTCCTGAAGTGTTGCTCATGGATTTGTATTTGAAACCTTTCTGGTTTTTAAAGAGAGATGAATACTTCAACATACCCCTTCACAGGTGAGTGCTCTGTTGGGTGCACACCACTCTTTTAAAAAGGAGAACTTTCACAGCCTTTATTTACAAGTCTGTTAATCATCCCAAGGGAATGGAGCACAAGTCCCAGTGAAGGGTTTTCTCTTGTCTGTCTCTAGAAAATCCCCTGACAACACCTAATTCTCCATGCTGACTGCACTTGAAGCACCCAAGTGGGACACATCAAGAGATCTTCCCAAAGCCATGCATCTATACTTCAGACCCTGAAGCTCCTACATGGTAGGTGCTTAAGCTAGCACTCCTACCATCCTAGATATTTTAGAGATCTCCATCTGTTCAGAAGAGTTTTGTTTCTGTTATGGTCATTGAAAGTTCAGACCTCATGCTACTGAGTTAAAATAAAACAGCAACAAACAAAAACCTCATTTACTTCAGGAGCCTTGATCCATGCACTGCTTACTCTTGAAAACCTCTTATCAGCTTCTAGAAGGTAAAATACTATGATAAGATATGCAGATCTCATTAAGCTAATTTTTATCTAATGCTATCTATGCTTTTAAAAGGGAATCTAGTAAAAACACTGAAAGCAAGGAATCTCTGACTTTCTGGTAGATTTTTTTTGAGTTGCAGGGTTTTGAGGTCATATTTGGAGGCTTCTCCAGGGTTTTGTTTACAAAGCAAACACCAGTGTTCTATTCTTTAGAGGTAAGTTAAGACTGCCAAAGTAAAAATTTACTTTTAAATCTAGTTCTTAATAAAAATACTGAACTACAGACATAGTGTTTGGCAAGAATGAAAAACAAAAACAAGCACACAAGAAAATGACACCTTTCCCAAAGGGACAAACTAGAGTCTAATCTCCTGAAAATAGAAAAACTTCTTTCAAAAGCAGTTTTCAAACTGTTTTCAAAAAAAGAGAATCTTTCAACTTCTTAATACACATTTTAGCTGCTGCCACAGGCAGGGACACCTTCCAATAGACCAAGTTGCTCAAAGCCCCGTCCAACCTGGCGTTGAACACTGCCAGGGATGGGGCAGCCACAGCTTCTCTTGTCAACCTGTGCCAGCATCTCACCACCCTCACAGGGAAGAACTTCTTCCTAATATCTAATCTAAATCTCCCCTCTTTCAATATAAAGCCATTTCCCCTTGTTCTATCCTTACCTGCCCTTGTAAAGTCCCTGTCCCAGATTCAGCAGTAGCAGTCATTTTTCTCCTTCTTAGTACCTGCTGCAGTGCTGTGTCTTTGACTTTTGGCCTGGGAACAACGCTGATAACACCAATGTTTTTAGTTGCTGCTCAGTAATGATTACTCTGACCAAGGACTTTCTGAGTCTCATGCTCTGCCAGGGAGGAGGGGAAGCTGGGAGGAAGCAGACAGAGGACACCTGACCCAAAATAACCAAAGAGGTATTCCATACTGGGGGCAGTTAACCAGAAGGGCTAGATCACTGCTCAGGTCGGGCTGGGAATTGGTCGGCAAGTGGTGAGCGGTTGTATTCTCTTCCCTTGTTATTTCCCTTATTATTATTATTGGTGGTAGCAGCAGTGGTTTGTGTTATGCCTTAGTTACTGGACCAGTACATAAGCTGTGGCAGTTATATTCTTTTGATTCTCCTCCCCATCCCTCCAGGAGTGGGGGGAGGAAGGAGGAGGAGTGACCGAGCAGCTGCGTAGTTCTGGGTTGCCAGCTGGGCTTAAACCACAACAGCCCCTCTCCGGCTTTTTTTGTCAGAGCCTTTAAGTACTGAGAACTAGGTCCAGCACAGCCCCTTTCCTCATTGGCTCCTCTGTCACTTGGAGAAGGAAATTATCATTAACTCATTCCAGGAACCTCTTTGATTGCTTATGACTTGCTATGTTGTCCCTCCAACAGATATCAGTGTGGTTGAAGGCACCCATGAGAACAGGGCCTGTGAATATGAGGCTGCTTTTCTCTGTCTATGTCCACTCCATCTTCCTGGTCAGAGGTCCTGTAACAGACCCTTATTGTAATGACCTCTGTCCCTGCCCTCTCTAATCCTGGCTCGTAAGTCAGCTCCTCATCCATTCCCAGGCACAGCTCCATGCCCTCCAGCTGGTCATTGACATAGAAGGCAACATCTCCTCACCTCCTCTGCCTGACCTTCCTGAAGAGCCTGTAGCTTTCCGTTCCAACACTCCAGCCATAGGAGACATCTCACCATGTCTCTGTGATGCCAGTAAGATCGTACCCCTGCAGGCATATGCACATCTCTAACTCCTCTTGTTTATTCCCTATGCTACATGTCCTTGCACAGTCGCATTTAAGTTGGGCCCCCAATGAAGCTGACTTACTGGCTGGGGCTGGAATTCCTTTATGCTGCTCTTCAGGTGCTCTCCAGCTGACCTGCAGTCCCTCTTCAGGCTCTGGGCATCTCTTTCTGGCACCGGCACCAAACTGACAGTAGTAGGATAGATTGAGATTCCCCTCCCCTGGCAACTTTAAAGCCCTCTTCACCAGCATGACCAAGCCTATGACTGAAGATGCTCTTCCCCTTCTCTGACAGATGGACCCCATCAGCCCCCAGTAGAGCTGGTTTCTCGAGGTGAGTCCCATGGTCTAAGTAGCTGAACCCCTGGCTGTGGCATCAGTCCCATCACCATTTGTTGATTTGCCAGGTTCGACTGACCCTTTCAACCCCCCTTCCTTTGACCAGGAAGATTGATGAAAAAAACTGCCTGTCTTCTAGAGTCCATGCTGCCAGTTCTAGGGCTCTGTAATCCTGCTTGTTACTCCTCAGACTGCTCCTGGCTGTACCGCTGGTGCCCACGTGAAACAACAGCAGCAGGTAAGAGTCTGTAAAAGAGACTGCACACAGTTTGGTAGTCTCCCAGTGACATTCCTGATATGAGCCCCTGGTAGGCAGCACACTTCTTTAGAGCACATCAGGTCAGCAAATGGGTGCTTCTATACTACTACTATTACCCATTGCCTTTTTTCAGTTGTGCAAGGAGCAGATCAGGCTGCTGTGCTCAGCTCTAGAATCTCTCCTGATGTAACAGTTCTTTCCTCTTCAGTCTGTAAAGTGGAGAAACGGTTCTGCAAGGGTACCTCAGGCTTCAGGGGAAGTCTCTTCCTCCTGCAGGTCCTTGCTATTGCAAGTTTCCATTCCCGTGCACTATTGGCACCCTTCCCCTCTGTGTGCCAGTTGGGGAGGTTTTGGCTGTTTGGCCGTGGTCTGTGGGCTCACTGCAGACTGCACTTGGAACCAGCTATCTGATTCCTTCTCAGCCCCTCTGATGTTATGCAGCCACCTCACCTTCTTATTATCAGCTCTCTCCTCCAGCTCAGCCACTGCCACAGGAAATCCTCCACCCGGACACACCTTTTCCAGGCAGCTCTGCTGCCTGCCCCTGCCCTAGGAGGAAGACCTGGCATATAAATGGCAGATAGTTCTCAAATGCAAGTATAAAGTGAAAAAAGTGCTTCAAAGAAGGGTAAAGTTTCTAGATAACACAAACTTTTTCTCTTCTACTCCAGTACTTTTTGCTTCAGCTATGGGAAAATGGAAATTTTTGAGAACTGTTCTTCAAAATTCAGAATTGCCATTCTGCCACTTACCCTATCCTCTCCCTAATCCAGTGCATTTAAGACCTCTTACTGTGTTAATGTTTTTTTTCCACAATCATTGTAATGAACAACCTTTATAAATAATACATTTCCTTTGTTTATTTTTGTTCTGTGGGGGCAATTCAGTCTCATAAAATATCAGGTATGACAGAGAAGAATTGTAATTTTTAAAGATATAGAAATATTTAAGCATCAGATCAATTTTCCCATATGATAATATATTTGTATTTATTGTATATGCTTAGTATAATGTAATTTTGTTATAAAATACTTATGCTGTACATATTAAAAAATTACTGGTCTCAAGCTCTCCTCTTTTATGTTGTCTGTCAACAATGAGACACATTCTGCCTATTTTTTTATACAGCCATTTCAAGAAATGTCATAATTCTCTAGTCATAACCCACAACTTCATTACAGTTGTCATCCTTCTCCTTGAATATTTATCGCCAGGATTTTCTTTCACTTCAGTGGCATAGAGGAACTTGGGGCAATGCAGATGAAATACAGACTTGTTTTTTTACTGTGAGGGCTGTATTCAGGAATATATGCCTAATATAAACAGTATGCTTAATTCTAAACACACAAATAGTCCTAGTGACTTGAAAGATGTTTAAAATTATGTTAGCACATATTTATTTCTGCCCCAGTTACTTGAAAAGACATTTTGCATGTTTACATCTTATTTGAAACATACTGATCTATATTCAAGACTTTCTCTTAAAACAAAAACTGGGACTGCCTATAAATTACAGCAGTGTGGATGTCCAAAGCTACAGAATAAATACACAGACACATAGGGCTATATTCACTGCAAGCAGAATCAGACATTATCTTTCACCATCACAAATAAGGACAGTAGCCAGAAACTCAGACAACAAGCATTTACATGTGCTAAACCAGTAGGCAAAATGTAAAAAATTCAGATTCCTCGTCAGGCGAATGGAAGTGTGATCTGTTATAAAATGCTGGTGAACCTTTAAGTTACACAATACCAAATTTCTACTTTCAGCCATCCACTGGTCTTATATATCTAAAATGTACCTGTGCTCCCACTCTGATTTTGGCAGTATTAAAGATAAAAGCACATCTAAAAGTAGAAAATAATTACAGATGGAACTTCAGTAAATATAGATGTTTCCATGCTACCTTCACTGTACCATGCTCAGGTTAACAATTGCAAACCTGGCTTCAAAAAAAGTGACTTACTGATATATTTAGCAATTTGTGACGAACAAAAATAATTTCTAAATAAAGTTTCTAGAGCTATCTGCTATATATATAAAGAACTGGGTGTTAGATGCATTTTCCCAGAGCAATCTCATCTGTCTTGTTGTCTGCGGAGTTAAAGAGTTTGATGACTAAAATTGAAACTTATAAATAAAGATTTTGTGTAGTTTTAAAATTTATACTCTGGAGCCTTCCATACAATACAGCTTTTCTGTACTCTGTAGCTTTCTACATCCTGCTTTCACATGGATTTTTTTCTATTCATATAGCTTTTCTATATTCTGGAGCCTTTCTGTCTGAATCCCTTTCAGACAGAAGTGAGAAGTAGTAGACAATTCCCTGCAGATGTTCATTATGCACCTTCTTGTCCTCCCCTCTAAGGTGTTAAGAATGTACTGTCACACAGCAGGAAGATGATGTCCTGAGCCCTCAGATGTGGACCAGACTGGGGCCACCCCTGTGAATAGCTGCTAAGCATGCACAAGTCCAGTGGTTTTCATTTCCCGTCCAAGGCATCATGTCATCATCCTGTTTGGATCCTCCTGCAGCTGCTGGATACATAAAGCCAGTCAGTTTGCAGGGAACATTGATTTAGTGTACAGTTTCAGATGCTGAGAGACGAAAGGAGCACCCACCTCTGTTCATTACGGGAACAAATTATAAAAGCAAGTGCTTGCACTAACAAGTCTCCCCACCAGATACAAAGAGTTGGACCCTTTACCACAAACAAGTGTTTGATTCAAGTTAACTGAACTGGAAATTATTTCAGTAATAGCTTGAGTAAAACCAAAATAAATTATGTGGAAAATGTGTTTGTTTCAAAAGCAGAAGTGTGTTTCCATCCAAAATATATTGCTGTACTTGGTGAGTCTATCTCAGCAAGTGACAAAGGTGGTTTTGGCACTCCAGAAGCACTTGTGTAGAATGACATAAGCTCATCAGGCAGAGCAAATAACCAAAGGGGAGCTCTGGAGCACTCTACTTTCCCTGGCTAAACAGATTATCAGGACAGTCCTATGCTCCGTAGACAGACAAGTCAGTGTTAACCCAATGGCATCCACTGGTGATAAGAGCCCAACTGTGCTCATGATGGGCTTTGTCATGGTCTTCCCAGCTTTTGCAGAAGCAAGAGCACAGACTGCTTCACCTGCATCCCTCCTGCACTCTAAGGGTGGAGATCAGGCCAGAGAATCCTCTGGGATCCCTGAATAGCACAGAAAAGAATGCTTCTGCAAACACCCAGAACAAACATTACCCGAAAACGAGAACAGATCATGAGTACCAGGAGAAGTAGGCATCACTCTCTCAGGTGCAGCTCCTGAACAACACAGCTTTCTAATTGCTTTTGAACTAGCAGCAGCAGCAGGGAAAGACCCTCCCTGCAACCTTTTTGGACGTATACAGCACAGTAAAAATCATAATGTTAGTAAAGGATAAATATCCAAAATCAGATGAGCATACCTGAAAGTCACTCTTACCCTTTTAGTTGTAATGGTTACACTAAGATTTATGAGTCTTTAGGTTTTTTTCTGATCCTGGGAGAAAGCTGCTGATGGAGGCAAGTATTGCTTTGATGCAGCCTGGTTTGTTTACACGAACACAGGAACACCTTTTTTCCTGAGCACAAAAAGAATTTAACATCAGAGCTGGTTTCTCTGCTTGCAGTTCCCTTCCCAGGCTGCTCACGCTACCAAAGTGTCTGGGTCTGCAGCTCCTTTCTGCTTCCTCCCTCTTCTCCTTAAAATACCCTCCAAACTATGCAGCTTTAACTAGAAATACCCGATGAACTCCTTTGCTCACACAATCCTAATTAGCCTTGCTAGACTGCTCAGCAGTGACTATGTTTTAAACTATCTATCTAGTGCATAAATCAGGAGGGGTTTAACAGGAGCAAGAGGGGCCCATTAATAAATTTTCACTCAAACAGCAACATCAGAGATTTCCAAAAAACTAATCCAAGTCATTAATCAATAGTATATTGATACTATTAACTATAGACAATCAATTGTATAGAATCCATGTTACATTTGAAGTCTTCTGGTTTCAAAGCAGACACTTTCTAGGTGAGAATATACTGGAACAACAATTTTTAAAAATATTAATGAAGTACCGTTACAGTCTTGGTGTAAGATATTGCCATACTTCCATAAAAATTAAATTACACATTATAGTCTCTCAAAACAGACAAAAGTCTTCACTTTAACTTTTCAGATAATTATGGTATTTTAAACATAAACATCCATTTTATACTGGTCACTTTTAGGTATACTTTCAAAATTCAGATTATTGTACCTATAACTTTAAAGGTATTCTCTCTCAAGTCAAGAACTTAACAGTCAGGTTAATACCGACTTAAATGATGTGATCAAACTGAGGGGCAATGGGAATTTTACCTATTTCTTTTTATTTACTCTTTGAATGCCATAAATTTTGGGAACACCTCTAGAGTTAATATATTATAAAACGGGTTTTCTCTCATATTTCTTTAACAGGTTCAACCTACTTCCATAATGTCTGTAAGAGCTTTTCTATTAACTTCATGTTAGGTCAAAGCTTCAAGACAGAATTCAGACATGTTCATTTCCACTTTTCAAGAACTCTATAGAAATTGCCAAAGAAATTATGATTTGGATCACAAATAACAAGCACCCTTTTTCTTTCTTTTTGAGTTCAGAAATGAACCCATAAATAAATAAGTCAGAATAAATGTACAGGATTTTTTTTTTTTTTACTTAAAAAGCTTTTTCTACTCTGTCACTTCTAACTTCTGCTGCAATGGAAGCTCACGTAGAGGTCTATTTTTTTTTTATAATGGTGTGCAAAACTTTAATACCATCTACAAATAAGCTGATTTGTGAAATATAAAGCACTAATATATCAATATCATATTATTAAATGCTCCTATACCATACTGTATAAAGAATACAACCTGCTGGCACAGAATAATCAAAATGTAATATTTGCTTTTAAAGAAGTCAGCTTCCAAGAAAACAAACAAGAATACCCTGCCTGTTTAAAGGGTCATATGTGAAAATATCAACACTGCCAGAAGTAATGCTGATGCTTGGAAGTAGGACCTATCAGAACTTCTCTGTCTATGATTAATAATGTTTTATCTTTAATGTTTTATCTTTATCTTTACATAAAATACAAGACTAAAGATACAACAACAATCTGCTCTTGAATTCCACAGCAATGACACTTACCAGTGTACAGCAGTAGTATTTTCATGAACTTCAAAATAACTTAAGTAAGTTTCTGTATTTCAACATAATACAAAAAAAAAAGGGGGGGGGGGGGTTAGTGTGCAAAAAAAAGCTTTTAGTGTAACTGTAGACCTATTCTATAAAGTTCTATATCATTCAAAACTATCAAAGATGCACTGAGGGCTGGAGAACCTCTCCTATGGAGCCAGGGTGAGAGAGCTGGGCTTGTTCAGCCTGGAGAAGAGGATGCTCTGGGGACACCTTAGAGCAGCCTTCTGTTGCCTAAAGGAGCAGACAAGAAGGCTGGAGAGGGACTTTTTACAAGGGCCTGTAAGGACAGGACAAGAGGAAATGGCTTTAAACTGACAGAGGAGAGATGCAGATAAGATGTTAAGAAGTTCTTCTCTTTGGGGATGGTGAGGCACTGGCACAGGTTGCCCAGAGAAGCTGTGGCTGCCCCATCCCTGGAAGTCTTCAAGGCCAGGTTGGACGGGGCTTTGAGCAAGCTGGTCTAGTGGAAGGTGTCTCTGCCCGTGGCAGGGGGTCAGAACTGGTTGGTCTTTACGTTCCCTTCCAACCCAAACCATTCTGTGATTGTATGGTCTGATAAAGGTAGTGAAATATAATCAGCAAAACTGAAGGCTGGATAGCACTCATCTACATGAGTCTGACCCAGCAGCTCATCAAAAAAACAGTTACATATTGCAAATATTTTCTGCTAACACCAAAATTCACAGCTACTGACACCCACCTACACCAGTAGGTCTCCTTGACCCACCCCTATTTATTAAGGCCTATCCAAGAGACAGCAATAGGAAAGCAACAACTGAAAATATTGCATGTGTACTCTAGGAGGAAATGGCAAGAGTTAACTTTTTAACATAAAATTTTAAAGTTTGTTAAGTTTGTTATCTCATAAAAATATAAAAAAGGAAATTATCATAAATCAGTTTGCTAAAAATCGATCTCTGATGTTTTGAAATCTTCCCCATGGATTATAGTCTTAAAGGATGTCCTTCCCCTGGCAGTGGTACTCTGCAAGCGAAATATTAAACATCTGTTCTGCAGAAATAGGAATGCACAGATGCCAGCAAGAAATTTTAGTCTGAACAAATCTCCTATGCTTTCTAGAAGAAAATATAACTAAAATATTAATCTGGGCCACCTGTCCAATAAAGTATCAACATTTGAATCTGGATTTGATTTTAACACAATGCCAAACCTAGCATCAATACACTATTCAGAAAAGGTTAGTAAAACCAGCATTATTTAAAAAATACAAATTCTTAATTTTCAATTTCAAAACAAACTTTGTCATGGGTTTCTGTAAACAGCCTTTAAAAATCAGTGTCAAAAACATAAGCGCATCTTCTTCATCAATTGTTTGTCTTAGGGATGACAATTTATAACTTTCAAACTATTGCCAAAGAACAGGAAGTTCAATAATTCCATGTGCTATTGGGCCAACTTGATGGACTACAATCAATGTATCAACTGTATTCAAAAACAACAGAAAGCCCTTGCAGCAAAATTTTTCATACGTTCAAGTCTGGTTGCACAATAAGTAATTTCTAGCAAAACTGATGATCTGAGTGGGCTCTGAGCAACCCTGAATTTCTTATTGCTTCTAAACTACACTGAGATTACTCAAGTATGATAATTATGTTGAGATTAAAGCCACATGAACGTCCCGAGACCCACTCCGGTATTTTTAATTTTAGCCACAAAACTAACATAGTTGTAGGGCATGATTCTCATTAACAGGATATACAGTGAACTCTAAGATGTCACTGAGAGCTTGTACTCATTTTGGCTCCCCAGGGAATACACCAGGCTGCAATAATCAAAAAATATGCATTCAACCTACTACACTAACCTAACTACACATCCCTGTAAGCAAGAAAAATATATAAATGTTCAATGAGATACACAAGTTAAATTTTCTATTTGGCTCACCCAAAGAGCTATTTGTAAAATCAGAATCAATGGTTATAGTTAATTTTATGCTATTCTAGCTTTCTCCATCATAGTAACAGCTGTTGCGCCTAGTCTAGCTCACAAAACACAGTCAATACATGACACTAGCCCTCAATTTCCAGATCAAGATCATGAAAGCTGAAGATCTGCAGCCACCAATGGAACTTTGTTTTTCAGGTTATAAGTATGTTGAGCATGTGTGAACTGTAGAATGTCAACTGAATAAATACATTAGGAGAAACCATGTAACTTGTTAGCAGATTTTAGAACAAAAAGGTACAACTTGGTAAGTCCAAAGACCTGCCAAAAAATTAATGTGAAAGACCAAGAGAGATTTTCACACAGAAAGCCCATACCAACCAGCACAGACAACATACTGATCTGATAAAGTCTCAGTGCTGCAAACTGGTCAAACTGGTACCTAATGCAATTAAAACATTTATGAAGTTCAGAATAAAACTGGTATTTATTTAGCAAACACCATTCAGCCATGCAGATCTAATTTTGGGGATGCCAATAAACACTAGAATTGGTTAATAATAATGAGTAGAAATAATCACTTTACTGAGTCTGAACTAGCAAAAAGTCTGTAAGGATTTTTATTTTTTCTTTTTTCTTTTCTTAGTTGCTCATTAGCTTCTAAAGGAATTCATGATTAGCTGTGGACTTTAATGTACAAGTTACTAATTCAGATGAAACAAGTAAAGAACACACTTGGCTGAACAAATTTCTGCCAGATTTGAATGAGGGTAATAGGGCCTCAAATAGAGGAGGTTTATAACAGATTGCTTAAAAATTGGAAGCTAGGTCTGAGTAACCAAAGAATAGGCAGTAAAGTTCAGGCCCCTACACATACAGAGAAGCAGCAATGTGAACACATCAGGTGGTCAAATAGCACACAAATATTATGACCAAGACAAGGAACTTTGGCACATTGCCCACAGTGAATGGCACACAGATAGTTATAAGGGGAAAGACTCAAGAAAGAAGTTTCATCCATCCTTCAGTTCACTACATAACTTACCTGCTTTTGAAACACAAACTGAAACTACAGAAAACACTTCATTTTGAAACCAAACCATTAATTATGAATTCAGTTTTGATGTTTCAAAGCTTGTATAAATGTTATATTCACCAAATTTGGTGAACAACATTCACTCTGATTTAACAAGTTAAGTTTCAAGCAGCTTTAATCAGACAAATTATTCTTTTTAACATTTCAATACACATGCACATTTGTATCTTTTTAATGAGTTTATAGGATTTTACGGTGTTTGAATCTTGCTTCTACTTAGTCAGTGTCAAACCTTTGGCTGAATTCAGTGAATGCAAATCAATCCACTGACAAGAAAAATCATACTTCTAAGGATCTGCTTTCTCCTTGATTAGCAGAAAACATAGAAACAAAGCTAAGAAAAATTGTTTCCCTCATTGTCACTTCCTTAGTACTTAATTTACAACTATTCACAAGTACTTTTCAATTATTGTTTTTCTTTTCAATTGAACACTCTATCATCCCATTTTGGAGGCTGCCCCAGGGCTGGATCCCAATTAAGGCTACAGCCATACAAGTGGAAATCTGTGTTTGCTGTTTAATCACAGTTATACATGCTTTAGACTAAAACCCTTTGTAAAACTGCTATATCTGATTTACAGTCCAGACAAACTGTTTGAATGGGACCTAAGAGGATTCTGCTTTAATATGCAGAAGGAATAAGGCTCTTTAATGCAGAAAAAGCCTCCTAATGGAGTCTGCATATAAGTCTTCACTACACCAGCACAACAGAGGTACCTGACAATTTTTTATGCCAGCAGTCAGTCCTAACCTGCAAATGCTAATGGCCGTGACTTTTAAAACAGTTAATGCGTACGGAAATGCTGAAGTTAAACACTTTAATGTTTTTTTAGTTAGTGAGTAATACTTTCTCACCACACAAAGTGCTAGACGGCAACGTTAAAATTGGAACTGTTCCTTTCAAACTCCCCAGTTTCCACAATAACTGTTTGTCTCATAAAATTTGTCTTTCAAGGGAAAGGTTCAAAGATCGAGTGCTTGATCACACAAAAAAAAGTCTTCTGTACTGGAAGTTCACAAAATTGTCCATTTTATTTAATGCCTAACTATTTGGTAATTGCTCATATTCAGTCTCATGCCAGCTTGAATGATTTCAGCTTTTAATGTGCCTCATCTCATTCTTAGGCACATCAATCCATGAGTAGATTGCAGCACCTTGAAATACTAATGCTTGTCACATACTTTAATCTCCTCTAAAAGGTCTTGTTCGTTGTGTGCTTAAATCTCTTAATAGCTTTTTCTTCTCCTTAGGTTTTTACTTTTGTGGCAACTGATTCCAGTTAGGATGAAGTTTGTTTAAATTTCATTTTAGTGAAGTGCAGAAGCACTAATCTAAAAGCCTGAATTATTGCTGTATTAATAGAAAGACAAAATTGCTTTTTCTAAAAAATTACTTTTTTCCCCAAGCATGAAACTCTCAAAAATGTATCTATAGAAATAAAATAAACTTTTCAGAATCCAAGAAGACATGCAAGAACTTATACATGATTATGCGTGAGGATCACTCAGGTACGCACAACTGGGTATCACAGCTAAATTTCTAACATTATCGTAGAGCACAAAGTCTGGGAATGACTTACATTGTACTGCTAAACACCTCTTACAATAGAATATGACCATTCTTTTATTCCAGACTTATTTTTATTCTATTGTTTATTTAACTAGAAATGTGTACTTGCTTCACCTCTTTGCCCACATTCCAACTCCAGATACCCTGCTCATTTCCCTCCCACACCAGCCCCTCTCTGGTACTTGTCTTCACAGCTGTGGAGAGGTTGGATGCACACTGGAGGTTGATACTGCAGCACTGTAAGATCCTATTCGTTGCAGAGGCTCCATTGAGAGCTGATGTGTGCTCATCCTGGCCTGCACAAAGCACTGTGCAGCAGACACAGTGCTCCCTGTATGCAGTGGTTTGCTTCCACATCATGTCAGCTCCATGCTCAGAGTGCTGCAGAGGTGAGTCACAACCTCACAGCACACCAGCCAACAACAATCAAACTACAGCATAACTGATTTCTGTCATTTTCCTTCCAATATTCAAACAGAAATCTAATGAAAAAGAAGTGGCCAAATTGAGCAAACCTGCAGGACCTTCCCAAACCTTTTGGAGAACAGCCATACCTCTTGGAGAGCACTTTAAGGAGAAATTAATACCACATGTATAACAACAATGGTTCTTAAAATGGTTAAGAACAATGGTTCTTAAAATGATGCTCCTCTAAAAAGTTGCTGCTGTCACACACATGCATTTTTTTTAATCCTTTACTCATTGCTTATTTCAAACCATGTGAAGACATAGTATGAGGTTTCCTAGTCTCGTTATTAAGTTCACGGTTTCGGACTCATCAATGTTCATTCAGCCCTTCAACTGTCTCTAGTATATACATAAAGTACTCTGCTCGTCAGCATGATTAGGGACCTGCTCTGTGATAAAAAAAAAACCCAAAAGCTAAAAAAAATGTAAATTCTATCTATCTCTTCTGTGGAAATATTAAGCAGTCTTCAGTGCCTGGGGCTTTTTTTCACTCACTGTTCTCCAGTATGCTTAATAATTGACCCCAGTCTTGAAGATAGCTATATTTCAATCTTCTTTATTCTTAGACAGATGATGCTTGATGATTTAAAGTGCTCTTATATTGCAGTTCCTACTTAAATAGTATTTTAGTAGCAACAATACCAGGGATGGGGCAAGGTTAAAGTATTTTCTTGTTTTAGTCTGTCAAAATACTCATTGAAACTAACATATCTGAAGCATTAAAATATTTATGTGAAATCTGTCTGTTCAGCACTCAAGCACAGAACTGATAAGTATAGTCAAATTCTTCCTGGATGTCAATCAACTTATGAATGAATGGAATTAAAGAGTAATGAGACAGCAGCAGACGCATGTTTATACCTGGCCTACACTGCCCATTTTCACTTAAGTATGCAGAACAACACTGTCCTTATGCTTCTCCACAGCTCCCCATATTTTCTTTCAAAACTATGAGGCAAGCGAGATCATAATCAATACATGAGCTCTTTATGACATGTCACTTGGGCAGTCTAGGAATTTCACTTTATTCATCAAAGATGATACTTAATTTCTCTGTCAAAATGTTTACTCCAAAAAGGGTCATCTGCAAAGGTGTCAGCATAGTTCAAAATTTTTGTTCCAATTTCCAAACACTTTTTCAACTGGGATGGTTATTTTTTTGTTTAACCTCTGTATATGGCATCTATAATCAGAGAGACCACCAAACAATAAGGTGCAGGTCAACAGTCACCTTGATGACTAGCCTGAGTTCAGGGAGCACCTGGACTTTCACATTCTTCTTCCAAACCCAAAGATATTCAGTTCTGGATATCTCTATTTTCTCTCAACATTTTTCATATTTTTTGGAAGAGGAGGGAAGTTCAGCATTTCCTGAATGCACATTTCCCACACCCTAACATGCCAAGCGTGTCTCTCGGACAGAGTGAGAGGCAATTCCAGGAGTTTATTTCCAGGAACAGGGGCAATTCCACAGCCTTACGAAGTAGCTGTCAATGTCTACCTCACTAGAAGGGGATGAAACACACTGTTTATTTGCTGCGGTATGTATGAGATTACAAAGAGCTGTCATGGAGCAGCACACTGGGGACCAAATAAGTGTCAAGTGTGACACTTGGCAGGGCTGTCTGCCAGGACTTGAACCTGTGGTTCCAGAGTGTCTAGATATTAGTCTAGGAAATCCACTTGCTGCTTAGATGATGAAACCATCCCCAATTTAAAACTTGCGGCCTTATTCAACTGGAATGTCCTTTCAGATGAATGGGATATCCAACCATGCTGGATAAGCACATTAACTGGATGCTTTTACTAAAATGATCAGAAGTAAAATAACTCTGCTGACATTTAAATCTCCACAGTGTGTTCACAAAGCTAACACTCCATTGAGAAGCACAGGAACATTTATTACTTTGGGTTGTATCCATATACAGTATGATTACAAAATGTCCACTTAAATTCAAGAGGCCAATTAAATTAAAATATTGAAGGAGATGTCTGTGGCATGTACATATGGCCAAGATAAACAAGAATAAGATTCCACATATTCTTTAGCAATTAATGAGAAATATTGCATCCACAGCAAACAGAACTGCAGTGGTTGGCCGACCAGAAAATTAACAATCTCAAGCGTTTTTAAAAGACTGACAAATGTTGATTTTTATGAAGACCACTGGAGATTGCAATGATGAATTGTCAACAAAAAGATTTTATTCCTTTTCCCAGATAAAAAATGCCTATCTTTAAATTACTGGTGCTTAACAGCTCAAAACTATAATTAGGTCACTACAGCTTTAATCCCACTTTCACACTTGCATCTTGAATCTAAACAGCTAACAATAAAATCAGAAATGAAGTAGCAAAACACACCTTAAATTTCTGAAAGAGTAGCACTATTCTAACACTCCAAAGGTAATTATTATCCTAATAACACCAGATATGATTGAGGCTTTTAACAAAAAGAATGCTGCCTTGAAACCATCTGCTACTACTCAGAATTTGACTGCTATGAAAAATTGTCAGCTGAGGAATAAATGTGTGTTATTAATGATAAGTATGTGATGGGATATGCAAACTCGCTGGCCAGAAAAGGTTGAGAAAGGTTAAGTTCCTTTACTGTTAGAAGCAAAAAGTTGAACAATATGCTTCAGCCAAGGCTAAACTATGATATCATAACCAACAGGTTAGATCAGGATGTATTTGTGGGTGGGAACAGATTTCCAAAATATTGAGCACCATTGTTTCTAAACAGTTATTCAAATAATGGCTTTTGCCCCATAGAGTGTTGCTGGATGCTGCAATCAATGATCAAAGTATTTTTTAATATAAAGTTTTGTTACTGAAATTAGTCACATCAGGCACAATTTATCAGGTAAGGTAATCACATTTTTCATACACTAACAATTCTAAAATTTTCTGTTTAATAACTTGTGAAACTATGTCCATATTTAGTTCAGCACTGTGTGAAGAGGACTGATATTTGAAGAAATTAGGGTTGCTAATACACTCTTGAAATAACAGAGCACAGTTCTTTGAGAGGATTTTGCATAAATAAGAAGCAGACTGGTCTTCTGGTTTTAAGATACAGAGCAAACCAAACCTCCCGAACTACCTCTTTCAGCTCAAATTCAAAATAGTCTTTCAACCATTACTCCAAATTATGTCACCTACAGACAGTAGTTCATGTAAGCACAGTACACCTGCATGTGATTCACAGAATCACAGAGTGGTTTGGATTGGAAGAGACCTTAAAAATCATCCAGTTCCAACCCGCCTGCCATGGGCAGGGACGGTTTCCCACTAGACCAGGTTACTCAAGGGCCTGTCAAACCTGGCCTTGAACACGGCCAGGGATGGAGCATTCACAGCTTCCTTGGGCAGCCTAATCCAGTGCCTCACGGCTCAAACAGAAAAGAATTTCTTCCTTAAGTCCAACCTAAATCTCCCGTTTAAGTTTGAATTTATTACTCCTTGTCCTATTGCTACAGTCCCTGATGAATCGATACACTGACATCTCTCTCAAAAGTAGGAACATTGACGTATTCAGGTAACAGTCTCAAAAAGAAGACACACCTGATCCTGAGACATGCTGTGTGGATTACTCTGTATCTTGAACTTCAAATGCAAAGACTAAAACAGTGATTATGATCCTGCTATTGACTTTACCATGTATTATGTTAAACTTGCTTAAAAAGGTAGAGGCAAAAGTTTGAACAGATGTTTGAGAAATATTAGTTTGACTGGGATATTTTAACTTAATTTTTTAAAGACACATTTTTAGGAGGAAGATATTAGTGAATGATAAAGACACTGAAAATGAATGTTGAAAAAAATTCTGATGAAAATTATGCCCATTAGGATAAGCCTATGCCAAGACCAACACCGAAGAGTGCTCTCAGGGGAGCAATCAGTTGCAAGGGCTGGAACTATACAAGCTGCCCTTTCATTGCAATGGTGTTCAGATGTGTAGAACATACAGGAAAAAAACAGATGGATTTATGGAGGTTGAAGAAATATTATGCTATGATATTATTTATTATGCCACAATGCTTTACCCTTTCTTGCAATACTCCTTACCAGTGCTGTTCACTGGAATGAAAGATAAAGCCATGGCTTCTAACCATTCTTGCCTTCCTTTTATTTACATATCTGAAATAATTGAACCTAAATACTCTAAGAGGTACTATGAAAAACACCTTTACATTTCTCTCTGTTATATACCAGAACATAGCTTTTACTTAAATTATAAAGAAAGTCTTTGAAAAACTGCAAAGATAATAGGTATTTGCTGAATATGTCAAGTATCAATATATCCAGAATTTGAAACTGAGGGAGGGGAAATTTGTATTAGATATTAAGTTGTTCTCTGTGAGGGTGGTGAGACACTGGCACAGGTGGCTCAGAGAAGCTGTGGCTGCCCCATCACTGGAAGTGATCAAGGCTATGTTGGATGGGGCTTGGAGCAACCTAGAGGAAGGTGTCCCTACCTTTGGCTGGAACAAGATGGATGTTAGGAGCCCTCCTAACCCAAACCATTCTATGACTCTATGATTCTATTAATTTGTCCCACATTCATTTTTTCTACCTTAAAAAGCAATAAGAAGAAATTGACTGACTGACACACAAGATAGCTGGATCAATAACAGAAAACATGATTCATAAAAAAATCGACGATAATAACGTGAGGACAGAAGAAAATTCAAGAATGTGGGCCAGAACATGCAGAAATACAGGCAAAGTTGTACAAGAAGTGAAAGAGAAGGACCAAGAGCCTAAATAAAGCTCTGACTGAAGGGAAGAAATTCTCTGGCAAGCAGAGATCATCACATTATTAAGCAAAGGCAATACTGACAGAGCTCCACTGTTGGAATTCATATTCTGCATCTGCCTACCCATTCACAGATAGGCAATATATATTGTATACACACCAAGTACATACCAAGTATAACAGTACAGGTCAAAAGTCCATTAAACAAAAATTAATTTTTTACATTGAAATCAACAAAACACAGTAGTTATTGGGCCTGACAGCCTGAATTCTTAGAAATTGCCCTACTGTATCTCTTTTAACACTTTCAGGCTCCACTACAGATCATGTAATTATAAAAACTGGTTTCAGAAGTTTTCAGCTGAGGGCATTTTTACAACAGGAAAACACCAGCAATCATCATGCTATTACACAAAGAATTCGGCTCAAGTCAAGATAGATTTCAACTTTGACACAAAAAGAAGGGAAACAGATTAGCTGGCAGCTTTTTAAGCGGTTGTCAGGGAATGACTATAAATTCACTTCTCCCACTGGCTTTAAAAGAAATTTATACTTATTACTGGAAAGAGACTCACACAGGAGACTGTTCCAATCAGAACATTATATGGTACAGCAGCATTTCAGTGAAGAGTTTCAGAAATATTTGTACTGAGATTTCGAAGTCATGTGAACACTACCTTATTTTCTAATAATTCCTTTGATACTTAGGATCATGTTGTTTCAAAATATATAAACTTAGTTCCCCACATTTACTCAGTCTCTTCTTAAATAGCACCTTTCTCTTTCTTATTAATATCTTTTTACCAAAGACATAACATTGTCTGGTACACAGACACAGAAGTGTGATTTTCAGTTTCTTGCTGCAAGACATGATGGCAAATTGTTTAAATTTAACTTCAGATTGCAAGGTGTGTGAACACAACATCTTTACCTCTGATGAAATAAACATGAACAGAAAGAAGCATCGAACTACTAATCTGCCTTATGCTGCAGGTCACAGAGGGCACACCAGGTCAATTATTAAGTCCTGAGTGCTAGTTATAGCCGCTCTTCTTTTAAGATGTCACTTTGCATTTGTCTAGAGAAATCAAGAAAGGAGTTAAATACACTGTAATGTAGGTGACAGGTGGAGTATGCAATTTTTAATCAGTAAATTGTTTTAGAAAAGCAAACTTTCTGTTAAAATGGCTTTCAACATTAAAACAATATATAACAAATATGCTTCTACCACAGATTTTTTTTTCTATTCATAAAGAATATACCTTATGTAGGACTGTGGTTGGGCTTTTTCCCTGAATACAGATACATAGGTGACCATGTTCTGGGCTTTATCTCAAATACAAAGTTATAAGAAAACACTACAACTGCATTTAAACAGTGAAGAGACAGGCTAGCATATAGTGTCACATTAAGGTGTCCAGACCAGGCAGTCCAACCCCTTTGGTAATTTTCAAAATAGGCAATGGGAGTGCTTATGCATCTTTTTACTACACATATCCAATATGATCTGGACATCTAAATCTCCCTTGGGCTCCTTCAAATCACAAAATTATAAGACTTTAAAATATATCTTAATAAGGTAAAGTTGTTGGGGAGCTGGATTTGGGGGGGGTGGGGGGGTGGGTGGGTTGTTTTTTTTTAATCAATGTGGCAAAATGCCAGACTTCCCAGTATTTCTTTCAAAGTATTTTCTTCATGGGTACCTAAGAGGTGAAAGAATGGAAAGAACTGTACTATCTCTGGTCATTGTATAATCTAAAGGCCTCAGTGGTGGACATTTTGACTATTAACCAGATGGCTGCAGGTTGCCAAACTGTTCGCAACTCCAGCACAAATAACATTTTAGTAACTCTAGCCTTTCTCAGAGGCATTATACAGCTTAGTCTGTGCCCCCTAGTTTTGTCTTAAACAAGGCTGCACAGTGGCTTCCAATCTTTTGTAAGTAAGCCTTATAGTTATCACTTTCTGCCCTTCACACCTCAACCACTGTTTCAAGCCTTTTGCCCACTTGATTATAAACCCTAGAATGAGCACATTTTTACTAGTAGAAAATCACATAATTAAGGCTTCATCTTAGTCTACTTGTATGGAAATGTAGCACAGCAATGTAAGGACTCAAAAAAAAAAAGAAGATTTGTACAGCCTTAAAACCATGGAATCTTTGTCATTAACTGGCCCATAGCAAAGGCATTTTATGACCATTACAACAGCCTATCAAATAATACTGTAAGATATGAAAAGTTTTTGGTGTCCAACATGCACAGGCAGGCCTACAAAGAAGTCAATGCTCTAATGTCCTAATGGTCTGTCCCTTCTGGTGTGCACTGCAGCCCTGGGTTATGCACTGTCAACAGTTCTGGAGTGTTTCACAACTGCCTGACCCTCTGCCTGAGAGCTGCTGCCTTACCAGAGCCATAACTCCTCCGCTATCTGCTGTTCCCTCCCACACTCCAAACCATGCAGAACATCAACTGCTGTTCCTGTCCAAAAAACACACAGCACTTGGGTTTGCTTTGGGGCATCATTAGTGGGCTCTGCACTGCAGCTGATCCCTGCTGCCTTCTGGTTATGCCTGCACTCCAGACTTCTCCATTCCTTCTGTTTCCAGACTCTACATTGGCCAGAGCTTGCCTGCAAGTCTAGCTACTTTTGGAGTAAAATAATATTCATAAATATAATTGCTTGTGAAGTCACACCAGATTGCAATACCCTGCATAGTAGAACTATTAGAAGAAGTAGTAGAAAAACTACTAGTAGAACTAGTACTAGTAGAACTACTAGTAGAACTATTAGACGAGTCCTTCTGTATGACAGCCTTGATTGTCAAACAGTACTTCATAGAATACCATATAATACCAGGTTGGAGGATATCATCAAGTCCAACTTTTAATGTTACTTTCTTTTGCAGCAGCCAGCACAAGCCACAGCCTTCTGTGGAAGACTGCAAATCATCCCACTTCAACAGCTAGCTGAGAGGGACTGAATCATTCTTCTAATCACCCACGTCTCCCACAGAAAATACCAGAGAGAAAAGGTGATTAGCATTCCAGTTAATAGAGCTCAAAGCTATTAATAATAAATCCATTAGAACTTTTAATTAAAACCCCAAAACTAGTCAGATAAAATCCATCCCATATAATAAAATAAATTTATAATATCAGTAATAATTAGCAATATAACCTGTAGGATTAAAAATAATTAAAATAATTACATTTTGAAGTATTTTTAAATAGGTAATAGACTGCTTCAAATAAGCTAATAAAATTATATTCAGGACCTGTAGGCTACTCTCCTGGCAGGATATACATTGACTATAGTCGAAAATGATGAATTTATAAGTAAGTAAGAAGTATCAGGTACTAGATAATTATTTTTTATGATCATGCCTTCCTTCTTGGATATATCAAAGACCTGGGGCTCCTTCTCACTAAATTTTGTAACAGTCAAACCTAGCATGTTGTCCACTGTTCACACCATCCAAGAAGGAAACAGGTATCAAAGTCTTCCAAGACTGTGATTTCAGTGGTATACAATACCACATGCAAGTATGAAGCCCAAAATTTCTATGTAGACACCAAAATTAAGACCTAGTTGTCAAGAGTCATAAGAATTGGCTTTACTGGCAATTGGCAAAATGATTGCTAATAATCTGTTGTTGGTTTGTTGTTGTTTTTTTTTTTCCCTGAGGTAGCTTACATGAAAAAGAGCAGGAAGTGAAAAAGAATAAAATTGTTAAGAAGCCAGTGCAGAACAAACACAAAAAGCTATGCGTGACTCCGGAAAGATAAAGGAAATTTAGAGTGGACATAAGTAAAGGGAGGCAAGGGGGTGGGGAACCAACCAAGCAAACAAACAATTGAAAAAAAGCTATTTGCATTGCATTATACAAAGACTCATTGAACTTGGTCAAAATTTGACCAAAGAAGGCATCCTCCAAAGCATTACAGAGAAAAATTACTCTGCAGCATAAATTCATTAGTTGATTGGAAGTTTAAGTGATCTTACTTGTCAGAGGTTTCCTGCTTACAGGCACAACAGAATTTTTGCAGAGAATATGCAAAAGCATGATGAACATGGAAGAAAAGGAAAGAGAATTACACAATTTCCATGAGGCCTGACAAGTTTAGGCATACAGCTTAAGATTTAAAAAAAGCAGTTCTACTATACATAATTGGCTCTTACCCAGCAATTTAGCTAAGGAAGATTTATGTAAACTCCTGTTTCACAAGACAGATATCTAAACTGCACTCCACCCTAGTGAATCTGCCAAACTTCTTCTTTCATAAACAACCCTATTTAGAGATGTATGGAGCTTAGGGAAAGAGAAAGGGAAAACTCCATACTAAAAATCCCCCAGTAAGAAATATCTTCCTGGAAAATTTATCAGATGCAGAGGAGTTTAGCTTATCAAAATGAAAAATGCATATGAAAAACAGACCAGCATCACATGGACAAACTGATTTCCCATACTATAAACTCAGGTGAAATTATCACACTTACAAAAAAACCTCTTAAGATAGCACAAAACCTCAAAAATTCAAGCAATGCATTTATTTTCCCAAAATAAAGATTTGTTTCAAAAGTAAATTTATTTTTAAAAGAGGTCTACAACTATTAATTTCTAAATTTCAGTTCAAAATGACAGAACAATAGCACTGACAAAGCAAGCCAAACAAAAGTTGTGGTAGATTAAATTTCATCCACATATAAAGTGAAGATTCAAAATCTAAATCTCCCCATACACAGAACTGATGGAATATTTCTGCTTATTCTTCTTTGAATTGTAAAATTAATTTTAAGGCTTATTGTTACATCCCTCAGGTAATATCAATATTTCCTTCCAAGAAGAGAGAACTAATGCATGGGTTTGGGTTTGGTTTATTTTAAAGTTATTTGCTTAGCTCTTAAGCCATGATATAAATAGTAAATATCTTGAAAGAATATGAATGAAAATATGGGAGAATGGATTAGAAATTATTTTCTAAGAGAAGGTGATTCAGAAAAAGCCAATAACTGAGCCATCAAATTTAGTATCATAACTTACTATTATGCATAATAAGAGAATCTTCCATGTAAGATGGTATTTAATCATGTAGCTGAGGTTTTCCTTTAAACATCTACTCTTCCAGAGCTATTAAGTGCAGACTATGGTTCTGCAGCCTACATTTCCCTTCAAGTAATGAGGGCTGTGGTTAAAAAAACAAAGATGGACAAGAATTCTGACATCTACAGGTTGCCAAAAAATGCAGAGTTACAGGATACCTTCCACTTGCTCTCTTTCCTCCTAGGTCAGTTTCCACAATACAAAACACACAGGCAAAGCCCTCCCTCGCATGTATGTGCTAGAAAGGCCATTGATGATATTCAATAAAACTTGATGCTGCATCAGTTGATTTTGAAATAAACATTCTAATGGGTGCTAAGGGATCTACACAAACAAGGATGAGCTATCACTTGAAGTTCAACCCATGGTCTTATGCAAAAAGCCATCCATGGGATTGCAGAAAGAGGGGCTAAAGAAAAGTCAGCAGTTGCAATTAAGTGTTTTATATCTTATTAAATACATACTGTTGACATAAGACATAGTTTTAGGGATTTACATGCACTGCCATATTACAGACTGCAAGTACAAGCACTGTACCTTGTTCATCCACACCACTTAATACTCATCCAAATCTACTTCTGAAGCAATCCAACTAGATTTCTCCAAGACAAACCCAGATCACAACTCTGGCCACAGTTCTCTTCAGTAACTGTTGTAAGCGTCAGCAAGGAATACGCTACATCAGCACTGGCTCCCTGCACACAAAACAGTTCATCTGCATAGGCCAAGAAGTTTCTATGTCCTCAACCTCCCCTAACCATTTTCCTACCACAAACAAAAAATGTAACTTTGAGGCAAGAAATTAAAGCACCATTCTGGCATACTGCAGCAAATATTACATGTTTATCAAAATATCTATGTTACCTTTCTCATGTAGATTATGTGTCACCAGAACATTAAGCGTGATTGTGAGATGTTACAAACTTACATGTTTATAAGAGGTCGGAAATGCACAGCGACAGTTTTTCTCATTAAAAAGCACATCTTGCTGGTGTTCAGCTTACCACGCATCTAGGCATAAGCAGATGGATCCTGCCTACCTGTTTAATATGCCAGTAGAGAACAGAAAGCAATTTGATAAATGGGTACTTACCTGTTCCTAAGCAGTGAGCAGACTTGAAAACTTCCTTGATACCATCTTTGCTTGATAACAAATCAATAAATTTGCCAAGAATTAAAATTTTCCACTGATGAACAGAAAGTCTCACAGACATGCATCATCTTTGCTAACTTTATAACTAAAATGCAACAACCCCTCTATACCCCGGAATAGAAATGAAGAGCTCTCCAGTGCCGCACAGTTAAACACCTCCAATCTCAGCTGCATTAGAGAAATCCCATCCATACCACTGGATGAATACCCAACCAATACCAAGTTCATAGTCTGCACATCCTTAAAAAGTCCACAGGCATACAGACTGAAAGTAAATACATGGTGCTAATAAACAGAATGTAAAAATACAGTAATTAAAAGCAAATGTAATGAACTGTTACGTCTAGACTATTCCACAAAGACTGGCAATCGGCTGGATTTTTAGCTCTTTTATTACGTGTCCTAGAATAAAAAGTAAGTAACAAGAAAATGAACACTGAGGAAAAAAATCCCTCAGAAGATGTTGCAGTTTTAAGAAAGAATGATAAAAATACTTTTTAAAGGAATCAGAGAGAAGGCAAACTGTCAGAAGAGGATTAAAAAAAAGGCCAAAAAAAACCCTTCAGCTTAGAAAATTTGCAGAAATTCAAAAGCAGAGAAAATTATCTGAAATGCTTTTGCAGTAGAAAAAAAAATAAAATGCATTTAGCAAGGTGACGGTGAATAGTAGCTTTATGAGTTAGCAATTGAATTTGACAGTAAAAATAAAAGCTGAAGTGATACACACTTGCAGTGCTGAGATTCCAACTGAGGCTTTTCACCACCAGCAAGATGCAAATTAATGACAGAAGATTCATGGAAGAATAATATAAATTTTAAGTGAACAGAGACAAATGAAAAATCATTAGAACTTTGGGGAAAAAAAAAAAACAAAACTCAGATATAGACACCACAGTTTAACACAATTATAAAAAAAAAAAGGGAGGAAATGAGTACTGCCTACACATTTTTAAATGGTATAAATACAGTGCTGAAATTGATGTATTAACTCAATGGGAGTCTTACCATTGTCTTTATGGGAGCAACGAGTTGACTTAGAAGTAGAAGAGAGAAATGTAAGATGGAATCAGAAAATACCTTCGAGTTAGACTCGTTAAATTTGTTGAAAGTAGGGTATTTTGAACTGAGAAAGCTACATAAAATGATGGAAACTTCTTCACATGTGGTTCTTAAAATAGTCTGGAAAACACGTATCAGGTATAGTTCTATACTGTCAACTGAATTAAATGTTCTCAGCAAATTTCTGTGGCTTGCAAATTCACCAACACTGCTGCAATAATTTAAAAGTCAACAGAGAGACTGCCAAGAGACAAAGAAAGTTTGTATCCACCATCACTAATTCTAATAATAATCATAGTTCCATAATAGGCTGTGTTTGTGTCAGTCCCTATTCTATATTCCTCTGACTCTGAGTCACCATCAGATTCTGTTTCTATATCCTCCTGCTTAACTTGGATGTAGATTGAGCTGGTATTAGACAGCAACACATGGTAAAATCTGATGGAAACTCTTAAATGCTTGTTAGTTCTGCAACAGACTTCTATAAAATCTCAGCCTTTTACTAGGACAGGGTTGTGTTCAAGGTAACATGCTCTGCAAGAAGCTCTTGCTACAAAGGCAAGAAGGCATAGGTACCTTGTTTCCACCTCTGGAACTAACTCAAGTGGGACTCAAGTCCTCGGCATACCCTACTCTTCAGAGCAGATGTGCTCTAATTACTCTTTTCCAACACAGAAACAAAATTAGAATCTGAGATATCTATGATGATGCTTGGTACCACCCTAAAATTAGCAACAAAAAAAACAACTCATAAAACAGCAGTCCATAAGCTCTATGAAAATAATTTACAAGTCTCCCCCTCCCACTCAAAAGAGGATGTGTCAGTGCGAGTAGAAGGGAAATAAGCTATCTGCAAAAGGAAACTTGAGAAAAGTGGGAGGTTTTAAGAAGTCTCATGCACTTAACTGAACAGAAAACAAAACCTGTAACAATTACACTTACAAACATACCCAGAGCTAAACTCTCAAGAAGCTAAACCCCACAGAGCTATGTTATTAGTTTTATAGGAATAGGACACCAATGTCCCTTCTGAGATGCAGAGACATGTTTCATGCCACTACTGTCATTGGATCAAGTCTGGACATTTCAGGGACTACAGAAAAACAGACAGCAGTTGAGCTCAATGTGGGATTTTTATACTTAAAGTAGAATTACATGTACTTACATCACCTCTTCACCTGAACCAAGCTCATATTTACAATCATGGTGTGAAAGACACCCTGCCATCTGTGATTTTTATTGAAAGAAAATACCAAGCCATAAGAAGCAGCTAATACTAACTACAGCAGCTGTGCACTGTCTCCAAAGAGAATTATGGGACATGCATTGAATGCATGGCATTGCTTTGTAAGGATTTGATTAGATACAGTTTGGTAAGAAAAAATGTTACCCATCAAATAAACAGCCTGCTATTTTAGAAGTTAACTTCTTTATGTACAGCCTAACACTTTTTCTTTCCTATATTTCAAATGTAATCAGGTAATTCCAAAAACTACTTCACTAATTATTACAGAAGTAACTAATTCTGTCTACAGAATAGGGAAAGAAGCTGATTACATACAAAAATTACCTATAAAATGATTAAAATTTACAAGAAAACATTATAAAAGCAGTTGACCATTTCTTTTTAATTATTTAGAAGCATCTACTCTTGAAATGAAGAGCATAAGAGCATCTAGCAAAAATTTCTTTTTAAGAATATAATTTTTAAAAGTGAAATACACATAGTGACTGCATTCAAGATGTTATCTGACAAGTTTTCAAGCTACTACTGACACATATGGTACAAATTATGCTGTCTTTGAAGTCATAAGCTGACTATAACAGTGGAAGTGTACAGAGAATTCAGTTCAATTTTAGTTCTGTCTACATAAAATACTAGAAAATACTGGTTACTTAGACTTTAGTTATTTATTCGTACCTATTTAATGTGTTTGAACAGCAAATAAGTAATTAATTGTGTCACTGGAATAAAATTCTCAACTACTACTTCTGTAAACACCAGATTCAATTCCTACACAACTATCACAATTGTATATTAGGAAAAATTATGTTAGATCCCTTATGATGTAGTTGAAAATTCAGACCCATTTTATTTAAGAGCTATCTGTGATGCAATCTACACATTCTGACTTTCCACAATCAACAAAACCTTTTCTGATGTAATATTTTATGCACCTGTAAATCTTAATGGACAGAAAATAATGTGCATACATTTCCATTGCTTCCACTGAGTTCTACCATCCTTGTTTCTTTCTGTTATTAAACACATTATTCTGCGGGATTAATTCTGCAGGGTTTTGAGAACTCCCCTGTTCTAGCAGGCAACTCACAACTCACAAGAGTCAAGGATGCAGAGCTTTGTTGTTTAGTTTCATCACAATATAGAAGGGAAGAATAGTAGTCATTCTCATCTACGTACACAATCAGAACTTTTTGGTACATGAGAATGCATGATGCTTACAAATTAGATGCTTACAAATTATCTTGAATAGTAATTTTTGTTCATGTGACACTTTTCTAAAATTTAAGAATAAACAAGTGTGAGGAAAAAACCCCATGCAATAAACAAGTGTCACTTCTTTTCTTACAAAGATTTTATATATCATGGCTTGAAATAATATGGATGCTATTTCCATCCACTTAAAAATAACTCATAGTGCAGTATTTTCTTGTTACTATTGGGGGTGGGAGCAAAAATAGCTTTCCAGAAGAATATCTGGCATAAGAACAGTGTGTTACACTTTTTTAAATAAAAGATCTCATGACGCCCAGGCATTTGCAACTCAAGGACATGAAAAATCAGCTGGAAATCTCACACCACTGAACATAACAAAATGCACCTTATATTCCTCAAAATTCTTGGTAAGCAAAGAAGCACATTACAATGATGTGGGATTATAAATATTAAACATACTGCAACAAGTTGATTTATAGTAGCAAATAAAAACATACTATCAGACAATTAACATAGTATGAAGTGTACTGTTTACCACTATGAGGCATTCATCAGCGTAAATAAACTGTTCCATTAGCTCTTTATTGAGACCTGCCAGTGAACTACTTCAAGCTCTCTTAATTGCAGGATATTGTTTAGCTCCTCAGTGCAAAATAAAATAAAATTTTGCTCCTGGTGCAGTACAAAAGAACTCACCCATGGTATTTCGTTAGAGCAAACTTACAGCACTAGAAGGAAAACAAACAGTACTGGTTTTAGTTTATTAGTTGATAATCAACCCTCATGGAAGTGCTTTCTGCCACACTTCATTCTTATCGCAGTACTGGATTCCTCCCAAGGATGTGAACAAATCACTCTTGAACCTTCTGATTCACTATAAAGCTAAAAATGTTGTCCTAGGTTATCAGAATGACTCAAACTAGCACAGGGAAGCACAGTAAACAGCTGGTCACATGGCTACACACAGCAGCTCAAGAGGTCATTCTGTAAGGACAGTGTGAGCTTAAAAAAGATCTAGAAAGAAATAGGAAACTGAACCAATAACCAAAATGCTACTATGATCTCATCCCTCATTTTAAGAGATACTGTAGTAGCAGTAAAGGGAATATTAGGACTATTTTGGCTTCAGCTATGCGCAGATGATCAGTTAGCTGTCTAAAGAGAAATACTGTTCTTTAAAAATGGCTACACAGTTTTTGAAGTGAAACTGTATCATGGCAAGCAAATAAAAGCACTCATTCAGGAGTCCAGTTTCAGACAGATGATCATGCCAACTGACAACATTCTTACCTGGAACTCATTACAATGAAACCACAGAAAGATTTCAAAATATTTTGAAGAGCAGCTATGTTCATAGTTCTCAGTCCCTCCTATACAAACACACTATCTGTCATTTTAAAGTATCATTAGCTAAAATTTTTCACCAAGGCAGTGCCTTCACAATAATATTTTTTATTACAAAAACTGTCAAGTATTTTATTTGTACATGTATTGTGAACTGTATCTTAAGCTGGGCTTGCTGTAGTTCAGCAGTATGGAGCTAGGTAAGGGAATTTACACCTCCCTTGCTCTGGTCAAGGCAAATGCCACCATAATACTGACTCAGGTATACTGTAATATACATAAGTTACACAAAATATTTATTATATGCACCTGCAGGGATCCTTGGGATACAGACCCTCTATCCTACTTTCATTTCACCTACATACAGGATGGATGAGGATATAGAAATTGGGTCTGTGTCCCTCACTCAGGAACTCCTTTCACACTTTGACAAATCATCCCTCAAAGACAACTCGAACAGCACAGCATCAGTAAAGTATTATTTTTATTGTCATAATATCTGTTCCCAAGTTACAGCTGTACCCTCAGACAGGACTGAACAATTCTAAAATGAAATAAAAAAAAATTAAATGTTTGATGCAAAGCCTAGACTTCAGAGTTATAGCAAACCTGCTCAGTTGGTTTCTCACATTTAAGTCATACTTAAGAAGACAAGGGACAAACACCTGCATTTTCATTTTTTCATATTCTTCCTTCTCTGCTAGATTTCTGTAGGGCAATAGTGTCCGCTCCTCAATTATTCATATAAATGTTTTCTCACTTTGTTCCATACCCCCATTGTCACAGATAAAACACCTTATTTGTAACCTGAAAGCTTTTATTAATTCAAAAATTCCCCCTCAAAACCCACTTCTGGCTGTGATGCACACAAGAAACTGCCAGCTGATGATGCTTAAGACAGCTCAGAGGACGGGGCCTTTTGTACTTACTGAGTTAATGCAACTTTTGCACTACACAAGGGAAAACTGCCTGTATCATGATCTAGTTTTATAAGAGGAATGTTTGAAAAATGAATTATCCCAAAGCATCTCAGAGAATCCTACTTCTGGCAACCTGTTGCTTTTTGTTTGTTTGTTTACCATATTGCCAACAGATTATAGATACTATCAATTACATAACAGGGTCCACATAGCTAAAGTTTCCCCTATTTTGTAATTGACACCTCAGAAAATATTCATAGCTGCATGACCACAACTAGAGTTTTTGTTGACTATAATGGGTTTTCCAAACTATACATTTTGGAAACGTAATGTGAGTACCTGTCATACTTCACTAACTCAATAGCGCATAAGGAATGTCACAACAATAAGATAAAAACACTTGGTCATTAACACAAGGTGCATTTCTTTCAGGCATACTCAATGCACAGCAGATGATTGGCATGCACTACACCTCACGAGTGCTGCTCCTCTCCACTACTGTTTCCTGTGCCAACACTGACAATGTCTGCTAGTGGAAAAGGTACAGGGTAGCTTCCTCTGCTGTGTGACCCTGATGTAATCTCTTTTCCCCCCAACCCTTTTTTAAAGTGAACCCTTCCTATAGACATAGTCTTTTAAAAATCTGCAATATCTAACAGAAAATGAAATGCAAGATCAAGTGACACTTTTGTAAAACACTCAGCAGGCAGCAGCATCTGTACAAGTACTTCACTTTTCCCTTGGCAGATCTTTCTTTCCCAGCAAAGGTGGAATACTGATTAATTTCTACACTAACTACAACACTGCATAGTGGACTCATGAAAAATGTTCTCACAGAAGGTTAACTCTATCAAAACAGGAAAAGCTATGACAAAGAGAAAAGCTTTGTTACATAGTTATCACAGAATTTATCTGCCGCCTTCTAAAGCTTACTGACAATGTAGATTTCCACAGTACTCTTCTTTACATCTAATAAAAGAAAAAAAAAAAAGATGTTGTGGACTTAAGTTTTCTTCCTATAAGACAGTGCTGACTTCATATTCTACTTTTAACCCTTATTTAATAATTCCGAATAATTATATTAAATAATAATTCATATTAATTATGCTAATTCTCCATGATTCATTTCTTATTTAACTATTTGTATCCTGTATCTACTAAGTATCAATTTTAGGGACTCTAGGTTCCTCATTAAAAAAACAAAGCTAGACAGAATTTGCAAGGAACAGAATACATGTTACATCAACTGATATGTTTGCTGTCACACTCAGACACAAGAAAGAAATCAGATCATATGCAGACACTATGCAAACGTTTCTGCCAATCTATCGTTAGCCTGAAGGATGTCAATCTCAACAACAGAAGCACTATTAAACCCGACATAAAAAGATGAAGTTTTCCACAAAAGTTTAAAACAAACACTGATAAATTTTGTATAATATTTAGGCATAGTAACTTCTAAATAGTAACTGGGGGTTCTAGAGAGTTTATGAGTTAATAAATTCTCACCAGCTAAGCAACAGCAGACTTCAGCATTAACACATATATTGAGAAAGTACCCAATAATTCAAATACAGCAAACCATCCATTTGAACTGTCATGGGCTATTACACAATTGCTGCACTCAATGCCAAAGGTGGCTGCATTTCAGCAGCGAGAGAGTGAATCACAGTTTGCACAACCGGAAAAACTCTTGGGATGAAAAGTACTGTACAAGTCATTCATATTATCACTATTGTTCAAATACTGAAATTGGTTACATGCACAAAACCACTCCCACTCACTTAAAAAACAAAGCATGACTGTCAAGTGTTTGGCTATACATCCTATATCTACTTACAGCTGTTATCTTTGTTATTTCTGGCAACAGTGGTGGAGGAGTCCAGTTTAAGTGTAGATTTCACTACAGCTACAGTACAGTGCTCAACCTGTTGGCAAACTCAATCAAGCAGGGTTCTCCATGCTGGTGTCAGAGCGAAGTGAAGTGCAATAAAAAACAAACAAACAAACAAACAAAAAACACAGGAAAATTGAAGCCGTAAGCCTCAGGTATGACACTCCCTCTCAGGATGATGTATAACACTAAAGTAAGTAAACAGTGGGGTGAATTCTGCAGTGCGCCCATACTATTTGTATTCTCTCATTTCTCCCAGTTCTGCTGCTACTCTGTAGTCATTTCCCTTTTGCTATTGGTAGGCAAAGAACAGCTTAAATGGAGAATAAAAACACTGAGCTGAAGACCAAGGACTTTGGGTAGATTTTTACAATATGGACTTATATCAAAAAAAAAAAAAAGTATATTTTTTTTAATGGTACTAGTGATGCCAGCAAAGATAAACCATAAAATCATGTCCCTGAGGAACAACTACTTGGGTCTGAATAACTTTCATCTAATACATTCTCCTGGCTCTGGGTGTCACCAAGGCCTGTAGCACCTCTGCCTTCTGCAATCAGCTATTTAGGATCTTCCTGAACAGAAGTTTGTACCCTGAGCAGTTTTTTGAGTGTGGTTTTAAGCTTTTTGTTTCACTTCAATAGCTGCTGATGACAACTTAAAAATCTATTCATGCTTTTGGCCTCCACAATCTTCTGTAGTAGCACATTCCCAGATTTAATTTGGTGCTATTTAAGAACACATTTCTATACTGAACACATTTCTATACTGCCTATTTCTTGTATTATGAAAAATGTTGAAAAATTACATTCTTTGCACCTTTCCCACACTATACAGAAATTCATAGGCTCCTCTATTACTCTCCATTTAGTGTTCTCTTTGCAAAGTGATAAAACCCTAAGCAACTCAATCTCTCTTCACAGAGCAGTTGTTTCATAATTTTGATCACTACATCTCCTTACTGTACCTTCTCAAGTTACTGTCTAGTCTTTGTAAGACAATGGTGCTATTTTAAATGAATCCTTGTTTTGCTAGTCACAGTTAAAAAAATCACAGTCACAGTTAAAAATCAAATCATAATCAGTTTAAAAAAAACACAGCTAAAAGTTCTCTCATTCATAATTACAGGGGGAAACGAGCACTCACAGGTGACTAACAGCACTATATCACTTATACATTAGTCCAAAGATCTTTCATATAAAAGTTTTAGACCTTGGGGCATTGCCTTAACATGAAAAATCATAATTAATGTTTCATAGCACATACAAAGATTTCAACTTTAAATTTGTGGCAGTCAACCTCGCCATGAAAATACCCCATTAGCCCAAAGTCAGCATTGGAGCATTGGAACTGGAAGCTGATGATTTCCTGCTGCATGACAGAGAGAAAGTAAAAATACTGTTCTGGCTGCCACATAAATCTCTTCTCTGGTCCTCTCGCAGTACCCAAGAGGAGCATAATGAAAACTTTTACTACCACCACCACAGAGGAACAGATAATTTAACAGTTATAAAAAGACATATTCTATCTATCACACAGAGACTGTATAAGAATGATGCTAACCGTATCTGTAGAGAAAAGCAGCAGTTATATACAGGTAAACCCTTGGCAATATAAGACTGTCACTCTGGGTAGAGATACACTGTGGAGAAATACCAAAAAGAACATATGGGGCAGTAAATCAGCCAGTGGCCCTAAGAAGATCTCAGACAGGCAAAAAAACACAGCAAGCTGAAACAGCTGTGCTCCTGGAAACAGCAGAACGAATGTATTTACTACCTCCTGACTACAGGGATCCTGAGACCTCTGTAAAGAACAGCAGGGCAAATAAAGGAAACTGGAAACTGTAAGTCAACTTATTTGATAAACAAATCATAAATATGCAAAACGCTACTTTATTTTAGTATTTAACATTGTATTTTGCTCAGAACAGAAGATACAGATGGCTAACATTAACAGGATAACTCTGATATCAGACACAGAAAATTGGGTGCGATGCTTCACACGAGCTTACGTTACACAGCACTAACCAGTCAAAGCAAAGACAAAAGTAGCTGCCTTTCTGTAGCTCTGTTTACACTAAACAGTGCAGTGCAACTCTGAGAGACAAGACAAGCTCTGAATGAGGTCGTATTTTTATGTGGCAAAGAGCATTGCTGTGTGCAGACACCAGCAGGTCTTCAATGTAGCACAGCTGCCTCAGTGTAACTCAAGCTAGTTCATGAGAAACACGATAATCCTAATGCAGCTACACTGCTCTGAGCACTGGAGAGGAGTTTAACATCCATCTGGGTAGCTCAGCTTGGCACTGCATTGCACAATATGAGCACACCATGACACATTCTTTCCTCTTAATAATTTCTGTACTATAAAATAGATAAAACGGTCCTTTTTCAGGTAATTTAAAGGTGAGAGATGCTGAAGCAGAACATTCTGGCATTTCCACCAGAATGACTAGCTGAACACAGCCAGTGCACATCCCATAACACTTGGCAAATTCAGTCTGGAACTGTGCAATAAGCAGAACTGGAGTCTTAATTCAGACCAACTGTATAAATCCACAGCCTATAAGAAGATATATTTTGGATCCAGATGACTGGGTTAAAAGATCACAGCCTCTGTGATCTTACTACAAAAATGGCCAAGATACTACATAGTATATTTCAAAAACTGTAATTAACTGTGCAATTTTCAGTTGTTAATGACACAGGGTTACTGTGCGCCTACATATACACATACAAGGCCCAAACTGTCATTATTTTTTGCTAAGTTAGAATTACTTTTTATTTCAAGGAAGATTTTTCCTGAAAATCTACCAAGAAACAAAAGCTTTCTTGGAAAGCTTGGGAAAATATAAAAGTTAGAAAAATATAAAATGGTATTTTTAAATCATGACATGACATGGCTCAAAAGACCCTGAACAAACAGTTCAAATTAACAAACCGATCTAAATTCCAAAAATGTACATGAGGATTTAATCCAGATTGGCGCATACATTACAGGAAATGAAGATTTATTCATAATAATGAAATCGATATGACAAGCATTTGTCCTGAAAAAATTAGCTAGAGAAGGGGGGGAAAAATAATTTAGTACTAAGGACTATGTTTACTAAAACATGAGAGTTCTGTGGCACGTAAGAAGAATATTGCCTCTCCCAGGCATTATGCTCCCAGAATTGTTTATTAACAACAAACAAAGAAACTCAAGTTAGAAAGGAATGCTGTCTTCTCTGCCACCATCTGCAGTAGGAAACAATCCACCAAAAATACTCCCCTGAAAAATATCTAACTAGTATTGGATATCATTCTCAAAAAATTCTAAGTACTGCTGAACACCATCATTCTCCTCTTCATTAGCAGAATTAATGCTACACAAATCCTTGGATTGGTCCATGACAAGTCAAACCCAAATGAGATCTACAGTCTTTAAGAGCCATTACATGTCAATTAGGTGTGTTACAGCCTGTGTGAAAGAACAAGCAGGTGTCTTAACAAAAACTGGTAACACAACTGGCTTAGGACCAGTCCCCAAAAGGAGGCAGAAACTGAACTGTGCTGACTATTACAATTGTCTCACCTCTACAATTCAAGAGAGACACACATTCACTACTTTATGTATTTTTTCTGTTTTAAAGATGTTTCCTGCTAGAAAGCATAGCTACACAGTAAAGTAGTTGATATTCAACCCATCATCTATGCTTGGTAAGGCTTGGGATGTGCTCAAAGTTTGATCATCAACATGAACAAGCATGCCGTGGAACCACCAGGAAAGAACAACAACAGACAGTAACATGGATGGCATTAATGTTCATGTGGTTTTAGAAAAAAAGTGCTTAGTTTCACCCTCGAAAGTATAAACTGACACCTATTTTGTTAATCCACATCTAGACATGCTCCTCCCTTATTAAACATTATCCTAATATTTAAGGCAAAAATAGCCATTATTTCATCTATTTAACATAATCTAAAAAGGCCATTAAGTTTCAATCAGTTGCACTGGAACTGATCTGATGATGAGCATAACTACATTTAAACACAAAAATAGTATTGATTTCCACATTTCTCCAAAGCAATATCAAGTATTCAATGAGTCTCTGAGACAGCATGTAGAGTCACATAAACATTAAAATTGAACATAAAATGTTTAAAAACAGTTTACTCACTTGCAGTTATAATTTGGAAAGGGATTCAAATGAATCAGCTTAAATAAATTTCAAAATCTTCTCTAGTTCAGCCATTAAAAAATATTTTAATGCATCTAAAAGGCTGTTAAGTATTAACACATGGGGGGGGGGGGGGGGGGGGAATCAAACTAAGAATTTTTGTGTACCAGCATGACATTTCAGAACTGAAATTATCTTCTCCTTTTAACTCATTCTGAGCAGAGAACATAGTTGAAATTAACTAAATCAACTACAAGAAATGATCCTCCACATATATTTTATTTGGTCTGTAATGAGTGTTTTTAAATGCTTAACTAAATGTTCATAATAAAGTACCGTGTAATTAGACTTCTGAATTTCAAGTTGATTTTTCAATATTTACGTGAATCACATGACATTATCTTTTATATCAGGTGTTAACTATCAAAAATGACTGAGAAAGATTAGCAGCACAGCAGGGTCTCTTGCTGCTGTGTCTTCTGAATTGAGGTGAGGCTGAATCCTTAAACGTTATCAAAGCACTCCCAGTTCAATTTGAAATCTAAGCAACCTAAAAATAACCCAAAAGAATTCCTGCAAGAGAAAAGGGCATAATAAACTTATTTCAAAATAGGAACTATCTAGCAGAACAAATAGCCTCTTATGCATGAGATTATGGATGCGAAAAAGGATGTTCTGCCATTAGAAAAGCTCTTTCTTATAATAAATTCTGTATCTGTTAAAAATATGTAGGAATACTTTTTTCTGGTTTAAAAGAAACTGGGATTAAAAATTATCTGTCCTGCCAATGATAACCTATTTTTAAACTAAATTCTATTTACTTCCTACAGTTCTATCGTTTACTTGAAGTAGCTTATAAAGATGCATAACAAGAAAAACAGCATTGTAGTACTAAATCAGTATTTGTTCAGTAGATGCACTGCATTTTCTTTTCCTCAATTTACCATTGACCTTCAACAAGATACAGCTATATTACTTTATTTATTTGTTACAGGAAAGACCGTGGGATCTGTGAGGTCACAAGAGCCCTTCAAAATGATGGGAGAGGAGGAAAAAGTGATGTTCTGTGTCACCTTATACCTGAAACACTTGGGCATGGAAGAAGTAATTTGTGTTTCTAACTCAATGGGAGACCGAGATGACTACATCTGTGGCACCATCCTATTAATTTCATGAGACGTTTTCTCATTTCTTGGGGTAAGGACTGTGGCTCTGCTTTCCCAGTTAGTGATAATACCCCCTTCCTAAATAATACCAGAGGAAGGTTAAGAAAAGAGAAGCGGCATTAATAAGATTTTTTGAAATTCAATAAGTAGAATTAGCACACAATAGTCCAAAATAGAAAAGCAGTAGACCACAAGATGAGACTTGTTTCACTATCTATAAGTAGCACAATGTGTAGGAGCATATATGTGGCTACATTTCAAATACAAAAATATTACCATGAGGCTTCTCCCTCCCACTCTATTATACCCTCCAAGAGAAAAGAGAGTAGGTAGACAATGAAATTCTTAGTTCACTGCCAAGAATTCCAGTGCAAACAAATTATCAAGAGAATCAGATAAGAATAATGATGTGATATTGATAGAGAAAGCAGAAGCTCAGTATAAATTAAAGTTTAAAATAAACTGTAGGAGTGACAGAAGGAAAAGGTAAAAAAGCAGGCAGAGAAAAAGATCTGTATTTTGATAGAGAAATGGGTATGTGCATCCTGTACATACTAGTAGCATCAGCATGAACAAACAGATCTCACGTTCTTGGCAGTCTCCTTAGATAACAAAAGCATCAGCACTGCAAGACACTGCTCATGTGAAAAAAAGAAGTATATTCAGCAGAAAATAGTTCCTAATTGCCAAAGGTAGTGACATGGAAAATAATCTGCACTATGCTGAATTAGTATCTGTACTAAACAATGAAGAGGAAATAGGTTTATTCTACTGTTTCAAAGTTTAAAATTTTAGGAGCTCAGCCCATTTTGCTTAGCTCATGGGAATAGTACCACAGCCTCCTGAACTGCAACACACAAGTAAAAGTATTTTTACCCTGCCTGGCTTATTTTCCAAGGTTATCCACTCTGAAGTGCTCAGGTATGAAATCAGAATACTCCTTCACAGTCCTCCTTGAACAGTCTCAGTGATCATTTCAATTGACCTAGTTTTCCTCCTTCTTGAAACTCATGTTTCATGGTATCTTACTCTGATGTATTTGATGTAATTCTGCAGGGAATTCCCAGAAAGATACATGCCCACTCAAGGACATAGATTTACTTAGTCCTCTCTAAATATATGTACCAGGAAATGTTGATCTTTCCAGAGAGATATAAAGAAATAGTGTATGGCAATCTGAAAAATTTGTAATGATAAGATGGTTTTGTTTGGTTGCAAGGCAAATTTAATTAGCTCAGTGAATTGGCAACAGTATTGCACATAACCATAGAATCAGCATTAAGTGAAAATTGTATCAGAAGAACCAAAGTAATTCAAATGAGTGACTGCTGAAAGGTGGAATAACTTCAAGAGAATTAAAAAAAAAAAAAAAAGGAGAATAGGATGTTTTACCAATGTGTGGGAATGCCTAAAATCTTACAAAATAAAAACACTTTAATAAAAGGCAAAAGAGCTTACAGGCAGGAAGTCACACAGCCAGCACCAAGGCAATCATATGACTAGAGAACTGACCCCATCTAGATGCTCGGGTTTATGAGTGAAATAATCACACCTAGTAAAGAATATCTATCTTGAACATTACTTCCCACTTAAAGTAAAGACACTCTAAGATGTAAAGTCAAGGAGTTGAACAAAAAGTATCACCAAAACTCCTGCAGATAGCAACAGAACTGATTGCAACATTTTCTTCTTTTTTTTTTTTTCCTTCCCCACACAGAACAGAATTCTGCCTATAGAAATAACATGCTTTCCAGCATTAAAACTGGTTTACTATATTGGAAAAAAGCAGAACTGCAGCAGAGCTCTATCCTTCATTTTTAATCAAGATAAATGATTGGAACTGAAATAAAACCATTAATATGAATATGTCTTAAAACAAAAAGGATCAAATAAAAAATATAGTTTTGTATCTAGTAATGAATCATACCTAACCTAAAGACAAAAAATACAATATAATCAGAGGAAAAAATATTTTAAAATGCTGATGACTTTCACATTTTATACACCTCAACACACACACACATACATACATAAAAAGCCTACTATGCAGAAATTAGTAACTCACAAAAGCAAAATTTCTGTTATTCAAAAGAGATGTGAACTAGATTTCATAAAGCTGGGAAAAGTCCTCACTACCATTTGTTTCCCTATGTTTTATTTTATATATACCATTTTATTGTATATGAGGGGCAGTATATCCTTTGAGGTACAATGATAAAGTGCATATATATGCATACAGGCTGAAGTGAAGCTTCATACTTCAGAGTTACATATTTCAACAAAATGAAACCTTGAAAAGTGAACTGTCCAGCCCTTCAGCTTTTCTTAAAGCTAAGAAAATACACCCCACCTTCCATGCTGCTACTTCTCCGCAAGACTGCCTGTAGTGCACATACATCTAAAAAGTACTGGGTCTCACTGCTAGCTGGGCTAGTTTTTATCTTTAATGGTCAAAAGAGCCATAATACTTCTGAACAGAACACTGCTTCTTAGGCCTAAACTTAATATACCAATATTCATAGGGCATTCATTTTAAAGCACCTGGATTGTTACCATTGCAAACTCCCACTTATGTTTGTACCACTGCCATTCATCTTTGTCTCACTTGCAACTTCTCATGAATATAAAATACTGTAAGATACCCTCAAACAAAGAAAGCATTTGTTGATATCTGCATCAAGTGGATTGATTTTCCCTCTTTACATCAAATAGTACAAAATGAGTGTACAAAGTCACCATTCTCCACCCACCACATAACAATTGTAAAGTGGTTGAAACTTTACTATATCACATCTCTAAATAAAACATTACTGAAAATATTAAATACATATCTGTTCTAAATATATATCTATGTGTTTCATACACACCAATAGACAAAAAGGGAGAAACAGAGTGATGATGAAGCATTTTACAGTTTTTGATTTTCCTATGCTAATTTGACCTGACTTGAAATCTTATGAGTTAATAGGTATAACAGTGGAGAACTACATAGGGAATCATTAACCCTCTTATTTATTTTGATAAGCAGGTCTACTGGGGTCTTTCTGGGAAATACCTGAATAAAAGATGTGTGCACTGGGTAGGTCACAGTTTACCTTCTGAATTTTCACAGAGGTATCTTATTTTATAAAACTTCCTTACTTCTTAACATAGCTACAGATATTGAATAAAACTTGTAATTAAAGGAATAGTAGATCTACTATAAGATCAGAAAACATTATTCTTAACATCAGGGTGAGAGAAAATTGAAAGATCTTTGAAGTAAAGGCTCATGGCCACACATGGCCACAAAGCCAGTGGGTAAAGAACATAGCTGAGGGTCAGAAGTCTCAGATGTGCCAGTAGCAATCTAGTTAAAAAGGTCTTTGATGAGCCAGCTCACAGAAAGGACCTATCTAAAAGCATCTTTTTTTATATAAAGTATGTGTCATTATGTATTGATAGAATACATGAGGTGGGTGTCAAAGTCCTATTCTACTGCAATAGGTTCGCCCTACAAGTACCCCAGTACAGGTTTCCTCCATTGAAGTTAATGGAACTTCACAGGCTCATCTGTGTCTAGTTTTATCTGAAAGTAAATTTTACATTAGATGCAAAAAAATAACCCAAGACAACAAATAACCCAAACAAAAAAAAAACCAAGAAACCACCAACAACACAATAAAAACACTACACCAACCAAGAAATACAAAACCCAACCTAGAAGGTCTGAATCACGTGTGTCAGTAGTCAACCATATCAATAAAATTTGACATAAATGTCTTGGAACTCACGGAAACTAATGCTATAAACAGTCCCAAGAAGAAGAGCTAGAAAGTTCATGTAACATGAATTTTACATGTATTTATCAAAATAAAGTGATTCTTTAGTTCTTAAAGTACAATTATACTTAAAAATAAAACGTAGCATACTACTAACATTTTACACCTGTAAACAGAAACACCTAAACAGAAAGTTATACATTTAGAGAGTAGTACTGTAAGTAGTTGAGTAGTTTGAGACTTTGATTCTTTCCATTTAATGATACCAGCAATTTGAATTTTCACAAGTGTCCATATTAATGAAAGGATGTTTAGGCCAAGTTTTTAAGCACTGTATTTAATACATGATTTTTTTTTTTTTTAGGGAGTTATATTTTTGTGATTCTTTAGGCATTTTATAACTCCCTCATCTCATTTGCACTCCTGGAGATCTTTAAACCCACTCTCTTCATAGTTAAAAACAAGGTAACAAGATTAGGCTGAGAGCCAACAAAATCAACTGTGCCAACCAGGCGCCTGAATTCTAATTAGAACATAATTTGTATTAACCTCTATTTTCGAACTTCAGGACAATAGTATTATTTCTATGATTCTGTCAATGAAGTAATTATCTATTCCAGGAATATATTACAAAATAGAAACAATTAAATGTAATACTAATAGAACAACCTGTAGGAAGTTATTAATAGGCAATTATTCCAGAAAAATATATATTAATCTAAAAATGTTTAATAGAAATGCAATACGAAGGCAACCATTCATAGTCAAAAAGACTATGATAAATAACAGTACATACAAGAATATTACTGTCCTAATCTAGTGAAAAATCTCCCTAGCTGGGCAACGAATTGCTGTTTTCACCTTTTCTGAGTAGCTTAACCATCTGTAGCATAACTAACTTTAAAGAGAAGGTAGCTTTTTTAGCCAGCTTTGAAAAATATTTTGGTTTAGGCTCTGAATTAACAATGACAATCATTATTTTTTTTTAATTATTATTATTCAATTTTTAGTATGAATCAGGTTACTTAATTTACATTTTGTCTTATTTTGTTTTAATAAGACATTAAACATCTTTCATTAACAAAATAAAATTTAAAACATTTTCATTAAAACCACACATACATAGATTAGAAACACAGTCTAGAAATGGAAAGTCTGTTAGATATATGTTGTATCTAAATCCTCTAAAACCCAAAAATCTGTTTAGCTACCAACTAAATGCATTTAATGCTTAAAAGTGCTTTCCTTTCATTAGCTCAAGTACACAATCTCTGTTCTAAGGCTGGCAATGCTACTCTCTCCTGTCACTTTGCATGTTATTCTATGAAGTACTCTTTTTCTAACATTTCAGGATCAGCCTAGGTGTCAAGACGCCTCCTCTAACCTCTGTTTCCCCTTTACTGGGAAGGTCTCCAGAGGCCCCTGCAACCTCAACTATTCTGCACAATTCAGATTCCTTCATACCTGACATGCACCTCTCCACACTCCTGTGTTTTCACTATTGTACTTTCTGTGTTAGCCTTATAAGCTGTTTTAAGACTGCTTACCCAATATGTTTGCGATTAATTTGTCTTGGAAGGGACCACTCTGGCATTTGGTCGAACCTAAGGATATTTTGTATTACCTTGTGAACCGTAACACTGAGACATTAAGTATTTCTAGTAAATGGTAAATTTTGCAGAAGGATGTTATTTGGTGAGTGATCTCTTCAAAATCAAAAAAAGTCCTACAGAATACCAGCCAGAACACTATTCGTATAAAAGAATAAATGTTTAAACCAAAACCAAGCAGGATTTTAATGCAAAAATGCAATACCTTTATGGAATGACAAAATTCTGTGACTTAAATCACTGATACTATTATCACACTCTTGGACTGAAGAAAGCTTGAAACACATGCATTTAAATTAATATTAAAAATACACTTATAGCAATGATGATGCCAGCCTCATGAAGTTTAACCATGACAAGTGCAAGGTCTTACACCTGGGTCGGAGCAATCCCAGGCACAGCTACAGGTTGGGCAGAGAAGAGATTCAGAGCAGCCCTGTGGAGAAGGACTTGGGGGTGTTGGTCGATGAGAAACTGAACATGAGCTGGCTTCAGTGTGCGCTTGCAGCCCAGAAAGCCAACCGTATCCTGGGCTGCATCAAAAGGAGTGTGACCAGCAGGTTGAAGGAGGTGATCCTGCCCCTCTACTCTGCTCTCGTGAGACCTCACTTGGAGTATTGTGTGTAGTTCTGGTGTCCTCAACATAAAAAGGACATGGAACTGTTGAAACAAGTCCAGAGAATGATCAGGGGACTGGAGCACCTCCCATATGAAGACAGGCTGAGAAAGTTGGGGCTGTTCAGCCTGGAGAAGAGAAGTCTGTGGGGAGACCTCATAGCAGCCTTCCAGTATCTGAAGTGGTGTATAAGGATGCTGGGGAGGGACTCTTCATTAGGGACTGTAGTGATAGGACAAGGGGTAATGGGTTAAAACTTAAACAGGGGAAGTTTAGATTGGATGTAAGGAGGAAATTCTTTCCTGTTAGGGTGGTGAGGCACTGGAATAGGTTGCCCAGGCAAGCTGTGAATGCTCCATCCCTGGCAGTGTTCAAGGCCAGGTTGGACGAGGCCTTGGGTGATTTATCACATCTACTGATACGATTTATCACATCTACTGAAAGATGTCCCTGCCCACGGCAGGTGGGTTGGAACTAGATGATCTTAAGGTCCTTTCCAACCCTAACTATTCTATGATTCTATGATTTACTGAACTACAACCAGTGAAGTTAAAATAACATTTTAAACAGAAAATTACCTAAATATGTGTATTATCAATGGGTATGTATACCTATGTCACTCTGCGTGTAAAATAAACCTAACACAAACCTAACAAAAACTAGGGATGTATGGGATTCATAATGTATTTGTAATACATTTACCACATCAGAATCATATTGACTTGAATCTTGAAGTGTGAAAACAGTTGTTTTTCAATTAATATGCTATTTTTGCATCTATATAAAGGCAGACAAAAAAAACCACAACAAATTATAAAAAAACTTTTAGGTCCATCACCTCACAACAAATCAGCTAAATGGCTAAAATGACAGGTTGAAACTTTCAAGAAATTACTAATTGTGCCTGAACTTACGAGTGTACAGTTTGAATCATATTTTGTAGTGATCAATATAGTCTGGAAAAAATAAAAAACTCTTCATGCAACATCTCAAGCTGAGCACCAAAATTATTTATCACCTATGAGAATTTAAGTACGTATATTCTTTGCAGAAAGAATAGTTACAGTATTTTGGAATGACACTTCCTATAAAAAAGTCATGTAAATATCTTTGAGTATTATATGAACTCATTTGTCTTCCATATAATTTCTTTTATAACATAAACTCATTTATATAACAATAACAACTCTTCTATGCAATTGTTTATACAAAACATAAGGATACCTGACACATTTTTACTTAAAAAAATATAAAAAATTAAAAAATTAAAAATAAAAAAAAAAACACAAAACCCAAACAGAAAAAAAAAAGCCAAAATAGAAATTTGTAGTTAGCAACATAAGACAGTAATATGGTTCCTTTATTCTAATACTACAAAAGACATTATTATCAAGTATCATTACAGTGTCACCTCTCTATTTAATGATTGGTAGAGGTTCTCCTACTTCATATTCAACAGTATAGTGCTATACTTTAAAAAGTTACTTTGTTGTTTTGGAAATGAATACCGCAAGACAAGGGGTGTACTGTAATAAATAAGCAGAAAGAAGCATTGAAATCCTTCCCTCTTAGCACTGGTCCTCATACACTTCAGTGAGAAATAAGAAGTCACGAGAATATGGAGCAGCTGCTTGCAGTACTACCAGAAAATCAAAGCAAGCCATTTCCAATGGGCCTCCTGGCAATTTTGTCAGTTCTTGCTAAAGGCCTGTCTCTTACATCTATACACACCATAAGAGGTCAAGAAGCTCAACCACCTCTGGTACACCCAAACCTCTCAAAGACCTGTTTGGGAATCAATCTAGTAGAAAATTCATAGTTTCTTTATCTTGCTTCTACTTTCGGCAGAAGATTTTATTTCCTCAGGAATTTTTCATGGGAGTTAGGAGAGCAGAGATAGTGGAAATACACAATCAGGAAGGGAAGAAGATTAGAGAAAAGACATTCTAGGAAAATGAAAAGTGCAAGTTGCAGGTTTAATAAGACCAAGAGAAGAGGCCACAAAGAAAGCAAGAGGATGCCATAGTAGGCAAACCAACCCTGTTCTACAGATTGCTGGGGAGAACCTCATAGGCTCTTGACAGCCAAGCAGTAAATAGATATGGGAACTTGTTGCTTAAGGCTTAATCAAGCTCAGCTGTAAAAAAACTTTTTTCAATTATTTTGAAAGCCTTTCAGAATTTATAATGCTTCAGTTGGTGTTTTACAAGACACCAGGCTCAATTTCATTTAAGAAGTTAATTTCTATTTTTAAATACTCTTAAAGACAACCATATGGCTGGAACTTCCACTAGATTCTCCCAAAAGTATATTGTCTCTGCAGCAAATTTTAACACTGAGAAGAGCAATCTCACATTTTAATGCATTCAGAACTAGGTAAAGTTCTTTCCACAAGAAAATATGATTGATTGTTACAATGACAGTAATTGCATTTTAGTAAAAGTAACCATTATGGTAATTTTCCTCTAGAAAGAGACATTTAACTAACTTAAGTAACTTGTTACTTTTCAACACATTAACTTTGGCAAATTTAACATTACACATGTACAGAGTTCACAGACACAACAACATGCATCACTTAGGGAGTATGCACACTTTTTTCATTCTATATATCAAGTACTGTTTCAAAATAATATATGTTAAAAAAAGTGCATAAATAACACAGCATTAATTAAACTGTTAAGAGCAGCTACATCACATCTATTTCCAAGTCTCCTGTTTAAAAATTCTGACCTCAAAGTAGCAAACTTCAGATCATTATGAGATATTAATTCTTGGGCATCTACAAAGATAAAATGCCAACTCTGAGAAAACCATAATACAAGATCCTGGTAAAGCAAGTAGATCAACAGTAACTCATGACACACCACTCAGAGAGGTAGGCGGGTACATGACAGACACAGAAAAGCATTCACAGTGCAAAAAACCTACAGAACCCTACAGCTACAGATTGCAACACGGGAGAGAAAGTAATTTCTGTGATAGACTGCCTCTTACATCAAAGTAGTATCTAAGTTACTAAAACCCAATATCAGCATTTAACTCCACGTACTGCTTCCAAACATCACTTGAATACTAGTTAAAAACTAAACACCAAGAAGTGTTTACCACTGCATGTATGAAAGAATTGCATTTTTTTTTCCAACCCGCTATTTTTAAACACTTAATGCAACTTAGCTTGTAGTAATTTTTTCTTGAAACTGTAGGTTCTGATAATTAAGAACTACATCACAAAATAGCCTAAGCATCCAGGTTTTGTTTCATACTATTTCACATGAGTTAAAATAAAGAAAAAACAAACCCTCCACCTTGACTTTAAGTTTGTTTAAGATAATAAATATTCCTTATGCTTTAAAGGGATTCTAAACTGCAGCTGGTTGAATTTCCACAGTACTGAACATTTTTACATTAGAAACGAACTGAAATTAGTCTGCACTGAAATTCTGGGGTTAAGAAATTTCCTTTAATAGAAATATTAAAAAATTAGCTTCAATAAATCAGATATAAAATTTTCATTTGAACTTTCCTAGCTTATCTAAAGAAACAGTTTTTGTATCTCTGGCTCCTTCTGCCTCCTGTACCTTATTTGAATTGCCTATAATGTTTATGGTGCAGAATGGTGTGTTTGCAACTTCCGTTTTCATATATGATGTTGCACGGAGAAGTAAATCTTAACTCTTTCCAATAATTTTGACTCAGCCCAGTACTCTGTTAGCAACCTATCTGCTCCTCTAGTTTTTCACACCTTGAAAATGAAATACCATTAGATAACTCAATGTAAGAAGGCTTTTTTTTTCCTTCCCTTAGTCAAAGGACTACTGTTATAGAGGAGACCAGGCTTCCAGGCTCACAGTATCTTGGCTGGCAGGTCCAGACTAACAGGTTCTGTCCCACATATCAACAGCAATGGCACACAGTCCTCCCTTCTGAAAACTGCTGACCTCTCAGGTATGTTAATTCCACTATTTCAACATGAAATACTCTATTCTGTATTTTAAGAGGATTTTTCTTAATTGATTTAGATTAAGGAGCTTCAGTTAAACAGTGATTTCAGTATTTACCTGGAAAGGTCAGTTGTTTTTTAATCTCTTATTTAAATATCCCTGTTAAACTTTAAGATAAAATAACATAGATATTATAACAGACTAGAGAAAATTACAGAGAAGAGGGCTAAGAAATAAAAGTTAGAATATTAATCTGTATTGTCTCAAAGTCTGCTGAACTGTTTTTTCAGCAGCACCCTTCTGGATATTTTTAGTTAGTTTTTTTTTTTTTTAAGGAATTAAACCTGTAAGCCAGTCAGTTATTTTGGGGGGCTTTCGTACCTGAAAACGACTATTGGGTTGTAACCTCTTTGTGAAAGAAAATCCAGAACTCTTGAATAATCAGGATAAGTTGGAAATTCACACAGTTCAAAACATTTTTTTCTTTCAAATATTTTCAAGATTAAAATCTTTTCACTATTATTCATCTTCTACTACATTGTAATAAAAAACATTTAAGGAGATTTAAAAAATAACTTGGTTGTTCAAATATAAAATGATATTAGAAATAAATCAGTGACTGACACAAACAGCAATAACCTAGGAAACATGTTAAGAGCTTACTAACATCCATTCCACCATGGAATTTTGTAAGCCTATTTTTATAACACAGTGTCCTAGCTACTTTTCAGAAGAGGAGGAAACTTACAGTTTAAACAGAATTGGCAGTCGACCTTTATAAGTAGATCCTTATCTTTTCCATACCTTCTAGATATCACACGGCAAGCTACATTCTTGAATTTTGCTTTGCAGATGGTAGGAGTTAATTCTTCCAATGTTAGATGAAGAAATTAATGATTTTGTAGTGGCCTTGCAGTTCCAGAGGTGATACGCTTTACTCAATGCAACTCAGAATAATGTCTCAATCTTTGGCCAGATGTTTACGTTAACGGTTAAAAAAGCCCCCACAAACCAACCCTCCAATCAGTGGCACAGTAAAACTTTTCCGTGAGCATGCCCACGCGCTGCCTATGACAGAACTGCTGCCTAACTCCTGTAAAGACAGATCTGTGCTGCTGAGGTCACCTTAAGGGACCTCCAAAGAGAAAATGCATCTGGGAAGAGAAACTCTTCCAGTGGAGCTCCACTGAGCAAAGGGATGCCTTTTGTAGCTGCAGCAGACTTCAGGCAGCATCACAGCCTCTTTCCATCACTTCAAGTATCTGAGGTCAGAAAGAAACAGCAGGTGTGGTGCAGCCTCGCAATGCACTAGATAAAAGTTCCAAGGAGACAAATACAAACTGGGACTTACATGAATAACTCTTACACATAATTCATTAGATTTGGCAGGCTTATACTGGAAAGATGGAGGGGGAAAATAACACAACTAGTATTTGCATTGTACTAAAAGGTTATTTAAATTAAGGAGAATTTATCTCCCCAAAAAGGGCATTTAATTTTTATTGAACTAGCTGTAATTATCTCAGGAATTCCAAGCAATAGTGGTGTATGCAAAAGTACTACTGAGACCTGTAAAACTAATGAAAGGAATCATTGCAACCAACCATCATCCATAATTTTATTCTGATGTGCAACAATGTAATAAATGGGATACAAATGCATTTTCAAGTATGTAATTTGGGATAAAACTCTGTAATTCTTTGTAATCTGAACTCATAAAACACTTATGAAACATATAAATTATCTTAGCATAGTTTTGGAGAAAAGGAATGAGCTACTTAGAAACAGATTGCAATACTGACAAGCACAATTCATGCAAGTCTCGCATTTTTCTCCAATTGTTGTATATATACTAAACATAACTGCCTAACAGAAAGTATCTGTTGCGAGAGGTTGTTAGAGGATAGAAAAATATTGTAATGGGTGTGAAACATGTTTTGGATAGACACAGTTTGGATCCCAGTAGATATAACTTGAAGTTCTTTAGAGAAAAATGGTTAAAGCAGGCAGGTGATATAGACAAAATAAGTCCAAGGCCACACCCTGAGTTGTATCCAAAGTGCATCTGGGGAGTAAGGGTGCAAGAAGATGACCATCAAAACTCCTTTGGAATGTCTGGCTGGTTAGCAAGGAGCCACAATTTAAGCCAGAATTCCATGAGCCCTTTAAACCAGCCTTTGTATCCAAAGAGTGGCTTCTGAATTTCTTCACACACTTAGAATCATAGAATAGAGTTGGAAGGGACCTTAAGATCATCTAGTTCCAACCCCCCTGCCATGGGCAGGGACACCTCACACTAAAAGACTTGTGGTCTTAACACCAGGAAAGTGAAGACCTTCCAGCCAACATAAGAGAATAGGAATGAATGAGTTCAGAAACCAGTTTACAGCTAATTTTTTTGTTTGGTTTGGTTTGGTTTGTTCACTGGGCTAGTTTTAACAAAAATCAGTTCCCCAGCAATGAAGTCTGCAGCTGCATGAACATTTGGGCAGGGCAGGGCAGCATCTCTTGGCTTATACTGGCTTAAAGTGTTTGTGGAAGTGCAGCATGAGTGTAACTATAGATCTGCTATAGTCTAACACTGCTAATAATCCACAAATGCCATTCCAGAACACAAGAATAGTTAAAGCACATAAATGGCCTTGCCATGTGCTCCGCATAGAGACCTAACAGAGGAGACCTTAAAAAATTGCTGTAACAACTTGAAAAAATATGTGAGTTTTGAGGTAACTGTATGTTCCAACAGCAAGGACAAAAATCTGATTCCCAAGTCACTTGCATCACAGTGTGATTGATGAGAACAAGATAAATGTACTTACCAGACCTCTCACAACGCAGTTTCTGTGAGAAAGCTGATGAAACAGTGCATTCTTCCCACATCCCTAACCCTTACCTGTCCTGCCATCATTTGATCCTCTTTGAAACTGCCTGGAGTCTGCAAGTTTCCAACCCAGTAACAAAGCCACTTTTAAGCCTTTCAGCCTCTGCTAAAAATTTCCAGTAAGCTCCACAGGTTACAGAGAATCAAACTGAAGTAACAGCACGCGCATCAAAAGAATCAAGATGGAAATGACATTCCGCTTTTACCATTACTGCTTCACTGTAACACTAGCCACAGACAAACTGGATGCTCTTGTATGATTTACGAACACCGGACTGGACATGTGCATATATATCAGTAAGTGCTGTCTTTTTCTGGAGCCACAAGCTTACTGCATCTGTATATTCTAGTCTGAACAGTTCATCTTCATTGCTATATGGACATAGAAATTCTACCAAAAGTATCAGCTATTCCAGGTATTAGGAGCTATCTATTAGAACTGGCATAAAAAAAAAAACATTTCATGCTGACTCATTTGTCACCTGCTTTACATATTTTTCTTTTACCTACCTGTTTTTAAGAATCTTTTGATTAAATGGTTGTAATTAGATGCTACTTAAATAAGTAAAAAAACCTTCACCAAAAAAAAAACACATCTTTATCTGATACAAATCTTAAGCAGAGTTTAAGCAAAACAATAATGTAGATGAGTAATAATCACCTGCTAACATACGTAAACAGGCATATATTATATAGTGTGCATATTCCACTAAGTTTTTCTCAGGTGGGAATCAGCTAAAAAAGATAACAGCACGCTATCATTTTAAAATAATAGTTGAAAAAAGGTTCTTTCAAATGGTTGGAGCTTGTTTGCTAAATATTTGACAAGTTCACTATGGTCAGTATGCTAGAAAGCAAATCTTGCACCTGAGACTGAAACACATAACTGATATTAAGCAGCATGATAATGCAGTGTAATGCTGATGATCCTAAGCTCTACAAATAAAGCAGTTATTTATCCAGCTCCTACATATATCTGGATAATTTCCATTATGTAATTATGAAAAACCACAGCAATTGATCAATTGACAGCATACTACATACTGCACACTGAGCGGAAAAATGCTCAGCAGTTGCACAAAGTTACTGCAGCTCAGTTATATTAACTACATAAAACCTGCTTCGGAAACTGTGATTAGTTGAATGCTTCCATATTATTTAGTTGGAAAATGAGAGGGAGAGAGTCTGTTCTTACATTCTAATTTGGCTTCTCTCATCACTACTGCAAGAGACAACATGGTTCGATAAAATTCTTCCATGCTAGCTAATACAGCTGAAAACATCCAACCACATCATAGTCCTTCCCTCCAAGAGCTACACGACTCAGTGAATTGCCTGATATTTTAATGACAGTAAAGCTTGTAAACCAAAGTAGATTGGTACTATTAGCTGTAACATTGTGAAAAGAAACACATGAACCAAACAAGCATAAAAAACCCAAAACAAACCCCGCCTCTTTCCTTTCACTTGCCTTAGCCAGTACCTGAAGACTTCCTTGGCAATGTCCATGAAACTTGGCAAGAAGTGCTGTCTGAGCTTTCTCAAATGCAAAGCACACAGTGTAATCTGAATATTCAAACTCTGAGTATGCTTAAAAAAATTGTAAAACTAGGTAGTGCTATGCACAATTCCATGAGAAAAAAACCCTGCTCTTTCAACCCAAATTGCAGCCAAGCAACTGTTCCAGTAGAATAAGCCTTCAAAACCATGGGAATCTCTCTCCTGAGCGCGTTTAAGCTTCCCTAATTCTCTTAATCCACCTTGATACTGAAACACCAGACACAATGGCACCCACCTTCTGACTTCCAAATAGCTGGTCAAGTGTCTGAGAGTTTCTTTTCCCTCAGCTTTTGTTTCTTCTTTTTAATTTCAGTTGGTCGACTATTAACATCCTATGAATTTTACTGCTACAGAAGAACTCAACATTTTAAGATTCAGGACTGAAAAGTCAGAGGACAAGATCTGTTGTCAGTTCTTTTAAAAATTCCTATGCATGTATGCAATTTTCTGCCAAACCCTGAACCCAAACTGCACATCACAGCTCTGTAACTAGCCCACTCTCTTAAAGTTCTCCACCCACCCCCCAGGGCACGTTTCAATGTGTTTCATTTTGATTCAATGAGCAAAACAGATCTAATTTTCTCTAGAACCTAGGTTGGCTACCTGACACTAGTACTGTGCTTTTCATCAGCTCCCATAAAAAGTTTCTGCTAGTAAGAAACAGAACACTTCAGGTAGTTTTGATAAAATGTTTTTGGCTTATGAAAAACATATATGCATTACCTGTGACAGTGTGTTTGACTTTCTTGTGCTTCTCTAAACAGAGAACAAAAAATAATTATATATATTTTATATATATAAACACACAATTTGTAATTAAATTCTGAAGCTAAACCACACATCACAGCTTGGAAAATGAGCCAATTCTCTTGGTCCCCCTCTTCAGTCACTATAGAAAGCTTCTAGTATACTTGGGATGGCATTGTAAGTAATTTCATCTATGTATTTTCCTTGTTTCAAAAGAATCAAAAGTCATGTTAACAACATAATTCTAAAGAGAGCACAATTTAAATATCTGAAAATCTCTCCTCACTTGACCACTTTGCCCATTTCTTACGACTATTTAAGTACAAATTGACAGTCTAAAGTATGTAATTCTTTATCAACAAATAAATGCATGTATAAAGACTTTCTAAGTAAGTGGGAAAGATATATTCTTTAAATTCTAGTATTGTTGATAGGACACTATAGCAAAAGAAAATGCCACATTTTAAGAATTCATCAAAAATAATGGTGGAAACATGACAATGTTTTAGCATTTGCTTTCTGTGAACACAGAGTACATTTATAAAGGGGTATATAAATTATCACACTATATTCTGAGAAGGAAAATCTCTACATGGACCTTGTTTTGATAATACAGACTAGGGATTCAAGAATTCATCTTGGACTTGTCATGGCACTTCACAAAAAGTATTGTACAGTATGAATGAGGACTATAGCTCAATATCTAGAAAAATTAATTTTACTGTGAAATATGTATGAAATCATACATGATAAATGCCATAGTAATAAAAAACTGTGACACAACAAACTGCCTCTAAGAGACAATGTAGTGTCTGAAAGCAACTGGAAGCTCTAGCTAGATGATCGTTTCTGACAAGACAGTGCAAATCCTAGAAAGAAACATCACTTTGTCCTCCAAGAAAATAGGGTAGATATTTTCGCTTCTCTGCACAAGTATTTTAAGAAAAAATGGATAGCAGGTCAGAAAAAGAAAAATAATCATTGGTATAAATGTAGCCTTTAAAGGAAATTACTTGATGGAGATTATATTTGAGTGTTAGCTTCTGTAAAATTTTATATCTATGTGTTTGTTTTTAAACTTGAAGCAGGGAAATATTCAACTTAGTGTGGGTCTACAAGGTCCATGTGATTATATTAAAAAGGAATTTGTCACACACACAGACTCGCTATAGAAATAGCTTTGCATAATATGATACATGCCAAATCCTATTCATTTGTAGTTATTAGTACTGCTCACATAATATACATACATAATATATATTAATAAAATGAGCGCACTTTAGCCAAACACTAAAATACCCAAATCCAAAATCAGGCTATGATTTCAGCATGTACTTTACTTTGCCTTTGTGGATATCAGCTAGACCCAACAGCTGCAAGCAAAATTTATGTTTAATTACAAACTTAAAAGGAGAAAACTTTGACTGACGTATATACTGACCCAATCCAAAAGCATAAAAGAGGCAAGTGATTTTATTATCTGTCCACAGCAATAAAACTGAAAATTTATATTAAAAATCTTTTAAAACATCATGAGTTTCACATAAATTATGCATACTCTTGTCAAATTAAAAATAACTTTAACTCACTTATTTACTTATTTTTTTTTTTTTTTTTTAATTAGGTTGCCCTCCAGTATTTGCACTTTCTACCAGCTGACTGGTAAGGAAGAGATCCCTGAAAGAGATCCATTTCTTGCCTCTTTGGTCATTTTTGTTTTGGTTATGTAAAGATAGCGTCTAAAGGTCGTCCTCTTTCCTTCACAACTTCAAAGCGAGAATTACTTGGACCATAAGGGAAGATAAATGAGATAATGACAAGGATTATATCTGTTAATGTTACTCCTGATATTACAAACCCCATGTTTCCCATTCTACATTTTAAAAATGCTCGTATAGATAATATGAATGAGTGCTGCACAATAGCCTCTTACCTACAATGGTGTTTCTACAAGAAGAGCATTGACTCAGTGGTTAAGTGTGGAATAGCAGAGACACAGTTTAAATCCTCTATTCATAGCAGTGCTCTGAAGAGAAAAATGAGACATCTCTGGGTTTTGATTCTTCTTATTCTTCCCTAGAAGGAAAGTTATATTTGTGCTGCCTCTAGGCAAAGTACCATCCCACGTGAACAAAAAAGGATGAAACTAAGATCACATCCATTTCATCTCGCTGCTGCTACCCCAGCACAGAAGCTCTCCGCAGATGCTTAAGTCCCTGACACTGTAGCTGCAGTGCTCATATGTCACAGTAAATGATTCATTAAAAATGCATAGACAGATTGATCTGAGAAGAGGGAAAAAAGATCTGGAGTTTAAGGCGAAAGGAAAATAGAAATGAGAAGCCAAAAGGTAGAAAATGGAAACACCCCCAAAAGCCACATGAGAAAGGCATGCAAAAAGATAGCTAAAAGAAAGAGGAGACAACAACCCTGTTGACATTTAATATGCCTACTTGGGATAAAACTTATCCTTTTACTAGCAATAAAAGCAAAAGCCTGGAGAAAGACCAAAGCCTTAAGCATTTTGCATCAAGTACCTCACAAAAAGATGGTAGGCAATTTCTGCTGAGGCCTGTACAACATTAGCACTGAATTACCTAGTTTTACTTTAATGTAATTAAATAGGAGCAAATCCCTAATGCAGATATAGATAGCTCTATTGATATTGCACCTATAATGACATAACTGAAACAATATTAAGGTGCTACATCCATGCACCAGAACTGTTTCCTATTATTTGCGTATAAAAATTGAGTATATTTGTACCTCTCCTTATTTCTTTTCACATGCTACATTATGTAGGTCTACGAAGGATGCAAGGCTTATATGCAGCACCAGTGGGGTTGAAAGGAGGCTGATGCTTTTGGAGCAGCACGGAAGTCTGAGCAGGGTCCCTGATCCTAGTTTCCAGTAGTCATCTTAATTCATATACCACTTGCTATGCTCCCACTCAGCCTCAGAATTGGGAAGGAAAAAAAGAGAAGGATAGGTTCATTTGTGATTCTTGTGGCCTTGATAAACATGTGATTGATAAGACTAACCTTAGACTATTACTGGCTTTCTAGTATTTCCCGGATGGCCACAAGTCTTTACTCTGTTAAAAGAATCCTGCAAGCCAAAAACCACCCATGCTTAAGAATAATAAGCTATTTGAATAAGAGACACCTTACTATGACATTCAGGCAAATTATGTTACATAGGTGACATATTTAATCTATTTTTCATTAAAAATAATTGGTAAAACATGAGTATGGACCATAACTTATATTCCGTCAGTTAAAAAAAAAAGCCAGATACCTACAATGGGAAGTATATATATATATAATCACACACATGTACAATAGCAATATTTTTAGCTACAATTTCCTACTCATGTGGCAACATGACGAGCATTTTGAAGAAGCTGAGCCAAGTGAAATACAACCTGCAGAACAGGTCATGTTTAAATATTCTGCTATTGAAGAATATTAAAACCTGCAGATTAAGTAGGAGTGTTGTAATACTTACATTAATTAATGCTTATAAATCATTCTGAAATACTTGGATAAAAGATGGCATAAAAAGTGTTGCCACATCTTGATGCTTCAAGGTGCGTCCAATCCCTTCCATCTTATTTCGCTTTTCTGGATGGTTCAAATCATCAAAAATATCCTCATTGGATGAATTAAGTGTTGGTGTTTGAACACAGCAGAGAAACACCAAGGATGCTCGAATCCTGATTAAGAACTCGAGCAGCCACCTCAATATAAATATACTTAAATACCTACATTTCTTCATGTCTGAATCCAAGTGCTAGTTCTTCAGGTCTAGAAATTGAATGCCTCTATTAATTGATGAATTAGCACAGCTCAGACTGCTGTTTATTCACATATGTGAAATATCTTATGCATACTATTCCTTCCAATCTAGTACCACCTAGTATTCACATCACAAAAAAAAACCCTAAGACATTGCTATTAAGTAGACTGAAAAGGAAGGTACCTGGAAACACTTGAGACCTATCTGGTGCTAGTGAACAACATAACGAGTTTTCAGAGAACTTGGTACTTCTTGCTTGTACAACACAAGCCTTTATAAAATACAGAAATTAAAGGCCAGCATTAATGGCCTTATGCTTTCCTGCATGGATCTCGTGCTCTAAGAGGCATGTCTTCCTTTTTGATCAGAAACAAATTAAATATTTTATGGCATCCATTTAAAAAAAAACACACAGAAGCGTAGGGAGTGCCACCAAACTCAGACAGGAGCAGAATCTCTGTCCTTAATGGAGGTAATTTAGTACAGAAGAGTTTTAGCTAGAGGTACCACAAGTACACACATCTTACCCAAAAGGTGAAAACACTGGGAAATGATTCATCCTGCTCTCTTCAGTCCTCTATTTCAAACTCAGCACATGTGCTGCTTTATAGCTGCCTTTCTGGAGTACAAACCGTTTGCTCTGCTCTTGCACAGCACGTAAAACAATGCGGTGTTGTGCCCGCCCGGGTAACTTCTAAAAGCTATCTCGCTGCAAATAAATACTGCAAGCCATTGGTCCGCAGCAGCCAAAGGACAATGATAGGAAACACAAGTTTGTTGTGATCGGGCCGGTGGCTGAGGCAAGGTGCCAGAGGCCGGAGGCGTGGCCACCATGCGAGCTGAGCACCCAGCGCTTCTTAGTGACCAGCGCGAACATAGTTAATTGCACGTGAGGCGCTTTGGTACAACCACCTATTAACGTTGAACCTTGGCATGACAGCATCTGAAGGCAAGGCTGTAAAACACACCCTGGACGTTGTGGCCATTACTCTGAGGAACACGTCTGCCACGGGTACGATCACCACATGCCCATCTCCCGCCAGGACTCCCCAGAGCCGCTCCAGGCTGAGGGTGGGAGACGGAGGGCCGGGAAAGCAGCTGTCGCACCACTGGTAACAACTCACAGCTTTACACCGGCTCTCACAGTGGTTTGATTTTTCCTGCACAGTGATCTGACACCTGAGACCGGCCGCGCTCAGGGAAAAAAGCTCCCGAACACCAAAAGCAAGCCCCGCAAAGGTGGATTAATAATACAGGGAGGGTGGGACCGGGAGGCGCCAGCTCTCCCCCTCCGGCGCCGACAGGGCCAGGCGCAGCGAGCAGGTGCCGGGGCACTGTGCGGCTGTGTCCGTCCCTCACACCTGCCCTCACGGCACTGCACGACGGTGGCCTCGGGGCGTCACCGAGGCGAGAGGCGACAGAAACCGGCCCACAGCGCCCTTCGCTCCGCACGGCGGGCAGGACACAAGCGGACGGTGTCCAGCGAGGACGCGAGAGGGGCCGCGCCCAGAGGCGGGAGGGTAGGCGGGAGCAGGCGCGCACGAACGGGCGCGCTTGTTGCGTGCGTTGCGCGGCGGCGCGCTCGCGGGCAGGTAGGGGCGCAGGGAGCGCGCGCCGCCCGCCCCGCCCCGCCGGGGGTGGAAGTGGGCGGGTCTAGGCGGCGGCCGCCAGGCCGTGAGTGGGTAGGGAGGCTGTCAATCCGGGGCGGCGCGCGGCCGCCCGGCGTCGCGCGACGGGGTGCCGTGATTGTGGGAAAGGAAGGGAGGGTGGGGGAGGGGGAGGAGGAGAGGAAACAAAAACAATCGTCCGGGTGCCGCCATCTTGGGTCCGTTCTCCACGCCACGCAAGTGAATGGGTAGATATGAAATTACCACAGGGGAGCAGCAACAGCAGCAGGGTACGGAAGGCTGTGCCGAGCTGCCAGCTGGACTCGGGAGACTCTAGAAACGGCTCTTGCCGCCGCCGTCACCCAGAGAAAATCCCCGGGCTCGGCCTTTTCTCCTCGCCAACCCCTAAACTGCACTCCTGGAGGGACAAAGTTGGTCTCAGCCGCGCTGCCTCCGCCGTCCGGGAGACGAGAGAGTTGCGTTCGGCTGTGGCTTCCTCGGAATTGGGAGTGAGCCGGGGTCAGAGTTAGGGGACAGAGTGACGAGGGGACTCCTTCCCCCGCCGCCCTCTGGCCCGGGCTCGCCGTGTGGGAGGCACGAGGAGGAGGCAGCAGGCGCCCCGCAGGCGTTTCCTTCCCACCCCTGCTATTTCTTATTCCTTTCTCCTAAAAGGAAAAAAAGGAAAAAGCAAGGACTGGATTGAGTTGCAAGGACGGCCGGGACCGTCGCTGGTCTCCGTGCGGGCGGGCGTGCGGCGAGGAACCGATGTGTCCGTGAGGAGTTCAGAGAGGAGGCGAGTCCCAGCCCTGCTTCCCGGGAGGAGGAAACCCGCCGCCCGCCAGGCCAGCACAGAGCTGCCCGCTGCATCCTTCCTTCTGGTGCCCGCAGTCTTACTCGCCGCCTTCTCGCTTCCAAAGAAGCTGAATTCTCCTGGAAACACGGCAAGGAAGGAAGGAAGGATTTGCCACAAAGAATATACCATCCTTCTCCCCAGCGGCTGGATACTGCATTTTAATTGTTTTTTTTTTTTTTTTTTTCTTCTCCAGTCGCTCTTCTGTGTTTAAATACCAAATATAGCCTCGTGGGGGGGGGTGGGGGGGTTGGGGGTGGGGGGGGAGGGGATGGAAATCTCTTAGAAGAATCTGAAATCTTGCTGGGATTCGGGAGTGCTGCTGTTGCACGGCCCAGGAGATAGGACCGCGGTGACGGGGGAGAGAAGAGATGTGCGGCTCTGACTGACTAGCGAAGGACTGGAGATCTGCCTCTTCTCGGGAAGCCCGAAGGTTGGTTCGTTATGAGACTGCTGGTTTTCCTTTTCTTCTCTTTTTGTTTACGCTAAATCCCTCAGCATTATTAAGGAAAACCAAAGTGTTGCCCAGGTGTAGCTGGTGGCTCTCTGGTTTTAAAGGTAGTTTTCATCAAGAAACTGACAAAAACTCTTCCCTTCACCCGGAGGCTTTTGAGGTTTGAAACTGAGATGAAGCTACTCTTCTCCCAAACACTACGCGTTGTATAAGGGGAGCCAGGACGAAAACGTCGTGTTTACTGACTTCGATACGACTTCCCGACACTTGGCACCCACGAGGGATGCTTCACGGAGCTTAACTGTTGATATTTTTTCTTTTTTTTTAAGTTGTTTCGTAAAATACTTTTATGAATTTTTTTGCCACTGTTCGTACAGAAGCCAAACGACACGTGTGTTTTGAAACACAGTTCCAAATATATCCATCCCTCAAGCCGGATTCTAGCCAGAAAGAAACGGAGGGAAATCATCAGTGTCTAAACAAATCTGATTTTACCGTTTTATGAACATTATCTGCTGTTATAGCAATATTATGTTGCTACAGATTGCTTTATAACGGTTCAGCAAGAAGGGTGATCTCCCCACCTTGCAGGACCCAGGAAGCTGGATACTTAGTGTCACTTAAATGTTTTAACAGCTTTGGAAAATGGGAGCTGCTACTAAGTTGGCGTTCGCTGTTTTTCTTATCTCTTGTTCTTCAGGTAAGTGAATGTTCCCGGTCTTACCTCTTTATATGTAAGGTTTTGGGTCAGCACTTGAAAGCTTGAGGTAACCTCATCGATTAGTACAAACGAGAAGAAGTTTGTTGTTTTTTGTTTTTCTTTTTTTGTCAGTGGCTGTAAAGGCAGAAGCTATTTTCATTGTTACTCTTAAGAATTTATAATGTGAGCACTTCAAACGCGTGCAGCGTTTGGATTTCAGATCAATTGTGTTGAACAAATGTGGAGACATAACCACCTGGTGTCACACACAGTAATCCGGCAATGCAATTATTAGCGTTTCGTGGTGTTTCTTTAAATAAGAATAACCCAACTGAAGTACTCTTAACTTCAATTAGATCTCTTATTCCGGACCATTCATTGGTAAATGGCAACCTTAATTAATGCTTATTAGTTTAGAATACTCAGTGTTAGCTCGTCTTTTAATGATGTTGAGGGCTGTGAGCATGTGTAGATGCATGCGAAAAATTGGGCTGAAAAGGAAGACTTTCAGGTTCTGAGCAATCATTTGTAACGCTTTGTATTTTGCTACTCAGGAGGTCACTGCCTTGTAGTGCGAAAAACCCATTACTACTTTTCAAACAGCAGCGTCCTGAGGAACTAGGGTGTGTGAGGACTTCCTCATGCTTCTTTAAGAGGAAAATTGTTATGGCAGCAACCAGTGGTTGGGGAGAACTGTTGGTATGTTTCTGTTTGAAGCTCCCATCAGTTTCACAAAAAAAAACCAAACCCCCCAAACACCCGTATTGTGAGTTATCTAACGGCTGTAGTAGTAGCTACATGGCAAGCCAGGCACTTTCTATTTGGAATGTGTGTACAGTCCTCTGTGTAGCTTGAGCTACACTTTTTGATGTTCTTGCAGCGTGTGCAAATGTACACTTGTTTAGCAGACAAGCGCTCAGCTTTTCAGTGTAGCTGGTGTGAGGGAATCTTGAGATCCGTATAACAATGCCTTTTAAGATTTCAGTGTTATAAGGTACGGGATTTTGCTGAACAGGACGTTTTCTTGTGGTTAGTAAATGGATAGTCTAGTCTTATGTCTGTAGCTGTATTGATCAATTCCGTGTATGCTAAATGTGCTGTGAAATGGCGAGCGCTACCAGAAATAAACCAGAAAAAAATCTTTTATGTTTTAACCAGAGAAACAACAGAGCAGGTTAAGGACAGGCAGAAGGTTGGTGGTTGGGGTTTTTAATTTTATTTTATTTTTTAATCAGGGTATACCATTTATTCCTCTTGAAACATAACATGTTTTCTTCTAACAGTTTTTTCTTGCAGTAGAAAATGCATCTTTCATCTTTTCCTCATGCCTTATTTTTGAGTTATTCCAGCAACATTCCTCTTATTCAGGAATATGTTTTGTAGGGAAATTTCCCCCCCCCCCAGTGACAGTTTCTGAAAGACTTGGTGGCATCTGCTCTTCATGTCTGTCTCTCTCTTCCACGTCCTCCTATTAAGATCCTTTTGCCTAGAGCACAGAGTAGTGATCTTGTTGACATTACCTAGCCTACTTATTAAACAGAACGGTTAAGCAGCAAAGGCCGTCTTTTTATTTCTTGCTCGGGTTGTTCTCGGTGAGGTAAAACGAATGTTTCTCTTGCTTGGAAGGTGGAATTAATCTTTGTTAAACGAGCAGGAAACTGTCTGCAATTCGGACTGCTTTTCATGTTAATGACATTGTTTTGGTGGTTATTCCAGTAGTACACATGAATTGTTCTGGTATTTAACAATTACTAAACTATTTTCTACTTGCCTAAAATTTTAGAGTATCTGTAGTCCTGGTATAGGTCTAAAAATAAATAAATTTAACAGTAAGTTTTTGTTTTATGTTCATAATGGCAAGATGATGTAAGCTTTTAGCTTGCAGTACAGCAGTGTTTCTTTTTTTAACTGTGACTTGTTTTGGTTTAAAATCATATCTGATCAATTGATTCTAATATCGTTGTTGGAAGAGAAGTTTCTTTTCCCCTCTTCAGTCTGAAAAATGTCTGCCCAGGCTGTATACTTAAAAGTATTGCCAATGGTTCAATAAATCCTAGAATTCAGGCGTAAAAGTATCTGGTTCGTCCTTCTCCAGTATGCAGTCTCCAACTACTCTGTGTGTGTGTTGGGGAGTGGGGGTTTTGTTTTTCTGTCTTTATTAATTTATTTATATAGGGAACTATTTTCTGCGGTTGTTTACATAATCAATTAGTACTGGTGTTCCTTAAAGAGGTGAAAATGTTGTGGTTTTTTCATACCTGGTGGTTGTGGAAGTGGTCTTCAGGTTGAAGACATTTTATTTTACTGTCTGTAAATGCTGTATGAAATTCTGTAAATGTACTTCAGATGGATAGGAATTTCCAGTGAATCTGGTAATTTTTGCTAAGAGATTGAAAGCTATTTCCCTTTTCTAACTAAGAGATTTGAAAAACAGCATCTGTGTTATGTTATTAGGCTTTAAAATATTTGTAGATGCTTGGATAAGAGTGGGTGTAGGTTTGCACCCATTCGCACTGATTCAAGAGAATGAGATGAATGTGTATTAACTGAACATTAAAACCTTGTACCCAGGCCAGTGTTCTCCCTGTGCCCTCTAATATACTTTTTATGTAAACCCATGGTATTCTTTCTTTAATAAAGAACAGAAGATCCAGAAGCAGTAATAGAATGCTTAGGAGCAATTGAATATGCTTCCTGTGCCTCTTCTGTAGGTAAGATTGTAGGTGCTTAAAAATAAAAATCATAAATAAAATAGCTTGTTCATCAAAGAACACTTCTCTTTAGCTATTATCTACGTTCTCCTCAAGGAAGTGTGCTTCTCTGTCCTCTGCTTTTGTGATTGCTGAGTTACACCTTGGAAATTTTGGGAACAGGGAATGTATACTTTCATACTTTTCTGTGATGTTTCAGAATATATACCTCATGCAGCTGATTGGGGAGATGTTTGAAAGAGTGGATTGTTTTCAGCCAAAATCTTACGTTGTGGATTCTGTATAGTTTTTAACATCTCATGGTTCCTTTTGTTACTCTTAAATCTCCATGTTTTCCAAACCATAATTTCTTCTGAGCTACCTGCTTTGCCTTTGGTACCTGGTGGTCCATCGTCAAAGTAGTTCTGCAGCTCAAAGTCTCTTACAGTGGAGAGACCTATATCTGTTAAAACTCACTTAAGCTGAATTCATGCTAAAAATCATCTATGCGAAAGATTGCACGTCAGAAAAGTGTTAATCCTCTTTCTTTCCTAATGATGGATCATTCTCAAGCCAGTCAGAAGGTCTTAAGTAGTTTTGCTAAAGGAAATGGCACATCAGAAAGACCTTTGTAGTTGAAGCTTTCTCTACATGGAGAACATTTTCTTTGATTGAATTTTTTTTAAACCTTCTATCTCCAATTATTAGTAGGAAGTATGTGATTTTTTTTTTTTTTAATTTTTTTTTCACTGAAAATTCTCCCTCCCCCACCCCCCAAAACAAAAAATTCTAGATTCAACTGTAAAGCCCAAGATACTGCCATGGTTTCAGAAGCTGAATAGGTAGGTGTTCTAAAGGAATTGTGAGGGGTTAGTATTTAATTCTACTACTGCAATGTGTTTTTGACTGTAATTTCATTATTAATTTGGTAACACCTGAAAATCCTACCAAAGGTTTAGGAGTATTGTTTGTGAAATTGTTGGTAGCTGTCCGTGATTGTGGTTGAACTCTAATCACTTTATTGCATAGGCAGAGCAGTAAAGCTATTCAGACTTGGTACTGCTGTTAAAATAAACCCCTGCTCAAGATTTCTTTTTTATAAGACTACAATTTTTATGTGTATTACCATTAGGCAGTGCCCCAGCACTCTTGATGTTGCTGTTGAGAGCAGGACTTGTAAACCTACTTAATGCTTTTCTCAAGCATAGATAGTTTACATAGATGTAAATGTTACATAGTTCAAAAGTATCATGGCTCAAGGTTGATGTTATAACTTTGATTACATATCAGAATTCTGTTACTATGTTATCTGTTAAATATTAACAGCAGTTGAAAACCCTAAATCTGGGTAATGAAAAACAGCTGTACTTGTGCTAATGTAGTACTAGAGCAGGTAATCATACTTCTAGTATAACTCTGCTTGACAAATGCTTCTGGAGAGATGCTGCTGTCATGGGTTTATTTGCATATTTTCAGTCACAATTCTTTTCTTAGAGAAAAAGCTTAAATTTGTCTTCAAATGCTGGATGTTATGTAAATTGGCAGGGGGAGGTGTCCTCTGTGAGGGGAAAACTGCTTTCTGTTATATGGGGGTGCAAGAAGGTAATTACTGCTATCAAGAATGAAAAGTTTTCAGCTAGTTTTAATGGAGAGTATTTGACTACCATTTCTTCCCCTTCTTTCTTCTTTTCTCCCCCACTTCAACTCTCCTGCTCCCCTGAATTTGGGGATGAAATTCCTTAGGTGATAGCTTCAGGAGATTTGCAAATGAGGATAAACTCCTCCCCCCCCCCCCCGTTTAACTGTAGAGGTATGCTGTCTGGATCTCTTGAGAGATAAGTAGTCGTCTTTGTTCACAGACAAATGTGGTGGACACAATCTGCAAAAGTCGTCGTTTCGGGATACCGTAGAATCAGCTAGGTTGGAAAAGACCTTTAAGGTCATCAAGTCCAGCCATTACCCCAGGACTGCCAAGACTATCACTAAACCATGTTACTAACGGCTTCATCTACACAGTTCTTGAACACTTCCAGGGATGGTGATTCCACTACTTCCCTGGGAAGCCTGTTCCAATACCTGATCACTCTTTCTGTGAAGAAATTTTTCCTAGTACCAAATCTAAACCTCCCCTGGCACATCTTAAGGCTGTTTCCTCTTGTCCTATTGCTTGTTACCTGGGAGAAGAGACCAACCTCCACCTCACTACAACTTTCAGGTAATTAAAGAAAGTGATAAGGTCCTGTCCCCCCCCAGCCTTCTCCAGACTAAACAACCCCAGTTCCCTCAGCTGTTCAGAATCATTCACATGATTCTGAGCCAAGATACTGCAACTCCTGGCTGCTTATCCTTAGGAAATCATCTGGAGAATAATCATTATAATATGGTTGTAAAAAATAAAGGTTGACAAGGCATCTGGTTGTGGAAGAGCTTTCTTGGTGAAGGAGAGATGCATTTCCACCACTTAATTAACAGAAAGCAGATTAATGCAAATATCTGCCTTAGCTGGTTGGAAGAATACATGGTCTGTTAGCTATCTGATGTTCCTGAAAATGAGAACTATTAAAAAAGATCAAGAAAATTACGAATTTTATAGCCAGGCTCTTGTGTGATGAAATCTTAATGTGCTTTTGTTGCCTTGGTGCTTAAAATTCAGCACATCTTATTTCCTGTTATTTCCATATGGAAATTGAAGTGCTACTGGATGCCAGTGACTTTATGTGGCATCTCTTATCTTCTCTCCTCTGCAATGTCTGTGTGGTGGAGGTTTTCTTAGAAACAGTTTTTGACTACAGTGCCAAGCAGCAGAGTGTATTTAGGATTAATCCCTCAGAAAATGAGTATTTACTGCCGTATTGTTTACATTGCATATCTGTGTGGCTAAGGAACCCAGACATACATTGGATAGATCAAATACTTCAGTTGCTGGTGGAAAGAGCAGAGAAGGTTTTATCTACTGCTGTAATTATTGTAATAGTTTCACAGTAAAGTAAGCCTCTGTGAATAAGGTCAACATTCATGGGTTTCTTCTGAATTTCCTAATTAAAGCTGTAACTGGAAGCAAGCAGTCTGGCTAGGAAAAAAAAATAGACAATTCATGTTCTAACTGGAGGAATAAATCTTTGGTTATGTGGTTAGAGGTATTGGAAAAACTCTTGGAAATGAGGGAAGCATTTGTGGGAGGACTACCTGTTCCTGCAGTCAGAAGCAGCTGGATTGTTAGGCTGGGATCTATGGAGGATGGGTATTGGAGTTGTGAAATACTTCCTTGTACCCACCTTCATTTAGCTGCTGTCACAAAGAACTGAATTCCTTTTAGGTAGTTCAGTGAAAGAATACACCTCTTTTTATCTTCCCCCCTCCCTTCTGTTCCACAGTTCTCCCAAATGAATCCCTTTTTCAAACTTACAGACAAGGACGGGTGAGCAGGATGGCAGTCTTCATCTTTCTGTCTCTGGAACTTTCTCTTTGATGGTCCTCTTAATGAACTGTGCTGCTGTTGCTTTCAGGCAGGAGCTTTGTTATGGAGAAAATGAGCAAGTGACATATTTAGAATTGTATAGATGCCAGTGAAGGTCTGGATGACAGCTGTATAGCCTAAAATCTTGCTGGCTTTACAGTGTAGCAGTGGAAGAACAGGAACACTTGTATATATTGCCATCTCTGTTCCACTGAGATTTTTTTGGAAGGTAAAGTAAGTATTGCTGAACTCTGAAAACTTGCCTTGTATAAGTACAGGTATTCATGTATTCTACTGGTATCAATTGGTTCAAGATAATCTGTTTCAATCAGGATGCAGAATCAATCCAGAATGATAATAATTTCAGTGTTATTCTTGTTATCCACCGAAAAGTCTTGTTAGTAATTATTAAACTCCATGGACTTGGCCTTTGTATGATGTTGAGTACCTTTCATTGGCAAGATGGCTATGTGGTGTTGAAGTAATTTAAATAGTGAGATACTGCCTTTTGAGATTCTTCATTTTGTTAAGGTATAATTTCTGGTTTTAAGGATTTACATGAAGCTGTAATTAGGTGGTAATTCAGTTCAAAATGCTGAAAGCAGAATGTAATTAAAAGCAAACCCCTATATGGTCTTAAATGCAATGGGTATGTAAGAAATGCCAAAATGCTTTTTTTGCCTTTATAACTCTGTAATTACACGAGGGAAACATTGCCTGTAGTTGGAGAATTGAACTGACTGAAAGGCAAGATGCTAGAGAAGAATCAACGTTTTATAAATGCTGGATCTTGGCTAAAATGAAAACCAAGACTATTTCTCAGATTCGTTTGTTTTCTGAACTTGCGATAGTCATCAGCTAAGCTGAAACTCAGAAAATCAGCCTATTTTGCATCTACAAATCGTAGGTATTGTTTTATAATTAGTGCTGTTGTGTTATACTGTCTTAATTAACTTTTACACAATTTAAAGCTAATATCTGAACATAAGACATCTGATTTCATCCAAAGGTTTTGTTTTCAGAAATTGTATAATTATCTTGGAAACTGGGAATAAGAATATATTGCTTAGAGTTTTGTTGCTTTTCAGTAGCTTTAACTCCTTGCAGCTTCCATTCTTAAATGGGATGCATTCAATGTATTGTCATTTCACCAGAAAAGAGTGAGTTTTTATAACTGAAGTTGAGAAGTTTCTTGTAACAGATCAATTTCTGAAGTTGGATGGTATATCCATCCTTTCTAGAAATGGAGGATATTGTTTCTGTATTTTCTGGAAGATACCAAACTTTTTATGGGTTAATCAATATGCAGGTTTTGTTCTGGGGTAAAAAATGGAAAGGGGGAAGGTAACTTGGTGATTTCTATGTGTCTTGTTGTTGGTTGTGGTTGTTTTTTTGGTTGGCTTTTTTTTTTTTAATAATATATAGGATTGACTGTAGGCCTGAAGAATGTTTGATCTGTGGCTTGTCTCTTTTTCTTAGTGAAATTAATCTGCAGAGTGAATGCACATACTGCTTTGCTATTAGTGCAGTCCTGATACTGTTTTTTGCCAACTGGTGTCTAGTGAGATGACATGCAAGCACGGTTTCAGGGATAGTGCAGGCAAGGGGGTCAGTGCCAAGAGTCAGCACAGTCAAGACTACCAGAATTCCTGCAGCTTCAGCATGTCAGTATGTCCTCATCTCATGTTTGAGAGCATGGAGTATATACCCATCAGTATACTGTGGAAACATTATAATGGTTTATACTGGGTTACAGCATAGCTTTTATGGTACTTTGGATGTTCAAACAAAAAAAAGTTGCACTTACAGAAAAAAATGCAGAGGAAAAAAGGGGAGGGTTGAGGGGCACCCCCCCACCCAAACAAAACAACAACAGAAACAACCTTCAAAACACACCAAACCAAAAACCCCCAAACAACGAAACCAACCAGCTCACCTCTTTGGGGCCAGAACAACATCACACGGAGCAATGAGGAGGAAGTCCATAGTCAGGTGCTATATGGAATGGATGTTCTCTGTCTGTGAGATGTAGCCTATGGCCCAGTGAACAGTCATAGAATCATAGAACAGTATGGGTTGAACAGTCATAGAATCATAGAACAGTATGGGTTGCAGTGGACCTTAAGATCATCTAGTTCCAACACCCCTGCCATGGGCAGGGACGCTTCACACTAAGCCATCTCACCCAAGACTCCTTCCAACCTGGCCTTGAACACTGCCAGGGGTGGAGCATCCACAGCTTCCTTGGGCAATCTGTTATAGTGCCTTGCCATCCTCACAGTAAAGAACTTCCTCCTTATCTTCTAAACTTACCCTGGTTTAAGTTTGCACCCGTTACCCCTTGTCCTATCACTACAGTCCCTAATGAGGAGTCCCTCTCCAGTATTCTTGGACCTGTTGTGATCTGCAGTATAGTTACATGATTTGAAGAAAAAAAAGAAAGCCTGCTTTGTGTTTAAAGATTGTTTATATTTTAGATTAATATTGAAAGTTTTGAGGCAGGAATGTTGCAGTTGGTGGTTACTGTAATCTTGCACTCTACCCTTTTTCTAATGTCACTTCATAATAATGGCCCAACAGAAATTGTAGCTTTTCTATTTGAAATTTTTTAAATCATAGCAGAAATTCATTTTGTCATCAGACGATCTTCTCCAGCTTTGTGCTCAAAGCAGAGTATTGTCCACTAAATCCCCAGGTTCTTTTCAGCAGGCCAGGTCTGACAGTTGCTGGTTGTACTGATGCATAGGGTGCACCTTCCCAGGCTTCAGGGCATCACGTTTGTCCTTGTTGAGTTTTGTGAGATTCCTCTTGGCCCACCCCTCTAGACTGTATAGGTCCTTTTGAGTGACACTTCTGCTCTTGAGTACCCCAGCCTCTGGCCTTGTCTGCACACACACTTGTGTATGTTACACCACCTCCTCCAACCATGGATAAGACGTAGAAAACAAGAGGGGGCTTAGGGTGGGCCCTTGGGAGACTCTGCTGGTGGTACTCTGCATCCTGCTGTAGATGTGTTCTGTGTGTGAGCAGGTCTGTTCCAATTATGTGCTGGCTGTATCTCAAGCTTTATTTGCTAGCTCACATAAGTGATTTAACTTAATTTTAGTAGCTTCCTTACTTTTGATGGCTTACAAACTTGTGATTCTAATTTTTATTTTTTTTCATAACTGAATCTGTAATAGCATGGCCTTTATTTTTTTCAGGTTCAGAGTTCTTATCTAGATAATGCTAATCTCTAGTCTTTAAATACTGCCTAAATGATCACAGTGATATTTATTCTCTCAGATATATTTTGAATACTTGAATTTCCAATATCAATATGTAAGTTTAAATTTAATCTGCTTTTAAAAGTTATTTTTAAATATGAGTAATCATTTTATCAGGCCTTCTAACCTGAAAAACTGTTTACTTTTAGGAATTTTGGGGAGGAGCCACATAAAGAACAAAATGGTTTAATTTTGTTGTTCAGTTACAGTGTTAAATGCATGAGTCAAAATTAAACTTTGCAGTAAGTAACTTAATTTTAGGAATTTTTGATAATGTTTGTCAGTGGAGGGTACATATAGTTCTCTTCAGCTCATAGTAATTACAGAACTGAGGAGTTTTTAAAAAATATTTACATGTTTCAGGGTTGAAAAATATTTACGCCGTTAAAGTCGCAAAAATTGTAAATTGTACACAATTGTTTGACGTACTGTACTTCTAATAATAAATTATATGATCTATTTTTCATCATCATCTTTATAAAGCTACTTTAAAAGTAGCATAGGAAAGATCACTGGTTAAACACATTCATTTTAATTCTCTGATCTTTAATTTTGGAAAGGGTCTGTTTTGCAAGTTGCCCCTAGAGATAATTGTATTTTGTTAAATTTAACACAAAGACTGTCAAAACAGTTGTCTTAAATGGCTTCTAAAATGTTACAATTTGATTGCATTTTGTTTAACTTCACGTTGTGGCACATACTTGGAGGGGACAGACCGCAACAAATTAGGCCTCGACTAACCATTTGGAGTAAAATGAATCAGTAATGAGATCTTATCCTAACTCATATGTGCCATGTATGTTCTAAGGGCAAGATGTGGAACAATGAGTAATTTGTGAGAAGGTTATTTAAAACAATGGGATTGTTTTGCTCCATGCCTGCTGCCAAGTAAATTCCCTCCTCCCTAAATAAAACAGCCCCAGACTCAGTGAGAAGTGGCTTACCAACACTGGAAAACCACCCATGAAAAAAAAAACAACTTGGTGGTTTCGTGGAAATCTTCTGTTTCTGTTCACTTGAAAAAAATGTCAGAGATCTTCAAAGAAGCCAGAGGTGCTCAGGTCCCACTTTTTACTCGAGTGGAAACGGAGTGGATTTCTCACAAAAATTCTTGTTGCTCCTGTATTCAGCTGTACTTTTCCAGGGGCTTAAAATTTTGCTTTATTTGCCATCCATCAGAATGTCTTTCGGTTGGCTTTTGACCCTTCTGAATCCGGGAACTGTACTTTTAACAAATTGAACTTAAATTCCCCTTTTGTTTCTCTCATATGATGTGCAAATATTTCTATAAACTATTGCTTTTTAAAAGAAATCCCTTACCCCGTTGTGTCCCACGAGGCTTTGTGAGGGCAGAAGCTTTTGTTCTTTTCTAGCATCCCTTTAATATACTGATACACACGTGTGCTTTTGAGAACACCTACACAGGCTATATAGTAGATGATTTGCAAAATAAACTGGTAATCCAGCTCTTAAAATTAGGCAGAAGTATGATTGTAAGTAGTCTCATCTATGGCATATCCTAAGGAGGACCATCTTTTAAGGAACTGTCATGAGGATTCAGCCATAAAACAAATTCAGTTCTTGTTGTTTGGGGTGTTGTTTTTGTGGGGGTTTTTCATTTGTTAGTTGGTTGGTTTTTGTGTTTGGTGGTGGTTGTTGTTTTTAAATCTTGAGTTTAACAGTGATGAGAAAATGTACCAAAAATGATGGTATTGCTATTACTCTAATGATATGTGAGCAAAGAATATTTCTTGGGTTTATGTAATCAGTGATGTCCTTCTGGTATCAAAACCAAAGGGGTTTCCTTCTGTTGAGAATTTGTTGCTTCTCAGTGTGATAGAAAGGTACGAATGGTAAGAAGTTAAGTCTTTTCCCAGGCATTTTTGAAGTGTCGTTACTTAAAATTTCTATTGTATGTCAATTTGAGATTGCATTTCTAACTTTAAGTGAGCTTCTTTCTTTGATGTAGTATAAAAAAAACCTACTATTTATACATGATTCTATGATATAATATTAATCATTATTTCATTGTTGGCGTCCTGTAGGTTTATGTATCGTGGAGTTACACTTCACTGTTGATTCAGTCCTCATACACCAGCCCTTGTGGCTGTCTGACATTGTGCTGGCCTGAACCGGCAAAAGTGACTTGAAAAAACAGGATGAGAGCAGTACCAAACTCAACAGGAGTTGGATTAAAAGGTGGTAGGAGCAAGGAAAGAGATGGGTGGAATAGAGGCTGGCAGTGAGTCTGCGTGAATTGAGCTAGGAACGAATTGTCAAGGGAAAATGACACATCAAGGTTGATGAATAGAGGTGTTCTGTGTACATATTGGATAAGAAAGGGGAAATGACAAAATTAATTACCATTTTAAATAACCTTAATCTTAAAAAATAACTTCTCTTTTCAGAGTTGTTCAGAGGACCTCAGTGCATGTCTGTATCACAGGATTTCTTCCCTTCCATTGCTTTCTAAATATTTTCACATCACATTCATCTCTAAGGGCCCTAGATTAAACATTTGCAGGCAGAAGGGCAGTCCACTGTCTCTAGCAACATTGCTTGAGGTGTACCTTTGCTCATCCTCCATTTCACTGGTACAGAACTGCTGTTGTTATGCATGGATGTATGAGGCTCGCATAGGAGAGAGAGCAGGAATCTAGCAGTGAAAAGTTTTCATTGTCCTCATTAACTAAAGAGGAACTTCTGTTGCACTTGAGGGTATTTCAGAGGTAGAAGGTGACGAAGTTCCCATATTTATGGAGAGATGACACAAACTGGCAGAGGCTTGAACCTACGTCTGTGGAACCTGATGCAAAGGAATAGGTGGTAAAATTAATTTTTATCTCTTTGCTGGTAACAGTGAGGTAGGAACTAAATAGGAGGTTCAGACTGCTACGATGGGCTATAAAATCCAGTTACATCCCACGTTTAAGAAAGCAACTTGGGAAGACTACTTGCAACATAATTTTAGTAGTGTCTGATTTGTGGTACTTGGATTTTAACCTTAAATTGCCCTAGAAGCTTACTCTGAGCAGGTAGGCATAAAACTTTATGCAAAAACTCTGGAAAAATTCAGATCCATAGAATAAAGAGCACTCAAGGATCTAGAAAAAATGTAGGTGAGGTACTTAAGATAATGAATGTCACTTAGTAATTCCTGAATGTAGTGAATTCAAAACACTCAACACAGCATCAGTCATCACATTTAAAAAGCCAGGTGAACAAGCCAGTGGAACCAGTGCAGTTGGGAATGCAGAGCAGTTATAAAGACTCATTGAAATTACAAATGCCATAAACCAGGGAAACCTTATAAACAGCAGAGCATACTTCCCGAAAGGAGAGATGTGGCTCTGACAAGTGAGGAGATTGTGGCACTTGCAGTTCAGCTGCTAACCAAGTCTTTGTGGCAACTGCCTAAACTCTTCAGCCTTTTGTTATGCCGTAGGGTGAAGTAAGCTTCAGGCTTTCATCAGACATCATGTTGCTTTTAACCTTCCCTGGAACTCTACATGCGAACTTCTGTATTAAAGTCCAAGCATGGGCAGCCAAAGTGAGATATATTAGTCTCTAGTAGCAGTATTTTGAAATTCTGGGGCAGGGGATGAATCCACAAAAAATACATGACTAAAAATCCAGATTAGTTTTGAAGCATAGAGGATTCTCATCTTAGGTGTTACATTATTTCTTCCTAGCCATGTTTTTTTCCAGCTCAGCCCAAAACCTGCCTTCCCTTTAGGAAGAAAGAAGCTAATGTTCCAAGGCCTAGGCTGCTGTTTCCTGTTCCTTAGGCTGCTTCCAATGAACTATGACATTTAAGTTTCTTTCTGCTTAAACAAAGCAGAATTTTTAAACCCTTTGTTCCCTGAGGTGATGGCATCTGCTGAGGTCATCTAGGTTAGCACAATGACTTACTGCCACCAGAAAGTAGAGGTCTAAATATACATTGGTTTCCTTTTCTGTCTGTGTTCCCTCTAGTATGGCCATTCATCCTTCTTCAGGGAGCATAATGTTCCTTTTGTATTTGCCTTTGCTAACACACCTTTCAGCAAACAATTTTAGGAACTAAAGCGTCTTACGGAGAAGTCTATCTAGTAAGGTCTGGAGGAAGGACAGGATAAGTGGCAGTGGAAGCAGAGAGACAGAGCACTAGTGAGACTTCCGGCTCTCACACTCTTCGTATCCTTTTCCAAACAGATTGAGAACATTACATGCGGAAAGCATATTACCTCTTTTTGTTAGACTAGTCTTCATCCTACTTGGCACTACGGAACATCTTATTTGTACGAGAAAGAAGAACCCCAGTGGGATTGATGTGTGCTACCACTGAACTGCAACCACAGAGGCTGAGGCAAATAGCAGTAAATGACTAAAATTCTCTGGTCAGATGATCTTCAGCCCATGTGGAGTCTGACTGCTCTGAGGTTGACAAGGTAATTGAAGCCTGGGCCCTCTCTTCCGAACTGATGAGCTTTTACACAAAACGCTCTTACATGGGATTTCCAGTAACTGCCGCCTTCTGAAGAGTGAGCTCTCCTCTGGTACATGTTTTCCTTCAAAAAAAATATGCTGGTTATCTAAGTGGATGGCCTTAAGCCTGGAAAGGATGACTGGATGGAGGCATTAAGTCTACAAATTTTAACTTTGGTTCATGTTCTGGGTTCTGTGCTGATTTGTTTAGGGAAATTCTCTGCTCAGTGGTTAGGAGTCCTGTATTTTCTTACTGGCTGTACAGGGAACTTGGGTACTTAAGTTCATGCCATTACCTGTCTTGGTCTATCTGCATAAGTAATGCTATAGTCAAATAAACAGCGTAAGAGAAGAAACAAAGGCAGTTGGAATGTTACATCCACTTTAACTGTAGAACATTAAAGTATATTTGGGATGAAGGTAAGTGTCAGTCTGTGGTTCCATTTGTTTTTTAGGAAAGCTTTTGTTGTAGGAAAGGTAGCTCAGACTAGCCTGGGATTACCTGTATTGTTTCTTAAACACCAGTCTTGCCACTCCTGATAGGACAGCAAAAAAAAAAAAAAGCACTCCTAAGAGTGCTACACAGGAAAGTTGAATCACTGTTGCTGTTTGGCCACTGATTACCAAATGTGTTGGCTGTGTTGACTACCTATAGGTAATCATTGTCCTGAAAGGAAAAACAAAAAAAAAACAAAAACAAAAAAGCAAACGATTTTTCTTATTTGAAAGGGCTGTTCTGTTGATTTTAGTGATACAGCTTTTTATGTAATCATTTAAATGCTCATTGACTGCTGCAGAAGAAACACTTGGAACAGGCAAGACATGAAATTTCTCCCACAGCTTCTTTCTCTCTCTCTTTTTTAAATTTGTAATTGTGAAGCTTTGGTGCTCTTCTGTACTGCTGAGAGAATGTATTGCTGAAAAAATTCCTCACTTGTGACAAGAGAAATACCTGTTTCTGCCTGAGCCAGAAGCACTCCTCCATCAAATACAACATCTGGCAGTAGAAGCCCTTAAATGTCTGTTTATGAGTAGATGTCCCTTTCTGTGTAAGATACTCCAAAAACAACTTTGAAAGTTCTCCTGAGAAACTAAGCATCAGTGTAGTGGGGATTGCTGGCTATCTGAAAGAACATACAGCACTAGAAATACATCAGCATTCTGTTCATAACCTAAACACCTAAAGAGGTTTTCCTTTAATTTTACTATTAAAGAAATGCATTCTCTTGGATGTAGTAGATTTTTATTTTTTTTTCTCAATAACTAGGAGTAGAAAGTTACATACGGTCACGTATATAACTCAATCTAAACTAAATGAAAACAGCTTGAAATCTGTTTAGTTGTTTTCTTTCTCTTGTAAGTGTCCTGAGAAGTCTAAAAATCACTTTGGAAGATTTGGCTTTTAAGCATCATTCTCTTTTAAATCGGGTTGGGAATTCAATGATATACCCCAGATACAAGTACTTACCAATGATTTTTCCATCCCAATCCACACAGGCATACTACCTTCATCTTGATATCTACAGAAATGCATTTCAGGCATGGTTTTGGGGCTGAGCACCTCTAATTTGTCTTTGCTCTTGATCAGCCAGCTGTTTCACATGGAATTGAGTGAAGTGATTGATGAGGTATTTTAAATAGTAAAAGTACAATTCAGTGATCCATCATGAGTAAATGTATAACTTACAGTTTTGGAACATGCAAAAATAAAACATGGTCTCCCTGATGGACAAAATCGGGGAGGATAACTTCTTCAAAGGGGTTTAAATTTGGTCTGGGTAGAACTTCTAGGTAAGTAATTCCTGATTGCTGAATACTTCTGCCAATACTCCTGCCAAAAGCTTTTAGTTAAATCTTGAGTTAATGTTTCAAAAGCATCAGACAACATTATCCTCAAAAGATATTTCTGATGAAAAAAGTCGAGTTTGAGATCCTCAAGATAGTGAGAAGAGCATGCAGCACGCTCACTGCCCTGGACTTCAAGAGAGCAGACTTTGGCTTCTTCAGGAGCCTACTTAGTAAGGTTCCATATGATAAAGCCCTGGAGGGCAGGGGGGGGCAAGACTGTTGTTTGATATTCAAGGATTACCTGCTACAAGCTCAGGAGTCTTGCATCCCAACTAGAAAGAAGTGCAGCAGGAGGGCCAGGAGACCACCTTGGATGGATAAAGAGCATCTGAGGAAAATTCAGAGGAAAAAAAACCTTATAAAAGGGGGAAGCAAGGACAGGCGGCCTGGGAAGAATACAGGGATGTTGTCCAGGGAGCTAGGGACCAGGTTAGGAAAACTAAGGCCCAGTTAGAATTAAACTTGGCTAAGGATGTGAAAGATCACAGGAAGGGATTCTATAATTACACTGCAAATAAAAGACGGGCTAGGGACAACATGGGCCCTCTCCAGAAGCTATCAGGAGAACTGTCTACCCTGGATTTGGAGAAGGCTGAGGTTCTTAATGGCTTCTTTGCCTCAGTCTTCACTGGCAAATGCTTTCACCGCACCACCCAGGTGTTGGAAGGCAGATGCAGGGACTGTGAGAAAGAAGACTTTAGGCCCAGTGTAGGAGAGGATCTGGTTTGAGACCATCTTAAGAACCTGAATGTGCACAAGTCCATGGAACCTGATGAAATCCATCCACGGGTCCTGAAGGAGCTGGCAAATGAAGTTGTGAAGCCGCTGTCCTTCATATTTGAAAAATCATGGCAGTCAGGGGAAGTTCCCGATGACTGGAAAAAGGGAAATACAACCCCCATTTTCAAGGAGGGGAAAATGGATGATCGAGGGAACTACAGACCAGTCAGTCTCACTTCTGTGCCTGGCAAAATCTTGGAGCAGATTCTCCTGAAAGGCATGCTAAGGCACATGAAAAACAACAAGGTGCTTGGTGACAGCCAGCATGGCTTCACAAAGGGGAAATCCTGCCTGACCAATTGGGTGGCCTTCTGTGATGGGGCTACAGAACTGATGGACAGGGGTAGAGCAGTTGATGTCATCTACCTGGACTTGTGTAAAGTGCTCCACGTCCCACACGACATCCTTGTCTCTAAATTGGAGAGACATCAATTTGATAGATGGACCACTCGGTGAATAAAGAACTGGCTGGATGGCCGCACAAAAGAGTTGTGGTCAATGGCTCAATATCCAGCTGGAGACCAGTAACGAGTGGTGTCCCTCAGGGATTGGTGTTGGGACCGGTCTTGTTCAGCATGTTTGTTGGTGACATGGACAGTGGGATTGAGTGCGCCCTCAGCAGGTTTGCTGATGACACCAAGCTGTGTGATTTGGTTGATACGCTGGAGGGAAGGGATGCCATCCAGAGGGACCTTGACATGCTTGTGAGGTGGGCAGATGCCAGCCTTATGAAGTTTAACCATGCCAAGTGCAAGGTCCTACACCTGGGCCTGAGCAATCCCAGGCACAGCTACAGGTTGGGCAGAGAAGAGATTCAGAGCAGCCCTGTGGAGAAGGACTTGGGTATGTTGGTTGATGAGAAAATGAACATGAGCTGGCTTCAGTGTGCACTCGCAGCCCAGAAAGCCAACCGTATCCTGGGCTGCATCAAAAGGAGTGTGACCAGCAGGTTGAAGGAGGTGATCCTGCCCCTCTCCTCTGCTCTCGTGAGACCTCACTTGGAGTATTGTGTGCAGTTCTGGTGTCTTCAACATAAAAAGGACATGGAACTGTTGGAACAAGTCCAGAGAAGGGCCACGAGGATGATCAGGGGACTGGAGCACCTCCCATATGAAGACAGGCTGAGGAAGTTGGGGCTGTTCACCCTGGAGAAGAGAAGGCTGCATGGAGACCTCAGAGCAGCCTTCCAGTATCTGAAGAGAGCCTATAAGGATGCTGGGGAGGGACTCTTTGTTAGGGACTATAGTGACAGGACAAGGGGTAACGGGTTAAAACTTAAACAGGGGAAGTTTAGATTGGATATAAGGAAGAAGTTCTTTCCTGTAAGGGTGGTGAGGCATTGGAATGGGTTGCTCAAGCAAGCTGTGAATGCTCCATCCCTGGCGGTGTTCAAGGCCAGGCTGGACAGAGCCTTGGTGTGCGGTGTCCCTGCCCATGTCAGGGCAGTTGGAACTAGTTGATCTTAAGGTCCTTTCCAACCGTAACTATTCTATGAAAATTAGGCAAATCTGTGTTTTCCTGCATGTGTACTTAGATTGAGCTGGCACCTTAATAGCAGAATGCTTTATGACCGTTCATGAACGATAACTAGTTTGAAAAAATTTGTTTTCTTATCTCTTGCAAACAGGAGTGAAGTTCTAGCCTCTGTGTTTGTATTTAAGAGTTTTTATATGTGTAGACCTGTCTTTGAGAGGGCAACATTAAAGGATTATTCCTTGCACTTGAGATTCCCTTTCACTTAAGGCGTCTGTTGTGTAACTACTGACTCCTTCTGAAAAGGGAGCTGTCCTTCCCCTCCCTAGGACAGGTTTGCACAGCCTGCCTTCTGCTGGCCCCAGCAGTTGTGTGGCAGGAGGGAGGGTGTTGAATCAGCAGTTATAATCTTGTGCAAAGTTCACTTTGCTTCCACTTACCATATGCTTTTGAAAAGTTAAATTGTAGCTCATGTAGTTGTGAGTCTGTGTTTGTTTCCATAGTCTTGAAAAGAGTATTTAGGGCATGGAGGGGAATCAGAGATTGCAAATAAGGCAGGTTGGGAACAGTTAAGTCTGTGGTAATAGGTTCATGGGAAGCACTGGATAGTTAATCTCTTTCTGTGAGTTTGTCTTACTGTTTCTAGTCAATGTCTGAATTCTCTTCACATTCTGCATGTTTGAAGCATATTCAGTATAACATCCTGCTTGCTTTAAACTTGCTTATTCTGGATGGCTTTAGTCATGCTGGCAATAAAGACACTGCAAATGGTACAGGCTAATCCAAAATAAGTATCCTGGGTTCTTTTCAAGTTGCTTTGATGTTTTGAATCCTCTGCATCAAGCAACCTGATGTTGCTTGAGTGAAATAATCAAAGCTAGTTTATGTGTAGTAGCACAGCCTGTGACTTGTGCTCCTGTACCCAAGTATAGATTTCTTTTCCATGGTCTGAAGAATCAGGCATTTATAACTTTTGGTTAAAAATTCTGGATTTCTAGTTACCCCACCTGGGTTGCTGATGGTCTAAAAAGTTTCCTTATTCTTTGTACTGTGTGCAGCTGTTGAGGTGGATATTCAAGGAGTTCTCTTTTGAGCCTTCCCAGAGTCTTAGTCAACACAGAGTAGTCTAGGCCAGTCTGATTTTCCAAAATGCTGTGAAACCAGAAACTCAGGATAATTACTTAGTATTAGCCCGTGGTACAGTCTATGAAGAGAGGTTTCTTTGCCTCTTACTTACCTGCCTTCATGTACAGTAGGTGGAATACTATTTCTAAGGAATCCTGTAAGAAATTGGCATTATTGTAAACAGCCATGTAACCTCTAACATGGTTTAAGATTGGGAAGTTCTGGTGAGTTTGTGCTTCTTAGAGAATGACATTAATAGGCAGAATTATAACTTCTTTTTGTAATCTTTTGTGCAGTATAACTGAAAAATTGTCTTTTTCCTCTCCTACTGAAAATGTGTTGTATTCTTGTAATTTCTTGTGGGTGTTGTTGAAGACAGCAGAGAACCTGTCTGGCATGTACCCTCAGGAAGAAACTAGTGGAGTGTCAGTTTAGTGGTCTTTGTCCTCTTACCTTTGATAGTAAGGAGGGATGGGTACTGTTGCCTCTGGGCAGGGGGAGTGCTAATGGAAAATGTGTTTTATTGCATGGAGCTTACCAAGTTCTAATAATCAAATTTCAGACTGTTATTCTGTTAAAGTGTGGAGAGACTGTTCAATGTAGTAACAGCATGCATGTTCTGGCTTTCACTGTGTTCTTGAATGAGGAGGAGGAGGTCAAAATCTGAAAGCACCTTCAGGATTTCAGGTCAATAGATTTCCTTAATTGTCGTGTAAATTTAGAAGACAAATTAACTTCTAGTAGCAAGTGCAGTACTTTTATGTGAAAGCTTTTGTTTGTGGTGGTGTTTCTTCTATTGCATACATCCTTGATTCATCCATAGACTTCCAGATTTCTGTTTTCCACTCACAACTTGATGTGAACTGTCAGAACCTGAGTTGTCTTTATATAGCCGCAGTATTATTTCTTCTAGGCTATGTGGCTGATCCTTTATTCGCAAGGGTAGCTTTGCTAGGTAAATTTGTGATACAGAATGTGCACTCATGAGATTCTTCTACTGAACGGTAGTTCTTTTCATGTCAGGCTCCTTAGATGAAATGGGCAGGTACTCTGTGTTAGATGTCTGTAGACTCTTTAGAGTTTCCAAACAGCAAAGCTTGTCTTCTGAAGGCAGCAGCAGTTCCTGTAGCAGAGGGGTCATGTAGGTCTCTGGGAAGAAGCCAGAATGACAGCCTGGAATATGGCATGACTGAGAGAGGGATATCTATGAGTTTTACAGAGGCAGGCTGGTTGGTAGTGGTAGTGGGCTGTTGGGTAGAATTACTACCAAATACACTTGAGTTGATAAATTCTTCAGTAAATAGCCATGCAGTTGCCCTCTTAAAGTGTGAGCTTTTCTTTCTTTTCAGAAACTTTCAAAGGTTAGAATGTTCTTGAGATTTCTGGGGATAGTATAGCCATATATTCATTCTGACATGAAGAAAAAAAAAGGCCAGATAGTAAGAATTTACATCTCTGTAGCTGCAATATGATAGAAATTGAATTTTCTTTACAAATCTAAAGTAGCCTTTCTAGTTTTAATTATCCTGTCAAATTTACCTAATTAAAATCAAGCGCAGTAAAAACTTCTGCAGCCAAAACCAATCCCATGGTTTTGAAGGAGAGTTTTTGGTGGTTTTTGGTTTGGGTTTTGTTTGTTTGATTTTTTTTTTTTTTTTTTTAACTTATGATATTGTAGTGGAATGCATCAGATAAGCAAATTGAACAGTTGGCCAAAAAACAGATTGTCTTGGTGTGGCACTATGAGGTGGCCCAGTTAAATAACAGCACCGTGCTTTTTGTTATCGTACACTCATTGCATGTGCCAGTCCAGTGTGCTTTTGTTTGATGCTTTCTGCTGCCAGCCTACTGCCTTGGCAGCTTTGCAGAACATGCATGTGAACTTCTGTCTTCCTGCGAAGCAACAAACTTAAACCATAGTATGTTAGGATATTTCTTAGAGCACCCCACAGGTCTCAAAAAGTGTGCAGAATATCCCTTTGTTAAACTGTGGTTTAGGAGGTTAAAGTTAGCCTAAAAAGAATTAAAAGCTGTTGTCGGTAGGTTTAAAGATGGGTTAATTCCTTAAATAGTTCATAGGCAAATGAACTACAGGAATGCTGCAGGGCTTTAAGATGCTACTGCTGCATGTGCAAGAAGAATAAAACATAGGTGCTTGCCATATATCAATGAAGTGTTGAAAGCTTTAGTTAGAGATAATATTGCTAGGTGAGATTATTGCTGAAAATGTCTGGTTTGAAGCTTTGACTTCTAAAAGTGAAGTTGACAAATGGGAAAGGATTCAGAAAAACTTTCAAGAATCTTTTTGTCTGCAAATCCTGTGTTACTGAGGGACTGAGAAATCTCAGCCAGTTCAGTTTAAGAAAAAGCATAATGGCTGGCAATTATCTACAGTGAAAAGGGATTTCTGACTTTAAATGTGTTAGAATATTAAATATTTCCTGGGGGCTGTGGGGTTGTGTAAAAAGGTTTGAGCTTGGTGCAGAAGTTACTGGTTGGAGTTCTTCGCTCCTATGGGTTTAAAATGTAATTTTTCACAGTCGTTGTCTAAGGTTTATGAGGTGATGGTTTTTTTTGTGGTTATGTCTCTCTCAGGGTCTTGTTGAAGATTAGATCATATGAAAACTTTTGCAGAAGGGCTAACTTTAATGCAAGACACTTTTAATGAAAGAAATTGTGATTGCTAGTAGGTAGACAAAATCATAAGTGAGAATGGACCAGGAGAATAGACAAATGTACACAGGAATAGATTATTTTTATATTGAAGGAGGTACATTAAATCACATAAATACTCTATTTGTATATATGCACCACCTTTTCAATTTTTAATTCCCCTTAACAAAGCAGGAGCAAGATAATTATTTTATAGGAAGAACATCTAAAGGAATATAAGTGTATATATACCCAAGTAATTTCCAAAGTTAGTATAAGAAAGCTGTGTGTAGAAAATATCTTACATTTTATTGCTGCTTGCTGAGTTAGTCTTAAATGCAGAAGAGCAGATCAGAATTTAATTCACTATTTAGAGACTTTGCATTTTATACCAGCAGTTCAGAAGTAATTCTATTGTTGTTCAGTAGGTTTCCATATGAGTAATTTCTTCTGTCCTGAGTGTCCCCAAATCCTTTATCCAGGGAACTATGCAAGTGTATTTAAAATTATATTAGCTTATTTTGAAGTCAATATAATAGCTTTGTAATCAATGATAAATATCTAAGTTAAAGGTAATTAAAAATGCTTGTCATATATATGCATATAATTTTTAAGTAAAAGTTTTTTTTGCTTGCTTAGGAGGTGATAAGATTGTAGACTATGATTAATGTTCTTTGCAGATGTTGCTTTATATGCTTAGGCTTTCAGAAGTAAAGCAGTCTAGACTGTCTGTCTGCATTCTCCTACGGCTTTGATCTTGATTAAAACTGGTTGTATTACATTTATCTTCCTTTCTTGAATGCCAAAAATTATCTTAACTAGTATTTTGAATGTGTATATACTAAGATACTAAGTGTCTTCTTCAAGTACTGCAAAAATTACACATTTTTGTATGTTCTACAGGTAGCAAAAATTGGTATTTTCTGTGTTGGAAGCCTATCATTTGGCTTATTTCAGATACAGCAAATGTTATTCAAAATGCGAGTTAAATTCATAGGGAGTGCATCAGGTTAACATTAAGGGTTGGCTAGGTTTTGGTTCCCCCCCCCCCCCTTGAATATACATCTGAAGATAGGTGGTGGCTTCTTTGATCTTATTGATGCAGTCATCTGTATTTCTGTCAGGTCTGATATTAATGATCTGTTCATATTTGTTTCCTTCTACTAAACAAAGGTTTTGTTCTTCCGGACCACCACTGTCGCAGCTCAGGGTGATTGAGCCATACTGCTTTAAGCTGTGAAAAAGGGTCAAGCACAGCAGTGACACACAGAATACCTGAACTGAATAAAATCTATCAGGAACTGGTATGTGCCCACTGTATGGCAGAGGAAGAGATCTAAAAGCATAGTGTTTCTCAAGTCTTTGGCTTTGGATTAAATCTTTCACTACTTTGGGAGTTGATCAGTTCCTCAGTTGTGTGCGCTAAGTACAACTTCTCAAGATTTGAAATAGTCAGATTTTCTGTTTATTTGCTTATTTATCACTTGAAAGTTGTATATGAGTGATTTGAGAATTTGATATATTTTATGGGAAAGTTTTAAGTCAAGGTAATCCTTTTAATATTAATAAATGATTTGATGGTCAGTCAGTAAAATATTTTGGGAAGCTGCATTAAGTATTAAAGCAGATAGGGTTTATTTTCTGTTGTGACTTTTGTTGTTCCTGCAACTGAGTGCTTTGTGCAAGTCTGTTAGAGTTGTTTATGAAACATTCATAGTTTTCAGACTGCAGTACTGTCTTAAAGTTTGGGAACATGGTTCCATGTACTTGTCAAGTATGCAAAACAGGTGGAGAAATAACTAGATAAAAAGTTAAAATAGTATTTGAATGTCATAAAACACTTGTAAATTTATTGTAGGAAACAGCAATTTGTGTGTGCTCTGTACTTTGCTATTACCTAATTATTCTTTTTTCTGATCTTTAACACTACAGTGCTGAAACTTTTGGTTTTGTTTTGTCTTTCAATGACGTGTGGGGTGGTGGTTTGTTTTTTTTTTTTAATTCCATAATTCCATAACCATAGTATTATATAAAAATAAGTAATTTTGTTCTCATTATGGAGATCTGTAATCTGGTCTGAATATATACATAGTGATCAGAGGAAATTAATTGAAATATTTTAATATAAGTCTCACACAGCAAATTTGCAATTCTCCCTGTTTTAAAAGCATTACCGAGAACCTAATTCATGTACTGGCTGAACCGGAGTTGCCTTTCTAAATGTAGCTATCTCCGAAGTTGAGAACTGTGTAGGGTTCTCTTATATAGATCTGGGCTTCCTGAGAGTAATTTATTAATAAAATTCTGGTAAATTATCATAATACTTTGAAGTTGCATATTGAAAACTTAACCCTAAAAATTCTATACATCTTGTAACAAATGGATTTTTAAGGCTTCCTTGCAAAGTTAAATGAAGCAAAACTGGCTTAATTGATCACCTTAAGGCATTTTTTTTTCCATTGATTTGCATGCTATAAACTTTAAATAGTTCAGGATAGCTATTTCAGATACGGGCTATGCAGTCAGGGTATGCAGTACCGCAATAGCTTTATCACGTGTTACCAAATGTGAGTTACTAAAACGAAAGAAATCCAGTAGCAGTAAGTTTTTAGTGTGGTTTTGAATACTTTTAATAACAAACACGCAGGGAGTGTGATCCTGTTGAATTGAGTTTTACGAAGCATATGTGCTTTGTTCTTAAATGAGAATCTAATTAGATATATTAAGTGCTAAATGTTTAGGTGTTTGAAGCCTTTAAAACATGCCTTCAGTATCTTTGTGTTTAGAGGTAAGTCTAGCAATGATCTTGAGTTTCTAAAGGATAATTGGTACTTTTTTTTTTAAGTCAGACATTGTAGATTTACATCAGATTTTAGATATTCATACACAATCACAAATAAGAATACTTCTGTATTCCCCTCCCTCCCTCCCCCCCAAAAAAAACCCCACAAAACCTTGATGTTGGTAGGTTATATACATAATCTTCCAAATATTTTATTTATGCATTTTGGGAAATAGGGAGATGATTTACATATTACTAGAACAGATCTGCTATTTACTCTAGTAAAGGAGAAGGGTGTTTCCATACTGTTACTCCCAGTGTATAGGTTAAGACACAGCAACTCAGAAGTATTTTTTTAGTGGAATAATATCAGTAATTTTCATCCACTTTGAAATTTCTTTTGAGAAAACTTTCTGGAGATATTACTGTTTCTTTTGCCATTTTATCAGGGGCGAACTTCAGAAGCCTGTGCACAGTTACCTTGTTGTACATGAAGTGCTGTTGTATTTATTGGGAGTTGGCTCATGTATCGCTGAGCTCTGGTGATATTTCAAATACCTGTTTGCCTTGCTTCAAACTGAACATGAAACATCCTTAGAAAAGGCTATTTTTTTTTCCTCTTAAGAAAAGCACCCAACGTGAAAACATAAACTATTTGCAAGTGCTTGTAGGCAGGTAAAAGAAATAAAAGCCACTATCTTGGGTTGCTTTTGTATTGATTTGATTCTCACATTAGATCAGTGCTTATTTATTTAAGGCAGCTGTTGCAGCAGTTGTTGCATTTAACTGTTGTTTAAGTTGTCCAGTATGTAGCATTTTCATAAAGTCACTACAATAGAATTAAGCTGTAGAGCACTGTTAAGAGCGTTATGCACTTACTATGAAATTGCTTCTTTTTCCATTCAGTTATTCTTAAAGCTCTGACCACAAATATAGAATTAAGTTTGAGAAGGTAGTATCTTGACTTTAATGATCTCATTTTGGTTTTGAGATACTTTCTTTTTGGATTTGTTCTTCTGGTGGTTGTTCTTGCTCTTCTGGGTGAATCAGTAATAATATCAATAAAGTGACCAGTGAATAGCAAAATCTGTTTCATGAGAATCCAGAAAGACAAAAAAAAAAAACAAAACCACACCACACCTCAATCCCAAACCGCCTCCCCCCCCCCCCCCAAAAGGGCGGAATAATCTAATATTGAGCTGTGTTAGGAGATTGCTTTGTTCCATTTTTTTATCTTGTGAATCAAAATAACTGAAGTTTCTGACAGTTTGCTAGTCATTTATATCAGAATTTATTCTGCATGAAAACTGGCATATTAATGATTTCTGATGAAATTCTGTCAGCTCTCACTTCCTGAGGGAAAGCTTACTTTGATGTAGTATCTTTAGAGCATGAAAAGGTGATGATGGGGGTTGAAAGTAAGTAAGTAAGTATTGAAATCACAAGCATGACATACCTGCTATGGCAGGGGATTGGAACTAGATGATCTTAAGTTCCTTTCCAACCTTTCTGTGATTCTATATATGGTGAAAACATTTGTTTAATGTTGATTCCATAAGAGCTGGACTCTGGATTTCCCTGATCTTCTCTAGAAAGTAAGTCCAGAACTACGTACTTAAAAAAATTCTTGTACTCTTCCATCCTTTGGTCAGTTCCCAGATCATCACCGTTGAAGATGAGTCTTGGGGCTGACAGAGAATTGAGCTGTGGTGTAGTGTGGCTGGAGCTGCCTCTGTTACTGAGTTGGAGCTTGAAACTTAGCAAGTTGACTTAGGAGCTGGAAAGCAGGAATAGAATATGTGTTTGCAGTACCAATGGTGTTCTTGTCCTTAAAAGTGTGGGTTGTTTCAAGCTGTGTAAATGGGATTTTTATCCTCATCTTCAGATTTCAGTCTGATGCAGTGGGCAAAATAAAGCAGCCTGAGAAGGGACAAACAGAAAATCATTTCAAGTAGCTAGAGGTAGAGAAGCAGTTTTTGCAGGATTTTTTTTTTTTTTTAATACAATCAGTACTGATTTCAAAGCATAAAGACACAAGTTTTAAATTTTTTCCAATGTAGAAAATGTTTGGAATTTTATATAAATAGGACTGGGCAGTAGAAATGGACTTAAATAATACAGTAAAGTTTCAGGTTTTTGTTTTTGTGTTGTGTTTTTTGTTTTTGCATTAGGAAGAGGGTTCAGCAGTGAAACATATTAGCATTTTTATGATGATATGTATTTACTCGGATGTGTAATGCTGCAGTCTGACATTTATTTAAGTTTAGTGGCTGAAGGAAGGAATTACTTCCACCCATTTGTGCCAGTTCAGCTGTTTGTGAGGCTGTATAGCAGAGTCTGCTTTTTTGATTGCACTAGAACTTAAAAATGTATTTCAAAATGTGGTCTTGCGTTGTGACAGATACCATGAGCTACTAATGTGATTTGGCTGTGATGCATCTAATCCTAAAATGCTTCTGAAGGAGTATTTTCGTAGAATCATAGAATGGTTTGGGTTGGAAGGGATCTTAAAGGTGACCTAGTTCCAATCTCCCTGCCATGGGCAAGGAACGCTTCCCACTAGACCAGGTTGTTCAAGGCCCTGTCAAACCTGAGCTTGAATACTGCCAGGGATGGAGCATTCACAGCTTCATTGGGATACCTGTTCCAGTGCCTCACCACTCTCACAGTGAAGAATTTCTTCCTTATGTTTAACCTAAGTCTCCCCACCTGTTTTAAGTTTGAACTAATTACCGCTTGTCCTGTCACTACAGTCCCTAATGAAAAGTCCCTTTCCAGCATTCTTGTAGGCCCCATTCAGATACTGGAAAGCTGCTGAGGTTGCCACGCAGCCCCCATTTTCTCAGCCTGTCTTTGTATGGGAGGTGCTCCAGCCCCTTTATCATCTTCATGGCCGTCCTCTGGACTTGCTCCAACAGTTCTGTATCCTCCTTATGTTGGGGACACCAGCACTGTACATGGTTCCCCAAATGGTGTTTCATGAGAGCAGAGGGATAGAAACACCTCCTTTGACCTGCTGGTCACGCTTCTTTTGATGCAGCCGAGAATATGGTTGGTGAACAAACCCAGTGTTGATACCAGACAAATCTTTGGACATATCTTAAGTACTGAACATAGTTCTGGCTGAACCTGGAAAGGCCTACTGTTGTGAAGAGGTAGTGAAATGAAAAGGGGAATGAAAATGAAAATATGAAAATGCCCCTGGATCGCTGACTGTGTGGAGTCAAGATTGAAGCGAAACTTGACAGTTCTCTGTGAGCATGTTGGAGAGTTAAAATAAGGGAGGGGTAAAGAAGGGTTTTCAGCCCAGTTGAATAGGGGAACCTGTAAAGGCCAGTACTTGATCCTGCTTTTTCCTCATCATGTTATTCTGTTTGTCCAAAGTAATCCCTCTCCCTGCTTACACAAATCTGGAACCTGTCTTTCATACTGTTTAGCTGCCATCTGGACAAGAGCAGCTGTATCTTGTCTGGATTTGCTGGTCAGTGTATGTCTGCTCACAGCCAGACAGCTACTACTGCCAGTCAGCTGCTGGCTGAGCCAGGCCAGGCAAATAGCTTAGCAGTTTAGAAGTTTTCTGGGCCACTTTTAAGCAAAAGAATATAGCTGATGTGGTTGGGTTGGGGTTTTTTTTGGTGTTTTTTTTGCAGAGGTGAGTTTTTTCTTTGGGTGGGTGTTTTTTTTTTTAAGTTAAAAGTGATTGTGAGAATCTTTAGGCTGGTAACTTAAAGATTCTGTGGTTGTAAACCACAGAAAAAAGTGAAGCATAGTGAAGGCAAGATAATTTTACTTTAAATAAGAAGCTTGATCAGCATGTGAAGAATAACTGTAGTGTTTTTGCTTGCAATAGCACAGAGTGGGACACAACACCCACAGAGAGACTTGCTTAAGATTCTGAGTTTAAGGCAGAATCACGCTGGTCCTGTTGTCTTTTAGTTATATAAGGTCCTGAAAGATAGAAAAAGAAGTGGGGGTAGGATGCATCACATGGAGGAAACATGAAATGTGAAGTTGGATGTTTGCCTCATATATGCCTTGACTATGTTTTTGCTTGGCTGTGTGGTTCTGTTTTTCTGCAGTCAGACTGTTAAAAAATGCACACTGAACTTCACTAAGTTCACTAGGCAAAAGGTATATTTTTTTTTTTTTTTTGGTGATTACCTTTACTCAACTCTTATGTGAAGGGATTTTCCTTGCAGAGAAGAGGAGAGACTCCTTATTTCTCATTATATATACTAGGGAAATGTTGATGCTGATTGTATCCCAACAGGATTTGGGAAGATATATGAAACAGTACAGGAAAAGAGTTGGAGAACATTTCATTGACTGTTCTTGTCTGGCATGTAGTCTAATCAGATGAGGAAATTTAAAGATGAATAGAATTTCGATGACTTGTTTGTTTGTTTTGTGGTAGGGTTTTTTTGGTGGGTGGTTTTTTGTTTTATTTTTTAGGGGGTTTCTTTTGGTTTTGTGGATGGTGTGGTTTTTTGTGTGTTTTTTTGTTTAAGTGAACAGTATGTTAGCTGTTCCCATCTTCATGAGGTTGCAGGCATTTCAAACTTTGATTTTAGAAGGTTGTAAAAAATATTTCATAGTTCATGGTTCAAAAGTTCTTACAAGGTTTCATAGCTCTGAGAAGAACTTGTGCAAATACCAGCCTTGACACCAACTTATCTTTGGAAAATCTAGCATGATAGAGAAGGGTATGAAGAAGAGCCTCATCTAATGTAGAGCTGCCCTCTACATTAGGCGAGTGCTTGTACAGAGGCTTTGACTGGATATGCAGGCCCCTACAATGAAAGGTATCTTGTATCTGGTGTGCTTGCAGCACATGCGCTGGCAGTGAAGCACTGCAGGATTCCACTTACCACTGATCTTTCAAATCAGATGAGCAGCTATGATGGGTATCTGAGATCATTGCTGGAAAATTCACTGTCAGGCCTCAAAATAGAAATCCTAGTTGCTACCACCAGCATGATAGTCATCCTTCAAAAGGGTTCATATCTTCCTTATCTAGTTTTTATACCCTTAGGTAGTTTATTTAGGCTTTAGTCTGGGAATATGCCTACTGGTATATTACTACTTCAGTTTAATAACAGCATTCTGAGACTGCGTGGAACTGGTATTATTTGCATATGTGCAGTGGGATACCACCTAGTCAGGGTACAGTAGAACTCCAGTTACCAAGTTTTTCATTTCAGAAACTGAATTAAGTTTTCATTTGAGGTTTGTGTTTTGGTTATTTTTTATTTATACATTTAAACCTGCATATGGTATTGAGGGCCAGTATTCCTGGGGGAAGTGATGGGAAGGGATATGTAAAGGTGAGCAGTTGTCACTTTCATCTGTGGTGTGTCCCTTTTTTCTCTTACCTTTTTAAATTTTAGCTGACTTGAACCGGCTATACCTTTGAGGTCAGCTACTGTGGTTGTTCTCTATAGTGAATTATTTTCTTTAATTTTTTATTCCCCCTTTTGTTGGTGTTTGGGGTTTTGTGCTGGGGAGAGGAGGGTAATCCAGATTGGAAACTGTTTCTAGCATTAGTGCCTGTTTTGCTTTGGTCTATTTTTTCAGCCTTTAAATCCTGTAGAATTTAAACTTTCCCGGTGAGTATTTAGCCCTGTGTTCCTTGTGGTAGATTTTTACCATCTCATAATATTCTCTGTTTTGTTGCGGCCAGAACATTTCACCAGTAATGTCTATAAAAGCTACCAGCCTGTATGAGGTGAGTATAGTCCCAAGGCTATGCTTCAAAAATCCCAAACAACTGACAGAATCTTTCAAGCTTCTTTTCCCCTACGAAATTATTAGATGGTAGATGAAAAAATTTCCGTTTTGTGCTGTTCACACCTTGCGGTGACAGGAATGGCATGTTTGAACTTGAAAACATCAGCCTGTGTTTTTGTGTGTTCCCTTGAAGTCAAGATGTGTGAAAAATAGCACTTAACTTTATATTTCTAGAGATTCCCAGAGGATGACAATTTTTATTTCAGAGGTAGGTAGCTGATGCTGTAGATGCCAGTTGTGCCATTAATGGTATCTTAATTTCTACCCAGAGAATGTAGCTGCTGTATGCCCCTTTTTGTCCATTTTCTGCCACTTGCTTTGCTCTGAAATTATTTTGGAAAATTTGGACCAGAGGCCTGGAATATTTTTTTCCGACTTCCTTAAATCCAGTCTTAAATAAGATATCTGGAAGTACAAGGCAGAAAATGGTAGTTGTCTGCAAAATCTTATTATGACATTATTGATTTCTTCTAACAAGAAGACAAACTGCTTGGAAAAAATACAGAGAGGAACATGTGTTGCAAAAGCAATTTCAGCATCTTTTTTTCCTTGAGCAAGAATTCAGTGAGATTTAGATGCCACTGTTATGCCTCCTGCAGTGGCCTCTTTCTGAGTACTCCATGACTTACAGTTGTCCCCCTTCATTCCATCTGCTTTAAACACTCAGAGACGTTACTTTAGGTGGTACCATAGTTTCAACCTAACAATCAGACTTATCTTTACTTCCATCCTTTTCTTTGAATTGTGGCCTTAGCCTTTAAAGATGCTTTTCATTAGTTCTGCCACCACCCTTTCTAAAATCTCACATTTCTGAGTACTGTAGCTCTTTGTTTAAATTAATAAAAAGTTTAATAGTCTCTCTTAAATTCTACGATCAAATATTCTTCTGGAGAACTTGTCAGAATGAGTTTACAGTTTTATAGATGCACAGGTTTCTTCAACATGGCTGATTACTGAAGCTTGAACTTTGAAAGGTCAAGTGGCCAATTTGCATATGGATTCACAGGTAGAGAGTTTCTTCTATCTTGGATGTTAAAGTTTTAAGAACACCTTTTCTACAGATTCCAAAATTCTGGTTCTTTCACTTGATTGTATCTAATGTCCTGTTGCAGGTCAGGTATAGGTAGCATTTTGTACTGTAAAGTGATGTTTTGTTCACAAAATTGTACAAGTTGCATGATGCCTAAATCTGCTAAATCTCTCTTACTGGAAATACTAGACGTTGATGAGATTAAGAATGTCAGAGTGGCCCATTGCTTGCACCCTGAAGAGAAAAAGTGATCTACTCAAGTGGTATCCAGAGTTCTTCAAGTATGTATTAATGCTGTGGCTCACCTCAGAGACTGATGCATTGTGAGTTGGCTGTTTAATGTCAGAAAAAAGCTAATGAATGGTCCAGCTCCACCATCCATTGCCAGAGCACCAGCTTTTGGATCTGTGACAGAAAGAGAAATCAAATACCATGTGTGCTATCTGATGATTTGTTTCAAAAGTAAAATGTATTTATCTGACACTGTTCTAGAAGCTCTCTTGGATCCAGGAGCAATACCTAACAGTTCTTGAGTAGCCTAACTTCAGAAGCAGATGAATAGGTTGTTATATTGCCTGTGCTGAGCAGAATCTGTATTCACACTCACTATAATTTTTTTAATGAAAACAAAATATATACAGATCTATATAAAAGAGTAGCATCAAGTAATTATAGCAGATTACTATTTTTAGATAACTTTCCATTCTGTAAATCCAGAGGAGACATTCCTGGTAGAAAAGTGTTTGTTTTCTTGTTGCTGTCTGCGTAGCAAACAAACGGTGGTTGCAAGGAGCTTTTAACAGTATAGTAGTGGGGTGATATTATTCTTCCCTCCCTCCCCCTCCTCTCCCGGGCATTGTATTTCTTTCTCATGTAGATGACATGATCCTCTGTAGTTTCCACCATATTTAGGAACTTATGCTCTTAAGACTTAGTGTAGTAGATTGTTCTTCAGTTTTTCAGCACTGGATTCTTCCTGTGGAAAGCTCTTTCTCAGAAGTGTCATTTTAGCTAGAGAATTTCATACTTCCATGGCAGGCGCATCCATACAAGTTTTTCATCTCGGCAAGGCGTGAACTGCAAAAAAACTGAAATCTTTTTTAAGTATATGATGAGATATCTAAGCAAATACAGGTTTCCTGATATCTGCCTCCCCTTCATACTATAATCCCGGAGAACTAAAGTTTAATATAGCCATTGTTATACAAAAAGCTACACTAGAACTTCCAGGTTTACTGTAAGACCCCTGTTGAGTTGCAAACTCATTTATTTATAAATATTATTTTAGGAAAAGAACCTTTTGAAACATCAAGTCGGTCTTTAAATATTTAATCTTTTACCCTATTAAAAATATTGAGTCTCACAGATCTCTGTGCAGAGGTGCAGCACTTTGGTGGCATTTTGCTGTTCTTCCCCAGTGACTTTTGATTAAGTGCAATACAGACTTGGTAGACCACGCTGAAACGGAGAATGATAATGAGAAGCTAGTCTGAAAAGATATGCGTCTTTTGTATAAGGCGGTGTGACTGCAGTTCAGGTGATCTGTTACTTTCCTATTTTATCTTTTTCTTGATTCTTGCATTGCTTAAGTTAATTGCGGTAGTGTTTGGATTTAATGAGTGCACTGTTGCTTGTTTTATGCAGTCCTTGTTCAGCCTGCCATCATAGGGGACAGTGATAATGGGATTAATACTTGTCTAAAGATCAAAAGAATACGTTCTGGGACATACTGGTGTGTATAAAGAGGACAGAATAGGTGTTCTGTTGTAACTCAGTTTTCTGTATTAGGTTGAAAATAGCCTCTTTATTTTTCCTTTGACTAACATTCTCCTGGGTGTTAGGAAAAGTATATAAATTATAACAACCTGCTTCCTGCTTGTTGGAACTTCAAACCTAGGCCTTTAGAGTACATATTTGTAGTCTGGTTTTAGATATATTTGAGTCTAAAAAGTATGTATGAGACCACTGCAGAAACAAATGTATGTTTATGGGCAAGATGCTGCTTCTGTTTTTGCCAGATTTTCTGGTTTTTTGGTGTTTGGTTTTTTTTTTAATGGTTGGTTGGTTTGTTTTTTTTTTTTTGTTTTTTTTGTTGGTTTGGGTTGCCTTTTTTTTTTTCTTTTTGTTCCTCTAGGACAGTGTGTTACAATTGAGATCTCTAGTGAACAGGCCGTTCTGTCACTATGTCTAGTGCCTGTGGTGCTTTGGGCTGTCCTGCTCAGCAAGTTTATTCTAATAAACTACTCCATCCCTTGTGTTGGTGAATCTTGGTGCTCTGAATGAGTTCATGTTAATCCCAGAGGTAACAGAATTTAAGTAAGCTTTCTACTCTTACAGATGTAGCTGCCACACTGAACTTAACCCTTTCAGTCTTTATATACTGTTTTCTAGGAAACAGCAAAAAAAAAAAAATAAAATGTCCTTTTCTATCACATGGGTATCTCTGCATATAAATTCTTACCAATACTGTTGTCAGTGCTTATAATACAATGAGGTTCAAGTGTAGCATAGTGAACTTGTTTGGGTAGGTTGTGCAGCCAAGAAGTACAGATGTGATTACTATTTCCAGACTTCAGTGTTGCTGTTTGCATCTCAGAAACATATCACATGGAAATAAAGTCTGTAGTTCTGTCTAATGCTGGAAGACATGCAGAAATAAGATTGGTATTTTATTTTTGGTTCCCTTCCGGTTAAGAATGTGTTGGGTGCATGTTGGGAGTGCCCTACAGAGCAGTCTACCTATATATAGGCTGGCTTTCAGGAGGCCTGAGGGGTTTTTTTGATTTGTTTTGTTTTGTTTTGTTTTCTCCAGTTTTAGGTCTCTGTGCCATCAGACTAACCTCTGCAGCATTTTGACAAGGTTTTATGACTTCAGCTTAAAAATTTTCATAGATTTCATAACCCAGCAAAGAATGACAGATTCCTCTTCCCTTTGACTGAAAGCCTTTGTGTCTGCCTTTATGTGGTGTCCCCAACCAAGGATGCTGCAAAAGCGGCATTTGGGGATGGGAATAGGGCATGGGATTGGGGGAGGATGTGTCGGTTTTAAGGTCTTACAACAAATGAGGGAGATGATCATGTTTCAGACATTTTATTTAAAATGTCAGAAAAACATTCCTGCAGTAGAAACCAGCGGGGTTGTGTTCCTCAGTTTCAGGTCTACTAAATCAAGCCAGATAATAAACTCCCAGGAATTTATAGTTCTCTTTTTTCGCATCTGAGTGTAATGTGGTGGTGTCTGTAATAGAAAATTTGTCTTTCTTTTTTCCAGTAGTCCCTTTCTAAATTAGAGCTATGTTGGTATTGCCCTTCTTATTAGCTATGCAGCGATTTCCTTGTTTGACACATTTATTTTTAATAATAATAAAGGCTAGATTTTATTTCCAGGAATTCATACAGTCTTTCTGCTTGAAAAAAATGGTAGCCAGTTCTTCAAATACCTACTAAGGTGAGGTTTTCCAGACTGCACATGTACGCTTGTAAGTTGCTTTCTGTAACTGCTGACAATTACAGCGTATTAACAGCAGTGCAGAAGTTCACTAGCAGATGTTGGTTTTCTTACTGCAGCTGTTGCGGATGAACACAAGTGTATAGTGATACAGCAGCATGCTCACTGCAATATGATAACAGCACATACTAAATGTGATCTGTCTTAACATGCTGAAACTCAACTCTGTGCTGGAATATTCTTTGCTTTCTTAACGTGTTTTCCTCTTGAATCTTTCAGACTTTAAGTTCCATCCATAGGATACTGCTGGTGCTTTGCTCATGGCTTCTTTCAATAGCGTTTTGTCTTTTGAGATTCAGTGATAGGTATCCCAAGGACGTGACAATTGCATATGAAAGCAATTTGTCAGCACTCCAGATTGGTACAGGAGTTTCATTATAGACATACTATGCCTAAACTGGCACCCAGTAATATTTGCTTTCACTGAAAATGCTAGCTTGCCCTTCTCTAAAAGTTTGATTCCTGTGGAGGGGGTGGCAGAGCTGGTTAGAAGATGCTGCCTTTGTGCAGTGGGTTAAGGGCTGCTTCTTTGTGTGGTTCCTTCTGTTCTTCCCTTGCATCCACTAGGTTCCCGTTTTATTGCTTGAGAAGACTGATCCAGCATTGCCCCAGTATGTTCATACATCTCTTTAGTCTGGCAAGACCTATTGCAAGTGTCTGCTCAACCCCTAGAGAAGGTCTTAAGGTAGATGCTCCAGTCAGATCCAAAGTCACTAAACCAACAGTGTGATTGCTGGCGAGCTGATAGGCTGAACTGATTCAGAGCATTTGTGGTTAAGAAGACCTGACTACAGAGAAGATATGTATATTTGTGCAAAGTTAATTTTACTGTGGTTTCTGAATTTTATCAGATTCAGCTTGCCTATGGTCCTTCAAAGCTAGGCTTGGCAGCAGGAGGAAAGGAATGGCACGCATGAGATAAATCCAGGACTTCTGCTTTATTGCACTGACAGAACCAAATTGTTCAATCTGTTGTCTCATCTGTTTCTTGCCATAGCTGGGAGTTGTAAAGGTCAGGCCATCACAGCACAAAGAATATAATAGTTAACATGCTGCATCTTGCAGTGTTACCAGCTGGCTAGTGCATTTCACCCATTGAACATCCAGGCTCTTTCCCAAAAAGCGTAAGCAGCATCCTCAGCCTATTTTGGGAATGTGTGAAAGTCAAAAGTTACAGAAGGTGGTTATGTGGGATGCCCAGTATGGTCAGCACTGCAGTCGACTCCAGTGCCGTGTGCTGCACTTCAGGAGGGGTGCAGCACTTGTCAGTTTGAAACGATTCTCATCACCCGGAGAGGTGCAGCTTTTTTGGTCCATGTAGAGTATAGGTCTCTTTACTGAGGAAAAAATTACCTTATTGTCAGCTGTGTGTGTTTGAGGAGGTGTTACATGATGGAAGCCTCTACCACTGTGCCAGTCACCCCAGCCCCCACCTTCTACCACATGGAGGTGGACAATGATTTCATCCCCCAAAGGAAGCCAGGGTTACAGTCACTCTGCTTGTTACAACCTTGTGTAGAAAGGGAAGTACAGGTATGGCAAGAAGACAATATTGATGTATCAAAATTACTGTGGAAGTATGTGAATAAAGGAGGTAATGAGTGATAAGAATAAGTATGTATGAATTGACTGCTATGGAAGACCTCTTGTTTAGTCTTCAGTATAGATGTGTAATGGAACTGTCTTGAAAATATTAGAAGGGTACACAAAGTAAATGCGCATTGTTGTCCTCCTGACCCCCAATTTTGACATAAGTCCTCGGAGTTTGATCTCCCTCTCTGTTTTTTCATAGATTTAGTACATGTTAAATGATGAAGCTTGCATGAAGATTAATGACATACTCTTGTCAGTAAATAGAAATAAAAGCCAGTTATTACACCCAGTATTTTGTTAACAGTTTTGCATCCTAACAACCGTTTACCTTTGCAAAAAACAGACTGGTGCTTCATACTACGCTAGAACTATGAACTTGGCTCTACCTGGGGGAGCCACAGTATGTTACTGTTCGCTGGGTTTTGCTGTAGGTTGTCAATAGGCATCAATTACTCAATTATGTTTGTAATTTAAAAGACAAAATTAATTTCAGAAATTCAGAAACTTTTAAGAATTCTGGGATGACAAAAAATAAAAATCATGTGATTTTTATATCAGGATATAGCAGGATAGGTTAGCTTAGTCTGCTATTCCATTGTGGTTCACCAGCATGTTGAATAGAGACTGCATCAGCGCTTTGGTCTCCAAACACCACTGTGCTTCTGCTACCTGAATCATGCACATTGGCCATCATGCATGATCCCACTACATGTATGTTTGGTGTACACTATGGAAGAGGAGACACGGCCTGAGCTTTCTGAGAGCAGCAGCACTTGTTTGGTTATTGAGTTATGACCAAGATCTAATGTCTTTATGTTGTAGCTGATTCACTGGGTGGGAACAGAAACCCAGCACTGTCCTTGGCAGTGTGGGGCTGTTGCCTCACACCTATCAGTCTCAATCCAGTTGCTCACTTGGCAAATCAGAAAGGCATAAAAAATACTGTTTTAGCATAGTGTGTCTTATTCTTCAGTGCTTTGTGTTAAGAAACCACATCACAGATGAAAGCTAGGGGAAAAGATGTTGATGGTTTAAAACTGAATTCATTGGTTAGGTTTAGGTTTCTAAGATGTACAACCTGCTTTTTTTGCGCTTGTAATAAGAGATAAAAATGCCTTTTGGTAAAGTCTACTTGCTAAAATTTCTTGTTCAGCTAATATAACTAAATTGAGTATTTTAAATTTTCTCTGCTGTTGCTATTCAGGGAAAAATCTTGCCATAACTTGTTCTTTATTTCTTCAAATTTTGTTAAGTTATCCAAGTCACTGTTTGACTTAACAGAAGATCTTTGTTTTATGTTTCAACACTTACTTGGAATGCTTGTCAAAGCTAAATATTTTCTTTCTTTATTAAAAAAAAAAAAGGAGGGGAGAAAGCATATTGTATATTTTAGTACATCCTGGTTTTGACTGTTCATATGGCTTATCCTTCAGAATGCCGTTTAATTGTGATTTACTTTTCATTCCTAAAAGGTGCCATACTTGGCAGATCAGAAACACAAGAGTGTATCTACTACAATGCTAATTGGGAAAAAGATAAGACAAATCGCAGTGGTATTGAACCTTGTTATGGTGATAAAGATAAAAGACGACACTGTTTTGCTACATGGAAGAATATTTCTGGATCAATTGAAATTGTGAAGCAGGGTTGCTGGCTAGATGACATCAATTGTTATGATAGGTAAGTAAGTTTTCCTATAAATTTTAAATTTATTTTTCATTTTAAACTATTATACCTGTCTGTAATTTTTAAATCCTCCTCTCTGCCATCAGTACTTGAGACATAATACAGTAGATTTTGAATAGTTTCCTTTTTAGATACATGCATGCACATTTTTTTTTTTTTCTCTCCTTGCATAGCTGTGTTTAGGGGCCCAACCTTATTGAAGTGCTTTGTCTTGTTTGCATAATAGCATGCTTTACCTTTTCTTATTGACTTAATAAATATTAAAATCCACGTATTTAATTTATTTTTTTTGGCCATTAATAATAGATTTTCTAATGACTTGTTATTGCCTGTTATTGCCAACAGTGCAAATGTAGTTCCTGAACCAGAATGCAGAATTCTGTAGTTCACTTTTCCAACATCTTTGGCGTAGGAAAGTCAGTGCTTTGTGTCTGCTCTTTACATAAAGTATTTTGCTGATTTTATTAAAAAGCTCACCTCAGTGGCAACTGGGAGACACTGAATATTCTAGAATTCCGGTCTTTTTTGTCTTTTCTTTTTTTTTTAATAGCAGATGGTGTAGCAAGTACCCGTGAGCAGTAACAGCAGGACTTGAGGTTTGTTAGATAGGGGCTGAATAAAGGTCGTGACTCTCTTAAGAAGTGGTATTATAGTTCTCTGAAGTACTGTAGTAAGTTTTATTTGACCAAAAAATAGTTGCTTGGAAAGGGAGAGAAGAAAATAAATGCATAAAGCATCTTCATTAAAATGTACCTAGAATTTGTTTTTTAGCAATATTTTAGAAAATTCTCTTCTTGTGTTTCTTTAATGTTGAATGAGTAGAAGAAATCATTATAGTAATTTCAACCAAATAAAATTTCACCACGCACTAGGATGTTTTGTCCTTTAATGACAGTTTAAAGCTAAATTGAACAGTGGTACTGATTTATACGTTTCTCAGAGAAGTAGTAAAGCATCTGCAAGCTTGCTTGCACAGCATAATTGAAATTCAGCTATGCTGGAAGGCGAAGGACAATTTTAAAGAAACCTTATTCATTGCTACTAATATCTAGTAACTGTAAGACACTGAGAATGGGAAAGTATTGGTTTGTTCTTGGTTTGCATGGGTTTTGTGTTCCTTTTTTTTTTCTGGGGGTCCTTCTTTTTAAAAAAAAATAAAAAATTCCATTCTTAGTTGTGGCTTTGCAGAAGAAGTGGGGATGTTACAGTTTCTGAACTAAGTTAATTTCTGCTAAATGTAAAACTTTCAGGATGGAAATAGAATTTTTTTATTTGGAAAAAGAATTTGGTTCTGTACTATTGTTATCCAATTAGTTTCACATTATATTAAATTCTTCCTTGAGCAAACTAAAAAACAATGGAAAAAGAAATAAAATGCAGGAAGGATGGGAAGGAAATAGTTAAAAATTGAGTAAAAATTTGTTTGGCTTTAAGACATCATTAGCTGTATCTTGTAGGAATGCATACTGCAGTGTTCATCTAAAATATCCATTAATAAACAAGATCTTATCTCTGGGAGTGAAGAGTGGTTTAGTGAACAGCGAGTTACAGTGTGATGAACTCCAAACAACTGCAGATTAAGAACATCAAAGAATAAATGTTTCATAGAAGTTACAGTAGAGTGTAATTGTAATAGCTGGTTCTATAAAATAACCCTAATTTTTGAAGCTGAACCGAAAACTTTTTTGACAGTCTTCAGCTGCATTTACAATCCTCAATTATTTCTGCAGGATTTTCAGATTCTTTTCTTTCTGCTGTCAAGTTGTCTCCTGCATGATGCCTGTTTTTCTTTCCTGACTTGAATAGTTTCAGCTTATTTGTTAATAGAACTCCTTTCCTGCATTTAACTGATGGGATGGAATAAGCCCTATCCCTGTGCATAATGTAGGCAGGGGAAATTGTAGAAATTTAGAAATTTTGTTATCTTTTTTTTTTTTCCCTAAAATTAAAAAATTCTCCTCCTCACTCATCTCCAGCCCTTACAACCCAGTACTGTGAGATTATGTTTAAGCATTAGCCGTTTGATCATTTGTCCTATTTAAATCTAGACTGCAGACTGTTCTTCAGTATCCTGTTGGTGGTTTTCTTTACTTTTATCTTAAGAATTACAAAAATGTGCTATTTCAGTTTCAATGATATTTCACTGCAATACAAAATAACAAAATTTTAATCTGTTTCTTCAGGTTTTACTCTTAATTGGGTAGTATGTTGTCCAGGATTATTTAATGAAGTTCTCTTTAAATTTTAAATACGAGTGTATGTTTTCTCTTAAACACTACCCTCCCTCCCAAATTAAAATTAGTAAGATTTTTATTATTATCTTTTATAGGAATGATTGCATAGAGAAGAAAGACAGCCCTGAAGTGTTTTTCTGTTGTTGTGAAGGCAACATGTGTAATGAACGCTTTTTCTATTTTCCAGAAATGGAGGTCACACAACGTAAGTTAGTTTGATGCATTTTTGAAGGAACGGCTTTTCTGAGTTCAGAAATATTTAATAGCATGTATGTTGAGGAGATAAGAATTTTCCGTTGTGATGTTTCTTTTCCTGCCAGAAGGTTTCCGATTCCTGCATGATAGTACCATGTGCATTCACATAAAGAACCTAGAAAATTGCCAGTTTGTGTCTTCTATTTTTAATGGTCTCTGTACTAGAAGTAATTTATATTGATAAAAGATACTTTAGCTCTTTTCTGAGGGTGAGAAGGAAGGATAATCTGAAATTACTGGCTGTTTTATGATACAGAAGTTACTGTCAAATCTTACTTTAATTGTATAGTTAAGCTTCTGTAAGTGCCCATAAATCATTGGGCTAAAAGCTGTATCTTCCTTAAATGCATGTACCAGCCTATGAATGCTCTTCTTCTTGAAACAGTGCTCTATTTCTTTGAACTAATTGGACCTTTGAGTTCCTCTGTGAATTGACACAATAACCTTTAGAAAGGGAGAAAGGATTTCCTCCCAGGTTATGAAGAAAATCAGATATCCAGACTTAAAAAATAATTGTTTAAAAAAAAAAATAAAAATTATTTGATTATTCTTGCATATCTCACTCAATAATCTAATCTTTACTGGAAAACTGAATAATGTTAATAAGTGAACTGAAAACAGCAGATGTCTTGTGTACCAAATAGAGGAAGTTGTTTCTGAAATTAAATGTCTGTGAGATTAAAATGGCCTTTGTTGACCCAAGAGATATTTTTGTCATTTTTGTCAGTAATACTGCAAAGGCAATAATTGACATTCTTCTTCACTGTCATGAAAGCTCTTTTGCCCCAGGGGTCTGCCTGTGGCTGCCCCTGCCCCAGCTGCCTCTGAGGCAGGGTTTCTCTGGAGCCTTTCTCAGGGCTGCATGGAAGTGTCTTCAGCTAGAGAACTTTTACTGTCAGCAAGTCAGTAGCATGTAGGGATGTTGGCAGATTACTTCTGGCCTCTTCTTATTAATGCCATATTATTGTATACATTCCAAAGATTAAACCTCTGTATTGGTTCTTTTTTTATTCATTAGGCAATGGCATTCTTGCAGTCTTTTAAAAATACAGACATCTCTTACACACTGTAGATACGCAGAGCTTAAAAGCACAAGAAGAGTTAGATGGGCTGATGTGTACTGGGGACCTAAATTATTTCTTTCCAAGATGCTACTTTTTAATAAATATGAGTCTGTTTCTATTAGAGTATTTAATCAAGTATTGTTATCCTGTTGTGCTGATTGCAAAAATTTTTATAAGATCAGGACGCTGGACATCTCAAACAGTGGATGATTTTTGTTCCTTAAAAGCTGTGTCCTTTTGTGTTGTTTTTTTTCTTCAGCAACTTCCAATCCTGTTACACCTAAGCCACCTCTGTTCAATACCTTGCTTTATTCATTGGTGCCTATAATGGGAATTGCAGTGATTGTGCTCTTTTCATTTTGGATGTATAGACATCACAAGCTGGCATATCCTCCAGTACTCGTTCCAACCCAAGTAAGTCACTGCATTATTTTGGTTTTTTGAACAGTAAAACCATTTTCTGAAAAGGGGAGAAAGGGGTGTGCATCTGCCACGTGGCTGAAGTCTTCTGTTACTTTCCTGGTTTAAAGGTGCTAATGCTTGCTATCCACAAAAGCAGAAAATTAAGCTTTACTTAAATAGCCCTATCTCTTTAATTAATTGGTCTTTGAATGTCTGAGAAACTAAATGTTTTTACACATCTGTGTATTTGGGAGGATAAAAACTAAACACAAAACTTCAGATGGCAAAGATCCAGGAGATGTAGGAAGTTTGTGCGCCCACATAGTTAAAAGGACTCCTTGTCTTAAAGTTGTGTACAGCTGCACTCAGGTACTTAGGGTTGAGCTTTATTTAATGTCTAGCTTAAAACAAAAGTGAAGGAGAGATGGTAATTCATAATGGCAAGTTGCAGTGAACAGAAAATAGCAACTAGTAAAAGCTTAGCAATTTTTTTAAAAATCAAATGACTGGGATACGGGTATCAGCTAAAAGGAAAACTTCAGTTGAAGCATAGTTCTAGGGCTTAGCTCAGCTCATGGCCTCACTGTGATTCATATAGTCTTTTTCCTCTTGTTTATGTATTTTCTGTTTTGTCCTAAATTTTTTAGCTTTAGCAGTGTTTGTGTTCTACTTAGAAAATATTACGATTCTGGTCTCCAAATTTGAAGCATCAAAACAAACACTTTATGGCTGTGTGTGCATAGTTCCTGCTGTTGTATGGCTCCAGCTTATTCTGGAGGTGTAATTAGTATTAATGCCAGAATTCCTCTCCCTTCAGTTATGTCTAGAGATTCAGTTGAGATTAGAAGACTTTTATGAAAAGAATTAAGGCAGTAAATTGTTCAGACCGAAGTAGGAAAGATGAACAAAATGTGGTAGTGGAAACAGGTAAACAACTTACCCAGGATCCCACACGACTTGGGTTTTTGCAGCAGGACTTGAACTTGAGCTTCCTAGCTCAGGGCAGTGACCACTTATAATACATTGTCTCTCATACAGTGATGCTATTTGGGATAAATAAAATCAAAACATTTGCTGTTTTTTTGTAGGATTGCATTTAAAAAGGATTAATATGTATCTGCTCTGTACCCCCGGTTTCTGTGATATTTTCAGTGTTAACTGCTTGATTTCAGGTTGTTTGGGAAGAAGTGTTGCATGTCGTTGATACATAAAATTGGTTTGATTTCAGTTTAGTAGTGATAAGGAAAATTTGGGGGGAAGCAGTGCGCATATGTTCTTGCCAAATGAAAAGAACATAATTTAGAGGAAAAAAGTATGTTTCCTGTCCTTGCGAAAGTATTGCAAATCCTCAAACTTCATGCAATCTGTTAGCATAATCACTTCATCCATCTCAGTTTTTATGTATTCAGGACTTGATAACAACCTGGTAAACTTCACTGTAAGAACAAATTCATAACTTCATAACTGCTAGTTCTGTGAAAAATTCAGCAGGTGGTTTCCTTTCTAGACTTCAATAAGTAAAGGATAAAGTGATAGAAAAGCAAACAAATGTTAATATGTGTGAGAGATCAAGAACTGGATTTTTTTTCATCTTCCTTCTTTCAGCAGCAATTCTTTTCTTGCATGGTTTGTTTGGTACAGGAGTGGACACATCATAGATTTTTAATAAATAGGGTAATAACCTGTTTTGTTAACAAAATACTCAGATTGTATCTGTTGGGATAAGTATATGTTGGTGCTTGAGCTAGTTATGGTATAATAACATTTTTCTTATCTTGTGGTAAATAGGCATTAAGGTTTGATGTGGAACGTCAGGAAAAGCTGCTTCTGCCTGAAAAACTAAATTATTATGCAAATAGATTATATAAATATTCTTCTATATGCAGCAGAGCAGTATTTCCCACTTTAAATTTGATTAGAGCTGATTTGAACAGGAGGCAGAGGAAGCAGGAAGAGAGGGAAAAGTGTTAGTAATTTTATAACTATGAAACAAACATTTAAATATTTTTGTGATTAATATATTAAAAATAATATTATATCAATAATTAGGACATGATTAGAGTTTGTAGGCAAATGATTTATTTTTTAAATCTTTCTGTAGCAAATGGCTAGATCACATGTGTAACAGATACTTGCTAGAAAATGGGGATTTCTCTGTATGAGATGCAGATAAAGGTTATCTTCTACGCTCTTCCCAGAAGGTGGGGTGGTGGGAGTACTTAGGTACAGCAAGCCCTGGTACTAATCTTTCTTTCAGTAAAAATTAAAGGATAGATGAGTAAGTGAAAGATAAAAATGAGGAAGCATTGAAGAAAGACATTTTTGAAGAATTAAGACAAGGTGTAAGTAAATGAAAATAATCAGTGTGCAAAAGGGAAAGAAATGGTTTGGAATGGTTAAAAAAAAATGCTAGGAGAAATTTTATTTTTGAACCTGTAGTGAAATATAAAGGACAAACATCTGAGTAAAGGCAAACAACATTCATTTTCCTTTGAATGTAATTCATGGTAGATGCATGTATCAGGCAGGCATTACCTACACAAACTGAGCTGAGTTCACAGCCTCGTGGTTTACGTTAACTTTATATTCCCTTTGAATCTACATACTTACTTTAAAATTTCATACGGAAGAGTTAGTTTATATGTTCGGTTTCAGACTGGAAAGCAGCAGATATTTTTGTTTGCTCCTTACATGTTTCAGTCCTGCTTTCCTTCAGTTATTTGGGTAGAGAGTCCAAGGGGGCTATGAGAGCAGGTAACTGCTGAGATGCTCCTTGCCGGTGCCTGAGCCTGGAGCGCTCGCCGGGTCCGGAGGCATGTTTCAGGAGCAGCCACAGCAGAACTGCTTCGAGGTGTTGGTGCAGGGACCTGTCCTTGCTCCTGTTGCTCCCATTAGTCTTTGCTTCCATACTACTCTCTCTCTTGTTTGTGCTGTTAACTGTATGCTTCACTTTATCGTGTGGGGTGCTATCCAGTTAAATCTGTCAAAATGTAGAAAATCTGTCACTCTCAGTCCTTAAATGAGTTATTAACAAGTGTAAATTTGCTAAATACATACGTGCATACGTCAAGTGGTTTGAAAGAACCATTTCATTTTCTTATTTATATTTGATTTAATCGTGCTGCAAACATCTATTCATATGTCTGATAAACTTACCAAAAATAGATGAGTATTTTAAATATTTGAATTTGTGTTTTTTCATATAAAAAGACTCTCACCCAGTTAATTTTCACTCATGAATTCCAGATACACTGAAAATGAAGCAGTATTGTCTTTGCAGACAAAGGCTTTCACTCTTAAATTAGTTTGGATATCTCCACAGCATCCTACTAATATTCCTGGTAGAAATACAAATGTGGATGGCAAGGAGTTGATATGTTATGCTCATTTATTTTTTTACATCTCTTGAGCTTGGGCCAGAGTTGTCAGTCAATGCTAATTACAACTGTGGTGTTACCACTTTGTCAACTGATAGATAGGGCCTTAACCTATTTTATAGTGTAACTGACACAAGTTAACACTTCTGGGTTTTATCAGTTCACAGAGCTGTGGCTTCCAACATTTTACATCCCTACTGTACAAAGAGAGATTAACCTCTTGTACTTTCTGTTGAGTGCTCAAGTTATGAATATCTTACTGGATCACAGAGTTGCTTTTTTTGTTTTGTGTTGTTTTTAAAGTAAGAGTCATATGTTGAGAGGGTTGAAAAAAGCTTTACAGATTCACATAATGTCTTCATAACCTATTTTTGTGCTTTCTTCTGGAACATTTGAAATTACTTGGGTTAAAGATACTTCATGTTTTTAATCACTAATCACAAAAAAGCCCTGGTCTAGGCCTGTTTGGTGTTACCAGAAATTTAAAAACTCAGAATGGACAGATCCTGTCTATTAGCATGCCTATAAAAGCAGGGTTAGTTGCTAGGAATTACCATTTCTTTCTCTCCTCAGAGTGGAGGATTGCATAGTTAAATACAACTATGTCTTCTGCTTTTAACCCCTATGTATCACTTCATTTAAGCTTTTCACCTATCATTCCCAATATTAAGTACAATGATCTTTTATGTGTTGCTTCTCCCTTCCTCCATGAGGATGAACCTCACTGGTCCTATATAGATGGAAAATGTCCCTGGTCTTCAATGTCGTGCTATATGAACCAAGAATTAAGAATAGTATAGAAGCACATGTGTGAAATGTAAAGAGATCTGTATAAAGAGATATATATAAAAGATATATAAAGAGGTCTCATTTTTTTTCTGTGGGGGAAGAGGGGTTATTTGAACATAAAAACCCCTTCTAATTTTAGTTGATGCCATTTTGGTATGGCTCCCTTCACTACTATACCATGATAGTCTTTCTTTAGTGTATCTCTTTCTGAAGACACCCAAGTATGAGTAGGTTTCTGTAGCTATGTCATGGTTTTGGTATTTCGGTTTAAGCTGTAAGAAATTAGAATTGAAAACGGCATCACATAGTGCAAGGGGAGTAATGATGAAGAAAAATCTCTAGTAGCAATAGAAGCAAGACAGATTCTGAACTGACTGCAGGTCCGACAGCATATGTAGGAGTGGAAAACTAAATTCTGTGTTGGAAATGAAAAGGATGAGAACAAAATAACAGAACAAGCACTGCTCTTAGCTGTAGTTTGTAACCTCATACATCTGGTCTAGGGCACCAGACCTGTGTCAAGTTTGGTGAGTGTGTGTAACTTGAGGTTTGTTTTCAAAAAAAAAGTAATTAGTAACAGTAAATTTTTTGTAGTTGGTATAGGAAAAAGGTTTTCATTTGTTGTTTCCATTCTCTAAATTGACTTTCAGCACATCAAATACCTGGTATGCTTAAAATTTCCGAGATAACCTTTATCCCTTTGTCACACAGTTGGCTGCTGAAAAAGGATGAAGAAATTAAATTGTTAGGGATTTTTTCCGGATTTTGTTTTCCAGCCATACTATTTTTCTTGTTGTTACAGATATTTTAATAAAATAATACTTGAAAAATGAAGAATAAGAAAGGGAGAGGTGTTTTTAGGACTTATTCCAAACCTGGGAAGATTAATAGCTACTTGAAAAATGCATGAAGGAGAAGCCAAATGCTTACATGAAATGGGAAAAAGATTGATCAACAAAGAAAAGCTGGAGCTTAGAGTAAAAATTAAAAAAAAAGACTGAGAGCTTGTGGCTAGCTAGGAGGGATTTGTTTTTTGGGTACATATCGGTGGTTAATGAATGATTAACATATAAAGTGTTAGTATTAAAAGGAATAGCTGAATGACCTCTGGATTTGAACTGTTAGATCTGCGAATGATTTCACGTTCTCTAATTTTGCATTTCGTATCTTGAGGGCTAATAAGAATTTCTTTTATAGTTGCTAACAACAGCTGGACTGACACAGGAGGAAGGTCTGGCATTATCCTTTGGTTTTGGTCCAAGAGGCATAACCATGATATGGTTGTATAAAGGAAAGGAAAAAAAAAAGAAACCCCAAAACCAAAAAAAAAACCATAAATATAGGGACACCGTAAGAATACAGAAGTAAAGTTGTTATAGATGAAGAGACCTTAATGTGTAGTAGGTAAATAGCTTGTAACTGTGTCTTTTTCCCTTTTTCTTTGTTTAATTTATGGGCTCTTACAATACAGGCAGCTCCTTAAAATCTTTTAACAGGGGGAATAATTTGTATGACAAACAATTGAAAACCAAGTTTATAGTGTTGCTTTTTAAATGTTCTGTGTATGACCAGATCCAGACCTTTGATTCTAAGCTTTGATAGCTTTAAAATCCGTTAAAAAAAAACCAGAAACCCAACCCCCCAAAAACCCCACCCAACTACTTCCCTGTGTTTTCCATTCACCTTCAGAATGAGCTGTCTCCATTTAAGTAAACCATAAATTCTTATTTTCTCAAGAGGTAAGAAAATACAAATCCAGGTGTAAGGTGACTTATCCTGAATAGCAACCTAAAGGGAACTCTAAAGTACAGTTAAAAAAAGAGGCTTTAAAATGTCTTTCTATAGTGTGAGCTTCAAGTTACTTCTGCATTAATTTAAGCAGAATTCTAAATAATTCTAACCTGTATGCTATACTTGCAATACTATACCTTAGCTTTCTACACTGTATCTTATTCTTGGCTTATTATAAAGGTGGTTTAGCTTTAGAATTAGGCCTGTATGGAGTGGGTCTGAGAGACTGGTGCATGAAGATGTGTATCCATCTGGTAAGGCTCTATGTACTTTGTGTTTTAGTCTCGTAAATGTTGACTTAGCATATGCGCATTTAACAACTGACAAGACACTGGAAGCTTTTACAGTGCTACATACAATTTACCTTGAAGATTTCTCTTCTGTTCATTCATTGTAAACAGTAATATTCAAAATCTACATTAGACCACATGTAGATTATAGTCTTAAAACAGTGCTTTGGAACAATCATAGGAAGGCTAAAGTACTGGTCTCGATGAAGTCTGCAGTCAGGTACTCTTATCTTCAGAAGGTTTTTAATAATTTTCCATAATAAAGTCCGTTTTCCTGAATATTTCAGATTGATGTCTTTCAGGTAATGTTTTATATCACTAAATGGATGAGAACTACACATTTCAGAAGTTCTAAAAAAAATAATTAATTTTACCCTTGTATTCTCCAAAGAGATTGAGGGATGAGGATGCAGATGTCATATTTAGGGTAGTAGTTAAGAACACCTGAAGTAATCAGTGTAATAAGTTTATAATACAGTAAGTTGCGTTTCTTTAGAATTCCACATGTTTATAAATATTTTTGTAACATTTTTGAAGTTCACGATATATTTGTGGGTAGCCCAGACTTTGGAGAAGACCACGTTGCTTGGATTTTTTTGTGGAGTTTGTTTTTATTTGGGATGGTGTTTTTGCTTGGGGTATTTATGGTTTTGGGGCATTTTGTTTGGCTGGGTTGTTTTTTTGTGTTTTTTTTTTCTAGTTGGTTATAAATATCATAATACTTTCCCTAATCCATGATAAAACCTTTAGAAGTATTTTTCAGTCGGTATAAATAGGAAGTTAGTGTGTTTATATACATTTGTATAGATAGTAGCTACACAAATGGGAGAGGGAGATTACCGCCAATTTATAAGAGTTGTTGCACCTATTTGCGTTTCTGTAATAACCTGGTACTGCTTAAACTGGTGATGCTTGCGTTTCTGATGAAAAGCCTGAGGCAGTGGTCTGTAGTCTAAAGGGAAGGACAGTGATTTTCAAACCAGGAGGCTTATGATGTGCGTTTTTCAAAATTTCCATGTGTGTCTAATTTATTAGTGTTTGGGGGCCGTTGAGCCCCTTAAGAGAGCAGTAAAAGAACTCATTTCTCAATTTCATATTTGCAGTTCCTCCTTATGGTAAGAGCAAAAAGGTGGGCTTTGTGTATCTTTTCCTTATTTCTGAGGAATTAAAAATTCTCAGAAGCTGGAGAACTTTAATAGTAAATAAGCCTGGAAAATAATTTTTTTTTTTTTTTTTTTTTTTTACAGCCACAAACCAGACATTTATTGAATAACTATTTCATACAAGCAATGCTTTTTACATTTTTTTTAACAGTTGTCTATCCTTTGACTTACTTGAGTTAGGAGAAATAGGAGTACACAGAGATCTATTACTCTGATACAGTAGCTATTCCCTATCCCATTCACAGATTAATACTTTTATTTTGCTTGGCTGCTGCTTCTGGCAAAGAAATATGGGGGGGCTTGGAGGAGGAACTTGTGCTTGTGGTTTGTGGACTTAGTGTTGCAGAATCTTACTTGTAGTTCTCCTAAACAAGTGTGGAATAGCTGTCATTCTACTGGAACCACCAGCTCTGAGAGATTTGAAGGTGAAGATCATCAGGTTCTCTGAAAAAAAATTTGGGTGGTTTTGTTTAGTATGGGTTTTTTTTCACTTATGAAATGCCCCAAAGTATTTACAGAGGCTGTACAGGTCCTGCAAGAATCTGCTTCATCCTCTTGGTGTGGGTGTTACCCTCATCTCCAGTGGTCTGCTGAATGATGGAGTGGTCCTGTTTAGCTCTGGTGTTCTTCAGTGCTCTCTCTGTCAGTGACTGCAAGGTCTGTGATAGTATTTATAAATCTGACTCACAACTAAACTAGCCTTCAAGAAATACTTCAGCCCTTCTATTATTAATTATTTAGATAATTCTTAAGTGTGTGCTAGACAGTTTTCAAAGTGCAGAGAAAAGTTTTTTGTTGGCCCTCCACTCTGTAGCATCTTAAGAATGTAAAGACAAAGGGTGAAGAAAAAGCTGTTACGTAGCAGGTGAATACTTCAAGTGTTGAATTTCATGCTCTTGCAACATCTATCTGATCAAATTATAAAGGACAAAGAAAATGGCTGAGGCAGATGTACAGGAGGAGGAAAAAAGGTGTTTCAGCGCTTCTCTGCTTGAGTGGCAATGAAATTGTTCAATAAAAAAGAGATGAAAGTAACACAAACAAGCGTGTGTCATTAAAATGTGGTTTTAAGTCTCAGCAACAGTGCTCTGGGACTTAGGTTTTTATAATGGATTTCATTCCACAGTCTGTGAACTCGTGTGACTTGTTTGAAAGAATCTTTAATACTGTAATCTCCCTTTATAGATGTTGGATATATTTTTTTCAAGTTCACTTGTTCTAGTTACAGCTCTAGCATGCCAGATTTGTTGATTAAGTTTAGTAATACAGACCTAGTATATGATGACCTATTTATTTCAAAGGTTTAGTTATAACACAGACATTAAAAAGTTTTCATTTTCCACAGCTAGTGACTAATTACAGTGAATTTAAAAAGTACAACCCTGCCCTCTACTGTACACTTGTGAGGAAACAAGAAATAAGCTTGTGTAACTTGTGTTTGTATGAACTTTCTGCATGTCTTTATATACTGTTTGGTAGAAACATGAACGTTTATAAACCTAAAATGGACAACTGTAGTTTTAATTATAAGATCAATTCAGCAAAGGGTTTGAATAATAACTTTAATTGCCCACTTTGCTAACATATCAATGATGGATTTTTATGTGTGTATATATATATATATATATAAATTGTCCATTATTAGTGCAAGGAAGTATTGCTATCCCCAGGGATATTTTTGTTGTTAATTCACAAACAATTGATTTTGTCTCTTATGAGCTGTTTTTCATTCCATTATTGGTATATATAGTAATTTCTTTTGCCTGTGTTTTTTCCCCTCTACAAGCACGCCTTTCATATAATGATTGAGGTAAGATGCATTGATATTTGTTCATGGTTATGGAACTTTCTGTGGACATGTAAGAAGTTGTTTTGGTATTAATTACTTTTTTCACCAGTCAGTGTTTTGGAGAAGAAATTTGTAAGCATGCATGGTTTAAAAACAGATTTAGTCTGCTGTTCATAGCTTTCTTAAAATTTACTGTAGTGTCTCAGGCTATCAAGTTAAACACCTTCAGGAACTGATAATGAAACACACGAAGCGTAGTCAGTTTGTGTTCTTCAGCTACCCACTTGCCTTTGTGTCACTTCCACCCTGGTGCCACTTCGTATGAGTGGCGGTGAGGGCTCCACTGGGCCAGCATGTGCTGATAACCTCAGTCTTGGGCTGTGGGAGCAGTTCAGCCAGTACAGACTGCACATTGTGTTGTGGTAGGCTGCCCTGAAAGTACATGGCACATCCTGCCCACTCCTGTCCTGTCTTTGGGTGTCTGTTGTCATCTCCCACCTGTGAAATGCCAACAGCTGTTTGAGGTGTGTGGTCTTTGTGTTGTGATTTGAGTGATGTTTTTTTTTTTGATTCAGGAGCTTGAAGGAATAGATTACCTGAAGAAAAATACTCTTTCACTATTAAGTCTCTGCTTCGTCTTTCTCAGTGCCCAGAAGTTATTTTTACTTGTGTTAAACTACTGACACTTTATATGAAAATGCAAGTAACTGAAAACTGTTAATTCAGAAATCTGGTCGTTATTGCTAGACTTCTAAATTGGATATTGAAAAAGTCGAGATTTGAGTTGTAATGTGAGTGCTCAGTTTCCATTGTCTCTTTAGTTCTCTAAAAGCTGTAATGTCTTGTAACTTAGAAGAAAATATAATGGAAATGATATTTTCCCGAGTATCTTGCATCTGTAAAGAGTTAGCTGAGTTCCTTCTGTTTGTGTTACTGTTTTTCTTCAGTTGGCATAATTTTTGTTAGGGATGAAGCTGAAGTATCTTCACTACAAATAACTACCTTGTTTATATTACTGTAAGGAATATGTTTGCAATCTGTGATAAAAGAGAGGATTTTTTGGAGTGAAAGGAGAAAAATTGATGCTATTTAAAAGAAATGTAGTTTGATACAAATTGTAGTAAATTTTAGAATAACTACAAATTTAAGAATTCTGACTGCTTTTACAGTATTTGGATCTTAACTTCACAGATCAGCTGGTGAAAATGAACCAGACCCAAATGAGAAAGGGAGAAAGCAGCCAAGACAGTCATCAGAGTTTTTCAGTGAGAACTTTTTGACCCTATTCCCTTCTAGTACCTAAGTGGGCTGGGAAGAAAGCTGGAGACTTTTTACAAGGGCCTGTAGGGATAGGACAGGGGGGCATGGCTTTAAACCAGTAAGTTATTCACAATATAAGCTGTAAAATAAATATAACCAAGGGAAAATACTGCACCATTTAACAAAAATTGTGTGTGGTCAGCAATTTTGAGAACTTGTTTATATTTTGGAGCCAGGAAAGGGAAATGTGTCTGTGTACAACCCTGTTTGGCTAATTGGTCTTTTTTTTTTTTTCTCTTTGTTGTACATGGTGAGTCACCTGATTCAGTTGCCATATGAAAGACATAACTGGAGATAAACCCAAGTGCTGACAGACTGTGTTGGGGCAGGTCCTTAAACAATCTGTTTAGTTGGTCATATTTGGAAGGGATTTGTAGTTTTATGTTTGTTAAGCTTCTCTTTGATCTTAAGATCTATTCTTGAAGGCACTTAAGGAAACCTATTTCTGTAAGTTACCATTCTTCCATGAATATATTTTCCCTCTGTTCTTTTTCTGGTATGACTAGTATGCACTACCTGGCAGCTGACTGGAATTCCCAGCTATAAAAATCAGAACCAAAAAAGTCTTGTTTGAGATTTGAAAAGCTTGGAGTGTACAACATAACTAGATGTCCATGATTTTGAGATGAACATGCAACATGAACTTACGGTGTTAAGGATTGACGGCATTGACCTATAGGAAGAGTTGTCCAAAGTTGTCCAAGTAGAATGCATCATATGACTTTGTTAGTTGAAGTACTTTTTGCAGACATAGCTGCTTCTCATTTTCCCCCTAGCAGTAGATGATTGTGTGGCAGGAGTGTTTCTGCTCCTGTTGCCTTTGTGAACTGCCCTGGGGTTAGGACAGAGTGGCTTTGAGAAGGTATAGTGTGGACGAAGTGAGATGGGCCAGTGACTCACTGCTACCAAAAGAGGGAGCCCCTCTTCCCTCTGCCTTGCAGTGCTTTTTGCCTTAACCTGGATGTTGCTGCAAACTGATTCAATTTGCCAAACTACCTGATTTTAAAAACAAAACCAAAACAAACAAACAAAAAAAAAACAACCAAACAACAAAACCCCAAACAGAAAACACACACACACACACACACACACACACAAACAAACAAACCCCCCAAAAGAAAAGCTTTCTGGCAGTATAGTGTATCGCCTTGATTTGTGGTATCGTCAAACCAATGCCAGAATCGGTCCAAGGAAAGGGGCAGGGAAGGTTCAGGAATGGAAAATTGGGTGCTGATTTTTTGACAGCTGTGGCAGGCTGTTAGACTAATATGTGCACATTATAGCTATACTCACATTATATCATCATCCTTGGCAACACAGAGATGATTTTAAAAAGCCATACAAAAATAATTATGCCTATGGCATATTAAACATTTTTGCTTAGAAGTAGAGCAAGTTTAAAATATTGTGAAAGAATGTTGCTATACAAAAATAGTACCTATAGATTTAGAGTAAATGCCTGTTGATTTTAACAAAGTTGTTAAAATAATAAACTGGAAAACTATTCTTTTTAGTTATGTTAACAGAAGGCAATTACACTTTACATTTTAAGTCTGGGTTTGTTTTGATTTATGTGTGTGGGTGTGTGTTGCTGCTTCATAAGCACACCAAAAGTTCTGACTTCATAGAAGTGTTTCAACACAAAAGGGAAATGTGCAGGGAACCACAGGAGGTTGCTGTATAAGGTAGTGGAAAAATACTTTGAAATGCCAGCATTTTTTAGGAAATAAGAAATTCAGGTATATGAAAAGTATCATGGTCTAATGTGAAAGTAAAAAGCACCAGTTATCGCTGGCCTCTTCTTATTGAGGAGTTAGTGCCTTCTCTCATGATAGTGCAATTTTTTTCACCAAATATTTGAGAACTATTAAGTGATCATTTGCTGGATTGTCAAGAAATAATCATCTAGTGTGCTTCAGAATGTCAGCAGATGTTTTGGTGGAGGATATAGAAAGGAATGGAGGTTCTAGCTACTAAAGCAAAGGTGTTACTTCCCATAAATCGTTCTCTCAATTTAGGCAAGTTGCTAGGTTCAAAACTTTAAAAGCTTGTTTAATTAACGGATGTTAAATCCCCAGATGCTGCACAGTGCTCAGGATTCTTTAAAATAACAGTTAAGAGTTAGTTGGCTTTTGTGAGTAGATTTGGGCATCTTGTTTCCAGTTTCCCTTGGAACTGTAACTATTACAAATTAAGGACAGTGATTTCCCTGGTGTGTGGAATATTCATATAAAGGGCTTTGGTACTGAATGAAAGTCAGCATTGGAGGGAAAACTTAACTCTGAAACTTCATTTTCTATATTTTCACTTGCCCACTTTAAACTCAGCAATTTTGATGTAACAGATTTAAGCATCTGTTGCTGTCAAATTTGCAAAAGGATTTCATATTTGTTTGAAGGCAGTATTGTAATGTGTCTATTAATTTGAATTTAAAACATTATAGTTTCTTTTACAGTTACTAATTTGTGGAATTAGGTTACAGCTTCTTTAAATTGCTGTAACTCTGTCCTCAAAGCTTGTTATCCTTTAAGGATATATTTGTTGCTTAATAAGAAACAAGTGAATGGTTATTTTATTCCTGCACTTAAACTACTCAAAATTCTATGTTCAATACAGAAGTACTTGTCTCCATTCTCAGAATAGTAAAGTATACTTAAAACCAGGTTCTTCAGAAGATGTGTCTTTAACATGCACAAGATTTTTTGTTGTTCACTGAAGTGCTCTAATACTTAACTTTAGAGTACTCTCATTTGTTTTGTAGAAGCAGCTCCTCCAGTGTTTTTTCATTCTCTCTCTTTAAACCAGTATTACAGCTGGGACTGCTTTGGGAAAAAGTTGAGAAGCCAAACATATATTATAGAGACTTTTTTGAACAGTAGACTTTTGGGGTTTTTTTTAATTGTATTTTGCAGGGGGGAATATCATTTAAAAGCAACACCTAACTTTCATTTGTATGTTTGTTTCTTTCATGCGTGATACTGAGAGTTGTGGTGCAGTTTTCTGGTCTCCATAGTCGTGCACTGCCAGTAAAAGCAGTCATTCACCCTCTTCCCATCTGTGTGATCTGGCAGTGTACTCCCAATCTATCACCCCTGCCACTGACATCGACAGTTTCTCTGTAGAAATTGGGACTGAAGAACAAATTGTGGTTTAAACGTATCTGGGGGACTGCAAAAGGAAAGTGGAGCCGTGTCTTGTGTTGACAGTGTTGGTAATTCTGCTTGGTGACCACTATACACTAGAACTTGACTTACCTTCCTGCAAAAAACAGGGATCGTACAGAAGACAATCATGTTCTGTGCATAGAGTGACATTCTTCCATGCAAAAGCATTTGTATATGGGTCTGATGCATTTGTTCATGGTAGGGAAGAAGCTTACGTAAGTACAGCTAATCCACCATGAAAGGCTGGAGAAAAGAGGACAGCCCAGATAGAAGCATGCCTTTGGCAAGAAAGTTAAAAAATCTACTTCTTACAGTCAGATGATGTGCATGGTACAGGATATGTAAGAGATGTATAAAATACAAAATACAGGGTATTCCTTAAGCCTTCACGTTTTCTTTCCCAGAAAGGGAAATTGTTTAGATCTGAAGAAATATTGGTGGTTATATGGATAGCTGTGTGGAAGCTCTGCCTCACTTGCAGTTGTGCTTCCTAGCCTGTGCTGTCATATTTGAAAAGCAACTGGTGGGCTGGCCCCTCAATAGAGTACAAACACTGTGAGATATGACAAGGTGATCTCTTAAATTTAATTCTAGTTCTGTTTCTGGGGTACAGCCAAGTACTTGTATTTCAGTAAGTTATTAGCTATCTACATTAGCAAAAGTTGGGAGCAGTTAAAATGGATTGGTAGGTTGCAGCATTGATGCTGTCGTTCTTCACACCACCATTAGTGTAGCTTGGAGGGCTGACTGGAGGTGATGATACTTGGTTTCCTGTGCCAAATACCTGCTCTATGCATGTGGTTCAGTGGGGCCTGAATGAAAAAAAATTGCGATGTACTGGAGGACCTTGTTAGTAGCATGGCCTGCCCTCATCTTGGTTTGCAACCTCATGTCTCCCATAAACAGTAGAATTACTGAATTAGAGAGCTGTGCTGGTGTCAGCTCAGATGGCTTGTGAGAACTCAACCAGTATGTGGTCACTGCAGACAGTGAGGGGATACACTCCAGCTCTGCACTGCTGCCCCCATCCAATCTGCTGATGTAGACCTCATCTGCTTCCCAGATGATATCTGAGGGTTGCAGAGTCAGTCACTCAGAAATGGAGTTAATGGCTTTGTAGAGTTAAGTCACCAGATCATTGAACTGAAGGTTTGAAAGGATCATGTGTATGTCCAATAAACAAACCAAAAACCCAAGCCTTAAATGTATCAAAGGTGCTTATTTTGATTGTCTTGAAAAAAGTAACAAGTAAAGCTTGATTATCTTTTTTCCTTCATTTCTGCTCTGCTTTTTCACATGGTTAGATTCATACTGTAACTGTTGGTATGCTGTCACACATTAATTCTGAGCATGTTTTACAATTTCATTTTACTTTCCTGCGGAGAAGGGCTGCTGGGTTGTTTCTGGTTTGTTTTGAGATAATTTGATGTAAGGGGGTTGAGTACCTAATACAAATCTCTTGCAGTTTACAAGCATTTATTTTTAGGGCTGTCATCATAGATAGCACATATAATAACTAAATTCATTAATGAGTTTAACCTGATTTCAGGATCCTGGACCACCACCACCTTCACCATTGATGGGTTTGAAGCCATTGCAGTTACTAGAGATCAAAGCTAGGGGAAGATTTGGTTGCGTATGGAAAGCTCAACTACTAAACGAGTATGTTGCAGTCAAAATATTCCCTATTCAGGTAAGCAGAAGTTCTTAATGTCCTGTGTTGCTTGTAATATCATAATGTTAAACAGCTTTTTTAGTCACAATAAGAGGCTTTTTAGACATTTTTCAATATATAATGTAAATCTAGATGGAAATGTTGAGCTGAAAAATGGGCAGGTAGAGCTTTATTGAATTAAAATAAGTATTTTAATGCAACAAGCATATTACTGAAGTAAGCTCAGTGGAACTTTCATACTTCTAGTCATAAAAATACTTACTTGGTGTGAAGATTTTTAAGTAAGTCTCACTCATCTTTTCATCAGATGAGAAAAACTAGACAATATTTTTCAAATTAAATTGTACTTAGAAGGATTGCCCTGAAATGCAAGCCTATAAGGTGATTGCTCAAATTAAATATAATTGAAATACTTGCTTCCCAGCAAGTACCCTCTAAAAGCTATGTTTAGAATAGATTTTGCTCATAATTTTCAGGTCCAGTCTAGTTAAAGAACACAAAGTGATCATATGCAATTACATTAGGATAGATTTTAAATCAACTTAAAATACTCACTGCTGTTTGAGGTGAAAAAAATGTGCTTGTGTTTTCTGATGATTAACCAAGTGTGACTTGCTGAATAAATACATCTGCAGTTTCTTATCCTTCTAGGAGAAAAGGCATGTATTTATGCTGGTTTTGGCCATCAGAACAATATAAGCTATATTGAAGACTAAGGAAAACCTGTTTCTAATTCTTTATGGGGTTGTTACAGATTTATAAAATACAAAAATTGAACTATGCTCTTAAGATGAAAGATACTGTAATGATTTGCCTTATGTAGACTCCAGTCCTGATCTACAGATTTCTGTGTTGCCATGGTTCATACCTGTGATAGCTAAGGTTGTTTTCAGCAGCTGATGATTTGTTTACAACGAGTTAAGTTTTTTTCAGACAGTTTTCCACTAAATGTGAATATGTAATACATGTTAAAGACAGTTTTTTATCATTTCTTTATATGTTAGATCAGTAGTTTGTAGCATAGTTATTAGTCTAAACATTTGTAATTGTTAATACCATACAGCATGCTTGCTTTCTTTGCCCTGTAAAGCCTGTCTTTGCCCCCCCCCCCCCCCCCCCCCCAAAAAAAAGGTTTTAGTTATTTTGACAGGTCACTTACAAATGCATGGTAAATTGTGGATGGTAATGTCTGTCAGGGAAAGTACCTCAAGTACCTCTTGTACTCATTATTGTGGTATTAATGTGGTTTGTGTTCTTTGTTTAAAGGACAAACAGTCATGGCAGAACGAATATGAAATTTACAGTTTACCTGGGATGAAACATGACAATATTTTGCAGTTCATTGGCGCAGAGAAGCGAGGCACTAGCATTGATGTTGATCTCTGGTTAATTACAGCATTTCATGAGAAGGTATGTTTAATTCTCAGCATAATAGCTCTTTTATTTTGTGATTATGGCCTTAGAAATTTCTTACGAATGTGAACTTGAGACAGTTAAGAAATAAAATTTAAAAGAGTTTTTGCTTACTCTTAGCTTGTCTCTTTTCATTGGCTATGAGGAGATGCTGGATTTAAGAGGCAATGTTATTGAAACAAATCATTCTACCTTTTTGCTTTTTAGAACATGTATTTTTTAATATTTCCCGTCTAAATATATATAAATTCAATAAACTGCATCTTGCAGAGACTTTGTTTTTTTATTTTTATTTTACTTGTGTTAGTTGATTTGAGTCTGTAAGAGTGAAGTAATATGTATCCATTCTATCGTTATAATCATGGTAAGAAACATTAATAAATATAAAACAGTGAACATATTCTTAATATATTTAATATATATTAGCCACCTAGATTTTTTTTTTAAATGCATATAACTGTCACAGAGTTTTAAGTACAAAAAGAGGTGGGAAGCCAAGACACCCTAACTTAAACTTAGCAGTGGCACAGCAGGGACGCTTTAGGACGATGTTACCTGTAGCAGATTGGAGAAAATAGGGACATTTTAGTGCATTACGGTTAGGTCATAGATCATATTTTTAGTACTGAATGTTAAATTCTTCATCCTCTCATTTTTGTCCCACTTATGCCTCTGCTCTAATAATTTAGAAGACTAGAACTATGCAACCATTTACGTTTTTTGACAGATCTCCATGATAAGTAGATAATAAACTAATTTGCCTTTCTGAAAGGTCTGTAAGAGTTTAAAAGAAAATGCTGTTTCTGTTGGAAAGATGGCATCTGAGATAACTGATGGAAAATAGGATTTTTAGTTTTATTTTTGAAGTATAGCCTCTACACTTTGACAGCTCTTTGTTAATTTTTCCCTTTTGGCTTTTCACACAGCAACATGTGACACAGTGACATCTCACAATCTGGATAATATGTAAATCTGTGAAAACGTGTGTATAGAGTGCGCTATAGAAGTGACTCTGAAGAGAAGAGCTTTACATTGAATATATTTTACTTTATATTATCACTTTATTCAGAGTGTATGTTTCACTCTGAAACTATGTTGTGAAACTGGAGTTTCTGTTGTTGATCCACAAGAAAAGACAGGCTATTAAAGCTCCTAAAGAATGGTTGTACACAGTCCAGTAAGATTCTTGAAGGTGAATCTAACCTGTAATTTCCTGTTCCTGGAAGATGATAAATCATGCTTGTAAAAAGGGTTCTCTTTATAAAGAGTTAAAATGTCTAAAGTCTAGCTCCCATTTCTGACACAGCTGAGTGCAGTTCATTGTCAAGTGTGCCACTGTACTTGAGCTCACTGCACTTTTTGCTTGTAGAGGTGATGTGTAGAGCCACCTTGATTCTATTCATGGATTAGAGACAATGCAAATGTTATTTTTTTGTTGTTTAAACTAGCAGTTGTTTGTGTATGTATGTGTATAATTACATGATTTATCAGAAAACAGAGAAAGGCAGCCAGGTGCATTGTGTTCCTCAGTGATGGAGGCCAACTAGAATTTTTGTTTATGAGTAGATGAGAATGAAATCGGTCCTGTAATTGTTGATATTCTGGTTTTGCTGTTTTTTTTCCATGCAGGGTTCATTAACAGACTTTCTCAAGGCTAATGTGGTTTCTTGGAATGAGCTCTGTCACATAGCTCAGACTATGGCTAGAGGCTTGGCTTATCTTCATGAGGATATACCAGGGCTAAAAGATGGACATAAGCCTGCCATCTCACATAGGTATAGTATATGTAAAATGTTTTCAGGTGATTGTTAGTATTCAACTTTGAGCTAAAGGATGTGAAACATGGATAGAGAGGAAGTATTTACATGATTACTCCCTGATACCTTCCTTCCGGAATTGTTGAGAGCCTCGTAAGAAAAGCCTGCTCAGCCTAAACAGAAATCTAGCTGATGGTTTATAGACCTTGATGTGGTGATTGTGATAATGTCACAATTTCATTTTCTATACAGTTAATTAAGTACCCTATGTGGTATATGAAATAATTAGCATTATAGCTATCTGAAACAACTGAAACACTTAACATACATAACTTTAGATGATACTGAATGCTTCAAACAGAAACTGTTACTGTAAGCATGTTATGCCTATTGTTGATTGTAATTGCTAGTTGTTTTTTTTTAAATGAGGTAAATATAGAACACTAGAGCTGAAAATGATAGTGGTAACCAAATGAAAAGATGGAGATACAGAGTAAGAGAAATACAGATTTTGCAGAATTTGTAATGTCATGGCAAAACTGCTTGACTGATGGTAAAGGAATGGGGGGGGGGGGGGGGGGGGGGGGGAGAGGTGTAAAAGGGGAGGCAGCGGTACACACAGGACAGATGGCAATCCTGTCCATTGCCTTTTCTTTCTTCAGGAGATGATGTATCTCCTTGCTAGAAACAATGACAATTCTTTTTTTTTTCCAAAGTGTTTTGTCTTGTGTTATTTAAACAAACAAAATGTAGTTGTAATAGAAGCCTGCAGTAACTCTTTATTCTGTTTCTGTTCTATAACATGCTTACAAATCTGTGTGTATTTTAAGCATTAAGTGATAGTTGCTGTCTCATATATTTCCGTAAGAATAAAGTTGTGCAAATGTACTCCTAGGTTTTATTATTATTCTGTTATTATTATTTTGTTGTTTAAATGGAATGCTTATCTATAACTTTATTGCCTTTTGCATTATAACATTTTTGGGGTTTATTGTTTTACTTTTTTCTTAGAACTTTATGTATTTTATGCTCTAGAGCTCAATATTTATATTTTTTTTTCCTTAACTTGAAAGGGACATCAAAAGCAAGAATGTGCTGCTGAAAAATAATCTTACAGCTTGTATTGCTGATTTCGGTCTAGCTTTAAAGTTTGAGGCTGGAAAATCTGCAGGGGATACACATGGACAGGTAAACACTGATTTATTTACATAAATGTTACAACCGTTAACTGCATGTGAATGGAAATCAGTAGTTCAGGTGTTCTTCATGCACAGGATACTGTATCATCAACCTTGTCTTTGTTGACCTTTAAGGAATCTGGTAATTTATGTTTTCTTCTCACAAGCTACAAATGAAACAGTTTAGATAATTACAGATCAGAGCCTTCCCCCCATCTTATTACATGGCCTCTGTCTTTCCCCTTGTTTTGGTTCTTAGTAGAGGATTTGGTCTATTTGCCATGTTTTATTCATTGTTCTGAAACACTGTGCAGAAACTGAGGAATGACACTGGCAGCCAGTTTCTAACTTTCTGACGTAGCAACAGTCACTTCGCTAAAATGACAACAGTACTACTAATCAAGCACTGGTCATGCAAGGAAGCTGGTTTTGTACCATGTACCTTTAAAATAACAGACTTGAGCTTAGAGCATTATAGTTTCTGGAAAACAAAGTATGTTTAATTTTAGGGAGAAGGCCACAATTCATTGTTGAGTGACAAAAAAGCCATACAGTAAGATTATAAAACCTCAGTAAAACTGCTGAAGAGAAACATAGCTATTACTGCGAAGGTTTAAATAGTGAAGAAAATCCTGTTTTGGCACCAGACAAGTTCTGATTTATTTGGAGGACATAATTTCATCATTGACTGTAGCCACAGAGAATGGATATCCCTGAAGTTTTAATATAATAGCCAGTTTTGTGCAAGTGACTTCATGTAACTTTCTCAGTATAAGTTGCACTCTAGTAGCTAGTTTTCCTTTTCCTTTTATTACTGCTCCTGTCACAAGGAGGAACATAAGCACATTTCATGTCCTTATGACATGAAAAAATCACAGAACCATAGAATGGTTTGGGTTAGAAGGGACCGTTAAAGATTGTGTAGCCCAGCCCGCCTTCAGTAAGAAAGCACATCTTCAAGTAGATCAACTGTAGAATGGCAGTGGCAAATACGTTGAATTGTTACACAGATGTCTTATTTTTAAATCTGTTCAGATTTTCCTGCTTTGTATCCTTTATAGGGCCCATTCTGTACGATTTTTTCTAATTCCTTTTACTTACACTTGGATATAAGAATACAAGGAACTGCCAAGATTTAGTCCTAAGTGAGGATAACCATGGCTGTTTTCTAATCTTGGACCAAAAAATGGTGCTGGTCACCAGCATTATTACAACAGTACTAGGTAGTGTGGCGGTAGTGGTCTTGTTTGATTTCTTGGTGTACAAGTTTTTGTGCTTTATTGTCTTTCAAGGTTGGTACACGAAGGTATATGGCTCCTGAGGTACTCGAAGGGGCTATAAACTTCCAAAGGGATGCGTTTTTGAGAATAGATATGTATGCCATGGGATTAGTCCTCTGGGAATTGGCATCACGCTGTACCGCCTCAGATGGTAAGGAACATATTCAATTTGTGTAAATATTTTGTGTAACTTGTGAGAGGTGTATTTAAAGCAGGAAACTGGCAGATGGATTAGATGTATGTAATAAAATTTCATAAGGGTGGTAGTTTTGTGGGGAAATGAAGGCAACACTGACATCATGTAGTCACTTCATAATTTAGTCTCTTCTGTACTTGGTGTCCCTTGATACATGGATACCTGTTGCATTTCTCCAGCTGGTCATGGTAAGGGAGAGGGAGATTTACTGTGGAGTGCCCCACCTAGTATGTTTGATTTCTTACAAGTTCAGCCTGACAGTTTTAGTGCCAGTTAGTTTATTATTGCTTCTTTTCATAAACGAAAGCTCAGATGAGATTAACCTTAGTAACTGAGATATCCCACCAGCACCTGCTGAAAAACTGATGTCTCCTGCTGTATACCTTAGCGTCTGGAGAACAACCTCGTAGTGCTGCCTGTGGAAGACAGGCATAAACACTTCCTAATGTCAAAGATTGTCAGTGAGGGAATTACAAGGCTGAAAGACATGAAGCATTTTTCATAGGTTGGCATATATTTTATTGCAGAGAGCATTGATGAGGTTAACCATTTTCTAGCTGTTCATCAGCATATGCAAGATTCCTCCTTGGCCCTTCATCTTAGGAAACTGCTCCTCAGTGCATCAGGAGGTCAGCTGTCAGCAGCAGGACATAGAAAAGTTGCTGTGTCTGGTTTAACCGTAGGTGCCTGAGTGAGCCTGTTTCATGTAGGTTCAGAGCTTCCCTGCCCTCCCTTTGTCTTCATTGTCACTGATGTAACATTGGTTCAGCTCATATGATGTCAGAACTTCTCGATAATTGTCAATAGCTTAAAGATTGAAAATTCAGCAAGGTCTGACAAATCCACAGCTGATACTTGTTAGCTATGGATCCATCACAGGTGTTTTTCTCATAAAGCAGACTGCTGGATCCAGTTTTTGCACTACCAAGAAAAAAAACCCTTTTCAAGTATGCATAGTCTTTAAATTTTGTGAATGGAGATCTTTTTTGGGTGCCCAGAATAAGTTGGCGTTAATCAAGAACAAGGTAAAAGACAGGGCTCAAAACCATTTTTTGTTTGGGAGAAAGTTGCATTTTCAGTACAGTCTGAAGCAGCTAAATTCAACCGAGTAAAGGTGACTGACTCAGTTGGGCTAGTGAGACAAGCTTATGATGGTTGTCATAAGCTCCCTTGATGGAGCCCAGTGAAGCTGACAGCTGTCTGTGTGAAAATCCAAGATGGGTTGGAGACCTCAGCAGATCAGTACATGGCCATACTGTGTTTTTCTGCTCCAAGCAGTGCTTTTCTGCTTCAGACATTTCCTCGTGGAGAGGAAATGCCACTGGGGAGATTTTACCCTTTTTAAAATGTTAACCTGTTTACTAACAGGATTGACACAATCTTGCACACATCTCTCAGGCTGCCCACATTCTGTATTGATTTTTTTCCTGTACTGTAAAACATACGTACATACCTCCTATTAGAGATGTGTCAGAGGTTTCTGGCATTGTAGTTATTACTCCAGAAGGTAAAGGAGACTGCAGTTAAGGAGAGCAGCCTTCCTGAAACACAGCCTGGTGTAGCTCTGCAGTCGCAGCTGCTGTTTTCACTCTTCAAATGTGTTTGGGGTTTGTTGTCTTTTTCAGAAGGTGCCTGGTTTGTTTCACTGGCCTCATCCATAGTGTACATTCATTTCTTCTCTCTTCACTTTAGGTTTTTTTCAGACATTTATCTGAGTGCGTAAAATCTGTAAAGCCTGTAAACCTTGTCCCTCTCATCCAGTTAATGATGACCGTTAGGCTTAGCTTGCAACAATAGCAGTTACGTCCTGGCCTGTGTGGATTGAAGGAGGCGGCAGCATGCTTCTTTTGCAGAGGGATGCAGCAGTTGCTGTTGCAAACTTGTCTTTTGTAGCATCTGTGGTATTGGTGACACTCAAAAGCGGCGATCGGGCGCCTGCTTGGTAATGAGACACCGCGGGAGCCCGCGCTTGAATGAGGGACGAAGATGTCTCTTCTCCCGGCTGGGGTTTGTTGGCGGAGGTGGGGGAGAAGCCGCGGATCCGAGCGCCCCCCTCCGCCCGTGTGCTCCCAAGGTTTCAGCTGCAGGGGAGCCGGGCCGGGAGCTGCACTCGGCTGCCACACGCCGGGGAGCAGAGGCTGGTGGCTCCTGAAAATGTGCTTACTTAGAATCCTAGTCACTGCTTGCTGCTAATCTGCCACAGGACGAGCCTTGAATGGCAGTGGGAAGCAAACTGCTCCCGAAGAGTCTCACTGCGGACTGCACTGCTCGGATATCAGGTTTTTGGTTTTTTGTTGTTGTTCTTTTTTTCAAGCAAAATTTGTGGGTTAAATTCTTTTTTTTTTGTCTTTAGGCCCAGTAGATGAGTACATGTTGCCATTTGAGGAAGAAATTGGCCAGCATCCCTCCCTCGAAGACATGCAGGAAGTTGTAGTTCATAAAAAGAAGAGACCTGTTTTAAGAGAATGCTGGCAAAAACATGCTGTAAGTCGTTACACAACCACATTCTGCAGTGTTCTGTCAGGATTTGAATTTCAGATTTTGTTAATCCGGTGTTCTGTTCATACTGCTGCCTTTAAGGAAGAATGTAAGTTTAGTAATTCCAGTAAAAGAATTAAATGGACTGTAAACTGGGATGTTCTTAATCTTAAAATATTCTGAGTGATTAAAGAGTGATTTTTTTTTTTTTTTTGTAATTTTACTTATCTTTCACTATTTTGATGAAAGATTTTTGAGGTTTACTTTTGAATGCACAAGTTAGTATATTTAAGAGCTAATAGCCTTGATTACTACAGGAATGCTATAAACTGAACACTGCTATATAGGATAAGCAGTGTTGTATGAGAAATATCTGGGATTAGTTAGGGAGGAATTCTATGATTCCCAGGTCTGCTTCATGGCTGGAGACTTGCAGTAACACCACTGCTGATTCCTAGCACTCTTCAAGGGGAGCAGGAGGAATGCGGACCTGTTGGAGCAAGTCCAGAGGAAGCCACGAAGATGTTCTGAGGGCTGGAGCACCTCTCCTATGGAGGCAGGCTGAGAGAGCTGGGCTGGTTCAGCCTGGAGAAGAGAAGGCTCCAGTGAGACCTTAGAGCAGCTTCCAGTGCCTGAAGGGGGCGACAAGAAAGCTGGAGAGGAGTGGTTTAAACTCAGTATGAGGAAGTTCTTCCCTGTGAGGGTGGTGAGGCCCTGGCACAGGTTGCCCAGCAAAGCTGTGGCTGCCCCATCCCTGGCAGTGTTCAAAGCCAGGCTGAACGGGGCTCTGAGCAACCTGGCCCAGTGGAAGGTGTCCCTGCCCATGGGACAGGGTTTGGAACTAGATGAGATTTAAGGTCACTTCCAACCGAAACTGTTCTGTGGAAATGCAATTTTCTATTAAATTGCTAGATTCTGATCACTTCTTAAAACTTGCTGCTAGCTGTGTATACCATTCTTTTTTTACTTCGCTTTGTTTGCCCACAGGGAATGGCAATGCTTTGTGAAACCATAGAGGAATGCTGGGATCATGATGCGGAAGCCAGGTTGTCAGCAGGCTGCGTAGAAGAACGTATTATTCAGATGCAAAAATTAACTAACATTATAACAACAGAGGATATTGTGACTGTGGTCACAATGGTGACAAATGTTGACTTTCCTCCCAAAGAATCCAGTCTATGATAGATAGTTGCACTGGTCACGGAACTGACCACCGGACTCTTCACTGGAGCTGCTAAAGCTAAGGGGACTGCTCACGTCATTACTGTTTGCTGCGTGAGAAGAATGGTAAGTCTCTCTGGAACAGCATTAAGAGGTGTTTTTCCTTTATTTTTCCCTTCCTCCTCCCAAACACGGATCCCTGAGACTTTCTGCATTCCCTGTGTACACCTGAAGGACACGTGACTGAGAAACGGTGACATGCAGTTAAGGAACTTACATGAAGAATACAGACCTGTTCTGGCTAATCAAGCATTTTAAAAACTGACGCCCAATTTCTTAATACCTGTCAGAAGAGACTAATTCCTTAAATGAACTACTGTTATTTTTTTTAAATCAAACATTTCATTTCAGATTTAAAAAAAAAAGGGTAACTTGTTTTTATTGCATTTGCCGTTGTTTATAAAAATGACTATTGTAATGCGACTATGACACAGCTTGTGAATGTTTAGTGTGCTGCTGTTCTGTGTACATAAACAAAAGTAATCAAGTGGGTTATAGCAAAGAGGCTTCCAAGTATTACTTAACCTCCCTCAACAAGGTATACCTCAGTTCCACCTCTGCTAAATTATGAGATTGACAACACTAACAAAATTTGAATAAATCGATCCGTGTTTTGTAAATGATGTATTGCAAATTCACTGTGTTATTTAAAAAGGGTAAGCTATGCTTTGTGCCGATAGTAAATGGCCATTCCTAAAGCAGTGTTTTAGCCTTTCCTTGTACTAGCTTGTTGTGTATAAAAAAAAAAAAAAGTGCTGTTTATTGAAACAAAATTTTCCTTCCTCTTTTAGTTTAAAGCTTTTCTCTTACCTCCGCTTCCCAGAGTATCTCATGCATTTATTTAACTGAATACTATTTAGGTTTGCTGTGTCTGAGGAATATTTGAAAACTTAAGCATGACTTTTTTAATTTTCTGTGAGCTGTGACACTGGAAAGCTCTGAATTCTTGTTCTTTTTTTTTTAAAGTCTTTTTCCTATTTATGTTTGTGACAAGGTCTGCATAGCATGTTTTCTGTTTCACTAAACAGTATGCAGTGGGTTCTGTATCGCTGTTTCAGGATCACCTCAGGAAGCTCAGTTACCCCAAATTCTTTACCCCTCTGCTTTGAGATCTACTTAACACTTGGTGCCATCTTATCAGTGAGACTTGATGTCATTTGCAGGTGCAGGTTTGTCCTGGAGTCACGTGAAAAATGCTAGCCACAGGTTTCAGATTATGAATGCTTACAAATTTCAGGGAAAATTTAGCTATAACTTAAAATATACAGTGACTGTTTAGAGGTAACGAATACCAGTGTCCATAGCATAGACTCTCAAAAACTGAGGAAAACCCAGTGAAATTGCTTTTACAACTCTAACTTTCTTTTTGAGTTTAGGAAGTTGGGCCTTATTTAAATTGCAAAGCGACTGGTAGGTTGGTAGGTGCCAAAGCGCTTCTCAGAAGTTCTGTTTGACTTACACCTATTTGATCCCTTACACAAACTTCCAAGTAAAAGAAGCTTTATAAACCTCTAGAGCGCAGAACCTACAAGAGCTGATAGCGTGCTGTGTGCTCCCTCAGTGTTTTCTTTGTTTTTACATCGTGTGTTCAGCGTCTTTTGAAAGAAGCTGCTAATGCTGCAGTGAGGAGCTCACTGGGAATGCTGTGTGAAAACTGATCCATGCAGCCACAGGTTCTTTGTTTTACAAGTACACAAACTGACCTTCTAGGAACAGTAAGAAACCTTATGGGTGAAAAGGACCTAAGGTACTGTTGGCTGGTGGCAGGGAGGGGAGAAGGGTGCAGCAGTGACACCTGCCTGTGTGTGCAGTGCTGCCTGCCTGGCCTGTGCTGTCCTGCAGCAGGGGAAACATGCTCTGGTGCAACTTGGTGGTGCTCGGCTTGGCTATAAAAAGAAAGAAACTTAGTTTGTGGCCAGTTCTTAGATTGATGCTTTCCTTTAGCTTCCATTTTTAATTCAGGGGTGTTACTTTATGCACACAGTAGGAGGTGAACGTAGCTGCTGAGTTCTGAACAAGTAAGAACCCATTCATACATTGCTGGTGCTCCTAATGAGTTGTAACCCTTCAGTAGCAAAACTGGAGTCAATGCAGATTGTTTAATAATGTGTTACTCAAGATGCAATGGAAAAATTGGTTGGGTATAGAATACACATCATTGTGATGTCACCCTTCAAACTTCAGCAGCTGCAGGTGCCTGCAGCAGACATGGTGGGGACTGGTCTGTGCTCCCTCACGTGGCAAACAAGGCAGCAGGAGAACTGAGACAACTTGTCTTTGCATTTTAAAGCTGCCTTTGGTTCTCCCTAGTTAAATGCTGTGCTGCTCCCAGGTTCCTGGGTTTTAAGTAAGTGTCAATATGAAAAGGGTGTTCATAGTGTAAGTAAGTGCTTTTAACATGATTGCTAAAAATAATCCATGTCCTCAGAGCTGCTGTGTGCAGCTGCTTGCACAGGAGCTCATGGCACTGTGCAGGGGTAGAGGGCAGGGTTTGGTAAGGCTGGTGCCAGTGGAGTGTCTGCTGTGATATACCAGCAGGTGGTGGCCATTGTCCCTTGAGGTCCTGTGGCCATGAGCTCCTGAGGGTCACCAGGTCCTGTGGCTGGTGAGGAGCAGCTTGTGCCTTGTGCATAGCATTAAGCCACATCTCCTGAAACCCCGACCCAGACCTGCTGCCATCCGGGCCTACCCAGAAGCTTCAACCGTACACAACTCCACGCGTAACATTACAGGGCAAGATGCTTCTGTACGGCACCCTGCATGAATTTGTACTATAGCGTTTCAGAGCAGAGCCCATGCCCCAGTTGCTGTTGAAGTAGAGCTGTTGTTGGTGACGATATTCCAAACTACACCTTGAGGACTGGAATCCACCACTGTGCTCCTGCCAGTTGAGATTTTAGAAGGTTAGTGTGGTTTTTAAACGCCAATGTTGGGTGCGCTAACACTAAATTGTGGCCAGTCACCAGCCTTCTCCTGGTCTGACTGGCGTTTAACAGGACAGCCAGGGTTGCTAGTTTGCTCTTTCTCCAGCTTCTCTTTAATCTTTTCTTAATGGATTTCCTTTCATTAGGAACATTTGGTACAAAGTGCAGAAAGCTGCAATATATGTTCCTGGGCAAAATGATTGACGTAGCATCCTTGATGGAACATCATTTACCTCAGATACTCAACCAGCAGTACTTCTTTTTGGGGTTTTTGTTTGTTTTTATTTTTTTAATGCCGTTTCAGTCCATATACTATTCGTTACCTCTCGAGATTTTGGTAAGCAATTATTTTAACTTTACTCTTTGTATTTGTCAGTGTTTTGGGCACAGGTTGTTGTACTACTGTCAAAAGGTACTTGCTGTTTTTCTGCAAGTACTAAAAACAAACCAACCCCCCCTTGCCCCTCAATAAAGTGATTGTTAAATATTGTACAAATAGAAATGTATACTCTTTCTCCCCCACTCCCCCAAAAAGTTAAAATAAAAAATGTGACTACTATGACTTGCATATGCCTTTTCTCATATTGTGACACAGGGAGGACAGAGCGTACTTGGCCAAAAGTAACACCCAAAGAGAATGGAAAAATCCTGCAGTTAAAATGTTGGCAGGGAAGTGAAGGCACAATCCACATCATGCCTGGCCTTGGAGATGGGAGAACCCACCCTGCCCTCTCAGGAGGGGCACTTTCCAGCTCAGGAGTTTTAACCAGCAGTGCAGCACACAGGGCAGGACACAGTCTCTGAGATGAGCTCCAGGGTGGGCTCCCTCCTGCAGGAGGCAGCCATGGGAAGGCTCCAGTGATGCTCCTGTAATTCCACGGTCCCTTCTACCATTCCTGTCCCAAGGCCTTGCCACCACCCTTCCCTTCTCCCTGGACAGCAGGGCAGCCACCTGCTGCAGAACTGCCCCTGTAGCCTCCTGCCCCTAAAAGGGTGGGGCTCCCTCCCAAGCCTTTATCCTGAATTAAAACCAGTCCCCATTATCCCTTCTGAGCATGTTCAATTTCACCAATCAATGTACCTGTGGGTACAAGGGACTCAGGCTGTTGAGTGAGTTGCTCTGCCAGGGGATGTGATATTCCCATACCACACCTGCAGGTGTCTGTTTCGCACCACAGGGTGGGGAAAACCCTCAGCAGTGTCCCATCCCTAAACAAACACAGCAGCAGGACCCCGGGTGTGAGCAGAGGCAGGGCCAACCAATGTCAGCAGCTCTGCCCCCTCTGCAGTTGTACGTAAGGCACCTGTTGGTTTGTCTCCAGCCCCACAGCCAAGTGTTTCCATAAAAATAACTCTTTAACACTGGCATCACCTTTTCCCACCTCTGCTCTCTACTCTACAAGCAGCCATATTCCCCCTTCATCCCCATTTCAGAGGTGCACCTTGAAATGCATGAGCCAAACCACGCTGTGAGGAGGTACATGTTGGCTCAACACCCACTTTCCTGCCTGGGTAAGTACTTCTGAACAACATCTTGTGGCAACTTTTTTATTTACAGTTTGTGCTATCCTTGCAGCAAGGCTTTTCATGACATGTTGTGGTACCAAACCAATGGTAGCTCTTACCGGGGAGGAAGTGTACTTCTGACAGGTATCACTCAAGTACATATGCAGTAGCACGTACCTTCCAGGCAAAGCCTTCCCTCCCCCTGCTGCCAGACAGATTTCTCTCCCCAGCAATGAGCCACAGAGCCTGCAGGAGCTCTCTGGGGGGATCTGCTGGTGTTTCAGAGCTGCCCCACCACAGGGGGACACAGGCCCTGCAGGCTGTACCCTGCAGAAACAGCTGAGTAACCTGGATAAGGCAGGTTGTACTTCACCCCAGAACACCATTTGTTGTCATTAAAGGATAATTAATAAGTTTTCTGCATCAAGTCAAATTTGAGAAGAAAAAGTACACCAAGTATGAGCTTCAAACAGCATTTGAGAGATAACTGTGCCTTGGGGTTTAAGCCAGACCCACAGGCATTCGGGGTGGTGCGCCCCAAGGCAGCACCTGACACAGTCAATCCCAGACCAAGGAAGTCAAGATTTATATGAAGTGGAAACTCTGCACCAGAGGAAAAGCTGGCACCGAGCTGAGGTAAACAGCCAGAGCATTCCCCTTCATCACTGTTACGGCCATCAGAACATAACATTGGAGCAGTTCTCCCCCATCAATCAGTAAAGCTTCTTCCAAAAAGTTACCTCCTGTGGAAAGATGTGCCCTCTGCTGCAGCTCATACTCAACTCAAAAAGCTTGGATGCAGAAAGTGATGCTGCAAGCTCCAGAAAGTTCAGAGCCAGCTGAGTGATGAGGCTGCCCACTGCTTCACATCCACAGGGCAGTTGGGGTACGCCTGCAGGGCATCCATGATCTGAGTACTGTCCAACAGCAGCTTCATCAGGAGGTACTCGCGCTGAGCACGTATATTTGGTCTTTCTATTGGCCTTACTAATTCCAGCTGTAATAAGTGTTCAAATGCCTAAAAACAAAAAATAACAGAGGGAAGATGACATTGCTCATTTTGGATGACCAGAGACACTCCTGCTGGAAGCCTGTGATGTGCTAGCCAATCAGCTGTTTGACAACAGCTCCGGTCTGCTTCATATCCTTTGCACATATAGCAAAGCATGTCAGCTATGCTGGCTGATGTAGAATTCACTTTCCCTCTTAGAGAAACCATATTTGAAATCCAGTGTACAGGTAACTGGGAATGATGCTGTTATTTAGGGAAACCAATGGGAAGGTCTGTGCCAAGCACGCACACAGCATTACATAATTTCCAGCTGAATGACACTATTGGAAACCAAGTGTGCTCAGTTGGAAGAGGGGAAGGCAGCTTTGACCACACAACTGGATTAATTCATCAACAGAAAAGGCAGCACCTGATGGTTTGTGACTAAAACACAGTTCCCAACTTGCACCTCAGACTGTAGTTGTCTGAGCAAGCCAGCCATATCAGACTGCAGACTGATTCCATACACCAGTCAGACCTACTGGATTAAGAAAAGCCCATTTTTGATGGGGTAAAGTTAACTGAAGTTTTGGAGAGCAGAAGTGAACTTGCTCACTGAAGACACCTATGCACATACACAAAGCTCTCCTTAGGAAGCCATCTCTGATAGTCTCACTGAACCCTTATCCCAAGTAAGTTAAGCTTCCTTAAGAAAGGCTTCACACTGGTACTAAACTCTTCCAAGTGGCTATTTCCCAGCTGGGCACCACCTTGAGTTCCCACCTGAGGTGCTTGGTTTAAGCTCTACCCCCTTGAAGGGCCCTGTCTTGCATCAAGAGCTCCATTTGACTACTCAGCCTCTCTGCCCTAAGAAATAAAAGGCATCTCAATACTTTACAATTCAAAAAAATAAAAAAGACATTTCAGGCTTACCTTCATGACAACAGGCTTTTCAAAGTTGTACATACAGTGTGCCTTCCTCTGTATGAACTTCTGGAATTCTGTAGCAGTAACAGGAAAAAAAAAGTGAGTTACTTAGGGGAAGTAACTGATGTAGGGTTGGTAAGGTTCAGGCATTTCTCTCACCATTGTAAACCATCTGGAAGTTAAAGGGTTCTCCTTCATAAACATCATTCAAGTGTTTCATAGCTATAATTAGGCAGATTTCCAGGACAGACAAACCTAGAGGGAAAGACAAGAGCTCTAAATACTTCATCTCAGAAATGCAAGCAGTTCTCATACTATTTTTATATGCTGTAGGCCTCACCTATTTGTGTAATACATGTTCTTAATGTAAAAAAAAATTAAAAATCCAAAATCTGAGAGGCTAGGTAAATGAACACTTTTTTCCCCAGGTATTCAAAGAAATGGGCTGTTTCTGTCAAAAAGCAAGTAATGTAAATATAAATACAAAGAAAAGCCAATATTGCAACTGTTCAGTGACACAGATGTTCAGGAACACCAAGACGATCTCACTGGTACTGGACAGCATGTCATGAAGTGAGACTCTGAAAAGGTTATTTGTTACCTGAAGCTGAAGAAGTGACACAGCAAATCAGCTCCATGGTCCTGAGGAGACTCTGGGAAGCACAGGACCAAGACAAATCAAACCCTGTAAAACCTGGGAGCCATGAGGAAGCCATGGGCTGAGTTAACCTTTCCTGATCAGGGAAGCAATTCCCTCTTTACTTAGACTTAGTATCACATCATCAGGAGATCTGTATCTCTCTCACGTTTGTGCAGGTTCCAGAATGCTTTTCAGAGAAAAGCTTAGTTTTCTAGTGTAGTGCTCGGTACATCCCCTCTGACATGGTTTAGAAAGGGAGAACCCCCAGGTGGTGCGAAGGTGGCAGCAGCTCACAGAAACATGCCAGAAGGGCCTGTACAGCAGCTCAACTAATGGCAGGTAAGCGCATACAGCTGAGCTCCCAGAGTACAGAATTCAAGTTCAAGCTTCAGTTCTGTATCTACCCAAGCACAGACTGTTGCAAGCCACAAGAGGGTTTACTGCAACAGCTAAAGTACCTCCTGTACCCCCAGCTACCAGCACCGCAAGAATCACAGACTGGTTTGGGTTGGAAGGGACCTTAAAACTCACCTAGTTCCAAGCCTGCCGCCACAGGCGGGACACCTTCCACTAGCCCAGATTGCTCCAAGCCCCGGCCAACCTGCCCTTGAACACTGCCAGGAATGGGGCAACCACAGCTTCTCTGGGCAACCTGTGCCAGGGCCTCACCACCCTCACAGGGAAGAGCTTCTTCCCGATATCTAATCTAAATCTTCCCTCTGTCAGTTTAAAGCCATTCCCCCGTGTCCTGTCATTACTGCCATTGTAAAAAGCCTCTCTACAGCTTTCATGTCAGCTCCTTTAGGCACTAGGAGCTGCTCTAAGGTCTCCCTGGAGCCTTCTTTTCTGCAGGCTGAACAAGCCCTGGTCTCAGAAGACCCCAGAGCTGAATGCAGCACTCCAGGTAGAGCCTCGTGAGAGCAGAGCAGAATCACCTTCCTGAACCTGCTGGTGATGCAGGAAGGGGTCAGCATCTTCCCTTCCTCCACCATGTCAGCAGGACTGACACACAGTCAAGGCTAGTTCCTTTGCCCAGGCTACCAGTGCTTTTTCTGGCTAGCACTGAAGCAGCAAACTAGCCATCTGGCACTGCCAGCTGTAAGCCCACATCATAGTGGTGCACTGGCCAAGCTCTTTACTAATCTGTAACTCCATCTCTAGTTTATTCAGCACCGTTACACCCACACACGCATACGAATGCCCAGGAGCATTCTGTGGGAGCAGTATTCCCTGTGCAGCTCATACCAACAGGCACACTGCCCTAGACAGTATCTCTTACATCAGAAGTTCAGGGAGGGACTTGAGTTTCATACTCCCAAGAAACATTTGGGGGGGGGGGGGGGGGGGGAGAGAGGGGAAGCTGAGCTTTACCATGTACAATATTTGCTCTTGAGTCCGTTCGATACTGCTTGCTTGCTTCATGGAGATCTGATGCAGTGACAAGTGGGTGATGCACAGTAACATTACTTACAGCGAGCATCTAAAAATAAAGCAGCAGACATTTTTCACTTCACTTAATTACTAATTACCGGACATACTTTCTGCTTGGGGGTGAGATGCAAAAGAATACATTTCCCCTGGAGTCACCTACTGGAAACATTAATGAATAAACCCCCATACACAGTAAGCTCATACTGAAAACCTTGTAAATAGCTGGTAGCTACAACTACATTTTGCCAGGAAGGTTTTCCAGGCTTAGAACTTTAAAGCCTTCTCACTGGAGGACATAAACACTCATTACCTTGTTTATATTAATTTCAGTGCATTAGCATACTTTAGTGATTGCTGACTCACAACTGGTTTAAACACACCTTTGTGACAGGGAGCCAAGGAAGTGCCTGAAGGCACCACTCAGTTTACAGAATGGGAGTGACCCCTTCAGAGCATTTGCTAAAGTCTCACCTTCTTGCAATATGAATCCTTAACAACATTCAGTTACCTGCCACAGGAAGTGAGTTTTGAACAAGTGTAAGTTAATAGATAGGTAACTGACCTCTTCTACCACCACCCTCCAAAGCTCTGGATTAGCCCCAAGGCTTTCTGCAGCAGCAGGCACACTGCAGTGACCTTCACTTGCTCTTCAGGACCTTAACTATCTGCCTTGTAAATACTTTGTGGACAAAATGAAAAACAGATGTTTTTAGTGACTATTTCCTACTTTTTCAGGTCTGTGTGATGAAAAGCTTATTTTCACTGAGGTCTTTCACCATGAACATCCAATGCTATCTACCACCAGTCCTTCTCCATCCTCTTTCTCTCCTTACACACAGGGCTCAAGAAGAGGCTGTTCAGACAGGCAGCCATTGGCTTTTTTCTGGCATTCACTCAAGCCAAAGAGACAGAACTGGGTGCCCTTAACTTCAGAATAATCTGCAATCTTGTAACAAACTCCAGTAAAGAGAAGACTATCAAAAAGAGGGCTTGGATCATGCTCTCTGTTTCAAAACTAAAGCAGAAAGTCTATGATCTAGTTTTTGGAGTGACTGTAAGCCCAGCACTGGGTAAAGCTGTCAGCACTGAAGACTCCAAGAAGAGCCCACCGCCGAGCAGAAGGTTAAAATCTGAATCCTTGCACCACATAGGATACACAGGTACATTCAGTGGGGTTTTCACACCTGACAAAAACACAGATTTTAAGATGGTTAAAAAAGAAAAAAAATCTCTTTGGTAATCAATGTTAGTGCATTTATATTAATTGTACTAAAAAACGTAAGTGAGGGAAGGCAAGTTTTGAGAGAAATAACCATCTGAGAGAGCCTGACCATGTGTTAAGCTTCAGCTCATTTGTCCCGACATCACGAAGTTGACCATCAGAATTGCCTCCTACTTACTGAACACAGAATTATTCTCTCTAATAGGGGAGGAGCAGTCTAATTTTTCCCCACACAGTGGAGGTGGCTTTCCTTCTACCCCTAACATAACTGGGAAAGGTTGGAGCTACCAAGTGCAGTTTTGAAAGCTTCCTCAGGCCCTTGATGCCAGATAATGTGATCACTTGGAAGACAAGCATCAACTTCTGTCTCAGTATTTTCTAGGGATTAGTAGCCTCAAGCTTCCAGCATCTCAAGATTTAAAAGATTAAGATCACATTTCCCAGAGTAGCGTCACGGTAACGGACAAATTCAGGACAGCATCTAGGCTACCTAAATTGCTCCACGTATCAAACCAGCTCTGGAAAACAAAGTGGCACCTAATCAAACAGTTCACAAAGTGATTTTATCTGATACTCTGCACAAGAAGAAATTGGAAGTGATAAAAGAAAACAAAAGCATTTCCGATGTGTGAAGAACAAGACTTTAGGCATATGAGAACACTCTTACTGAAGAGGTACCCAGGAGCAACCAGTCCATAAAGGCAAGGAACCTGGTATCGCAGCAGGGGCGATGGCTTAGGAAGAAGGAGGAGTGAAAAAAAGGGATGACAACAACAAGTATTTTGGCTTTAAGTGAGAGTTATTCAACTAAAAGCAGTTCCATAAAAGCACTGTGTGCTTTTATGTTGGAAGTGCAGATACCCACACAGAATTATGCTAGAGCAGCTCAAGGAACAGGCAAGGAACACTGACACACCCTAACAGCGCCAGCAGGATGACAAAGCGGAGAGCAGAAGGTGATGCAAAAACACAGTTAAGCCACAGTAATAAAAAAAAAAAAGCACCAAAATTTATTGATCTTTGAAGAGAACACATTGATGAACAGCAGCAGGTTCAGTACAGGGACAGATTTAGGGAAAGGAGGAATATTTAGGTGCAACAACAGACTTCAACATAGCAAAAGCAGGTTTCAGTACAAGCAGTTCTCAGGATTCACCAGCAACCAAAAAGAATCTCAGAAAGGAAAAAATAATTTGAAAGTATTTCACCCACAATTTTGTTTTATACATGGAAAGGCCTGGAAAAAATTATTTTCAATGCCAGAAGACTGGCTTGAAAGACACAAGTGCTGTTTGCGAGTTACTGAAAAGCAGGACAATACTATACACACATCAAAATACATACCAAGAGCAAGTGAAGTGAGCGCAGGTCTTTACTGTAGCGAAAAAGGTTCTGCAGCACGTCCTGCACAGTTTTATCCTCTGAGAGATGCTAATTAATAATTAAAAAAAAAAAAAGGTAAAAAAAAAGCACTACTTTAATTGTCTCAGCAAATACTTCCTATTCACCTGAAAAAAATACAGTCAGCTGACTTTCAGGAAGAGCTCAGATTACATGCGACAACGCAGTTCTTTGTGTCTAACCTTAACTTTCTGGTCTTCTAATTTTACCTCTGGACTTGAATAAGCAAAGATTCCCTATCACAATTTACCACTCTGTATCAAACTCAAATAGTGAAAGGCAATACTAATCTGAGGTAAAGGCTTTGCACTTATTAACTGGCTTTACTTTAGAAGTTTTACTAAAACCAAGTATAAAGAGCTTTAAATACCTGAACATTAGTATTCCATTTCTGTGCAAAAGACTCATCAGGAAATTCAGCAGGAAGAGCAAGCTGTTCCTTGAATATCTTAATGTATTGTTTAAAATCAAAAGAATTCATCAAATATATCTGTCGGTGAGAGAACCTTGACTTTACTCTCTTCTCCAAGAGCTCCAGAATATCCTTGGTAAAAAAAAAAAGTACAAATAATAATTAAAAAGAGTAGCTGCATTTAATGCATTCTTTGCTAGAATGAAAACTACAAAACACCAAAGTAAATCCTGTTGAAAAAAAAAAGGAATTATTAAATTCTCAGGCTTGAAATGTTCCAGCAAGACCTTTGCTAATTATTATAATCCATGTGCCCCAAAATGCCCAATGATTGGCCATTCACCCGAATCACGTGTTGCACTACATCACACGGGCTAATTAGTTGCTAGGATACCCAGCAAAATTTCTCCATTGATTATGTAAATATTTCAGTTACTTAAGTCTGCATTGAAGATATTTTAGCCACTGTGGCTCTAGATCAGTTGTCTAGTTAGTAGATAGGGAGGTTGGCAGCTGTCAGTTCACATGCCTTTTATCAGACCAAAAGAATCCAGCTTAAAAGTACCCCAAAACACTTAAGAGCTAGTATTTATCTTCCAGGATTGCCACACAGAACTAAGCAGGTCTGCCATCAGGTTGTCAGTGTAAGGGAGAACAGCTTACTTTTCTCAGAACATATGGTAATAGATGGCACCAAAAACAAGCTGTGGGGTTCATTCTGAGAAACCCAGTACTATTACCCTACCTGATATTGGCACAGAAGGATTGCACTCCTAGTTACTAGGAATTTTGGGTGGTCCCTTTTGTTTTTTAAGGGTTTAATGTGCATTGGTTTCAGTGGTTTTATTTCCACTAAAAAAAAAAAAAAAATCTTTAAGAATACTGAAGCTCCTCACCAATACAGAGCAGTAAGTGTAAATAGACAACCAACAATGCAAAATACAAAGACACCTTTGGATTTAGAAATCACAAGCAACAGAGACGAGAAGCAACAGCTACCACCATGGTATGGCCTCTGAAGACACCACCCTGACTACATTCCAAAGCAGAGCAATACAGGGATCTAAACAATGTGTGATGAGGATACCAGGCTCAGGACAGTAATCACAGAATCACAGAAGCATTTGGGTTGGAAGGGACCTTAAAGCTCATATAGTTCCAAGCCCTCTGCCACAGGCAAGGGCACCTAATAGACGAAGTTGCTCAAAGCCCTATCACAAAAGAAAAATCGGAATTTACTAAATCAATTATTAACTACTCTATTAACTTTCAGCAATGTGCCCAGCTAAACATCACCGAAGCCCAACCAACCCAAGATTTAGGCTGCAATGGAAGATTCTAATCATTCTTCTTGTCATAACCTAGCTATCTTTATCACTAATCCAGTTTACTGAGAAAAACAGTATATTTTTTTTATAAAACATCAACTTTCATAGTGTCAAAAATGTCATTTCACAGTATATGCAAAATCTGTCCACAGCTCCCTGCAATGTTACTGTAAATATCATAGCAAGTTTAAGATGGATCCTAAACCCATTTTGAACATGGTCATTTTATAGCAATAGTGCCCTAGTGAAGTGTTTGCTTAAAAAAATTCCTTGTCCCCAGAACAATGTTTTAAACACGGTAGATTAATATCATTCTCTTCTTACCAACTGCTGACCAAGAAACTGCAATGCCCAGGAGCCTCTCCAAAGAGGGAACAACAGTCCCTGCTAATATGAACAAGCCACATGGATAAAAATACAGCTCTCCTGTGGTAATACCGGACCACAGCCTTGTGTCTCCTTAGACGTGTAAACCTGCTCACCTAGCAGTGCAAAGGAAGGCTTTGCAGTATTTTGGTTATCCAAGTTTGCTCTCAGCACTAATTATTGTATTTTTTTTTTTAATCACCCTTACTCCCCAATTCTAAAGTCAGAAAAATGCATAATAACAGTCTCTTAGTAAACTAAGCAAGGCTCCAGGAGAGCAGAAAACATCCCAACTAAGGCAACAGTCTCTTTAAAACAGCTGAAAACAATGAATGATAAAGTGCTGTTTCTTACCTGCCTACATGTAAGTCCAATAACTGTTACTGGAGTCTGGGCTGACTGTGATATATCAAAGAGGTTATAGAGCAGCGTCTGATTCTTGTGATGAACAAACAAGTCAAATTCATCCAGTATAAACAAGACTGGACAACTGCTAGCTCGATCTCCTGAGACAGCAATTTGAAAAGTTAGTCTGGTAACTTCATCGTTGGGCTTCCATCTCTGCAGCTCTCACAAACTCCCAGTTTAACAACTTACATTATTTTCTTTTAGCTTGTCATTAAGCCCTCCTTTCATTTAAGTACTGCTACAGCAGTAGAAACAAAAACACATGGAAAAATTGATAAGGTTTTGTATTATTCTGCCAAGCATTATTTCTGGTTGCAAGGGAAGGCAGACTTCTATGTTCTTTTTTTTTTTTAAAGCACTATTTTCAATAGCTTCAATCTGGATAAAAGAATCTGTGATCATCACATGCAAGCCTTTACAGCCTCAGTTATGTTAAATATGTGTTTGCTTGGGGTTCTGTATGTTTTACATTATTTTGTAACCATAACACGTTCTTGGGCTAGGTTTCTTCATAACACTTATACACGTAGATGAACACACACATATATGCTAACTTTTCATTTAAATGACAAACATGCATACACACTATTTCAGAACAGGGGCTACTAGTACCTACCCTTCCTTAAAGCTTCAAGAAGGAACGCAAGATTTTCAGCAAAACTGCCCTATACAGAGAAGAAAAATGTTTCACAAGAGATTTTCAATGTCATTCTCAGAACTGTCTAGCAATGCCCAGTTCAGGCATATAACAAAGGCCATCTCCTTCTAAACCCCTGCTCTCAAAAACTTAAAATGTTACTTCATGTTGTATAATCACCACCTCTACAGGACAAGAAAACGGGGAGTTAACCCTACACTGATCCACCTCTTTCCAGTCTGAAAACCCCAAACTAATTGCCTCAGACAGGCCAAAATTAGCAATCAGAAGAATGTCTACAATAAGCTAAATTTGTAAGGAAAAATAATGGTACTTAAATAGCTAATGCACATGCATTTTCCCTCTACACGCACACAAAAACTGAGTGTTCCACTGAGAAACATCAGTATGCAGCTTTTTAATCTGCAACCTTGTTAGACAGGTCAAAGCATCAAACATTCATGACAGACGACAATGGACTGCTATGACCACCCTGCTTCAGTTACACACATTTACACCCTCTGAAGTACACAGGGTGCAAGATGGGAAGTAACTACATCTGAAGACCACAAGCCCAATCAAAGAAGGCAGAAAAGCCAATTAACTGTCCAATTGTAAATTGCATAAGCTAAGATAGGAAGTTGACGAGGGGACAGACATTCCTACAAATCAGTATGTTTCTTTGCCCATGTGCAACCAAAAGTTAAGAGTTTAAAGGAGTACTCCACAGTAACGCAATGGAGAAAATTACAGGAGAATTAAGCATATTTAAGTCCAGTTTTGCATCCAGCATTTTTGGAGGTGGAACTGTGGACTTTGAAAGGTTGTTCTAGTTCTCTGTTGAAAGGACAACCCATTCATATGACTATGCTGAAATTAAATACTTGCCGTCTCCTTTTACTACTGCTGCTGTATTTGGGAAAATTTTAGCTTATGATTAGAAAGGGTTCTCCATTCTCTGTATCTAAAATCATTTGGGATAAGTAAGAAACCAAAGCACAGCCCAAGAAACAAGTATTTCCAAAAGATAATAAAGCCTAGTAACTACAATCTTGTATTCTGCACTGCTTCCAACCTAGTTCTCTGTTTTTTATTAACTGAAGCAGTAACATCTCTCTGTAGCTTTCCAAACACAAGTGATGAAAATAAACCTAATCTATTGCAATTTCACCTTTCACTCCCCTCCTAATTCTGCTTTAGCCACCTGGATTGGTATTATACACGACTCTCAAATACATAAACTCCGTCAACCTCACAGGCCCTATCAAGGAGCTTAAAAGGACCTTCTGTTACATCAGAAGATGGCCTCTCAAAAATACTCATTAAATACAATCTGAAGCACTTCCACTATTCTCTTTACTACTGACTTCAGTACTGACGTAAATGAGTCAAGGCCCATTCAGTCTCAACAGCTGCAGACTATAAAGCCAGTTTTCTAGGCAAAGATTTTTGAGATATATAAGCAAAGAGTATAATAAAGTTGATACTTACAAAAACTTTATCCCCAACTACATTTTCCAGGTTCAACTGTCTGGTGATTTCCTTCAGGGCCACTTTATCATTAGTCTGCAGAAGCCCTGAAAGAATACATTTTTTCATGAAGAACTGGCAGTTCTTCACTCCAAGAGACCACATCTACTGCCACTGGAACCTTATCCAGATGTTTCTCTCAATTTCCAGCCTTACAAAGCTATGTCTTTTTATAAATTAAGACTAAACAGTAATTTTCTACATGTAAGAAGAAGTCACTTAAAAGAACTGGGTCACAACTGAACTGATTTTTAGCATTTTGATAAGTCATTAAAAGCACAGAAGTTCTCTTTATAGAGAGATACAAAATAAGGCATTTTAGAGCTCACAGACAAATGTGTCCATAACTGAGGAGAGATTAGAATTGCTGAAACCAAAATTTTTGTTTAGTACATACAATAGAAGCAACCGAATGCAACATGACATCTGAATAATGTTGTATTACTGACCATTCAGACGAACTTCCAAGAGGTTCCCTCTAACTTGTTTCATTTCCTTAAGCTCTTTTAAGACACGATTTAATAACTAGGGAAACAAAAAAGAAACGAAACAAAAAAACCCCACCATTATTTCTTTAGAAGGAGATTTATGTTGTAACAAGTGTACAAATTGATTATTAGCAGATAAGAAACAGTACATGCAGTTTCATTAAGTAATAATGTTTTTGAGTACTTTCAAGACTAAAATACTAAAATGAAAATTTCACATTCACTGTCATGACTGTAGCAATTACATTTATTCATTCTGCTGAATTAGTAAAGAAAGAAATGTAAAAATTACTACAGTATTTTAGTCACTCATTTTGGGGACTAGTATCTAGGGCTTTTGCCTTAATCCAAAGAATCTTTATGAGTTTGAGATGTGAGAGAATTTGTCTCGAGTTAGTATAGTATTCAGTTTCACTGCTCCATTAGATGCTGCAGAACAAAAACCTTTGTTTAAATCTTTAAAGACACTATGCTTTTGCCTTTCCTCTTTAAGTAAGGAAGCACGAAACAGCACATAATTACATCAACTATTGCTTATAAAACTTAGGGGTCCCAAATATACAGTCTATCAAGAACTTGTTCTTGGCAAAACTTTTCAGAAACTTGTATTAAAATACATATAGAGAGATGAAATGTTAACTTCTTATGCACTTGCTACGCTTTGCTTTTGCTTCCTCAGCTAAGAATTTACAGCTCCCATGTACATGTATGTATACATACATACATATTTAGTTACATACACACATACAATTTGCTTGTCTCTAGCAGTCTTTTTTGAAAACTAAGATTTTCACTTGATATAAAATAAGAAAATAATTCATTTTGCATGTGTGATTTGTTTATTTATATTCAGGAAGGAAGGATCACGAATTTTGATCTTCACCAGTCTTATGTAAAGGGTTTGGGGGAAAAAAAAAACACTTTAAGTAACAAAAATAGTTTAAATAATAAAAATCATTAAAGTATTATTTTAAGTAATAGTTCTAGTGATCAGGGGGCATGTGGTGTTAGATGGATCATTCTGTTGTGGGTTTTTAAAAATCTTTATCATGTACTCCAATTTGCTTGCAGTATAGAGCTCATCCCTACTTTTCTACTGATACTGTATTTAAAAGCAGATATAGTTAGACTCCTACTACAGATGCCAATATTTACTATACGGAAATGTTAAACAAAAAAGCATATGCACTTGATTTCTCAAGTTTATGCCCAATAAGAGGATGCCATTCATTCAGGTTAGCCCCTTGGGCAACAATCTCAATAGTACCTTGAATGTCTACACTGTAAATAATAACAATCTAAAAACTATTTTCTGCACTGTAAGAGGATGTGTTGCTTACTTACAAATCTGTAAGTCTAATAAAGAAAAACTAAACCCCAGTTCAAGAGCAGGAAGTACATAGGTGGAGGAATCCTTATTTGCCATCAGTTTATCAACTCTTTCCACACCACAGTATTTTGGCAATTATACTTCTGAAGTGCCATGTGTAACAGAAGGTAACAATACTGAATCCTTCCGAAATGTAAAATAAAAAAGCTACCAATAAATTGGCAGAATGACTGGGGTCAGCTCTGTCATGGATATGTTTACCACCTATTAATTCATTACTACTCAACTATATTTAAAAGATTGAAGGCCACTTGCTTTCGCACCTGGGGAGATCTCTGAAGTAATTTTTGTAATTTTTCAATCTTCAATACTTTTTGCAGTAACAGCCAACCTATTCATCAAATTATATGCTCATAAAAGACTTTACTGTTTGCACAATATTAAAGTATATAACCCTTAGATGTCAACCCTTCACACACCTCAACTAAAAAGAGTTTCTTTAAAATACAAAACCTACACTTGTAAACTAGAACTGCCATACATTATTCTACCTCCAAGCAATTAAGGTAACAATGTTCTTCAACATGTTTAAACCAGGATTAAGATACTTCACCATTCTCTAGATACAAACAGCTATAGTTGTACCCGTCCCTCAATCTACTCCTTTCGGTTTTTGGATGCCTTTTCAGTCATTTTTACAGCAGAGGCCCAACAGCAATAGCAGTTTAACTTGTAAAGAGTATGCAAAACATGGCTTTAATTGCAAAGATGAAGGGAACTCCTTCGTGCCAAGAACTACAGAGATTGCAATAGGAGAAATGCTGAAAGGAGGCAGAATCCATGATGTTGTCAGATCACAGAAAGACAAATGCAACTTGTTCTGATAAAATTATTTCCATTTTACATGTTTTGGGTACCTGTGGTGTGTCACAAAAGCTGGTGAAGACACAAAAAGAATTCCAAACCCAGGCATACTTCTGCAAGTCACTGCGAGGATGGACCACGTGTTTTTGTCAGCAGCACATGAAGCTGTTCTATTTTACAGAATCAGTAGAAACTCAGCATTTGAAAAATTTCAGAAGATTGTTAAGAAACCAATTTCTCCATTTGTTATTCAACAGAATTAGCTCACAAGAAGTCCTAGATTAATCTGAAATTGCATGTAAAAAATTAGCAATTCTCTCTTTACAAACAGGTAGAGATGAAAATCTAGCTCCAAAACCTCCCAAGACTTCATTGGGGCCATCTAACTTGTGCTTAATTTGACCTCATGTAAACTTTTAATACATGTTTATACCGCAGTCTTTCCTGATCCTCGGGGTCCAATAATGAGGGCAGAATTACTTTCTCCATGAACTGTAGTCCGTTTCAGCAGATCCAGCAGATGTCTGTGTTGACAACAGCAATAGGTTAAAAACTTCAAAGCAAACAACATTTACTGAAACTATGGAAAATTCAAAGATTCCTTAGAACATGAGAAAACTTGATGCTTTTCAACTTGCTCTCAGAGCTAACACTCAGGGCATGCAAAACGGAAGACAATAAAGTACAAAAGGCTGAGCGACCACATCTCTTAAAACAGTTTAAAATATTAAAACATGCAGAAGTCGGGAGCATCACTAAAGTTCTGTCATTCTTCCCCATGAAAGGGCAGATTTCAATAACTATTTCTTCCTTAAAAAAAAAAATTAAAAATGGAAGATTGCTTTCTGTGATACTACTACAGTTCACAAAAAAAAAAAAAAACAAAGATTGGCAGACAGATTGAAGGAAAGCCTTGACACCAGCAAAAATTAATATTCTAGTGGAATATATTCATTTTGACAATCTTCACAAAACTGATTATACGCTAAATTCAGGTATTCAAAGCTTGTGAATGGTAACAGCAATACTGAGCTTCAAATTCATATTCTATTCCCATCTAAAAGAACAAAAAACAACTCTAAGTTATCTTCAGATAGACTTATTGCACAGTACCACATTTAAAGTACTTATAAAAACTACTGACACTCCCAATTGCCAAATGCTTACAAATGCTGGGGCTTTTTGTGGGGGGGTTTTTTGGTGTTTTTTTGTTTGTTTGGTTAGTTTTTTTACTTACAATATTGACATTATGCAATTGCTTCTAAAGGAGTGATAAAGCCATCATGTAACAGTTGTAGAAAATGTGTGTGGGTTTGCTCACTGTTTGGGAGCTACCTATAGCAAAGAGCCCAGATACATCTTGAGAAAGAAAATAAGAGTTGGGAAGTTCATTATGGTTTTTCTCCAGTTCAATTCACCAACGGTGGTGTATTAAGCAGAGGACAGTCTCTAAACTGTTGTTCCGAATTCCAATATGAAGAGGGGAGGCTCACTGTGTAGAATACTAACATCACAGAAATACATTTTCTCACAACATGCCTACGTGAGCTCTGCCTACATATGACACCACACTTAATACACTAACAGCAGAAATGTTATTTTCCTTTTTCTAACAGAAAGGAAACTAATGCTCCCATCAGGTGATTCAACTTGCATAAAGTTACTCTTGGAAAAATTGATGCAAGTTCTTTAGAAATACATTTTTTCAAAATTTGACCTGCACCTGTAAAAGGTTTAGTATTAAGATAGCATTAATGTCACAATAGGTCCCTTTTTCCTAACTTTAACCTCCACATCTGGATGACCCCAAGAAGTTTTGAACATGGATCCCTACTTCAAGAAACACGATGTTTGCCTCTAATGTTTAAGATTAACTTTTAACACAGCTTACCAATAAACAGGCAGAAATCTAAAGTAAAAATAAAGATTCACAATGAGAATTAAAATTTTTGCTTGTTCAGGTCATTAAATATAGCCTTAGAATATGCACTAGAAGTATTTTCCAGGCTCAAAAATAACATTTCAGGAATTACAGATTTGAAACAAGGACAAGAAATACAAAAATCAGAGCAATAGTTGTATTAACTCAAAATCCGAGGCAATTTTTAGAAGCACTGTGCTGTAAGCCATTTAAGCCTATGTAATTTAGAAAAACAGAGGCAGCAGAAAATTCTAACTTCATCTCATTATTTTTCTACTGTTGTTAAAGTCAAAATTACTTAGTCTGCTCACTCACCGGTACTGATGTTCAATCCCAAACAGTTTTCCAGCAGCACAATGGTGACAGAATCTTTCACGTAAGATTTTCTGCGCCTACAGATACAACACAAGAAAGAGTGCTTGGGATGTACCAATAATGTAACTACAGCAATAAACCCATAGGAAGAGCATGGAAATTTTAATTGTCATCACTGACACAGGGGTCTTGAAAGCAAGAATAACACTGCAGCAGGCAGCAATATTTTACAGACTCCTATAGCACAGAAAATTCAGCTAAATGATAGCAGTGTGTGCCTTTGTCTCTTCTGCTACAGTTCCTTTCCTTCACCACCCAAAGGGATGTTACACTTGCCACCGGAATGATGCCAGTAGTTCGTCTAATTTGTAGTTCTAACTTCCTGTGTAATATGGGCAAACAAATATTTACCAGCTGACTGAAAGAACACATAACCCACTTCATTATTCCCCAAAATCCTCAATGAATACGTTTTTTGCATCGCTCACAACACCACCGCAGCCTATCAGAGTAAAATATTGGTATCAAATTTACAGTTACTTTGAAGATTCAGTTCAGCTACCTTCTAACACTTGGCTAATTTGTAATTTACAATGGAACTATTACCATCAGCTTTCAGCAGTTTTGGTTTAAAAATAAATACACGTCGATGCACCTCCGTGAAGTACTCCTCAGCAAGTCTAAATAATGGACAGAAGATGGAAATCTGTTTCACTAATAGTTCCACTTTATGGAATGAATTTTTAGTATGAGCTGTACTTGTCTGATTTTTCAGTTACTTCTTCTTCTACTAAAGCTTTACTGATTTAATTTCCAAATTTATTCTGTTTAGTGAATAATACAAGCAGTCAGCATTGCCCGTTCACAAGTGAAAAAGTTTTCCACCTGTAAAGGGATCTTATAAGTAAATGAAGAAAAGATTAAAATATCAGAAATCACTAAACCAGAAGTAATTCACTACAAAATTCATCACGGTTTTTAAGCAGTCACTTTGAGGAAACAGAAGAATAAAGGTTAAAAAAAAAACCAACAAATGAACTGAAAACTAATTTGGCAGCTGCTGTCCTGCCTCACATAAGCTGTTAAAAACAAGCCACCTAGATCCTGATTCACCCTGCAAACTGGGAGATACAGAATCTGATTAGGTAAAAATAGATTTATGCAAATCTGCTGCTACAAATCACAGCAAAAGCTCAAGACCATCCTTTACTGTTAAATCATTTATGTAGCACTTGAAGCAAACATCAGGTGAGAAGCTGAAATACAGAACGTAAATACAAAAAAACATTTAGAGCCCTAGAAATTATATTGTGCATCTGTATATGTCTCTTTAACTGCTCTAGTAAAAAGTTACAGAATGACATGGATGGCAGAGGATGGAAAAGTTTCAGAACTTAAAGTCAACCAATAAGACGTTACTAACCTGTGAAATGCATTCTCCATTTGCTCCACCACTCTCCTTTGCCTTACGCTTACTCATTGCAGAAGGCCTGATCTTTAAATAAGAAAAAGAACATAAAGGTTATACTAAAGAATACGTCTTTCTAAATAATGTTAATCAGAAGTTGTATTCCAATGTTAGTAAACCAAATTTAGTATAACCAACAAAACCTAGTTAGTTCCTAGTTTCAAAGAACTTAATGTTGCAATAAACATGTTTTCTTAACTGATAAAGATGTGGTAAATTCACCTTACCAGTGAAAAAGACCCAAAACATTTAAAGGTTTTTTAATTCACTTCTGCTTATACTAAATCCATGTTTTCGTGCAACTTCTGAAAGCATCTGCTTTAGGATGCTTTTCAGTGCAACACAAACAGTGCCTAAGGTAACTGACAGGCCAGAAGTCAAGGTCTGCCATCAAGTTCCTAATGGCGATGATTATTCTCAGCAGGCATGCCAAGGTTCACTACGGTGGCACACGCAAACTGATCTATCACAGAAGCGGGAGTGGCATTTGCAGCATTTACGCTTTAGGCACATCACTGTGAACCGCCACATCGATTACTCTCCTAGTACATTTGTACATCAACCGACCAACCACCAAACGTAATTCATATGTTTTAAATGTGTTTCAGGTAGTTCAAAACTGTATGCTTCTGTAGCTGGAACAAGCCACAGGCACATGGTAACGTGTTAGGTCACAACATTTAAGTTTTGACATTACCAATCGGCTACCCATGCTTAAACTGGTGCAGCTTATAATAACTAGTATCTCCCTAAAAAAGATAAGCAGAAGCCAATCGTCCTTCTCCGTGCTAAGAGAAAGCTTCCAAGACTTTCTCCACAACAATTTATGCTTATTTTAGCACAGCCGCTTCTCTCAGTTTTGCTCCTTCTGTTGTAAAGCCAGCACCGTTCCGCCCCTAGCGCGGAAGCTATGCCTCAAAAGGTCAAGACCAGCTGCTAAAAAACCCACACAAATGAAGTCCTCACTGCGGAATCAGACACGAAGGAGCGCAGGGCACGAAATCACAAAGCAGAGACTGAACTGAACCAGTTAGATGAATCGGACTGCAACAGAAACAAGGCTACCGGTCGAGGAGCATACTCCTTTCCGTCTTTTACCCAGATACCGAGCCGCCGCATCCCACCGAAACCTCCCCGCGCCCGGGCCGAGCTCCTCGTGCATGCCCAGCGGGCGGCGCCGCTCCCGCCTAGCACCCACACCCGAGAGACGCGCGCTCCCGCCTCCGCGGCCTCCGCAGAGTTCCTGGTGGGGCGGCCCAGCAACGTTGGCCTACGGCAGTGGAGCAGCAGCAGCAGCAGCTGCTGCCCTCGCAAGCCAAACCCCCCCAGGACCGGCGACATTGCCAGAGCTCGAGGACGGAAAAAGAAGGGCGCCTCCCCCTCTGCCCTGCACTCTCCGCCCCAGAGCCGCCCGGCGAGGCGGGGAGCAGCGTGCCGTGCCGTGCCGTGCCGTGCCGTGCCGTGCCTCGCCTCACCTGAGGCAGCGGCCGCGTTACTCACCACCCTCGCGCCACACGCTCTCCCGCCTCTCCACCGCGCCCCCGGCAGGCAGCGCGTCACTTGCCCGCCCCCCTCACGTGACCGCAGGCTGCCCTCCACCCAGCCCACTTCCGCCCCGTCCATGCCCAGCCACTTCCTTCCGCCCCGCAGACGGGTCTCCTTCCGGGTACGCGCGGCGCGCGCGGCCCTCTGGGAAGGCACGTCCCTCCCTCCTCCTCCCCCCCGCAGCCTCCCGAGCTCCCCCGGGGCGCATGCGCAGTGTCTGCCTCCCCTCTTCCTCCCCGGCAGCGCCGGAGCCCCAGCAGCCGGAGCAGCAGCAGCAGCTGATGATGAGGAGCGCGGGGGGGGGCGGGGGGGCCCGTTATTTATACCGTTAAAGGGACAGGGCGCTAATTCCGCTCGGCATCGGCGCGGGGGCGGGGGGCTAGTGCCAAGCGCCCCGAGTTTCTTCCCCCCCACCCCCAGCCCTGCCGGAGGAGACCGGGGAGTTTCTTCTCTCTCCTATCTCCACCCCCCCTTCCCGGCGGCTGTCGGCGGAGGGAGAGCGAAGCCGAGAGGCGGCCCCGGCGGGAGGCACCTCGGCGGGGGAGCGGCAGGCAGTTGGGCAGCCCCCACCCCCCGCGCTCCCCTCCTCCCCCTTTATTACCCTTTGTGTGCGTCTCCGCCTGCGCCGCTCCGGGGCCGGCCGGGCGCCGGGGGGCCGCTGAGGTGAGTGCGGGGCGGCGGCGGAGAGGGGGGAGCGGCGGCGGCTGGGCCGCCCGCTTGTTTACCTCAGGGAGGGAGCTGGGGGGGGGGGCCGGGCGCTCGGCCGCGCTGGGCCGCGGGCAGCGGGGAGGGGGCGCCGGGCGCCCGGCGCCCGCCTGTCACTTTGTGGCCCCTCTGAGCGCCGGGGGCTCCCCCCGCACGGGCCGGCCGGAGCTTTGTTGTCGCTGGGGCGCGGGTGATGCTCCGTCCCCGGCTGCGCTCCCTTCCCCGTCGCTCCGGGGGTTGCTTCCCCAACCCCCCTTCCGCGATCCACACCGGGCCGGGGCGGGGGTGATGTCGGTGGGGACGGCTCGCTGTAGAAGGCGCGGTGTTGTGAGCGAAGTTCGGGATGGCTCTCTGGTTGGTGCTGAGCCCCGGCTTGTCCCGAAAGTGTTGTTTTCCTCGCCGCAGTAGGGAATTCGGTGGCTGAAATAACGACAGGGTATTGGGGAACCCTCGGGGTTTGAGCCGGTGGGCTCTCTGGATGGGCTCTCTGCGGTGGTTTCAGGCCGTTATTTGACTTGCTAAACCCCTGCGGTCAGTAGGGCCCCAGTTGTACAAAGACCTACTGATGATCTTAACTTCCAGGGGTTGTCCAGGAACTGGACTCCCGACGAACGTCAGTGTTTGCAAGATGAGAATTAGTGTTGTGCGTGTGATAGCAGGACGTGGTTATTGTTGGGGGCTGGCTATATTTGGTCAGTGGCCTGTTCAAATATATATGTTGTGATCTGTTTTTCCATGGCCTGCTGCTGGGAAGGCCAAATGTCTCCATCACGTTCAGGTTGTTGCTGGTTTGTTAGGTCTGGTATCACCAGTGGGCTGATCTGACCATTTTTTTCTGTTGATTAAAAGGGATGTTATGTGTCAAAATGTCTGAAATAGGTATTAGTTTGCCCCCTTACATTTTAATCTGGCTCAAGGAAATCCTGACTCAAGGAAGCCTTCTAGAGATTTGCTAGAATCCAGAAGTAAGAGTTTGGTCATTAATGCCAAGTTGAAATAAGAGTTCTCTACATAAGTAGGATGTTTATATTAAAATTGCTGTTGTCTGCTTATTTCTGGAGCTTAATTATGTCCTCTGTAATTTTAAAAAGACCGTTTGAGTGCTCGGTTTACTAAGTACTGTGGAGCATGCTGAACCGTGAATAGGCCATGAGTATGTATTTCAGTGGGGCATCATGGTTAAATGGTGGTCAGCAGAGAGCGTGTGTTATCTCTGCCTCGTGCTGGAAGGATACTCACAAGAGCGAGCTCTCCTGAAATGCTTTGGTATCTTCCATTTCTAATTTGTACATGTCCTGTGTGAAGCAGCAATTTTGTGATCAAACTGGAATGAGCTTGAGAAGGCCGTAATTTGATGGGATGGGAAGAATGAGAGAAAAGTATAGTTGGGCCAATACTTAACGATATTGTGAGGGAGAATTGAAGGTAGCAGTTACGATTGTAGTTCTTTCTAATAGTTTGCCATTAGTTTTCTGTTAGCTTATAAGCACAAGCTTACTTTGGCTTTAAATGTAAAAAAAGTCAACAATGGTAATCATCATAGCAATTGGCAAATGCATGTATAAAACCCCATTCTTTAAACATCTGACTTTTCTTTTAGTTAGTTTACTACAGGCAAGAGTTGCCCAGCAAAGGACTGACCAGGAGTGAAGAACACAGTTTTCTATTGGTTTTCTTTCATGACAATGCTTCCTTCCTCAACCTGAGATGCCACTGATCTATTTTCATCTCTACGTGGAAATCTATAGTGGCTTCAGGATTATGCTCCCAGTATACATAGAGCTGCAAATCTGCCTGCAACTTTCATGGCCTACAGCTGATGAGATGTATTATTTATTATGGGGATTTAACACTTTAATCTCTTTGTGTTTTGGTGTTAAAAATAGGCATGATTTGATTTAATATGATTGCTCAGTAAAGTACCCTAATGGAATTCTAAAGCTGGGCAGAATAATTCAAGCTCTTCTCTTATTTTAAATCCTAGAGGTAAGATTACTAGTAGACCCTTAATTTCCATAGGCCTTCAGCTCCCACCACTGAGCCTGTGTTGGAAAGCCAACTGCTAGTTTGGGGGGATTGGGTAGGGAAGGTTCCTCCTAAAGAGCCACTGGTGGGGCTGGGTTTCCAACTTGTGTCAGAAGCAATTCCTGTGTTTCTGTAGTGCCTAGCACAAAGGGATCTGAGGCTGATCTGGAGCTTCTGTCAGGTATCACAACCACCTTCTAAGAAGAATTGAGTCTCAACCTCTGATAAGAAATAATGTATGTTATCAATGGCTACAACTAAACAGCAATAGAGTTTTCTTTTGTTTGGGTCTTTTAAGATCTTTTTGCTGCTATTATGAGTAGGTATTTATAGTTGCTAATTGCTTTTAGGAAAACTTTGTGTGTATTTTTCAGTTCTTCATCTTTTGAGACAAAATTAATAACTATTTTCCTGAATTATATGTTCACGGCTTCCCAGACTTTAGGTCAGAGAGGTTGTTTTGAATTAGCAAGGAACCTACCATGGCAAAATGCGGGCTGTGTTAGACATAAAGATGCTGTTCGAGCCAGATTTATAGTTGTATTTAACAGTCTTTCCTTGGAGTTTGCTGTCTTACCTTTCTTTGTGGATAAATGTGTTAGTTTCTATTTGGACTAGGTTGGCAGATGTTTGGAGAGAATCTTTATGATGCAATACTTTCAATAGTTGAACTTTTCTTTGCTCATAGTCCTTTAGTTTTAATTTGGCTATGGAGGGGTCAGTCTTTCTCCTTGTTAAAAAGCATGGAAGATCTTGGCATAAGGGACAGTCCACTCAAATGGAATGCCTTCATTTTCACCTCGGTTATTTATTTAAAATGGTCAGAAAATTCCCCTCTCCCCTTCCCCTGCTGTTACTCATGACTGTTCCTTGTATGTGGAAGATCAGTAACTTGAATACAGTCCATAACTATGAAATTACTTTCTGAATCAGCAGTAAGTGCTTATCATGGATGTTTCTTCTGGAAGGCAGCAGACCAGGTGAGTGGCTGCTTGTGCCCATCTGAAGGCCCACTAATGTCAGCATGTTTTTCTATGAGCTTAAGAGACCACATGCACAAAGCAGTCTGCAAGAGAAGAAACTCATCTGTTAATGGCTAGAGACACACATTTTGAAAGCGACTTTCTTTTTAAAAAATACTGTTAAAACTTGAAAACTATGGAGTTCTGCTGCTTCTTCTAACCTTGTTTGGTTATTTGGGGGCTTGGGTTTGTTTGGCTCTTTTAAGTGCCCTGTTCTGGTTTCTGTTTTGTCCAGTGAAAAATGGGTGTCAAACTTACCATTGATTCCAACAATAAAAAGATAGAGAATACAGCTTTAAGGCTCTTATGTCATTAAGGACCTGCTTATTCATTTTAAGAGTTACTTGAATGTTTGAAACCACAGGCTTTCATTGACTTTTCTTTGTATTTATTTTTGGAGCTATTAGGTGGAATAATACTGCTCAATCAGATTCAAGTAGGCCTGCACAGGAACTGAAGACTGTATTAGGAATAAAATTTTGGAAGACCATTGGAGACATAAAAATTAGAGCATCCTGAAATCTATGTAACTGGAGTTAAACCAAGTGGGATGCTGAAGAAAAGCAGCAGTTAAGAAATTGAGAAGTGCTGACTCCTTTCCTCTTTTCAAATTCCAAGTTCTTTATTATAACGATATTTTTTTTTTTTAATGAATTGTCTTGAAAGGAGTTCAGACTTTGCATTATTTTTAAATTGAGGTAAAATTTGTCAAAACCTCTTAGGCTACAACATTACGAAATGTGTGGGTACGTACACGAATATGTTTCGCTGTATACACAAATGCACATGTATATATACAAGTGAATATATAAAAGAAGTGTAAAAAACAGATATATTAAAACAGTACTTAAAATGAAAGTGATTGTGTGGCTCCAGAGGTCTGTATTTCAAGCCTTTTACCTCTAAGTAGTTGTTTTGATCTGGCACATGGCAGCAGGAATCGGTCATTACCATGAGATGGCTATTCATAGACTTTTGTGAAATGGGTTGATCATCTCAGTTTATCTGCAGCTTGACAGGTGTTCCCGTCACGAAAATCTCCATTACCTCCTGTCCTTCCCATGGGAATGACTTGAGGAACAAACCATTGAGAGTGGCTTTGAGTGTTCATTCATGGGCTTGGGGCTGAGGGCAATACAGAGAACTGGAGGTGCCCAGGATGTTTAGTTGTTTGGTTGTTTTTTTTTTTTTGTTTGGGTTGTTTTTGGTTTTTTTTTTCCTAGAAATGTTCTGTTTCAGAAGCTTTAAATTTACTTAAAAAATGAAATGGTGAAATATCTGGGAATTCTTTGGGGTCTCTAGTTAATTTATCAAGTAAAGAATAAAGCATTTCATTTATTAATCATTAAATTCTTTGACATGTTTTTGTTTTCTTTTTCTTCTTCTACAGGAAATACTTTAAAATAAAGTAAGGAAGCAGTATTTTAAGAATTCTTATCTTGTCGCAATATCTTGTAATTAAGACCTTTAGAAGCAATATGCTAATTACCTTATTCCTACATGAGATAAAATTAAAGCCCAGGATTAAAAAAGCAAAACAAAGCAAAAAAATCATCATAACTTTTGCTTAGTCTATGTTTACAGTGACATTAAATCCAAAATTATTTTCATGATTTACTGAAGGAAGAGTGAAGTGCAAATGGCACTTAAACATTAGGTCGGTTGGTTTTCAGCATCAGTAACATGGCCTCACTAAGAAAAAATCCCAAGTGAGGCAACCAGAACAGTTGTCAATTGTTTGCACAACAAATCCTGTTGGATCAAATGGTGATATTCTCAACATTTAGATAAAGAGAGGCTTGCAATAATGTTGCCTTGTACCTCACCGCCAAAGGAAACAAATGCAGTTTAAGTTAGGAGAAAAGTAAAAGTCAGCCAAATAGAAGCTGGGCCTACATATCATAAATATAGAGAGGCTAATTTTTCCATTCATACTGCCTAATGTTTCAAAAACATGTAAATCAAATTCCAGTTTGCCAATTTTAGACTTTGTTTTTAAGCTCTGGTAGATCATTGCCAACACATTATTTAGGATTATCTGTTCTGAAAAACTAAACATTTGGTTTCTGTCTTCATCCTTAAGCTTTTACCTGTATACCTCATGTGTATTTATATACATATACACATATATGTATACTCATGCATGCATATTTATATACACATATGCCTGTGCATATATAAATGTATATGCATTTATATGATAGGCCCTGCCAGAATGAGTACAAATCCTCATGTGTTTTGGTAGGACTCAAGCTGTAGCTTGACAATAACAAACAGCTAGCACTGGCTTTACGTTTTGATTATGTTTGTACCTGATCTACTTTTGAATTATATGTATTTAAAATTATTTTTTTACTTTTAAGACTGATGTAATGAAGCTTTAGGCATCTATTTTCTTTTTTTCAAGCATGCTGTCAGCTTAAGGAGGTAAATTTTACTTATTTTATATGTATGTAGCAGATAAGCACAAAAAAGTTTTTGCTGGATCCTCCCATCCTACCCCTAGCTGAGAGGAGGAATTTTTCAGCATCTGCTGTCTTTTGTAAGAAAACGCTGTAAAAGTGGGTAAATGATATCATTGATTAAAGAAACAAAGTAGTCAGGGATCTGTAGCAAGCTGATTTTTTTTTTTTTATTTTTTTTTTTTTTAGAACAGAACTTCCTTTTGTCTTTTACTGGCTTGGGGGCAGAAAGGGGGGGATACATCATTGTCCCCTTATAATCTTTATGCGGAAGAAGCTTGGCTAAAGGAAATTATGAAAAAAATCAGCTTTAGAAGGAAGGCATGTTGGTATAGATTGGTGGTGCTATGTGGTTTTGTTATGTTGTTCTTGAGTGTGGCCACTTGAAACGTGAAATGATACTACAGGTTCTGCTGGTATTTAAAAGTTCAGTGGCCTTTTTTTATGCAGTTCGAAGTCTTGAAAAAAAAAAGCCTTTGGAAAATACCCTTCTGTTTTGCAAATGTTTGTTTTAAAGTTTTCTGGCTTTTTTTGCCCCCCCCCCCCCTTTTTTTTTCCCCATCAAGGATCAGACCGTGTTTTTCAGGGATAAGCCCCTTTGAAACTTCTTCATTTTCCTCAGAAGAATCCCATTCATACTATCTTAGGAAAGGTTAGGCTTTTTTAAGGTACTGTTTGAAAATATTTTCCCCTCTTTAATACTTTGTCACACAGGAGTTCTCGCTGAAGGGATTCTTGGCCAGTTTAGAAACTGTAATCTAGTTAAAAGATTTGTTTATACTTCCCATCTCTGTTCTGCTGATGGTATTAGAGTGCGGGCCAGAGCCAGGCAGCTAACTGTTTATAGCAGTCAAACTTCAATTAAAGCTGCAGCCTGCAGTTTACTAAATATCAATATGTTCATGGCAGCTGCAAATAATTGCAGAAAGGCTGGAAAGTACAGTGGTGTCTTGTGATTTTTCTCTTTTGCAGTAGATGTTTTTTCACTTGCTCTTTTTGTATTTAAGAGTCCAGTTTATACTTTCAGATTCAGAAATGCTTTGCACTTTGAAAGAAGCTGTTTATGAAAGACTGAGATCTATATTTGGATTGTATCTTTTTGAGGCAAAATACTGATAGATTTCAGTATAAGTTTTGCCTTAAATAAGGGCTGTAGAGTATATTCCTCTGTATGGGAGCAGGTATCAAAATTCCTCTGCCACAACTGTTATACAGGCTGTTGTCCAAACTCCAAGTATCATTGACTTTTGTCTAGTAAGATAATTTAAATGTTGAGGTCTGTTAAGTCCCATCTTCTCCGGACAGCAAGAATGTGCTATATTTAGTGGACAATAACTCAACGATTTCTGTGGGTTTAAAAAAAAAAAAAAAATCAAATTAAGAACATAGATTTCATTTAATACTTTAAACTCCAGGCAGATGTTTGGGTTTAAGGATTAGGTATTTAAAAATGTGAATTGTCGGAGCGTTTTAAAACACGCGTGTCTTCACTTGAAGTCTGCCTTGGTGTTACTAAGTAATAAAGCTCGGATGTGTCTGTAGGCCATCTGAACAGAAGCAGCAAACCATATCTGGCCTGTAGGCTATTGGTTCCTCACCTCTGTTTTAAAATTAGTAAAATCATTTGCAGCGTGATTCATTTCTAAAAATTACTTGTCCATCTGTGCAGAGCGTACTAGCTATAAAGTTGCAGTGCTCGCTGTGGTAGTGCTGATGTTTTTTCTGAAAGTTGCATTACCTTCTAGCGTCTTTGTTAGAGCTTTTTTATCATGCTTTGGCCAAGTAATTTTTCTTTGATAAATAGGTTTGTATTAGGCATGTAATTTGGATCATTCTAATACTGCCGTGTAAGGTGACGTTAATTTTTTGAAATATCAATACAGTATTGGTGCCCTTAATATTTTGTTATTAAAAAGCTGTATAGGAAATTTTTACACTAAGGAAAAAACGTAAAGGATCTATTCTGTTTTCACTGATGTCAGAGCTAAAATATTTATCATCTTCCTTGGGTGTTGGATCAAGCCCTAAATCTGAATTTTTCATGAGTTCTGACTTCACAAAGGTTTTCAGGAATGAGCAGTGCTAACCATGTAGTGATCACAAAAGCTGGTCATTAGGCAGCTTCTTAATCAGCTGGTATGTGGATTCCTAGTGAATGAACTTACGTATTAGCTTTCTCCCTGTGCTTGTGGGTTTTGCTGATCTTTTCCCATGTTTCTCTTCATACAAACTTTACAGTTACGAATCAGTCTTCATCATTTCTTGTAACTCGAGTCATTATCTGATGTAAGAGTTCTGCTAAGAATCTGCAGACACGTGGTAAGGTAGAAGTTGATGAGTTTATCCCTGTAACTGAAAAATAAACTGCAAATTAAAATATAATAATTTTTAAGTCTTTCATATAAAAGAAACATGTAAATACTTTATTCCAGTAAAGGTATTTTGGGGGGGGGAGCTACGTAATTTTTCTTAAAAACAGTTACTGCTCTGGTAACTACTATGTTCATCAGAGAATGAATCATATAAACTTTGTAGAACCTGTTGTTTACAGTTTTTTTCTTTTATTTGAAAACAGTTAATGGACTTTCTGCAAATAATGACCTGAGCTGAATAAATTCACTTTATTCAGGATTTTTTGCAGTTATGGGCTGGACACAAGAACCTGAGGCACACTTATCCCGTAGCGGAACTCTTGTAATATGTTTAATATGACTGAATGTAACAAAACAGTAAAAATGTTAATATTCAGCTTTTACTAATTATTGCAAATAATCATACTTTGTGTGTACTGGAATTTGTAGTTTTTGTATGTCTGTAAGGTTTCTGAGCTTTTATTACAAAAAACATGAAATACTTTTTAGCTTCTGTTTTGGTTGGTAATAGTCAAATTTCTTGCGTAATGTCTGAAAATGGTTGTGAATGTGAACTTATTCGTTACTGATGCCTGGTGAACCTTAACCAAAAGTTACTTTAAACCATCTTCAGTTATAGTTGTTCTGCAGGCAAGCTCTTCATAGAGACTTCTGTTTAATGTCCTATGTAGGGTCTGAAGAAAGTTGGTTTGCATGAGTACTAGAGGTCTCCACAGATGGATAGCTTTTTAGGATTTGATTATAGGAATCTCTGTGTTCATCAAGACTTCGTAAATAATTACTACTTTTTTTTAATCTGCATTAATCCTGTCCAGTGTAATCCATAATTGGTGTGGCCTCAATTTGCATAGACTCTCCTGTTGTTTACTTTTGCTTTACTCATATACTTTATTTTGCACTCGTACAAATACCTAAGAAACTTACTAACTCTTTGTTGGTCTCAGTAATGATGTTTGATGCTTGACTTGGTGGCATTTTTCTACATGTCAGTGGTGCAGCGAGTTTGGAATGCCACAAATAAATGTGAAGCTTCAGAGAATGCATCACCATGTGGAAATACTTTTAATTTTGGATGGTGAAGCCTGCTTCACTGGAGAGGCAAGTTCCCTGAAGCTGCAAGGTGCTGCTTGTGTAGCCTTTCTGCTACCCACTGTGGTATTCAGCACTTACTTTGAGGGGAGATGGTGTTTTGCTCTCTAAGAGAAAGGAGGATTGTAACTGAAAGCTTCTGGAGAGGCCTTGTGGTATGGGAGTAGGAAGGAAACATGTAGTGAGACATTAGGAAGCAGCAGACTTGGGGGAGAGGGGTTGGTGGTCAGGAGCAAAGCAGTGTGTGTGTTTGGGGGGGGGGGGGGGTGAACAGCAGAGGGGAGAGAAGGGGATGCAGCAAGGAGAGAAGTGGATAGAGGCAAAGAAAGAGTTTGGAGAAGAGTTGAAGGATGGGGGGTGGTGCAAAGGTGGTCAGAGCTGTAATGAAAACTGGAAGGCATTTGAGAAATGGGGCCATGTGGCTGTATGTATTTGTCATGGTGGAGGGGAAGAGAGCCAGTAATGGACTTGATGGGAAGAGGGAGTTGGTGACTACTTACAGGGAAAAAATCGTAGCCTTACCAAAAACACAAGTATGAAGCCTCATGGCTTATATTTTCACTCACTGTATCACATAGAAAATGCTGCTTAATCACAGTCTTTACATACAACAGTCTCGTGATGATTTGAAAAAGGAAATAAATAGGCATCCAGCTACTATCCAGCATATAAATATTTTTATATTGCCACCACTGTTGCTGCCTAGACTTGGAAGAGCTTGAAGTTGTAACAGTCTAGATCATCCAGCATATTTGGTCAACAAGCCTCACTGTTTTCAAATGATAACTGATACCAGTAGAAAAGGAGTGCTTAAATATCTTGAAGGACTTTGTCCCGGATGTTTAGGTTTCCACAAGTTAAATCTCTAGGCAACTAAATACATGATTTGAGTTCAGCTTTTTCTTCTTTGTCCTACTTCAGTTCCGTCTTGTGGGTTTGAACCGTACATCTTGGTGAGAGGAGAGCATTGAGAATTCTGCCGTTCCCATAGCATAAACAGTTCTCTTTGTCAAAGACCTACATGTTTAAGTTTTCCTTAGGAAAAGCATCCCATCATTATGTTCTGTAAAGGGTGACTGAAATGCTCAGCATGCCTTCTCTGGTTTGCTACTATTATGTTTACTTTGACTATGTTCTTTTTTACTCCTCTCGTGAGTAAACAGTTGTAATCCACTGCTGTAATCCATGGCTTTTTTGTTATTTATTTCTGAACCTCCCTATCTTTTTATGCATCCTTTTGACATCAGAAGACCAGAAGTAAACACTGTATTCCTAGTGAGGGGAAACCACTGATTTATATGGATTATTCTAATCCAGCATCATGCAAGCAAAATCAAAAAATAGTTTGACTATCTAATGATTCAGAAATGCAGAAGTATTGCCAAAAATTTTAGCATTTGTTAGCTTTACACTTGAGCAAATGCATTCTGGTGGAGAATTTAACTCCTTTGTTTTAACTCTTCAGAGTTTTAAGGCTGTGAAACAGAAACGTGATTTACAATTAACAGAAATATGAAAGTTATTTTCTAAATTGCTTGCATCTTCCTTTTCAGATAAATATCTCTGGTCTTTTGAATAAAGGGACAAACATTCCTCCATTGAATACAGCCAGAAAAGGTTGTACTGTTTGGGGTTTTTTTTGGTTGATGTTTGTTTGTTTGTTTGTTTGGGATTGTTTTAATTGAACAGGAGTTTTAGCATTTCCTAGTTTGAGACAATGTCTGAAGTATGTCTTATGCCACTGAATTCAGTATACCTTAGTAAAGGGAGGAGTATCTTTTAAATAATATAAATTTCTGTGTATTTTGAGTGCTTAAGTATTTCAACAGAAATAGGAACAGAATTTTTTTTAGGAACCTGCACAGAAGTAGGAACCAGATGTGTTGATTTTGGAAGCATTAACCAGTCTGCATTTTCAGAATTGTTCTCTGATCCCTTTGAATTCAATGACTGACTAAATTATTTCATCCACCTCTTCTGGACAGTGTTTTTCTGTATATTTGTCAATCATAATGGGAGCCTTGCTGTTGCTGTAATACAGAATAATAGTAATAATGAGGTTTGGGGTTTTTTATTATTGACTTATGTGAAAATTATTTTAGACCTAATGTAAGGGGGTGATTTTGCGTGCTTCAGTAAAGAACAAAAAAAGTGGTAATTTTGGATGAACAATAGAAGAGACCTCTTATAATGAGAGAAACTTGGACTTCTAAATTTTAATCTCTATTGGATAGCCTAAATTCAAATTGCTGATACTAATCTCTGTTACCTTCTTTGCTTGCTACAGGGGAATATCTTTGCACTTATAAGAAATGAGCTTAATTGTTTTTATTACTTTTTTTCCTTTCCTGTTCAAGACTTACATTTGTTTTTCTCTAAACTACAGCAGTGATACAACATTGTTTAAAAAAATGTTCTGATGCAGCTCTGCCAAAAACAAGAAGGGATTTGTTCAATGAGCTGAAATAAAATTATCTCTAAACTAGCAATGAGTTACACATTTTCCCCATGATTCAGCATTTGATGAAAAATGTGTTAATAAATATTTGCTTTAAGTTAGAAAACCAAGTTTAAGAGGATTTGGAGTTTTTATTTAAACTTTATATAGAAATCTGTGGGTAGATTGACTATTTGTCTTCAGATAGGTTTTGGGGGGAGATCTAACAAAGTGAAAATGCCTGTTCTCTATAAAATGTAAATGCCTGCTCAGCAGCTGGGTTGATATCAGATAATCTTTCTTGTTAGGTGTTTTTATCACTATTTTAAAATATAAAACTTTAAAATCAAACTTAATTGTTCTGGGTAAGAGTGAGGAAAATAATGAATTTTTCCAACAGTTCAGTATGAAGTACTAAATAGGACACACATGGAGATGTTAAATGTTTTAAGAGTGCTGGCATCAGTTTTGTTTGTGGCCAGGGAGTTTTACATTACTTTCTCATGACTTTTTACTTTATTTTAAGGTGAAATACCTTTTCTACATAGAAAAGTAAACTGGACATTCTGACACCTAGTGTTTTTTTTTAGATTGACTGATACATTTATTTAGTGTTATGTACTGTGATTTGATGCTACCATTATAATATTAAGTGGCATGGTTTTGGTAAGAAAAGTTTAATATATGGACAAAGCACTGAGTTTCTGTAGAGAGGATAATTGCTCTCCTGAATTTGAATAGCATATGTTTGTGTGTGTATGTACATGGCTTTTTGTGAGACTACTTCATTTGCTAGTATTATCTTATAGGCATTGCTTCCCTTTGAGATGGATGGGACTTGTCCCTCTCTTAGAGGTGAGCTTATGTGGACTGTAGAGGTGAGCTACAGGTGGACTGTAGCGTGGAAAGTGTAGAAATGGACTGTGCAATGGAAAAAGAAGTTTATGACTTGGGCTAAACACTTTTTGTATTTCTGTAGAGACTTGTGTGTTTAATGTCCAAAAACTTTTTCGTAAGTACAGCTATAGAATACCTAAGGCTATTCCATTCATCTTTTCAAGGGCAAAGGCTTTTTTTGCTTTCTTTTTTTTTTTTGATTAATTTTTTTGAGAAAGGGAGCTGTCAGAATGAACTTTATAGTTTTTCCTTTGTTGAATTGACACTCTGTAAAATTTTTATTTTAGCAGATTCAATACAAGAAGGAAGAAAACGATAGACTACAAGTAGGGCACAGAAAAAAAGTTGTAGATTATTAAATCTTTTCAAGGAGAAAAGGAAGTAGTTTCGTATGCTCACAGAGGTTCCTGTGTCAGCATTTGAGAAGCCTGGAAGAGATTATCTTCAGCCAGCAGCACGTAAGGAAGGACAGGATGTGAAGGGAACACTGAACTACCAGCATGAATGAAATCTGAGATATTAGTCTGTTTCAAAACTGGTTTTGCTTTAGATGTCATCTTGCTCTGTGGTTCTTGAGCTACAGTGTGAGAGTTCTGAGCATGCAGATTAAAAAGTGAATGCTAATTTTTTAAAATAGACATTTTAATAGGCTTTTGGCTTTTTTTTTCCTTTTGAGTAAATTTATCATTAAGGAGAAATGATAGCAATGCAACAGATAAATTGGAGCAATTCAGGACTTCATGTGCCTGTTTGATTTTAGGGGTCTTTTTCCTCTGCATATTGCTGTCCACATCCATGGATGTTTTACTGAGAATTGGCCCCTCTCTTAAGGGACAGAAGTAATAGAATTAGTTAAGGGCCATTTGGCCAAAGGGTTTGTGTCATAATCTGTCAGCTCAACTCCTTCTGGCAGAGGAGTTGGTTATTTAGGCATGTGTATTGTTCCACCTGTGGTGTTCTCTGCTCCTCACTGACATTTCTTAGATGGATTTTACTTTGTCTTCAGCAGTGAAATTAGTAGACAGGACATTGACATCAACATTTAAAAAAAATATACATACATTAGCTGTCTTCCCAACTCTGTGAATTGGTAATGCTTCTGGAACGTACACTAGAGAAAGTGGGGTGTGTGCTTATGGAAGAGTGGAGCAGGAAGAGCCAGGTAAGCTGTGCTGGAGCTATCAAGTCTAACAGATCAGTCATGTCCTTGCCAGTTGAGACTTGTGTTAGGCTTGCATGTATTGTAAGCGTAATCCTTTACTCAGATGCCATTCTCACAGAAAATTGCGTGTTATTTTAGGCACATGGGATTGCCCTGGTTAGGTATATGACTGATACTGGTCCTCTCTGATAATAAGGGTCAGTATCAGTGTATAATAATGTTACAGAATATGCCCGTGCAACGACTTAAGCATAAGCACATGTGGAGCCTGCTCGTAGAGCCCAGTACCTCAGTAGTGCTGTCTGTAACCCACACTTGTATAGCTGTATCTTGCAGTTGCATTTTATTGTTGCTAACTTTCTGAAGTAACTGCTGTAGCCAGCCTGTGAATTATTATTACACTGCGAAAGATTGTTTGTCTTTCTCAAGCTCTCTTGCATGAGTGCTTGCCATCACCTTTTTTTTAAGCTAAGGTACTGCCGATTCAATCATGTTCTTAATTTCTGCCTTTGTCTAACCAGTGCCAAACCCTGATTCTGCCAGTGTTGGGTGTGCTGCACCTGCTTGGGGCTGAACTGTTTTTGCAGTGGATTACAGACAGATTTTAAGAGAACTAGATAGCTTTCCATCAACTCCTTCTGACTTTAAGGGGACACTGGCTCCTCCCGGGGGGGGGAGTTGTTATGAGAGGCTGGAGAAATCTTGTTTCTGTAGCTGGCTTCTGGTGGAAGGCAGTTGAAATGAGATGAAATCATACAGATACGAAGAGAGCTTCTGTAAAGAATATCAGTCATATGTGGAACTTCCCTCAGAGTATGCCACTTGTCCTTTGCCTAGCTAGGGAAGTGAGAAATACTACAACAGTCTGAAAGCAGGTGAATGTTATCCAGATTGCAGTAGTTTGGGAACCAGACCTTATGTTTTGGGAACTTGTAATTTCTGCAGTCCTGGAGACGCTCATTAAATATGTTACATTTGATACACAGTTTATTGGGCAGTTTACTGACAAATGACAGAACATAAGTATCTTGAGTGATACCTGTTTTTAGAGGGGATGGTCTTCCCTGGGTTAATTGTGTTTGTTCATGACATTTCACTTGTGAAGATTACTGCCTGGTACTGTAGGTATTGGTTAGCCATATTAACTGTCTTCCAAAAACAAATAGAACAGGTTTGAGTTGGCAGAGTGTACAACTTCACACCGTTGGGAAGACCTACTGTTGATTTATGTAGGCAGTGGTAAGCCTGTCCTTTGTGAACAATGTGATTTTTAAGAGGACTATTCCAGTGTTGTTTCAGAAGACTTTTGCCCACTTCACGCTTATGTGACTACCACAGGGTTCCTGATGTGGCCATGCTTCAATTACAAACCTAGCTGTTACAGGATGATGTGTGTTTCGTACTTCAAGATAAAAACCTGCCGTCTGAATGCTGTTAAGCCAGTGTGATCTGTGTTGCTGTGTCATGCTGTGCTCTGCACCGCAGAAAGTGTATATATAATAGTTTTAATCTGAAGCGGACAGAAGATGCTGCGGTATGCAGGCACATTTCAGATGGGTGTAACTGTCCAAGTGTGGGAGATCTAAAAGGAGAAAACACAGTGTAGTGGCAAGGAGAATGTACTGTTCTCTTGTGTAGTCTTTGGTGGGGTTTTTTGGTGGGTTCTTTTAGGGTTTTTTTTTTTCTGTGCTGGTATTTACAAAGAAACAATTAAAATATAAGAAAGCATTAAACTAACAAGAAATACATGGAAAAGTATTCCAGTTTCTTGACCACTGCTAAGTTCATATTTAGAACAGTGCAGTAAAACAAAAATTGATTTAAAGTTTTGCACTTGGAGAAGTTCTACAAGGAGTCCAGAATAGTGATTTTTTTATTATTTTTTTTCTGCACTAAGTCTTCCCCTAGATTTATATATTCTACAGCTTCTCTAGCACAGACAAAAGGGCCCAGATCAATGATATAATCTACCAATTTAGACTTTAGTTTCTATTTTTAAGTAAGTGATATCTTAAATTTTTGCCATAGGGGTTTGGGACCATCTTGTGAAGGAACATTTGTTCTCTGACCATTATGGATTATAAAACCAGAATAAATACAGAAGGGAGAGTTTACCAAATTTGTAACATACCAATCTGAGCAGAACAAAAGGATTCTTTTTATCTCCTAACTGAAAAATACTTTGGTTCTTCCCCACCCCCAACAGAAGGAATAAATGAACAAAGAATTCAACTGAACTAAGCCACCAGCAGAAACAGAAAAGGGGAAAAGCCACAACCAGTGAGGGGAGATGAAAAGGAGGGTCATAAATGATTTGTTGTGTGGTACACAGGTTGTTAAAGCTGTTAATGATTGAGCAGTTTATTGGGATTACAAGGGGTTAGTAAACTACTCTGCTCCAGAGTCTTTGCTGATTCTGACTGAAATGAGCAAAAGTATATGCAGTAGGATGCTGGACTTGGAGTGTTGTCAGCACAAGTCATTCTCCCCGTTGAAGTCCCCCAAGCTTAGTGAAGCTGTCCAGCATGAGGAGCCCGAACACAGATGGTTTCAGAATACTTCTTCACTTAATTCAGCATATGGGCATATTCGGACTGAGACATTCTTCTGATGCTAATAACTATATACCACTATTAAGTTACCAGTGTGATAGAGTTACAAGGAGTGTGGAAGTTTACAGAAATATGCAGTAGTACTTGCTAGACCTGTAAATCTAGTTCGGGGGTTTGTTTTCTAGAGTTTTTTAATAAATGCAAACTTGCTAAAATCAACCGATAGTTACATACTTATTTGCCCTTACTTTGAGTCCACCTTAGTTGCTACAGAGATGATCAGGAGCATTAGTACATTTGCCGTTAAGGACATCTGGCTTGTTACTTGCAAGATCCCCTATAATTGTGATGTTATAATTATAAATGGAAAATTGATTCCTCTATTTTACCACGTTGTAATAAAGATTACAGCCACCACTTACTCAGTTGCCGCTCTGGCTGCTTTTCTTCTGGTTGTTCTTTAGGCTCACTGACTCAGATTCTTGGGTTGTATCTGCATGGTGGTGACCTTAAAGAGAACTCCGAGGAGTGCTGTGACTTGTTTTGTCTTTGCTATTCCAGTCTGAAATCCTAGTGCTCCTGTTCATGAGCCTCTCATGCAGAAACTGATTATGAGCTCTATATTTAGAAATCAAGGAGGAACCTTTCAAACTCCCTGTGGTAGAGATGGGAAGAGGGGGAATATCCAGACTTGTAATTTCCTCACAGAAGAGACTCTTCAGTTTCTAGAAACATTTCTGGTTTTGATATAAAGCAGCATGATCAGCCTGTACCTGTGTTTTGTGTTTTAGTTAAACACGTATTCTCCCAAAGCATCAAAGTCATAGACTCATTTTTACTCTTAATAGCTCTTGGACAAGTTATATTCAATGGTTGTCTGTAGAATGAACCCTTGAAGTTCAACTCATTCATATATATCCTGAAAAATGGTGAAGAATGTGCATTTAGGCAGTGCTAGTTTTCAGCATTAGAAGACGGGGAGATTAAGGAGCACCCAGGAAAGCTGGAACATCCTGGCTATTATAGGAATTGATTGTAGGGATACTGGAACGTATTGAGTTGCAACCCCCATTTGTGCAAAAATCATAAATCCAAACCACGTGTTTCTACATGATTTTATTTTACCTATTGATTATAGGAACTCTAGGGGAAAACATGTCTGTGAGTAAAATGATTGGCATATTCTAAATGGGAATTCAACCATGAACAACGTATCAAGTTAGCACACTTTGTGTTAATTAGCAATATTCATCAGCTGCCAGTCAAGCTAGTCTGAGCTACAGCTTTGGCTGCAAGTTTAAGCTTACTGGGGCTAACCTGAGCATAGTTGCTCAGGTGGGGTAACTGTTGGCTGCTCATTGTTGCAGTAATCTGAGCTGACTCTTGCTGTGAAGGTGAGCGATTGCTTGCAAGGAAGCTCCTGACGCTTGGAAGTTGTTCCTGCAGCAAACTACGGCAGTATTCGATATATATGGTCTCTGCTCTTGGTATGTCATCTTGCGGGGCTGCTTTTCTCCTTCATGATGTAACATGCAGTGTTGTAAATACAGAGTATAATGATGCAGTGGTGGATCCATCAGTTTGGGGTAAACGACACTTCTGGGATTTGATGGTTTTGGTGTTTGGATTTTTGTTTTTTGTTTTTTTTTTTTCATTTTGGAGAGGTTTTTTTCCCCCTCATAAGTTGTTCAGAAATGTATGTAAACCCTTGTATTAAACCTTAGTGTACAAAATCCAAGATCTGTATGCCACTTTGCTGTGTAAGTTTAGGTTCATCCATGAACAGGATTTTGGAGAATTAATATTTCTCCTGTCTCCCAGAAAACGCAGAGATCTGCTCATAAAAACTTACGAATTTTTGCAGCTGTTTTTGGACAGTGGGAAGAAGGGAAAGTGCATGTGGCTGCATTATCTCTGTCTAGCATTTCAGAATAGCCTTTAGGACTATTTCATGGTACAGTTGTGTTCTGCAAAAGTCATAGTATCGATAGTCATAAATAATTTGTACTTTTTCTGAACTGTGTTCCTTTAGAGACTGCTTTGTTAGTAGTGAGCTTAGAATGAAGCCTTTCTTGATGAACTTGGGTTTAGTAGTTCATGAGGAGTTGCGTCTTTGAAGCAGCTTTTCTCAATCCATCATCTCTTAAGGAATGTAGTCTCCACTTTGTCAAGAATCATGGAGTAGTTAGGGTTGGAAGGGACCTTAAGATCATCTAGTTCCAACCCCCCTGCCATAGGCAGGGATACCTCACACTGAACCATGTCACGCAAGGCTCTGTCCAACCTGGCCTTGAACACTGCCAGGGATGGAGCTTTCACAACTTCCCTGGGCAACCCATTCCAGTGCCTCACCAGCCTTACAGTGAAGAACTTCCTCCTTATATCCAATCTAAACTTCCCCTGTTTAAGTTTTAACCCATTACCCCTTGTCCTGTCACTACAGTCCCTAGTGAAGAGTCCCTCCACAGCATCCTTATAGGCCCCCGTCAGATACTGGAAGGCTGCTATGTTGTCTCCATGCAGCCTTTTCTTCTCCAGGCTGAACAGCCCCAACTTTCTCGGCCTGTCTTCAATAGGTGAGGTGCTCCAGCCCTCTGATCATCCTCATGGCCCTCCTCTGGACTTGTTCCAACAGTTCCATGTCCTTTTTATGTTGAGGACCCCAGGACTGCACACAATACTCCAAGTGAGGTCTCACAAGAGCAGAGTAGAGGGGCAGGATCACCTCCCTTGACCTGCTGGTCATGCTCCTTTTGATACAGCCCAAGATACGGTTACACTGAAGCTGGCTCATGTTCAGTTTCTCATCAGCCAACACCCCCAAGTCGTTCTCCGCAGGGCTGCTCTGAATCTCTTCTCTGCGCAGCCTGTAGCTGTGCCTGGGATTGCTCTGACCCAGGTGTAGAACCTTGCACTTGTCATGGTTAAACTTCATGAGGTTGGCGTTGGCTCACCTCGCATGCATGTCAGGGTCCCTCTGGATGGCTTCCCTCCAGCGTATCAACCGAACCACGCAGCTTGGTGTCATGGGCAGACTTGCTGAGGGTGCACTCCATTTCACTGTCCATGGCACCGACAAAGATGTTGAACCAGTCCTGACACAGACCCCTGAGGGACACCACTCATGCATGTGTCTCAAACCAGGTACTGCAGGTACCTCCTTGGTCCTTCTCCCCGCAGCTGACCTGTATTCCTGGACATCCTCAGCCTGTTCCAGAATACAGCCAAAAATTTTGGCATACCTCAACACTCAGCAGGGAGCAAGGAAGATGCCTCAGGCTGCTCTGGACCTAGAAGATCATGCTGTGTTAGCTGTATCTAGGATGACAGACCTTAGCAGGTTTACCCATATACTTCCTGGGCTTCTATGATGAAGCTGGAGAGTGTCTGTATTGTCTCAGTCATGGAGGAGATGAGTGATAGTATCACATTTTCTGTTTTATGTGTAGATATTTACAGACAGTAGATTACTCATCTCTGCCTTTTTTCTGTAAAGTGCAGGAGGTTTTTCTGGCATTAAAGTAGGTTGTCTCAATTTGGATTTTTTTCCTTCTAAAGCAAGATTTTTACTACAAAGGAAATGTTAGGGAAAAGTTTTCTTAACTCAGGATACAGGTACAAAATGATGGCTAGGTTTTGCTGTTCCGGTACAGCGAAATAGTTGTGTAGAGATTATGAGTGATAGAAAGTTGTTGTTGCCTTTTCTGAGAAAATGCAGAGGGGAATGAATGTGTGACTTCAGATTAGAACTTGAATTGCAAACTGCTGAGGATACATGATGGATGCTAGCCTATGGTAGTATTTATTGCCCAGGACATATATTTGTGTCAGTTTCTTTAAGAGACTCTGTGAGACTGTTTGAAGTTCACCTACCTATTAGAAGTTTTTGATGTTCCTGATAGAGGATGAAGTAGGTTCTTCTGACTTGTGGCACTGTAAATTCATGGGTGAAGAAGGCTTGGGTTTCTGTGTCTGTCACGCTTTCCTGAGATGTTTGAAAATACCTCTTTGCATGCATCTCTGTGAATGCTAATGTTGCAGAAGACATGCCAGTGGGCTATGCTCTGGCTTGATGGAGAATACTGGTAAACTTTGGGCACTGCACAGTATCCTGTGTGCATTGCGTTTTCTCCTTGCCATTATGTGCATACAGGTATCACTGGGATACAGCCATCCAAACCCCCTCCCTCCCTTTCCCTAGCAAAGCCTGGATGCATACAAGGCACAGTGGTTGATAAATAACTTCATCTGTGACCATTTCAAGTTGTAAAGCAATGTAGTTTCTGTTGTCATAGGTACATTTAGATCCCGAGAAGACTTTACAGTTACCAGTCCTGTGCTCAGTGCTCTGTAACACACAATTTTTCATAAAGAGCCAGCAGTTTGGAAGGGAAACAGACAAAGTTTATCTGGAAGATGAGTTTTGTGCCTGAACCTTTCTGAAACTGAAGGTGTGGCAGCTGCTTTTTATTACCTGGTGTGTCTGATTCTTAACCATAGCCATACTTCTAATTTAAATAGTTACTTGGTAGTGTGCTGTGGTTCCTTGTTAAGGTGGAAACGTGTGCCACTGGGTGAATGACTGAATGCAGACTTCCTGTAAGTACAGCTGATGTTAAGATGAAGTGTACATGAGCAGGTTTCTCTTGCTTCTATAAGGAATAAAATTGGAGGGATTTTACTGTTGGATAGTTTATTTCCTTTTGGAGGACAAGTTCAAATATCTTAATGAAGTAATCCTCATTGAGTCACCTTCTGTATTTTACTAAATACAAAAATTCCTCTGGATCATTTACTGACCTAGAGCAGCCCTTTTAGAATGCTCAAATGAATACTGGAATTGTGCCGTTATTCTTGCATACTGCTACTGCAGGTAATTCTTCAATCCATGTGGGCAAGGATAGGTGCTGGTTTTATTATGAAGCATTTACTTGGAAACAGGCTTGTTCTCCTCATCTGTATATTGCCAGCTGGTTAACACAGCAGTTCCTTGCCAATCTGTCGCACAACTGTAATCTCAGATTTGGACCACATGGAATTTTTTCTGGCTGTTGTCATAATCTCTGGGAGAGGTGCCTCAGGCAGACACAGTTCTTAAAGCTTTGGTGTAGCAGCATGTCAGTCCATTTTGGGCTTTTCCTTAGCAGTATTAAGCTGGCAGAACAAGTAAACTGGGATAGATTTGTCCCAAACTATCAATAATGTCTGTCGGAACACTGAAGTTTGCATTGCACTGATTTTAATTTTCCCTATGTAAAGTTACCAAACTTTAAAGAGAGAAGAGGGCTTCTTCATTCCATATTACCTTTCCTTCTCTTAGTTGCTTGACTTTCCTGAACCAGAAACTTTAATAATACTTTAAAGAAGGACTTTCTTTAAGGCTTGTCAGTACACAATTCATCAGTAGGATATGGCAATTACATGTTCTGTGTATGGGATCATTGCTGGGGATGGAAAAGAAGAAAATAAAGAAGCTGCCAGTTACTCTGCTTTTGCCAGTGTTTTTGCTAGCTGATGGAGAGCAGAGCCACGTCCTATAAAGAAATAGGAAGAGAAAAGCTCTGACATGAGCCTTTAGGAGACCGCCTATTTTCAGCTGACTATTCAAGTGACTTTGTAAAAAGCAGGCTAGCTTGGAAAAATGTAGCTTTCCTTGGTACATGTTTACTGGAAGCCCATCTCTGCTAGGGTTTGGTGGGGTCTTTACTTATTCACTGATCATCCAGTTGTTGGGAGAAGACAGCAACGGGTACTCAACTGTGGGCCCAGGAGATGTGATTACAGCGTATTTAGGTATGCTCAAACTAGGTTGGGTACAAAAAGCAGTAAACCTGCAGCAGGAACAGGCTTCAACATGCTTTAGCCACTTGCGCAGCGCTTCTGTAGCTGCCTTTTCATTGCTATTTGTACCCAAGCTAGTGAGATTAAAACTAGGTCATGTATGTCTGTCTGTCTGCAGTTACACCCTTGTGTCAGCAGCATGAGCATACCTGAAGTTTGATTTCTCCTACCCAGCAAGTCCTTCCTCTTCTTCTTCCCCACCCCGCCTCAGAGAAGGCAGAGTAAATGTGAATGTAGAGTGAGATCAGAGGAAAAGGCTTTTTGCTACATTGTCTGATAACACTAGGAATTTATTGCAAGTAGAAAATCTAGTGCTTTGCTTGTTTCAGGAAACTGGAAAATTAGCGTGAATGGGTATGTTCATAAAATATTCAGTTACAAGATGTCAGTATGCCATTGTCTTAGCACAGGTAAATGCGCCTGAAAGCCTGAGCCCTCTTGTTCCATATGGTCAGGATTGTTATATCCCCACGTGGACGTCTCAGAAGACTGGATACAAACCCCAAGCCTGAGAATGCATTTCTCATGTGCACATGTATACTCCATAGTAATTCTAGGCTATGGTAATTATGCCCTGAAAAGAAGAAAAAAAAAAAAAAAGCAAAGCATTTCTAGGCCAAGACAGCTAAGTTTTACTGAAGTCCATTCATATTCACAGTGGCAAATATCCAGACATCCCTCTTTTTGCCTGCTTCCTTTCCCATCCTCCAATCTGCATGTTTTGGGATATTTTTTTTTTCATTAAAGAACATAAACTCTCACTTCCAGATTCAAATGCATTTCTATTTCTGTAAATCTCAAAATAAGCAAATAGGAAGGGAAGACTTTCAGGTAAAAATCATAGCCTAAAACCTTACTCTGTCGTGTTTGGGGCCTCCATTTCTTATTTGTGTCTTCAGTTTAAAATACATGCCTCCCCCCCACACGCCTTTTTTTTTTTCCCAGCTAAATCTACTTCACAGAGGAAATTGAAGGAATTTTATCTGAGCAGAGGCATTTTATACCTGTGTGGGGTTTTTTGTGTGTATAAGTCAGTATAGCTGTAAGAGATGTTTTAAACAGATAGGAATTTTGAAAATGTATAGGTCTTTCAGGAATGCGTAGTTCATGTTGTCATGATAATTCAACTTGCCACAATCCAAACTTCTTTTTTTTTTTTTTTTTTTTTTTTAAATAATGCAAGCCAGATGGGTTATTGTTAGTTTTGTACGCTAATATTTGTATTTAGGATTTTTTAATGATTTGGACTAATACTGCTGAGGCAGTATGAATTATATAATGATGATTAAGGATTTATTTTTTTTTCTTCAGTTGTTCTGATTGTTTTTCAATGTTAGCTGTGGATCAGGTATTATGAAGACTTGATTATTCTACATTTCACTATGGAAAAGGTTGCTTTAAAAAGGGGTTCTGATATGCTTTGGAAGAAAGAAGGGTAGTTTATACGAATGCAGTAAATAAATAAATCCAGAAAAATGCATGACAATACTGCAGGAAATGTGAGACAGCATAAAACCAGCCTTCTTTGCAGAAATATTTCATCAAGTATTCTTGTTCTCTGCGAAGAAAAATTCAGATTAATAATTGTGACAGTTGTCAACTTCTAAATATGACCAATTTTATAAGCTCAGTTACAGTTTATTTTCTTTGTAGATCATAATTTCAGATAAATATCACTAAAAGGAAATTCTGAGCTGAAGAGACAAAGGCAATTAAATTCTACATTAATTTGTTTACCAGTGTCACAAGGAATAAATCGACTGTAAGTTTTCATAAATTATCTAGATATGTGCCAGTAGAGGAATAATTTTGTAGAACATTGAAATAGTGAAATCTGAATTCTTTTCTGTGGCCACATGTCTAATTAAAAATTATGTAAATGATACTTTATATGGTAAAAATCATGTTGGCCAAATTGTATTGGGATGACAAGGCTGTCTTTTACATAGAAAAGCAAAAAATGGGGGGAGGGAAGAAAGGGCAAATGAGAAGAAGCTCTGAGCAGAAGCTCAAAATCAGTACTTGCTTATTTCATGCTTTCAAATGGTGGAACTTCTTGTGAGCCTAAGCCCTATCCATGAAGGAATACATACTGGCTTGAAAAGATCAATTTTGAACTATTTTGGTTTTAAAGATAACCTTTAAAATATGAGCCAATGCAACGTAGAAGTTTCCAGGAATACGAACAGAATGAATGCTTCTGCTTCAGGCCTCACTGAATGGAAAAGCAACAGCGGGGGTGAAAGAGAGGGGAAATGCATGGGTTTTTTTTCTTCTTCAAGGCACTGCAGGCAACATGAAAATTAAGACATCTTGATTTTATAATGTTTGGGAAATCTGTGAGAAGGAACAGCAGCTTCACTTCCTCAGCGATTAATGCCTGTGCTTTTTTAGATTTCATAGTTTTGGATTTTGAGACAGATGACAGAGTTGTAGAAAACCCTGAGTTGGAAGAGACCCATGAGCATCCAGTCCAACACCCGACTCCATACAGGGCAACCCAAAAATTAAACCATGCATCTAAGAGTGTTACCCAAACACTTCTTCAATACCAGCAGACTTAGGGCCCTTTTCACTTCCCTGGGGAGCTCATGCCAGTGCTAAACTGGAACAGATATAAGGTATGAGTTGCTAGTGTTGACCATAATGCCTAACCTGTAAGTATTTTGTATGCCTGATTCTTCAGATCTTTTGTATTCTTTACCGTATCTTTGGTAAGCAGCCACTTCCATGTTTTCCATCATCTATAACGGGTTTCTCTTTGTTACCTGAAAAAATATAGATAAAGGTTTTTTCCTTCATGGTAGCTGTGTGAGCCAAACAATCTCACTTTGTTCTTTTTTTTCTTTTTAAACACAAATGCAAGATAGCAACAGTGATTAAGAAGTCTTTTACGGATTTTCTTCCAGTTTCATACTGATATGCTTAGGTTCTTACCCTTTGCTGTAATTATTTTATTTTATGATACCTTCAGAGCACCTACTTTGGTTTTTATCTTTTATAGTTTGTTGGGGATATTGTAATGATTTCACAGCTGGATCTATTGCTGCATCCTCATAGTGACGAAAGAGTCAAAGAAAGTAATGCGTCATTTGACAAGTGGCAACTTGCTCAAGTCAGTGTCAGAGTTGGGATTGGAAGTCTGTTCCTGCGGTAGTTTCTGAACACTAGATTATGTTGTTATTTCTGTCCTGAATTATAGTCTAATAAAAGAGATATTAGAAAGTACTATGGTAAGTGTATCCTCTTGCTGTTACTCATATCTAATTTAATCTTTGAAGAGCAGTATTTATCACCCGTGTCTAGTCACTGTACAATCATCCTTCATCGCTCAGCAATTAAACTCTCTTGGGTTTTGGGGGGCATGTATGTAACAACTCCTTATGAAAAGATACCAATTTAAAAATATATTTAAGCAATTGTCATATACCTATTTCCACTTTGCAGTTAGTTACATTACTGAGGGGATAAATGTTGTCTGTATGCAGTGAGAAATAAAGAGAGGGGCAAAAGTTCTGAGCTCTCTTGAAACTTTCTGTTGATACTCTTAATACCAATATGGGCAGGGAGCATAACCAGGCTACTGTCTTTGTAAGCTATTAGTTAATACTGCATATACAAGAACTAGAAGATAAAGTGGCAAGAATACGAACATGTGGCTAGGATAAACATTCCCAACTTTATTACCAGTAGCAAGCCTCTGTCTATGCTACAGTCAAGTGTGAGATTCAGACTCTTTTTAAATCAGTGGTTTGTGTGTACTGGAAAGAGGATGTCAGCAGGAAAGAAAGAAATGGGAACTTGAACACTAATTTAGTGGGAATTTTGGAACATAATTAGGAGGTAGCAGGATTATACCCATGTTGTTTTGTGAGTTTGATATGCTCCATTCATGGATGAAATGTGAAAACTATCTTGTCAGCTAAAAGGACAAACATGAGTTGACCTGGTAAAGGTGAGGGTGAATTTTTGTTGACATTCTTTGGTGTCGTGGTTTAAGTCCAGCTGGTAGCTCATAAGAACCATAAACCTGGACTCAACATCATTTTAAATGAAAATGTTAGGCAAGTACATATACTGTAAATATAGTAAAGAAGGACAATTCAAGAGACTTTTTTTAATGTGCAGGATCTAAATCTAGAGAAAAGTATTTCAAAGCAGAATACACTTCATGTGGTTGTTGCTGTGTTATCTAAATAACATCAGATATCAACATAGTTTGAAAAAAAATTGCTCTCAAACTAAGATTATTTAGCATCTTTAGAAATTAATGATTTAATGACTACTACTTTATTGGCTTTTTGGATACTGAATTAGACTGCTGCTTTTTATTTTAATATTTTACATATTGGTCTTCTGAGTAAAAGTAAGCTTCTACACAAACAAGTACAACCCAGTTAAAAAAAAAATGAAAATACGACATCCAAAGTCTCAAAATATACATTCGTCGATATAGATAGCCAGAAAAAAAAAGAAATCCAACCTCCCCAGAAAACCTCAAAAAACCCACAAATGCATGTTTGTTTACTTTTTCAGTGGATAGAGAATTGGTAATTTTTTTTAATGGACTTTGAGTTTGACAACTGAATGGCTGTCAGATGAAGGACTTGAATCTCCACAGGTTTGTCTGCCTGCCTTTGCAAGCAGAACTAATTGTTACCTTACATTAGATAATAAAACACATCTGCTCTCTAAAAAGAACAAAAGAAGTTCTCTGCCCCTTCTTCAAGTCTTCAGAGTCAACTCATCTTTTATAAATACATTGTTACTTGGGTTTCCTCTTCTGTACAGGTATTATGCATGCTTCTCTTAGCATGAGAATAACTTAAAAAAGTTAAAATGACGTCTGATGTGCAGTGTCTGCCCTTCACTTAGCAGGCAGTGGATCCCTGTTACTTCTCTGGGACTTTCCTAGGAATAGTGGAGCCTTCAGTTTTCTTTGGAGAGGTTCTTTTTCCTTGATTCTTCTTGAAAGCCACAGCTGTGTGATCTGCAGCCATGGGGGTGATTGTCAGGCTGCAAACAGCTTGTTGCTTTGTTTTTTTTTCTTTTTTTTGTGGCCCTTTTTGATGTTCCAGTAGGCAAGGGCACATCAGTGGGCACGAGCAGAAAGGGCAGTGTGCAAGCGGAGTGGTGTCTCATGGTGTTGGGGGCTCAGAGGAGTTTATGTGAGAAATAACAATGCAGATTGCTTCTGTAACTTTTTTTTTTCTATGTTAGAATCATAGAATTGGAATTGTTTAGGTTGGAAAAGACCTTTAAGGTCATCAAGTCTGACTGTTAATCTGGCACTGCCAAGTCCACCACTGAACCACATCTACACGTCTTTTAAATCACTTCGTGGGTGATGATTCCGCCACTACTCTGGACAGCCTGTTCCAATGCTTGACAGCCCTTTGGGTGAAGATATTTTTCGTAGTATCCAGTCTAAACCTCCCCTGGTGCTGCTGCAACCCACAGGCTTGACTGGATCTTCCAGAAGGAAGAGCTGGGTTCTGAGCTTTCAACACTTCTTCACTGCATCATTAACAGACATCAGGGGTCTGGGACCACTTTCTCAAGTTTGTGTGGCTAATTGAAAAAAGGAGGTGTGTTTGGAGCAGTCTGGCTAAACAAAATTAGTGTGGGAAAAGGTTGTCTAGTTGTTAAAGACGTGTTGGGATGCCAGGGGAGCATATGGTGTGTGGTGAAAGGTCTGGAGCTCAAATGGCTGAGCTGTATTCTCCATGCTGTCACTTACTTCCTATGTGCTGTTGTATTGATCACACTCTTCTGCATCTGTGCTTTAAAAAGTGACTGATGGTAGCCTTGCGTCACTCTTAATATAATGTTAAATTTATGCATGTTGGTAGAGGGCTCAGGATTACAGTAACTGAATGCATGAAGAAGCTGAAAACAAGTATTCCTGACAAGGTTTATGGTGGTATAATTTCAAAGTTATTTAGTGAAATTTCAGCCATGTAAATTATGTCTGACTCATGCTCACAGTACTCAAAGTCAGCTTTTAAAATACATTTTTCAGAGTTTTCAATGTTGCATATGCACTGTTGAGGCAAAGAGGAGAACATGCGAGTAATAAACAGAAGATTAGCAGGCTTTGAGCATTTTTGGCAGTTGTGTAAATCCAATATAAATTTGCATTCGTTTATTTTGTTTTGCTTTTAAGTGACCTTTTCATGATATCTTTACTTTTCCCATTTTTAAATGAGGGAAAAATTGACTGCTATCAAAGCTAAAATGTGCCAGAAAAGGTAGAAGTTTATCACTTCTGAACTTGCATAATGATTTTCTGTCTTACTCTGTGTGCATTACAAAAGTTCATCCCTGGAAAGACCTAAAATGTCACAGTAAAAATTTCATGTTTGATTATGTAGTTAGAGAAGTTCCAGCATTATTTTTTAGGATTTGTTGGGTTTTTTAAAAGGAAGACAAGATTCAATGATATGTGCAGTACCTATTGCTTTGAGAAGAACAGTTCAAATTTGTCCTTCAGCTCTGGATAGCTTTGCAAATAGTAAGTTGTCCGAATGTTAGCATGTGCTAGTCTCCCTGCACATACGGGAAGAGGAGAAGTCGCCTGTCAGCAGAGACCTGTGTAATGGATATGCTGGGAAGAACTGGGAGAAGGAAGGAGGCATGTCACTACTGTCAGCAAAGGAAACGGGGCATGCCTCTCATCTACCGATAGCTCTGCTTGCTTCCCCAGCAGTTCCTGTCCCCTGGAATTGTGTGCTGCTTGGCCCTGTGACAGGTGGCCTCCGAATTTGCTAATTGCAGCCTAGCACAGCATGTGTAAAATGCTTCCTGCCTTCTGTCCTGCTTGTGTGGGAGCCCTTTTGGTGCTATCCTGTCAGAAGCCACAGCAGCAGATGTGTTCAGAAAAGGCAAGAGCTTGCATTTCATTCAGTTCAGTTCCACATTTTCACAGGACCATATGGTTTATATAGATGTTTTGTATACAACTTATCTAGAAGATGATTAGAAGTTAACGATTAAATACAGAATTGAGCTCCCACTTAAATTTATAAAGTGATATTATCAAAACCAAGATCAAGCCGTAAAAGTGACTGACCTACCCAGACATCTGTGTTTGAAAATATAGAGGTAAATGTCCATTAGAACATATTTTAGTAATACATTTAAGAAGATACAGCTCATGCAAAGCCCTTTGAATTTGTAACATCCACATACAAAATGTTAACTTTTCTTTTCAAAATTACTGTCATGTACAAAGAAACAAGACACTCTTTTGATAATGAGATGCAGAACTGAAAGATGGGTGCAAGTGCATGGTTGCAAATAGGTAGTGCTTTTTCCAGTCCATTTCCTGGCTGGGTTACAGTTGCTGCTCTGTGAGGTCTTCACTTGGTCTTTCTGCGCCAGGCACAGCAGGCATGGCATTGGATGCTTACAGTGTAAGACAAATCCCACCCCAGACAGTTGCGATCCACTTAAAGATGAGAAGGAATCGATAGCGCAGCTGGGATACCAAACTTGGGCTTTCCCAGTGCCCAGACTTGTTTCTTGAATGAAGCACTCAGGATTTACAGAATTGTAGAATGATAGACTAGTTAGGGTTGGAAAGGACCCTAAGATCATCTAATTCCAGCCCCCCTGCCATGGGCAGGGACACCTCACACTAAACCATGTCACCCGAGGCTCTGTCCAACCCAGCCTTGAACACTGCCAGGGATGAAGCATTCACAGCCTGGCTGGGCAACCCATTCCAGTGCCTCACCACCCTCACAGTAAAGAACTTCTTCCTTATATCCAATCTAAACTTCCCCTGTTTGAGTTTTAACCCGTTATCACTTGTCCTATCACTACAGTCCCTAATGAAGAGTCCCTCCCCAACATCCTTATAGGCCCCCTTCAGATACTGGAAGGCTGCTATGAGGTCTCCCCACAGCCTTCTCTTCTCCAGGCTGAACAGCCCCAACTTTCTCAACCTATCTTCATATGGGAGGTGCTCCAGTCCCCTGATCATCCTCGTGGCCCTCCTCTGGACTTGTTCCAACAGTTCCATGTCCTTTTTATGTTGAGGACACCAGAACTGCACACAATACTCCAGGTGAGGTCTCACAAGAGCAGAGTAGAGGGGCAGGATCACCTCCTTCGACCTGCTGGTCACACTCCTTTTGATGCAGCCCAGGATATGGTTGGCTTTTTGGGCTGTGAGCGCACGCTGCCGGCTCATGTTAAGTTTCTCATCAACCAACACCCCCAAGTCGTTCTCCGCAGGGCTGCTCTGAATCTCTTCTCTGCGCAGCCTGTAGCTGTGCCTGGGATTGCTCTGACCCAGGTGTAGGACCTTGCACTTGGCATGGTTAAACTTCATGAGGTTGGCCTCAGCCCAGGTCACAAGCGTGTCAAGGTCCCTCTGGATGGCATTCCTTCCCTCCAGCATATCAACTGAACCACACAGCTTGGTGTCATTGGCAGACTTGCTATGGGGGCACTCAATCCCACTGTCCATGTCACTGACAAAGATTTTGACCAAGACTGGTCCCAGCACAGCTCCCCGAGGGACGCTTTGTCCAAGTCCAGGTAGATGACATCAACTGCTCTACCCCTGTCCATCAGTTCCATATCCCCATCATAGAAGGCCACCAAATGGGTCAGGCAGGATTTCCCCTTTGTGAAGCCACACTGGCTGTTACCAACCACCTTGTTGTTTTTCATGTGCCTTAGCATGCCTTCTGGGAGAATCTGCTCCAAGATTTTGCTAGGCACAGAGGTGAGACTGACTGGTCTGTAGTTCCCTGGGTCATCCATTTTCCCCTTTGTGAAAATGGGGGTTATATTTCCCTTTTTCCAGTCATTGGCAACTTCCCCCAACTGCCATGATTTTTCAAATTTGATGGCCAGTGGCTTAGCAACTTCATTTGCCAGCTCGTTCTGCACCCACAGATGGATTTCATCAGGTCCCATGGACTTGTGCGCATTCAGGTTCCTAAGATGGTCTTGAACCAGGTCCTCTTCTAGAGTGGGCCTAAGGTCTTCATTCTCACAGTCCCTGCGTCTGCCTTCCAAGACTTGGGTGGTGCGTTCAGAGCCTTTGCCAGTGAAGACCGAGGCAAAGAAGTCATTAAGAACCTCAGCCTTCTCCAAATCCAGGGCAGCCAGTTCTCCTGATAGCTTCTGGAGAAGGCCCACATTGTCCCTAGTCTGTCTTTTTATTTGCAGTGTACCTATAGAATCCCTTCCTGTTACCTTTCACATCCCTAAACATCTTAGACTTTGTCTAAGATGTTTCCATTCTCACAGTATGTTAAAAAAAATCAAAGCAGCAACAGAAGGGAAAATATGAATATACTTGAATATACTGAAGTTCTCTTATATGAGTTTATATTCGGGCTAGTTCAATTGAAAAAAAATAAAGAACCTTTTTTCTGGTATAAGAAACCAGGCTATTGCAAGTGCGAGTATATAATAGAAAATTTTATTCAGCTGAGTATATAGCCCAAACAGTTAGTTATTTTTGTAGTTTTTCCTATTGGTAATGATAAAGCATCATTAAAAATAGCACTTTTACCCCTTTTTATTTTGAGGAACATTCAGCTTTCCATGTGGTTTTAGTTGGACAGGTATAAAAATGATGTGGGAACTTAGTATGGGAAGTTGGGATAGGTTCCTATTTACGTTGAGAAGGAAACAGCCCTCAGGATTTAGAAAGCATACTTGTTTCTTGAATTAAATGATATATATGTAAGTCAACTTTCCTAAAACAAAAAACAAAAAAACAAAAAAAAAAAACCAAACAAACAAACAAAACACCCAAAAACCTAACCCATCAGTGTCTTCATTTAGACAGCAACTGTGCGACCAGCACTATGGAATTCCAGTTAAAGGCATCTCTCTTTCAGGTGTCTGAAATGGACCTCCTCAAGTCTGTCAACAAAGCCTGGAGGGGACAAAATAGAAAATGTTGTTCATGTTTTTTCTGTTAACTAAATATTCAACCAGTAGGGTAGAATAAAATAAAAATTAAGTTGAGATAGAAACAAAACACAACCTGGTGGTATTCAGATGCTGGTTTTCATAGTCAAGTTTGCCCGTGGTAAAAGTAGAAATAGCGTCATTACGTGTTACGATGTGGTTACTGGCTGTACAGCACAAGTTGCAGTGGTGTATGTTGTTCAGTTTTTGCTTCCTGCTTGTAAAATCTATAGTCTGTGAGCATTGTTGGGGAAGGTGATGCTCCATAGCTACAGCAGCCAAGTCGCCCATGGCAAGCAAAAAAAAAAGGTAAAGGCAATGGCCTTTCTTTGTCCTGTGTTGTCTGAAAGCTGCACTTTCTTTCCAGCTTCTCAGTATGCTTGACAAATTCAAATGAGGCATTTTCCAGAACTCACTGATGATTTAATCAAACCTGTTAAGATATACCTTTATGTAATGAGTATCCATCCCAGCTCAGGGCATAAAGCCCAGTCAGCACTCAGCAGGCCAAGGGAGATTTAGCCTAACTGAGATATCAGCTCAGTTCTCCTGCTTAACTCTGTTAAAATTAATTAAAACATTCAATGATAAAAAAAAAATTTCTAATTAAAGTCATAGGGCTGTATCTAGCCATCCTTCCATTGCCTTGTACAAAAACATGTGAATTTGGAGGCCGGAGGAAAGTTTCTGGCAGTGGTTGAATTTTGACCCATAGTATTATGATGGGATATTTTTAGTTCCATAGGAGCTTCATCTTTTTCTGAATAAAGTAAAATAAAATTTGAGCTTTCAGATTGTTAAGTGAAGGCTGTCCTGCTTTACAGAATTGAGTAATTTTAATTGTGATTCAGTATTCAAATAAATGGTATATGATGCATCTGTGTAAACGTCATTTCCATTTTTATAGATATGAATCAGTGTTTCTTCTGTGTTTATAATAACTGTGCCCCTAATTTCTCACATACGGTGACATTTGAAAAGTGGCAATGTTAAAGAATATTGGAGCAACCTGATAAAAGGTACTTGAGGTATCTAAATATGGTCAGTTTACTTTGTTCATACATGTAAAAAAAACAAAAAAAAAACAAAAAAACAAACCAGCAAAACAAAACCAAAAACGCCAAACCAACCCTTTGACTGCCTTTTTTTTTTTTTTGTATTTAAGACTGCCCATTTGAAAATTAAGCAGAATATTGTGTTCATGGAATTGAAGGTGTGTTGATGCAGAACTGAGAATATCTGAGGGAGCATCCTGACGTCTTGCACAGTTTCTAAGTAGCTTTAGAAAGCAAGGCTGTTTTCCTGCACAATGGAAATATTAATTTTGCTGATCACAAATTGATTACCAAATTCCAAATATTTACTCAGGAGAAATCTTATTTGTTAGTTTATTAATTTTTTCATCGACTAAAGAAGCCTTGCACAACTACAGCATTTATAGGTTAATTTTTAAATTCTACATTTTAATAAGCTTTGGAAACAAGATAATTACCTATATTTCTGATATTAGGTTATGAATATGCTAATATAAATTAGTATATTCTGACATTTGCAAGTGTGCGAGATTGCATTTAAATAAAGTAAAAGGAGTCACTGCATCTGCATTCTCTATAAATTTGCCTTTTTGGAGTGATGAACTCTATACTTCCCTCCACATGTAAATGATGCTGAGTGTGAGATTGCTGATAGGAGATCCTTCAGCCCTTATAAAATTTTCTGCAAATAAGGAGTAGTTGCTGGTTACTGGTAGTCTCGGATTTTTTTATTTTTTGATTTCTTTTTGTGACCAGTTTCAGGTTTTTCAAATCAACTGTTAGCTCTTTGCCTACAGAGTTTAAAATTTCTCAGATTGCCTTCTCTTTGTAGAAATTTATTACAGTACTGAATAATGGGAAACGGTGGTGAATGAAAAATGTCCGGTCTCCTTGCTGTAGGTGCATGCTTTCTTGCTCAGAAATATCTGTTTTCCCTTCATGCAGAACTGCTTCAGATATGCTGTTTTGAAGCTTCAAGCCTTCTTAGCCTAGTTGAGGCTATAATTTATTTAAATACTATGAAAGGAGTGTTCTGCTCCTCTTGACAGTTTGCAGTGACTGATCTCTCCGTGTGATCTCGAAGTAGCAGAAACTGTAGTTCAAGGTAGAATTACAGTTGCTAATATTCCTTTGGTATCACCAGAGGGTTTCTAAGTGAAAGGATCTCCAAGTTGCGTGGGACGGGTCATCATCATTGCCAGTTGTGCTATCCCATGTGCCATTCTGTTGTCAGCAGTAGATGATAGAAGGGTTTTATGCATATTTTTTTGGTTTCTTCTGATCTAAGTTTCATGGCCTATTACTTCAAGGGTTTAATTCCTTTTGAAAAACAACAGTCGTGGAACTGCAACTTTGTCATCTCTTGAAGTTGTCTTAAAAGAAACTTATGGTTCTTCACGTGTGATTTCCCATGGGGGTTTGTCCTTGGAGCTTCTGTTTGGAAATCTTCTCAGGAACCTTTTCTGAAGAGCAATTCTATTTCTAAGGTTTCAGCAGCTTTTTAGCAGTTGATGAATGACTGCTCTGTGGTTTTGGGGAATGCTTGCCTTTTACCTGATGTTGTCTTTCCTGCTATGCATGTTCTTGGAGCCTTCTATGAAACTTCTTGGGTCATAGCTTCTTCTCAGCGTAAAGCCCATTTTTAAGATTTCTAATGCGTATAGGATCCACTTTTAGTCTCTGAAGCTTTTATAAAAGTAATAAATAGTTGCTCTGCCTAGACTTGTAAGTCATTTGTGCTTCTGTGCTCTCAATTCAGTATCACTACTAGATAGTCTTTATTGTTGCCTATTTGTAACTTTCCTCGTTTACCGAGTATGCTACTCTCACTTCATCTTCAAAGCCTTGACATTGAACATGCTTACTTTACAATTCTTCAACACATTAGATAAATTGATTACTATTATCTGGTATACCAAAGCAAATTAATGAAAATACATTTTTTACCTATTCTTTCTTATTTACAAGTTCAAGCACAAACAATGTACATATTGGTGTATTTTAAACAACTCTAAGATGTTATCGCTCGGAATCCTAATTGATACATTTATTAGTCCAAATAATTACCCTAAAAGTTGTAACAAATCCTTTATTTGCCATTTTTGTATTTTGTGGATTCCAATTTATGTTTACACCAGAGCTTATGTTAATATTTACTGTTTACATTGATTTTAACCAGCCATGAAAATGGAGGTTCTTTTCCCAAATGCAGCAGTAGTTAGTGATTTCTTAACCAGATTGTCACATATCCCTAAAAGGGGGGAACCTGGAAGTCTTAATTAACTTTAAAATATTACCTGTGGGATCTAAAGTTTGTGTCTGCTTTTTTTGCTTTTCTCTGGGGTGGTCTTCTGGTTGGTTTTTGTTTGTTTGCGGATTTTTTGTTTGTTGCTTGAAGGGTGGGAGTGGGGCTGGCTTCCATGAAGACTGATAGAGTTTAACTGAGGAAATAGTTAAGATTTTAAAATTTACTAGTCTAACTGCTCAGACTGAGGTGGAAGTTTGTGACTTCATCTCAAGATGATGTGGGTTATGTGATAAAGTAGTAACTATATTGTGCTTTACACACAAATGATTGTGACGTTTTTATGCTTCACATTTTATATGTAACTGTACAATTTTAATTTTAGGTTTCATTATTCTATGTCATGTTTGTTTCTCAGGGATTTAGTCAGCCTTATGGGAAGGCTGGTATGGCTGTAAAATCTTCAGGTGGAGTAGAACCCTCAGTGCTGTGACATGCTTAGGCTTCTTGTCTCAACACTTGTTCTGTTTAGTCAAGGAGTAGGGGTTAATTCATAAGCTAAACTTCTGCCTATTGAAATTTCAAAAATAGTACACTGCTTCTGAAACATTAACATTTTTTAATTGTTACGGAATTTTCTGTTCTTTGTTTATAGCTAGGGTCAAGGCTTGCTTTCATCTTTCAGTCTCAACTTGGCAAAGGTTCTGCCAGCTAGTGTACAGAGCTGTAAGTTAGACCTAACTGAGCAGTGTTGAAGTTACCAGTGGGAGAGTTTTCTTCTTCTGAAGAGTACTTGCCAAATGCTTTGCCTATGAGATTAAAGTAAACATGGGAAGGAAAATTTGGCTGAAGGTTTTGCCGGCAGACAGGCAGTCATACTGACTTGATATGTGCTGAGCATTCAAGCTTTATCCTTGCAGTGGACCAAGTGTGAAACAGTCTTTTGTTTGTTGTTTTGTAGTTGCTTGCTCATACTTCTTGTGAGAACCCAGTGCCTGTTTGATGTGAGGTAGTACACAATTTTGTGGAGGAGAATAAATAGCATGCGTACTATGGTGATAATGCAAGAGTAATGATGCAGTGTGTTTCAGCTTTTCCACCTGTGGCACACTGGTTCAGTGTAGAGAAGATGAAAGTCAGAAGATAGAATCATATTGAAGACAAGACCTGAAAGCGCATTAACCAGAGAGGTTCCTAATGTGAGGAATTATTACCAGACTAAGATGAGGTAGTTGTATTTTTAGTTTATGAGATTGTTATTGATTAAAAGTAAGAAAATAAGGGATGATGGGGAGAACTCGCATCAATAGAAAGTATATACAGGTGAATATGGATGTGACTTAATTTGCGGATGAGGAGATGAAGAAATTCCAGGAGCCCAGACAGCTGTGGTCAGTTTGGGGCTGCAGTGGCAGAAAAGCAAAGCTTGAAGGAGAGGGAGAAGCCTGGGGAGAAAAAAAAAAAAAAAAAAATATATATATAAATAAATAATAAGGCTTCTTGTTTTAAATATAAACAAAAATCTCAGTCTCATGTTGTTAGCCCTTTTGTCTGAGCTGATATCTGTGTGGAGGGGAAGAGGCAGCAGCTGGTGTTTCTCCTTGTTCCCTTGTGGTTGACACACAGGTTCAGGTCTGTGGCCTATCTGTAGCCCTCTCTGTATCCCACTGTGACTGAATGGTGCTTGGGCTTAGCAAAAGTGGATGTAGAGAGATGTACCTTATTGATTATCAGAACCTCAGATACCATCAGGCAACTAGAAATGAAGCCTGGACTTTTGCCATGTGTTTTTAATAATGGATCTGCAGTCCGTAGCTACTATTTCCTTTTTGAAGGCATTTATACTTCTGTCCACAGCCACCTATGGCAGCGTTAGGGATGCTCTGATCACTCAGTACAGTGTTTATAAAAGTAGAGGAACATTTTCTCTTTATATTCCTGAGATCACATAGGAGGTTTTCAGTATACGGACAAGTGTATTGGAAATCTCTCCATACATAAGGCAAGGCCTTGGGAGGCTCTGTGCTTGTAGCCACTCCTGGCTTCTCTTGCCTTTCGCTGTCATGCATATCCCTGCTTGAGATCCTGCTAGAGCAACCATGTGCTCTGGGAAGTCAGTATCCTTGAGACATTGAAGAAATACCAGATGGGAATTGGTTGGGAAGAAGCTGGAGAGAAGCATTCAAGGAACATGGAGTGGGTTCAGTATGTGCTAGTGATGTTAGAAGAAGACAGATGAGAGCACCCAGGGGGACAAATGAGGGATTTACATCTTGGAGCTATTTTGGACTTTTTATTCCATGGGGTGTTCCCATTCAGCTAAGAATGGTGCCATTCTTGAAAAGTATTTCAGTGAAGCTTTGTGATGCAATTTTGTATTAGAAATTATAGTTAAACTGTAGACTATAAAAAAATACTACAGTGATTATCCATCTCTTCAAGGCTTTTAAAAATAAAGGACTGTTAATACAGCAGAAAGGGGAACTGTGAAGGTAGCATGAAGTTAACACAAGGAGTGCAAGGATTTCAAGGACAGCCTTAACACTGATCCTAAGTATTTATATTAATGACTTTGAAAAGGCGGTTCTGACAAAGGCATCACTACAGGGAAGGAACAAATAGGACATTGAGAGCCAGCTGCCTGTGTGTCCCTACTGCTTCCTTTTGCATTAGTACTAATATTTATATAACCAAAATATTAGTAGAAGCACATCTCTTACCCTGCTCCCACAAAGGGGGTTTCAGTTGGATCGGGTGCTTCGCCTGGCTTGCGGTGGTTCATTGCAGGGACATAGTGAGAATGAATGAGTGGGTTTGTGAAGAGCAAGCCTTCCCTTTTCAGAAGTGGCACAGACTTGTGTCAAATGAATTAAGGGACTCTGGAAGCATTATTTAAACTTCAAGATAAAATAGCTGGATTTTGAATGGCATTTTATCTAAAGGTGTTCAAATGAGGCTGCGTTGGGCCAGATGCCCTTTAAAAGGTGTCCAAACTAGGTCTGGTGCCCAGCTGGATGGTGGTGGCTCAGGCCATCTAAGTACAATACCTTGCAAGGGCCTTGTAATATGGAGGCAGTCAACAGCAGTGGTGGCAGGTGATGTTTCTGTGTTTGTGGTGAGTTACGGGTACTGGGTGAGTAGAGATGGAGAGAAAAAGATACAGTCTGCTGTAAAGCAGCTGAGATTTAGGAGCACATGTAGTTCTGTGGGGTTTGGGGGTTTTTTCCCTCCCTAGTAAGTAAGCAAATTCACCTTCTAAGCATATCAAAGCCGAAGATTATTATGATGATTAAACTATATTACTTACAGTAAGTGGTAGAAGACCTGAGAAACTCATAGCATCTGTACCTTTTGCTACCAACAGTAGTGACTCAACAACAAACTAACATTCTAACCTCAGCTGCCTAAAAGGTCCCAACTAAGAAAAATATTTCCTTATGTTTCAAAAGAAAAAAGAAAAATTTGCTGAGGTATTGGGATTTGTTGGCAGTATCTCTTGCTCTTACAGTACCCAGAATTCAGAATATTTCAGACCTTGACAGCCAAGAAATGAGAAGTTATGGTACAAGAAAATCCAGGTTTAAATCTTTCCCTGCTGAGCTGGCAGTAGCAACTGAAAATTATTTGCATGCTAAGGTGTAGTTACACTGAATTGTAGAAGGAGCAGTTGAAATAGCTAAATGGAGCTGTTGATTGGATTTAAGGAGATTTATTAAACCTTCCCTGTTCACCTCATGTACAGTGTTTCTCTGTGATATGCTTCATAAATGGGGCCCATTTTATGTCTGTAAGATGACTAGGAAGTAGACTTGTGGGTTTACTGGTATTCAGAGTACAAAGTTGATTGTCATCCAGGGAGGAGGGAACTATAAAAGTGCATTTCTACCTTGTTGGAGGGTATGGAGAAGGCAGAGGCAGACTCGTCCTGAGGTGCACAGTGAGAGGTAATGGAAACAAGTTGGGAAAGAAGGAGATTCCAGTTAGATGTAAGGAAAATTAAATCCCTGTGAAGGTGGCTGGTCATTAAAAACTTGCAAAATCTATGTCTTCAGAGAAATGTGAAACTTGGTCTGAAATGTGAAGTGGCCTGAACATCCTTATCTACATGGACCTCTGAGCAAGAGGTTGGACTGAAGACATCCAGAGGTCCTTTACAACTGGTGTGTCCTGTGATTGTAACCTATGGTAAGCATAGGTTTTCTGTGGAATAATTGAAAAATGAGGTTATAGGCCAGGTGTACTGCTCTAGGTCAACATATATCTAATACGGGTAACTCTGGCTTGTGACCATGATGACACTGCCTCTGTTCTGCAGTGCTCCAGATGCCCTTACCTCTCTGTTGTAGTCTTCTTGTGCTCTGCTTATGAGAAACTATCTCCAAAAGAAGCTCATTCCTATTGCCGTGTTATGACCTGCTGTTTGCTAACACAAGTGTTTGTATGATGAATTATATCAAGAAGTGAATTTGAATTATAATCAGTACAGCAAGAAAACAGGTTAGTTTTAAGGGTTGCATCCTGGTGCACTTGTGCGAGGGGAAAGGAGACGTGTAGGGCAGAAAAAGCTGCCTCCTTTGGCAGTTGCATGTGAAAATGCAGAAATCTGATACCGATTTCTGATAGATCATAAAGTTTCATTTTCTCTGTGCTAATTATTTTTTGTTGGGTTTATTGCCATAATGGTGTTTTCAGATGGCCGGGATTATCTGTGAACATACAGACATTTATCTAGGTTATAGTTATCTTTCATATAAACCCATATCACTGTATGTTTACTTTGCACAGCCAAAACATTTAGAATGTCTCTGAATAGGGTTTTGGTTTTTGGTTTGATTATGTATTTTGTGTATATTTTCATATTTGCATGTATTTGCTGCACATAGTTTACTAAAATCAGAGATTTCAGGAAATACCTGGTTTCTTAGAATTGTAGTACTAAAGGCTCATACATCATGGCATATAAGAGTTAGAGAACAAATATGAAATTTTAGAACCTGAGTGCAATCCACTGAAAAGGATGTAACTGGTTGTGTGACATATCTGTGTCTCTGTGGACACTCACTCCAGCCAGATCATATAGTATTGCTACTTGTGGGCTAAAATGGTGGTTTGCCTTACTTATCAGAGACACCTGAATGTTCCTTTGTCTGGTCCCTTAAGGAAGTAAAGTTACAGAAAGACTAAGAAAAGAGAACAGGCAAGACAAGGCTTAACAGCCTACGTATATCTAAAATTGTAAACAACTGAAGATAAAAAGGAAATATTCAGGCTGCGTAGGGGCTTATAGCTAGAAATAAAACGGTGGAATGAAGAAAGAGGAGATTAAGGCTAAATGTCATGAAAGAGTGTTCTGCAACAGTAGTGGTTTTGTAGATGACTCTTCCAAAGAAAGCAAAGAAGAGTAGTTTCAGGACAAAGGCCCTTCTTTTTTTTTTTCCTTCTTTTCCTGTTTCTTTCCTTCAGCTTAACCACTCAATGTAAAATAATCCCATATGGGTATGTAAAAGAATGTATTAAGTTTTTGAGGCATGAATGTGAATCTCTGCATCCTTGGGAGCTGCTGTGATGATGCCTTGAGTGCTGCACTGCTTTGTAAAGCCGAAGGCACAGTCTTTGCTGTCAGGATCTTGCAGTACAAGGTTCTGATCTTGTATATGAGTTAATGGTGGTAGGTCTGTACATGGTGCACGCTTCACTGACTTTAGATTAGACACTAGATTCAGGATTGGGTTAGAAGAGACCTTAAATATCATCCAGTTCCAACCCACTGCCGCAGGTAGGGACACCTTCCACTAGACCACGTTGCTCAGAGCCCTGTCCAGCCTGGCCTTGAACACTGCCAGGGGATGGGGCATCCACAGCTTCTCTGGGCAACCTGTGCCAGGGCCTCAGCACCCTTGTAGGGAACAACTTTTTCCTCATATCTAATCTAAATCTCCCCTCCATCAGTTTAAAGCCAAATCCCCCATGTCTTTTCCCTGCATGTCCTTGTAAAAAGTCCCTCTCCAGGACCTAAATGGCAATTCTACTAGTAATTTGTACTTTTTAATTTCAGGTTAGAATCATTCTAAAGGAGCAGTAAGGCAGTATATATTTGGGGACTCTTAACTGCCAATGGGAGGTAAAGAAAGAACAAACCAAAATCCTGAATTTAAACTTTTTTAATGGGTAAAATAGATGACATACTGTAACAATACAATTATTTTGACATGGATACTCTTAGCTAAGCTGCTGAAACCTTTTGATGTCTCTCCCAAAAAAAAAAAAAAAAAAGAAGCACTTTCTAATATTATCTCTGGATCATAAAATTTTTGAAGATCAAAACTGCTTTGGTGGTTTAAACTAGAGTTAGCTACACTGCCATGGATACTTGGCAGTTTGCTTCAGCAGCCAAGGTGGTTTGAGATTTTTCTGCCCACTTCCTCTCAGCCGTTCATTCTTTCTCCACATGAAGGTTTTCACCCCTTTTTTACTTGCAGCAGTCCAAGTGCTTGTGGTGGTGTATCTGTGGGCTAGCAAAATGGTGCAGGTTAAAACATTTTTTGGTGTATTTTTACTGGGGAAGTGGTTAGCTGGATTCTGCAAAATTTCCTCCAGTAGGTACAATTTTTGTTTCTTCAGGTGTTTGTTTTAGTTGTTTGTTATTTGGTGTAAGCCGAAATCATTTCAGTGCTGTGGTTTTCAGTGTGGCTCTGCACATATTTGCTTTAGCACACTGGGGTGGTTGAAGCTCTAAGAGCCAGGTAGGAAAAAGGAAGCTGAGGTCCAAGCAGCAATGCTGTACCAGGCTTGGTCCTACAGAACATGGACATGCAAAAGTGCCCTTGGATTTTTTTTTTCCACATATATATTTCCAGTCTTTTACATATCCCAAATAACCATTAGAAACTGATTAAGAACTCTGTTAAAATATGCAGTGCTTGTAAGAAACTACTGAGTGCTGTTGGTGAAGATGAAAGTAATTTCTAAAGTTGTTTGCAATTATATAGAGCTATTGACATCGCCTTATTCTCATTTTCAATAATATAACAGTAAGCGTGACTATTTTTCCTTTACTTTCTGCTCTTTTCTGAATTTGAGCAGTGTTCCAGCTGAACCCTGAAATCTGACAGTCGTGACTTCCGGCCTGGTAATGAAGTGTCGCCTGGGTGAAACTGGAGACAGCCCTGACTCCAGAGCCCTTGGGTATTTGCTCCATACTTGAAGAAGAGATGTTATGTGATATTTTGTCCAATGTAACAAAACCAGTTAAATCTCCCCTTAAGATATAAAAAACAACTTTTGCTTGGGCTTAGCTGTCTCCTTGCTGCCCCAGGAGGGTCTTGTTTAAATGCAGACGCTCCATCTTTCACTTTCTTAGAGAGCAACCTGTCTTATCAATTACTCCCATAAAGCAGCATTTACTATGAATACCATTTCTGCTGTTAGACTGTGAAGAGACAAACTGCATACCTGATACGTCTGGATACTAAGGAAGTTAAGCACCACAATCCTTGTAATTCCTCCTGATGACTGTGAAATAGGGATGTGATGATTATGGTTCTCCTGGGAGATGTCTTAAAATATTAACAAGGTCATTTTCTTAACAAAAATTTCCAAACCTCATTTCAACCAAGTAGGAAGGGAATATTGCTTCTGTCTGTTTCTGACTTAATTGTCCACGCGCTGGTTGTAGAGATGTCATCATGTAATAGTGGTGTTGCTAACACAGAGAGGTGCCTCTCAAATCCCTGGAGGGGAGGGAATAAGGCTGTTTCCCTGAAAGATTTTCTTTTTAGTAAAGGTAAGATGGAAAGAGTAATGATGGAGACAAAATTGAAAAGACAGAAATATCAGAAGGGATGGTAGGCTAAAGCCAGAATTTCTAAAGCTTCATTGGATGCACCTTCAGAGCTGGAAATGCCATTCAGAAGAAGCTGGCTACATTACCAAGCCCTTGAGTAGCAAGTGATCTTTTCTCTGCAGAAGAATAAGGAGCACTGAGTTCTTCATTGAATGTGTCTTAAACAGGGATGTCGGGCTGTGTGAGTTGGGTTACCCATCTGGGAAGGATGGGTAGCCTGGAGAAACTTGGTATCACTGGAAGGGTTGATACAGGAGTTGAGAGCCATACAGAAATGAGTGCTCCCTCCCTGATGCCTAAGTCCACTTTGTTAATAGCTCAAAATTCCAATTGAACTAAGCTGATTAAATGGCACAGTAGATTTGTTGCACAGAAATGGTGGTGTTAATCTGGCAGGCAAATATATTGGAGGGGAAATGAGGTAGAAAAAATTATGAAGTCCATCCATAATTATGTTTTTCCTTATTTAAAAAAAAAAAAAGAATAAAAGCAAGAACCTACTAAGACTTTTCTTAACATGTCTAGAAAATCTGCTTTTCAGGAAGGCAGCATAGTGAACTGCAAGGAAAATAGAATTTTAGCTTTTATTTGACAAAGGAAGGAAAGAATAAAAGAATACAGGCATCACTTGACATAAATTTGCTGTTAAAAACAACCCCAAACATTATTACGTTTGATGAGTTTCTGAAGTTTCTTGGTGTGATTTGCGGGTTCCACAGGACTAATCTATATGTACTGCATGCATAATTGAAATGGGAGATAAATTCCGTTCTGTTCGTAATACCATCATCTCACAAGGTATTTTTTTATTAAATTAGACTTGGTAACTAAATTGCTCCTTATGCCTTTTGTGGATGCTCCTAAATCATCATCTAAACAACAGCTGATCCAAGTTTGGCAAAAAGAAGAAATGACATTTTGGAAGATTATATTAATTGTTCCCAATAGTAATCAATCAGAATTTAAAACAAGACCACACACAAGTATCAAAAGTGTTGTAATTATGGCAGTGCTACAACTCTTATGTTAATGGAGCAGAAGAAAAAAATAATGGTAAATACGGCCCATACTTTGAGCTTAAACATTCTGTGGATGTTACTTGCAGAACGAGTACTGTCTCCCTTGATTAAGGAAAATAGCAGGATTAAAAACATCACTTTCCCAACTTTTTTGTAGTATCAGCAGAAGCAAAGCATAGACCAACTTACCTCACTAATTAGCAACTTGTTTTCTTTTGCTGCTTCCTGTTTACTTCATGCTTTTGATAACTTTGTCTTCAGAAAAGTCTTTCCTGTGTTCTAGGGGTCTTTTTCAAAGCAACACTTGGACAATAAGACATGTCGGTATTGAGGGCATGTCCTCAGCTTTCATCTGCTTTTCCTTACCTTTCATGTTTGTTTTTTCCCATTGTCAGAACCTGCAGTGCCTCCTCTTTGGTATCCCTAGCAGCAGCTGGTTGTGTATTTGTTTCAGGATGTGGGTGGCCCTTCTGTCCTGCTTCTTTCCAGACGTCAGGGTGAAGGGAAAGCAGTTAGAATAATATGTAGATGTGAATGTAAAGCCTGAAAAAAAATGGGTGTCACGTTTAGGTATTCAGATACATGCATTAAAACCTTTTTAATCTTGCATAAAATGTTCTCCTAAATTTCAGTTTGTTGGACATGCACTTGCTAACACAAAGAAATATTCCTCTGTTAGGTCTTGTGGGATTTAGAGGCATTTGTGAATTCATTTGTTTATAGAGTTCCATCAAAAGAGAAATCCTTTGTAAAACTACGAATGTTAAAATTACAGACATTGCTGATCTGAGAAATTATAGGCAGTTATTAGCATTTGAATATTGAATTTAAAATGCAGAAAAGACCCCTGAAACCTACAAGCTATGATTCCAAGTTTTGAGAGGAATACTTTTCCTAGGCCTTCTTTCTGGTTCCTTTCCTTGAAGATAAATAAGATTTTTAAAAATTTGTGGAAATGTCCATTTGATTTTACTTACAATTTACCAAGACTTACTGCTTAAACATTAACAGAAGTTAAATAAATTATAATGACCAGGAGAGCATGGACAGAGGAAGCCCCCAACCATGGTGGTACCCATAACCAGGCAGACCAGCTTACCCTTTCATACTGCTATGAATGCATCTATTACGCTTGGAAATCCAGCGGTTCCATGGGAGTTTTCATTTTTAAGCCTTCTAACTAAAATGGTTTTTGAGGCTTTAGCACCACGGCCTTGTTAAAAATCCCCTGCCACATGTTAGGAGCTCAGGACACATGCAGACATCCGTGCTCTGGTCCAGCAGCTTTTGCCTCCAAATGCTTCCTCCTGTCATGTTTCTGGGGTTCTGCTAGTGTTTGGATTTTGGGGTGGGTTTTCTTCTGTCAGGTGGGAAAGTCATCTGGCACAGCAGGATATTGAACTTTTGTGAGAGTCTGGCCAGAAGCAGAGAAGGACTATTGCTTTATGGAATGCCACGTATAGCTGGTGCTATCAGACACCAGCCAGTACCTACTATCAAAGTCTGGCTCTGCAGAGCTGATAATGGGGTCTCTAGTGATGTCCCTGTCTCCTTCTTCTGGTACTAGTTTTCTTGTGCCTACTGGTATTTGAAATGCACTATAAAACTATGTGGTTTGTGCTGAATAGTTATGCTTCAACTAAATGAATGGAAGAATACTGTTGAATGGAAACTGTCACAAGATCTGCCAATTAATATAGTTTTTCTGTTGCATTTGATTGCCTTTTCTGTTCTTTAAAGAAGACAGAGAATAAAACAAGGGACATATCTGAAGAGATGCATTTTTTTTTCTGTTGCTGCGTAATCCTCACAAATTCATACGTTCTTAAATTTACAGCATTTGGTGCCCCTAAATGGTTCTAATTTAATTTTGGAGAAGAAGAACATTTCTTCAAACAATTGAGGCTTGGCACTGCTGTTTTTTGTTTTTTTTTCATTTTTAAAAAAGAAAAAAAAAAGTCTCTGAAGAGATGTCAGTGTTTTATCTGCTGTTTAGTGTCCTCATTTCAGTTTTGATATAGTATCATGATTTCTGGTATTCAGTGTTTGAAAGCACAAGAGCACTATTTTATAACAGTAAATGTCAGTACACAGTTTTTCTCAAAATCAACCAAAAATAGAATTTTAGTCTAACTTATAGCATCTTTGCAGGTTTTAAACACTAGTACTGATAGAAAACAGTCATTCAGAAATTAAAGCTTTGTATCTACAGTCCTGTAATGCAGCTCTTTCAGTCTTTAGTTCTGTATTTACTAGGACATCAGTTCTCTACAATTTTGTTACAGACATAGACTGCTGTGGAGCTACAGAATGCTGTTAGGGTGATAGCAACTGCTACAAATTGGAGGTGCATACTTTTGGTGCAGTCTAAACAGCAGAGGAAGAACATTGTGGTATAGAACACTTGGACATAGATACTTAAACGTTTTTCCGTTTTCGTTCTTCAGTACAATAGGTAGTATTTCTAATCCTTTCATTTATTTTTCCTTATTTACAAATCTTCACATTTTCAAAAGAATTTCAGGTATCTTTGCAGTGTTGTAGCCACAAGATTACAGTTGACAAAAATTTTGTATTTTGTTCCCAGCTGTGTTACCAACATACCAAGGGCTTGGGGAGGTCACTAAAAATCACTGTGCCACAGTTTTCTCTTAGTGAAGTAAGAGCTCTGTCATGTTGGGAAATGAATTACATCTGAGAGTATATTTTTAGCTATGTAAGATGTTTGGATGAATGACAGTACAGACACAAATTGTTTTGTGTATGGAAATCTTAAAAGGTCAAAACCGTCTTTTTTTTTTTTTTCTTTTCGAGATTGTTCAAATCTGATGATGTGTCATCTTTAAAAGGAGACCTTTATGTGGCTGGTCATTTAGTAGCTATTTTAATTAGTCAGAATTCAAAAGAGTAGTTGGGTGAAATGTGAGTAAATCTCATTACTTTGACAGTAGTTGCTTAACTACAAAGGAAGTATGTATTTAGTAAGCCCTAGTTTGCTGCGGATAATAATTGTCTTAGGTCAGCATGGAGCTTATATTTCCCCACATTTCCCCTGTTTAACTTACATGAATGAAGGATTCTTCCCGTCATCTTAAATTTTTGGGGGCTGCTCATAGCAAGGCAAGGCTTTTCCCATTCGTGTCCATAGTAACTCCTGGTTCCCAGTCTCTAAGCTTTGGTGTGCTTGCAATCTTCCTCCTCTTCCCACAGAAGGTCTCAGAGTTTCCTGGTTTGTTGTTCCTCTCTGAAAAACTAAGAGTTCAAACCCTACGTTCTACATTGTCCTCTGGCTAGGGATGGTGTCGATACTGGTTGGGCAGCCTGACTCAAAGACCAAATGAGATGTGAAACAAATTGATGCAAAAGCTTCTGCATGCTCAGTTGAATGAGTCATAATTTCCCTACTCATGTAAAATGCTCTAGCTTAAAGAGCAAGCTCTGCTGTTAAGGTAGTATTGAATAAGTGAGACTAGGAAAGAAAAAGTCCAGATGCGATGTTCATGTTTGTGAATGATGTAGCAGAATGCACGGCAGGGACTGAGGTGAGGAAAGCTCTACTGCCTCAGTGGTTGGGTTGACAAGGGGTCTGGAGGAGTGGTTCTTTTTGCTTGTTCCACCCCTTACATAATGTATAGTTGAAGTACAGCTTTAGTTAGCTGGGATGTACAGCTTGAAGTCCTATGATGATCCCAGAGATAGTATCATAGAAAGGTTTGGGTTGGAGGGGACCTTAAAGACCATTTAATTTCAGACCCCCTGCCACAGGCAGGAACACCTTCCACTAGACCAGGTTGCTCAAAGCCCCGTCCAACCTGGCCTTGAACACTTCCAGATGGTTGCACATTACACAATCTCCATGGAGAATTTTGCTTTAGCTAGTTGTAGAAGTTACGCTGTTCAGCTTTAAAGACAGATTAGCTGCTAAAAAAAAGTGTTTAGACGTAACCTAGAAAGGAAGGAAATGTAGATATTCATGTTTGGAAGAGAAATGGGATTTCTTTAAAATGTACTTTTTATCTCATTGAGGGCTGGTGTTGGGGTTGTTGTTGTTTTCTTTCTTCCAGAAATACTGTTTTGTTACTCAGAACTTGTAATAGTACTGGGATTTTGTCTGTATTAAAAAATAAAGTAAGGGATGCTTTGTTAGTGATTAGGGCCCAAGTGCTGCTGGACACAACCTGAGGCAAGTCTGCAAAGACTTGCCTTCACCAGCACACTGGTGATAAAATTAGTGAGGCTTTTGTACATTTAGCTAAAGTCTCTTTTTTTCCCCCCCTATTTAGAAAGTTCAGTTACATTGGTGTCAATAAAACGGTAAGAGTTAAAAGCAGGATAAAATTCTTTCTTAGAACAATGCTGGAGCAGAGTCAGGTGTCATGCAGTCTCATGAGTTCTTGATTGCTTGTCTCTGACAAAAACAAGACAGACCTGGTTTATTTATTTCTTGCTTAAAACTATTAATTAAAAAAATACTGTGGTTGCCTTTTCTGCATTATTGGGGAACAAGAAAGTACATGTTTTCCTTCTAGTTCTTCTTCTGTAGTAGCCTTTGCAACTGTTTTGAATCATCTGTTGGATTCTAAAATCAGAGGAGAATGTAACCTTGTTAAAGATAGCAACGTGTTTTGTGCAGTGCTTATTCCTGTTGCTTTCTTTCTCTTCTACCACGCACATCAGGTGTAAAAAATAAAAAGCTAGGAAACTAAGCTCTTCAGTGTTTTTCAAATCTTGCTCTTTACATTTGCTACTAAAAAATGAGTCTAGAAAAGACTTTGTTACCCTTCTGTAGCTCTGTGCAGATATTTCTGTGCACAAAGTTTTCTGTTACATTTATTTCAGTGTGAAATAATGATCATAGGACTCTAAGTTTGTTTGTTTGGGTTTTTCTCTCACAACTAAGAAACATACCTCCCAAAAGCAAAAGACTGATGGAGACTGCAAAGGCTTTGTAGTATTTCTGTGGCAGTGCCCCTTATATATTCCCTTATCTAAAAGAAAATGGTTTGATATTCTGCACCTGTCCAAGCTAATGGGTTTCTTTTAATGCCTCAACATCTTTATGAAGCTCAGGCATGTTTTTTTTCACCCATGTGATTTAAAGTAGCACATGTAACTTCATCCACGTTACTTTTAATTTATGCTTGTGTAGAAGTTGGCTCTTTCAGGAAGCTGATTTGCTGAAACTAATACAAATATTTAATTCCTGAGGTTAGAGTGTCCTGTTTGCATTTGTGAAATTCTAATTAACAGCAAACCCCCAGTGTGGTGTGGATGTGGACAGCACAACTGATGGAGCAGCCAGGTTTCACCGTCAGAGCTCTGGATCAGCCCAGAGATTCATGTAAAGAAGTGCAGCCATGGGGTCAGGGTGGTGTGAGCAGTATCATTTTCTGCATTTGAATTATTTTTGTAAAATGTTTGAACAATACTTTGTGCCATTGTGTCAGTAATAGTGAAAAATCTGCCTTATCCCAGATAATGCAGAAATAGAGCAAAAGAGCTATTTACAGTGTGAACAAATGGAAAGTTAACGACATTAGAAAAATGCATTGATGTTTTTACATAGCTATGCAATATAATATTTAGGTTAACCTAAACTTACTGTTTTTAATACTTAGTAGCAACCATGAGTAAAAAAAAAAAAATATTGTCTAAAACCAATTAATTAATTTTTCCCAAGTGATTTTTGAGCATTTATGTTAATTATTGTCATGTGTTCATACAGCTTAGTTTCTTCAAAATCGCCATTCAGGAGTAAACTAATGAGAAGGTATCTGGGATTTAGAAAGTTTCATATGTTAGAATATACTAAATGTTGAGTTGTATCTAAATAAATGTTTTGTCCCCAGTCCAGGAAGAAAATACAAAAAAAAATCAAAACAGAATCTTCCATTTGAGCAGAGACATATGTTTTGTGGGTTGGCACCAGACTAAGATGCAGAATCTTGTAGAACCAACTCTTCATACTCCAGGATATTTAGAGGAAAAACATTCAAACCAAGGTGCTAGAAAATTATTTTTTTAAAAGACATAATAATTAAAAAAAAAATAAAACAGAGCATCTGATGTGCTGTACAAAGGAATTCCAGCCCCAGCCAGTAAGTTGGCTTCATTGGGGCCCAACTAAAATGCCTCCATGAATTATTCATAGCATGAGGAATGAATAAGAGGAGTTAGCGATCTGCACACAACCTGCAGGGCTATGATCTTACTGGCATTACAAAAAAGTGGTGGGATAGCTCCTATGTTTGGAGTGTTGGAATGGAAGGATACAGGCTCTTCAGGAAGGACAGGCAGGGAAGACGAAGAGGGGGTGTTACCCTCTGTCAGTGATGAGCCGGAGTGCATGGAGCTGTGCCTGCGGATGGATGAGGAGCTGACCGAGAGCTTAAGGGATTAATGCTTTTGCTAAAATAATCTTAAAGCATAATATTTTTTTCCTCTTTATTGCTAAATCCTACTGTCATTCTAGTTCAGTGATAGGCTTGAGAGCTGGGCCTGCACATGCACTGGGGCATTCCCAACCGCAGATACAGGCTGGGCGCAGAATGGACCGAGAGCAGAGCTGAAGAGAAGTACTTGGGAATGTTGGTTGTCAGGAAACTCGGCATGACCCAGCAGTGTGCACTTGCAGCCCAGAAAACCAGCCATGCCCTGGGCTGCATCACCAGCAGAATGACCAGCAGTTCAAGGGACAGGATTCTTCCCCTCAACTCTGCTCTCATGAGGCTCCCCCCTCACAGTACTGCATGCAGCTCTGGGGTCCCCAACATATGAAGGACATGGACCTGCTGGGGCAAGCCCAGGGGATGCCACAAAGGTGCCCCAAGGGCTGTACCATCTCTTCTATGGAGACAGGCTGAGAGAGCTGGGTTTTTTCAGTCCAGAGAAGAAAATACTCTGGGGAAACCTTAGAGCAGCTTCCAGTACCTAAAGGGGCCAAAAAGAAACAATGAGAGGGGCTTTTTACAAATGCAGGTAGGGACAGGACAAAGGAGAATGGGTTTAAACTGGCAGAGGGGAAATTTAGATTAGATATGAGGAAAAAGTTCTTCCCTACAAGGGTGCTGAGGCCCTGGCACAGGTTGCCCAGAGAAGCTGTGGATACCCCATCCCTGGCAGTGCTCAAGGCCAGGTTGGACAGGGCTTTGAGCAACCTGGTCTAGTGAAAGGTGTCCCTGCACATGGCAGGAGGGTTGGAACTAAATGATCTTTAACAGTCCCTTCCAACCCAAACAGTTTTGTGATTCTTACAAATATAGGCTATCTTAGACACAGAAAATGTCCGGGGTTTACTGTCCCTTTATTTCTAGTACTGTGTAACTGTCTCCTTTTTTTCTGGTGGCAGTCTCAAATGAAATACAGGAAGGTACTGTAAATAAGATAATGTGGTATTAAAAATGTTATAATTTCATTGGTAAATTCACATTAATTGAAGATGAGATCATAGTGACTCCTTCTGGCTGTTGGAATGATCATCATAAAATCATATGAAGAAAAAAATAACGAAACACTTGGGTGTCATTCAGCAAAATTGAACAGGCACCAAAGATTTAGGAGGTTCCCCTGAAACACAGAAGAAGCTTTTCCCCTATGATGCAAGGCTTAGGCTCCTCAGAGAAGGCTTAAAGGTTTTGACAACAATATTAATGATACCCTTATAATTATTGCAGTTGTTATGTATGAAAGGAACATGATGACATTTGATCAGAAGTAATATTCTTCTGAGAATAGAATTCAGAGCAGAATTTAGATATCTGGATTTTGGTTGTGTGGTTCAGTACCAACAAAAAAAGAAAATAACATCTATTGACACAAAAGGAAAAGTGAGAAGGATTGACTTGTCAGGCAAAATAGAAGAATTTCAGTGGCGCTTAAAAAATACAGAGAGATTTGGGTATGAATCGACTTCTTAACAAAATCGAATGCTAAGTTTGAAAGGCAGATGATAGCCTCAAGACTGTACTCCATGTGCAAAGTTTTTAGGGAAAACAAGTCACAGATTCTAAACCATTTTGAGGAGTAGTTGTTTAAAATGGCATGATGAAATGTTGCATTTCTTTCCCTGTAGTTGATCCTTATTATGTGTTTGCCCTTCTTTGGGCTCCAGTTCTCAGATCGTCTTCAATTTGAAGATCTCCCTGTCAGCAGGTGTGCTTTCTGGTTTGTAATCATTGATAAGCATCTTCCACACTGAACTTATTAAACAGATGTGTTGATGGATTCTGTTTTGCTTTCTGTACCAGTTTATTCCTCTGACTTTGTTGGTTTGGCATATAAAACAAGTACAGCCAAGGCCAGGTATAGGTAATGAAAGAGCCGTATGGTGTGACAGCACAAGATGGAGACCTGTTGAATTAAAGGTAGTTTTGGGTTGAATGTTGATATTGGCATGCCTTACTGCAGTAACACTTCGTATCTTAGATTGGGCTGGTTAGTGACTTTGAACAGCTTATCAGCAGAACTTTTTCACCTGTTTGTTTCACAGACTACTTCTCTGCACTTCAAGGTATTACATCAGTCTTAGATTATCTGAAACATATCTTTCCTGACCCTCAACGCTGTCTTGACCCTTATCTGAAAATGTAGTGGCAGTCTGCTGGGACAGCGTCGCTTTCAGTCCCTGCAGAGCAAGACTTTGATATGTTAATAGCTTCATTTTGTATTGGGAAATTTTTAGCCATATCAATCCACCAGCTTGCAGTCTGGCAAGCATCAAGGCACAGTGTACATCCAATTTCTTTTTCAGATTTTTCATTAGAAAAAGCATAATCATGGTATAGCCTATGCAGTTTTATTTCAGAGGCTGATCTGGCAGTTACTGTTTTTACAAAGATTTTTAATTTTTGGAAGCACTAGAAAAAGTGGAGGGTATCCATTCAAGTATTCATTAAGTTGCTCTTTTTGTGGAAGAAGTTGATTTGAAGGATGTTTATTTGGAGGATGTTGGGGCGTTTAATTTGACTTAAGAAGCAAATACAGATAATTCAGATACAGCATTATAATAAAGCTGAGGTGAAATAACTTTTTGTGTTAGAGGCAGCCTGCAAAGAACTTGGTTGTTTTGTTGTTAAAGGTGTTTAACTATCATGGCTTTAAACAGCAATAAATTGTCCACAGAGCCTGATAAGTTATCTGCTGCTGTGATCACCTTTCCAAGTGTGCCCTGGCTCCTGGCAATCAGATGACCCAGGCCTGAGAATAAATAAATGAGTAAAGAGAGAAATCACAGATTTATTTTTTTTCTAAATGTATATTCAAGATGAATTAGTTGCTTGTGTTAACCTCAGTTGGATTGCTGCTGTGGTTTCAACTATCAGGACTCAGCAAAAGGTTTTCCTTTGCTCAGAGTTGGATTCCTCCATAATCTGCTAAAGACTAAACCAAGTGGAATCAACTGAGGAGAAAATCATTTACAAGGTGAAATCTTTTTGACTTGATTAGTTCTCTAGTTAATTGCATCTGTTGCTCAATGAAAGGTTTCAAAAGCATTGCAGCATGTGTTAGGTTGTGTAGGTACCACTAGGACCATTGAGCATGTACAGAGGAGTTCATTATACTGACTTAAGCCCCTTAGCAAACTTTCTGTCTCATGTCGCACAGCTATGGTTGAAGTCCCTTCATTAAGAAACCATTATCCAGAGCAGAGAATGTCAGGACATTCGGAACATCAGGAAACACCTTTTCACTGAGGCAGTTGTTGATCACTGGACCAGGCTGACAGAGAGGCTGTGGAGATGTCCAGAGTCCAACTGGATACAGGCCTGGGCCACCAGTTCTAGGTTGCACTGCTTGAGGAAGCAGGGTAGACCAGATGTTCTAAAAAAGTCCCTGGCAATTTCAACTACTCCATGGAAATTTTATTGTGGTTATAGTAGACAAGTAGTTTCTCTTTCAATGAAAGAAGTTGAAAACTAAAAAAAAAAAAAAACCCAACAAAAAAAATCCACAACCAAGAAACCCAGAAGTTGTTGGCCACCTTGGCATGAGCTGATTCCCAGGGAAGCACATACGTAGACCAGTACATCAATGCTGACCTTACCATAAGCATAGTAATTTTCTTTTTTAACTTCATCTTTTCATAGTTACAGTACTGAAATATGAAAACAGCACTAATAAATGATATTGTACCATTATCCTTTGAACACTGTAAGGTTTTTTTAAAACATGACTGGCATTTTTAGGGGTGTTGTCTTAAAGCTACCTGGACTTGTGCAAAATGTTCGACACTGTCCCACGTGACATCCTTGTCTCTAAATTGGAGAGACATCAATTTGACAGGTGGACCACTCGGTGGATAAAGAACTGGCTGGATGGCTGCACACAAAGAGTTGTGGTCAATGGCTCAACGTCCAGCTGGAGACCAGTAACGAGTGGTGTCCCTGAGGGATTGGTTGGGACCGGTCTTGATCGACATCTTTGTCGCTGACATGGACATTGGGATTGAGTGCGCCCTCAGTAAGTTTGCTGACGACACCAAGCTGTGTGGTTTGGTTGCGTTGTGGTTTAAGCCCAGCCAGTAACACAAAACCATGCAGCCGCTCTCTCATACCTCCCCCTTCCTCCACCCGGCTCCCAGAGGGATGGGGAGGAGAATCAAAAGCGTGTAACTCCCATGGGTTGAGATAAGAACAGTCCAGTAACTAAGGTATAACACAAACCACTGCTGCTACCACCAATAATAATAATGAGAAGGGAAATAACGAAGGGAGAGAATACAACCGCTCACCACCTGCCGACCGATACCCAGCCCGACCTGAGCAGTGATCTAGCCCTTCTGGGTAACTGCCCCCAGTTAATACACTGGCCATGAAGTTCTATGGCATGGAATACCTCTTTGACTAGTTTTGGTCAGGTGTCCCGTCTCTGCTTCCTCCCAGCTTCCCTTCCTCCCTGGCAGAGAATGAGACTCAGAAAGTCATTGATCAGAGTAAACATTACTGAGCAGCAGCTAAAAACATCGGTGTTAACAGCGCTGTTCCCAGGCTGAAAGTCAAAAACACAGCGCTGCACCAGCTACTAAGAAGGAGAAAAATTACTGCTACTGCTGAACCCAGGACTGGTTGATACGCTGGAGGGAAGGGATGCCATCCAGAGGGACCTTGATATGCTTGTGACCTGGGCTGATGCCAACCTCATGAAGTTTAACCATGCCAAGTGCAAGATCGTACACCTGGGTCAGAGCAATCCCAGGCGCAGCTACAGGTTGGGCAGAGAAGAGATTCAGAGCAGCCCTGTGGAGATGGACTTGGGGGTGTTGGTCGATGAGAAAATGAACATGAGCCGGCTTCAGTGTGCGCTCGCAGCCCAGAAAGCCAGCCGTATCCTGGGCTGCATCAAAAGGAGCGTGACCAGCAGGTCAAAGGAGGTGATCCTGCCCCTCTACTCTGCTCTTGTGAGACCTCACTTGGAGTATTGTGAGCAGTTCTGGTGTCCTCAACATAAAAAGGACATGGAACTGTTGGAACAAGTCCAGAGGAGGGCCACGAGGACGATCAGGGGACTGGAGCACCTCCCATATGAAGATAGGCTGAGAAAGTTGGGGCTGTTCAGCCTGGAGAAGAGAAGGCTGAATGGACACCTCATAGCAGCCTTCCAGTATCTGAAGGGGGCCTATAAGGGTGCTGGGGAGAGACTTTTCATTAGGGACTGTAGTGACAGGACAAGGAGTGTAATGGGTTAAAACTTAAACAGGGGAAGTTTAGATTGGATATAAGGAAGAAGTTTTTTACTGTTCAGGTGGTGAGGCACTGGAATGGGTTGCCCAGGGAGGTTGTGAATGCTCCATCCCTGGCAGCGTTCAAGGCCAGGTTGGACAGAGCCTTGGGTGACATGGTTTAGTGTGAGGTGTCCCTGCCTATGGCAGGGGGGTTGGAACTGGATGATCTTAAGGTCCTTTCCAACCCTAACTATTGTATGATTCTCAGTTGTCTTTTCAAAGTTTAAGGGGGGTTAACTTTTTGTAATCTATTAGTGTTCATAATATAACACATTTTAATACTTATTTGTAATTTTGTCTTTTCTCATCTTTAAGTCGGGGAATGATTAATGCTGTTGTTATTTTGGTATGATAACAGTGAATTTCCCAAGTTTGGTATGCTTAGTCATAAATATACTAATGCTAAGTAATTTTTATATGCCTCAACTGGATAAATGCCTTCCCATGTAATGGCTCTATTGCTTGTCTGTTTTTAACAGCAGCTAATAAATTAGTGTAATTAATGCACAGTTTTACTTTGTGCCTTCTTAATTAAATATAGATTTAAAAAAAAAAAAATCCTTAATCTAGTTGGAACTAACCTGGCGTATGTATGCTTTGTGTTTTTCTTCAGATCCTTGTTGACGATGGTAGTCATTGGAGGCATAAATATTGAAGAATATATCACTTACAGACAAGATCTTTGAAATCTGTTCCCTTCCACCAGCAAAGGTACATAAAATAATCTATATTATGCGTTTTTATGTAAGTAATAAATTAGGTTTTTACCTCCAAAATAAGCAAAATTGAATAGCAGCTGAAGTTTAGGAGTTTGACTACAGTTCAAGTTTCAGCTTTTTTTAGGAAGTTTATTTATTCTACTGATGTGAAAAATCAGCTAAATTAAAAGAGCTGCATTTCTTTTCTTCCTTGTTAGTTACAAGAGTGTGAGTCCTTAGTTTGTTTTCCACAGAGGAAAAAAGCGTCAATCTTTTGGCAATTTCTGTAAGAAGTTTAGAAATGTGGCTTCTTTTTAGTTAAATTTTAGAGACACGAATCCAATGTGCTCTGTACTTGTGCTGTTTATTTTGAATGTGTGAAGTTTTGAGCAAAATGCATGTTAGGTATTCAGGAGAGTTATGGTTTTGTTTTATTTTTTCTATTTTGAAACTAATTATAAAAAACACTCTAGATAATGTGAGAAGGATTTTTTCTGTTATGGAAATAGAGCTAATATTCCCACTCATTATCAGTTGTTAATTTAATGTGTGGTAATAGCTGGAATTTAGTGATGATTATATGGTAGTAGATTTTTGGTTAGCTGTACAGCTCATCTATGAGCAAACCAATTAAGACATAATTTCAGAATATAATTGAACTCCTAGTGGGACACTGGAATTCACTAGAAATTTACATACTTGCTTTTCTTTGTTTTAGTAGACAGGTCCAAAATGAGGTACTACTTCACTCTTCTGAATACAGCAACTTCACCTGAGACTTTGCAAAGTGAAGCGTGTAAAATGAAGTTGAATGGATAAATAATTTAATGAATAAGCAATTTAGTTTCCAGATCTGATCTTTGAATTGCTCTTATTAGCTGCTTATTTGAAGAATAAAACTTACTTTGTTGTTAGGACGCTGTGACCCTGTTGATGTTCTTTTCACCTACACTGCAAGACAGTGTGGTGCAACACAGTGAAAACCCATTTACTTAGTACAAAGTTTGTTCAGCATTCGTAACTCATTTTCAGTCTTTATGCATGTCCGGGCAGCCTCGATCTGCCGGGAAATGGCTTATTTGGATATCTTTATAACTGTTTCTTTTCAAGCAATATCAACAGAAAATCACTGGAATTGCATAGTTAGTGCATGGATGCACTACCATGCATAGAACATCAGGGCTGGGGCACACAGGGTCAGATTTCTGTCTCACATCTGTGTTGAAAAATTAAGTATTTCATTTATGCAGTGTTTGCAATGCATTTTGTTTTATTCCCCCTTCAAGTATCTATTTACGGAAGTCAGAGCTTTTGTATGAAACCCCTTTTTTCCTTTTTAGTTTTTTTTCAGCCCAAGTTTACCTGCAAGGGCACTAAGCCTCTACTTGGGTATATCACCAAAGGTGGTGGATGCTGGCAGATGCATCGATGCTAATGCAGCCCTGGTGCCATTGGGTTTGCGTCATTCTAAGTTTGCTCAGCTCCCAGATGATGCTGTAACAGAACAGCAGATGGGAAAGAGTTAAAAAGTGGGGCATGTGTAACTGACCTGTGTGATCTAAAATAAGGAAACAGTAGCTGTTTGTTAGAGAAAAGCTCAAATTAAGAAAGAAATTAAGGCATTTCTCTTCCCCCTTGCCCCCCCCCCCTGTTTTTTTTTTGACCCCCCCCCCCCCAGAAGGGAAAACCTTTTTCATTTAAAAGATGAACACTACTGAGCTGAGAGAGGTTATTTATACCTCTGCCATCTTGAAGTTAATTTTTTTGAGTTTGTTTTGGTGTTCCTGTTTCCTTCAAGGACAGACCTTTGCATATATTTTTATTTGTTCTAAAATGGGGGCCTGAGACATTTGGTAAAGGAAAGCCAAATGTTTGGAGGGAATAATTATCAAAGCTTGCATTTGAGTTAAGAAGAAACATTTTTTGTATGTGAAAAACTAGAACAGGGGAAGTATTTCTTCCTGTAAAGTTAACGTTTGACTGGTTATTTCCTTAATGTTTTAATATATATATGTGGATAAACCTCAGGATGTTCTGCGAAAGCAAAACAAAACATTTAGTTCTCACTCTCAGCATCTTAGCTTTTAATTTTTACTCTGTCTACCAGTGCGAAAATATCACAGCTGTATAGGTATGTGCAGACATTGTTTCTATTCCATTTGATCTATTTTTAAATGCAGGAACTTTTTGTATTTAATATGTATTATTGTGCTTGCAGTCTTAATACTTCAAAACCTTAGTGACCTTGCTTCACCCACTTGCACCTTGTCCATTATCATGCAGTCTTTAATTATGTGATGACATGCCATTTTTCTCAGTAGAAGGAAATCCTTAAATAGATGGCATTTAATCAGTGTGCAGCTATCCACTATTTTTAATTGTTCAGTGTGTCGTTCAAGATATTCCACACTCTATATAGTTTTGAGACCTTGCTCTGCAGATCGAATTAGGGCTTGGCCTTCATGTTTAACTGTACCTTTAGCAACAGGTTTTCACTGAAGAATATCTGGCAAACCCAATCTCTGAAGTCAAGGTTATTTTGCAGAAACATTTTCCGTTGTAGGAGCTTTCCTTGCGCTCTTTTGAAGGGCTGCTGAGATTTGTATACTTTTTACATTAGTTGCAGAACTGGAGTACTCACTCCATAAAGATTCTTTGAAGTCAGAAAAGTGGGATCAGTGATCCTCCATGAAGACAGTAGGAATTGAAAGTATTGTTGGTCTAGGCATCTTTTTTTAAAGTCACGATTTCATTCTTCTTTGGTTCTGTTTCACATTCAGCCAGTCTTAATTGTGTCCTAGTTCATAGGATCATAGAATAGTTAGGGTTGGAAAGGACCTTAAGATCATCTAGTTCCAACACCCCTGCCATGGGCAGGGACACCTCACCCTAAACCATGTCACCCGGGACTCCATCCAGCCTGGCCTTGAACACCGCCAGGGATGGAGCACTCACAGCTTACTTGGGCAACCCATTCCAGTGCCTTACCACCCTCACAGTAAAGAACTTCTTCCTTATATCCAACCTAAACTCCCCCTGTTTGAGTTTTAACCCATTACCCCCTATCACTACAGTTCCTAATGGACAGTCCCTCCCCAGCATCCTTACAGGCCCCCTTCAGATACTGGAAGGCTGCTATGAGGTCTCCACGCAGCCTTCTCTTCTCCAGGCTGAACAGCCCCAACTTTCTCAGCCTATCTTCATATGGGAGGTGCTCCAGTCCCCTGATCATCCTCATGGCCCTCTTCTGGACTTGTTCCAACAGTTCCATGTTCTTTTTATGTTGAAGACCCCAGAACTGCACACAATGCTCCAAGTGAGGTCTCACAAGAGCCGAGGAGAGGGGCAGAATCACCTCCTTCGACTTGCTGGTCACACTCCTTTTGATGCAGCCCAGGATACGGTTGGCTTTCTGGGCTGCAGGCGCACACTGAAGCCAGCTGACGTTCATTTTCTCATCAACCAACACCCCCAAGTCCTTCTCTGCAGGGCTGCTCTGAATCTCTTCTCTTCCCAACCTGTTCCTTTTATGTCTGATGTCCTGCATCTTTGTTTCTATTCTCCCTCATCCACGTAATTTCTAATGTCACACAGTTTCTATTTCAAGTTCATTACCCATTCTCACACAATACTTATCTTCCTTCATTTCACTTATGCTCTAGAATTGCAGTTCTATTCTGGCCCCAGATTTGCACCCCTTTTTCTCAGGGTGGGTCTGCACAGATTGGTGTTGAAGGTTGCACATCTTTCTACCCATACTTTTGAGTTAGCTGATGCAAGTCAACTTCAGTACAACAGTCTTGTAGCTGCTTGGGCATGACTGAAGTGCTATGGAGGAGCAGTCTGCCTCTGTAGTGTGCTAGTAAGGTGGCACACAGCCATAGTGCCAGGATCAGCCATCTGCCAAATGGTGTCCTTGCTATGGTGTGGATGTGCATTGCTGTCTCGCATTTCCAAAACTGTAAATTTCAAAAAGCTTTAAATTGTGTATTAGAAAGGAGTTTTGAATTTATGGGTATTTTTAATTATGCATTTAGGAGCTTGAGTGTGAACACTGTGGATTTTCCTTATTTGTAAACTGAAATGTCACTTACAGGTTTATGATATTTATTTCAACATGTGAAAGGAACCAGAATGATACATTATAACTTCTCATAATATTTTTTTCTTGTTAATCACCTGCAAGGGTGCAAAATCTATCAGCATTGATAAAATAGAAAACTGGTTATGCAGACTTAAGAAGTATAAGTGATGTTTACATCTGTTTCTTGTCTTTTATCTTTTAAAACAGTACATGGAAAAATCTAGTAGCTAGCTAGATTTATTCTGTACAATAAGATGATAGACATGTTTAGTCCCGTGTGACATCTCCAGCTGCAAGCCGTATAGTCTCTGTGAAGTTTCTGTACTGCGTAATTCTGGGACTCATGATGTATCGCTGCACAAAATCAGGCCTTCCAGTATCCAAACTTCAGAATTTGTAAGGCTGTTTAATTATGCTAAAGTATGAAAAATATGACTTGGCGGTGCATACACGGTACTTCTCTAAATAGTTTGTCTTAGAACTGTGTCATTACTAATGTTTTGATTGTAGTTATTCTAAGACAGAGAAGGAGCAGTGTCAACATCGCATCATTTTTCTCCCTAAAGCCATCTGCAGTCCGGATTGACAAAGAATTTTTACTCAATTGTCATTAAAACCAAGGAGCCCAATTGTCTTTTCTGAAGCCTTAATGTTTTTCTGAGAACAGTCAGTTTTCCTTCTCTGTTTCATCTTTTCATATGAAAGGGTTGGGGCTTTTTTTTCTGAAATCCAAAGTTACTCTCTGTAATGCAAAACATAAACTAATTCTAACTTCTTAAAATTAATAAAGGGAAGCTTAATTTAAAATTACTTCTACAAAAATTATTGAAAGTATCGGGGGGGGGGGGGAGATACTCCTCTAAATGCTGTTCTACAATATCACTAAGTTTAGGTACATTTCAAAGTTAAATTTGAGAGTACATTTTAAATATGATAGATTTAATAGGTAGTTCTCTGCCTTAGCAGAAAACTTTGTATCTCATCTGCCAAGTTTTTCTTACTTCACCAGAGCAAGAAGGTTTTTTCCAATGGTCCCCATTTCTTTTCCAGCTGGTCCTTCTGAAACAATTTTTAAATAAAATATGGGCTGACGTTTTGAATTTTTCTGGAAGCATATCCTGTAAATAAACATTGTAAACTACAAGGGCCTTTCTGTTTTGAAAAATTGGAACAACAGGCACCCTGAACAGAAGTAAATATTCCCAACACTTTTCTTAGTGATATCTAATTAATAAGCACAGTGGTTTAATTGTAATTTCAAAGTTAAATGTTGAAGTAATGCAAGAATTCCTGATACTGCAGTGCATTTCTCTTTAAAATTAATAACATCATAGCAAAACTGTTAAAATTCCTCTTTTTTTAATAAATAATTTTTCTTAGTGAAGCTAGGCATACATGCACATAGCTTCTGAATTAGTTGCCTAAGGGTTTGCTTCGTACAGTCACACTAACCTGGATGTCTCCAGAAAGTTTGGGTTTTTTTTGTTATTTTAGTCCATGATGCTATAAAGATTTACAAATGTCTATCCTTAAGTTTTCCTGTCACGTATCAAGACATCTCTGTGAAGTAAAAGGCACATCATCTTTGTTTTTCTTTAAAAAGCTGTGGGTTTAAAATAACAGCAAAGACCTGCTGTCATTATTTGTCAATTACACAAAATATTTCAAGGAGGAATGTAGTTAGAATTTAGTACCTAGGATAAATTGTGTTATTCTTTTCTGCGGTAACACCAAACCAAATTCAGATCCTTGATTTTTATTTTCAAAATTCCCCCTAAAAAAAAAAAAACACAAAGCAAAAAAAAAAAAGCAAAAAAAATACCAACCACCCAAAGCAGTGCTCTAAAAAGAAGCTCAAAAGTAGCAAAATTAAAATCTAGCTGTTAATGAAAACGTAAGAAATTACTGTTTTTCTTTACATGAAGGTGGCCTCTAAGGTTGTGGAGGTGCTTTTCTCAATTTGGTATTTCATTTTGTTTTCTTTTCACCTCACCACAGATTAACATTCTTGGAGGCCCGCAGTCATGATTAAAATCTAATGGTTAAGGGGAGTGAAAATACTAAAAAGAGATGTCACTGCTGTGGTTCATCTGCCAGTGCTACAAGGCCAGATCAGATGTGGGTAAATGCTGGTGATCCAAGCTGACTGTGCCGACTTTAAACTAGGGCTGTTTGCAAAGCCGTGGGAGTGCCAAGAGTTTTTCTCTTCCCACCAGTCTGTAGGGAATAGAATAGGGAACCAAATTTTTGCCTAACTGGGGAGGATTGCAAACAGCTCAACACGGAGCCAAGGGAATGAAAAGAGACAAGGAGAAAAGCCAGCTTGGTCAGGTCTTTGCTGTGGGGACACCTGCATCTGCAGGAAGCACCTGCTAGTCAGTATCACCAGCACCAGTTATTCAAACCAGCCACTGGCGGATGTTAGAAAAAAAAATGCTGTTATTTTTACACTATTGATACATAAATGCAAATGCTTATTGTTGAATCTCATGTATGATTTGATAGTAGTTTATGAGAAGGTAGCTAGATGCTGTCCCGAAAAAGGCAACAGGGAATGGAGAAGGAAACCTGGCCACAGGTGCACCTTCAATAAAAGTTACGCAAGGAAAAGCTGTATAATATATATAGTGTATATTTTATAATGTATTGTAACTTAACCTCACCTAGATAATTCCAGCACAGTATTTTTGCTTATGCTACTAATTCTTGTTAGGAAGTTTTATCCATTTTCCAGTGTAGACATTTATATTGGTTCAGGTATGTATCTTTTTTGCCTTTAATTTTCTTTTTATCTCAAGCATAATTGAAGCCTTTGAGTGACAGCAAGTGACATTTTCACAGGATAGATTCTGTAGGCAAATGAACAGTTGACAGCAGGCATAATGGCAGCCTGGAATAGTGTGACATGTAGGTGTTCTGACTGGAAGACACTCATTGTGTTGAATGAAGTTCTCATAGAGTAGCTTTCAGTTTATATTGTATTCTCAGAGTATAGAATTAAATATATACCCATTACACATATGCTTCAGTTGCGGTTTTTTTAACACAATTTCATCTCTTGAAGAAGAAATAGTATTACATAGCCTGAAAGGAAATTCAACAGATAGATACTGGCATTATTCAAAGTCCTTGGCTTTTGTATTCTGTAGGTGTGAAACAGTGAGATGTCTTCCAGTGTGGGTAAATACAGTGTATGTTACCATACAACAGCTCTGTAATTAGTTAAAAGCAACTCAGAATAAAGGTCGGGGGGGGGAGGGAGGGTTTGTTGTTTTTTTGGGGGTTGTCTGACTTACAAATCCCAAATATTCAAGAAACCTTGATAAAGTTATAAAGTACCTTGTGTGTACTATGAAATTTCACAGCTGGAGAAAGTAAAACTTTACCTGATGAAAGTTTAATGTTAGTATTTCAGTTGGCTTGCAGAAGATTGGATAACTGCTAGTAGCTGAAAAATATAATTAGTTCAACATTAACTTAAATAATAGTATATATGTCTATACAGAAGATTGGTCAGTAGGTCATTTTCCTCAAATACCATTCTGTTAAAATACCATTTAAAGTACGAAACTATTAGTAAACTCTCTTTAACTGTTGTATCAACAGAAATTTATGCACGTCTTGAGCAAGTTAATATTTATTAAAATTGGTTGTGATCCTTGAATTATTTGGAACCAGTGATGCTAGAGGAAAGTGCTGTTGTTCCTGCAAAGGGACACTTTAAAACACACTGCGAATTCATTCGTATTATGAAACTGCAGAATGTGTATCTTCCAGTGTAGCAAGTTAGCAAATTGCTGATTTAGATCATGCCACTTAAAGACATTGCCAATATTTAGATAACTTTGCCATCTGTAATTAATAGTATTAAGACTGTGGATAGCCCTCTTACCTTAACTATATACCTGCAATCTTGTAAAAAACAGTTATTTTACAATATCTTATTTTAGAAGGAATTAAGCAGAGTGAAAACTGAGCCAGGCACCTTTCTCGGCATGGTGGTATAAAATTTGGTGGTTACTACCAAACATGTTTCTGTAATTCAGTTGTTTTTTTCTGTTTGCTTTGTACATTAAAAGACTTTTTGGTAGTATCATTTCAGTGGGAATTATTATGCAGAAGTAGTACATACGTAAAAATGATGATTTTCATTATTCTTCTAAAATTGCGTTCTGTTCATTATCTAAAAACTGAAATATATTTCAGAACTGAAAAACAGAAATGCTGTGTCCAATGAAAACCAAACAAAAAAACAAACAAAACAAACCCCAAAACCTGCATTTTTGCTTACTTGTTTAGGATAGTGGGAGTACACCGTAAACACACCTATTTTTATTTAGTTCCCTTTTTCTTTAAAATAATAATTAAAAAAAATAAGCCTCCTTGTGTTCACAATGTGAGCAGCAGAATATTGACATTTCATCATGGTGACACTAAAGATACCGGAAAATAATGGGTTTTTTACCCTTCTAGCACATAAGAAAGATCTTTCTAGTTTCTTGTTAGCAAAACGGGTCACTGCTTTAGGATGATTTACTGGTACATCTTCCAAAATGCACCAGTTGTTCCCAGTTTAACTGAAGATAAGTAAGTTAAATATCCACTGTAAAGGTTGTGTAGGGCTCGCATTCAGCAGTAAGATACAGTATTTTGAAATCTTCTGTTTAATGTGAGAAGACAAGTGTCATTGATTTCATAGCATCCTGGAATGGTTTGGATTGGAAAGGACCTTAAAGATCATCTAGTTTGAATCTCCCTGCCATGGGCAAGGACAGCTTCCACCCGATCAGGTTGCTCAAAGCTCTGTCCAACCTGGCCTTGAACACTGACAGGGATGGGGCAGCTGCAGCGTCTCTGGGTCAGCCTGTGCCAGGGCCTCACCACCCTCACAGGGAAGAACTTCTTCCTAATATCTGACCTAAGTATCCCCCTCTGCCAGTTGAAAGCCATTCTCCCTTGTCCTGTCCCTCCATGTCCTTATAAAAAGCCACTCTCCATGTTTCTTCCTGGCCCCTTTAGATACTGGCAGCCACTCTAAAGCCTTCCCAGAGCCTTCTCCTCTCCAGACTGAACAATCCCAGCTCTCTCAACCTGTCTCCATAGGAGAGGTGCTATGGTTCGACACACGTGTTTCCAAATGAGGTTCAGTGCCCTCAGATTAGATTATCATGACTGTCCCATCTAAACATATGAAATTATAAGTTCTTTATGAATAGTTTTGATTTGTGCTACAGGAACGCAAAACTAAAATTTCATCTGAGGCGATAAAAGATGGTTTATAACTACAAATTAACCAGTCCAGATGCAGCTCCAGGGAGGGGGGGAGGGAGCAATCTGATAAAGACTGAGGGAGCAAGGTCCAGACATCTAAACTACACGCCACATGAGATGGGGGTCATTTGGAAGGCAGGGTGAATGAAGAGAGATAAGCTGCATTTTCCAGAGCCGCCGCCTGCTGCCTTGGTGAAGCAGACTCTGTAAACACATGCTTAATGCACCACGTTATATTTGAGTTCTCATGTGAAAGAGTGCAGTGCAACTGATCAATGATAAAATGTTTTCAAACTGGAAGTAAGTGTTGTAAAAGCATATCTTCAAGTGAAGATGGGAGTGATGCCTTCTAATGGACATAGATTCTTTAGTTGTGTCATCTGTCTTTAGCTGTACCCTCCTTATTTTGCCTTCCTGCCCAAGACAGGTCCTGTTTTTTCCTAGGTATCTAAGAAGAGAGTAAGGGAATTTAAAAGCCCAAGGGCCAGGAGAGACCACAGTGACTTTTGTCTGGCATCCTTCAGCATGCAGGCTGTCAGTTTTTGCAAAACCTAATTTAAACCTTGTCTATTCAAAAGGTACATGATGTTGCTTCAAAGTCCTGCCGTGATGGTGAGCTCACTATATCACCCCGAAGTGTTTGCATGTGTAATTACTTATAATAGCAAGGAATTGCATTTTATGTAAAATCAATACTGCTTTACCTTTCATGTGGAAGGGCTTAAATATTTTCTTTTTAAGTACTAAATCTTTCATAAGTGTATTCTTGCTTGTTCTTCTAGAGTGGTTTACTTTCTTCAGCTCCTTTAGTTGTACACATGCTTTCACATTTTCTTGCACTATTTGCAAAAAGGAAAAAATCATGCCAACTGGGAAATGTTTGTGAAAGCCATTTGTGTGAGAATGATGTGCCATACAGTGTGCTAAGAGACACAGACTAGCGTACTTTTGCTAGTGCTCTCTAGCATAAAGTTGATACCTAGTGTGCAAAGTTTGCAGCATTATTACTGACATGTCTTACTTGTTTTATCCCCTAAGTTGCTGCTAGAAACAATGTGGTAGATGTTAAGTAGAATTTCTAGATATTTTGGATGCTGAAGCATTTATTAAGGCTAGTGCTGCCCCAGATACTAGGCTGGAAAAGACCTTTAAGATCATCAAGTCCAGCCATTACCCCAGGACTGCCAAGACCACCATTAAACCATATCACTGATGGCCCCATCTATATGTTTTTTGAACGCTTCCAGGGACAGTGATTTCGCCACTTCCCTGGAAAGCCTGTTCCAATACCTGTTCTTTCAGTGAATAAATTTTTCCTCATATCCAATCTAAACCTCCCCTGGAGCAACTTCAGGCCATTACCTCCTGTCCTGTCACTAGTTACTTGGGAGAAGAGATCAGCTGCTTCCTCTCCCTGTCATCCTTTCAGGTAGTTGTAGTGAGTGATAAGGTTCCCCCTGAGCCTTTCCTTCTTCAGACTAAACAACAATATGTAGTTAAACACAAAATTCTGTGATGGGGAAAAATTCCATTGCTGTATATTTAGAGCGTACGCTCTGGGTTCTGACTGGTGCAGAAGCCCTCAGTGCTCTGTGACCGCGTTGTCTTCTTGTCTATCCTGTCACAGAGCCCTTGTGAAGGAGCAGCTAAAGCTGCAAATGACTTTTGGGTTTGGGTCAGGTGGATTACATTTTTGACTGGAAGGAAAAAAGTGTCTGACTTCCTCCACCATGATCAATTCCTAAATCCAGAACTAAGTGTATATAAGAAGCTAAAGCCAGTTTAGCCCCCTCAGCCTGGAACTCATACTTCTGGCAAGTGAGCCGACAGGAAGGGAGGGAAGGAGAGGCTGCAAGGGCTATAAGTTCTTCCTTACATGTTGGATTTAGCAGGGTTGTGTTCCTTAGAGCAAGTTTTAGCTTAGATTCATGTTCATACAATATTTAAAATAATGGGATGTATTCACTGAAAAGGGGCAGAGGGTTGTGGGAAGGTGCAGGAACCAAATCACAAGATGCAAAATATCTGCTGGACTGATGTGACAGTAAATTGTTTGTTTAGGTAGAAAGAGAAATTTGTGAAGCCTGCATCTGGGATTGAACTATATGTTTTAGCATTGAACTAAATGTGGTCATGCAGTGATGATGAAAAGGTGATTTTTAAAGCAGGCAAATTTAAGTGTACAGGCATTGATCATATACAGTTACTTAAGTGGGAGTTAGGTCCTGGCTCTATGGAAATAGGTGGTAGAACTGAAAAAGCATTTCAGTTACGTTCATGAAGTACAACGCTGTATTGATTGAAATGTGTCTTGTTGCTACATTCTGGGTAGGCATCTTGTTTGAAATACCTGTCTGGCCCTTATGGATTTGACACATTTAGGTATTTTTGCAGCATGTTTTGGAATATGAGGTCTAGACTAGAGATTCCATATCAGTTTTTTTTTTCTTATATTTCCTTGAACTTACCTAGTATTTTGTCCCATCTAAAAATTGTTTATTGGCAACATTATAGAACACTGTCTGAATCCTGAAGCCATCTCTCTCATTCATTTCCGTGATTCTTTTGCTCTAATAGAAGGTAGAAAATAAAGATTTTGGGGGAGTGTTGAAGATATTTCTGATGAGTTTCTTTTGTGAAGATTTTCTAGAGAACATAAGCATGGATTTTTTTTTTTTTAGTAAATTTTTCCATAACTTTAGCAATTTGGTGATTTAAGTTTAAAACACTACTAGATTCAGGGTTTGGCCAACAAATGTAAATGGTGAGGTACCCTCTGATTCATTGAGATTTATCTAAATTTATGTTGTATGCATTGTGTACCCCTCTAAGTTCCCTTCTCTGTGTCTGCTGAAGAGGAGTGCTGCAAAAATTGGTGTCTGGCCTTAGCAATTGCCACAGGAGATCTTAAAGACTGGACAGACAGTCCTTTACCCCTGGTACTTAAAACACACATTATCAGGTAGGTTCCACTTACTTCTCTCCTGCCCCAGTCGACCCTGTGGAGGCAGCATACCCTGAGCTTGGCCTTTTCCACTCCAGTTAAAGGTTTGGCAGTAAAACAAAATATAGAAGTATTTCTGAAAGCTTAAAGCAGAGAATGCTGCATTAATGCTTTCAAGGCTTGGAAGGAAAAGAGTACACTAAAACCCCAAACCTGATCCATGCTTTTAAAGACAATATACTAAAATAGCTAAATACATGCTACTACCTTCAAGGTAGTCTTTGAACATTAGAACTTAAACTTTACATAATTTTCAGTTGCCTCACCCTCAAATGCATAATCTTAGTGTCATTTCAGATGCTTTCAGATGTTGGTGATCTCTAGGGTCCATATGATTTGCACCTTTAACATTTTGTAACTACATCATAAAGAAAGGTAGAACTAGCTGTCTACCTCATTAGGTTGATTTTGTTTTTAACAGCTTTTGGTAGATTTCACATACTATATCTTTGGATGTATTTTGACAGGAACGCAAGATTGAAGGCCTTTGGCCAGTCCTTTTCAGGAATCAAACTGTCTCTTCATCTGTTGTTATTTCAATGGTTCACGCATACAAGTCCAAAAATGGCTTTAGAGATTTGGGATGCAGGAAGAGAGCTTTCTTGCATGCCTGTTAATTTGCTGTGATCCCTGCTGGTGCCAAAAAAGAAAGAGAAGTCGTGATGACTCATCAGGAGAGGGTTTCCATTCTGTGTGAAGTACTGTTTGAATGTTTCACTAGTGTGGTGGTGAGTAAAGCATATGATAGTAGGACATCAACAGCTAGTGCTCTTATATGGACACTTGCATGGCATGGGCAGTGGTTGTCAGTGCTTCAAGCCCAGATTGTGCCAAGCCCTTTGACAGAAACTGTATGTTTCCATTGCATGATATATCACTGTGTATCCAGAAGGAGGTAAAACCATGTAATTCAGTTTGGGAAAACTTGTACTCATTAGCTGTTTAAAAAATACCAGTTTTGCAGCATTCCAAAGAAGTCTTCTAGAAAGAAGCTTAATGCTGGATAACTTCACCCATTAAAGGTAGGGTACCTGAACAGTTGGGTATACATAGGTTGTGTGTGGGACGATTAGAAAGGCAGAAAGAAGTGTCACATGTGGGCTGCAGGAGTGATGCCTGCCCAGTAATAACAGCACTAGGTGAGTTTTGCATAATATACATGATGCTAAGGGAAGGTAATTACCTGGTGACTATGTCAGAATTAGTAGACTTTCAGCTTGTTTTCTGCAGTTTGAAGAAGTGTTTCCTTTGCTAAGGAAGATGGAGCTGGCAGCAGGGAGAGCGGGAGATGGAATGAGTCCTTCCGAAGAAGCATAGAGAAACCTGATTATATTAGAGAAATGCTTACAAAATATTTTACCTTAACGTCATATGGTGTCAGTTCTGGTTGCTTTCATAATCTCATCCTGCTTCCTAATTTTATAAACTATTTACACTTAACAAGTTTCTGTTGAAATAAAATAACATTCCAGAAAGCTGTCTGGTAACTTCATATGTACCTGAACGGCAGTATCACCTTTTGCGCAAAAAATGGAAGAATGTGTTTATCACTGCTGTTAAAATGAAAGCTACCAGAAATAAATGAGATGCCTGTTCTTTTTTGTCCCTTCTGAAGAACGCAGTCTAAGACCAGAGTTATGTTAATTCCTGGCGCTTTATTAAATCCAAAAATGTAGTAACTACTTATTGAAACAAAAAAGGGAAATGCAGAGAATGTATAAGTTGATAATTAGGAAGAAAAAAAAAAATAGCCCCTGCAAAACAGCATCAGGCATCTGAGCTTGCACAGACCTGCAAAGAGCAGGTTGTTTGTCCTTAATGCAGTCCCTTGCTTTTCTGTGTACCCTGAGGGGTAAGAAACTGCTGGGAAATGCTGTCCATCCTCAGGGAGAGCAACAAAGGAGAGATGTCTTCAGGGTCTAGGAGAGTAGAGTGAGTCTTTGTATCCTGTGTTTACAGTTCAATATCAAGATCAGGATTTGTCTGCAGAGATGATCTTGGGTGCAGCAGGCACCTGGGGTTCAACAGGACATAGCTTTGTACAGTGCTTACAGTTCTTTCTCAGTTTCATGTGCTTGTTTTTTTGCCTTTCCCATCATTTTCTATGAACATTTTTAAATCACTGTTCTTCAGCTCAATTGTTGGTTGGATAGGGATGCAGATTATTTAGTCACAGCCATAAATTTGATCAGAAAAAGACCTTGGAAAAGACCTTGAAGATCAAGTGCAGCTGTTAACCTGGCACTGCCAAGTCCACCATTAAACCATGTCATGAAGCACCACTGTCCTGGGTTCACGTCTTCTAAATCCCTCACAGGATGGTGACTCTACCTCTTCCCCACGCAGCTCTCTTGGTGCATAAGCTTTGCTCCATGGTGCTGGTGGCTGTAAAGGCTCAGGCCTGAGCAGTGGTCTGAGAGCTCTGAGCTGCCAGGCCAGGGAGCCTGGGAAAGTGAAAGAAGTTTTGAAATGTTGTGTACTTTCCATTGCAGGAGTAGGTAGATGGTTGTCAGGCCAGCTCCCAGAGAGAAATGTTTTGCTTTGCCATTGATAAATCCTGGGATATCCATGCTTATAGTGTATATGGGACAAAGAGTAAGGAGGCACTTTGCCTCTAGGAAGTCCTGTTATAATTTTCAGTGATTTGAAAAAGTTGCTTTGATATGTAGAGAAAAGCAAAGATGAGCCTTTCTCTAAGGTGCTGGAAATCGAACAGTTAATAGTACAGGAAATCTTTATGGCCCTCTTGTAAATCTTGCTCTGTTAAAGGGAACATGACAATTTTAAATCAACTGTCCAGGCAGTCAACACTGGCTTTAAATGTGTGCAAACTGAAAATAATCCATGCCAGAGCTTCTTGTGCTAGTGCCAGCTAAAAACAAGAAAGAAAAAATGAGATTGATAGGTTTCAAAGCTGATAGTTGTGCTTAAGCGCTATGCTTGTAAATCACTGAATAACTTTTCCATTATAACAGCTAATGTATGTAAATGTACATATAGTAATACAAGATACCTGAAATCCTGAATTCCTTGCTAAGCTTGCAGTATTGCAGTTGCTAAAATACAACCTGTAGTAATGTATTGCTATTCGTCTTAACCAGAGATGATTCCATGAATGTCAAATAACTTAATGCTAGGGCTATTCAAAATCCATGTAAAACATGTCAGTACATCTGACCTCAACTCCATAGTGGCATAATGATGTTAAATTATTTTGCTATAGTTCCAAAAAGCTTCATGGATTAAGATTTTTTAAAGTACTACTATTTTAACATGTGAAATAAAAAAAAAAAAATTCTACCTCTTCAGCTTTTCAGTTTACTTTAGCTTCCCTCAAACCATCTTTACAGTGCAACAGTCCCTGCCTGTTCCTGTAGTCATTTTGGTCAGGGCATATCCAAGGTATGTTGGATCTACTGCTTGGCATGCCTCTTCATACCTAGTTGCATACCTGACAGCTTCCAAGTTATCTTCTGTTGCTGATGACACAAAAATTTGAAAGCAGAAATTAAAATAAGCTTCTGTTCCTTTTTTTCTATTCCTTTTTATTAGTTTTATGTGTTAGTCTTCTCATAAATAGCATCTGGAAAATATGCTACCAAAAAACATTTCTGTCAAACATATCAGCAAAACTTACACAGAGCTGCTGAACAGTCTGCCCTGCCATTAGTAAAGAGCTGTGGTGTTTGCCTGAGAAGAATTTAGAAGAGCAGTGTGAAATCTGAATGCTTCAACAGACTTGTATTCTTTCATACTTGCACATGAAGTTTGTATTTTCAGCTTTGGGACCTGTGTTGCAAGAGCCCTGGCTGCTGTTCAGTGTATGGTTGCAACAAATTCAGAGGTTGCTGTGGGATTTGTATAAATGAATAAAACTGATGAAGTAGAAAAGGTAGTTTATTCTGTGCTGCCAGATTAACTGCAACAAAATGACTTGGTTACATCAAGTAGGAAGAGATACTGAATAAAATATTTTGGTACATGGATTATAACAATAGTTGCTGATGATGATACGAGGAATACTAGATTATCGTATTACTTCTGTGCAAGTGAAGTCATATTTTCTGTATTTAAGGTTTCTTTGGAAGAATAAACCACAAGTTTGTCTAAAGAAAAATCTTATTTCAAACTGATCATTTTCATCTGCTACCTGAAATACTTTAAGGTACTGAAGTACAAACTTTTTTTATCCTACTGTGTTTATCATAGTGTGCTTTATTGGGCTGACCTACAGCAGTTACAAATTATTTGACTGTTTCCATTTACTACAGTTTCATGTATGTTTTAGGATAAATTTTTTACCTGGAGTAGATGAACATTGCTTTGTAGCAAAGCACTGGTACATAATGTTGTTGGTAGTTCAGCAGAGGACATGTTTATAGTTCAAAAAATAAGTAATTCAGAAGACTGTGTCTGGTTTGTGTTGACTATTTGGAACCCCAATTAAAAATTACTAATTCAGTCATTCCATTTAGTAACAGCTAACTGTTAAGTATGTGAACTTACACAATGTTAGGACTGTTTTTGTTTTGTTAGGACATATTTTGTATCGTGGCTTTGTTAGGTATATATATATATAACAACACAATGGAGGTTAATTTTAATAGTGCTTGTCTTGGCTTTTTCGAAAGTACATCAGTCTTTCTCAGTTTTCTCTGAAACTCTGGGTTTGTGTATGAGTCATTTTCTGTAGCATTCACATTTTTGAAGAGGATCCTGGGTTTAGCAGTAGCATTCATTTTTTTCACCTTCTCAGTAGCTGGTGCAGTGCTGGCTGAGTGGGTTTAAACCACAACAAAGAGGTACATGCTACTGGAAGTATTAAAAAACGTGACCCTCAAAAAAACTGTAGCTACTGCACTTGAAGAAAGACTTTGAACACTCTTATTCATACTGCTAATGCAGAATGTCAAGAAGAGTATGCTAATGATTGGGGTGTTGAATTAGCCACATCAGGTTGTGCATATCTCAGTTCACTGAGAATTAGACATTCTTATCTGGTTTTCAGGTTACCTTGATGTTATTACAAAATTATTGAATTACTGAGAAATAATTCTTGTTGCCCAAACTTTAAATGTTTCCATCTGTTCGCTGAAATTGAGCAACAGCTAAAATAGGCTTTTCCTAAGGCACTAGTGCAAGTTGCCATTTTAGGTAATATCTTAATTTTGTGTCTTTATGTATGACCATGTTTTATTGGCATCTTCATACACTAAGATGAGACAGCAAGTCTTTGGTCCTCAAGTGAAGGTTCTGTTCATCACACTTTTTGATCATGTTATTCCAAAGTGAGTGCAAAAGTAGAATTCTATGTGGTTATTTTAGGTCTCAGCTTTTGTTAGGTGTGTTTGCCACATGTTTCCACATTCACACATTCAGAAAAGCTGACTGAAAATTTCTCTGTTAGCACAGCTACATATTGCCGTCCCCTGAAAGATATTTATAAAACATAATAAAATTCTTTGTGTGTGCAATTGTTTTCAGCCATGAATGTTTTTTGAACATGGCAGAACCAATCAGTTACTTTTAAGTCAGTCATGCACGTGCTGGGTTCGAATCAGTTGTTAGTAGTTAGAGCTCAAAACTACTGAAATGGAAGGGAGGCTGTCTTAAGAAGCATCAACTTTCATGTTGTAAAGTAAGGAAGAAGTTTCCACATGAAGTACATGTCCAGACATCTGTAGTTTCTGTTTACCTGATGAACAGGTAATTTAAAAAAAAAAAAAAGTAATAAAAACGCCCTCCTGGTTTAGGACACCATAGATGCCTTAAGTTCTATCTGTCATACTGGGCTGTCTCACCCCTCTGCTCCTGCATGGTTTTAGGTGCAGGTAGTTGGCAGCTCGGGCAGTCTAAATGGCTGGACTTGGTGTGTCTTGGCTTCTTACATTTCAGACTAAGGCCACTGAACCTAAATTTGGGAAGTGTACTCTTACAGCTGTCAAATTTAAAGCAAGTTTGCATTATGATGAAGATATGCTTTAGTCCTTAGCCTTCAGCTCACCGTTAGTATCTTAGCACTTGGTTTGAATAGAAATCGTTTTATCTACCGGATTAGTAGTTGCCAGGGGATCTGATTGTCCCATCAATTTCAGTCTAGTGTAATTCAGTAGGAATTTAAAGTTTTTCTCCTTGAACGGATGTCTCGTACTCTTTTTGAGAAATGAATTCTGTCATCTGAAAGCTCCCATTAACTCCTTCCTACCAGTCACATATCTTTGAATTAGAGAAGTTTGCAAGTACAGAAGAGGTAGTAAAAGCTTCAAGAGTCGGAAACTTTCTCTTATGTTATGCCTAAATCCAGATAGTGTAAAAACATGCTAAGAATGAAGGAACTGGGACACTTAGCTTGTGGCTTCTGTGAAGGAAAAATCCAGTGGTTAAATTACACCAGTTGACACTGCGTAGAATTCGCCATTTTTTAAATTCAAACAGAATTGTAAGACGATGCTGCTGTTATACTTCTAATTATTAAATTAACTTGCAAAGTAATTAAAAGTGTTTAACTTACTGTTAGACTGCAGGCCTTAAACAATTGTAGTCCTTTGCACTGTGTATTAGAAGATTCTTTGGCTTCAAAGGGTTTTTTTCAGTAGTAGAGAAAATTTACTTAAAGTTTTGCAATAAGTAAAACCAAACTTATGTGTAACCAAGTTGTTTGTCGGCTGTTACTAGGAGTCTTTTTCTTTGATTCTTTGTGTGCTCTGCTGATGTGAAAAGCTGGCTAAGATGAAGCTAGCAAAATTCCTTTGTTAGCTGCTGTAATGGAGGAAACACTTTTCTGGAACGTAGGACAGCATTCATACACCTATTCATTGACTTGCTTTCTGAAAAACATTTTAAAAACAAGAAACCTAATGCACTTTATATTTTTTAATTAATTGCATATTTTAGAACATAACAAACTTAGAAAAAAGGGCTAAATCTGTGATTCATTTTTTTAAGGGATTTTTTGTTGTTGTGATGTCTTCAATCCCTCAAAATATATTTGTATATTTAACTTAATTGTTTTTTTACCTACTCCTATTAGAATCATAGAATAGTTAGGGTTGGAAAGGACCTTAAGATCATCTAGTTCCAACCCCCCTGCCATGGGCAGGGACACCTCACACTAAACCATGCCGCCCAAGGTTTCATCCAGCCTGGCCTTGAACACCACCAGGGATGGAGCATTCACAGCTTCCCTGGGCAACCCATTCCAGTGCCTCACCACCCTCACAGTAAAGAACTTCTTCCTTATATCCAATCTAAACTTCCCCTGTTTAAGTTTTAACCCATTACCCCTTGTCCTATCACTACAGTCCCTAATGAAGAGTCCCTCCCCAGCATCCCTATAGGTCCCCTTCAGATACTGGAAGGCTGAGGTCTCCACGCAGCCTTCTCTTCTCCAGGCTGAACAGCCCCAACTTCCTCAGCCTGTCTTCATATGGGAGGTGCTCCAGGCCCCTGATCATCCTCGTGGCCCTTCTCTGGACTTGTTCCAACAGTTCCATGTCCTTTTTATGTTGAAGACACCAGAACTGCACACAATACTCCAAGTGAGGTCTCACAAGAGCAGAGTAGAGGGGCAGGATCACCTCCTTTGACCTGCTGGTCACGCTCCTTTGGATGCAGCCCAGGATACGGTTGGCTTTCTGGGCTGCAGGCGCACACTGAAGCCAGCTCATGTTCATTTTCTCGTCAGCCAACACCCCCAAGTCCTTCTCCACAGGGCTGCTCTGAATCTCTTCTCTGCCCAACCTGTAGCTGTGCCTGGGATTGCTCCGACCCAGGTGTAAGAGCTTGCACTTGCCACGGTTAAAGTTCATAAGGTTGGCATCAGCCCATCTCACAAGCATGTCAAGGTCCCTCTGGATGGCATTCCTTCCCTCCAGCGTATCAACCGAACCACACAGCTTGGTGTCATCGGCAAACCTGCTGAGGGTGCACTCAATCCCACTGTCCATGTCAGCAACAAAGATGTTGAACAAGACCGGTCCCAACACCAATCCCTGAGGGACACCACTTGTTACTGGCCTCCAGCTGGACATTGAGCCATATTGTGGTCACCACAGCTCTTTGTGTGCGGCCGTCCAGCCAGTTCTTTATCCACCGAGTGGTCCTTCCATCAAATTGATGTCTCTCCAATTTAGTGACAAGGATGTCGTGCGGGACAGTGTCGAATGCTTTGCACAAGTCCAGGTAGATGACATCAACTGCGCTACCCCTGTCCATCAGTTCTGTAGCCCCATCACAGAAGGCCATCAGATTGGTCAGGCAGGATTTCCCCTTAGTGAAGCCATGCTGGCTGTCACCAAGCACCTTGTTGTTTTTCATGTGCCTTAGCATGCCTTCCAGGAGAATCTGCTCCAAGATTTTGCCAGGCACAGAGGTGAGACTGATCTGTAATTCCCCAGGTCATCCATTTTCCCCTTCTTGAAAATGGGGGTTATATTTCCCTCTTTCCAGTCATCGGGAGCTTCACCTGACTGCCATGATTTTTCAAATTTGATGGCCAGTGGCTTTGCAACTTCATTTGCCAGCTCCTTCAGGACCCACAGATGGATTTCATCAGGTCCCATGGACTTGTGTATTTGTGTATTGTTGATGTCCTGTCAAACACCTTGACAACTTTAAATGCTTGGGTTTACTGTCCACTCTTTTTCTTGCTTACTAATGCTCATAGAGCAGATGTGGGATAAAAAATTTCATCCAGGTTTGTGGAATTGCTAAGGGAAGGAGTGTGTTTTCATGAGTTTATTGCAAAGGCAGTTCTTCCTTTCTACTTCTATTTTCATCCTCTTCCACCAGAAGCTATTAATTTATCTCAGTAAACCAAAGGCATAGTGTATGTATGTGTGTGTGTGTATATATATATATAGTATATATATAGATGCTGTGTAATGGTTTTTTCCTAAAAGGTAGTATAAGTTTTTAATGATGTGATGTTTTCTCTGTTTTTTTGTTTGCAATTTGACTAGCTGAGAGTTACAATGGCAGTTTTGACTTTTAGCTTCATAACCTGCCTTGTTCTTTCTTATTGGGATAATAAAACTAACGTGAAATTATATAAAATAAAAATTATCACTTCTGTTGTGCATAATAAGTGTGCAAATCAGACTAATAAACCAGTTACATGCCTCTGTCCACTCATTATGCTTGAGCCTGTGTAGTTCTGTATCGCAAATAACAGCATTAAAATAAGAATTTGAATATATAAAACATTTTACTTGTAGTGATCTGAAAATTGAAAAGAAAGTTAAAAGTCTGGTTTTGAGTGTAGAGATATCAGTAGCCATTTAAGTGATGATCTGGGATTACTCTGTTTTTTTCCCCCCAGTGATTAAGAACTGTGCAGCAAAGATTCTTATTGCCTCCCCAATAGCTTTACACTAACTCTCTTCCAGTATTGCAAATGTTGAGTACATTCTTGAGGATATCAAACTAAGTATCAGAATCTAATCAACTTATTGCTATCAGATGATTCTTATGATCAACTTGTTGTAGCAGATGTTTAACGTAATGCTTTGTCTGTGTCAGCTGTAGCTAATACTGCTGTCATCACCACTGGATTTGATTTTATTTTTTTTTTCCGATTACAAATCCTTGCAATGAGACAGCCTGCCAGAAAGTGAGGATTGGCTTGGTGCGGCAGATAACACCCCTGTTCTCAAGTCCCAAGACAGCCCTACCCGCTACCTCCCTAAAACTCTTATCGGTAGTACTTACAGTCTCGCTGCTCAATGAATACAGCAGGATGGCATCCTGCTTTAGGAAGTAGCCTTTGGTTTTGATCATCCTAATTTTGTGATGTCAAGAAACTGACAACGTTATGGATTGCTTTGTTATTTGCTTGGAAATATTCTCTCGTGGCTTAGTTCTTAACTCTAGGAAGAGAGCCCTTAAAGTAGACAGGGAACATGGATGTGCTTCTGGCTGTGGAAGACAGTGGGACTGTTGAGGTCCATCCTGCTTCTTTGGAGTTCTGGAGTTCCTTAGTGTCAGCCTGGAAAGAAGCTGACACTGGATTAGGAAAACTGTCTTCATTATTGCTTTACTCTTTCTTTGCTCAAACTACCAGCTTAGGTATTTGTCTGGTTTTAGGCTTTTAACTGAAAAAGTCTTCTATAACTAGAAATGTTTCCATGGCCATCACTTGCTTAAACCAACCTGAGACCATACCCATCAGTGATACTCTCCGCCAGCTGCAGCTTTCTCTAGCTAGCTCTAACATCATCAACAGCCTCCCTGGAGGAAGGTGCGTGTTTTTCTTATTATGCTTCTCTAATTTTGGTGAGGGCTGAGGAAATTCACAGGGACAAGTTTTCCCTTGATAAGACTCCACTGAGAGATACTAAAGAAATGGAGCATGAGTAGCAAGAGAGTTCAGCTGGCATCAGGGTGAGATGTGTTACCATGTTAAGAAGAGAACCTTAGCAGGAGATGAGGAAGTTTCACGACTGTACAAAGTGCAGGCTTTCTACTTGATATTTGTGGAGAATTATATCGAAGAGCAAAAGTGTGGTCAGGAGAGGAAAAGTTGAAGGAGTGAGAGGAGTTGTTGGGGAAAGAGTGCAGGAACCAGCTTTCCAACAAAAGCCATGAAAGTGTCACAGCTGCTTCTGCCAGAGGGGCAGAAGGGGAGACATGCAAGAGGATTTATGCTTTACTCCTCTGACAGGAACAAACTAGAGGAATTGAGGTATACCCATCAAGCTTGATGAGTACTCCAGACCTCTCTTCATAGAATTACAGAATGATTTGGGTTGAAAGGGACTTTAAAGACCATCTAGTTCCAACCTTCTCGCCACGGGCAGGGACACCTCCACTAGATCAGGTTGGTCAAAGCGCTGGGGAACTTGTGCCAGTATCTCACCACCCTGACAGGGAAGAGCTTCTTCCTAACATCTGATCTAAGTATCCCCTCTGCCAGCTGAAAGCCATTCCCTGTTGTCCTTTACCTACATGTCCTTGTATAAAGCCCCTCTCCAGCTTTCCTCCTGGCCCTTTTAGATACTGCATCCGCTTTAAGTTCTCCCTGCAGCCTTCTCTTCTCCAGGCTGCACAACCCCAGCTCTCTCAGCCTGTCTCTGTAAGAAACGTGCTTCAGCCCTCGGGGCATCTCTGTGGCCTCCTCTGGAGTTGCTCCAGCAGGGCCACGTCTTTCTCATATTGGGGGCCCCGGAGCTTGATGCAGCAATGCATGTGGGGTCTCACAAGAGTGCAGTAGATGGGAAGAATCACCTCCTTCAACCTGCTGGTCACACTGCTGGTGATGAAGCCCAGGATTTGGTGGGCTTTTCATATGCTTGAGAGCATGGTTTTCCTGGCCTATCTAACATGGTGTTCTCATTCTGAAGCTGAAAAGCTTTTGGCAGGTTTGGAGTGCTGACTGCTGAAACCTTTCTGAGGGCGGTTTGGATTTTGCACTTTTTATGAAAGGCTTTTTCATTGACCTTAGGATGTTTCTGTGCACTGTAGTTGTAGGCTACAGTCAAATCACTTTTCTGTGGATAAAAAATTAATTTTTTTTTTCTTTTTGTAGCTATGAGGTTAAAATTATGTTTTCCTCTTTTGCCAGATCTCTATGCCTTTTTATTTGATTTTTGGATTAGATTTTTTGTATTTTGTATATGTTATATAATATACGTGTTATTCATTTATATAAACATTATATAGATATTGATATTTTGGTATTTCAGTAAGGGCTGATGTTCAGAGTGGGGTTTCAGGAAAAATTCAGCTCTGTTGAATTTTGCAGCTAGGAAAGTTACTTCTATGATCACAGCAGTGACCAGTACAGTATGTGATTAATGTATCAGTAATAGTCCATGGTTACCATAAAGCTTCCAAATTAGTAAATTCATTAAGACATCATGAGGTCTTATATATGTTTATATATTAACTATTGTCTGAGGCATTTTTCTCATCTGTGGCCTAACAACACCTCAGAAAACCTTGCAACAAAGAAGTGAGTTTTATTAGCCTTTTAAGAGGATGGGTACTTTTTTCTGCAGTGACTTTCAGTACATTTGTTGTTAAAGCAGCTTGATAGTATTTCACGTGTCCATTTGGCCTTACTGCTACTTGCAGCTGATAGATATTTCTGAAAATCAGAGCAATGTTTGATGATGTAGTACCATGGTCCTTAGAAATACCTTAAAAACAGACTTCATAAAATCTGTTGAAGCTTTTTGAAAAATTGTTCGATCCTAGGCTAAATGTTTCAAGAATTTTGCTCTCTATGATATTTTTAAAATGATAAAACAGATTCAAATACTAGGCCATTTTATATAAATATAGACTCAATAACGATCCCATGTGAATTGTATTAAACTCAGTGGGAAACCATCTATTAACCTTAGTAAGAATAAAATTAGAATTCCAGAAACTGAATTCTGTTTTAGGAGTGCTTTGTCAGTGGATTATTAAAATACTATTCTGATATGAATTACCATAAATGATATACCATACATCAATGAATTGGACAATTAGTAGTACTAGTTAGTAGCAATGTCAGTTTGAAAGAATTGCTTACAGGAAATGCAGTGATGAGTATTCCTCGATAGTGAAGAAGGCAGCCTTCCTGGTACATGCTGGGTAATGAAATGAAATGAAATTCCTTTGCTCTGTGTATTAATTTTGAACTTTCTCAGTTTTTGCAGTTTCAGGGGGAATACTTGCTATAGTACACTTTCCCAGGCTTTTCTGTAGTGTGACAAAATTCAACACTTTGTAAGGCGCTGCAGAGATACTAAGTAATGAAATCTGTGTGCACGATAACTTTAGTTATCATTTTATTGGGAGATTAATACCCACAGAGGGATGATAGAAGCGAAGAATATGGGAAGTGAGTGCTACAGTGATGAATTTGGTCACATCAGTGAATAAGCAAAAGGTAAAGCTCAGCACGTTAAAACTGTGGGTACTGCATTCAGTAGGGGTTAATGCTAGTCTCTGACCAGCTTTATTTCCCCCTTAAAAAGCTTTTTTTTTCTCAGCTTCTCTAAGAATTTCCAGTTATCTTACACTGGAGCAGTAATGACAAAAAAAAGCTTTTATATGTGTTGTGTTCATGTACCTGTGTGGGGTGATCCCTTTCTATGCGAACTTCCATGGGCAACATAATATTTCAGATTTAGAGAAAACAGGTTCCTCTGCCACCACCATTGATTATAGCCCAAGTATAGACCAGAAGAAAGTTGATGCAAAGAGTCTGTTCTGGGCACCAGTCATTGAGTCCTCCTCCTGTCAGCTACCATGGCAGCGTTTGGCCTGTGTGAGAGTTGAGAATAATCAAGATTTGCCAGTTATGGCAAATCGTGCCAACAAGTTTTGAATAAGAAATAACGCAGTTCAAAGTTTGTTGTTTTCTTTTTGGGTGATTTAATTTTAAACAATGGTGTAATGTCACTTTTAGAAGAAGACACTTTCTAATGTGATGATGCAGTATCATGAAGCAGAAATATGAACTGTTAGTGTGTGTGCTGCATTAAACTTCTTCCCTAATAAGTTTGAAGCTTGGGACAGTAAAGTCTAGGTATCCTTTTCTTCTGCTCCTTATGCTGTTAGTCTACTTATTCCAGTATCTGTACGGTGCTTCAGCTGCTTGCACCATGTTCTCAGAGGAATGGTATAACTTGCAGTCTTGGTGTCAACACAAATACATTTAATATAAAATAATTTGAATCGGAATATAAAAATTTCTGATGAGTTGAGTTAGTTCTTGTGTAAGAAAGAAGTGTTGTAGCACTAGCATGATGTGGAAGCACTCAAGCAGCCAGAGAGTCAGCAGGGAAGCTGAGCAGGAAAGAGTGGTTCAGCAGTTTTCAGGAGAGTATTTGTGCTCGTCCATATCTATTTTCATTAATTTAAAGAGAATGCGTATAACACTTGTTACTCGCCTTTAGGCAATTTGTAAATATGGTTTGGAGACTCTGCTTCTGCAAGTTGTATCCATTGCAAAATACAGGAAAGGTTGAAAGTCATAATCCAGGACTACTGACCCCAAGGTCAGTGTATTAGTTTCTGATGTCAAGGTATGATGCAAAAAGAGAAGTGAAGCTGTGTAAAAATTCCTTCTTTTCATGTGTTGGGGAAAAAAGGGAAGACTTTTTGCATTTGCTGATAGTGGAAACAACATTCCTATCAAGAGAAAGAGGTGATTGATTCATTTATATATTTCTTTTTTAGTGTAGGACTATTGTCAAGTTTTGTCACGGCTCTTTCTGAAGTGGATGGGAGCTGAGTTTGCACTTGGTCCAGTGGGGATCCCTGAGGTGGGACAGCAGTTGTTTCTTTCTCCTGTTGGGGCTATTTTATCAAATTATTATGTGTTCACTTTTGAGTATTTATATTTTTTATGTTAAGGCTTTATGTTAGCTATAGGAATCAAAAAGAAAATGGATTAATATTGTCCTTCCTAGAATGGTTCTTCTCATAGCTGACTCTCAGCTTTTGAAATAGCATTGTGTTTCAGGTAGAGACAACTACAGAAAGAAATTCAGTTATTGGTTAGTTTACAGTAGTAATGACTACATTTTTTTACTGATTCATTCTTTTGCACCTTTTATAACATTTGCTTAGGAAGGAAAAGAGAAGAAAGACAAATTGGTATTATACAGAACAAAAATTATCTATCATCTGTGTTCTCATAAGTTTTGCAGTTATCTCTATATTAAATTAAAGATCAGTGAAGGAGAAAAGTAGATTACATTTTCATTGTGAGCTAGAAAATAGAAATGCATGTACAACAGGTATGCAAAGTAGCTAATGGAAATAAATCAAATTTTTAAAAGGCTATGTGTTACAGATAAATGAAAGTAATTTTTAAATTATTCATTAATTTCTTAATTCAGAGATGTTTTCACAAAACCAAAATAAATTGCCATGCATGATTATTTGAGAGAACCTTTAGTTTTCATACCTTAGAGGTCCAAATCTTGAATATTAACTTGATCAAAATATCAAGAACAAGGAAGCGGAAAACATATTACTGTTTAATGTGCAAAATACAGGCAAAGGCTTGCCATAGCAACTGGCAGTTAGGTGAGACGGGTGCTGTGGTACATGGGCCTGCACTGTGCTTACCTCTTTATTACCCAGGATTGCACACGGGAGAGATTTTCTTAGTAGTTGGAAACTGATCTATTTGTCAATTTGATTGTTTTCATTCCATTTTTAAATTGCTGGGTGAAGATTGCATGTGTGCTGTTTCTGAATAGCAGTGTGCTCCTTTCCTGTCAAAACCAAGGCTTTTTATAAAATAAAAGTCTTTTCATGGGTGTAAGATACATTATTAGTACTTGTCACTGTCTTTATGAAAGCATCAGGTACATGGGATTTATAGGATTGAGACTGTTGACTAAATTGATGTCTGTTTTTCTCCTCTTGCAAATTAAAACTCTGTTTTTTTGTTTTTCTCCTGTAAGTGGAGGCAAAAAAGTAGCTGGTGTCCCTTCTTACATCTTCTCCACTCAAAGCTACTTCCACTCAAATGACACCGTTGCCAAATCTGTGAAAAACGTTAGTATCTTGGCCTTACAGCTATGTATCACGCACATAAAACAAATATGTTAGTGTGTTAGCCTTATAGCTATATATCACATAAGTAAAACAAATGTGTTAGTATGTTAACCTTATAGCTAATTTTTGAATTGGCTTTTCTGGAAGACCTGCCTGTTCTTACTGTATTTCACAGAAATACAATTTTTTTTAGCTTTACTGTTTTTCACTTGCTTTATTGTGTTAGGCAGTTAAAATGCATTTTTTAAGTTATATTAATATGGCCAACTTGTTGTCATACAAAAGGAGAGTACACTTGGAAAAGGCCATATGTTCATGGAAAGGTAGTCTTGGAAGGTAGGGTATTTGCTTCTTTTTTTCTTATGCCATCTGTTATGTTTTAACTTCATTTTCTCCAGATACCATGTCAGATAAATATTCAGATAATAGATCTGAATTTGAATCAGGAATAAGGAAGCAAGATTATTATTTCCAACGGCTTTGTCATGGTTTAACCCCAGCTGGCAACTGAGCCCCTTGCAGCTGCTTGCTCACTCTTCCCTGGTGGGATGGGGAGAGAATCAGAAGGGTAAAAAGGAGAAAACTCATGGGTTGAGATAAAGACTTTAATAAGAAAAGCAAAAGCTGCACATGCACGCGAAGCAAACCAAGGAATTTGTTCACTCCTTCCCACGGTCAGGCAGGTGCTCAACCATCTCCAGGAGATCAGGACTACATCGCATGTAATGGTGACTTGGGAAGACAAATGCCATCACTCCAAACAGCTCTCTTCTTTCTTTCTTCAGCTTTGCATGCTGAGCATATGGTCATATGCTCATATGGTCTAGAATATTTCCTGGGTCAGTCAGGATCAGCTGTGCCAGCTGTATCTCCTCCCAACCCTTGTGGTCCCCCCAGTCTCCCTGCTGGTGGTGTGAGGAGCAGAAAAGGCCTTGGCTCTGTGTAAGCACTGCTCAGCAATAACTAAAAAATCCCTGTATTATCAGCAGTGTTTCCAGCACAAATCCAAAACATAACCCGTACCAGCTACTATGAAGAAAACTCTGCCCCAGCCAAAACCAGCCCAAGCTTTATGATTACTTTAGTCAGATGCTTAAACCGGGCTTTTTTGGACGTGCCTAACTGCTCTTTGATATTATAACCGTTAAAATTCAGAATTAGGATCATACATTTTGACTATGTAGACAGCTAAATATTACTTTTATTTAAACAATGAAATATACTGAATTCCTCATATGAAAACAGGAGATGAAAAGATATTTGCAATACTTCAGTGCTCTAAAATAAAATAAGTGAGCAAACATATTGAATTTCCCCCAAGCAGTTTGGACTGTCATGAGGTAAATTCACTGCTGCTCCTTCCACTTGGAGTTACTCATTCATGTATATGTGCCACTTCCTCCTAAGCATCTAGGCCAGCACAAGCATTCTTCCAGCCACAGAGATTAGGGAACTGATCTAGGTTAAGACTAATCCAGTAGATATACACAAATCTGCTCTCTTATCTGATCCACTGGTCCACATCCAGTGGTTGGTTGTTGGTTGCTGCGGAGGAGGAGTGGCATTGACCAGCAGCGCCTGGCCTCTGGAGCAGGAGGAACCTTTAAGTAGAGCATTGAGTTGTTCCCTCTAACATGATGAGTAAGGGGGCTACACCTTGGGGATTGCGCATTGAGAATAGTCCCGAGTTCCAGGAAAATTGAAGAAGAAAATAAAATCTGATGCCCCGTAGTTTTCAGGCTTTCTGCTGAGGTGCTAGCAGAGCCCTCATTTTAGCAGGACTTCTGGATTGATTTAGGTTCCAGGTCTACTTTGGGAAACCTAAAAATCCTTTGATCCTGTAGACAGTCCAAGTGTAATCATGCAAAGATATTTTCACCAATTGTTGATGCTGTTTATAAGAGTAAAATTAAATACAAGGCTCTGGTTAGGCCGAGTTCATGATTCTCCATCACATGTTCAAGCCACAGAATTAGTTGTAGTTATGTTTTGTCTTACAGGAAAAAAACTACAATGCATTTTAGGGGAAAATGCCTACAAATCTAAAATCTACTTCCAATGGTATCTAAGATACTTTGGGGTTTTATGCTAATTTATATATAGGTATATGTGTGTGAGTGTATATATAGAGAACAGTGTGTATAGAAACTAGATATCAATAAGCAAAACTGGGCATCTTTTTTACAGTTTTGGTTCTCTGAAGTTTTATGGTAGATATTTTCAAGAATATCTCTTTTTAAAACTCTTTTTCATCCATTCTCCAGCTGCATGGGTTCTATTCCTATAGCCTTAAATTCTGTAGAAGGGTGAAGCAGTGGAGGGAAATGGCCACTGCCCTTGTACGGTAGGGTTTTCTTCTGATCTTGTGTTTGTGGTCAATGAAGAAAGATTCTTCTAGAGGACAGTTCAGAATACAACTGTATGTAGAGTCAGATTAGATTATTTTAAGTCATACTTTGGACTCTGCCTTTCTTCACTGACTGCTGAGAGCACCTAAGTAAACTCACCACTTTTGTTCAATGTTTGCTTTTCTGAAAGCACCCGTTATTTTTGTGTAGCAAAGCAATCCGATAGAGAAGCCGAGGAGTCTATGAGAAGTGGAGGTATCAATAGCTTGTCTTTTTGCAAATCTTATTTTAGATTTATTTCATTGCAGGAAGAAGAGGCTTTATCACAACCAAACAGGAAAAGAAACATACAGACTTGAGGAAACAGCACTTCTCTAATTCTTTCCAAAAGTTAAGAGATTCACCAAAATTTGGTGGATTACCTCCACCAGTCTTCCTGATTTGAGGTAGGTGAATTCTCCCTTTGCCACTCTTTTCCTTCCTGTCACATATATACGGATAGTAAACACATATGTGAACAGTAAACACAGTGATTTCAGATCAGATGTTTTAAAATTTTTTTCTATTTTCTTTGATATGTCGAGAAATAATGGACTTTTACTAGACTGGTGTTGCAGGCAGCATTCTTTATCTGATGGCAATATAGTGCCACCACTAGAAATTAATTATACCATGTTCATTTTTAGTGTTATGGATGACAGTGCAATTACTAAATATAAATTTGTGTGACTTTTGTACTTACGAAGATTAAAATAGCAATTGTTAGAAATAAAATCAGACAAAATCAGACCAGATCCTTGTAAATGGGTCCCAAAGCTTTTGCTGTTTTTTTCCAGCATGAAGCCCATGGCTCTGAGTTGGTATTAACTCTTTTGGAAGAGTGATTTTCAGTTATGCCACTGAGTAAAAGGGAGAACAACCTGAGAAGCAGCCAGTAATAAAGTTGATTGGTTTAGAAAAAATGTATTTAAAACCTACCTGAATTAAAAAAGGGACTGGTGGGCTGCCATTCTCTTTCTGTACTCATTTGTGACAGAGCACAGTTGAAAAGTTGTTGTGCTTCTTTCTCTTTGTGGGAGATCACTTTTTTCTGTTTGTTGGGAGTTTTGTTTTAGTTTTTTGGTTGTGTTTTGGGGTTTTGTATTTTTTTTGTTTGGTTGTTTTTTTTGTTTTTTTTTTTTCTGTAAAGTAGGGTATATTTCATTTCAGCTGTATCAAATGCCATAATTGGAAGAATATTGTGTGTATTTTAAGAGATTAGATGAGGACAGGACTTTTTTAATCTGTTAGCACAGACTTGTTATGTAAATAGAAAACTCACAAAGAGAATGAGACAGCACATGCACTGAAAAAACAGATGTCTCTTCCCCAGAAATACATTTACCATTAGATTCCTGCAACTTGCTGAGAACTCTCTGGGAAGTTTATTGTTACGAATATGTATGCAATCAAAAGATAAATATATTGCAGTCACTGTGTAAGCCCTGTGCACTTTCTGAAGGATAAAGTGGTCTTGTCACAAATGATGCGGTGCTGTTGAATTACAGCTAGAACAGTTTGTGACAATCACCTTCATACGTTAAAGAGCAGACTTCCAAAGTATGAGTGTGTTTTTTCAATGTCAAGTGTCCTTTTTTTTAGTTGAAGAAAAACAAAACAAGCGTTCAGCACTGCCCTGCACAACATTCTTGTCTCTAAATTGGAGAGACATCAATTTGGTAGATGGACCACTCAGTGGATAAAGAACCAGCTGGATGGCTGCATGCAAAGAGTTGTGGTCAATGGCTCAATGTCCAGCTGGAGACCAGTAACGAGTGGTGTCCCTCAGGGATTGGTGTTGGGACTGGTCTTGTTTAACATCTTTGTCGGTGACATGGACAGTGGGATTGAGTGCGCCCTCAGCAAGTTTGCCGATGACCCCAAGCTGTGTGGTTTCGTTGATACACTGGAGGGAAGGAATGCCATCCAGAGGGACCGTGACACGCTTGTGAGGTGGGCTGATGGCAACCTTATGAAGTATAACCATGCCAAGTGCAAGGTCCTACACCTGGGTCAGAGCAATCCCAGACACAGGTACAGGTTGGGCAGAGAAGAGATTCAAAGCAGCTCTGCGGAGAAGGACTTGGGGGTGTTGGTTGATGAGAAAATTAACATGAGCCGGCTTCAGTGTGCGCTTGCAGCCCAGAAAGCCAACTGTATCCTGGGCTGCATCAAGAGGAGCGTGACCAGCAGGTTGAAGGAGGTGATCCTGCCCCTCTATTCTGCTCTCATGAGACCTCACTTGGAGTATTGTGTGCAGTTCTGGTGTCCTCAACATAAAAAGGACATGGAACTGTTGGAACAAGTCCAGAGAAGGGCCATGAGGATGATCAGGGGACTGGAGCACCTCCCGTATAAAGACAGGCTGAGGAAGTTGGGGCTGTTCAGCCTGGAGAAGAGAAGGCTGCATGCAGACCTCATAGCAGTCTTTCAGTACCTGAAGGTGTCCTGTAAGGGTGCTGGGGAGACACTTTTCATTAGGGACTGTAGTGATAGGACATGGGGTAACGGGTTAAAACTGAAACAGGGGAAGTTTAGATTGGATACAAGGAAGAAGTTCTTTACTCTGAGGGTGGTGGAATGGGTTGCCCAGGGAAGTTAGGAATGCTCCATCCCTGGCAGTGTTCAAGGCCAGGTTGGACAGAGCCTTGGGTGATACGGTTTAGTGTGAGGTGTCCCTGCCCATGGCAGGGGTGTTGGAACTAGATGATCTTAAAGTCCTTTTCAACCCTAACTAGTCTATGATTCTATGATTGTATGAGAAAAGCTTCCTTTGGAGGTTTTTTCCAAACACTTACTTTTCATTCTTCCTCACAAAAACTGGCAGCTCCTACTAAAGGAAGATAGGAAGGCTAGTTAAAAGGAGAATGAAACAGAGACTTTCAGGAGGGGAGAAATAACCCAGAATTTACTGAATTAGCCATAAAAATTCTCTTGCTCATCACATAGAAGCCTTTCGATTGTCACCAGTCATCTATGCTAAGTATTTATCAAACTGTATTCCATAGCTGATCATCCGTCTCTGACTCTCCTATTTTGATGCTAGTATGTTTGTCAATGGCGTTTGCATAATTAAGTTAATGTTACTTTTTTCAGCAGAAACTTTATTTCCGTCTTTGCTTATACATTTCCATAAGCTCACTATGGACAATTTTTGTCATTAATTTATTGTTACTATTTTATTTAGATATAGGTTAAAAATCAGGGTTTTCATTTGAATTCATTTTAATGATGCTTTTCTGTATATTTCTTGAGGCCTTTATTGAAGCTTCTTTAACTGATGCTACTTTAATCCTTAATACTGTCCATATGACCGAGGTATTTTAAGCCCTAATATGACTTGGGTTTCCTTCTTGGGTTATTTCATCCGCCTATTGCAATTGTTTCAAGTAAATCAGTTTTGCAGTGTTTGCTGCGATCAGCGTTACATGCTCAAGGGAAGTTCTTTATAAAAATGTCTCATCAAAACTTTTCAATGTGTTTAAGCATTAATAAATAATTTTACATGAAAAATGTAATATCCATGGTGAAATTATAGTCTAAAATGTATTTGTATGTAAATTCTTTAATGATAAGTTATACCATGTAACTAGGTTTTTTTACTGTAAAGATAAGCTATGTCGTGAAGCCGTGGATTCGTATTTGTCTAATTTTATGAATAACCTGCATAAAAATATTCTTTGCAATATTTCATGCAGCTTATATACAGCAGAAACAAGTTTAAATTTTCTGTCATTTCTACAAATTAAGAGGTTGTCATGCTTTAAGTTACACTGTTTAGATGTTTGATTTTAAGATCTAGAATTTCTGGAGTAATTTAGCAAACATTGGCATTCAGTTTCTTGATAAGCTGAAGCTAGTAGCTAAGGTAAGAGCCCAAATTTGTGAGTCCTGTGAAGGCTTCATGGGATAAAGTCTGGTGCATCTCATACTCCATGAGATTTGTATCATTCTCCTTTCACAGTTTGTCTGACTTTGTCATGAGTAGCCTTTACTGAAGCTCTATCCATCGAATACCCCAGTTCTTTACTTGCAGTAATTGTTTTTCAGTCACGTATATTCAGTATTTTTATCCCTGTAACTCCATGCATTTATAAACTGACAGTTCTGTTTGTTCAACAAAGTTGTTTAATCCTTTCAACTAAGGGAAAGAGAATTTATTTTTCCAGTAGCCAGAATCTTAATTTTGTTAATGTATGTTTTGTTATTTATTTTAATAATATCTGTGGACTGGATGTACTTTGTTAGTATCCTAGATACATAAAAGACATTCAGTATTAACAGGTAAGCTGGTAATGTTAATACGCTAACTGTATAGTGCTCAAACATGGAAGCTGTTTAGTGTCCCAGTCTTCAAGAAAATCTAAATACATACTCAATATAGGGGAATAATTTTCAAAGTTATATTGGTTGTAGAAGAACTTTAGCAAGTTTTTCTTCTAAGTAGTTTGCATATAAATAAGCTGTCTACTGAAAGGTCTACTGGGTTGGTAAATGGAGTCTGAAACAACCGAGACACTCTTGTACTGATTTTTACAAAATGCTGTGCCCCAATTTTGCCCTTAAATTGGGAGTAAGCTGGTCAACTGATAACTCGTTAAATTAATGGTACTAATAAAGTTCATAAAAGCCAAAACCAGGTGTCCACCAAGAAAGCTAAAAGGTTCTGCTTATAAACTTAATGAAGATATTTTACTAATCATAGTGAGTACTGTATTTGTTATTTGCAGCTGGTATACTTTATGTGACTTCATGCTTATACCCTTTTTGTCTAGCTTACCTGAAATTTTTCATTCACATATTGTGTCAATGAGTTTTCTGTTACGGGAGAAGGTTTTAACAACAATCAAGACCTTTACTATGATGACACATGGCCTTAGAAGAGATTCCGAATGTGTGATCTGAAAATCATAACAAATTAATTAGACTTACTGTAGGATTCAAAAAGCTGGCTCTGTGGCATCTATTTTAATCAAATATTTATTCTTTAAAAAAAAAAAGAAAAATACACAATCATTCTGAATTTGTTAAAATGTGTATTTCTAATCCCTCAGGCTTTCAGGTATAATGTTTAATGCTTACATTAACTCTATTGAATATGCCTTTAACCTAATGAGCTCCAATCCATTTCACCTCTGAAAGAACTAATTAGTTGACTTAAAGTCCTGCAAACACTGTTCACTCCTTTCAGTGTTAGGGAAATTGAAACTGGCACAATCAAAGCCTAACTAACTCTTAAACCATGGGGGAACTGCAGGGCCATTTTGGTGGTGATTATGAAGGTAATGTCTCAATACAGGCAGATGTTATGGAACAGCCCAAATTCTGGTTCGTCTGCCATTTCCAGTATGATAACTCTCAGACCCTAGGTTTTTTTTCCTTTTTAGTTGAATGTTTTTAGCATGAATCAATACAACTCAAGTTGTCTGAAGACACAACCTTTTTTGTATGTGTAGTAGTTCATAGAACTAGGCAGGGACACCTTCCACTAGACCAGGTTGCTCAAAGCCCTGTCCAGCCTGGCCTTGAACACTGCCAGGGAAGGGGCAGCCACAGCTTCTTTGGGCAACCTGTGCCAGTGTCTCACCACCCTCACAGGGAAGAACTTGCTAATACCTAATCTAAATCTGCCCTCTTCTGATTTAAAGGCATTAAACTTCCATCATAAGAATCCATATACTTATACTTACAGAAATCTACCTATTCTTCTGGACAGTGAACCACCATAATGTAGTAAAAGGTATCTTTTTTTTTTTATCAGTTCTAGTCACAGCCATCCTACCTTTCTTTAAAAGCAAATAATGCGACAGTTTATAGTGCAAAGTAATTGGATTAGGGTTTACAAAGCAGTCAAGAAAAGTGAAATAAAAACATCTGGCTCATTCTTTAATTTAAATAATGCAACTGTCTCAACAGATGTAACGTGGGGTGCAAGAGTGCCTCAGATGAGGGCTGTACTAAAACAAGGAGCCATCCTCAATGGAAATAGCCCATTATTGAGATCTAACCAGGAGACTATCTAAAGCAAAGCTGAAAGTGCATCAAGAAATTTGAGAAGCCAGAAGATCCCCAAGGTATCTAGAAGCAAGACTATGAGGAGTAATGTAGGTAAGTATTCAAAAGTAAATCATTGCATTTATTAAGCTGGGCAACTTCTAATTTTATTTTGATAGTTTTATGCTGTGGTAGTAAAGCTTATTACAAAATGCACTTCAAGTATAATACAAAAGATCTGAGCCAGTGTTAACAGAAGAGCAGCAGACATCTTCAACATCTAATGGTGCTGAAGTAGAAAAATAAACAATTTAGCAATTCATATCTTTGTACAAGATAGACAGTGCACCCATACATGGACCTTTTTGATAAGAGAACAAAGAAAAAAGCATTCTTGACCTAGATTTAACAGATTGTATTGAAACAGCATATGAAACACAGTATTTTAATGGTTAGAAAATTACCGGTTTGTGACAATGTGATTCATATGCAGTATTAGTCATAATTGGTAGTAATATATTTTGACATAATTAAACAACAGAATTCCAGTTATCTGTATCGGAAAATATGCAGCACCATTCTTGACCTAGATTATATTGCAGTGGCAAAGTGAAGCTGCCTTGCCCAGAGATGAAGCCAGAACTTTACAGTAAAATAGAAAATGAAATGCTCTTATTCTTTTTCATTTTCATAATCAAAATATAAAGTTATTGTTATGTCAACAACCAGCAGATGGAGAAAAAGAATGTCCTAGGAAGCTCAAAGAACACACTAGAAAACTGAGCTATAAATACCAAGCTAATTCCATAGCTTTAAGATTTCTCCAAAGCTTTTTTAAATCCCTCCAGAAAAGACTGAAGAGATCTTTAATCTGAAGTGCCCCAGTTGAAGAACTGTGTACCTTTTTATTTTTAAATAAAATTATGTTAATTTACAGTAGATTATTTGGACATCTTAATGAATCACTGTAGTATGTGTACAGTATTTGTTGCATCAAAATAAGGTTTTTAAACATGTCGGTGCATTCTCATTCTTATCAGTACTTTCTTCAGAGAAAATACAGAATTTCATCACCTCTGAACTGATGTATAGTGTGCCCACAGAATACTTGATGTACACAACTCATGTTGAATCTGTATTTTTTAGAGAGCTGTCCTTTTCAGTAAAGAGAGCTAGCAAAAGAGCCATCTTCTTTGGTACGATATTATGAAAATTTGGAAGATCTTTTGGTATTTTTTTCTTTGCGTTTGTAAATTGTACCTATGCAACCTAACGTTGTGGCTATGTTTAGAAATACGTGTTTTTTCTGGCTTCCATTATAAATTCCTGAGAGCAGGCTCTCAGGTTTCATGGCATTTCAACAAGGATGTTACTCTGTTGTAATTGAATTTGGGGAATCTGCAATGTGAACAGGTTCCAAGACAAGTGTCTGTAAGAAAACCTGGCTTATGAGATAATTGAATTGCTGAATTCTTCCTCCATAATGTTGGATGAGAAGATGTATACGCTTGTGTTACTGAGCACTCTGTAATGTTTCCTCTTGAAGTCAGCAAACCCAGTAGCTGATGGTGTCATGAGACAGTAATTACTGAGTGATACTGGTTGGGAGTGATACCTGAAAGTCACACAGGATGGCTGAGGTTGAAAAAGACCTCTGGAAGTCATCTTGTCCAACCCTCCTGGTGAAGCGCAGTTACCTAGGGGAGGTTTCCCAAGATCATGTCCAGACAGTTTTTTTAATATGTCCATGGGTGGAGACTCTGCCACGTCTGCAGGCAACCTGTGCCAGTGCTCTCTCATCCTCCCAGTAAAAAAGTGTTTCCTGATGTTCACAGAAACTCCTGTGTTTCCATCTGTGCCCGTTACCTCTTACCTTGTTACTAAACACAACTGAAAAGAGCCTAGCCCTCTCTTATTTGCACCCTTCTGACAGGTATTCATATGTGTTGAAAAGATCCTGCCAGATCCTTAATTTTCCTAATATTTCCTAAAACTTTCCATGTTGCACATGTGACTGCTGCTCATCCATTGACTGTGGATGTCAGAGGAGATTCTGGCTCCATCTTCTGCTTAACCATATGATAGCTAGATGAAGACAGGAGTAAGATCTCCCCAAACTTCTCTTCCTGAGCTTTGGATTAGATATTAGGAAGAAATTGGCCCTGAGAATTGGTGGCCACCCCATCCCTGGAAGTGTCCAAGGCCAGGTTGGAGGAGGCTTTGAGCAACCTGGTCCAAACCTGTTGACCAGCCTAGTGGAAGGTGTCCCTGCCTATTTCAGGGGATTGGAACTAGATGGTTTTTAAGATCCCTTCCAGCCCAAGCAACTCTATAATTCTATGATTCTCCTTCCATAAGGAGAAATCCTTTAAATCCCTTTAAAATATCTCTTCCTTTGTGCACTTACGTTTTTCTTAAGGAAATGCATTAAAAATAATACCTTTTTCAGAAACTTAGGAGTTTCCAGTGCACGTTCCCTCTGTAAGAGGAAGACAACTGGAGAGCTGGCTAGGGGTGGGAATCCCGAATCTCCATTTTCTAGAGCACTGGAAACTTTTTGTCTGACTTGGTATGTGTTCACTGTCAGTGAGACCTTAGGTAGGACATATTTTGCAGTACTGGATACTGCCCTTTAAAGAAGACTTGTATCAGCCAGAAGAAAGCAAAGCAGAGCAACAAGCTACTGACAGATTTAGAAAGCAGGACTGTTAAAGAACAGCTGAAAGGATTCGGTTTGTTTATTCTAGGAAAAAAGAGAACATTGTAGGATGGGCATAAGGCTTTAAAAGGATAAGAGGTTTTTATAAAAGCAGTGTTGGCAGTTGCTCTGTTGAGTTTTTGGGTGTTGGTTTTTTTTGTTGTTTTTTTTTTTACTTTTTAAAAAGGAAGTTCTGTTTGTAGAAAGGTTTATTTAAGATACATGTGAAGAGAAAACAGGCCAAGCTTTTTTGTTTTACCACATATCTGACTGCAAATATGGATGAAAAACTCTTATATTTTACCTCTGTCATGAAATCTATGATAGAAATTTTTAAAACTGCATAAAGAAGCAGCTTTCAGAGATGATCTTGGTAATTCTGAGCATCCGTCACTGGGAGCGGGCTGAGCAGATTGTTCCTGAGATTCCTCTTCAGATCCTCAGTGTCTGTAATTCTGACAGTTTACTTGTAGGATTAGCTTTGTTTTGTTTCCTTGCAAACTTCTTTCTATTACTGATAATATATTTCAGCTTAATGTATGTGGTATTTAAGGCCTTTACATGTGGGAGTTTTCATAACCAAAAAAATGAAACAGAGGACCTTTCTTTCTTCAGTAGAATGCTTTGAAATGCTGTTATTGCAAATGGAGTGAAATTCAGGTTCAGGAACCTTTGGAGGTTTGCCAGTGATTTTCTTGAGTGCACATTTCTATTGAAATGGTAGGCTGAAGTGTAACATAAAAAATAAATACATGCAAAACAAATGTGGGAAGCTATCATACCTGTCTGTAGCTTGAATTCGTATTTCTTAGATTTTTCTGCCAAGACTTTATGGCATTTTTTCATGACACTAATGGCTTTAGTTATGGTAGGGGTTTTTTGTGACAGAATATGTTTATGTTACTAAATGAATCCTTTTGATCTCGCTTTAAATACATTGTGATGAAGAGCTGACTAGTTCTTTGCCTACATTTTTTCCAATAGCTCATTTCTTGGAGTACAGTTCCAGAACATGCTAACTGTATGTTGCATCCCTACTGTCTGCATTTCCAGAGGGGGTTTTTCAAGCCTATTTGGAGAAAAAAGAACTGTTTGAGTTGTAAGTTAGTATCTGGCACGATACATTGTCCTTTGATTGGGATGAAGTAGTGTGTTTTCTAGGTTCTTATCTTTTTTGGAACTTTGTTGTTAAACTCTTGGATGTACTGCGTCCTTAAAGGGACACATGGTTTTAATTTCTGGGTGCGCGTGGTCCTTACTCTTATTTTTCTTTTCTCTGCTTTAATGAGCTAGTGGAATTCTGTGTACTTGTCAAGCTTGAATGTGATTCACCCTTTTGTTTAGTTCCTTCTGAAGAGAATCAAACAGTTTTTGTCTGGTTTAGCATATGTGCCGTCTCTTGCATGTGCAGTAAAATCAGGGTTTATAGCACATTAGGTGAGCAAAGCCATGGATACCTGGCAGGACAGAGTTAAGCACTGTTACCAGGCATCATCTTGCTTTACATTAAAACCAAAGGATTTGGATGGTAAAACATCTCCAAGGAGACTTTCACAACCCCTGTACTGAAGATGAGATTAGAATGCTTTTCATTATCATAAAAACAAAGGTTTCCCTTTCCAGGAGCCAGAATGCAGTCTTCACAGTTTATTGGACAATGAAATTTATCCTTATTAAGGTGTCAGTGTGAACACATCTGATAATTATGATATAAAAATTCAACCTCAAAATACACAGACTTGGACATTTAGGTACTCTTGCTCATTTTGGTAGGTTAAAAATACCTTGGTTTTCTTAAAAGTAAATCTCTGAGTGAATGGGATGGGACAGCCACGCAGAAAAGAAGTTTTTCACTCAAGCACAAAATCTTCTTTGAAATTAGTGGTGTGTGTACAGTCAAGAACTTTGTTGCTGAAATACATGTTAAACTTTAGTAAGTTTTTTTTTAAATAAGTTTTATGTTAGCATTTTTTTTAAATATTAGATTAGAACTGTGCTAGTCATGTTTTATAGAAACAAAGTGTGTACAAAATACAAACTGGAAGCAGTTATTTCAGAGTTTCAAAGGAGGAATAATATTCTAGGAAACCTCTTTGATTAATTGTTTATAAATGTGAAGAAATAATTAAAAAGACTCCAGGGAGACCTCATTGCAGCCTTTCAGTTCTTAAAAGGGGCCTATAAGAAAAATGGGGAAAGACATTTTAGCAGGGCCTATTGTGATAGGAAGAGGGATAAAATGTTTTTAAACAAAGAGAGTACAGATTGAGGCTGGATTTGAGAAAAAAATTCTTTACAGTGATGGTGGTAAAATACTGGCACAGGTTGCCCAGAGGTGGGGGATGCACCATCTGCGGAGACATTCAAGACCAGGCTGGACGTGGTTCTGGGCAATCTGATCTAGTTGCAGATATCCCTGCTTCTTGCAGGGGGATTGGACTAGATGGCCTTTGGAAGACACTTTCAGCCCAAACTATTCTATGATTTAAGATTGAAATCTTAACATCGTAAGAGGACTGTATCAACTGATTACTACTGTTTGAACTGATTCTTTATTTTTCAGCTTGGAACAAACAAGATGAAGATACCCACCTTCAATCTAACGCTTAATGAGGAAAAAGGTCAGGTTTTTTGTTGGTTGGTTGGTCAGTTGTTTTTTTTTAATCCTATGCCCTCCTGTTAATTAGTATATTAAGAAGTACTTTGTAGTATTTTGTATGTGAATTACTTACTTCAGAGATCTTAAATAACAAACCAAATGTGATGTTTAATATAAGGATGAGAAAGAGTATTTTTAAATCAATCGGTATATTCATAAAATAGCTGACACAGACCAGTGTAAGTAGAAAAAGAAGCTATAGAAGATCATGTATACAAACCTTCATAGAGATTCATTTAAAAGTGATTAAACTTACAAGTAATGGACCTCTTGTATATCAAGAAAAATGATTGTCATAATTTTTGTGGAGTGAAAGCATTTAAAAGGATCAAAATCACTCACTTTTTTGTTTTATAAATGTCCTTAACTTCTGAGTCCTCTTTTAGAAAACAGAGGGAACTCTCTATCTCTTAAATAAAACAGTGGGGCCAAATTCTCCAAGTACTTACACATTCAATTAGTGTATCACTCAAAGATAGCAAGTAATAACCTACTAATGCCAGCGATTCATCTATCATGCTGTACAGGTTTGTAGCATACCACATTTCAGAAAGGCAGCCCAAGCTCTCAAACACTATTGCCCTTACGCCAGATAAGGCTGTAGAGTTTGCATTAATGTGTCTGAATAGCTGATTTTTATGCTATCATATTTTTTTTTAATATCCTAAGAGTATTTTCATTAGGGAAATTGCTGAGTAGAGCCACATAATTCAGTAAACAATTTAAAAAATAGCACTTGGAGAAAAAAATCCATGTGTCTAAAGATAGTAGGGTCATGTGACTTACTACTTTGGCACAAAAGTATAATTTACAGGTTTAATTTGCGGTCCTACAATGTGTCTGACATTCTCTTGCACAGAAATTCAGTTTGAATTATTCAGATTATCTAAATATTGCTGTGTCCTGAATTTAAGGTGTCTAATACAAAGAAAGCTCATATAATTTATTTAGACCTCTGCATTTAAGATATGGGAGTATGAGTTTCATTTTTACTGTTTATTTCTTAATTTTTTATGTCACTGGGCACAGTTAATGGGGATCAGGGGCTGATCCAGTAATTTTTATGCCAGCACCTTGGGGCCTTTCACCGTATTTCCAGCAATCTGACTCTTTACTTTTTTTAACTGCTTACATAAAATCTAATTGAGTTTTCATATTCAGGTTTTGAAATAGTCACAAAGTTTTCTTTTCTTTTGAAATTAACTTTTTTATTGTATTTCCCTAGTAATGGGTAAATCAATAGCGTAGGCATCTGTCAAGTAGAACTGAACACTTACAGATAGTTATTACATATGTATTTTCTGCATGTATTTATTAGATAGCTTAAGAATGTTCTGTATGAGATGTTCCTTAAATTTATATTGTCTTCATTCTAAAACCATTATTAAACTGTGTTTGATAATTCCAGAATTTTGGAACCCCAAATCATGATAATTGAAACAAGTGTGTTACTTGTTTATTCATGTGGTTGGATCTTTTGAAGTAATTTTAGCTTTGGTCTCAAACTTTAAAGTATTTATAGCCAAATCCGTTCAATTCTATGTTAATTTTAACTTTATCACTTTTTTTTTTACAAATGTGCATATCTTCAGTGGTTGTTTTCTAATGAATCAGTGTGCTATGTTAAGTGAGAGCGATCCCACTGTAACAAAGCAGATTTTTGTCTATTAATATCCTCTTCTGTTGTGGGAGTTTGGCTTCAAAGGTCTGAATTCTCTCTCTTGTAGGCAAAGATTGCCTTTTTTTTTTTTAACTTCCACATTTAGCAGACATCTTTTTTTCTTGTCTTGGAGTTGTGGTGACTTTCCCTCCTCTAGAGCTTGATAGTTCAAACAGAATGACAGTTAATATAGAAAAGTTTCAGTGTGATATGTGAAGATATGTGAAACCAGAGAGAATTAAGATTTACACATGCTTTTTCCAAAATACTAAATTTTGAAAACATATTACAAAAACAAAATAGTTTTAAGAATTGTACCTTACGTACCTTATGGCAAGATGAGTTTTGGAGGAGACAGAAATTCCTATTCAGACAAAACCTAAAGGGAACTCAGAAAAAGTGGCCTTCTCAGTTGCAGAACTGATACGTACTGGTGGTACATCATTGCTGTGTGATGAAGAAAGCAGAAAATAACAGAAGAAAAGCCATTCAAAAAAAGAGTTCAGATGTAATCTCTCTTTATACTGGAGAAAACCTATTCCTTAAATCCTCAGCAAGGAACCTTGTTTTGCAGCTCTTCTCTGGTGCAGAATAGTTTGCTTGTCTTGTTTCAAAGAATAAAAAAAATAACTAGTTTCTGTAAGGCTGTTGAACCTTTTTGCCTGCAGATTGAAACAAGACCATTGAAAATAGCTTTTGCCCATTGAAGTAAACCCCAAACAAAACAAAACAAAACAAAAAACCCAGAAAACAAAAACATCCGAGTCCAGGATTGCTTTTCCTAGATTTGTAGGTAGCTGAAGATGGACATCGTTTATAAATTCCTTATTTTATTATACAAGTTCACCTAAAGTGACAATGGTTGTAATACTGTTTCTTCACTTATTATTAACATATAGCTTGATAATATTCTATTTCATAGTATTCCCTAGTAAATATTTTGATAATGGTGATGTGATTCTTACCTGCAGAATAACTTGGTTGATTTAAATTGCATACCAGATATTAATCTTGATGTAAAAATAAATAAATAAATAAATCTGAGTACTTACATTATTTTGAAGAAAAGTAGGCCTTACACACACGCACACAGTTTTGACCTATTTCTCTTGTAAAGAAAAAAATTAATGTGGTGGAAGGCCTGAAAGAGCATTATGACTCTCCTGTATTCTTCAGTGGATTCTATCTGTTGTATTTATTAAATTCTTATTGAGTAGACAGAGCTGAGGTTTTAAAAAGAAAATCCTTTTGTTTCCTGCCATGTTTTTTGACTGTCATGTAGCTCACTGTTGCTTTTTTGTCAAAACTCTCTCAAAGATGCTGTGTGTATGGATACATGCACATGTGTACACAAAGGGAGTTCTCAAAAGGGTGTACTTTCTCCATTCTTTTGTTGGAAAGGGAAAACCTCAGTTGCTCCCAACTCCAGAGTTATGCAGATAGATGTGTTAAAAGGCAGTCATACCTTGGGAAAGTTTCTGGGTTTTAAGGATACAGTGCACCTCAATGAACTCTTAATTTTCACCTGCACTATTAACATTGGTTGGAAGTATATCACATATACCACTTCTGATTATTTAACAGCATGCTACTCCAAAATGATCCTATGGAAGAGATTGCTATTTTGTGCTTTTAATCATCATGCTTTTAATGTAGAATCTGTGAACATAATCAAGTCTTCATGAGAATCTTGTCCTTATTGTTTTATTAGGGTAGATTCCTTAATAGTCGGTCTGAAGTGACTGTGTTGGTCGTATAGTCTGGCAGCGTAGGAAACCAAATACTGCAGGGTGCTGTCCACCCGCAGGCAGGTGAGCAAGGCTGGCTGAGCTGGGGCATGTCCAGTAGACTGCTGGTGACTGTCATTGACTGTGGATATAGACACAGGTACAGAGGCTTTGACTCTTGAAGGTTTTTCACTATTTATGAGTGAATTCATCCAAATAGCTATCATTTTATAGAGTGGTTAAATTGTGTGTCTTACAATCCTAAAAAGTTCTGTAGAATCAAAGGTAGTATATATTAGGAATATATAAGCCTTGCTACAGTACATTATAAAACTGTCCTTTATACAATTAAAAATAATTCAGTACCAAAGGTAGTTGGACTGGTATAAACTGATTTGACAGTAGGGCAGTTTAAAATGTATTGTTTTAATTCAGTCATTCAGCGAAGATCAGCTTTCTGGTTGTTGCAATGTATTCTTAATACTCTGTATTTACGAGTAATATAAAGATGTCTTTCTCAAAGCAAAGGCCAGAGTATATCATATATATAGCTGTATTAGTGTCTTGGATGCCAATACAATGAAATACAGTTGAAAGAAGAAAGGTTTCCTTTATGCTTCAGGCACATTTGTTTGTTGAATCACTCACCTAAAAATAGGGCTTTATAAAGTGTTCAATACCAATCTAATTAGTCAAGAGAATGCTTCTTTTCAAAATGGAAAAGCGTTCCCAAAAAGTGATGCAACATTTGTATCTCATTAGGTGATACAGGAGAATCCTGACTAATTGCTGTGATAGACTTAAAGAGATTAATAATGTGCAAGCGATAACTAATGAAAACTCATTTTAACTCTCTGGTTTAAAAATAACGCTGTTTAAGACGCTAAGGCTTCCTGTTATTTTTGAAACCCCAAGACCATGAAGGTGTTTCTGTTTCGGAATGCGTTTTGTAGGGTTTTCTGTGATAGAAAGGAAAGCCTGGAAAATGAGATTTCAGATAGTATCTATAAGCAGTGTTTTGTGTACGTTTTACTTTATACCCAAAATCTGGTCATTCCTTAAGTAAGCACTGGGTTTGTACATCAGAGAGGTATACGTTGATTGTAGACCTCTTAAGTAGCCTTTGCAATACATGTAACTGTTAGGCACACTTTGAAATCCATGTAAGGAGAAAGTAATGGAGCATGTTTGTCAGAATTTGTGTTAGCTGGCTTTGCATCCACTTATTAATAAAATAAACGTTATATTGGTATTCGTATGTGATAGAATGTGAATCCATGCTATTAGTATCTCATTTAAGTTTTTTAAGTTTCTTTTGACTTTGCACCAAGTTTTCTATTTCATCAGTTGACTAAAAAATTGTTAGAGTAAACATTAAGAGCTGACTGTGCAAAGAGGCTTCTTAAAATGCAGTATTTCAAAAAGTGAGACAGTTGCATTAAGAATTGAAAACATACTTTCAGTATATCAAAACTAAGGAGAAATAGGGGAGGGTTTGATGGAGCTAAAGGGGGGAAACAATTCAATGTAGTTTTGCATAGTTCTCCAATGAAATATTTTTAAGCACATGAATGAAACTGAACTGCAAAACAAATCTAAACGGCATGTCTTGGCACACAGAAAAAAAGAAGTAATTGATTTAGATGTGGAAAGTTGTGTTAACTTGTGGTGAGATAACATGAGTTGTCTGGAGTTGTTACGAGATTACAGAGAAGAGGTATTTATTACATGGGTTGATGAAAATCAGGCATTTGGACAGAATCCAATGTCCAGAATACTTTGAATTTGATCCAAAATCCAAACACTTTCTATCCCAATCCAGAGTACTTCAGATAGAATACATTGTTGGAGAAGGGTAAAATGGTACATCAAGGGATGAGGTTTTTCTGCAATCAAGTTGGAAGGTTCTGGACTGGTAAGAAATGTAGAGTCATAGTCAAATGGATGCTCTGAATGTCAGAGCATTCACGGTCAGGCTGATCCCTACTGGGATTTAAATGTCTTTTTGATCGCAGAGCACTTTGCCAGACCTGATAGAGTAGTGCCGCTGTCACCTCCAGTTGTCCCTTTAAACTTACAGCTTCGCATCTAGGTTGCCTTATCATATAAAACACTGCAAAACGAGCCTATGCCAGCACTAAGGTGAGAAAGACCCAGACCCAGCCTGGTTTAAATAACTCACCCTGATTTTCACTGCTGCCTTCCTTAGATCCTTTTTTTTTGTTTGTTTGGCTGACACCCAGTTGTTGGGAAATGCAAAGGGTGTCCTTTGATGAATTGGGTTTGAGAGAGTTTAACTCTTCTTGAAGAGACAGGTACTATGTTTAATTTTTCTATGGTGTTACGAAAATAAAATAAAACAGTGACTCTGCACATGCAGTTTAGTGAAGGATTTCAGTACCAAACCTTCACTGGCAAACTCTTAACTTCTGCCATTAATGCCAGATAGAAAAGTGCAATGGTTAGCAGCTGTACTGGGTATTTTATTGCCTGCAGTTTGTGGAAATCTGGAAATCTGCACAGAACCGTGCTGGGGTTTAGTCAAAAAATCTCACTTCTGTGTGTTCCTATACAACATGATTAGTTACACACTGATTACCTATGTACCTCTACATGGCTAGTTACACACTGATTAGCCATGTACTAAGAGGCTTCCAGGAAGTTTTATCCCTCCTTTACATGATTCATTGCACACAGGCACATTGGTGTGTCCTCGCAGACTGCAGCTTGCATATGAGCACAGTAAATTACAAGATAAATGTTCAAACATCAATAGTGTGAATAGTCTAGTTTTCTATTTCTGTTTAGGATGAGTGTGATATTTGGGGTATTTTTGTACCTGGAGAAAAATGGAAAATGGATCATCATACCTATGCTCTGATTCATTCTCATTTTTGACATCACTCAAATCCTTGTGTTAGTTTGCAATTCTTTAGTCTCTAGTACTCCTAAAGAAAAAGTGATCCACTCTAGTGAGACCCCACCTGCAGTACTGTGTCCAGCTCTGGGACCCCCAACATAAGGACATGTACCTGTTGGAGTGAGTCCAGAGGACTCCATGAAGATGCTCTGGGGGCCAGAGCACCTCTCCTATAGAAACAGGCTGAGAAAGCTGCTCTTGTTCAGCCTGGAGAAGGCTCTGGGTAGACCTTAGAGCAGCTTCCATTACCTAAAGGGGCCAAAAAAAAGCTGGAGAGGGGCTTTTTACAAGGGCATGTAAAGACTTGACAAGAAGAAATAGCTTTAAACTGACAGAGATGAGATTTAGATTAGATGTTAGGAGAAAGTTCTTCCCTGTGAGGGTGGTGAGGCACTGGCACAGGTTGCCCAGAGAAGCTGTAGCTGCCCCTTCCCTGGCAGTGTTCAAGGTCAGTTTGGATGGGGCTTTGAGCAGCCTGGTCTAGTGCAAGGTGTCCCTGCCTGTGACAAGGAGATTGGTACTCAGTGGTCTTTAAGGTCCCTTCCAACCCAAACCATTCTGTGACTTTTATTCCAATTCACTGTACTGAGTAAATATGTTTAAGTATTTCCCAAAGAAGAAGCAGTTAATTGAATTATTTTGCTTCTTTTAGTACTATTTCAAGCTATATGCAGTATAGAAAAATGGTTTATCTTGATTAGATGATGAGTATTATGGTTGTGATGGAATGAGATGTTAGCTGAGGCAAGACATTGCAGAACCAGTAGAAATACAAGGTTACTTCAAAGCATGTCTCTTGCTGCTTTTGCAAAAAAAAAGAAATTGATGGCTGTTATTTTCTTGTAATGGATCCAGTGCAGTTGCTCTAAATAGCAACAGGATCCGCAGCAAGACTAGGCTAAGAGTTGAGCAGCACTTTCTTTGTGCTTCTAGCATTTTAAATATGTATTTTCTGATTCTGATTTTACTGTATTACAAAAGGTTAATTCTCTTTAAAAATATTAGGGAAATTATGTACCTGTTTCAGCCTTACACAAGACCTACAATAAAAATACCAGTGCAGCATTCAGCAATAATGCTGAAACTTGAAGGTAAATTCTGCCTTAGTTTTGATGAAGCATCATCTGCTACCTTCTTAATGAGGATAAAACCGATCAAATGCCAGAACTTCCACACTGAAAACCTGCTAGAGTCCTGAACTGTTGCCAAGTGCTCTCCAAATCCTATTTCTGTGCACCAGATTTAGAGATTAAAGGGTAGATTGTTTTCATAGGAGAGAGAGAGCAAGGTGCATTCACTGTAACCATTGCTGGTTGGTACCTGGTCACCTCACCGCTGTCAGTGTGCAGGGTCTCATCATTGTTTCCTTATCCCTTCCCTGATTTTGGCCGGCCACGGGTTACATCCTGTTGGAGTGCTCTGGAGCACAACAAAGTTGAAACAGATCCTTGCAAAACAGTGCCAGGCTGTCCTAGAAGGCTTTGTCCTGCAGAAAAATCATGTTCATTCTGAAAATTGCACTCTGTTCTTTAGATTTCAGTGCCTTAGACAAAGGGGGTATGTCCACCCGGCTCCTTTCTAGTCCACACCCTTCTTGTAAATACCATGGCCATTTATTTTTTTTTCTTTATGTAGCATTTTGAACTTGACATTTCTAAGTAGCACATCTAAAGAGGACGTACTGCATATGTGTACCTAAGGGAATACTTTTGAGGAGTATATTTATGCCTCTGCACTCTTCCTTTAGTGGTCTTGAAGGAAGGATCTGTTGTGACTGTTAAATATAGGTGTAATGTCTTGTTGGTATTGTTGTTGCAGAAATGTTTTGGGATCCTACATATTTGTGTTCCATCTCTACATCAAGAAACCTTTTCTTATTAAAATCAGTCAGGTCTGTAGTAACACTTACTATGTTTTAAAATATTAGCATAACATTAGTGTTAGGAATAAGGCAGAATTGACATGAGATTCCAAATAAAACCTGTTAACATTGTTACTATGGTAGTCATCAGTGACATCTTACTTTTGAGTTCTAGAGCTTGGGGTTTTTTTGTGAGGTATTTATTGTTTGAATTGCATATTCCGTGTTTGTCTCGCCTTAATAAAATGACCTACCTCAAGAGTTAAGTCTCACCTGCTCAACTTGAAAAACTATTTTGGGGGGACACCACACTTTACATCATTCTGAACTTCTTTCATGAAGATGAGCTTGTACAGTATAATCATAGGAGGGGAATTATTACTTATGATATTAAGATTGCTTCACAGATAATTCTGAGAGCAGTGTATTGATGCTGGCTTTTTCCTTATTATACAATTTTTTATAAGATTACTAATTTAGTCTAAATGCGGGGGGGGTCCCATTGTATAGATATTACCAACCCTAGAACCATCTCGCTTCACATTAAATCCGTTCAGCTTTATAAATTTTAAAGGGCATTAATTGAGCTAGTCATCTGTTGATAATTCTGAACAGAAGCATATGTAAAACTATTCAGTTAAAAGATACATCCCTTAATTCACCCAAACTGTACTTTAACTATTTAGTAGCAGTTGCACTCTCATAGCTTTTAAGATGTAGCTCTGTTGCAACCCCATATAAATAGAATATGCTAGCAGGATTTTATTCACCCTAAGCCTTATTTTGATAGTTCCATTGACATTTAAAATTTTGATTCTAAGCTCTTTAAATGGATGCAGCTGTATACATCTTCCTGAGTTACGGAACTGTTCTGAAAGACTTCAGAAAATGGCTCATGTGTTTTCTGTATCTGTATTTTTCAGGCTGTTTTATTGGATCCAGGGAATCATGAAAGAAACTCAAGAAGACAACTTGGATAATGAATGGAAGATAAAAAGAAAACAAAAAGAATGTGGCATATAAAGGGTATAATACCTGGAGGTATTAGATCTGACTCATATTTATAAAAATGAGACAAGCTTTCACAAAAAACAAGTTATCTTAGACAGTCATCAAGCTTGGAGCCATGCTGTTGAACTAGAAATTCTCCTTTTCCCCATTCTCCTTTCTGACAGGTAACAAAGGATTGGTGAATTATGATTTTCCCAAGTTGGAAGCACTAATTTTTATCTATATAGTTCATCCTTATGAATATATAAGGAGTTAAACATTACATATTTAATGTGGATTATAATGGAAAAGTGACTCATTAACAAAAATGGCCACTTTTAAGGACTTGGTTTCAAGCTGAGCTGGAGCCTCCCAATGCACTTTGTACAGTTTGGGGAAAGGTGTACTGAATGGCCTTCTCTGGGGGGCCATGATGATATGTAGTAAAAGGATATCATCTTACTGTTGATATCTTTGAAGACTCATAAACAGAAACAGAAAAATGAATGGTGGAAAGGAGTGTGACGGAGGGGACACGGATGGAGGGCCACCAGCAGTGCAAGTTCCCGTTGGTTGGCAGCGAAGGGTGGACCAAAGTGGAGTGCTCTATATCAGGTAAGGTTATCTGAGGTGGTTACTGGTTTTGTTTTCATTATAGTTTTGCCAGAACATGTGAATTAGTCAGCTCATCTTTTGTACTCAAAAACTTCAGAGCTTGTTCTTTTTGAAGTGCAAGATCATTTTTTCTGCTGATATTAGTGGAGTCCACTTATGTCAGTTGTGCCATTTGCATACCCTTAACGTAGTCTGAAATCTAATATTGCTAGGTTTTGAAAATTTGATAATAATACATGTTTTGCTTTAGGCGTGAATAGTTCTTTGTTACTTATTATTGTCATACGGGTTTTAAAGCTAAGCAGTAGCAGATTTAACCTTACTTAACATCTTTATTATTCAGACCTTTTGCAATGAAACTAACCAGAGTTCTAGTTATATGCCACATTTGAGATGTTAAGAAATCTCTGCTGTCTTTTGCTGATTCCTAGATGCACAGGCATTGCCTTTTCCTTGCACCAGCATGGGCTTTTTGTAAAAGGCTTTGCTGGTTGAATTCAACACCATGATCAGACATGCAAACAGTTCATGAGTGATAAGGCAGAGTGAGACTGTCTTCTGTCAGCAGCAAGCCTTCAGCTCAGTTTATGCAGTGCCATGCAGCTTTATCCTGAGAGTCTGTAGCTCTTCCATAAGTCTTTTCTGAGTTTATCTTCTAGGTGTCCATTATATTTTTGTGTTTTACTTACTCTCTTTTGAAAGGAAATTAAAGTGGTGCAACTCCTTAGTAGCTGCAGAAAATGTCAGGTTTTATATGCCCTGTAAAGATCCTTTGTCCAGTAACACTGACATTCTCCAGCAAGACTTACTTCTGTAGATTCCCCACATTTTTCATGTGGGAAAGACAAGAGCACAAGCCTAAATCCAAAGTTTAAAGTATCCTATTTAAACAAATAATCATATTTGTTTAGCTTATTGGATTTTTGTTTGTTATTTGATTGTTTGTTAGCTTATTGGATTTTTTTTTTTTTTTTTTTTTTGCTTCTCCCTGGAATAGTCACAAAGAAATGCATTGAAATTACTATTAAATTAATGAGTTCAGACAAACAGACTATAAATTAAATGGTATTGGAAAAAAGATCAAAGTTAATGGTAACAAAATATGGGTACATCAGGTTTACATCAGTGAGTTCTAAATCATTATCAGTCAGTTATTTGCTTAATCTTACTCCACTAGTCTGTTAGATTAAAATAACCGCTTCTTCCTATTTTGTGTATTACCAATACAAAAGTCTTTTATGAGTCAAAGCATACTCCAATTTTACACTAAACTACCATAAAAGATCAAATGCATTCCAGTGTTTCTTGTTTATATTCTCAATTAGCAAAATCATACAAAATCCATGTCAGTGATATGCATGTCAATGATAAATCGCCTTCCCCTTGTATTTCTCATTACAGCTGTAATTTACTGGGCCTCTGCCTTAGTTAAAAAATCAATGAGAAAGACAAAGTTGTTGGGAGGTTGTTTTTTTTCCCCTATCATCCACGTATGCAGGCGTCAAGACATATAATGCTTTGGTATTTTTATATGCCCGATGATCCTACCGGCTTATGAACTTCATTTTCTGCAGCTGTAAGAAGCAGGCCACAAAATTTGTGCTGCTTCTTCAAGCATGTGTTTTGCATGTTTATAAATTAGTAAATGTTGGAATTCTGACACTTACTTGGTTTTCTGTCTTCTCTTTTTTTTTTTATGTTTTCTTTGTTCAGGGAGACTTTCTTAATATTTCTGTTCTGAATTGCCTTACACAAAACACTTGGTTTATTCTTGTTGATCCTATTAAGTTTGCCTGCTACTTTTTTCAGCCTGGGGAAGCTTCCAAGCCCGCTTCCCAAGCTTTGACCATGTATTTTTTTTTTCTCTTTAATCCAGTGGTTAATTTTCTGATTGCCTTCTTTAAGCCCTTCTGATTAAGAAAAGTTGTTTATCATGGTCCACAACTCTTACGTTCTTGTTTGGTGGAAGTCACATGGTAGGATATATTAGCTGGGAGGGATGGAAGTCAAATAGTCTAACCTCCTGCTTGACATGGAGCACCCACCACGCTTGATCAGGTTAGCCCTTTATAAGGAAAGGTTGGTTTCGCCAGCTGCATCATCATGGATTGAGTTTCCACTGCCTCTCTGGGTAACCTGCTCCGGTGCTGCTCTGCCTTTCTGAAGGAACAGCCACCCTGAAAATATCCACGGCATTTATTGAGAGAATGAAAAGCCAAACAATATTGACTCAAAAGCTGTCCAAGGGAAAATTAGTGTGTCTGTTAAGATCTGACATGATTTAACTAGAATAGATGATCCCAGCTGAATAAGGACTCATTCTAGTTATTCTTCCTTCCAAGTGCGAGGTCTTACACCTGGGTCGGAGCAATCCCAGGCACAGCTACATGTTGGGCAGAGAAGAGATTCAGAGCAGCCCTGCGAAGAAGGACTTGGGGGTGTTGGTCGATGAGAAACTGAACATAAGCCAGCTTCAGTGTGCACTCACATCCCAGAAAGCCAACCATATCCTGGGCTGCATCAAAAGGAGCGTGACCAGCAGGTCAAAGGAGGTGATCCTGCCCCTCTGCTCTGCTCTTGTGAGACCTCACCTGGAGTATTGTGTGCAGTTCTGGTGTCCTCAACATAAAAAGGACATGGAACTGTTGGAACAAGTCCAGAGGAGGGCCTCGAGGATGATCAGGGGACTGGAGCACCTCCCGTATGAAGATAGGCTGAGAAGGTTGGGGCTGTTCAGCCTGGAGAAGAGAAGGCTGCATGGAGACCTCATAGCAGCCTTCCAGTATCTGAAGGGGGCCTATAGGGATGCTGGGGAGGGACTCTTCATCAGAGACTGTAGTGATAAGACAAGGGATGACGGGTTAAAACTGAAACAGGGGAAGTTTAGATCGGATATAAGGAAGAAGTTCTTTACTGTGAGGGTGGTGAGGCACTGGAATGGGTTGCCCAGGGAAGTTGTGAATGCTCCATCCCTGGTGGTGTTCAAGGCCAGCTTGGCCAGAGCCTTGGCTGACATGGTTTAGTGTGAGGTGTCCCTGCCAATGGCAGGGGGGTTGGAACTAGATGATCCTAAGGTCCTTTCCAACCCTAACTATTCTATGATTCTATAAAGTGTGCTTGCTTTTCCATCAGTTGTTAACAGTTGCTTTGAAGTAAACCCATTAATTAACCAGTTTTTATTACCTGATAAAATCGCTGAGTCTCAGTGATTTTCTAGGTAAAACAGTGCTACTGCCTTAAAGTAGCACCTAAATATTTTCTTCAGCTTACTGTTGATGAAGTTATTGGTGGAATAAACTGAGGAAAGCAATTTAATAAAGGGAACAGGTATCTCAACTGTCAATAACAGATCCGAATATATTTTATCATTTACTCTTCCTTGATTTTTTGGGAGGCCTAAAACTTCTGGATAACCTAAGCGCTGAAAAAAAGCTGGTATTTTCTTACATGGGAAGCTGTGGATTATCCTTTGAAGTATAGGACCGTGAGGAAACTTATGCACACAGAAGATACTTTGCAATTAAACAGGTCTGTCCAGGAAAAAGGCCTTTTTAAAATTTTGTTGATTCTTGCGAACAAATAGCCATGCATATATGCATGACTTTAAACTGAAAGAGGGTAGATTTAGATGAGATACTAGGAAAAAATTCTTCCCTGTGAAGGTGGTGAAGCACTGGCACAGGTTGCCGAGAGAAGCTGTGGCTGCTCCATCCCTGGCGGTGTTCCAAGGCCAGGTTGGACGGGTCTTTGAGCAGCCTGGTCTAGTGGAAGGTGTCCCTACCTGTGGCAGGTGTGTTGGAACTAGAATGATCTTTCAGGTCCCTTCCAATCCAAGCCATTCTATGGTATATGTGCAGTAGGAGTGCTGAATCCCACGTGCCACAGATTCAGTGGGCTGATCTGCCCTTTTCTGGTAAGGGTCAGTATCCCAACCTTCCTTTCCACCCACGGATGGTCAGTGCATTGGATGTGTGCCTATGCAAACCACACACCAAGGAAGGATATTTAAAATTGCTTTACTCTAGGATTAGGGAGGGTGTAAAATGAACTCTTGATGGTATAGCTTTACTCTTGCAGCTCAGTTGTCCTGTTTCACCAATGCAAATAAAATGCCATCCTGACTCCAGAGCATGTTCCCAGGGACAGCTTTTAACATGAGTTTTTAAGTGTCACAGAAAGTGTCTGTAAAAGTTTTGCACGTAGGTGGGATAGTGTGGAATAAATGCCAACCTGAGTTTCTCCCATGGGAAGCTATCGCATCTTTATGTGTGGACTGTGCACAGGGTGAGCAGTTGCTCCTGCATGTATAGTCAGGGCAGGCCAGGAAAGTCCAAAGTGGTCAGCCAGCGCTAGAAATGCAGACCTGTAGAGAGCAAGTGACGCTCACTGAGTTAAAATATGATAATGGCAGCATCATGGTTTAACCAGTTTATAGCTAAAATGAAGATACAGAAAAATAAAAGGTAATTTCCCTCTGCTTACCAAGTATTTCAGCTTAAGACTGGGAAGGTCACCTTCTGACCTATTGCTTCGTATCTATACCATTATTTTTAGATTGCTCTTTTATTGTGGAATCATAGAATGGTTTGAGGTGGAAAGTACCTAAAAGACCATCCAATTCCAACCCCCCTGCCACTGTCAGGAACACCTTCCACTGGACCAGGTTGCTCAAAGCCTCATCCAGCCTGGCCTTATCTTGCTTACCCACAGAGCTGTCACTGTTACACAGTGACCTGGACAGTTCTCTCCGAAATAACTATTTCAGGTCAAGTCAGGCAAATAAATTACTTATTTAAATTGTTGTCATAACTTTAAATGTCACTTGCAGGTGTTTCTTTATGTGTTACTTAGTTCTTGCGCAGAATTAAGTGTTTATACATTTGGGTTTGAGAAAGAAAGTTCATCATAGTTTGGAATTTTGACTCCTTTTTTGTGATCCAAACCATTCCACTGAAGTTGGTTTTGTTAAAATAAGGGCTGTTTACAGCTGCCATTAAGAACCAGTGGTTTAGCTGTCCTCATAAATTATTGTATTCTTTCCCTGATAAACAGCTTAGATGGCCAAGTAATAAAGAGCAATCTGGAAGTTAGAGGCTTGTGACATGAGAACTTTTTCATCTTATGAATAAGTGATTTTGCCGTAACAGAATTTCCACTGTCCTATTTTTGGATGTGGAGATAATGATTTTTTGGTGGGAGTTAGTGAAATCCAAGTGCAGTTTATCAGAAACTCATTGGGCTGCCTTCTTGGTATAATATTTCTCACTTTCAGTGAAAGGGTTGAAATTTTAGCTGAATGAAATCAAATTGTTTATGCAACTAAGAGACACGACCACAACAGTTTTTGTTACTGTGGCCCCTTTGCTGTATGTGTTTTCTCATACTTACAACACACTTTTGTGGGTTTTTTTTTCTTTTTAAATGAGATCACACTCCTAAAAAATACAGATGAGTGTTGTGCCTGCATGGAGCTGCAGTGATGTGATAGAAGGGAAGGAGGTCCATGGGGACTGCACTCTGCCTGTGTTACACTTAATAGGAGAGAGGAGGGAGAAAAATAATCTCCTAGTGTAGTTAAGCAGTAGTTAAGGCTTTCAAGCAGGGCTTTAATGTGAATATGAAATATCAATAATATGAGTTTCTTTTTTCTGCATTTGCTGTGTTTTTCTATAGTAAAATCTTCCTTTAAAATGTGGTTTGGGAGCTAGTTTTGATAAGTATCATCTCAGTTCCTGACTAAAAGCAAGAATTGCTATTAAAAAAAAATACTAAATCTCAGCTGTGTTACCATAAACACTCTGTGTGTGAGCTGTTAGGATGGTAAGTAGAAGTCATGATATATCAAATAGCTTGTATTCATCCTCTCTGTTCCTTTACAGTCCCAGTGGGTCTTTATTATCCTGCTTGGAGCAGGTGAAGACTTACTTGCTGACTGATGGAACATGCAAGTGTGGCCTAGAATGTCCTCTCGTTCTTCCCAAGGTAAAGAAAAACATCATTATGGATCTCTGTACTATAATCCTTATGAGCTATGTCAGCTGATATGCTATGCCATGCTAGTCATTGTTCAGATCATATATATATGAAATGAGATAAATGGTATATACCCAAAGATTTACCATAAAATTACAAAAATTAATCTGCTCTCTGTCTTTTTCCCTCATGGAAAACATCTGACTCAGGTTTTATGGTGTTTGAAGATTTTACTATTAAACTGGAAACCTACTGTTGGCGGCATCATGTTAACAGGGGAGAATCAGGGTGAAACACTGATTTATGTGATAGCTTCAGTATCAGCTTCGCAATTTTATATTCTACATACAAATTGAAACTTTTCTCTTAATCACGGGGCAATCTCAAATACGCATGGTCCTTTCTTTTTCCTCCATACTCTTGATACTGAGGAGTGTTAAAGTTCTGTTGCTAGATGACAACTTCCATGGCTGTTATTGATTATTATTGACTTTTTATTTGTAAACTTGAAATGTGCTATGAAAGTATCTCTTGGGCAGTGTATGAGCAGTCAGATAGCTCTACAGAACTGTGGCAAGTTTAATTCTATGTAAGATTTTTGGTTTAGGTATATTTGGTGAGTTTGCTACCTCTAATGACTTTTTTAAAACTGGAATTTTTACTCTCAGGTCTTTAATTTTGATCCTGGAGCTGCTGTGAAGCAAAGAACTGCTGAAGATGTTAAGGCGGACGAAGATGTCACCAAACTATGCATACATAAAAGGAAAATTATTGCTGTGGCTACACTTCATAAAAGCATGGAAGCGCCACATCCTTCACTAGTTCTAACTAGTCCTGGTGGTGGAACAAGTAAGTAAAACCATGCAGAATCATTTAGTTACTTGATTTTAAATATATGTAATTACTATGCAGAACCACCCCTGAAAGTCTAATGTATCTATGAGCAAAATAGTAAACAGATCCATGTTAAAAATTGAGGTAGTAATTAGAGGGATGTAGGTGGTTAGAAAATGAGTCTAAAAAGCAGGTCAGCACAGACTTAAGAGCATGATTTCCTTGGAAAAGATATCAGATTGTTCTAGACAAAGAAAATACATTAGCTCTCATCTTTTGGAACTGTAGTAATATGTCTGATATTCTGTCACATGGGAAATTAGAGAAGCAGAATAAAGTGATTATAAAGGGATTAGAATGTGGCTAAGGACTTGACTAAATGGGAAATTGTATTGCAAGGCAGAATGTACAGTAAGAGAAGATCCCCACTGTACTTTCTGAAGGATTATTTGGGGGGACCAACCTAGATTAGCATCTTAATGATCTATATCAACAAAAAATGAGGCAATTTGTTGATGAGTGAAGTTGACAGGTGTTGGCAAAACAAGAGAAGATCAAAACGTGTTGAAAAACTGGGGGATCATCGAGACCAGGAGTGAAAAGAAAAGGTATAGCAACAAGTCCTGTTAATTGTGAGGTCATTCACCTGGGGACTAGTGAAAAAAGCTGTTAGCTGTAAATTATTGAGAAAGAAGACCTAGGTATAGTAGCTGATCAAAGATGTCTGTGAGCAGTACCAGATGGCAGTGTAGTGCAGATCAATGTGACTCAAAGAGAAGTACAAATGCTGTTGTATGTGTCCTGCCTTCCTGCACTGCTGTTCTCGCTAGTGGCACTCAAGCTGAAATAGAGCAGAGGCTTTGCTCTTAGTGAACTGCAAAGCCTGTTTATGGAACTCATCTAAAAGTGTTTAGCTTGTTCAACCTAGTAAAATGGTGGCTGAAAGGAGATGTGATTGCTGGCAATAAAGGCATCAGTAGAATCACTGCAGAAATAAAGCTCCTTAAGCTGAAGGACGAAGTTAGCACTGAAAGAAACAACTACAAAGCCAGAGTTGCATAGAAAGTTCAACTGAAAATTAGGTACTTTGTAAGGATTACAAGAAAAGGTTCTGAAGTAGTCTTACAAATCCAAATGGTTAGGACAAAGGGGTGAAGGTTTACTTCTGAGACAGAGCTTGGAAAGTTTATGGTTATATACTCTGGTACACACAACTTCTGGGAAATGGCCCTCAATAATCTGACAGTTCTTTTGTGCCCCTATATTGCTGTAGTAATAGCTGGCTAATTGCTAACCACTTTGTAGCTTGACTTCAAAGTGGAATATTTTAAGAGCATAAAAATAAATAATGTATTTCAGATACAGAGACAATGCTAAGAAACCAGTGCTGCTTGCAGTACTGATGTGCTCTTACATTTTCAAACTGTTATTTTTTATTTTAAAGCTGTGTTTAAATTGGTTTTTGCAGTGCATTTTTTAAACTATTAGTGCAGTTTTCCAAATTACTATGCACTTTCTTTTTTTATTCTTTGACTCATACTTAAATTACATTTTTTTTAATTAGCAAAATTAAGGAGGTAAACCCAGCTAAATATTAAAGACATGAGTCACATTTATATGGTCTTTCTCTGTTGATCAGAATTTTGTGCACTAAGCAAAGAAGAAAATTTCCCTATAAATTGGCTTTTGAAACAAAATGTCTCTTCATTTATGCACACTTACATTTGACCGTATGCTTAGGTCCAGCATTCAAGGTGAGGGTTCTCGTACTTAGTTTGGTTTGCAGTTCAGTCTTGAAATATATCCCCTAAAAGAGACTTTGGCTGTATTTTGGGAAAAATAATATGTTTGTTTCTGTCATGATGTAGCTGGTTGAGCAAATAGAATGAAGGCAGAATTGTCAGTGCCATCTGTACCCTATGGTCAGGCTGAAGGAAAGAAGGGAATTGGGTTTTTCTGAGTAGAGGAATTTAAAGGCATCTCTGAACTCATTTGAACATGAAATCTTCAACTTGTTATTCAAGTTTAAATTTACATATTCAGAGGCTGCATGCCAAGTACTACAAACTGAATTACAAATTCCCAGAGCAACAAAAACTGGCAAAAAGTCCGCCAGACTTGGAGAGACTTTTTTGGTGGTGTTTTTAAGGTAAAATGTTAAAAAAAAAAAATCTTTTTAAATTAAACTGATACTAGTGGGCAGAAAATGGTAGTGGTCTTCTGCTGGTAGGAAGGTCTAGTCTCGAAACTGGGATATACAGGAAAATTTTCAATTGTAGGGGGGTTCACGTGTCTGCATACATGAAAATATCCCCAAGGCCTTTATTCTGAAAACAAACATATAAGGTAGAGCCCCTTCTTAAATTTAGCATCTTCACCCCAAGCAAAGCTAGTTGCAGAAACTGCAGGAAAAGCCTTAGTTCAGTAAAGGAATGCAAGACATGATGTAACGTATGTCCTCACCTTTTTAGCACAGCAGTTCCCAGGAGCATATTAACTCTGTGGACTGAAACTCAGTGCCCTTGGTACCAGCAAATGATGTGGAGCAGCCAGAGAAGCTGCATCCTGCCTTGCAGAGCCACAGTCTCTTCAGTCTCTCCAATTAAGTGCTTAGCTGAGTACAAATCTGGGCCAAAGTCATATGGCACAGATCCCCATTCATCCTCAACAGTGACAGTATTTAGTGCAGGACCCTTTTCTGTGTGGGGTGAAGACAAATTAGTCTAAACCCTTGTTGGGCTTTGTTCCTCCTGCATTCAATAGATGGTGCCAGAGGCTCCTTTTCCCTTCAACAGTGATAGCCTGCTGCTCCTGCCAGCGCTTTGAGCAGCAGCCACAGCAGTGATGCCAGAGATTCAGGAGTAGGACACCAGAGATGATGGTTAGAAAGAAACGACAAAAGGGAAGGAAAACGATGTAAAGTTGTCCGTATTTAGGCAGTCTTTATATGGAAATTAAGGTGTATACTATATACTAGGGTAGCATGCACCATTCCACAAGTACTTGGTGATTTAGGTATTATATCTGTTGAGGCAAAAGTTTAGCCAAAAGGGTTTCTAGCTTTTGTGAATATTTTCACACACAGCAGTTTTGCACTGAAATGTGTGATACCAGATTTCAAAACAGTAACTGTTGTGTTTTTAATATCAGGTGCAACTCCAGTAGTTCCTACTCGAGCAGCAACTCCAAGATCAATGAGGAATAAATCACATGAAGGAATTACAAATTCTGTGATGCCAGAATGTAAGACTCCTTTCAAGTTGATGATAGGGGCATCTAATGCCATGGGTAGGCTTTATGTGCAAGAAATGGCTGGAAGCCAGCAACAAGAACTTCATTCTGTCTATCCTAGGCAGAGATTGGGTAGTAATGAACTTGGACAGAAGTCTCCGTATCGTGGCAGTCATGGTGGGATGCCCAGTCCAGCTTCATCAGGATCACAGATATACGGAGATGGCTCAATCTCTCCTAGGACTGACCCACTTGGAAGCCCTGATGTTTTCACAAGGAACAATCCCAATTTTCATGGAGCACCCAACTCTAGTCCTATTCACATGAACAGGACACCTCTGTCTCCACCATCAGTAATGCTACATGGTTCTCCTATACAGTCATCCTGTGCAATGGCTGGAAGGACTAATATACCTCTTTCCCCAACCTTAACCACAAAAAGCCCAGTAATGAAAAAACCCATGTGTAATTTTTCAACTGGTATGGAAATACCACGAGCAATGTTTCACCATAAACCACCCCAAGGTCCACCCCCACCTCCTCCACCACCTTCTTGTGCTCTTCAGAAAAAGCCATTAACATCGGAAAAGGATCCACTTGGCATACTTGACCCTATTCCTAGCAAACCAGTGAATCAGAATCCTGTTATCATTAACCCAACTACTTTCCATTCAAATGTCCACTCTCAGGTACCCGTGATGAATGTAAGCATGCCTCCTGCTGTTGTCCCTTTGCCAAGTAATCTTCCTTTGCCAACTGTAAAACCTGGTCACATGAACCATGGAAGTCATGTTCAAAGAGTTCAACATTCTGCTTCAACTTCCCTCTCTCCTTCACCAGTGACATCCCCAGTTCATATGATGGGATCCGGGATTGGAAGGATTGAGGCTTCTCCCCAAAGATCACGTTCTTCCTCCACATCATCAGATCATGGAAATTTCCTGCTGCCTCCAGTAGGACCACAGTCATCCTGTAGCGGAATTAAAGTTCCTCCCAGGTCCCCAAGGTCAACAATAGGGTCACCAAGACCATCTATGCCATCTAGCCCTTCCACCAAGCATGATGGACTTAATCAATACAAGGACATCCCTAACCCATTAATTGCTGGAATGAGTAATGTATTAAATCCTCCTAACAATGCAGTTTTTTCTACTGCATCAGCTGGAAGTGGTTCCTTGAAGAGTCAGCCTGGTTTGCTGGGAATGCCTTTAAATCAGATCTTGAACCAGCACAATGCTGCCTCTTTTCCAGCAAGCAGTTTACTCTCAGCAGCAGCCAAAGCACAGCTAGCAAATCAAAATAAACTTGCTGGTAACAACAATAACAGCAGTAGCAGTTCTGGACCTGTTGCCAGTGGTGGCAACAATGAAGGACATAGCACTTTAAATACCATGTTCCCTCCCGCTGCCAATGTGCTTCTACCAACAACTGAAGGGCAAAGTGGCCGAGCAGCACTGAGAGATAAATTGATGTCTCAGCAAAAAGATCCTCTGAGAAAAAGAAAGCAGCCGACCACCACAGTGTTGAATTTGCTAAGACAGTCTCAGTTGGACAGTACTGGAGTTTCCAAAGCTGGATCTGATTTGATAAGAAAGCAAAGTCAAAGCTCTTTTCCCATCAGTTCCATGTCCCAGCTACTTCAGTCCATGAGTTGTCAAAGCTCTCACATGAGCAGCAATAGTACCACCAGCTGTGGGAGCTCAAATACTGCTTTACCATGTGCTGGTAACCAGATGCATTTTGCAGACACCAGTATGAACTCTGGCAGTCTCCAGAACTCACTGGCACAGAGTTTACCCTTGCGAGGGGAGGGTGTGCACTGCCAGAACACAAACACTAACTTTGTCCATGGTACTAGCCCAGGCACAACCAACCATCTTGCAGGTTTAATAAATCAGATGCAGGCTAGTGGGAACTGTGGGATGCTCAGTCAGTCAGGAATGGCTTTAGGAAATTCATTACATCCAAACCCACCTCAGTCAAGAATCCAAGCATCCTCCACTCCAGTGATACCAAACAGCATTGTTAGCAGCTGTAATCAAACAAGTCCTGAAACAGGTACGTTTCCTTCTAAAAGGATACCCCTATGTTTGACTGATTGGGAATATATGATGACTGTTTTTAAACGGGTTCCTCTTACATATCTACTTTTTCAAACTTGGGTTTACCACTATGCAAAGTATGCCTATTTTATGCTGATACCCAGATTCTCAAAAATAAAAGAAGCAAAAAACAGTGGAAGACTAAAATATATCTCCTGTTCTCTAAACAAAATCACCCTGGCCTCCTTCCTATGACAACTCTTTCTTCTATTAACTTCCACACACTCTGCATAAGTGAAATCTGTCCACTTCTGTACATACCGGAACCACAGCTTTTGTCACTTGCCCAAATAAATAGGGTTGTTTTTTTTGCAGCATGCACTGCTACTTCAACCTTAGAATGCCATGGCTGAGCTGGCAGTCTGTGTCCAGACTATACATGTGTTCTTTACTGCTTGCATTAAAGAATTGGTGTTATCAGAAATGAGAGCAGATACTAGTGCAAAAGTTTACATACAGCTCTTTTCAAGGAGAGCACTGAGGAATCATAGAACGATTTGAATTGGAAGGGACCTTAAAGATCATCCAGTTCCAACCCCCCCCTGCCATGGGCAGGGACACCTTCCACGGGATCAGGTTGCTCAAAGTCCTGTTCAACCTGGCCTAGAACACTGTCAGGGTTGGAGCAGCCACAGCTTCTCTGGGCAGCCTGTGCCGGTGCCCCGCACCTTCGTAGTGAAAAATTTTGCTGAATCTTTGTTTGCCTTTAACATCGTAATTTTACTAAGCTGGTAATTAAGTGGTTGAATAAATTAGAAGTGTGTAGAAAGAGATATCCTGGTTTATTGATCAGTGAAGACTTGGAAAGGAAACAGGCATGCTGCTGTTCCTAGCTCTGTGCTGCTTAAAGATAAAAATGACACAGGTCAAAAATGTGTATTTCATTTAACTACTACTGGTTGAACAAAGGATGCAGTTTGAAAGATGGTACTGTGTTAATTTCTTAACCAGAAAGAAACCTTACATTTGATATTTCAGCTTGGTTAACTTGCAAAGCGTGTTTGATACAATCACAGCTAAACTACATCAGGTCAAACGAAAGTGACTGTAAGCATGCAAGCTGTCTCTCTCATTAGCCCAGGAAAGGACCTCGTGTATTCCTGAGCTTCCTCCATGAGAGCTGCTTATTCTTTAAAATACAGAATAGAATTATATAAAAATAATTTTCTAATACTATGCTGGTCACAGTTTCTGATGATTTCTAAGTGTTTCTCCCCATTCCTGATGAAAAAAGGTAGTCTTTTTTTCCTTAGCTATATTGGTGGTTTGTGTTGCTGGCAAGCAGCTATTAATCCTTGCATGGCTGTTTTGCCTTGTTAGTCTGACCCAGAGACGTATTTCCTGGTACAGTCTGTCTTAGAATTCTGGGACTTAGTAATCTCTTCTGAACAGAACAACGATCTGGGATTGCCTTAGGAACTTACCTTTCCTGTCCCACTAAACATACTACAAAATCCCTTTAGCAGGAACTCTGTTGAGTTCAATGGGGACCACTGGTAACGGGTTCTTCTGCATTCAGTCATAAAACAGTTTGGGTTGGAAGTGATCTTAAAGATCATCTGGTTCCAGGTGCCCTGCTACAGGAAGGGACACCTTCCACTTTATCAAATTGCTAAAAGCCCTGTCCAGCCACTGCAGTATTATTGAAGCATTGGAATACTGTCAGCTTGCCCTCAGGAGAATAGAAAGGACTCAGTGTTACATGAGTTAAGAGCCTGTGTGTCAGCAGTTACCATCAAGAAGCTGAGCAGTAGTAATTCACCCTGTGTGGGGTAAAGGTTGTGAAAAGGTTCAAGATCAACAAGAGTTTTACATTAGATTAAAGTTATAAATAAAATGTCATTTAAAGACTATTAAAGTGGGCTTCTGAGAATGAGAACCCAGGTTTATTCCCATGTTGAGTCTTGTTCCTGGTCCATCACTGATACAGCCTGAATCTGTAGCCATGCACTGCGCTGATACGGCAGTAGGTGGGACCATGCATGAAGGCTGCCTTTGGCTTGATGGAACTGATTGTCATCATACCTATGCTAGTCAATCAGAGCCTTTGCCTGTATTGCCAGTCCTTGTCTTCAGGCAAGCTGGATTTCTTTCTGAGAAGACAAATGCGACAGAACAAATCTGTGCATGTGTCAAAGCCCCATGAAGAAAGGTTTCAACATAAACAGCCAATTCAGTCCTCATAGGAAGGGTAACATGTATATAACCCCACCTAGAAACTTCTGCTGTGGTTTTCCTGCAGAATGACATTTCTAATACCCTGGTGTGATACCTGATAGAATTATAGCAATGTAATTATAGGGCCTTAAACTGGCACTTTTTTTCTTAGCTAAGTGATAAATGGTCGTCCTGTGTAAGCAACGACTAGGAAGAGTTCTGTATATTCTGTTCCTCACTACTGGAGGGGTTTGTCTCTTTAGTTTTGATGCTTTCAAAATGCACACAACTTGCATTTAATTATTTTATTAAATATCCATGCTAGCTAGGAGCCTAGAGACCTCTTTTCTTTAAGATGAAATTTCAGATGCTGTTACCGTTACGTTACACCAAGGGCAGGGCCCTGAACCAGAGCCTAAACCTTGATCCAGCCTCCTGCCCAAGTCATTGCAGCAGCAGCACAGGGCTCAGGCATAAGATTTGAATCTCATCCATAGCCCGTGAAAATCCAGTTACGGATATTTTGTTGTGTTTGCAGAAGAATGGAAGCATTCTTTCCATGAAACAAGTGTGAAATGTTGAGTATTTTGCACTAATGGTAACCTTTGAAAAGCAGTTAGTTAGCACTCCACATTCAGTGCTGTAGACAAAACTATTAAGAGGTATACAGTGAATTATTCTGACATGGAGAGTTGTTAATTTAGGTGGATGGAGCTGAGCAGTGTCAAACATGTTGTGTGAAGCCTGCTTTAAAGAGCAGTTGAGCTGAGTAATATGTCTGCAGGAAACTCTTGCCTTTGTATTTGAGTTTGTGGCTTGCTTTTGCTTTTTCTTTTTTTTTTTTTTTTGCTTTATTTTTAAGCATTTTAATTGCTAAATCTGTTTTCTGTTTCTGTGCCAGCATTCAGAATAGCTACTAATCAGAAAATAGTTCCTGAGAGAAAAAATACCGAGAATCACCACAATTAGATAGCTGGTTATTGCCTAAGCTTTTAATTATATTTTAACCACATGGACCAAGTTTTATTATTCTAGCTTTTGTTTTCTTCTTCCGCAGATAATATCTTTAGTTTCCAGGTAATTTTCAGCATGAGTGCAATGGAATTATAAATGAATAAATACAAAAATAAAATACTCTGTTTATGCAGTAAAAGCTTCTGAGGTTTTCTGAGTTTGAACCCTTGAAAACCGGTTATGAGCAATTAATTTTTATTAACAGTTTCAGTCCCTCAGTTGTATTTGGGTTACAAACACTGTTTAATAACAGCTGTCTTATGGAAGAGCTAGGAACAGGTCGTATATGCTATTTAGGGCTGTTCCTTTGAAGAGTCTGTTTTCTGGCAGGAGACTGGGTTCTATACTCATATTTTTTCTAATACCTAGTGTTAATTCTTCTGTTAACCTTTGATGCTGTGTTCCTCATTAATCAAGCCCTCAGATTTTTCATACTCGCTGAAGGTAGAATCCAGTTTAGCAGTTTTAAGATTTACTTATTAAGCCACTTTGCCTCTCTTTGGATTTGTCCCTTCTGTTTGTAAAACAGAGCTGCATCACTGTGTGATGTATTTTATTGTAGTCTGGGTTAATTCATATTTTCTCGCTGTTAACATGTGCCATTAGTCCTGATGTTCACAGTGTAGAAAAACCTCTGTGTGTTGAACATTCAACAAGCGAGTCCTGCTAAGAATGCAACATGCATAAATAATGGGGTAGATGAAAATGAGTGAAAAAAATACTTGTGAGTAAAAGCTGTATACAGCTGATAAGGAAATCAAGGGAACTAATGTAATAACCATAGCTGATAGAAATAAATATGATAAGTTGTCTCAAATATCAGAACATCAGAAATAGGAGAAACTCTAAGAGTTTAGTAGTGACAAATAAAGGGCAGATTTGGCAAAGACTCAGAATAGCAATTTTTACTGGTGAAATATAGAACAGAATATAGTAAAATATAATTAAACAGGGAGGAGCGCACAGGACTAATACCAATCAGTGAGGAGCTTATATCCCACTCAAACAGGATTTATTTTCATATGGCCAAGTACAGTGTGCTATAATTGGGGATGGAACTTTGCCTTGGAAAACAGTGACTCAGAGAAGGTTTTTAAGAGGCTTTGATTTAATAGACTTAATGCAAACTGTCAAGTCAGTGATGATGCAAAACCAAAAAAGACAAAAAAGCTGGGTGGATCCTTGGAAACATAAAAGTAGGAATACACAGTAGAACTTGGCATGCTCGTAGCTCTGTCTGTAGTTAAGAAAAGCAGAGTTAGGAAGTGACATTGTGACTCGTGGTCACTGCACATAAAAGGTATGGAAATACCAGAAATTTTGAAGGAGAGCAGCAAAATTTACATGTGTAGTTGGCTGTGAGACCTTGGGATGTAAACCCTGGAGGCAACGTCTGTGCTCTTGTTTTGACAGAAGATCCTGCAGTCAGGCTCACCTCTCACATTTTGATCAATGTCGGCAGACCAGATGACAGGGTGCCAACCTGAATATGAGATACTCCAGCACTTGGGAATTCCCTGGAATCTGCTCTTTCAAATAAGTGGCAAAGGAATAGTATCTCTTCCTACAATTATTTATTCTTGGGCAATATCTGAATATCATAGAATGCCAGGTTGGATAGGACCTCAAAGCCAAGCATGGCCTAGATTTGATGTCCCAGCACCGTGTCCAGCTGAATCTTCAAAGTGTCTGCCATAAAAAGTGGAAAACTGAATTATTTTTACGTTGTCAGACATTTGCTGGCAGCTTCCAGTGGCTGAAAGCTGGTACATTCATCATCAAAGAAACAAGTAGTTTTCTTTTTGAGAGAATAGTAAATGTTGGAACATGCTGGCAGAGGACATGCTGAGTAAATGAACAGAAAGAGTCTTAAAGAAATTTCACAACCCGGGTGCTGGTAGGACTGTTCTGAATAGTGATGGTGGTAGCTTCTGACCTTAGCATCAGCTCAGCTCCCCTGTTGCTGCTCTCCTGTATTCACCTTCTCGTGGTGTGGTGAACAGAGCTGCTTTCATGCTTAGTGCTCAGAGTACTCGCACATCTGTGTTAAACATTGTCATGTAACCCTATTATCAGGATTTAATCCCAGTATAACCTAAAGGACTCATGAAGTACTTTTTTCTGCCAAACTTGACAGTTGGCTAGAGCTAGTCGAACTGGAGCAGTTGGGGATTTGCCTTCTTGCAGAATTGGCAACTGTCTTGTTGCTAATGGGATTACATCTTGTAGAATTGTTTTCTTTTAATCAGAAGTCTTTGGGGTTTTTCTTCTTCAGCACCATGGCAGGGACAGGTTTCAGTTGTCTGCCATTTGTAGTATTTGTTTTCCTCTTGGTTTTTGGCTGTAGCACAAAGCAACAGGGGAACAAATTGCTTTAGTCTAACTTAAGGGTTCATCCTTAATCTAGGTGAAAGATACTGATGGAAAGTATTGCTTCAGATTTTGTGAACCTAATTTTCTTTGTAGTTTGGGATAAGTATTCTCCCTGACTTTCTAGGAGAGCTGTGAATGTAAGTGCTTTGTTAAAAGGGAATGATGCTGCGTTTGTGTCTATAATTTGGTGATGTGAAGAACCTAAAGCATCAAGTGTTACATGAAGAAAAAGGTTGAATGTACTCTTGGACATAGTGGTAGGTCTCAACATAACATAGGCCCATGCTTCTCGAAAAATGGTCTTTCCTGTGTATCAAAGAAGAGGGAGTGTTTTAAAATATATCACATTAAATGTGTACAAAGTGGCATATTCTAGTACATGAGTCTCTGGATTTGCTTCCCAGAATTACTTTTATATATCATAGAATTACAAAGTCAGTAGAACTTTTTGACTTTAAATTCAGAAGAGTATCTGGCTGGCATCCTTCCTGGGGCTTGTTATGTCTGAGAAAATTTCCTTATTAAATTGAAATAACCCCTAGTCAGGATGCCAACCAGCTACTCTTCTAATTATAAATCCAATTGAAATTTTCTATTGCTTTTGGGTTTCAGCATTTATATAAATGTACAGAGGGTGGGGAAGGAGAGACAGATTATAAGGAACAAAATTTAAGTCTGGAATTACTTTTCAACATTCTACCCTATTTTCCTTTATTATTTTGGGGAGGAAAAAAATTGTATTTTTCTATTCAAATGAGAATTGTAAAGAGTGGGGAAAATGTTCTCAATGAAGAATAAGGTTTCCAGGTATGAGACATGTATGGTAGATCAGTTCTGCTCCCTACCCTGCCACTGAAATAAATATTCTCGTTTATTTGCTCTTGTTGATTCTTCATAGAAGATTCATGCAAAAAACCACTCTCATTCTCTGAGCATAAAGGAATCACTGACTTAGGAGGCAACAATTGTATTAGATAAAACTTAATCGTTATGGTGATAGACTTTTTATACAGTCACTTTAAACCTACTTGCTACCATGAGGTTTACAATAGTGGAAACGTTTGGAAGTAGAATAGATTTTGGTTTTCAAATTACCTCTATGTATTTATGTTTATTGTTAGCAAATGCTAGCAAACTGCAAGAACTTGAGAATCAGCTTATTCTCTACTTAATTAAGTCAGTTGTTTAGTACAGGGAGCTGAAATCAGTAACTTTCTAATTTTAGCAGAAATGGAAAAAGGAAATGTAGAATTCATTTAATTATTCTGTTTGAGTTCTGGTGAGTCAAGATCAGAAATGGTGATATTACCTGAGCACTCCCTTGTCAAGGGTTATGCTGGGATCATGTACCGCTTCTCCCACATCACTTAGGTAGAACTCAACATTGCTAATACATCCTTTACCCTGGTCTTTGAACTTGATACCATCAGTGTGTATTAGCCATGCTTTGAATTCAGCTGCTCTTTGTGACCCTTCAGGCACAGCCATGCCTGGTTTGGGAATCACAGTGGCATTACCTCTCAGATAAATACCAAGATTAAAAGTTCAGCGCAATTGAGCTCTGCTTACCAAACATGCTGCTTGCTCAGACACAAAGCTTGGGGTTTTCTTGTTTTGTTTCTTATAATTTGAATTTGCCCGTAACTCACAGTCTTTTAGTTAAACAGACTCTTATCTGGTTAGTGTTTTCACTGCCACGCATTTATCTAGGAATTTATGTTAATAAAAGGCAGAAGATTTGAAAAAATAATACAGAAAGATGTCTTATTTTATTAAAGATATTACTGGGGGGGAGGGGAAGCCGCCCTGAATTATATGTGATTTTCCATACATATTTAGCCCTCCCCATCTTCCGAAAATTTCTTAAGCGGAGCCAGTGGACAACTCGAGAAATTACTAGAGGGTGGAGTGGGAACTATTGAAATAAATAATGCCTTTTATTGCATTTTTAGTTTTATTGAAATTTGCAGTACAGTGTTTTACCTCGTCTTTCCCCACAACTGTGAATGGGGGAATGATACAGAATGAGATCAGTGCTAACACTCCTTCATCTGTATGCTGTTGTCTTCACAGTTTTTACTAGAAGACTGCTTCTGCTTTCTGTTAACAGCTAGGCACATCAAAGTAGATTCCCCAAAGTCATTTTAAAAAACAGCAGTGATGATAAAATGCAGAAGTCAGAAGAGACAAGGGCAGGGACAAGGGCCAAGAGTGAAATTGAGTCAGGTGTATTAAAAAAAAAACAAACCCCCCCCCCCCCCCAAAAAAAAAAAAAAAAAAAACACACACAAAAAAAAAAAAAACAAAACTAATTTTAAGGATTTCTGTCGTCCTAGAAACTGCTTTGGGCTTTCTGCCCTTCCCCCAAATTTTCTACAAAATTCATTCATGGCTGAGTCACTTTTCAGAAGATGCAGAGACTACATGCTGTAGTCCTCTGCAATTTACATCCTTAAAATAATCTGTTAAAGCAAGAGTTTGAAAAATGCTATTAAGAATGGGGCCAACATTACAGCTGGTTTGTTGTAAGTAAAAAAAAAAAACATACATGATCATGCAGCATTGTGCCATTGGTAGTCGTAGTCATATGCTCAGCTGCTACAATGATAAGCGTGATATTATGGAGAGAGTTAAATCTGTTTCACAGAAGAGCACATTCCGTGTGGATGGAATGTTGTATATAGGGAGAGTTCGCATTTTTAACTGGTTCTTCTGGACTGAGAAAGTTGTTTTATTTCTTGGTCCATTGTTTGTGATTTCTCTGTTGTATGAAGAGGGCGTGCATCTCAGTAAGGGGAGCAACTGACAGTAGTTCGCCATTAACCGCTCAATTATGGTGTCTTTGGAATTGAAAACGCTATAATAAAGGTGATACCAGATAAATATCTTAAATGTTTTCCATGCCAAAATGGAAAGGGAGAGTATAATTATAAAAATGTGTAGCTCTTAGTTCTGTGTTTATAAGTAAGTGATGGAATATGTAGTTAAAGCAAGATCATGTTGTCTCAAATTTTTATGGAACATGAGGTCATACCATTTCCATCAGACTTTTGTACAAGTTAAGCCTCTTAAAATCGCTAATTTAACAATACTGCCACTGATGCAAACTATGTGTTTGGACCTCTATGTTGATGTTTCATAGTAGCATTGCAGTAGCTTCTGGAGACCTCAAGCTTGGATTGGTGACCCTGTGTGGCACAAGTTGCACAAACCATTTGAGTTACAGTAGTAATCACAGTGCTTAAGTGATCTTTTGTGCTTTCACACCTTCATAATCTCAGGGGTAAGGCATGCAGTAAAACTTTTCTCTCTCCACTCTTGCTGGATCTTTTTAAAAGGATCATGCAGATTTCTTCTGCAAGAGGATGGAAATGGTGGAGGGACCAGGGAGTTAAACATAAGTTTCTGACACAGGCTTCAAAAAGTTGAAATGTTCTAAATTAAAAAAGCAGTAAAGAAAATATCAAACATAAAATAGAGTTAGCTGCATTTTTATTGAATATGCAGGAAAACAAGAATTTAGAAAGGGCTATCTATATTTTTTATTTGTTCTTAACTCTCAAAATGCTTAAGGTGTTAATGGCTAATGAGCAAGTCCTGCACTTAGTTTCCTAAGTTCTTAATAAATCTGTTTTATCAGTTATTTTTATTCTGCAAATTCCAGCAATGTACTGTTGAGACTATTGAAATACTAGAATACATAATTGATAGTTCCTTATAGAGAAAAGCATTGTAAAATGTTATTTGCGTTACTATTTTCTAATTATTATACTTCAACTGCACATTTTTAGGAAAATCAAGGAACATAAACATATATCAATATATCATTAATATTCCTTGATTTGGTAGAAATACATTTAGCATCTATGAAAACTACAAAGGTTTGCCTTTGATTTAAATTGTCTGGTTTATAAGGAAGTTGGGCATTATCTTGGGCATTATACAAAGTCAGTATTGTTCCTACCTGGTTTTATGCAGACACAGTTCTTCTTACACTGCAGAAATGGTACATTGGTTTTGTCTCTTTGTTTAGTTTGAAATCAGTAGCTCAAACCCAGCTTCTCTTTCTGAGGACATTGAAGCTTGCTGTACAAGTCTTCGTATTCAAATCTTAATGCTGTTTAAAAACCTGGGCTATATCCTACCATCCCAATAGCATATGTGTACGTATGTGTTCCTGTCTTTTCGTGGTAGGACAATGGTTGAGGTATTAGTGATAAATATCTTCCACTCTGATTATTTTAACTGAGCAGGGAGACTGAATCTGCTTGAGCACAAACTGATTTCATAATATCCATGATTTTCTTGTATCTGCTTGACAATACCTGTGAAGGAGTAACTTTAAAAAAGGACACATAAAACTACACGGGAATAAACTTGCTTTCAAAAGAAAACAAAAATAAATAAAATACTGTCACCCCCAAGTTTAAAAACCATGGAGCCTATTCAATTTTCATTTATTTACTCCCAATACATTTATTTGACCCTCTAGAAGAACAATAGAACTGCTTTTTCAGCATTCTGGGTATTTCTTCTTCTCACTCTGTTACAAAGACAGTTAATTTTTCTCAATGAGTGGCAAAGGCACTTTTAGCAGACATCTCTGTCTGCAAGAGCTGGAAGCAGGCATTCATCTTAGGCTTTTATGGCGTTTAGTCCAACTCCTTAATCTTTTTTTCGTATTACTTTTAAGAGCTTCTGATTATTAAGAAGTGCTGTTTACTGAGCTAGCATGTATGATGCCTTGGGTTTACGGGGTTCAAAATACCATGTTTTTATGAAACTTGGAATCAAACTTGTAATTTCCTTTTCGCTTTCAACTCATATTCACCATTCTCGTCAAAACTGTCATCTTGGTGCCTTTTTCATCAAAACTGTCGTCTTGGAGCCTGGAAACCATAATAATGACCCATTTCATGTGAGAGTTTTGGGTGAGCTAGCACGCTGTTGAAATTCTTTGGTGCTGTAGTGTATCTTTTCTTCTGGCTGTCATCCTTCTCCAAGCCTGAAGGAAATGCAAGTGGTCCGGATTGCAGTCCTATTTTCCTTACAGCACTGCTGGCCAAGACAGCTTGTTTGCATGGGTTTGTTTTTTTTTCAGCTGACATCCACCATCTGGTTTCCACTGTCATCCTGCCATCTTTGAAAATTGTAGTAAATGCAAGTTATGAGTCTAGATACCACTTTGAATTAAAGGCACACCTCAAAGGACATCTGGAGTCGGTTCCAGATCACCGCTGCTATGCTTTTGTTCTACTGCCTGGTTTGAAAGGACAGCCCTGTTATTAGGACTTCTCTTATATTCACAGTGTGGATTATACCATTGCTTTGGTGAAGCATGTTACATTTTTCCATGCTGTTTTAGAGAACTCTTCACACCTTCACGCTGCCGATGCTGGGCATCTCTTTCTTCTCATTGCACCTGGTCTCTTCATGAGTCAGAAAAATGTGACTGCTCACGTTCATCCTGGATCTTGGATATTTTGTCTTAGAACTGGGGAAGGACGGTTCAGAGGGCTCTCCAAGGGCTCTAGCGGCTTTGCCAGGGGAAGGTGTCCTTCTGTACTTTGTTGATGCGGCACTATCAATCACAATTACAGAAATGATGCATGTTTTTTAAAGCGGAAAAAATAATTCAGATTTTGTCTTTTGGCTTGGGGCCAAGCGTTCGGAAGATGTCTGGCAGCACTATATTTTAATGAGAATGGGTGTGCATGCATTTCTTTATCTGGAATATTGACTTGTTGGAGATGGTATTTTGGAAGAGATTCAAAAATCATATTCTGGCAATTCAGTCTGTTGCTGGAGATAGGATTGTCGCAGACTGCAATTGTAAATACCGTATTAGCTGCTGTCCAATTCAGGACTCTTTACACCAGTTCCTACCGTGTCTTTCTGTCAGGGAGGTTTTCCCGAAGCTCGGGGGTATTTATGTTTTCTACCAAAGTCTGGCTGCTCATCGGCTCTTCAACTCCCAAACTTCTCAAGTCTGGATTCCAATAAGGACGCATTTTCTTCCTTGTGCTCAGAATCCATCAACTTTTTTTTTTTTTTTTTTCCTTCAGTAGGAGTTAATGGCCTCATTAATCTGGGGAAAGAGCAAGTGTCAAATGCCCTCTGGACCTCTCAGGTTAGATCTCCAGAGGTGGTGTTTGACGGAGGTTAGAAAACAGAGCAGCGTTTGACAAAAACCTAGCAACAATCTTACAAGTTTGAGATTTGCTTCACAGCACGTACTCTTCCATGTAGTCATTTACCTGAGTGGAATGGAAAATAGGATTATAAATGAATTAGGAACAGAGATTAGGTCCACTGGAAAATACCAAAATTAGATTTTATATTAATGAGAACACTATATATAGAACAGTTTCCTCATCCCTGAATCAAAAATACATCCATGTGCTGCTTAATACATTGAATGTGATTTCTACTAGTGAGGAAAGCCTTTCCTAGCCACCAAGGAAATAGCTTGTATATCTGGCTTTCCCCTATTGCAGGGGTAAAGAGTTTCAAAAAAAAATATTGCCTGGAATGAACTCATGGCTTAGAAAGTCCAATATCAGACTTCTCCTGCTAAGTTGATGGTAGCCTGTTTTTACCTATGTGACAGTAAGATTTTATGTGGAAGGCCATTTACAAGTGGGAGGAATAGCCACCTGAAGATACTGAGGTACTACCTAGTCTGTCTTAAACTAGGTGACAACTAGAGAGACTAACCTTAAGTGTGTCTCAAAGTGCAGTGACAGCATTATGGTTCAGTGAACAATTCTTCTTAACCAACATCATTTAAGAAGCCCTGTGTATTTTTAACTGTACCTTCTATGTACCTTTTTGAGTTGTCATAACATTAAAGTACTTGAAAAATGGTATTTTAAATTATAAGTGATGTAGAAATTTGGTTCTGTTCTTGACAATTAACAGTGTAGTTACACATCAGTTTTCAAATAGTGTTTGTTTAGAAAAATGATAATTGATGCTTTCTGATAAGCTGTACCTTCTCATCTCTGTCCTATGAGCTATATTTGCAGGGCAGTTGAGAATGGAAAATTATTTTATTGTGTTAAAGCCATAGTAAAATACATTTATAATTATACAGTTTTGTATATATGCAGTATATAATTTTAATATTCAAATGTTCTCTAATGAATTTCAATAAATAAAGTAGAAAGGTGTAATTCAAGGCAATTGCCCTTGCTTTAATTCTCCTTATGTCCTCTCACATGTTTTTTTTGTATGACCACTGTCAATTCAAGACTCTTGCCTTAAGTAAAAGACACAGAATAATCTATTTTACATTTCAGCTTTGGTAGAGGGGTATAAAGGCACCCAAATCAACTTTATTATTCTCCCACTTTTTCTGTGTAACCCCCTCATAATAAATTTATCCAACTGGTCTTTCTTTTCACGCCAAGTGATGGATATGACTAGACCATCCCAATTTACATTTTCTTCTTTATAAATTATAAATTGTTGGGGACTGTGGGGTGTTGAATGTGTTGACCATAATGTATTTTTCTCTTGACATTGTATCATGGGCATCATTATGATATGTAATCAGCATCATTGGGTTTTTTTCTTCAGGAGTCCAAAATAATGCTTTAAATAATAATACTTCTAAACCCCATTAATGGAATAGAGCTGGAAATAGAAGAACATATGGTTCACATCTACATTTAGATCATAGAATAATAGAATGGTTTGGTTTGGAGGGGTCCTTAAAGATCATCTAGGTCCAACCCCCCTGCCATGGGCAAGGAATCATGTACTCACGTCTTTCACGCAGCATCATTCCTGTCTCCCATTGAGCCTTTTTCCTAGTAGTTAATTTCTTACTGGTCTATGGCTCTAGTATAGTAAGTTACGGTTGCTTTTAGGTTTATGCTAATAAATATGTGAAGAATGAAATCCTGTTTCATCACACTCAGAAATTTAAGGGAAGTACAAGTATGTGGTTAAATAGTGTATGGTTGAATAGTTTCCAGTGAGATGTGTCACAGCCTGTAGTATCTGAAGTAGCTGATGGCAGATTCATTCATATTATGGAAGTACTAAAGTCTGGATGCTGAAAACATTTTCTTTCCTCTGCATGGGTATCAAACGTTAATTTCTGGATTAATCTAGTTACTTTAAAACCTTGAAGATTGTCTCCCAACAGGCAGTGTACTATTAATGGTTCTGTTCTTTTGCGTTACAGGGGGTTCAGGACAGTCATCATCAATAGCCATAGCTGGCACCAGCCAACCTGCCATCACAAAGACAACATCTGTGCTTCAAGATGGTGTTATAGTCACTACTGCAGCTGGAAATCCACTTCAGAGCCAGCTGCCCATTGGGAGCGATTTCCCTTTTGCTGGCCATGAACACTCACTTCATTTTCCGCAGAACAGCTCTTCAAACAACAATCTTCCACATTCTTTGAATCAAAACCTCCTCAATTCTCTGCCTATCTCTTTGCCAGTGAATCAGCAACATCTCCTAAACCAGAATCTATTAAATATACTACAGCCTTCAGCAGGAGAAGGCAAGTCTGAGGTCAACCTCAACCCTTTAGGTTTTCTCAACCCGAATGTAAATGCTGCTTTAGCTTTTCTCTCCAGTGACGTGGATGGGCAGGTATTACAACCTGTTCATTTTCAGCTTCTAGCAACCCTCCTTCAGAACCAAGCCCAAGCAGCTGCCATGCTTCCCCTACCATCTTTCAATTTGACCATCTCAGATTTGTTGCAGCAGCAAAATAACCCTTTGCCCTCAGTAACACAGATGACAGCCCCACCTGACCATTTGCCAAGCAATCAGTCAGAAAGCAGCAGGGTGGAAACCCTTTTAACCAACCCCCTGGGCAACCCCATACCAAGCTTTTCAGGCACTGACACTACTTCTAACCCCTTGCTCCTCCCAGCTGTCTCTGGGGCCTCAGCGTTAATGGCCTTGAATCCCCAGCTGGTGGGAGGTGTCCTGAACTCTGCATCGGGCAGCACTGCTAATCATCCAGAGGTTTCCATAGCCACCTCCTCCCAGGCAACCACTACCACAACCACTACATCATCAGCAGTGGCAGCACTGTCTGTCTCAACCCTGGGTGGTGGGACAGCAGTGGTGTCAATGGCAGAAACATTGCTGAACATATCTAATAATGCTGGGAATACATCTGGTCCAGCTAAACTCAACAATAACTCTGTGGTGCCACAGCTACTTAACCCTCTACTGGGGACAGGTCTGCTTGGTAAGTTCAATTTCTTAACAGATATAAAAGAAAAACAAAAAAAAAGAGGGTTGGGGAGGGGGAATTTTGGATTCTAGCTTCTATTTCTAAAGACTCCACTTTACCATAATTTTTTAAGGTTTTTGTATGTTACAGCTTGTTTATTACTATGGAGAGAAATTAAGAAATTTAAAATACATTCTGATTTAATTAAGTAAAATTTAATACTGGTTTTGGAAATTATTTTAGATTCCATTTTTCATTCTGATGCCACCTAGGCCTACTATATACACTTTAAAATTCTGCAAGCAATTGGACTTGCTTCATTTTTCAAGTAGTAAAAGCACAGGTGCATCTCTGGGATGCAGTGTTTCATTTCAAGTGCATGTGGCATCACAGGGTTAATATGAGTAGCTGTGCAGTAGATGAAAAATGGTGAAGTACTTTTCTCCAAATGAATCAAAAGTGCCAAAACCACAAGCACACTCCCATGTAAAGTAATCCTTAAAGCACTTGAAGTAGGTCCTCATGCAAGTTCGAAGAGGAAAGTTGCCCTTCGAGCCCTTTATTGTATGTTTATATTTTCTCTCTCTGTTGTTTTGGGTTTTTTTTCACTTCAGCTTGTAATTTAAAAAAACAGGGTATCTTATTTGCCAAACACCTACATCCCAACACAACTGATTAAAAAGCCCTTAAATATAATTTTTTTCTCCTGGGTCTTGATTTTACCAAGAATATTTAATATAGTTAGTACTCCTTTGTTGCTTGGTCTGTGTTATTTAATAAATAGACTAGTAGAAGGAACTAAATAGTGGCAAAGAGCTGATAAGTGTTTTAACTTAACACCTCATACTTGCCTACTAAATGGCTATCATGAACTCAACCCTGCTTTATATTTTCCATGTAAAATCTGACTAAAATGATGCTGCAGATGGAAATTTTAAGAAAAATGAGAGCTTTTAATTAAAAAAAAGAAACTGAACAAATTGATATATTTTTAAGTTTTGTTATTTCATAAAGTCAGGTTTAACTGTGTATTTATTTTACTAGAACTAGAATTTTCATGTAAAGTGGGATTTTTTTTTTTTTTTTTCTCTCTTCTGCTGCCCCACTCTTTGGAAACTAAGAATAAGATTCCAAGACAGCAAATATCATAGAAGCTCATTGTGCCATACTTGGCTGTGTGCTATTCCAAAGGCAAAAACCTTTAGAAAGAGTCCAGATAGATGTGACATGCAAAAGAAGCAATTCTGAAGAAATAGAGGAATAAAGAGCAGGAGACTCATGCCTTGAGGACCATTCTATAGAAGATTGAAGGGAAAGAGTGTTGTTTCACAGAAGCATTTTTTTAGCTGTCAGTTAAAATTTGAGTCAAGGAAATTCCTCCTGACTATTGAAAACTGTACTGACTTAACGTTTCCCTGTGTTTGAATTACAGGTGACATGTCATCTATAAACACTACTTTGAGTAACCATCAGCTGAGTCATCTCCAGTCGCTATTAAACAACAATCAGATGTTTCCTTCAAATCAGCAGCAACAGCACCTTCTCCAGGGGTATCAGAACATGCAGGGCTTTCAAGGCCAGACCCCGATTCCTGGCCCAGCTAACAACCCAAACCCCATGGCATGTCTGTTCCAAAACTTCCAGGTAGAAAGCAAAATGAAATCAATTTTCAAACAAATGTGCAACTCTCAGTAGGTAAAACTATATGCTCCATAGTTAGATTTTTATTTTTTGCTGAGTGTTGAAGACAATATGATATATACAGTTGCTTGCCTGTCTGTGTAGGTTTTGGATTTTGCAAATCAGGAACATTTGTTACGGAATTTTACTCCTTTTTCCTTAGAAAATGGGTATGGTTTCTTTGGAAAGAGTTATGCAGCATGTATTGAAAAAATATGCTATGTATGTTCTTGTCAATTAGTATATGTTATTAGCAAAACTATTTTCCATTCTGAAGAAATTATTATAATTCCTGTTTAGGTCACTCTTACAATTCAGTGGTGAGAAATAAATACTGATACCACTTTACAGCAATTAGAAACTTAATAAATTATTATAGGTGTGTACCAGTCCTCTTATATTCCCTTGAATGGGGAAGAGCTAGCTGTAATGTGGACGGTATAGACTGAAGAAAACAGATGTTAGAATGAATGTGCAATGACAAAACTGTGCAAAAATGTTTATTTTGTTATTATTTGTTGTAACTGTTATACACAGTTATTATGTAAATGCTGTTTAGCTAAATAGACAGTTCTTCATAATGCAAGTTGAGCTATCAAACCAGCATACTGACGGGAAGATAGCGAGCAAAATAGCTGATAAAACCAGAGTTAAAATACGTATTTGTTATTATTCAGTATTTTTGTGGTTGCTGCATAACTCAAGATGTGAAGTCAGGATCGTGCATATAGTGCCAGACAGCGCTTATACCCTTTAAGAGAGAAAAAAGAAGACATTGTTTTCTCAGTGTAGATGTTTCACTCCTGTGATTGCAGAATCACAGTCCTCTAACTGCCTATTAAATCTCTTCAGTTTTGTATGAATTTTGGCTTTATCTCAGTATTTTTTGCTTCAGATTCTCAGTTATATAAATAGTAGCAGTAAGTATTTAAAGGGGCTTTTAGAAACATTTTACCCTTGTTTTTTACATTTTTGTTATAGCACTATTCTTGTCGTTCTCTTCACTGCCTACATATGTGACAAGAAATATAAAAAGCACAGTTACTTTAATCTGAAGGTTACAATTTACACTGGCAGTGCCTGACATTACAGCCACAAATGCATAGGGATGCAGGCACAATTTACAAGGGACTGAAGTAGTAAGAGATCCCACGAGGGAAGCGCTTAACCAAAGGGGAAAAAATAGAAATGTTAGCCAATTCTGAAAGGACAGTGATGGCCTACATTCCAGTGATTGAATGAGGAGCATACAAGAAGCCTAGAAGAGCAGCTGGTATGGAGAAAAGAAGCAAAATTAGGGTGTGGGAAGTAATGAAAGAGAATAGTTGAGAACAGAAATATTGACCTTTGTGGAGGTGTTTAGGACTTGAGAGAAAGGAGGGTGCTGTACTTCAATCAGAAGAGAAAATCCCTGAAAAGACTCTGAATGAGAGGATAATGCAGTCTTAGCTGTGGATGATAGGTTGTATCATTTCGTGCAAGGCATCTGTTTTGATCCAGGAGGCAAATTCTAAGAGCCAGTGTTTTTGTTTTCCTCTAAATTAAGCTTTTGTTTGTTTTCTGTCCATCTTGTTCAGCACTGAACTTCGTAACTGATGCATAGCCAAAATAAAAGTATGTACTGTAACAGTCACCCTGGCCACCATCCTGATGTGTTTATCAAAATGAAACCAAGTTTTACTGTTGAAATGTAACTTTAGGCAGAATAGCAATTTCTTTTTCCGGCTTTTTCCAGGTAAGAATGCAGGAGGATGCTGCTGTCCTGAACAAAAGAATGATCACTCAAATGGGAATGGCACCAGTTCCTGACAGCTCCAACACTATGCTTCCTCCTTTCCAAGAAACATCTTGTGATTTGCAGCAAAGAAATGAACCTTCTCTTGGACAACAAGCAAAAGATAACCTCAATGTTGCTGCTCAGGGTGATACATCGGTGGACACAATCTACAAAGCAGTTGTAGATGCTGCAAGCAAAGGGATGCAAGTAGTAATCACCACTGCTGTTAGCAGTACAACACAGATGAGTCCCATTCCAGCTTTGAGTGCCATGAGTGCCTTCACAGCCTCAATTGGTGACCCGTTAAATCTTTCTAGTGCTGTCAGTGCAGTAATCCATGGAAGAAACATTGCCGTTTCTGATCATGAAGGTAGGATAAGGAGCACTAGAGGAACACGAATACTGAAGAATTCAGAGCATGGTAAAAATTCAAGTGAAGGGGATGGGTATGAATATTACAAATCATCAAGTTGTAACACACCCAAAAAACAGTGGGAAGGGGAGCAAAGTCCTGTCAATGAGGTAAATAGGTGGAAATGTGATGAGTTTCTAGACCACTCTACCCATATCCATAGTAGTCCTTGTCATGAAAGGCCCAATAACATCTCCGCATTGCCATTATTGCAAGGCGAGCAGCATCAGATACTGTTATCACAGCGAAACTGTCAAAGTGATAAAATGTTGGAGGAGAATTTCAGGTATAACAATTACAAAAGAACTATGATGAGTTTTAAGGAAAGACTGGAGAACACTGTGGAACGATGTGCACACATAAACGGAAATAGGCCTCAGCAGAACAGAGGATTTGGGGAGTTGCTGAACACTTCTAAACAAGATTTGATTCTGGAAGAGCAATCTCCAAGTTCCTCAAATAGCTTGGAAAGTTCGTTAGTTAAAGACTATATCCATTACAATGGAGATTTTAATGCCAAAAGCATTAATGGGTGTGTGCCTAGCCCTTCAGATGCTAAAAGCATCAGTAGTGAAGATGACCTAAGGAACCCAGATTCCCCTTCTTCAAATGAGCTGATACATTACAGGCCGAGGACGTTTAATGTTGGCGACTTGGTCTGGGGCCAAATCAAAGGACTGACTTCATGGCCTGGAAAGCTAGTAAGAGAAGAAGAGGTTCACAATTCATGTCAACAAAACGCTGAGGAGGGGAAGGTATATTTATATATATATGCACATATTTATCTTTCTATATACACATGTAGATATGCCCATACAAATGTTTATCAAAACTATCTGAGGCCATTCTTTATTCTTCGTCTCTCATTTTAGTAGGACAGTTTGCTTTTTTCCCATAATTCTAGCTTGCAGAACTGAATTTTCCCCTTAGTTACCTAACAAGAAACTTCCACCAATGCCATGAATCAGATTGTATTTTAGCCTGATTATGCTAATTTACACACAAAAGATTTGGTACACAAAAAATGTTAACAAAAAATTGTTTAACTTACATGGTGTGGTGAGCCAGATTTCTGGCTGGGTTCAGTGAAGCTGATATGAAAGTATAAACGCATTGAAAACTGCAAAAGGGAAAAGTGATTTAATCCGATTGAAGAGTCTGTAAAAAGTAGAAGCTTGTTGATTGACACGTACACTCTTTAAGAGGAAATACATGTGTGTTTTCACCTTGAAAGGAGGTTTTGGGCATCTTTTAATAGTAAGGAAAGCATTCCATTTTCTTCTGGCATACTAAATGATTTGGTTTCTTCTTTTTTGTTTTTATTTTCTGACAAATCACATGCTTGTTGGGGAATATACCAAAAATACAGTTACCAAGGCGTTATTGGTTATTTTGTTACGATAAATGTTTCAAATTCTCGTCTCTAGTACTTGTAAAACACTATATTTTTGTAGTTCTTAGAAATATTTCTAGATAGAAGATGTGAAATATTTTATAAGTGCTGCTTTATAAAGTGTAAATTTTAAAAACATGTAAGCAGAAGGGAAAGACCTAGTGAAATAGCTTTTTACCTCTGACACAAATAAATCAAGCCATATGTCTTTTTTCCCCTGTAACTACCTGGTACACTGCATGACAACAGTCATCATAATGGTGATAGTTGGTTGGACCCAAGTATTCCTACCCAAAATCGGACTAACAGTAGATATCCAAATGAAGGAGAATGCAGGAGGATGTTGGGAAGTGCTTCTTCACTCTGACTCCCACCAGTGCAAAGCTCAGGAACAACTTGAGTTGGAACTGGTGTATCTTTGTTGTAACCACTGCTGGTCTTACCATCTTCGCTGGTGTGCAAATGTAATTTCCCCAAACAGTCCCATAGATCTTTGATGAATTTGGTACTATAAATAACTGGGGTGATGTTTGGCCAGAATGGTTTCAACCCTCTTCCAAGAAAATTTTAGTCTCTCTTTACAGGTAGTTTCTCTGTTGATCTCCTTATAGCCATAAAGGTTTCAGAGAGCTCTAGTCTGGCTATGCTGAACAAAAGAATTTATAGAGAATTCAGTGGACTTTGCTAGCAGTATTTGAATGCTTAAGAGCTCATTCCTTACAAAGGTTTGATCTCCAACTTACAAGTCAGTTTATAAAGTATAGGCAAGTGGCACAGACCACAAAATATAAAAGATTAAACAAAACTGGAAAAATTAGGTGTACAATATCACCATCCCTTATGAATTACAGAAACAGTGATTCACTGCATGTATATTCCAAGTATGCATTTATGTATTAACTTCACAAAGTTGTGTATCTATATGTGTGTGACTGGTTTGATATATTTGAAAAGGGTTTTTTTGTAAAAAGGAGGATTTTTTTTCATTTGCATTCCTTAGCAGCTTTCTAAGTTTACTCTGGAATTTGTGGATACCAGAATGTAGAGTTGCTTTGTGCAAACCCGCCTTCTTTAATTTTCTGTCTCCTATGTATATTATATAAGCATTGTGTAACATTATACTCCGTGGCACAGATTTTATTGTATACTGAAGCGCGAGCAACAGGACAGCAAAATGGAAATGCGTGCATTGCTGCTCATGCAGTACTGACAAGGTACTTATGGAGGCAGCAAGAGAGACTGTTTCAAGTTCATCTGGAAGTCCCATGTAATGAATCACCTCTTGCTTCAGAAGGCCTTTAACTTCATGCTAATAATTTTAAATTAAAAAAAAATAATAATCTGTTTTTCTCCGAGAAGTGGTACAGAGTGAATGATCATTCCAGAGGTCAGGAGTCGAGGTTGAAAGGTGGGATACAGGAGTTAATATAAAAGAGGTGAAAATGTATATGTGCTGTATAATAGTTCTGTTTGTAGTTGAAAACAGACAGGAATTCCCATGCACAATGGCAATCTATACACATGTTCAAACACTCTCATAATGTGTTGTACAGCTGCATTCTTTAGATGTTTGGGCACCCTCTTCTGAAGGAAAGAAAAAGAAGGGGGGGAGTGGAAGGACACCACACCAAACAAAAAAAATTAACCTTGAAAACAAAAAAGAAATAACCTGAAAAACCAAATGGTCTTCAGAAATTCTCTGCTTGAAAAGATCCTGTAACATTACAATTCAAGGTGGGAGCCACTACCAGCAGTTCTGAAAATACTGTTTTCTGTGGAGCTTTCTTAAAGCATCTTTCAAAGTATTTGTATAATCATATGTTAACCTTCTATACTGTAATATTAGTCTTGCTATGCTGTTGGGTTTTCATGGTACTTTGTATGTTATCTGTACTTTATATCATACATAATTCAGTTTTTGTTTCCATTGAAAAGACTTTGGGTATTAAATGTAATAATGCTTCTGTTTGAAGAGCAGCTAGAATGGTATTTCTCACACAGGAGAAGGGAAGAATATTACACCTTTGTTTCCTAATGAACACTTGCTTTTTGGCTATTTGAAAATTAAAGAGGAACCCAAAAGAACTGCAGCAGTAACAGCAGAAATTTGGAAAAGGAAAAGAGCAAGCCTGAAACTGCACACACATCCTAAAATGGAGGATGTGTATTTCATGAAGTAATTAATTTGATTATTAACCTAATCAAATCACCTAGATAAGAACAGAGTTTTGAGTGCAACAGTGTGAAAGTCAGAGGGTTTGTATGAGCAGTAATTTCCAGTTAGTGTATTTCATAGTGATTCTTATAGGGCAAGTACTGTTCACAATATGACTTTCTATCAGTTAAACTAGGTTTTTTTAAGCTGAGCTTTTATAGTTTTACAGATAATAATACATGTGATTTATCAGTGTCCTGAAAATCCCATTTGTATGTATTACTTACTATTGTAATGGCTTATTGTATTATTAATTCAAATATATCTGTTATACTTGCTTCCAATACCATGTTATATTAGCAGTTTGATACTACTACTTTTGTGAAGTGCTGTCAGAATGCTCTACCTTTACAAACTTCCAGTGATGAAGATACTGATTCTTTTCTATTACTTAAGTCCCTTGTTACCCAAACATGGTATTAGCTGTTCAGAAAAATATTTACCATTGAACTTTTTTATGTATCTAGTGGCAGGTGTATACAACCCTTCGCAAAGCTTGCTTCTTATGTGAACATATCTATTCTGAGTATGGATAATGTCCAATTTAACATTCATGACAGCTCTGTCATGTAGTAAAGTGTCCAAGGTAAAGGATCACGATTATGTTATTTTCGTAGAATCATGGAACGGTTTGGATTGGAAGGGACCTTAAAGATAATTAGTTCCACCCCCCTGCCACAGGCAGGGACACCTGCCACACCAGATTGCTCAAAGCCCCGTCCATCCTGGCCTTGAGCACTGCCAGGGATGGGGCAGCCACAGCTTCTCTGGGCAACCTGTGCCAGGGTCTCACCACCCTCATGGTGAATAACTTCTTCTGAGTATCTAATCTAAAACTTCCCTCTGTCAATTTAAAGCCATCCCATATCCCTGTATCCTGTCCCTACATGTTCTTGTAGAAGGCCCCTCTCCAGCTTTCTTGTCAGCCCCTTTAGTCACTGGAAGGTGCTCTAAAGTCTCCCTGGAGCCTTTTCTTCTCCAGGCTGAACAAGTCCAGCTGTCTCAGAATTCTTTCATTCTGTTCAGTTTGAAAAATCAAAGTTTATCCTTTAGCTGTTTTTCAAACATGCTGTAAAATGGAAGGCTTGAGCTGTGGTGTATCACAGAGTAGCATTGCCTCCATTAATACAATTTTAATGTAGGAGATGTAATGCATAAACTGAAGGTGGTTTGCTCATCATGTAAGTGTTTTGTGCTGTTTCTTCTGCTGTTATCCTTATGAAAGCTTCCTAGGTTTTAAACAGATAGTATTTCTTTTGTAGGCATTTGTATTTTTACGAAGTCTGATTAGGAGAGGAAGTATTTCAAGTACGTGCAGTCTTGAATTAAAAGTAAACACAGTTGTAAGGGAAAAGAGCTACAGTCTGCAGCATAATTGAATCTGTTTCATGAAAATAGAAATCTTGCCTCCCCATGTGCCAGTTTCACCATTAATGGCATTCATTTTGTAAGTTCCTGAAATGGCAGTAGTCCCCAATTTCATTATCAGATGTGTAAGTTCAGACATGGGAAATTTGGTCTAAACATGTATTATATTTGCCTTATTTCTAGAGATTCTGACAACTTGCTCCCTGACTAATTTCACATTGTCACATCTAAAAATCTATTTCATTGTGAATATGAATTATTTAGTAATAGAAAGTCTGGGTTTAGAGGGAATTTGCATTTAAGTTTCTTTTTTCTGATTGTATATAGGCATGCTTAATAAATTTGTATTTATAGAATTAATTTTCCTTGTGTCAAAATATAAGCTGTACTTTCTAATCAGACACATGCTATATAAGGTTCTTGTTATGTAAAGATAAAAAATAAGCAAAATGTGGCAATACTGACAAAGAAAAAGGAATTCATCCATTCATTTTCTTTACATTGATGTGCTTTAAATACCTTTTTTTGTTTTTAAGCAGAAATGACTGAGCCACATAATATGCAGAGTTAAGTGGGCTTACGTTTTGAGAACGCAAATGATGAAATATAGATGATATAATTTGTTTTCTTCTCGCTTGTGTTGTTTACACTGGTACTAGCTGGTACCTGTGCAGTGGTGCCAGTAATTATATATACAGACTGCTTAAAAGATTATCGTTCTGGTCAATTTCAAGAGATCTGAAAGTTCCACTTAAGGAGCTTTAAATACCAGCTCAGCAGCCCTGTTGAGCACGTGCCTGTATTCGTTCCTGACTCAGCAGATTGCTGAAGTATGTGCTGCTTAAGAAAAGATTTAAAAGACCTTTTTCAGGACCAGTGAGTCAGCTGGCTAAAGCAAGCTCCAGATAAGTCTCATAGATTCATAATGCATAAATAAAGTTTGTCACTTTGCCCACCCCTTTTTCAAGGCCTTAAGCCTTTTAACTTAAGCATGTAAGGTGGCTCTTCTGAAATAGGAATGAATTTGACCAAGCCATCGGTAGCATTGTTGAACAGCGGCCTTAAATACTTTATCAAGAAATCTGAGATGATGTGAAACATTTTTGTGTTGATGGCATCTATAAAAATTGTATCATGTGCACTAGGCAGCTTGGTATGTTAATGCATTCCAGGTGGTCTCAAAGGTGTAAAATACATTTGTAAAATGTGAGTACAGAGTTAAAAGATTTCAACAACAGTGTTCATATTAATAATACGAAGAAAAAAAGGTTTTAAAAATACTAGTCTCCTTAATTTTGTTTTCATGAGTGTCAGGGTTTTGGTTTCTATTGCTGTGGACCCTCTAGAGAATTTACAATATATCCATATATATATGAGGGGGTGTATATAGCTAGACATTCATTAATTCTTAGCTGGGTAGGTTAGTGTCTTATGGATGCAGTGAAAATTAGACTCCACGATAATGCATGTCTAGCAGTAAAGTAAAAGCAATGTTTAATAATTGCAGGTCTGGGTAATGTGGTTTGGTGTTCATACCTTCACTCAGGTGGAGCCAGAGAAGTTGAAGACACTAACAGAAGGTCTAGAAGCTTACAACCGAGCCAGAAAGAGGAACAGAAAGTAAGTAAATGCTCATTTATTTAGTAGTGAAATGGAATAATTGAATTCTTTTGCTACCTAAGACACTCATTTTGGGAAGCTTAGCAGATCGGTAAAACTGAAGAGTTAATTTTCTGAATTCCTTCTGTTGGTTATGGTAATCAACTCAGATCTTTGATACCTGCATTTTTATTGCATCTTTTGATATTTACAGTAGCCTTTGTAAAATGTCATCCTACTTGTTTGAGCTTTCATGTGTAGGATTTCTGATTTACAGCAAAAAAAAAGTTATTACATCAGAACTGTTCTGACCAAATATGGTTTTAACAAGATCTGCCCTTCTTATCTCTTCCCTCTCCTTCTGGCAGCTGCTGCTGCTGGTAGAGCACAGGTTTATTCAGATAAATCCAGTTTATTTCCCATTGCTGAGAAGCATTTCAGAATTTGTGAAGTCTGGCTATATTTAACCAGACAAGGGGCTCAGTGCAGAGCTTTCCTAATGCTTTGTGCCAGGCATGTATCAATTATTTGGCTTTATCTTGCCTTTTAGTTTTTATTTACAAATATAGGAGGATAAAAAGACACTGAAAGAGTATGAGGACATGAAGCATCAGCATAGAGAAAAAGAGGAAAATGGTTGGCTTTAGAAGCAAAAAAAATCTGGACAGCTATGAAAGGATAGCAAAGTAGAAATTGTACTATGATTGGATTTGTTCTAGGGTGCTGCTGCTTATTTACTGTTGCAGTGCCAAAAAATTACTTTGTGAGGATTTAAAGCCAGCTTGCAGTACTTGTCTTTAGCACAATAAACATAGGCTTAAAGAAATTAAATAATTATTTGTCTTCAGTTCCTTTTATGGTGTAAGATTTTATTTGAGTGTCATGCGGCTCTTAAGAGGAGTATTTTTTATGCCCATGAGACAATGTTGGTGGTTGTTTTCTCCAAGATCATCCTCAAAATAACTTGCTGGAGTTTAAGGGTGTGTGGTGAGAACACAGAAGGGCTTTTGGCAACTCCCCAGTTATTTGCTCATGTCCCTGAAGTGAAATACGTGACTCAAGTAAGGTGACACCAGGAACAAATTTAAAGAGGTGTTAAAGTTGAAATAGTACAATTTAAGAACTCCCATCTTCTGATTTGCATTCGTATATTTAGCAGACTGCAGGGATTGTCTGCAATTCCACTGAATCCGATGGCCTTGTTTAGCAGCATGTCTGGTGCTGCCCCATTGCTTGCCCATAGGGAAACCAGAAGTACTTGATTATCCCAGCCAGTCTGGGGCACATGGTTGCCCCTTCCGTAGGGTTGCTTTACAGCCCTTAAAGTTTTTTCCTCTGTATTTCTACTTGTGCATATTTCACAGTTCAAAGCTTTTAGTATTTCCTCATGGACCCTTCCTTTTTTTCCTTTTCCTTTTTACCTTTTTATATCTGAAAATGTTATTAATCTCTTTATAGTCTTTTTTCTGCTTTGTCTCTCTGGTTTCTTGTTACACACAATTCCAGTTGTTTTAAAACATTTAGCATTAGATATAATTGCTACACGTAGAATACTCCTGTTTCTGTTTCCTACTTATCTAAGTATTCAGCACTTATACGTATCACCTACTGGCGTCAAGTTGAACACTTTTTTACCTATGAAGACACAGGTAAAGAAGCACAGGACAAATTCAGCTGAGAGAGCATGAACTAGCATTGCACAGGTCCCGTGTGTTCTGCAGGGCAGGGTTAGCATCCAAAGTCCTCAAAATGACATTCAGATTTCCTTAACTCCATTCCTCATATTCCTAACTTTCTTGTCTCAGCCCTGGTATATTTTTGAATTATCTTCACTGCATGGCCAATCTCCAATAATATACATCGATATTATATGTTAAATATAAAATTATTAAAACTTAATTAAAGATTTCAAATGTCTGCAAAGCTGAAAGCTGTGTTATAATAGGGGTGTAATAGGATGGCATTCAAGTTGCACCTCAAATCCAGTACTTGTGAATTCTAAATCTTAATCTAACTTAAGAGCTAGTTTGTAGTGAACACACAAGCTAGAAATGGCTTGTGTGTTCAGCTTTTTAGGGTTGTAAACAAGACACCAGACAAAACAAAAAGTCATTGTAGCACTTTTCACCAGCATAGGCAATGTGTTACCCTTGTTGAGCTTTGTAACTTCAACTAGTAATAGAATCTAAAACATTTTCTGTAGAAAAAAATGTTTTGCTTGGGGGTGTCTTGGAGGCATCTCTTCTGAGACATGTGCAGAAGTGGTGAGAAGTGGTGTGACTTCTTAACTGTCCTGTTTATTCTGGGGGTTGTAGGAAGATGCACTCGAGTACAAACCAGTGAGCCATTCCCACCTTTCTCAGCTCCATCTTACCTCAGCCATTCCATTCCTGTTTGAGCCATATCCCTTTTTTGCTTCCAGCAGGTCATGACGTAGCAGCTTCCTCACCTATCCAGCTGTGGTCTCCAGAAGACTCTGTTCCCAGTTTTCCCTTATCAGAGCCTTGTCTGATCCAGTCTTTGTTTTCCCCAAGTTTTGTTATTATCACTAGCATTCTCCTATCACACTGCACGCAAAGGATCTCCCAAGGGTCATAACCCAATGCTGTGTCTCCTTCTTCTGCGGTTTTGTGTTTCTCTGCGTGTTATTTCCCACACCAGGGTTCTCTTTTATCGGGAACGTGCCCTTTGCCATCCCTACCATTACCATCTCTACTATCCATGCTAAGTTATTTCAAAATGAAATTTGGGCAGCGGCATCTTAGGGTTGAAGTTACATCTCTGATATTACTCCTGTTGAATGTGTGCCATATTCAGTCTCCATCCTGACACAGTCTAAGTCTCTTTGTCCTCTCTAGGTGTGAGTCTAGTAGCAGCTTGCCCTATACTATTAAAAGTCAAGTGAGGTGGGTGCGCTCAGACGTCATTATTGCTGAGGAGCTGCCCAGAGGCAGCGATTGCAGGTGAAGTCTGGAATATGTCTACTATAGGAGGGAGCTTCAACTCCAGACAGGCTCAGACTTCATTCTGATTTTATGATTTGGTAAAATTTTAAATTTTAATGCATCCTAGGTGGGGGGAGGAGGAGGATTAACAGAATGCTTTTTACAAAACAGTTATCTTCCCTTCTTCAAAGCTGCTGGCCATGGGAGCTTTTCTAAGATACGTTGTGCTGCTTTTTAATGAGAGGAACAAACTGTCACTCCATGTTCTTAAATGTAATTTGATTCTTACAGGTTGGTTTGGTTTGCGTCACTAGAGGCATGATGCATATGTTGATCAGGTAGCAAATTCTCAGGTTTTAGCTGCAGTGTTTTTTCTGCGGTAAATGGGTATTTCAGTGACAGACTCTTCTGAAACTTTGATTTGCTATGGGGGCAGATCATTGTCTTGACAATAAAATTAAGATAACAACAGAGTCTTAAAACTACAGTGCAAATGATCATGTGTATTTTAAATACTTTCAAATGGCTTTTTTGACTCAGCAGGAATTTCATAAATATTTTAATAAGGGTGGGTTGCTGATAGAGCATAATGTTGATTAGATAACTTTACATCACATACAGGTAGTTTGACATCTGAAATCTGCTTCTAGGTGACATACAAGTCAGCAATGCTATTAGTTATTAAGGTATCTGTTATCTGTTAAGGTATCAGTTACTAAGATACAGTCATATAGCCTTTATAGGAACTTAAGTTGCCACTGAACAATATTATGTGTCATTTATAAGATCGAAGAGTGCCTTCACTTGCCCAAGTTGCGTAACTTAAATATATTTTTCGCATGCAGTCTAGCCCAAGTAGTTAAAATACCCAGGTGGGCATGTCAGGCTGGGTATGCAAATTTTTATTTCAGTTTATCTTACCATTTCTTTGGCTGATTTAAACTACATTGCAGTACATGATTCGAAAGTTGCACCATACTCAGTAAGGTTTCTAGCTTTTTTAATTCTTTTGTGCAGTTGATGCCGTGGTATAGCTCAGATAACCAATGCAAATTGGTGTTAGGGAATATCCTCTTTGAATAATGAAAAACAGACCCTCTGATCTCCTGTCTTCAATTCTCCCAGCTGTACTGATGGATATGAAAATAATTGCTGATCTAGGAGGGTGGAATTGCTGTACAGCAGTGCTGGTCATATAGTTCATCTGTGCTACTTCCTTGTCAGTCTTTTTGCCAATGCTTGTAGTTGCTATAAATCTTCAAGTCAAATTCAAGGGAAGAATGTCCCAGCTGACATGATGAGTTTGCTTTCCTTATTAAAAGGAAAGGGGCTTTTTAGAAAGTGTCTCCTTCTGTGATGGACAGTCTTCCCTCATGATGCAGATGGCTCTCTTCTTCCTCCCCTCATTTCCGCATCTCCAGAGCAGAGATAACAGTACTCTCTTACTTCCTGATGATCTTGTGATGGATGCTCATAATAATGTCCCTCATCTCCAGGATGATTTCTCTCTCGTTTCATATTCAGCCATTTGTCTTCAAGGTCATTACTCTTATAAATGTACTTACTCAGTTAAAGCCATGAATGAACCTATCTATCTGTCTATCTCTGTGTATATATACCTGCTTTTAAGCAGAGATCTGCAACAAGGTGACGGTGAACAATATTAACTTGTGCTCAAGTACGATTTGCTACCTTGAAACTCTTGAGGTGTGAAGATGGAGCCGCAGAAGCATGACCTGTCACGGACAGCATGGTCTTTAAGCAGGAAACTTCTTTAAAGAAGAAATATACATAAATCAAAAATGTCACTGTACAATTAGATGCGTGTGGAGCTGCCCAGTGACTTGGGGTAACTTTGGGGTTGGAAGAAGAAAGTCTTCATCCTGCCTTTACCATAACCCTTGGTGTGCTGTCATTCTGAAACTAGCTGTGGTTCTAAAACTGTCATAGTAAAACCAGCAACGTTTTAGAGGATTCTTGCCACTTATTTTCCTCTGGCTATTTAACGTTAGAAGGGGTATTTCACTTTGAGCTTTTTGTTTTGGGTAAAAAGACTTTTCAGCTCACACAGTGTTTTCTCAGGAAGACAGCAGTGTATGTATTTAGTCCTTCACAAAGGTATTGCCAAAATGTAATGACATTTACAGAGTAAATGCAGCATGGAGCGGAAGTAGGCAAGCTGGCACTAAAGGTTTAATAACTTTTGAAGTCCAGAGTATTCCTCTTCTGCTCCTGATCAAGACCCATGCAAGTCTGGCCCTTTGCTAATGATGAAAAGAAAAAGATTGCACAAAATGCCTCGTTACCAGGAAGTGCTCTGGCTTTTTATTCATGGGTGTAATTGACTTGTGGATATTGTAAATAACCGTCCAACTTACTGAAGTGCTGGCTTTAATTTTTCTTCCTTAACTACAACACAAGCCTTTAGTTTGCATAATATGGTCTGTAGATCTGACCTTGCTTACTTACGCTATAACAACCTGGAGGCTCTACAGTTAGTAGAATGTGTCCAGTGAGTTAATGTGTTTATTGGGGTTTTTAAATCTACTGAATTTTTTCTCAGTTACTAAGAATTATTAATGGTGTTATTTTTTTTCTTCCTAGAAGTGGAAAGCTAAATAATCATTTAGAAGCTGCTATACATGAGGCCATGAGTGAACTAGACAAAATGTCTGGGAATGTAAGTTTCTTTTCACATTAGCACTAATCTCCTTTTTCTGTGTTTCTGCGTGTGAAGACTGGGAGTGTTGGTTTGGATTGCTTTCTAACATATTTTTGGTTTCTGTTTTCTTAAATGACAAGGAAATTTCAGTATTTCTCCTGCATTAAAACTGTTTGCAAATGTCTAATCATTCTGAAAAGAATGGGGAAAATTGTGGGATTTTTGTTGCATTGCCAATTATATTATTTTTCACAAAAAGATTCCTGGGCATACCTTTACACATGCAGCCTGATAATATTTGGATTAGTTCCAGTCCTCCTATTCCAGGGGTTTTCTCTGACTAGTGACACAAAATCAAGCTCATTTGTTTTCTGTTTGAGTAGCAAGATACTGAAACCGCATTTAAAAGCATCATTCTTTTGAATGTAAAACTCTTTGAATAGTTTTCCTCATGTGAAATGAAAGATCCTGTCAGGAAAGGTAAGTTAAAAAAAAAAAGTATTCCTAATATCAAATCTAAGAGTGTTTTTTCTACAGTAATTACACTGTTATTTGTAAGCCCTAAGTCTGTCTGATATAAAATGTGGTTTACATAATATCCTCGTCTTCATACTTAAAACTTGATTGTAATTTTATTGAAGCACACTTAGAAATGCAAAATTTTTATCACAGCACATGAAACCTCCCCTATCTTACCAATAGTAATTTCTCAAATTATTAATTATAACACATTTGCATACAGAAATTGCATTTTCCTGATATTCAGTGCTCAGTACTGAAGATGCTTGTACATGTGCATATTTAGAAATAGTAGTAAAACCACAGGGGAGCTTCTGGAGTGTATAAAGTGAAATGTATACAGAACTGGAGGCTTAGAGCTGATTTCAGAACCACCGAGAAATGTTAAGTAAGTTACGCAGTAGTTTTTAATGGCTGCTCTAAGTAATAATAAAAGCAATCTTTTGTTTAAACTGAGTTTTACAGAATGAGATAGGGTTTTGATTTAAAACAGTGTGCATTTTCCTCTTGTCTTTGGAAGAAATAGGAAAGCAGTATCTGATTGTAGGTCTGTTACAAATAAATGTGGGGTATGTGTTTGGCACACACATCTCCTGTGTCGATTACACCACCACTGACGTGTTTGGGCTCTAACATTCTAACTTTTTTTCATTTATAAAGCCAGTGATACTATAAACTGTATGGTGTGTGCATTTTAACCGTGATAGAACTGGCTCAAGGAAAACTGCTGTAATTGGATTTTCTCATCTGGTTGTTTCATAATGCAGACAAGCTGATGTACCAGCCTGAGTGTCATTACCTACTCTTGGTTTATATTTAAATTATCTGCTCACAAAAATTTGTGACCAGAGTTTATTTCTCTAACGACTATGATTCCTAGAAGCACTCCTAGGGAATCTGTGGTTCTCTTTTTAGCGACTTGCATTTTTTTTCAGCTACTACTGTTCGGATACCTGTTACATTTTAAGTGAAAAGCATGTGCAAACAAAATCATTAGCTCAGAATTATTTCTACTCGTAAGAGCAAATAAACACGAAGTAAATGTTACTGGTCTGAAGGAATCAGGACAGACCCAGGGAAATAATATAGCACCTTGCTGAAGGATTTGCTGCTGTTCCTTGCCTGCTGTTGGAAAGCTGCAGACTGCTCTTCCCAGAACAGCAGCTGGCTTCCACCGACAGATGGTGGTGGTATTCCACACTCAGCGCCTTCCTCCACGGCTCTTCTTCCAATTAAGTTGTGATTTTTACTGAGCAGACAGTGATGAAAAACTGTTTCACACTCAAACTAATCTAGCATTTAGCTTGAATTGAGTATTTCCTTTTAAAAATTAAATGAAGACAGTTTGCTAAACATAGCTTGTTTCATAATAATGCTACCATGGACCCAAATTTCACTCCTTTTATTTTCTCTGTTAGCAATATTTTCTCACCACCTACTTCCTACTCTATTGCTCTTGTCATGAATCTGTGTAAAGGTTTGTTTCCAAGAATTTGACATAATTTCAGTTCTGGGTTCCAGTCCCACTTACGCGCTTTCACAATTACTGTAGCTGGAACCTTTCTCCAGGGTAGCCAGGGTTCAAGGCACACAGGTTGCAGCATCAGCCTTTTTCTCTCTACTGCCTTAAAGTTCTTGAAGTTCCCCATAACTTGGGCTTCCATGTATACCTGAAGTGTAATAAGAACTGTTTCATAACAACATCTCAAGCAATCCTGTAGCTCATTTATTACTGGCTGGTTACTTTGACCAATATTCTTTGCTAACTTCTAAATATACTTATTTTTAGGTCCACCAAATCCCACAGGGAGACAGACAAGTGAAGCCTCCAAAGCCCAAGAGGAGGAAGATCTCTAGATAACATTGAATGTCTTTGTTACTGGTCCAGTACTTATCAAAATGAACATGCACATAGGTCCATATGTAGGTATTGATATAGACATGGTTATATCAATATTTATATGAAGACAGATAGATACCATCACAGGGTGCTACATGGATTAGTGGTACAATATTTTTGATGATTAGGAGGGATAGTGATTGCTGGATAAGCCAATCAGAAATCTTGAAAGGTTGCAGTAACAGTGTCAGATGATTACTGATTTTTTTTTTCTATAATACTAAAATTGTGATTATAAGGAATAGTCCAAATGTTTCTGAGAAATTTTCATTGTGTATATAGATAATACAGAATTTCATGGTGATATCTGAAATGTAAATATTGTACAATATTGTCATGTACAAGCGTACCTAATGCACACTTTATCTTTTATTGTACAAAAAATAGTGTACAAAATTCTTTGGTTTCTATTGAGTACACATACAAGAGACTACCAGTGTAAAGTGATAAATAAAAATACAGCCTAAATGCTTTTATATGATAATGTAAAAGATGCTGTTTTTGTATTTAACAGCAGAGAGAAGGCATGATTATGTAATACCTTAATTATGACATACACTTCACGCCACTGAGTGTTCATTGATACTGTCTGTTTGGAATGAACCTTGCCTGGAAGTACTGTACTCCATTTCAGGTCTCTGTAGGAGAGTGCAAACTTGCAGATTCCTAACGGGATGTGGGATCACAGCTCTAATTATTAATTCAAAGGCTGCAACTGTCGGTTGCATTTTTATTTACGTAGCTTTTAAAGTAGAATGCTGTAGATTTTATTAAAAAGAGAAAAAAGTAGATGGACTATTTTAGGCAACCATTTCTGTAGTTAAAGTTTCATAGCCACCTGAGAAACTAAACAGTTTATATCCCCCCATAACACTGACCCCTCAAAACCCCTAGATTTATTAGCTTAAATTATCTAACGTCATTAACCATCGTGTTTACTTTTAAGGGGGCAGATGCCCTGCTTTAATAATGTGATCAGTATTGATTACGGTTTGGTTTTGCAGTAGAGTGAAAGGGCATGCTCCGCAGCGTTCATGAAAGTAATTCCAGTACCCATCTTACAGTATTAAAACAAAAAAGAATTAAGGGTGGCTTACAAAACTATTAGCAGCGGTAATTTTTATCAGTATTATGTAACATATCAGATTTATTTTATTTAAAAAGAATTATTTATACCATTAACAGATTCTTATATATATTAATGTGGCTGAAATGTGCAGGTTAAATCTATTAACCAAATTATTTATGTTATATTAAGTGAGAAATGTGAAACATATGTAGAAAAAATTAATACACTACAGATTTAAAAGTCTAAAGCTATGAGCCATTATAAAATTAACGAATGGAAGTATAGCACAACATTATTTCCATTTTATTTCATTTTCTTTTTATCACGGATGGTGGAGATGGTGATGGAAGCAATGACATCCTCTGACTTCAAGGCTTCCTGAAATAATTCCCATTTCACCATTCCTGGTCCTGGGGTAGCATGCGTAACCCCCACCTCTTAGTCCGGGGCCACCGCTTACCTCACATTTCCTTTTTTCCCCCCTCCCTGAATTCCCAAATCTCACTCTCTAGCTAAGGACTGGCAGGGATCAGCATCCTGGGAAGCTGGCAGTATTGCCGCTCTCCAGACACCCGGCACTCGGCGTCAGGATCACAAGTCATCTCTTCCCATCCACCTTGCCCAAGTCCCAGACTCCTCTCTCTGAAGGACATGACCGAGACCAGCCATCCCCGAGGATGACGGGACTTGCCAGGGCATGCAGCACTACCTCTGGGCTCGTCCCTGGGCTTTCTCATGTCTGGCAGAACAACTCCCACTCCTCCTTCCCCCCAGCCCGAGGGATCACAATAGCTGCACTGGCTACAGGGGCCTGGAGGCAGGAGCCCTTCCTTCCATGGGGTAGGTTCATTTGTCTTTTCTGTAACGCCACCGTCCTCCATGCAAGCTCATGTGAAGTGACTGATTTTCTTTACTATTTTTCTCAACTTCTGTCTTTCGGGGGTGTAGTTTAGCTCACGTTTTTCTGTCCCACGTTGACGTGTTCGTTCAAAGAGTCACTGTTGGCCATTGTCTACGCCAGCTGCTTTCCCACTGTCTCTCCACACCCGCGTGGGTTTTAACTCACCACTACATGCGTGCGTGCGTGTGTGTGTGTGTGCGCGCGCATGTGCGAGCGCCTGTCTTGATTTAGGTTCTTCCTCCCTTTGCTTTCTGTCCTAGAACCAAGTTTGTATTGACCGACCCCTTCTTTTGGCATTTTAACTAATTAGGTTTGTACTTCCTCACCAATGTATACTTTACATCAGTAGACTATGTAAAGTATTTTTGTGCACTTGATTTCATTGGTTAATAATGGCATTGATGTGGGTGCTAGGAGTAGTTTGCTTCAGTCCATACCAATTTTTTTTCTCTTTTAGAGTTTTTATGGTTTCATGTAAGCAGTTAATGTAAATATTGTGAGCATTACAGGTCATGCAGTGTTGTAACATTTTAAGAAATGTTGCACCTACTTTACGATTAAAAAACTGGTCACTCATACTTGAATTTTGCCCATAGAGCCATTTCTTTCTCTTTGCATTGAAGCATAATATACTTTTTTGATGGAGGCCCAACCCTTCTTTCTACCTTATTATTTTTGGTTTAATAAATCTATATTTTTTCTAATAGAAGACTTAAAAATGAAAATTTAAAAAGTACTTTTTGCCTACTTTCTAATTTAAGAGAGAATTCCTATATTTAAAAGGTAAAAAAAAGAAAAAAATACTCCATTGTGGAAAGTGGAACAACACTTTATATGTCATTAATATGGCACAATCACACGAACCTGAACTGGCTGAGTAAAGTGAGCCCATGATGTCAAGCAGTATCTCAGTAGATTAGGGAACGACGTGATTCTTTGAGGATGTAAAGTGTTACATATTCTTGTCTATTTATTTATTTATTTATTATGCTTTCTTTTGCTAAGTGGGTGACAATGTGGTTGAGTCATTCAGATGACATTCAAATTAAAGGAAATATTCCTCTTTCTATTATGGTGCATTTTGTGAACACCATAAAAAAATATTTTCATTTATTTCAATGGATTTTCTTCATATTCAGAAAATGTTTGGCTGGTATCAACTGCAAAAGCAATATCCACATAGCTTAAACAGAAAAACTTGCAAAAATCAAAAAAACCCCAACCCACCTCTGATGTCCCAGGTCTGTTCTCCTCACGGTCTAAGGTTTTAGGGGTTAAAATTTAAAGGTATTTCCTAAATCAGCTCTGCAGAAGGTTTCTAAGTAATGTGATATCCTTTTGGAGTCCCTGAGTTTGATGGTATAGAGATATTAGAGGGCTCATGGTGGACTGAATTACCTTAGGACTGCTACCTTTCTTAGCTACAGTTTGTATTTTGCTATGTAGGGTTGTAATGTGAGAATTCCAGAAGAGCCGTAGCATAAAAGTGCTTTTCTACTTTTAAAAAAAAAAAAAAACCCATTCTAGTCTTACTAAGAATTAGAGATTTTTTTAATATCAGTTTTGTAATTTTTGATAAAGTTGTCAATATTATGATTAAATCACCAGAAAAAAAAGTTACTGTGATGTTCTCTTCGGGGCAGGGCCTATGTCTTCCTGTGTATTTGTAAGATGCCACAGTGGGGTGCCCAGTCTTAAATGGGGCCATGGGCACCGCTATCAAATTAAGTAGCAACCAACAACGCTGAGGTTGATTTCAATGCATAAAAGCCAAGAGAATTCACAGATAAGACTGCAAATCCTTAGTTTTCCTGCTGCGTCCTCCGGGAAGGCAATACCATCGGCTGTGACATCCGAAGGGTAAGTTGGGGAAGCCAGTGGCCATCAAAGCTTTTGCTTGCGCAACCCAGGACCTTCTCATCGAAGTCAAAACAGGCCCGCTCCGACAACATGGCTGTTGGTCCCCTCCCTCCCTCTGCTGTTTTTACCAGTATTAGCTGAGAAACTTCATATTTCAGGATTCCCCAAAAAAATACCTAGTGGTGTAAGCACATTATTGATTTACAAAATCCCAAAAGCATAAACAGCATTTAGTTCACAATCTGGTGCAAGCACAATTCACGCTGGTGTTGAATCAGCTCTGGAAAAACGCTTTGAGACTTTAAAAAAAAAGAAAAACAGAAAATAAATGTGTTTGCCCCCAAATCACAAGCCCAGGGACTTTCTGGGGGCACTGGGAGCCCCCACTCCACCATGCTGAGCATCTCTGCCCTAATGCTGCCCTTTGGCCTGGTTTTTGTGCCTGTGCACTACCGGGGATGAGAAGGCTCACTGTAAAAGACAAGCACGTTTGCCTGTCTCCTACAGTATTGCTCAAATGCAGCGGTTACAGCAGGGGCTGGTGGTGCATCACTGCAGCTGCAACACTACCCAAACATATGTACCCCAAAAAGTCCCACCAGCTTCCTGGCCAACCCTGTGTTGGAAGCCGTTGTTTCAACTGGGATGGTAATCCATTCTGTTTATTTAGCATTTGAAAGCTGAGCAGAGGGAAGTCAGGCCTCCATAGCTCATTTCTCTGACAGGTTCAGCAATTCATTGTCTCTTAGGAGAAAAAAAAAACACCAGAGGTTTGAAATACTCCCTTCAAAAGCCATTATGGAGAGATTTAATCGCTCACATTTTTACTGTTGCGAGAAAGGTGTTTGTAGTTGAGTGCCATCCCAGCAGAAGATAAGGGGTTAGGATTTAGAGCAGAAATACATGTATACGTATACATCCTGGAAATTCCTATTTTGGAAAACATGGGGGAAATGGGAAGGGTTTTGACGTGCTTACCCAGGCCAAAGAAGAGTGGAGAGGCAGAGTGAGAGTGTCCCCACGCATTCCTGCGTACAAACCCTGAGAAAGCATTAACACAGGTCACCACGAGTCAAAGAGAATGAGTGCGCACCCACAGAATCCACCAGCGTTTCAGGATGACTGACAAAAATCAGTGCCAATGTGTGAGCAAACTGAGCCTGAGCCACCGCTTGAGCCCAGCTTTGAGCAGTGCTGCACCAGGTACGGTATGGGATGGGAGATCAAAGGCTGTTACAGCCATGTCTACATCCAGGTCCAGTGGCGCAGAGCATTCCCAGGTGAGTCCCGTGGGTGTTAATGATTTCACTTTGCTGATGATATTAATACCTACTATTTAAATCTCTTATTTAAACCCGGTGACGGTGGGAGACTACAGATGAGGAGATGAGGAAGAATAAGCATTCTTGCCCTGAGGAAATGTCAAGGGACCAAAATTAAGGCTACATTGCAAAACAAAAAAATGCTAAGATATCTTAAGGTCCTTTCCAACCCTTACCATTATGATTCTATATAATAGATATAATGTACTTAGAGCATGTGAACTGTGAACCTCGGCGGCAGGGAGTTGCAGCGTCTGTGCCATGAGGAGCCACCAACTTTTCAGACAGAAAACAGGTTTACCGAATAGACTTTTTAAATCTTACCTCTGAAGTTTCCATCTCATCAAATCACCATCATTTTAGGCCCTTTTGAAAAGAGAAGCAATTCTTAACTCCCAGTAGAAATATCACTCATTTTCAGTTCCAGGAAAATCATTTCTTGCTCTTGCTCCTTTCACCAATTTTTCTCTAGGAAGAGAAAAAGTCATAAAAATAGCAAAAATTATTGCGGTTTGCCATTTCTAGTTCTCAATCATGGGAGCTTCTGTCTGCTCCTGAGTTAAAGGACGATTTACAGCTGAAAAATAAGGGAAAACTTTTTTTTTCTCCTCTCCTTTGTTCTGCTCTTCTCTCCTCTCCTTCTCTGGACCCACTCCAGCCTGTCCACATCTTTTTTTGTAGAGCAGGAACCAAAACTCAATACAGTATTCCAGGTGTGTCCTAACAAGCGCTGAGTAGAGTTCTCTCTCTCTGCTACTGATGCCTTTGTTGATGTAGCCCAACATCTTGATGGCTTTCATTGCCACAGCTGCACAATGTGCACTCCTATTGAACTTGTGTCCCCCAGGAGCAGGTCTGTTGCGATAGAGCTGCTCCCCAGGTGGGCAGATCAAGCCCATGCTCTACTCCTGGATTGTGTTCTCCCAGGCGCTAGACCCTAAACTTGTCTTAGCTATGAGGAAAGTCATTGTACCTTATGAGCCAGGTCTTGACATCCTTCTCGCATGCTCTCTTGATTGGCAGGAACCCCCAAAATTACTGATGGAGCAGTGAGGAGCATCACTAATGTCCTCGCTTACTTCAGTTATTAAACACGAGATTTCCACATTCCCATCCCAAAGCCCTCAGGCTGCCCTTGGATGCTTTGCAAGAGCTCTTTTCACTTAATAAAGCCTGATCGTATCAGTGAGTGGAAGTTGAACTAAAAGCTGTATATAAAAGCTTAGTTAAGCTCATATAAAAGCAATATGAACTATTTAGAATAGAAAGTTTTAAAAATAAATAAAAATACTAAAAATAATGATTAAAAATAATTTTAAAAAGAGGGAAAAAACCCACATTGAAAGATTTACCAAGTACCCGTGCTTTGAGTTTGTGGTTATGGGGTCATCAAGTGAAGTCCTTGGAAAACAGTGCAGGAGAATGCCCTGTCTCCAGGTGAAGGAACCAAGCTTGTCCACCGGGGAGGAAAAAGACCAAATTAGTTAAACAATAAGGCTTTCAGGCCCTGCAGCACGTGCTGTAGTAATGAAACAGATTTGTGTTGCGCTATTTGATCCATTGGTAGGAAAAAATAGATTAAGAAACCTCTCCCTGAGAAAAAGGCCAGACAGCGACTGATGGGGGCAGAGCCTGCAGGAAAAACCTGGTACTACCTAAACTTTGTAATTGCTAATTTGGTTATGGCAGAGTGGTTACAGCAGAGAGTAAAGTGTTAGAATTAAAAAATAAACGCACAAATAAATTCATTTTAAAATGAAGTGCAAACTTCGGGGGATTTATGCAAGCACACGCATGGTGTTTGCAACCCTAAAACCTGCAACAGGCCAGTAACTTCTATAGAAATTGCATGTGAAGTCCTGCGTCAGCACCCACTTCAGCAGTTTCTGTGCAGGTGCTGAATCCAGGAGCCCCTTCACACCCCTCTCCTTTCGCCTGCAGATCAGAGCGCAGTGGAGATGCGTGGCTTTGAAGGGAGGTCTCCATGGCTTGGTGGAAGAGCCCTGACAGCACCTCGCTGGCACCTGTACAAAGGGTTAGGTGGAATGGGTTTGTCTTAAAATGAGACACACATCGGCATGGCAGCACAGGTCCAAGCTGCGCGTGATTCCTGTTAAAATACTTGGAATAGCTGTGGGAGAATTAGGCTGAAGCCCAGTAATGGTGTGAATTAAATCTGAGCAGAGCATTTCTATTTACAGGCAGAGTTCTTGCTGGGAAAGTTGTAACTGGGGGTTAGCTGAACACACAGTCACGTTTTTCAGAGTAACGAGAAAATATCTGCATTTGTTAGAATTGAGCTACTTCACTAGCAGCAAAGCTAATATTACTTAGGAATACAAGAAAGGCAGCAAAGCACAGCAAGCAGCAAATTATGAATTATTCAATGTAAATGTCAAGTTTAGTACTGAATGTGGATGTAAATCTTTTTTTGAAAGGCTAAGCGTTGCCATTAAGCAAGTCCATATGACGCTACATCTGTTGGATTTCTTTTATATTTATATCATTTTGTTTTTATGTATGCAGGGGAAAAGTATTAGGATTTTCCACATTAGAATTTTAATAACATCATTTCTCCAACTGCTGTTGTCTGTAGATTCAAGGTTTGATGAAGGGATGATTTTTCTGGTAGAGGTTATATCCATATCCACCTCATTAACCAAGCCATAAGTCTTCAAATGAGAATTTGCTTTTGCAGAGGAATTTTATTGTTCCACATATTGAACCCAAGAAGTCAGATCGATGTAACTAGGTGCTGTTTTCAGAGCATCGCCCACCTGATCTGGCGCTTTGAAGTGATCTTGCACTGGGTATCTTTCTGAGTCACTCCATGAAGAACTCTTCCAGCGGGGGGGGGGGGGGGGGGAATGCAGTCTTTATCAAAATCTGTTCAATTCCCCTCTCAAACCAGAAGTTACTGATGTCTCCAGGTTTTTATTTTGAACCATGTAGCTCCTGCCCACTAAAACAGGGACAACTCGGTCCAATTCGCCTGCTCTCTTCTGTGTTTCTTATTTTGATATTGGCACATTCGTCCCCCAGTAGCTGCATTCAGACAGAGCCAGTTTAATTCCTTGTGAAGACAGGGAGTGGTGATGTACACCAGAGGAGCGAGGAAGTATCCATTTCTCTGCAAATGTACTGGAAGCCTGTGCCGGGGGACTCCTATCTACTCTCTATAATCAATCTGTCCAAGCATTTCTATGGCTCTCATTATCCTGCGTGCCTCCAGGATAAGAAGCCGAGAACAATCACCCATTGTTAGTTTATGAAGCAACTTTTTCATTTTCCTTCCCCAAAGACTAAATTCTTAATTAAGTAAATTAAAATTAATTACAGAATCCGCACAACAAGATGTTATCATGTCTGTCCCCCAAACTGAGCTCTCTCTGCTGTTCCTGCAAGCTCACCCTCCTAATCACAGAATGCTAGAATGATTTGGGTTGGAAGAGACCTTAAAACTCAGCCAGTTCCAGCTTTTCTGCCACAGGCAGGGACACCTTCTACTAGACCAGGTTGATCAAAGCCCTGTCCAACCTGGCCTTGAACACTGCCAGGGATGGGGCAGCCACAGCTTCTCTGGGCAACCTGTGCCAGGGCCTCAGCACCCTCACAGGGAAGAATTTATTCCTTGTATCAGGCCTGAATGCCCCCCTAAGATGGGAGGAGACAGCGGAGCAGCTCAGGTGTGTGGCTGGCATTGTTCAGCAGATGACACCTGGAGATGGGATCCCACGTGGAGATGGGAGTATTCCCATCACCTGGGCAGCGTCTCAGCCTTGTTAAACCATCTCTGCACATTTAAGGTCAAGCTGGACAACTGTGCATGATTAAAAATACACATTCATTTTCCAGAGCTGAGGCCAAAAGGCTTTCACTTTTGAAAAGACCATTTCCTATTAAGCAGTACCTAAACAGACAATGGGCTTCGTATGTCTCTAACAAACCTCAAAGCAACTCTGAGTATTTTGTAATGATTTCTTGTGCTTCATTAGCAAAAGGTTTAAACTGAGCAAATTCCAAAGGACATGAATGCTGCATTTCTGTTAATTAGTTTCCAGAGGAAAATGTTGTCATTAACTATCTACAGTGATCCTCTCATTAACTATCTGATAAAGGTAACTCAAGTATCTCATAAAATAACGGATTAAATGGCAAGAGGGAGTGAAGTGTATCATGAGAATAGTTGAACCTGTAGCAAAATGAACACAATTATTTACCAAATGAAAGTGTAATGAGTTTCTTGATTTTGATCTTAAAACTTTTAGGAAATTGACATCTTGAAGATGTTTACCTGGTCTAGTGGCAGGTGTCTGTGCCCATGGCAGGGGGCGTTGAATGATCTTTAAGGTCCCTTCCAACCCACTTTTAGAAGACCAAATGTAGCTGGTTTGCAATCAGGTCAGAACCAGAAGACTTTTCAGCAGTGTGTGCAAGTACAAGCTAGGCCAGGTCAAAGAGAGACCATTCTCACCCTGGGGAAGGGGATGAAGAACAAGCAGACAGCCAAGAAGGAGCAGTGGGGACGGCTCAGTGTGATGTCTCCCTCCAAATAGCTATTGACCCATGGTGGGATCAGCAGCAAGCCCAGCAGAGGATGAGGCGCACTGGCTGTTCTGCTGTTCCCCACCATCCTGCTGCCCTAAGCTGCTGCCTCTGCTTAGATCCTGTTTTCCAGAAAGGAGCAATGAATACTAACTGAAGGAGCTGAAAACAGAGCCTCTTGATTCAGGCACTCACTCTTTGGGGGTGTGTTTGGCAGGAGCAGTCACAGGCAAGTGTAAATACCAACGCTTGTTGCAGGCATGTGAGTGAGTGAGTGATGGTGTGAGTTTAACCTCTGGGGCTTGCGGGCATGCAGCGGTGAAGCCCTGCTGGGGTACTTGTTATAAAGCTGGGATCATAGAATATATAAATGATGCTCCCAAACCAGCCAGCTCTAGGACAGGCATGGAAGCAGCATATCCCTCAGTTCACACCATCACACATGTAGTAATTCCATGTTACCCTCTCAGTCATCCTGCTGTAGTAAAGAGTCAGCCAGGCCACTTGGCTGCTCTTCTCACTTGCTGAAAAGTTACCACCAGTGGAAGAAACAATGCTTTTCATGCTCCCTTCCTTCAGCCTGGTGCTGTTCCCAATTAGAGGGAAAGCAGATTCTATCACTGCATTTCAGTCATCAGTATGAATCCCCCCTAGTCCAGCTGTTGGGGCATTCAGGTGATCTGAATAGGCAATGCTCAGAGTCTTCCCAAAAAGTGATTAATAACGTGTGTTACGGAGCTGTACCTAGTTAATATGCCCTTTAACTACCAGGCCAACAGAGTCATTCTTAAGGGGTTTTTAATGATCCTTAAGGAAAGAGATTTCTTCTTGACAATTTCCATGAATTAGGGGCCTCCTAAATCAAAGAGGTTTATTTCAACTTTGCTTTTCAAAGAAAGAAACCCAAACAAACCCAGGTGAAGCACGGCTCCTGATGAGAAGTTTGCACTCTCTTCTACTTGTTTCTGGAACCAAAGAATAAGGAAGACATCTTGAAGTTTACATTTCTCAGAAAAAAGGAAAGTTACAAAACAAGGTTTCTTTTCAAACCTCTGACTTTACCACTACAGAAAGGCATCGAGGCCTGGTGTTTTCAGGTAAATAACATGAATTTAGAGTTTTCTTGTCTGTCATGCTCAGAAATAGCTGCTTTCAACTGAAGCTGCACAGCGTCTTTTTTATTTGCAATTTGAATGAACTCTTACTTAAGCCCTGGAGACAACTGCATCTATTCAATTTTTCAGAGAATTTAGGAGCATGGGAGGGTTAAATATTTTCTACAGCATCTTCTAAGCAGCAGGTTATAAGCACAGTCTGATCTCCAAAGCAAACCTAGTGAAATTTATTCCTGCTCCCAATCACGTTAGCTGGGACTCTTGACATGGTTACCTCTCATATGTCTAGGTCAGGACTTACTGGATTTGAAAAGCCCATAATAATTGAATCACCATTCCACAAAGGCTGGTGTCCTTGTAAATGTATTTCTCCCTTCAGTCCAATAGGCCTGCTTTTCCCAACTGCTCGCAGCTCCAGCTCCCACTACCAGGAGGACCATTTTCTCCATCACTGAAGGAAAATCATTTCTTGACCTCCACATTTGGCTTGCTAAGAAACCCACCGAGCAGCACAGTGAGCATTACTTACTCTTTATTTAGTTGTTAAATGCTAAAACTGAGAACCTAGTTTGGGGCTATAAAACTATGCTTAAAAACAAAACCCCTATCCCCAAAATAGTGGTGTAAGGGCTCTGCCTGTGGGAAAGCCTCAGCCAGTGCTGTTAAGCTGAGTATTCGTAATCCTTAGCAGATTTTAAGCTCCATCAGACCATATTTGACTTTTTGCTCCCCATGTTCTGATTGGAATATCATCCCACAGTAGCAATCGTCTCCTGATTTCCCACCTCTGTTTGCTCAAAGTTCATTTTCATCCATTTATTCTTGTTCTGAACAGTTGTTCAGCTATTCACTCTTGGTATGTAATCGCTGGTACCTCTGCGATCATATCCCTCCTCAGCTTTCACTCTGTTAGCGCCAGCAAACCACACCCTTCTCATCTCTTTCCATATGATAGTTTCTCCAATCACTTGGTTATTTTGTCAGCCATTTGTTGCCAAATTAAGTAATCAGTTATACCGGCTATTTTAGAAGCAATCTCAGCAGTGCACTGTAGGATAACTGAGAGAGCTGGGCTTGTTCAGCCTGGAGAAGAGAAGGCTCCTGGGAAACCTTAGAGCAGGCCTCCAGTACCTAAAGGGGCCAACAGGAAAGCTGGAGAGGGCTGACTCTAGCACATCACCGCCTCTTCTCGCTCTGTCATCCAGTGCTTTATGAGTAGGAGCTTATCTTCATCACTTCTGTAAAGCAGCAATTTCTCCTTGTGTTTTGTTGTTTTCCTAGTTGCTTGTTCTGATTAGTCTGACTCTGAAGAAAACTTGCTCCCTGGCAAGGAGGCTCCCAGCAAAAGCCTAAGGCTCAAGTCATCTCCTTGAAGCAGACGCTTGCAGGGAAGAATCAGATGACCAAGTGTCGTCTTCCCTTCTTTCACTTCTCCTCTTCATTTGCTTGCTAATTAACAGGTACCCTTCATAATAGGAAGGTCCTAATCATCTTCAGTTACAGGGTTTTATAAATTATAGGACAAAAGTAATGGGGGCTGTAGGGATGCTGGGGAGGGACTCTTCATTAGGGACTGCAGTGACAGGACAAGGGTTAATGGGTTAAAACTTAAACAGGGGAAGTTTAGATTGGATATAAGGAAGAAATTCTTTACTGTAAGGGTGGTGAGGCACCGGAAGTTGTGAATGCTCCATCCCTGGGGGTGTTCAAGGCCAGCTTGGCCAGAGCCTTGGCTGACATGGTTTAGTGTGAGGTGTCCCTGCCCATGGCAGGGGGGTTGGAACTAGATGATCTTAAGGTCCTTTCCAACCCTAACTATTCTATGATTCTATGATTCTTTGTCCTAAGACAGTAGGACTTACAAATCCATAGGAGTTTTTTTGGTCAATAAAGACACAAAATTGCAAAATGATATTTTTTTTCATCTTCCTATGTATAAATGTTGCAATTCTGAATATACCATTAAAAATAATGCCTAAATCTTTATTTTAATTTAATTTCCAGAGGACTTTACATCTGGCAGCAACTTGCAATACATTGCAGAATATTCTGGAAAATATGCAAGTCTGTCAAGCCTTCATCTTCATTCTACTAGGATGTGATTTAGCAAAAATATTCTGTAACAGATTGAGTTATGTTTTCTTCTAGCACAGTAATTGGCTTCATGTTTCATAATGTGAACCACTACAAATGATGTGTCTCTCATGTATCCAGAGGTATCTCACATTTATATCCCAATAAGCTTACAATATTGAAGAAATATGTCGGGTGTCAGGCTTTGCGTGACAGCTGCAGCTCTTTCAATCATTATTATTAAAGAATATTTGCACAAGTTGCCATCTCTGTCATTTTGGAAATTTTCTTTTGCAATTTTGCAGCACAGTTTGCCTCCCTTGATCTCTGCACACACCATGAAGACTCCACTGATAGAGCTCAGCAAATGTCACTTGTTTGACTGCATATTTCTCATCAGTTCAGCTGTAAATTAGAATAGGCAGAAGTTTCACAGAAAATTAAAGTCTTTGTTTTAAGAAAGTTAACTGTTGCTGTAGCTGTGCTCTCTTCTGCTTTTATTTCAAACAAATACACGTTCACTCAGTGTGTTGGAATCGATGAGTGAGAATATATATTGGGAAGTGGTGTGGGCTTGAAGTGGGATTTGCTTTGATATTTCTGTGCAAATCCATGTGATAGCTCACTGACTCATAGCTTAAAATAGGTAGTGATATCAGCCACAGAATTCTTCACAGATTTCAATTTTTTTATCTTTCTTGCTTAGCTAGCTGCTCTTCCAAAAAACCCAGGTCATTATTCAAATCTGTGCTCAGTTTAAAACTCCAGATAGCATCACTCTTACTCATTGATGAATCACACCGGAGCAAATTTTGGTCCTACTGAACAAACTGTGTGTTGCCTTAGTCATAACTTTGTTTGGAAAATCACATGCCAGGCTTAAATTAAGCATTTGCTTAAAGCAGATACTTTTTGAATATATTCTGGAAAGTTTGCATGTAGGATTTATACTGATTTATATACGTAAGATTTATATTGAAAACTTCTCAAAGCAAAACAAGAGAAGAAATTTTTCTGTCCAAAATACAGGCCTAGTCTTTACCCCTGAAATACACCAGTTCAGCTTGTATCAATTGGAAATGAGTTCCAACTGTTAAGCATAAGAATATTAACCTATTCCTTTAAAATACAACCAACTGCCAAAAAACATGAGTTGCGAGTAAAAATGACCTATTCTAGGCTGTCTTGCACCCAGCAAATTCAAAGTCTTCCCTTTACTGTTCTTTGCCAGATATATTAATCTGCACTGTAAATACATTGTTTAGCAGCACAGTGAGGCTAGGGGCTGCCTTGCTGAGCTGCAGCACAAGAGCAAAGGCATCAAAGTGGTGGTAAGACTGCAAAGCCTGGGGCTACAGAAAGGAGAGAGCAATTCTTGGGCAAGTTCTTCCATACCCAACAAAAGTCAACTTCAGGAGCAAAACAGAGAGAGGTAATGTTGTGGGTTAAAATACAAGCAGATGTTGTCAGCAGCATACCTAAACAGACTGCTGGATGGCCCTGAAATTAAACTTGTTTTGTCAAGTCTGTTTCTAAATTAATGTTAAATATTGGCTTTTGCAAGTGTTTGGTAAATAGGAAAAACCCACCCTGGGGAGAGGAGCACCTCAGGGAGAGAAGCATTCTTAGTATCCCCATATCCTCTGGCCCGTTACTGCTGACAGCAAATTGATATTTCTTGATTTCTCCTTTATATTGCTTGATCCTATCCTCATGCCAATATCAGATTTGCACTGAATCTTTGAAATGATCATGAAATATTTCTGTACATTAACAGGGCCATTCTGCCCAGCCCTGTGTGGATAACAGGAATTTACCTGAAATTGCAATCTAAAAAATCAACACAAAATAGGTGACATAAAGAAAACCATTTCCAAAAACACTTAGAACAGAGCACTTGTGAAATTTGACTAAAAAGAAGGGCAGGAACTGAGGTGGTGATTATAAATCAGATTATAAACCACATGGCAGATGGAAATGGCGTTTGGTTGGATCCATCCATTATCTCCAGCTCCTACATGCCTTGTTCAGAAACATTAAAGCAGGAATGAACTCTGAAAGTGTATTTACTAACAGACTGAATGTTTGGTTAAAGGAGGAAAAAGAATCATAGAGTTTAATATATTCGAAGCATATCCTGAATGATGATGTGACCATGGGTATAGGGCAAATGCAGAAATGAGACTGGCAGACTACAGCTCTGTAAACCACAGCATGATCCACTGGAAAAAAATATAATCAGATCTGCTGATGCTATAGCAGACAACAGCTCCACTCTCATTCTGAGCTGGAGAAAAGCAAAAGCTTTCATGGGGCTGGTTACGCATGACCGAGCCTCTACCCACAGTGAAATGAAGACCTGAGGAGCTGTTCACCAGGAAATTAATAACCCCAGCAATGTGCCAAGGCCCCCAGTTACCGGTTGCGGTTGACTTGTCATATGGAGAATCTTTTCCCTTTCTAGTTGGTAACGGAGCAGAAAAAAAAACCCGTGTCATGGAAGGGATACCAGCCGGAAAGGAAAGCCATGTATATGGAATCATAACTTCACAATTGAGAATAATTTCATATATCCCAGGTGACACAAGGTCACTGTTTTCTTACTAATCTTTTGAGTTGGTCATCTAGATATGTGAAATTAGAGTGAAACTCATGAGTCTGAAACTCACCATCACATAAAAAATTACAGGTAAATAAGGCAACTTGTACAAATCTTACTGCAGGACTGGGAGAGCCCCATTCTTCCCCCTGAAAACTGGGTGTTCATTGAACCCCTGAGTGCCAGGAGACTGGAGAGCTGAGCATGTGATGCTGCTGCTACGAGTGTTGCTTCAGCCTGGGTTCTTGCCACACATTAACCACAGATACTAGTGAAGCAAAGACAGAAAATATAAAGCTTAAAACAGCAGTAAAAAAATCCCTTAGTGGCTGTTTCTTTGAGGAGAAACTACACTGCTTCAGCAGTGCTGCTGGTATAGTACTTTTATGCAACTAGTGTATAACCAAAGGGTAAGACCAATGTCCTATTTTTGGTCAAACTCAGCTCTATTTTTATCACCCTTTAGAACAGCTACAGACCTGCAGGTACAGACAGCGTAGGTTTTCCTGATCAGTCGTACAATCAGAAAGCAGCCCTCCCAGATAGGCAGATCGGAGCTCTACAACCAGCTACAACTCGGACTCCTGGAGGACTCCAGAAAAAGACAATCATCTTGAGCTGAACAAAGCACATGCATCTTGGATATGGATAGGCAAGAATATGTATTTCAATAACACTAAATTTTCTCAGCCACACCTGACAGTGGGCTGAGTGCCTGAAAGAAAGAGAATTAGCTAAAAATTAGAGGAAGCTTTAGAATCCTTCAAACCCAAAACAATAATTAATCTTCCTCTCTTCCTGCTTCAAATCTGTCATATCAAATGAAAAAAAAAGAAATTAAATATTACTTGCTTGTCTGGGTTTTTATGTATATTTTCCATTTCTCTTTCAATAGATATGCTGTTGTACGTACCTGTTCTAAAGTGATGCTTCCCATTAAAAATCTAATAAGGTCTAGGAAAGCCTTTTCTTAAAAGCAGATAATAAGAAAACTCTCTTTATGCTCATTTATCCATATTATCCATGTTTGGGGAGTAAAAACTAACATTTTACAGAAATATCATGAAGGTTGATAGCACATCTGTGTGAAAAGGTTTTCTAATGTATTTTTCACTTTCCCAAAGAAATTCAGGAAACTCAGGGTCTAAATTATAAACTGATTTGGTGATTCTTATTGATTTCATGTTACTAAATTTCTGCTTTGAGAACCTATGAAAAATACATTGCTAAGGTCCTGGGCCATCTTTTGCCGCTTTGAAATTAGGCGTGTCCGTGATAAAAGGAAGAACTGTAGAAACTGTTTGACACATCAGGAGCCTCAGTTCCCAGTCCCTGGAGATCAGCATGACTGAGAATTCAACTTTAGTCACTTCTGAAAATAATGTCATTTATTGGTACAGGAAGGCCACAGTTGTAAGATGGTTGGGTTTGATTTTTAAGAGATTGGGGGGCTGGAGAAAGAGAGGAAGCTTCAGCCTTCAATGTAAAGCTAATGTGTATTTTGTCTTTAAAACAATATCTTTACTCCCAGTTTTTTTCAAGTTTCATGGTTAGGATTTAATATAATATTTCCACTTATCAGCATAGAATACAGGCAAACTTTGAGAGCCCAGGCAGATAATTTTCCTTCTCCATTGCAATGAATTTTAGGATCACAGACTAATTGAGGTTGGAAGTGACTTCTGGAGCTCATCAGGTCTGAGCCCTACTTAGAGCAGGGCCATGCTGGAAGTTAGGTTAAGTTGCTCTAGGCTTTGCTCAATAGTTTAAAGTATCTCCAGGGAAAAAGATGATCCAGTTTCTCTGGGATGTGTCGGTGTTCAATCAAATTTAACCAAACTCACAGTGAATTTCTTTTTTCTTATGCCTAATCAGTTTCCCTTGCTGCTTGTAACTGTTCCTTCATCCTTTCATGGTGGACCTCCAGGAAGAACCTGGTTCTGCTCAGCCGTTAGATCCCTCCTTAGCCTTCTCTCCCCATGCAGAGCAAATCCAGATTTTCCTGATATTTTTCCACCTTAGGTGCTCCAGCTCCAGACCATCTTGGAAGCCTTCTGGACACAGGTCCTCTATGTCAAAATACTCCACATGGAGTATCACAGTGCAAAGGACAGGGGAGGAATCACTTTCATACTTAGTTTGCACTCAAATACATACACTCAGTCTTTTAAATTAACTCCAGCTTGTCATCACAAGCTCCACTTTGACCCACATGATGTCTGCATGATGATTTTGAACCAGAAATTGTATTTTCCATGTCCTGTTTTTCTAAAAGAGGAGCTGTAGAGGAGGTGGCATAGCTATTGGTGGGCCCATGCAGAAGCACAGCACCTATTCCTAGCAGGGCACGAGGTGGCTGAGCACAGCTGAAGGATTATGCCTCAAATAACATTGCAGCTATTTGAGCTCCTGGAAGCTAGGCACTAGCTGCATGTCATCCTGCCCCACTGAACCAGTGTCACTGGGAACAGCTCTTTCATCTGGAGCTTAGTTGTGACCTAGAGTATCTTACTGTATTTCAATATTTAGCTTTGCGTCTAATAGGTAAAGGGGTGATATGTAGGCAGTTGGCGTGTAAGCCTTGCAGGTGATGAGTTAAGGCTGCTGGACTGACTGGGACATTTCTAGAAACACACTGCTCCTCCTTCCACATTAAAATGATTTTCCTGGGACATAGTGCATGGCTTGAAGAGTTGTGCATCTGACCCCTTCAACCATCCAATATTCTCTCTTATAAGGTTTATAAATACAAAGGCTCCTGCCATGGTTAATTTCTTCAGAGGAAGAGATCCACCAGAAAGGCCACCTTAGAGCAACAAGAGGTACTATGAGGTTCTCTGGTAAGGCACAATTTAGAACTAACACATCCCAGAACTGCTGGCTATTGAGATGATGGGGACAATGCAGCACAGATCAAATATGTTGACAGATGGGTTAATTTCAGTAATTACCACCACAACCTGAGAATAAATCTTCTCCCCGCACCGTGGTGAACCTCAGTATCAAACTGTTGTTCCTGTTTCCTCCCCATATACAGCACTCCCTCTCTACTTCTTTTGTCAACAGCAATTTAGAATAACCACTTTGCTTAACTTTCCAAATGATTTTTTCCTGATTTCGCCATGTGGTATTAGATTTTGCTGAAAGTGGGAAAATGTTGGTAATATTCTCAGAAACTTAGGAGGCTGCACATTGCAATATGCCTGAAGCTTTAAACAAAGAAATTGCTATTGGGCTAAATCCATGCATGGCAATAATATACTTTTTCCTGCTAGAACCACCATATAAAAGTTTATTGGCTCAATGTTGAATATAACAGCAAATCGATAACTGTTTTCTGTTGCTTTACCATTTGCTGTGGGTCAGTGGCAGACAATACTTTGTGTGTATTTGAACTTTTGAGTACAAGCTGTTCATTGAGTTCCCCGAGTAAGCGACATCTCAGAAGAATGGGTACATGAACTACAAAGAAATCAGTCTTTATATCTCCTGTGGCAGCTACTGTAACAGAATACTGACTGATAGTTAAGGAGAGAGGAGAAGGTATCTCTGGCGTCATTATATTTTGCTTTTAAGGAAAACTTTAATCTGTCATTCTTTTTGATCAAAGAAAGAGTAGCCCGTGTTGCATTATAATTTCACTGAGAGGTAAAACCTTGGTTCCACACAGTGGATTATTATGGATCATTTTCCTCTGAAGGGTAAACCTGTGACATCAGGGAAAGCTCACAAAAAAACCTGTGTGTTTAAAATCAAGACAGAACTGTGCAAAGAAGCTCACAGAACCAGCAAATACTTGGTGGGGGAAATGGCAATGGATTAATGGGACTCCTTGAAAGTATAACTATTGCACTGGCATATTTTTCAGCTGAAGATTTACACTACAACTCTGATGAAATTTTCTGTTTATATAATGGCGGTGTTTTCCACTCCTTTACTTCTCCTTTGTTTTTAGAATGATTAATTAGTGACACTGTTCAGGTACTTGCAGAAACATTACCAACCCCAGTCATTCTTCTGTCTGACAAGATTTTTCTACACCTGGAGTACCCATAAGCACTTGGTGTCCCAATTTTTAATCACATAGGTATTATTCAGGATTTCAGGGTTGGAAATTCCCATCACACTTGCGAAATTCCCTGATCTTTCTATGAAGAAGCGTGGGATGTACGGCACAAATATTACTAAAGCCTTCAAAGCCTCAGTAGCAAGGAGTAAAGCTTGCCAGAAGTCTGTCTTGAATTGAGTCACTGTGCCTCACCGTGGGGTAACCTAGATAGAAAGTGAAATGGTTGCAATTGGTTTTGTAGCAGAGTTTAACAATGCTGCACAGGCTCTTCAGAAATTGTCCACGTGGTTTGTTTACCTCTTCCGTTCTCTTGTTTCAAGCTGTTCCAGCTGCTTTTGCTCCTCCATGCACTGGTGTTCTGGTAAATCCTGCCGCTTCCCCGATGACCTGTGCTTCCTGGAAGCTGCATGTTTGCAGCATGCCCTGCAATGTCTTCTGCCCAGGAGCCAGCCTGGATGACCCTGGGTGGCTATGTGGGCAAGTCTGAGCCTCCTTGGTTATCTGATTCACTGGGGAGGAGGCAGTCTTATTGCACGCCTATAGAGTGAAATTTTTATTGAAAGTATTTATGACAAAAGTATTTTTTTCTCAGGCTTTCCCATTCTTATTTGGCCTCACAGCTTCATTGTATTTCCACAATACTACCTTGAGTTACCCATAATTTGCATTTGCAAGCTTCAAAGGTTTACATGTGAAAGCTCAAACTGGAAGGCACAATTTTCCCTCACTTTCACCAGTGTCCTCTTACTCCATCTGCTCTATCCCATGCCCATAATTCAGTTCCCACTTTTAACTCTTTTCTATCTTTTTTCTTAGTGAAGTTCAAAGAAATGTTGTGAGCAGGTACTGCTCTGTACGCAAACCAGAGTCTGGGGTGCAGGGAGGAGGCTCTACACATCCAGCTTCAGGTTCAGCCTTAAGGGAATACATGTTAGACACAGCTGTGTGAAAATATCCTCTCAAGATCAATTTGAAGTGAAACAAAAGCTCTCAGAGGCATGAATGGCATTAATCATACAGTAAGAGTGCCTGTGAGTCTGTATATGAAAAAAACTTTCCTCGATTACTCAGCTTTCTCCCACCATTGACCTCACGCATATGCCAAACTGGCCTTTTCTCAGCTCTGCATTGCACCCAAGCCATAGTGTCTCTGCACCATGCCCATGGTGCATAGGGTCCACGCCTTGCCATCTCACAGCAACCCAGCCCAGCACTCAGTAACTGGTGCATGTAGGAGCCAGGGGCCACCTCCAGCTCCTCACCTGCATCCTCCCAGATCACACTGGTGAAATACATCATGTGGAGGTGACAGCAAGAAAGGGCTGATTGACCACACATGAACATCTACAACTGGTAGCTCACTTGCCTTTTCTAATAAAATGCTCCTCTCTTCTCCCTCTCTGCTCCCACCTCTCCCATCATTTGGGTCCAAATTCCTGAAGTGAGGCTTTCCAGGACCTGGCAATGGGTATGAGGTATTGAGGTCCACCTCAAATACAAGCACACTGCTCCTTCCAAATAGAGTTTAACTATGCATCAAAAGCACCAGAGTGAAGAAGCTGAATGTGCTAATAGGCAGACTTCTCCACTCTTTTCAGGGAGCAATGCTGAATCATTAGTCACTTAAGAATAAATTGCTCAGCAGAGCATAGCTTGCAACATTGTTCCTGAGGAAGCAATAGCTGGTATAAACATGTGGCTTTTCTAGAAGAAGATCTCCTAAAGTGTTTATCTATTTATCACGCCATGATTGTATATGCAGCATATTTCCATGAATGGTGATCAATAGGAATCTGGAAGAGAAAATACTCTCTCAGATTTGCTATGACTGGTGTCTGCATTATAAAGGTGTCCTTCTTTATATTATTTTCTTAAAAAAAAACCCAACAACTCTATGGCAAGGAAGTAAAGAAATTTGAAGCTTGAATACATTTTAAAATCTGTATGTTAATTGTATAGCTTACGACAGAAGACAAAGTTTTCTTTCATTATTAGGAACTTGTGCACTGAGAGTGTACTGCAAACAGTGTCACCGCTATTCATTGCCAACATAATGCTTTCATTTTCCTTTTGTCCTTTCTTGCAATCAAGCTAATATTTTTGCTTCTTCATGCACAGCAATGTTGAAAGACTTGTTTTTCTGTGATTGCTTTCAGTCTCATTTTCTAAAAAGACAGGGAAGTAGAGAACACACAACCATATTACTCTGGTACAAGTAATAATAAACTTCCCTCTGAAGAGCATCATAGTCAAGTAAAAGTAGTCTTTCGTCACAGGGAAATGCCTCTAGACTACAATTGTCAACAGCAATCTGGGGCAGGGGAATTGCTGTGAGGAGCAAGACCTAGGTTATTTCTGGACAGCAGCTGTCGCTGGGGAGAGTGGATGAGCAGGAAATAGTTCTCACAAAGCACTGTTTAAAGGGTGCTGTGCTACCCTTTCATTGCCCAAGCCTGAATAGATAGCACAAGTGGCCTGCACTACCAGGGACTCTGATGAGATCCAGTTTAGTAGTAACCAATAGGGCAATGCCATGCAGAGGTCACCAGAGCAAGAGGAGGAGCAGCAGCCACAGGCATCTTACTGCTCTAGAGGTGGGGTAGCTACCTCTTCTACCACAGCTAGAGACAGAACCTAGAGAAGCAATGAGATTTTCTTTTTTAAGAGGATATGGAAAGACTTAAAAGAGTTTGAGAAGGGAAAAAAGACAGCTCGGATGCTGTGCGTGCTAAATGTCTGGCATACATTCAGATAAAGGAAAGCAAACTGTACTAGCGAAGGTAGAGTTCTGCTGGTATAAGGCCATTTACGGCAGAGACTTCCTGCCTGGACACCTTGAGAAGCCTCGGACTGTGCCCATGCCTGAATTCACGAAATCCAGAGGGTCACCCATCTGAACCTTGGTTCAGCCAGGCACCCTGACATCAGGCTCCCACTCAAGATATCCTGCCATGATGGAAAAAACAGCGCACCTCATCAACAAAAGCATATTTCTGCAGGAAGACACTTTGCTGCCAGCTGTACCATGGTTCCTATTTTCACTGTACTAAGCCCTGAAATATGCCCTTCCCACACCAGCAAGGACTGCTATTCCAGATCAGGCCAAAACCAATGGTATCAACCTCAGAACTAGGTGGGCAGGGAAAATGTTGCCATTATTAATGAGTAAGACAAATTGTTGTATCAGGGCCACTAATCCAGAAAACAGCAATTATCAGTATTTCTTGCCTTTAGGTAAGCATGTGGCTTTTAGAATATTTATAAGAAGTTGTGCTCTGTTTATTTCCCAATTTCTTATTTTTACAGTTGCCTGCAAATTTATTTTTAGAAAGCAGACCCACTTCTACCCTTGTGCTGAAATTCAGCAGAATTACGAAGCAGAATTATGAAGAGGAAAAGGCGCATCTTTTACTGCTGGGGCAGAGTTTTTCACAGAGTTCACTTTAGGGAAACTCCTTCACTCTGGCTTCCAAACTCCAAATAAAAATTGTAACAGTTTTTAACGCTCCATGATTCTTACTTCATTGGTACTTCAAGTGGCAGGATGGGGTTCATTTTTTTAACACAAGCTGGGGATCTCTCAGCTCCTCAAAACACACTGATTTAAAAAAAAAAAAAAAAAATCTTGTATTTGCCTCCTGAGGTGTGAAACTTTGGGATAAATTTGTATACATTTATAAACTTGGCTTTCAGGATTCTCTCTGCTAGATTTTTCTCAATGACAGTTGAGTAAATCTCTCTTTAAGGCCTACTGTTATTTTTCAAAACTCAATCACATAAATACAATCCTAACTGTGTACCAACTTTAACAGTAGTTTTCTAGTTCTGGCGTAACCGTTCTTTTTCTCTTTACTGGTCACTGGGTTGTAAAGTCACCTTTTTCCCGGTGGCAAAACAAACAAATGTGCAACATTTACATGAGTCATGTGTCAGCAGTGCAAGCTGCAGCGCTCTTCAAAATGGCCATGAAGGGACTAGCCTGTGCCATGCTGAGCATCATCTGGTTTTGTTTAGTGCAAAGGGTGGTTTTTTTTTTTGTTGAGGGGGATGGAAAATAACAAAGGGTGTTTGTTTTTCTTAAGAGATATAATAAAAATCTATGTTGAGATTTGGTGGAGCTCGATGACCTTACAGGTCTTTTCCAACCTAGTTGATTCTATGATTCTATGATTTCCTCCTATACTGGAGGGGTTTGGTATTTACACTCTTTGGCATTACCCCCTTCCATTCATTTGCATATATTTGAAGAAATGGTGTAGAAGCAGCTGTAGCTCTGAAGCCCCTGGCCAGTCTGCCAAACCCACATGTGAGTAACCGAAGCAGCTGCATTAACATGATCTCACCTCACACTTCAACTGCACCATCCACGAAATCACACCATGCGATATTGATGATGCTGCATAGGATGTCCTGTCAAGCCTTGCTTGTCAAACATCAGAAGAGCCACCAGTTCTCTGCATGCTGACCCTTTTCAACATGAAGTGATGTCGATGGGCTCAAAATGCTTTGAGCATGGTGGTCAGTGGGTTTATCTCTTAAGACAAGGTGATTTCTTTAATCCATGTGTCATATATAAGCCATGAACATCCTTACTATTAAATGCCCTTTGGTGAAAAAGTGTTGCTGTTATAGGACACTGCTTTGTTTTGAAATGCATCATTTTTACTTCATATTCTATACTTCTAAAAACCCCACATTTCTGTCTCTGAGCTGTGCTCATAAAGGTGGTTAACAGCTTTACTTCACTTCTACATATGCTCAGTTTAAATACTGTGAGATAAATATAGACATGAAGGCATGTCTGCATCAATGAGGAACAAATTTCAGCCTACAAAGGTACAACTTCATGTCTTTACAAGTGCCTGCAAACGACCTCTCTGAAAATGAAAGCTGTTGGCAACCTCAGTGATTGGTATCTGTTGGGCAAACTGGTTGTTCTAGGAAGCAGAAGGAAGTAGTGTGTCATATAAACGTGCAGGTTTATGGAATGAAATTCTAAACCAAATATGTCTGATTTCATAATTGCTTTGTTGTTAACTTACTTGTTGAATTGTATCATAAAAAAGCGCAGTGACAGTCAATAGTAGATTTATCTTTGGACTAAGAATCCAAGATTTTATACAAAAGGCAACAGCTGCACCAGGTTCCTTTAAAAGAGCTGATGACCCCTCCGGTGCTGTGCTAACCTTCAGACATAAAGCACATTTTCCTTTCATTTTAAAACCTATTCCTTGACATGGATATTTTTGGTATAAAACCCTTAAATCAGGAGCTTCCTGCTGCTTCCCAGCTCAAGCATTTTTCATCATTTTACCTTCCTGCTATAATCTGGAGAAGGAACTATTTTCATAGCTGCCTTTTTATTTAGTTCTATACAGTGTCCACTGCTGTTGGGCTCAAGATTTTAACTCTATTTTCAACTTATTTTTCAACTATTTTCATTTAGCTTTAAATCTTGCAGGAAGCTATTTCATACTAGATTTCACGTTTCAGCTGATAGGTTTTGGTGACCTTAAAGAGGAAAATGTGCAGGCTGCCAGTCCCCCAAACACTTCGAATAATTTGAAATAGAAATGGTTTGGAACAGCTGACACATTGAACTTTGAATATTACCAGCTAAGCATGCTTACTAGCTACTTTGATCAAGCTCTTTTTTCTGACAAAACTCCCTTTGAAATGAATAGGACAGAGGTTCCTTTCACTTCAATGGGAGTTCTCAGACATGGGGAGAAAGGACGACTTCATAACCTTTAAAAAGACTCCCCTAGTCCATTCATATATCTCCGGGAAAGCTCAGCACTTTCCCTTGTGCTGAAGTTGCTAAGCCAGCCTTCTGGCTACTTTTAGGCTCCCTTCTAGTGAAGCTTTGCTTAAACACAAGATCAAAACACTCTATAATGGGGCTGCTGCTACCGAGGCAGGAATCCTGAATGCACAAGGGCTCTATCAAGTGACATCGGAAGTATTTGTTAGCATAGATTCGCCAGCACCACTTTGCTAATCACATCTTTTAACCTCACACAGTGCTTCTCTGGCATGTTGTAGAAGACAATTCTCCTACACATTCATGTCTTGATGAGAATTTTTGTGTATTTGCACTCATTAGCACTAAAATTCTAGTTATCTTTTAACATCACATAATTGATTATGGTTTCAAACACTCCACAAGTCTGAACAACACCATGACTTTTCAGAGGCCATTAACCACTTCTAGAGTCTCTGCTCCTATACCATCCATGCTTTTAATTTTTTAGCACTTCTACTTATAACAACACCCAAAATAAAGAATTATTACATGCCCATGTCACAGTAATGTACACTGAGATTTCTTGATATAATCTTCTACAAGGGATGATTCTGCTTGGTGTAAGACTAATGCAGTGAGATGTATATTATTAGCGAAAAAATATAAAAACAGAAGAAACTTGCAAAAAGCCTACCAGAAATAATGACTGGTTTAGGCAGCTATTGTGAGAACAAGCATTCCTTGGTTTAAATGTCACTGTAGAGAAGCAGAACCAAAACCAAGGTTGATAAAGCACCCAAGCCTATGGAACTCTTAAACTTTCACTGATAGATGTGTTCAAATGAAATTTGGGTATTTTTGGTCTATCCAATATGCAAGTGTTCAATTCCATTATCTTCTATAGAAAATACAAAGACAAGTCAGAATTCAACCAATGAACAAGTAATTTCATCTGAGACATTGGTTGAGATTTGTGCATCAGAATTATTTTATCTATAGGTCAGGTACAGCTCACATTTTTTTTTAGAGCTGAATGTCTTCAGAAAACCTGTAATATTTTACAAGATGAAGAGACCAGATTATGTACTCAAAAGATGTATGGTTCTGGCTTAAAGCTAAGCTAGTGTAAGTTGAAACTTTAGTTCTGTCCACATTCGGCTCTATGCAACAGCTTTTTTGAGTACAGGGCATCGCTGAAAAAAAAACTGCATTGCCTGTAGAAATAAAATAATGGGATGGGTTTAGGACTAAGAGCCACCTTGAGGGTAAATACGTTGCTTTTTTTGGTTTTTTAAAAGCAGTGAAAAAGACCAGCATATGCACACAAAGGGCAAAGGTTATTAGTATCTATTCAGTTCTGCTAACTGAAAAGCAAAAAACATCTTATGGCAGTGTGTAAAATGCCTCTTTCTTGCTAGAAGGGAAGCAGAGAGAGGAAAGTCTTTCTCGTTTTATAAGAACTTGAGGAAGTATTTCAGGAGGAACTGCCTGTTCCAAGCAGCTAACCTTAACCTTTTCACATGCATGATATCTGTACAGCAGGGCTGTAACACCATCTGTGTAATGATGCTTAAATGGAAAATTCAAGAAACATGAGCTGAAAATGCATTTTATTTACTGGAAGCGCAACTCATGCCACTCATATGCTGTTTGTCAACAGCTGTAGGGGAGGCTCACACTTGGGTGCAATTTTAGATATCTGTGCTAAGATGTGAAGGTAGATGCTGGTAGAACTATAAATTCTAAGCTAGAAACTATATGACTTTTAAATATTTGCATGTTAACTCTAATCCAAATCAGGAATTGTTTATTTTTACAAATAAAAATATTCTAAGGGAATTGAAATAAGTGCAGTCTATTAGTTTTGTTCTCTGTTCCTTTTCTTATATTTTTTAAGCTTAATTTTTTCCTATGCTTCTTACTGAACATTAACCTGATGCTTTGATAAGAGTTGCTAATGTAATTCCAGATATCTTTTGCAAGCTGATTTGGGCCCATGGCTCATGAATGTGATGTTATGGCTGCTTTTATTTTTTCACCCTCCTGTGCCTTACTGCACTTGTTTCATCTTCCTTATCTCTCTGACACAATTCTTTATTCTTCATTTTGTAAATCCTGTGTTATGAACTGTAGTTGTATTTACTGTATAAAACTATATAAATAACATGCAGCAGGTAACTAAAAATGGACAGCAATGGAGGGGCTGAACCTATGTGGTCAAGCTTTTGGGGTTGTTTTTGGGTCTTCCCCTCCCCCCCCCTTAAAAAATACTAGACAGAATTGGCACTGTGTTTCAGATGGTAACATCGTCAAGTTTTGCCTGCCTAATGGTCCCAGTTTGTTTCAGAGACAGAAGTTTGCATTGACAACTCTAAAAGCTCTAAGGTGGAGATGAGAAAAAGCAGTTGGCCTCATCTCAGAGTGTCAAAATAATATGGAAGTGATGATGTAATTGAAGTACTAAAGGTCTTTGGTGAAGGGCTTCCCAGTCAATACATTGAAGAGTGGGAAACTGTGATAGACGATTACAGCTTTGTCCACACACAGAACCTGGGATGATACTTGCCAAATCTGGTGCGTCGAACGTTGTGTCCTCTGAAAGTGGGCTGAACTGATCAGGAGTGGGACACTTCCATAGCAGAGGAGCATCAACGTGCATAAATCACGCAGCTATCCCCGAGTAACTCCAGACCTGTGGACAAGTCTGTAATACAAACTTCTGTGCATGAGAAGCACCTTATTTTGCTGTACATGGAACTTAACCCCTCTTCGAGGCTCAGTCCGTGCGGAGAGCCATACAGGACATCACTCCTCGTGGGCGGGGGGACACAACTTGACAGGTATGAGTTTGTTCCTGAAGTGTTGGCTTGCATCAGTAACTGAGGTTTAATTCTCCTGATGGGTTTTTATCGCTAAAACTTTTTCAGTTCAAAAAGCTAACGATGCGGCCGCTGAAGAGAGGAGCCTGCGGCCGGAGAGCCGGCTCCAGCCCAGCAGAGAAGCCCGCCCTTCCCGCCTCGCCACGGGGTTACTCTCGGCGTCTGTCACCGGCTCCGGGACGGCCGGCAGCAACCAGCAGCGGCCGGCAGCGGCGGAGCCCACCGCTTGCAGCTACCGTCCATCCCGGCACCGCTTTCTCCAGCCACAAGCTCCTCCCGCCTCACCCTCCCAGTGCTCCGCCAGCAGCGGGGAGCGACAGGGAGACGGCGGGTCCCCACGCAGGCCTTCCCTACCCCGGCCCGACCCGGCCCGCCTCAGACAGCCGCGTCCACACCACCCTCCTCAGCCTCCCGCCCTCAGCTGCGCGCGCACCGCGACTGCTCCTCCACCTCCTCCCTCCAGGCCTCTCCCCCCTCTTCCCCCCCCCCGAGCTCTCGCGTTGGCTGCCGGGATCGCTGGCCGCTTTGCTTAATGTCCGCCATGTTTGCCATGGCGCAGGGAGCGGATCGAGCGAGCCCGGCGCGGATCTAGGGCTGCGGGGCGTGAGCTGTGAGCTACGGGCGGCCCCGCGGAGAGCTGTTCCGGGGCGGCGGGACCCTCCATGGTGGTGCGGGCCGGGTGCGGGAGTGGCTGGGAGGCGGCGGCGAGGCCGCACTGAAGGCCCCCCCGCCCGCCCGGCCCCGGGGTGTTATTGTGAGGGGGAGACAATGAGCAAACTCTCCTTCCGAGCCCGGGCGCTAGACGCCGCCAAACCGCTGCCCATCTACCGCGGCAAGGACATGCCCGACCTCAACGACTGCGTCTCCATCAACCGGGCTGTGCCGCAGATGCCCACGGGGATGGAGAAAGAGGAGGAATCGGTAAGGGAGCGCGCAGGGGGGGCACCATTGTTTATCAGACACCCCCCTCCCCTCACGGGAAATAGGCCATTGGCATTCGCCAAGCGCACTACGCACGCTCCCCACCGCAGCGCTGCACGGTCCTGACGGGGCCCTGCGCAAAGAGCGCAGCGTAAACTGCTGTCCGACGCCGTAAGCGGGCCCTGCTCCGCCATCTTCTTTGCGTCCCGACTCGCGAGTGTTTTGATTAGTGGGGGGAGGCCTTTACGCTAGCGTAAGGAGGAGGAAGGCGCAAGATGCATCTCTGAATGAGCGAGCGAGTGCTGCGGCCGCAGTTGGCGTAGCGTGCCTTTGCTGCCGCCGCTTCCCTTATGCGTGGGGAGCGAAGCGGGAGTGGAGCAGAGCGGGGCGGACCGGCGGGAGGGCGCGGGCTTGCGGCTGCCGCTTGGCTCGAAGTGCTGGCTCGCTTGCCGTAGCGGCCTTGCGGCGGCTCTGGGAACGGGAAGCGGAGGAAGCGGGAACGGGACGGCTTGCCTCTCACTGAGGCAGAGCGCTGCAGAGTGCCCCGCCGGTGCCCTGCCGGCAAGCTGGGCGCTGAGAGGCTCTTGGGGACGCTGCAGCGACAAGCGGCTTTTTGCCACTTCTGTACCTGCTGAAAGCAGAGGACGGTCGTGGACTGCACTTTGCACTTCTACAGGTCGTTCCCTTGTACACTGGCATGGCAGGGGGCTGGAGTGGACAGCGAGCAGCTTTGGCTTGTAGAGCTGCTGCAGGAGTAATTCTCGATAGTTGTAACGAGTGAGCGCCCTGCTCGTACTTTTTCAGAAGAGGTGCTTTGTGCTGCCCGGTGTACATACCGTGTCAAATGCATCATGTGGATGTGTTGCACTGTTAAGACTTTTAAGCGTTTAAATTATTTCTAAATAAACTAGCAAGTGTTAAAAATAGATATGTGGTTTTTTTATTCTTGTAGTGTTGGGGTAAAAAGGGGGGAAAAACTGTTGTCCACTTAAAGATAAGTGTTTGGGGCTCTTGTTGAGGGGTACGAGAGCACTGCTTTGAAAATGCTTGCCCACCGTTCTTGTGTTTTTTTTTGAAGGTACTGCTTTGTATTACTGATCTTTAAGCATTGACTCTTGCTCTCTTTAGAATTGTATAAGGCTTAGGTACAGGCTGGTGCCTAATGTGTCTGTACTTGTATGTAGAGCCGATAGTAAATGCACCCTCAAGAATTTCTTCAATGAATCTGTGTCTCCGCCTCAGCCAAGCCTCTAGGCATGTGGATTGGCTTTTCAGATGTTACAGCTGTCAAAAGAGGCTCCGTGCTTTCCTGATTGGTTTTTCTCACTTGACTGTGGATATTAAAGGCACCCCCTGTCTTACTGTTGTTGGGGTTTGTTAGTTTTTATTTCCTCCATTGTTTTACAGTGTGTAATACACTGTCCTTAAAGCTTCTAGTACTTCCCGAAAAGTAAATTTCTGTTAGAATCTGGGAGTGTATCTGAAAGAAACAAGTGTGGTATTAATGAAACAGTCTTGGAAAGTAATTTGATTTTCAAAGTCTACCTTGCAGTCCTGTGCTTGCATTTAATGTTTATAAAATATGCTTTATTTTTCACAGTTTTGTGTTAATTTTATAAATCGTGTTTTAAATAAACTTTTTAATGGAAAATTGCTGTAAAAGTTCAAGATGCCTGTGGACCGCTTAAATGAATGTGAAGATCAGGTTTATATTTCAATAAAAATGCTTTAGTGCTGTATGAAAATGTTGCTTTTCTGTAAGACTACGGTTTATTTTCTCTGTGCTGAGATTTGGCTATATTTGGTTCTTTATGCACTAGTCTCAAACTGAAATGGTCATTGAAAGAGTTTATATGCGTAGTGCTAGATACATCAGCCGGACAAGGCTATAAACTTCCTGTTAATAGTACTGCCATGGAGCGACAGTTTCATTCATGGGGTAGCCCTTTTCCCAGTGTGGCGCAAATAATTATTTAATGTAGATTTCTGTGGCGGTGTGTAAAGCCCTTCTAGGAAAAGCTATGTGGAGAACAGTAGTTACATAGTTGAGAAATATTTAAACAGCTTTTATTCATAGTAGTTTCTGTGATCGATGTGTTGTATTTTGAAAGGTACTTTTGAGGGGAGAGAGAGATCCACATACTGTTTTTTGACGTCTCCATCACTTGAATGTGTCAAGGCCTCTTTTTATCAGAGGCTTTTGCCAGGGGTGCATCTTTGTGGAAGGTGTTTGAACCATCAGGGTAGCTCATGATTTACGTGTGCTGTACAGACACAAAGCTTGTGTTGCTCTGGCCCCAGTGTGCTGCCTACCTTCCTGTATGCAACCTAGGTGAAATCAGGAAAGTCTTGTAAGTACACTGTACTACTGTATCATGAGGTCGGAAATCATCTTCCAGAGGGCTGACTTTCACTGAGAATAAAGTATTTACAGGTTTGCAAGATGTAAAATGGCTAAAATTGACATGTCTGGTCTGTTCTTTACAAGCTAGTCTCGCTAGTACAGGCATGTGATTTACTTTGTTCATGTTTGGTGTTTTGTATAAACAGAAATTCAGATTTTGGTCCGTTCAGTTTTAATGTGGGTTTTTGTGTGTGGGTGGTTTGTGGCTTTTTTTTTTCTTCCCTAACTAGTAGTATTGTTTGTAACTATAAAGGCTTAAAGCCTGTGAGGCCTTAATGATTATCACTCATTTCTACAACTATTATCAAAGTTATTTGGACCAAGTATTAAAGTGTCATACAGTCACTGCAGTCCCAAACTGGACAACCGTACACATTGCTAGTCATCCCACTAAAAGTATACTGCCCAGTTCATTTGTACGAGCATCTTTATTTGACTTTTCTTTTGGTTTGATCTTGATGAATATTCTGGAACAATTTCTGTTTAAGTATCTTGGAGATTTATATCTACTCGTAGCATTTTACAGTTCAGCAACTCATTTCTCTCACTCGAAGATTCCAGCTGTGAAAGAATTAGGCTTCTGGCCTGTAGCATGTTTATGTTAGCAAGTGTTTGTAATTTACTCTAAATTAAACCTGAGGAAGAAAACTCTGTGGGTTTGTTTTTTGTTTTTAAACTCATGTGAGAGAGTGGTTAATATTAAGCAAAAGCAGGAAGATGACCCTTCATGAGCTGCAAAAACTGAGCAGGGACATCTTGTATTATTGTGGGGTTGTTTTTTTTTTTTTGTTTGTTTGTTTGTTTTTGTTTTTTCCTGTGATGAGTAAGAGTTGTATTTCATAATATGAATGAATTCTTTTGGCTGGAAGGGGAAGAGTTGCAGAATAGATAAGCCCTGTTTTTGTTTCTTACCACACAACTGCATGTTTTTTTATTTGAATGCTTATTAATGGAGATGGGAGAAAAATCAGGCTTAATAATGAGGCAAACTGAGGCTGAAGGCTTTTGGAAGTAAATTTACTCAAGTTGTTAGTGAGCTAAAAGCATGTGATAATTGATTATACTGAGATTGCCTGGTCGAAGCTGTTTGAACATTCATCTCAAAATTCTTGTTTGAACATACGTTCATTTACAGTTAAGTTTGACATCACATGGCAAGGGTAAGGTTATAGAGGAGAAAGTGCACAAATAGCAAGCTAAGAACATGGTTTAACCTTATTAAAATGCTGATGGAGTGTGAATGAAAAGTTACTTTCATTCTCAGTCCTTGAATAATGACCTCAGATGATCTTTCACTGATCGTTAAGTAGTGTTCAGTTTGAGCATTTTGACAGATGGGAAGTAGTTGACTTGAAGAAATTTACTTTTTTCTTGCTTTTTCTTCTGTTCATACTCCCTCCATCTCTTGGTTTCAGTTCCTGTTGTAATGCTGGAAACTTGAAGTGCTTGTCATCTGGCTTGAAGGCATCCTGGAGCTAGTGATGCTTCTGAAGCAGCATATTTGTTCTTTCAAAGCAGGAAGCTTTGCACAGGTCATAGTGTTTTGTTTGGATATTTTTGCTGATACAGTGTAACATAATATTTTTGATGATACAGTGAATTGGGGGAGTTCAGGCAGGAGGACTTTGAAATATGTACATAACACACATGAGATTAATTTAATGGCAACAATTTTTAAATAAAAGTTTGATATAACCTGGCCCTACATTCACCTTTCCTTGTACACATTCTTATGCATAGACATTTTTGTGTGTGTGATTTCTGTTTATAACATCAAATAATAGTAACTTAATCTTTTTGGAGGGTCTTCATCCTGCATGTATGAGCTTAAACATATTGGTGCTGGTTGGGGACTTCAGGGGTACTCTGCTTTTGTCCCTTCTGCCTAGTGTTCAAATGTCACACATTTTACAGAGCTTGCATTGTTTTGTTCATCTCATTAACCAATGGTATCACTTACTTTTATAAAGGGATTCATGGAGTTGTTCACATAGTAGAGCTAATGGTCAGCATAAAGACATATAGTCTTGTTTGATACATGCTCTGTATATTGGAATTGAGTTTTGTGCATCTGTGCCACCTGCTTGCTTTCTGCAACAGAGTTTGGAGTCTGCTTGAATCTCCCCTCTCTGCTCCAGAGACACTTTCACATCATTATTGGGAAGCATGCATGTTTTAAAGCTGGTTTTGTACATGGAAATGTTACAGATAGGAAAAAAATATATTCATGCTATGAAATGCATTTTTAATCTTAAATTAGTAATTATTTATACTAAATAGTAATTATTACCGCAAGATAGCTTAAAGCATTTAGTTTGAATTTTGTGATGATGATGGTATTTTAGAGACTAAGTTTTGTTCTCAGTTGTGCTGTTGACATCCATGACTTCTAGGTACATGCTTAAATAAAGGCAGTCAGTTATTACAGACTCGTACAGAAAGGGTGAGATTGGAAGGGACCCTGGAGGTCATCTTGGACAGCCCCTGCTCAGGCACGGCAGCCTGAGCCTGTTGCCCGGAACTGTGTCCAGATGGCTTTTAAGTATCAACAAGGTGGAAGCTATCAAATATGTGAGCACTTAAGGTACTGATCACGAGTACCTACCTGGTACTGACTGGTGCACTCAGGTTTTAAAGCCATAAATATACATAAATGACTCGCCATGTGGTCAGAACCTAATCTAGCTTGAAATCTGAGTGTTCGATGTGCCTTCATAATCTGTGGTTGAAGCCTCTAAGTTGCTTTCAAATGAGGGACTCTGTAGAAGAAAGAAGCAGCAGGACATCATTGTGTAAAATAGAAGGTCTGCAGAGAATAACTTTATTCAAACCATGCAGATACTAAAACAAAAATTCATCAAAAGAGACTTTATGGAAATCCAAGTAAGAAACTACAAAGATTGTATTTCCATGCAAAACTAAGTGAAATCAAGACAGGAGACTCTCCTTAGGAAAGAAATGTTGATTTGATTACAGTGGACTGGGTTATGTGTTGGGGAAAGATAACTCCCAGTAGAAGTTTATTTCTTGGTTTGAGTTCAGCATCTGTCTTTATTTACTTACTTTGGGTATGTTTGGAAACTGCTGTGTGTAGTCTTTATTTGTCAGATATTAAACCTCAGTTTAAACCTCTCTCTGTTTGAGACCTCTTACCCTGTCTTCAGGTCCTGTGATTTTCTCCCTCCCTTGGAGAGCCATTGCTTCATGCAGTGACATTCCTCACAAGTGCGTATCTGAAGTCCCATTCCCAGGCATTATTTCAGCTGTGATCCTCTCTCCTTCCTGTGCTTTCACTTGCTGTGTTTTTTGTTTGTTTGGTTCGGTTTTTTTTGTTTTGTTTTTTTGTGGCTACATGGAAGTTCCTTCCAGTCCACTGATGGTACTTTGTAATGTCCCTTTTGAGAATGATGTATCAGACTTAACACCAAATAGATTGGATTGTGGTAGCTTTATGCTCCAGTGGGGATGAAACTAAGCTGCAGATAAGTGAGGACCTCGTCTCAATGCTAGAGTAGTTGAGCATAGTTAACTGATGAGCTCTTAAACTGGGTAGCTGTAGTTTTAATTTGTCTGTATTTATGTGGCTGAAGTTAAGCAATACAATCTGTTTTATGTCTCAAACTCAGGATCAGTTTATAAGGGTTTAACACATTAACACCTCTCAGCTAACCTGTGGCAACTGCTTGTGAATATAAGCTTAGCCTGTGCAAACACAAAGGAATTTATTTTGAAGCATGCTTTAAGATACATCTGACCCACAGTAAGTGTGGCCTGCAGCTTGTAGGGGTGGTCTGCTCTTTGGAGTACTGAGGCCCATCTGAGTCACTAATGGGGGGTGAAAGCCCACCATGGAAAGATGAGCATCCTGCTCTTTGATGAGAAATGGTAGGAGCATGTGGGGATAGAAGGTTTGGGAATGGGGAAGTATGAGCCTACTATGCTTTTGGTGTCATCCTGAGGTTAGATGGGTTCAGCCCTATCTTAACACCAGTCTTAATTTAGATAAGGTTGCATTTTTCTGCGGGCTAGTAGTCTGCCTGCCTGGGGTCAGTCAACATTGGTCTATGGAATCTGTCCTAACTTGTTTGGGTGCCAGAGTTCATAGCAAAGAACAATGGTATCTGTGTGGACGATAATTGAGTGTCACACCTCTATTCATTATGCAGGAACTTTCCCTTATAGGTACCTTTCCTCAGGATAAGGTGCAATTCCATGACAAAAGCTTAGGAGAATGTTTTGAAATTTGCTTCTCTGGTCTGCCGCTTAGCTCTGGAACATCTCAGTTGTAGGTAGCATTTTCTCCTTTTTCTCCAATTTAAGAAAAACTCAGAAAGAAAGGCCCCAGGCAGCTTTAGTTGTATTTTGAATTACATTGTTCCAGATTTCGTATTGTTCCTGCTTGGCAAAATTTAGCACTAGTCAGCTTTGTACAGTTTCTGTGCTGATTGAGATCAGTTGAGATGTCCTGTTTGAATAATTTAGATCAACATACATTAAATTAGCTTATATTGACCAGGGTTTTAATTACTTTTTATAAGAAAGACCATTTTGATTGGTGGTAGACATTCAAAAGGTTTTGTAAATTATTTTGCCAGCAAAGCTAATAAACTTTGCCTTATTTATACTTATTTGAAGTTATGCGCCTTAGCATATTTATCATTCAAGCTGTTCAGCTTTTAAAAAGATAAATAACACATTTAATATCTGCAAACATAAATCACAGTTAAACCTTAGGTGTCCCAAAAGCCACTGGTAGCGAAGATCAGTTGTAGAACTGAAATTTTTCTAACGAGAAGAACTGAATTATTGTGTATGAAAAGGAGTAGAGAAGAGAATTCTATGCAACTGTAATGTCAATATAGACTCATAATTTTGCATTTAATGATGACTAGTTCTGGTTCAAAGGAATGGAACTATTTTGGAATATACTATTTGAAGGTTTTTATTTTAATCTGTGTTGTAAATTCCTATTAATATGTAATAATCACTGTATAGTGCGACTGAAGGTCTTGGCTTAAAATACTGTCCCTGTTCATAACAGAAGTGCTCTGAATATAGGGGAGCAGAAGTTTGCAGGACCCCCCCCAAGTTCTTATTTTTCCTAATTTACTTTGAAATTTTAATTATGATTAGTTCATTTACGCCAATAAAATGCCTAATCCCTTAAAGTAAAAGGGGAGATTACCACACTGGATTCTTCTTGTTTGGTTGTTTGGCTTTTTCCTGAAAAAAAAAAACAAAAAAAACAAAGAAAAAAAACCAACCAAAACAAAACCACCATAAAAAAAAAAAACACAAAACCACCCCCCCAAACAAACAAAAACCCCAAAAGACCAAAAAGCCAGCAAACCCCCCCAACAACAAACAAAACCAAAACAGCAACAACAACAAAAAAAAAGCCCACAGAAAAACAACCCAGTGCTTATTTCTTCGGAAATAAGAACAATGAACTGCCCGAGGTAGGAATTTTGGACTTTATTAGATACAAATATGCCTTTGGTTTGTTGTTACTTTAAATGCACACTTCATAGTGGAAGGAGCTGATGCCAGAGTTGCATCCCCTCAAGTAAGTTACTTAGCAAAGAAAAATGCCATTCCCTGTTGGTAAATATGTGAGATAAAACTGGTTTGCTTTTGTCTGAGAGACTTATTTCTCTGGTCTCTGAAGTTTCTTTGCTTCAGTAGAACTTTCCTGTGTAAGGTATTTTCTCATGTTTGCGTCCTCTTCACTTGCGACAGTTTAGAGCTTACCCAGCTTACCTTGCAAGGCTGATCTCCGGTTTGTTGAATGTCATTTTTTTCACCAGTTTTCCTGTTGCATCATGTCCCCTCTGACACACAAGTACTTCATGTATCAGCTCTTAGCCAATGTATTTATAAATGCTTCCTCCTCCCTTTTCCCTAGTTGTTTGCTGTTGCTTATGTTTTAATTTATAATTTGGTTTTCTTAGCTTTCTGCCATTTTTATGGCTGTAACTCATACTTTGTATGTGTTTGACCAGTTTGAGTTATGTAACAAAACCTGTTTTGAAGCATCCTGGTAATGTCCGATTTCTGTGTTCTAAATTCAGATATAAACAAAATACTGGATGTCTTGTAGTGGTATCCAGTGACTACTAAGTAAGATAGAGACATGCTGTTATTACAGAAAGTTAAAAAGCAGTAATACCTGTTTCTTGAGTTAAAGGTATTTGGCTTAAAAGGGAGTTTTGTAGTTAGTTTTTCGTAATTCCTATCAATTGCTGCATGTGTACTTGTGTGTTATTTTTTTTTTTAACCTTTTTATAAGTTGTCCTAACTTTAGAACTGATCTCTGGTATCTCTCATTCAACATGATGGATCTCCAGGTTTCAGCACTTTGATGAGGACACTTATTTTAAAAACTCTGTAAAATACAAATTCCCTTGTATTTGCTTATGTACCAAAATCCATAAGAACTTTGGATCTTAATCCTGGAAAGAAAATGTTACATGTAGTGCATTGAGAGAGGTATAAGTGCTGTAAGCAACTTGTTCTTGAATGTTAAAGGTACACCTGAAACTTTCCAGGAAATTGCACTGCTGACGAAGATGAAATTAAGGGGCTCATTTGATGCCCAAACTCTTGGTAATGTAACTGCAGCACTAAGGCAATAAGTTCTGCTTTGACTGCAGAAACTTAACTTAAATGCACACCTTTCATTGAAACATCGATACATGTTCAACACCTCTTGATCTTTCACCGTTGTACCCAGCGTTTGGCCTTCTGACAGGTACCAGCAAAACAGGACCCCACCGAACTTGTGTGGTGTGAGTGAGGACTGATGTTTTGCAAGAACAGGTCTTCAGTATTAAAGAAACACAATTTTGTTGTCAGCAATCTTGGAGAAAGTAGCCTCAGGCCTTGTAACCACATGAGGCCAGCGAGTAGCTTCAGGTGAAGTTTCTGTGCTTGGGCCAGAAGCAGTGTCTTACAAAGTTGTTGGATAATACAAGTCTCTAATTGTGGGAAGAAGTGAAGCAGCAGCTGCTGCTATACTGGGAGACAGATCCTGTAGAGTTGGTTGGAGGATTTCCACAGTCTTCCCTCCTGGTCACTCTTCCTCCCTTCTGCAAGGAGCACAGTTTGGTGACTTGTGGTCACGCAAAGGTTTTGATGAATGGAGCCAGGAATCAAACTGAGTTTGGACTTTGTCTATAATATTTAATAAAGGGGAAAACTAGTTGTTGTGGAATCTCAGCATTTTAAGATACATTGTGCGGTTAACTACATGAAAAATAAGAATATTTATGTATGTAGGTGTTTACTTTTCCATCCCAGTTTGACCTGGGACAGTCAGGTTATGCTAATTGAAGCAGACTGTAAAAAAAAAAAAAATAAAAAGGAACTTCTCAGATGAAATTTGTTGACAGTCATTTCTGTGTCAGACTGCATTTGCTACGTGGTGAATGATACCAGTGAATTACAAGGAGCTAGAGGAAGCTAGTGCTTTCTGTGATTCGTGAGAAGATGTTACAATATTTGTAACAGTTTATTCTCTTAAGGTCGTGGAAAGGTATCTTGAGGAAAACCAGGTCCTGCTTTCAGGAAATTTTGATTTCTCGAAGTACCCTCTACAGCCTTTCTGAAAGGAATTTTTAATAAATCCAGTTAATTTGTTGTTGTAACAGTAATTCTTTTTAAAATAATTCATATTCATGAAGACTGAAAACTTGTATAATTAAATGTAGCTTTAAAATATAGTGCTGTGGTTTGTGTGTTTTTTAAGAAACCTAAGCAGTTACAGGTTTGCATCAATGATATTTACAGAAATAGTGAACAATCATTTCTAGTAGTGACAGATTGCTGATGTTCTTGATAACATTCAGTATGACTGGCCCATTCAGTAGGATAATACTTGGGATATCTCACAGTTGTTCCATGTCCATTGCTACACAGTGATGTTGTTACAATGACTGAAATTGCATTGTGTGTTTTTTTGGCATTGAACTTACTTATTTTTGTTTGGCGAGTGCTTTGGTTGTGTGGGGGGTTCTTTTTGGTTTAGTTTTTTTGTTTGTTTGTGTTGGGTTTTGGTGTTTTTTTCCTTGTTTTGTGTTGGTTGTTTTTTTTTGTTTGTTTGTTTCTTGTTTGTTTGGGGGTTCTTTTGTGCTGTGAGGTTAACTTAAACCCCGCAGAAATGATTGTGACATGCTCTGGTCATCTCCCTTCCCCTATACCTCCATCAGTGTCTCATGGGCTGATTTCCGCTCTTATTTCCTAACTTGCCTGTAGGTGTTTTGTAGTGCTTAAGTTGGCTTTAGTTCAGACTGCCAGAGAGGAAATGAAGGCTTTTTTTTTTTTTTTATTTTTATAAACTGGGTTTGTCTTCATTTAGGTACATGGCTCCAGTGTAGACCTGTTCTGTATCTAGGTGCGAAGTGTCATCCAGGGATGGTGGCCTCAGGTGTGTGTTGCTAGTGGCCCTCCTGTTGTATTGTTTCAGCCTGTATCAGCATTCTTGAGGTGATATTTAGGTGACTTGGTTATGATCAGATGATTTGTGTATGAAGTATTCAGAGTAGCTTGTCTTTGGCTTTTAGATGGTTCTAGCCATCTGAAAGAAAACAGATTAGGAATGTCATATTGGAGAAACACGCTATGGTCAAATGTGAAACTGAGAAGTGGTTCCATGAGCCCTTTCCACTTGTAAGGAGGGCCTTACACTATACTTTAACCTGTCTCTGGTGGGTGTTCTTGAGCTTCCTTCCACTGAGTGTCAAACCCTGTGGGGAAACTGAGAGGAGTTTTTGTCCCATAGAGCAGGGGTACTGTAGAGCTTTGGGTGTGTTGGTTTGGACACTGTGCATCAATTTTTGTTGTTGGCCCCACTCTCTGCTTCACAAGTAGTATATCCTTTTAAGAGGACACTGTCTCAAGGGTAAAAATTGCTGTGGTGTGCAGACAAGTTTCCTTGTCCAGCCCACAGAAAGGACAGCAGGTCTGTAAACAGGTCTGCAGGTAGGCATCTTCTTTCTTCACAACCCCCCCTCTCCCCATTAAGTCCTTCAGCTACTTAGATCCACTTACAGTTATGGTAATTTCAAGGCAAGAAATCAGTCCTGCTGTCAGGTAATTGGTCATAATTTTGTTTATACTAAGTTGACAAGTCCATAGATCTCTTTTTGAAAGAAAACAAACAAAAAAGCTTTGGTATTGAGTTACAAATGCCTCATCACCTTGGTCCTTCTTGATAGAAAATTCCAAACCCTTTCTGCACTGAGGAGGATATTCATTGGCTGTGTTTTTTTCTGGCAGTTAAGTATTGAAAGGGGTAACCAAAGAAGAAGACCAAAGAGGGTGCTTGAGTCTGTGCTTTTTATCTTGGAAATCTTGTAAAAGAAAAAAAAAAAGTCGCTGTGTGTGTGTGTGCAAAGAGAGAGAGTAGATAGGGCTGTGGCTTTAGAAGGGGGAGAGGCCTTTTATCAAAGTAGCTTTTGAACTTCTATCACCGAGTGTTGTTGACTGTTCCTGGCTGAGGTTGAGACTTTGCAAGATGAATCTGTACATTTCAGATTAAAGTTCTCTATTTTTTGTTTCTGAAGCTCCATATGAAAGATAAAAATTTCAATTTGTATTTCCAAAATTAAATTTAATGCTAAGAAAGTAGCATCTCTAGACTTTTAAGTTTTCCTTATTTTCTTTGCTTTAATTCTGTTCCTGATTGCAGGTAGTTTGGAAGGCAGACTTCAGGTTGGTCTAGAAGTACCTTATTTTGAGGTAAAGCTGTTAATAAATTCGCTTTTCTCTTATACATATAGTGGAGGGCTGTGCAGTTAAAGTTACCTTGATCACAAAGTTGATTTTAACAGATAAGCTGTGGTATATATGTTTTGCTCCCATAGCTGCTGGTAACATCTGTCAAGATACTTCTTTCATTAAAGTCTACATTGTTGCCGGTAACTAATGTAATTATGTGACCTGAAGCTCTGTTGTGAAAGGGCTGGCAAAGAGGAAGTTTTTTTCTTAAAACAGCATCACAGTAAACTTCAGTATGTTTCACTACTCTCTGCTTCAGAGGGTAAATACACATATTAGCCAGTTGATAAAAATGGTGAAGTAACCTTTTTAGAGTTGTAGCATTGCATGATGGTACACTTTTTAAGGAATGAACAGATAGGTTTAGTCATAAAGGTTCATCTTCTAGGGTGTCTGTATTCAATATGGAAATGCTCATTATGGTTTCATAATTATGACAGATCAGCTTTTCAGTGTGAAGATGGTATTCATCTGTAGGCATCTCCAACCACGCTCATCCAAAATACTAGCGCATTTATTTAAAGTGTGATAAACTCAGTTTCAGAGAGAGTACTGTGGGGGATGACACTGTAGGATCCAAGTGCTCTGTTTTGCAGCAGTGGAATGAAAAGGAGTGTATTGACGATTATAGGTGTGATGGATAGGTAAAAATTATGTTCAGTATTGCTCACTGTTTCTGTTAAAGCTGAACAAAAATAAGTCGACAGGTAATAATCTCCTGAGGTTATTACTGTTGTTTTTAGGTAAGGAAGAAACTCCCATATAGGAAGCTTAGAAAGACCATGAAAACTATGGTATTTCAGGGATGGAAGGAGATAGCAGTGAAGGTACCTTGCTCTGAATTGGATTTTGATCCTGATTTTGAATGTGTGCAACTAAGTCTGAGTATTTTCAGGTACCAGTCTGGTAAGATTTCCTGGTTTTCCCCGCTGAGGAAAGAGTAAAACAAGGATTGCAGTGTCTCAGTATGGGTTCAGTGGTGTGATCTGAAGTTTCATTCTGGAATAAAGCTGATTCTCTGTCAGCCCTGTTGTGAATGGCTGTCAAGTCCTTTGCATTGAAGCTTTGCAGGTGGTGGGTGTGGTGTGAAGCTTGGGGTGCTGCAGTGTACTCCCCTGTACCATTCCATGTGGAACAAGGGGATTCATCCTGGCAGGACAGGCTGTCTGCACCAAGGAAAACATGGTGAATTAAGTAAAACTCAGTGAACTGAGCAATTTGCTGTAAACTGTTGTCAGTATGGTTATTGTGCAGTGAAGGCACCTGAATGGCTTAAGTGCATCTAGAGAGATGAATCTTTCACTTTGAGAACAATTTTGTTTTAGTATGTAAATATCCTAAAGCAGCAGTATTACATATACTAAGCATTTAGGTACTTCCGTTCTACTGTCAGTTGAAGAAATAGTCCAAAGCTATATTTGTTTGGAATTTTTTAGTAATAGAAAGGTTTGGATGTGATTTTTAAGGAATTAGTGGGTAATAACTCTTTGTCAGGTACTCCCTTTTATTCCCATGGCAGTGTGTTCTGTTTGCTGTCATTATTGTTTCTTCTAACATTCAGTTATTTTGTATGAGATCTTTTGATCTCCCCTACTGCAGAGTGAAGTACAAGTTAAAATACCACGTATGGGTTTCAAAACCATTAGAAAAAGCAAAACATACACTAAAAGCTGTGTTGGTATACCAGTTACCTAATGAATCCTTAAAAATGCTTTTTCAGGTTTAATCAAGCTTTTTAATTAGGCTAGCTTTCTTATAAAAGTCTTCAGAGTTTGTTTAAACAGAACTGTTTCAGGAGTGAAATTTTGTATTTTCCTTAACTTCATGTTTAGCAGAAAGATTCCCCCACTCCACACCCCATTTTAAAAATGACATAGCTTAGCTATCTCTTCTGAAGCTCTACTGTTTGAGTGACAGTACTATTAAGACTTTTCTGTTTGAAAGCTGTGTTGTGCTTGAAGGCTTTTTATAGTAAGGTGAGTAGTAACACCTATAGTCAGTTTTCCTTGGGAACTCTTTGTATGCTAACAGTGTTTAAAAAAAAACCTGAGAACCAAAATTACTCGTCTGCACTGTTTAATGGGCTGTGGAGTCAAAAGATGTTCTGCATTTTGGGTGCTCTGTGACCTTCTTCACTGCTTTTCCTGAAGGTTAACCCTTATGAACCCATTCATTACTTAAGCCACTGCAGACTAGTGGCTCCTCTGTAAGTTGCTCACCCCCATTTCAGAAGAGCATCTGGGTTTGTTTTATGTTGGGGGTGTGGTGGGGAACTATAAGTTGATCAGTTTCAGCTGACTGGCTTTGTAAGGAATGCATCCACGGCAAATTTGTCAGTGATCCCACATTAAGAGGAGTGGTTGGCTTGCCAGCAGCATCTGTCTTGTGATGCCGAGAAACTTTAGGACTGGCCCAGGTGAAACTCTGAGTTAGTTGAGTTAGAACTGCACAGATGGTGTACCTGGGGCAGAATCATAATGCTGTGCATCGATAGGGGCCAGGAGCTGCCTGGATGAGGAGCAGCACTGATGGGAAGGATGGACCAAGTGTAGGCTGGGCTATGTTAAGGGGAATGTGGATAAGTTCTGATGCTTCTCCACTTGCCAGTGATGAAGCTGCTATTCGAATGCGCCTTCCTATTACTCTGTTTTCCCTAAATTTCTCAAAGATGCTGAGAAACTTGATTTGTCAGTGGGCTGCCAGAATGGCTAAAAGATTAGACTGTAGCTACTGAGAGGAGGGTGTGAGGGAACTGGTATTGTTACCTCTGGGGGGAAAAAAGTGGGTTAGTACGTCACTGAAAACAGGTTATGTGGAGGGGCTGTGGAAACAGAAGTCTTTCAAAGAAGTCATGGCTGACCTGTCTTGTGTTGGAGGTAACAGTCTTCAGGTGGCAGTTGGACAGGTAACCTCTGCAAGTCCTTCCTACCAGCATTTCTGTGGTACTGTTGTGTTAACTGTTAGGAGAACTCTAGAGACATCAGTTGAAAGCAGTACAGTAAGGAAACAAATTTTCTGAAGTTGAATTGCATACTCAGCACTGTGAAGCTCTTCAAGACACATTTTAATGGTGGGGTGACAGATTTACTCAGTAGGTGGTAACTCAAGCAGGCTACACCAGATATTTGTGTGCATGCTTCTCTTAATTCTGGTAGCATTCACCTGAGAGCCTGAAAGTTTGATTTTGATGTTGCTTTATCTGCCGTAGGAGAATCCCAAAGCTGCTCTTGCAAGCAGTGTTTAGTTATATTCTGATTTTGCAGAAGTTGCATTTTTTGCATTTGTGCAACATCTTAATATTTAAGAGAGTGTAATTTACTAAATATAATTTTCATATTTTTAAAAATTTGCTTTCATTCACTGCCCTTTTTTAAATAATAATCTGTAGAGTTGAAGAGGAAGAAACCCTGTTCTTAAGAGAATTTACCGAGTTCGTAGCACGGAATTTCTGTGTGCAGGAGATTCTGTGTCTGCCAGATTGTGTTGAAGTTGCAATATCCAAGTGGTGGCTGTTTCTTGTGGTGTTGATGTTTCTTTTTTTTTGTGAGGCCTCATAGTCATAGAATCATAGAATCGTTAGGGTTGGAAAGGACCTTAATATCATCTAGTTCCAACCCCCCTGCCATGGGCAGGGACACCTTACGCTGCTGGTATTAATCATGGAGGGGGATAACCCCCAGAACTGAAGAAGGAGATAGAGTAGCAAAGTCTTTTTTTTTTTTTTTTTTCATGATCTGAACAAATAAATCTTTCCAGCAGTTCAGTGTGAGGGAATGACAGGAGGATAGCTGGAAGCCCCTGAAATAGGCAGGGGAAGGTTGTATAGATCTGTGACAGAGCTGAGCTTCAGTTTCAAATTGATGTTCTACTGTGTTGTCCTCCGTACCCTCAAATACTGGAAGACAGAGGAAAGAACACTACAGTGGTGGAAAACAGTGAAAGGGTAAGGAAACTTTGAGGCTTCTGGTTCACTAGACACTAGTAGTTAATCTGGGAGACTACAGTTTGCTTATTTCATATTCAGCTTACTTGGATGGAGAGCTCATGACTTAACTCTCCCAAGTCATCAGTGGCTGTAGTGATTTAAGATCTTGTCCTGGTGAAAACTGCCACTCTTCCACTTTACTGGGCATACGCAAGACACCACGTGAGAACTTAGACATTTTGAGTCAGCATGAGACATTTTTTAAATGGTTTACAAGAGCAAACTGCACTGGAGGGTCTGAAGAGTATGTATATGCTTTATAGCTGTCAGCATCTGGCTCAAGGTGGGAGGTGGCAAGGGGGTAGCATTCAAAATCATCCCATCCAGCAGTCTGCCGGACAGGCTTCTTTGGTTGCTGATCATATCGGGTGGTAGGCAGACTGCACTGGAAGGATGCACAGACAGTAGTGTGAATTGGAATACTGCAGTAGTACTTGGTGTCGTTCCAAAAGTTTAACATGAGTATTCATGAAGAATCTTTAAAAGTTACAGTTTAGTACTGATTTGCAGCAGTAGATGGGTTTCACTGGGTCAACTAAGAAAATTCTGTGTGAAGAAATCTTTGTGAGCTAATACATTTATTGTGATCTTTATTTCACTTGAAATGATTCTGTAGAATTTGTGACTCCTGTCCTGAAAGAATAAAATGAAGTGTCCCGTTTAGGGAGTCTGTGCTTTTCAAGTGTTACTCTGTGAGGACTGCTTTTTCTGTTGCTCTTAACTAGCTGAACTTCTAAAGAAAGCAATCCAGTTAAAATTTCTGGGTAGACAAGGATGATTAAGTTAGCTATTCTTCCGATTTGAATCTGTTGCTTATAATACTTTAAAGGGCTTACTACCGTCTGTTCAATTATCTTGCATAAATTTTCTCTATGACATGTTTTAATGAGCTTGGCTTATACCAGCCCTTGTTTTCTACTAAGGTGTACTTTGAATGTTTGACTTTTTCCCAGTCTGGTAGAAGGTGTAGGCTGTTGTGTGAACAAAGGGTTCTCTTTATCTGTTTATTGTCCTGCCTTATGTTCACTGAAGCTCTAAGATTCAGAGAGTTGCAGAATGGTGTGGGTTGGAAGAGACCTTGAAGACAATCTACTCCCAACCCCCCTGCGCTGGGCAGGGACACCTTCCACTAGACCAGGTTGATCAAAGCCCCATCCAGTCTGGCCTTGAACGCTGCCAGGGATGGGGCAGCCACAGCTTCTCTGGGCAACCTGTGCCAGTGCCTCATAGCTCTCAGTGAAGAACTTCTTCCTAATATCTAATCTCAGTCTCCCCTCCGTTAGTTTAAAGACATTCCCCCTTGTCGTGTCCAGGGGATCTAGAAAAAAGCCCCTTGGACAGGAAAGCCCCTCTTCAGCTTTCTTGTTGGCCCCTTTTGGTACTGAAAGGCTGCTCTTAAGGTTCAGTTAGGAGCCCTGTGGTGTACTAGATGTTTGAGACCATGTCTTGCCCTGTCACCAGCCTGAAATCAAGCATCCTGCTGTCTGCTAAATTAGCAGTAAAACCTCAACTGCTTTATCTGTGTCTCCTGTAGAATATAAGGAAAACAGTAGGAGAAAAGGGTGAAAGGGTGATTGTCTTTTTATGCGCTTCTGTATACTGATACCTAAATAAACTTTAAATTTTCCTCTTGCAGGAACATCATTTGCAACGGGCTATCTCAGCACAACAAGTTTTCAGAGAAAAGAAAGAGAGCATGGTTATCCCAGTCCCTGAAGCGGAGAGCAATGTCAACTATTACAATCGTTTGTATAAAGGAGAGTTTAAGCAACCAAAGCAGTTCATTCATATTCAACGTAAGTAAACAAATACTGATTTTGTTGCCCCTTCCCTCCCTTCTCTTCTCCCCACCCCCCTTCCCTTCTTCCCCCCCACCTTTTATTTGAGTAATCCTGAAAGAATCTTGAGGCCAAAGTTGGTACAATATTCAGATAGTGGAAAGACTCAAAAATCAAAGGGAGATTTAGACATGTGAATTCCAGTTTTTCTTCTTACGTAAGAATTTAAGATTGGAGGGAAATGTGAGGTTTTTCTTGCCACATTTGCTGATACTGTTTATCTGTGTGTGGTAGCTGGCAAGCCTTAATCCTGCCTTTTGGTCATCCAGTATTATTGATCAAGCCTTTTTTTTTTTTCTTTACTAATTCTGAGAAGGAGTAACTGAACTAGCCTAGCTGCCTCCTAGTTGCTTCTGCTAGCCCAGGGCCAGGAAGAGGGGTTGTCATGCTTGCTGAGTGCATCTGAAATGCTTGTTAATCCGAAAGATCTATATAAATGGAGATTAAAAACGTTCAAGAATTTTGGTAGTGAAATCAGCCTTTGTTTTACTGATCTTAAGAGTTCTTAAAGGTCAGTTTCCACTGTGTGAACAGGGGAGTTCGAGCTGTTCCCTGTAGCATGGATGTATTCTGGGCAATGGGTAACAGTTATCTTTATCTGCCTTTTGCGAAAACTGTAGAATTCCCATTCCGCAGGGAACTCTGATCTTATTTTAATGATAAAGTGAAATATTCTTTGCATCAGTTTAGCTTCCTGTGTCTTAAGAGATCTAATTAATTAATCTAAAGTTGTAGGTGATTATAGTGGTCTCTGGATTAATTTTAACACTTTTCTTGGTTGGTGGTCTGTTAACAAGTGACACACATTTATAGTTCAGTCATTCCTTGGCATACAGATCATGGTTGTTCTTTGCAGCATGTTATTCTAGGGGTTTATTTTGTGACTTGGACTTCTCCCAGGATTTACCTTCATAGCAAAACCTTAGATACATTGATCACAGTGAGTCGTCAGTCGTTACGATAAAACACAGATTCAGTTCTGGGTCTCTGCAGGTAAAACTTGTCATCAGCTCATGGCTATGGTTTTTAGTTGTGTTGAACACAACACAGGATTGACAGGGGTCTGCTAAAGCACCTTAGAGTGGAATGTGGTCCTCTTGCCAGGAAGAGTGTGTTGATAATCTGTTCCTCACACACTTTTCTCAGCTGCCTCAACAAGAGGCTGTTGATATGCATGTGTGTGTCTTCCGCTTATAGACATAATTGAAATTGAAGTTAGGCAAAGATTCTTAAGCCCAAACCCAGCTGGATATTGAAGATCCTTGCATCATTCTCGCCAACATGGTGAAGTCTCTTTAGCATGTATTTACAAAATAAGAGGTTTTTGGAAATAATGTGCTGAAGACCCTCTGGCACAGTAGAGGCCATACTGGCAATGTGAGAAATGAGCTAAAAGAAATTGAAGTATTTCTCTCCTTAATAGAATAAACAAACATGCAAGCAAGGCAGGTTGAATTAACTGAAACGAAGCTGCTGAATGAGGAATGTGTTTTATTCTTTTTTTTTTTGTTGGACACTGCCAGAGACACTGTAAATATTGTTAATAAACATGTCTAAAAGTGTTAAATGTATTATGCCAAAATGTTCTTTGTCTTGCTGAGACTCACAGTCTTTCTGGACAGAATTACAGAAGGTATTTGAGCTGAAGATAAACATTAGATACTGCTTCAAGATAATTTTCCCACATATTCTAGTTGGAGTAGGTGTGATACAAGGCAGCTTTTATGCTACATAAACTGCTTGGAAAATCTGTTTTAATGCTGAAAGTGCAAAGAGCAACAATACTTGCTTTGGCCCCAGAAGTTATGTAAATAGATAGATGCCAAGAGGCCACATACTGTAATCTGTACTTTACTAGTGATTATTTCTGGCAAGTTATGTCTTGCTGTTCATCTGGTAGCCAAAAGTTTAAGTATTTTTAATTTTACCATTATAATTCTTTTATTTAGACCAGTGGGTTCCGTGCTAAGAAAATGTAATTTCTTTGAGGTGTAGATTTCATGAATGAACATGGTTCCAGGTATTAGTTGACCCAGGTAGCACCTACTCTGGTGATTTTTGACATGACAAAACAAAAGCCTGGAATTATTTTAATTATTCCAGTATGTTTAATATTTTTTCTAAGAATTGTAGTGTTAGTAACATGGAGATGCATTGTAAGTTATTGATGTGCAGCAAGGAGAATAATTTAGTGCACTTGTACCTATGCTGGAATTATAGCTAAGTGGATATAAGCAAATTAGCATCCCTTACAGAAACAGAATGGAGTAAAATATATATATGCACACAATAAAATATTTTACCTATGTGTGTATATAAAATTTAATGATACAAAACTAATGCTTTATCATAAGTAATGGAGTCAGATTGTTCAAATATTGGTCAAAGAATCAAATAATCTTCATTAAGCTGTGTGGGATGAACTCTAGTTGCTCTTTAAATCCGAAAAAAACCCCACAACGAAACAACCACTAACCACCCCCCACCCAGAAAAAAAAACCCAACCCCACAAGAGAAGTGTGCACATTTCACATAACTGAGTTGGCCATTTTTTATTCATTGTGTGTTCCATGGTTTCAGAGGATGCTGTGGCAGGATCTGTTTTGGCTGTGGGTTTGCAGCCTGGATATGTAAAGTGGGTATTTGCATGGCACCTCCCCTGCTGAGGTATTTTGGTGCAGGTGGGGGTGGGTGTTGGAAGCTTTGTTCCGGTCAGGTGCTGCAGGCTTGCTGTGAAGGTGATTTCTGCTGCTTTCTTACTGCTTTGAATATTGTTGCTCTGATGTGGTTCTTCATTTGCTCTTGATCAGCGCAGATGTACCTGCCACCATTGCTGTCCACTTCTTTCTTACTGCCAGTGCCTTTCTAATGGCAGTTGTGCTCATGGGTGAACTAACACTGAGAAGTGATGTGTAAGAAAGCTTATTTTTCATTTTTTGGTTAGGTGAACCTCCATATTGATCAGTTTTCTGTCTTGGCTCATTGGACAATGGCTGGTTTTGGCACAAGCAAAGTGGTAGGAACATGGCTTGCTGGGGAGGAGGGAAGCTAGTGGAACTGCTTGTTTCAGTGGTAGCTCACGCCTATGTCAGTGTAAAATGACTGTGGAACCACAGCCCTAATCTAGTTGGCAAAATAAAATTTGTTGATTTGGTTAAGTTTAATGGAATTTAATGCAACTTAACTTAAAAACAGTTAAGTTAGTATAAACTCAGCTCCTATTGGAGCTCAAGTAAACAAAAGCAAGTATCTGACAGGCACTGCTGTCAGGAGTGGTTAGAGTGGCAGAGGATGTAAATAAACTAGGATGTTGGTTGGCTTGCTAATTGCTGTTGCAAAGCCAGTTCTGACTGTTTATGTAAGGTCAGCTTCACTGGTAGGATCACTGGAGCCCTGTCCAGCTCTGTAAAAACAAGCAGTGTGGCGAAAAGCAACTGCTTTGGAGTAAGAAAACTAGATTCATTGGTCAACCAGAGGAATCTCTCAGAAATTACCAGAAGAAAGGGATATAGAAGATCCCAGACTGGTTGTGCTTAATACACAAACTAGTTGCAGATCATCTGAAATACAGTGCTTTCTGGGTCTGAGTTTTGTTCATCACTAGTTCTTGCAGGTGTGAAGGAGCAGTTGCATCTGTTGCTATGGAAGGGGCAGAAATGGGTTAGTGATGGATGGCTACATCACACAGCACATAAATCACTTGTGTCTTGTGATGGCTTTTGAAACCAGCAAGCCGCCATAATAGTGGCCAACTCCAGGATGAAAAATGGCTTTTTTTCTGAAACCAGTACAGTTCACTCAGTGCTTGGGAAAACAAGAAAACTGGTTGGATTGTCACGTGAAAGTCTGTTTCAAAGAGTAGTGATGGACAACATTCAGGGAAGGAGGATGCTTCATGCGTGTCCCAGAGCTGTAGCGAGCCAGTTTGGGATTGACTAACTCCTTATGATTGCATGCAACATTTAAAGGAAAAGGGATAGTCTTGTATTTACTGAGGGTCATACACCTCCGCAGGCTGCTGAGGCTTTGTGGCCTTCCTGCCTGCACCAAAGCAAGAGGTAGAATGCAAGTATTGCTTCCATTGCTTTAGTGGCATTAACCTGTGGCCTGCATGTAAACCTCTGTTCTTTGAAAGCGGAACTGTGTTGCTAGGTACAGGTCATGACAAATAGCATGAGAACCACTGCCAGCAAAAGAAAAGCATTGCTGGAAGGTATGAGAGCAGGGTATGTGACAGAGTCTACTGCTGTTCTCACAGTGCCAGTGTCTTTTTGCTTAAAAAAATAAGACTGGATTTAATTGTTGTAACTTGGTCCTGGCAAGTACATGTTGGATACCTTTAATTTTGTCATTTTGATTGTCAAAATAAAATCAGAGAATCATTTAGGTTGGAAAAGACCTTTAAGATCAAGTCCAATTGTTAATCCAGCCCTGCCAACTCCCACCAGTAAACACTGTCCTTAAGTGCCATATCTGCATGGCTTTTAAATCCTTCCAGGGATGGTTGATTACACCCCTTCCCTGGGCAACCTGCTGTACAAAAAATACTTTTGCAGAGTTGAAATTCAGGATGCAGTTTCTGGTTTTGTTTTTGGTGCTTTTTTTATGATTACAGTTTTGTCAATTTCCCAGTTTTTCACTTCATTTGTTATTCCTGAAGTCTCAAAATGACTGCTAAGAAAGCTGATGTTTTATCAGCAAGTAATTTAAATTTGCAAGTAATAAACTGCATGAAGTTAGGTGGACATGACATGTTACTTAGCCAGTGGTTCACAGGGGCGGATGAACTGCTCCTGATGCTGACTGGGTACTCTGCAAAATGGCTGAACTGGCCAGCAGCAGGATGTGAGAGGGAGGGACACTCCAACTTCCAGCTGACCTGCACTGTAGGAGTGATGGAGATATCAACAGTGCAGTAATCTGCCTTCACTGTTTAGGGTGGAGATCTTGCTTTCTTATTAGTAATATTCATAATGGGTTTCTGAGGATCTTTGGTCTTTGCAGTTGCTTGTTGGTGGAATGGTTGGGGTTTTCTGTTCTTGCTTAGTGTCTCCTGCTGGTCTCATCTCACTTGAGCCTGAATGATTTTGTTCTGAAAGGTGGTTCAGGAAGCTGCATGGTTGAAGAACTTTCAGTGACTCTTCTTCCCTCATTGTGGAAATGAAGGCAAGCACACTGGCACTGCTTACAGTTTGCAGGTGAACAGCATCACATCATCTGTCATAGGGATCCTGCTGCTCACTCATAACTGATTTAGAAAAATTGACTTGGAACATTTTGTTTGCAGGGGATTACTGAATTATCTACTGACAGGTTGACGTTTTTGTGGTGTAAGCAACACCTGTCTGAGGGTAAAAAAGCTGTGCTGGACTTTAATGGATTTCTGTGCATTCGAATGTCATCTGTGAGAACATGGTTGAGCACCTGGTTGTTCGAGTAGGGAGACCTGCTTTGTTCCCAAAATAACAGGAACATCTGGGTTAGAAAATTTTGGCCACCTACCTTGACCAGAGTTGTTTGAATGTGATTTCACAGTGTACATTAGGACTATAGTAGTGTTGTTGGCTCTGGGGCTGCTCTTGGGGTGTGAGAAGCTTTTGCAATTTGCATTAATGAAGTTAAGGACTGTGAGGGTTACAGCTCAGGTGGGAGAGTGCACCCCATTTCCGTATACAGCTGATGGAATGCGATGCTGGTGCCAACACTGTGCTCCCAGGTGATTTGGCTGGGACCATGCAGGACAAGTTGGAGCAAAGCTTACAGGATGTGAATATTCTATGTAGCAGACTGGTTTCATAGAGGCCAGCACTGATACATACCAGTTGGTCTTGGCTGGTCACTCTATTCTGCATGTTGAACAGGACTGTATGGCAGCCGCCCCAGGTGCTGCAAGAGTCTTTCCTCTCAGGTGTGTAGTCCTGGCTGGTGATGCTTTTAATGCAGCTTTACAGAATTATGATATTTTTTTTTTTTAAAAGTTCAGTAGACGGCTGCTAAAGGGAGAACTGTGGGTCACGTGGCCAATGACCCAATAACGTGTGTTAAATAAAATGGCCATGCAACTGGTATTACTGAATTAGTATTATTAATAATTCCACTTAATACATATTTTCAGCCCATTATTAGTAATTTCTTCTTGAAATAACTTTTTATAGTATATTTACTCTTGTGTGTGTGTTAGGCCAGAGAAGGTTTCTGACCAGGTGGTGGTGTCAGTGTTAGGTGATGTTAGTACAGTCAAGCAGTGTCTCCTTGGAGAGGTAGCATTTCACAGCTGAAAATTTTAAGAAACTCCTTAGTAGCACTTCTCAGCTGTATTTGATCAAGTTACCACACACAGCCCAAATAGACTAAATGCTGGCAGTGGCTTAGCTAATTTATTGCATTGGAATACAGAATGAGTGGTCTTGGCTAGCCTGAAATACAGCAAGAGTATGTTGCTCACTGCCTGTTAGTTAACTGGTCAAACCATGGGAAAGAAAATACTATAATTTGCTTTAAAGATACCTGTTAGATGTTTTTGTTTGCTCCTGTTTTTTCCTGGTCTTCCAAGTTTTTCTTCTGCACTCCTCTCAAAGCACCCTGGGAAGCATAGTAGCAGAGGTTTTCTTTAAGTTAGTGCTCAGATACAGCCATGAGTTAAGAGAGTAAAAATGAGGTAGTGCTATTTGTCTAGTAAGAATATATTTCAACAAGACTTCACTGCTGTTAATACACTAGCTTGTTGATTGCATTGAGTATTGTTGTTGGTGTTTCACCCCTTCAAGGTTTTATTAGGTACAATTAGCATTTCATAGAATCATAGAATCACAGAATGGTTTGGGTTGAAAGGAACCTTAAAGACTATCCAGTCCCAACCCCCCACTGCCATGGGCAGGGACACCTTCCATTAGACCAGGTTGCTCCAAGCCCCATCCATCCTGGCCTTGAACATTTCCAGGGATGGGGCAGCCACAGCTTCTCTGGGCAACCTGTGCCAGTGCCTCACCACCCTCACAGTGAAGAACTTCCTAATATCTGATCTAAATCTCCCCTCTGTTAGTTTAAAGCCATTCCCCCTTGTCCTGTTACTAATTCTTGTTGCATGCAACTTGCTCATACTTGTAAATTTAGTTTCTGCTATGTTATCTAAATATCTTCATTCTGCTTTTAGTAGGGTTATAAACTTTGGCTAGGGAAAGTATGGAATTGAGTATGGAAGATGAGTAGCACAATGTGTAACAAAGACACTAGCTTTGCTGTGAGCTCGGGAACTTACTATTTGGAGTGTATGGAGGAATATTCAGTCTCTACACCTAGAGTTAAGTTGGTTTTGGAGAGAAAGTAGCAATTCCCGTCTGGTCTAGCGTTTTTACAGTTTATTGCACAGTTATATGAAGGGGAAAAAAAGGGAAAAAAGTTTAGTCGTGTTAAGTGTTATGAGACTCCACGCTTGTTGAACTATCTAAAACCAGGCAGCTGAAATTATATTGGCACTGATGTGTATGTGCTTTTTCTCCCAAGTCTGAGATTTGAATGAAAATTAATCTTAATTGTTAAGAGTCTTATCATGATATTCGGAAGGAGATGTGTTATAACGGTATTAGGAAGTGGTTTTGCTAGTTTTGCAAAGATGTATTCAAGTTTCTATGCCTCTAGTAATTTTTTCCCTGTCACCCCTTCAAGCCACTTAAAATGAAATGAAACCTCTTTGATTGCCCTCATTCAAAGTCAGAGACAAGCAGCTTTTAAGTACTGTCTTGCAGCTGTTACACTGGGAAACATCATTACAAAGAAAGAAGTGGCGTGGCATGGCATTAATGTGCCTTTCTGAAATCTTATCGATTGTTTTTGATTTCTGATTGTGAGATGCACGCTTCTGTATTTCCACAGTATGTCATTTACGAAGCATTTCAGTGTGGTTTGTGCATGTGTATTTTTGTTTCAGCTTTTAATCTGGACAATGAGCAGCCAGATTATGATATGGACTCGGAGGATGAAACCTTACTGAACAGACTAAATCGGAAGATGGAAATCAAGCCGCTGCAGTTTGAAATAATGGTTGACAGACTCGAAAAAGCCAGTTCTAGTCAGGTATTGTCCTGTGTTAAGAAATCACTGAGGTTTTCTGACTTTTGAATTTTCTGGTGGGGTGGTTCTGGGTAGGGTGTTTTGTTTGTTTTTCAGTTTGTTTTTATTTCCTGCTAACAGGATAAGTGGTTTGTGCAAGTCTGCAGTTTTACGGAAATCACATTGCTGTCTCCTATTGTCAGTATAAGCAATTTATTAAAAACAGGGAGGGAGGGAGCTTTTGGGAATGACTGAGGGGGAGCTGTTTTTAAATTTTAGTTCCTGATCACAGTGTGTTAAAGAGGACAACTTCCAGCATCTTGTTTTACCTGTGTTTGTATGGAAGAACCTTGTGATCAGTAGGTGTATAGATTTGGCTAGAATCTGAATTCTTTGTTTCACTTGGTACTAGCGGACATTGACTTCATTTGATGTTTGAAGGTTAGAAATATAGACGCATAGACAGTGAAGCAACGTCTTTATTAAGACCAGGCCCTTGTAGGAGAAACTGCACAGATGAAACTAAGCTATATTCCAGTTGAGACTCAGAGACTGGTTTCCTTGCTTTAGAAGTGAGTATGAGCTTTTTACCAGAAGCGTACCAGTATTTTAAGTCAGTTCCTGAGGTGTTGCAGGACGTCAGTGTCTGGAGAAGGGTCTTAAAGCCAAAAACATAACTCAAAAATGACATCTGAAGGATCGGTTTCTGAAAGGCAAGTTTGAAATAGGCAGAGTTATTTCTCAGTGAGATGGATGTTTTGTGGGAGTGAAAAATCCATTGCAGGATCCATAGCTCTGCCTCATTTAGTTGAATGCTATCTGTTAAGAGGCCAAAATGTTGTACTCTTTATGCTTTGGAGTGACTTCAACAACAATTAGGTCTTATTATGCTAATAAGGTGGGATGTGAAGAAAAGAATTGCACAGTACCTTGGATGATGATACTTATTGAACATGTGGTACCCAGATCTCTTTAGAGCTTTGATGTAGATACCCCTGTTTTGGCTTTCAGTTAGAATGGTTCTGGTTATTGCTTTTCAAGATCAATTTGCATTCTTCTTATGCTGGCTTCATCTTTCATTCCTTTAGTAATGAAGTCAAATTTAAGAACTGAAGGATGTTTTCCTAAAATAAAATAAGAATATGGATGTCTCTGTGTAGGCAGGTGCCTCTGTCTCTTTCACCTGAATGTAAGTAACACTGAAGCATTACCAAGGTGAAGAGAATTTTGAACCAGGAAGTCCTTATTTAAGGAAGTCCATGATAGAAAATACATGAAGTATAGTAATTGATTCTTATAGGCTTCCACCCCCGCCCTGAGGGTGAAGTGTGTAAGGAGAAATCCCTCTTGGTAAATTAAATGTCTTTGGGACTTCCTGTGTAGTATTTTCAGACCAATGTAAGGGATTGCTGTGTGTGTGTTCAAGATGATTGTCATGCTTTTGGGCTACAGAAAATTTTTAGTAAAGTAGTTCTGTCCTGAGCTCTGCTAGGAATAGTAAGGTAAAAAAACGCTCTTGCAGGTTTTTGGAGGCTGGGAGAGAAAGAAGTTTGGCTGTCTGGCAGCTTCCTTCCCCACATGGCCTTTATAGTGCTCTTGAATCCCACTTGGGGCTACTACAGAATTCATTTACAGCTGACATGACTTACATCCGTAATATAGTAGTATGCTGGTGGGAATGCTTGCTTTGCCAAGGGGAAGGTTCCAGACATTCCTCAGGCATTTTGATAACCAGATTTAAGCAAAGAATATAGTGACTGCATCTGTGTTACTGGTGGTACTTGCAAAAACACAAGCAAGCAGGGTCACTTTAACTTGTATTTAAGGCAGAGTCCATTTAGGGTGGTTTGTTGGTGTTTTTTTGTTTTGGGGTTGGTTTTTTTCTTTTTTTAAAGAAATAGTGTAAAAAAGGAAACAAAGGACAAAACAAGATTCAAATAATTTTTAAGTAATATTCACAGTGATAGATTGATGTTTAAGTTGTATTTTAGCTAAACACAGTTGTACCAACTTGCATATACAGATTAGGGTATGCTGGTCAGTACATGTGTTTGGTTAACCAGGCTAATATCTATTCTTGGTAGAATGGGTGCAAAATTGTTTTAATGCTGCATACAGCCCTAAGCACAGAGGGATTTGGTGACTTTTTTTCCCCTTTCTTCTAAAACCAGTGTTTTTTTCTAATTGTTCTGTAGATTACAAGTGTGTTCTCCTGTTCTGGCTGGAGCGAACACTTGCATAGTAGCAGTGGCTACACTTAGGATATTCTAATTTTTCTGAAATGTATTGTTTCTTTTTCTGTTTATCCTAGCATAGGGGCTAGGGTGGGAGGGGGGAAATGAAGAAAATAGTTTACTTCAGAATATATTATATCTACAGTAAAACATCTTCTGGGGGAACCAACATTAAAGTGCAAAGAATCCTGCATCTCTAATGGCTAATCAATAAGAAACTTCTTTTTAGGGAAAAAAATAGTCAAAGTGATTCCCAAATCATGATCAGCAGGGTGTAGTAAGTTAGTTATATCCTGTGCTTGTCATTGTTTGATTTAATGAAAAATTGATGGAGTTCTAGGCTATGGTATGAAAGCTTCTGAGATGATGGTGGTTCAGAAAAGTCGGGAACTGCATGTTTAACCTAAGAAGACAAGCTGGTGCCTTAAGTACTTCAGTTTACACACTTTTTCCTCCCTTTACTGTCTTATACTAGAAAAGGATTAAGTTTATTTATAAAGTGTGTAAGAGATGTGAGTGTAGAGTGACTTTCTCCCTGCACTGCTCCCCATCCCCATCTCAGTTGCACCTTTTGAATTTTCTTTTAGCTTGTAACACTTCAGGAAGCTAAATTGCTGCTAAATGAGGATGACTACCTTATTAAGGCTGTATATGACTACTGGGTGAGAAAACGTAAGAATTGCCGAGGGCCATCCCTCATCCCCCAAATCAAACAAGAGAAGAGGGATGGCTCCACCAACAATGACCCTTATGTTGCCTTCCGGAGGAGAACTGAGAAGATGCAGACAAGAAAGGTAACTCTTTAAACTTTACTGTTTTAACTTTGTCACTTCAAATCCTGCCATGATAGGAATCATTTTGATTTCTGTCCAGCGTCTTGCAGGATCTGTCCTGTGGTATCCAGTTATAGATCTGGTTATCTCTATTAATGGTTGCAATATTGGATGTCCCAGCTAAACTTCAAACCCCCTGGATGGTGTAATCAATGTGTTCATCAGTTCTTCAGAGACAGTTTATAGTCTTGCTTTTTGTAGAAAGCCGAAACTGAAAGGGCGTTTTTTAGGGACTGGCGCACACACTAGCTGTGGGACTTGCTAGGTTACAAACCTCCTTTTCTGTGGAATAGGCGAAAGTGATCTTCCATTTGCCATGGAGTAAACATCATTTGTAGGATGAATTGATTTGAACTAGGAAGTATGTAATTATTCAGCGTTTTACATCAACTTTGTACACATATGTAAACAACCTGTGTGCAGAATCAAGGTGAAAGAAGTGTTCTAGGAACCAAGTCTTGTAATTCTTTGGCTGACAGAACTTCCACTGGGTTGATACAGAATCTGAGCAGACAAAGCATGGGGGGGGGGGAATGGATGAAAACTTCTTTTTCAGCTTGCTCTTAGAAGTTGAGTTTTGTTTGCTTTTTGTGGCTTTGCTTACCAAGTAGGTCTTGCTTTAAGCAGAGCTGCTTCTGGGTGTACTTGTATGATGCTCTCACTTGCAGCAGCATTATGTAACTTTTTTTGCTATTTATGCCTCACAGGCTTTGCTTTTGACTTAATATTTGTTTAATCTTTCAATAGAATCGAAAGAATGATGAAGCATCTTATGAGAAGATGTTGAAATTAAGAAGAGAGTTTAGTAGAGCCATAACAATTCTGGAGATGATTAAGAGAAGAGAGAAAACAAAACGCGAGCTATTGCATTTAACATTAGAAGTTGTTGAGAAAAGGTAAAATGGAAAATTTTATCTGTAAGAAGTCATTTATAACTCCAAGGTTCTAATTTTCATCAAATAATGTTTGAAACACTTCTTGTAATTATGGATGCTAGTCTTCTGCACACATGCACGGCTGAAGGTTTACATGGTGCCATAAACTTCAGAAGTTAAACCAGAAGGGGTTTATGCAGACTGTTTGCCTGTTTTGCGGCTTTCAAATATTTCCCAGTGGAAATGCAGTATATTTTTAATTGTATTTTTTGAGGTACCATTTGGGTGATTATGGAGGTGAAATCCTCAATGAAGTGAAGCTTAACAGACCTGAAAAAGAGATGAGCACAACTACATCCACTCTTCATAATGGAAATCACCACAAAGTTCAAGAATGTAAAGTTAAGGTAAGCTTTCTGTTGCTGCAAGTCTTCTGTTATCTGTTTCATCATTATTTTGGATGTACACAGCAGATGTTTGCACTGGAAAACTGAGTATTAGGCTGCCATACATGAAGGTAGGAGACCAGGACACTGCTATGCTTACTTCCAGTTTAACGTTTGCTGTCTTTCCCACCAGAGTTTTAAAAGGATTGGCTGGCACTGCTCTTTAATGCTTTAAACAGCAGCAGCATTATAGTAGTTAGTCTTCATTTTCTTTCTTGGTTCTGGCTCTTCGTTGTAAGATGATGTAAACATGCATGTATTCAGTGGTCATCAGGACCTCCATGAGATTGTGAAGTGCAGTGAATTATTTTTCCTTCTCCCTTCAGAGGGAGTCTAGAGCTGAATTTTTCTGACAGCATTGTCTGTGAGTGCTGGCTGGCCCTCAGTGCAAAGACAGTCATGAAAATACATGAAAATAATGAAAATGCAACTGTTGCATCTTGTTGACAGCTGAAAAAAGTTGCAGGCAACTAATGTTTTAAAAAAAAAAAACACTTCCTGGAATCTGTAGTAGTTTGTTATTACTGGGCCCTTTCTGCTTCTCAGTAATCCTGAGTAGGCGTTTTCATATCTGCCACCACTTGGCCTTCAGTGTTAGGTCAGCAGAAAGGTCAGCATAGAAAGGTGGAAGAGTGTGAGCAAATGTGGTTAATGTTTTTAAAATGACTACTGAAAATAAGGTTTGGGGTGGTTTTCTTGCAGTTAATGCAGGCAGTAATTGCAAAATTAACTGCTTCCAATCTTAGCATAATTTTAGTATTACAAATGGTTGTTCTGCTTCTCTTGTTTCTACTTCTTCATATCGTGTTTCCTTTAACTGTTCTTTAAGCTATAAGTTTCTTTTGTCCTTCTTAGGAGCTATCTTTGCTTTAAAACATAAATACTAGATGGTAAGGTACTTAAAACAAACAAACCCCTGAAACAAATCAAAACCAGAAGTCAAAGTTAGCCATTTTAATGTCACTATCACAGTTAAGCTTACTGAGCTGAGTACAGAACAGAAAAAGGGTAAGACCTGATGTTATGCTGTTAATGTGACAGGAAAAAAAAAATGCACCCTACTGTGAATGAAAACATATTTTTGAGGGAATAATCTGAAATGCCAGTTACAAAATGCTTGGATGTGAGGCTGGAGTGTTGAAGACCGTCAAAAGTTTGTATTTAGCACCCACGACACCTAGTGGGCATGGAATTGAATACAAATCCCTCGCCTTGGTTCTCGTGCAGCAGTAGTGTTACTCTCATCAGCGATGGTGAAGCTGAGCTCCATTACTGGAGTTTCACTCAGACAGTTGTTAAGTGGTAATATGGGGTAAAGTTGAACGCTTTTTCAAAACTGCACTGGCTTTTACTTGTAATTGAGAATTTTGCATGAGAAGTAATCTTCCATTTAATTTAAAAGTTTAATAGTATTTACATTCAAGTGAATGGTTTAATATTGATGGAGTTGCTTACTAGAGAGCGTTTGTGTTAGCAAAATCTGACATAGCAAAACCAAATAACATCTCAAAAGATGTACAAACTATCTGAGAAATGTGGAACAGATTAGATTGTTTCTTCTGAATGTATCTGAGTGGTTCAGAAAATTGAAAGTGCTTGCCACAGAAAACTGAGATTTTTGTAAAATAATTGGAATAGGATTTCCAATTGCAATATCCTGAGTGTACTGCAAAGCAAGAAACCTCTTCGGCAGTCATATGGCTTGAAAGCTTTCAAGTTGTGTATTAATAAAAATAACTAAAGATGATCAGAGGTAAAGTTCTAGGTTTTTTAATGTTTTGAGTGAATTTTGCATTATGTGTCTGAAATAATGTGCAGGTACTGCTTGTTGAGAGGGTTTGGAAGCTAAGCAGTCACATCGTTAATTAACATTGCCTCTTCTCATGCCTTAATTTTTCTAATTTTTTGTTTTCAACAAACAGCATCCTCATCACTCATCTCTAAAGGAGGAGGTGTCAGATGTTGTACGTCAAAAGAAGAAGTATCTAAAGAAACCTAAAATAGAGTGTGTAGTAACTCCACAACAGCCCTCTGCTGAGCCCTTGCCTGTTATCAACAAGAGTGACATTAAACAGTATGACTTTCACAGTTCAGATGAAGATGAGTTCCCACAGGTAATATAATACTCTTACAGAATCTCAGTGTACAAAAGGTAGACAGTTCAGTTTGGCCAGTCTAGCCTGAAATAGAGAATAACTCTGTTGGACAGTGGAGTTTGTTTTCAAGCTATGCTTCAGAGAAGCTTGCATATCCTTACCTATATAAGGGTAGCAGTTTATATAATATGAACTTGTATAATAAATAAAAAACCTAAACATAAACATGGCAATTGGAAGAATGTCTTTGCTTTCTGGTCTAGGTACCCTCACCAGTATCAGAAACGGAAGAAGAAAATGATCCTGACGGACCTTGTGCTTTCAGGAGAAGAGCAGGATGCCAGTATTATGCTGTAAGACTGCTGTGGGATTAGTGTGGTGGTTTGTGTTGGGTTGGGGGTGGGGGATGGTATTTTGTTTGTTGGTGGGAGTGTTTTGGTGGTGTGGTTTTGTGGGTTTTTTTTTTGTTTTTAGTTTTGTCATGGTTTTTTTTTGTTTGTTTTTTTTTCTTTTTGTTTGGCACAGTGCTAATGTAATAGCTCTTCTGTTCCCACATTTACCACCAGAGCTTTGATTGTTAGGTGAATCCAAAGACAATCTTTTTTAGTCTTCATGAAGATCATTCTTGCTGTACTGTTCCTCCGTGATTATCTGAAGGGATATCAAAGGCCTTCAGCCAGTGTTAAGAAGGGAGAGATTTTTTTGTGCTCCTCAGCTTTCCTAGCATATCCGTCCTTCCCAGCTTCTAGAGTTTGTTAGATTTAGGTACTAGTTGTCCCAGTACTTGGGCCGGCTGAAAGGTCATGCCAGGGCATTGAGTAGTCTGCTGTTGAAGCAAAAGGCTTTAATCCATTTTTTTCATATACTTAAGTAAAAATTTTCTTTTGAAATTATTGCAAAGGGTAGATATAGTGAAAAACATCAGGCTGCCATTGCAAGAATGTGCAGAGGACAGATTTTAGATGTCCTGTCATCATCTCAGGACAGAGTCACAGAATGGTCAAGGTTGGCAGTGACTGCTAGAGTTCTAGTCCAACCTTCCTGCTGAAGCACGGGAGCCACTGACAGTGAAGGAGTTTGTTTTTTGTTTTTACCAAGCACGTGCTTATGGGTGGGGAGCTTTAGGCTGCAGAGGACCAAGAAAGGCAACAAAATGCTATAATGATTCTGGCTTTTCTTTGCTTGCATTCCATGGGAAGTATGAAATTACATGACAAACTGATCATGTATTGTGTAACCTTTAAAGCCAGAGAAGTCACTTAATCACTGGATGGGCTGTTTCAGAAGCCCAAATATCCCCCAGAATACCAAAATTATAGCATGGGCATCTTGCAGAAGTTGTCCTGAAGTTCTTTGTGCAGGTCAGATGTGTGCAACTGTTCCTGCTTCGCATTGTCCTGGTATGTTGTCTGTGGTATTCTGGAAGCGACTACAACTTGATCCTTCCAAGAATATGTCATAGTTTTTAACTACTCCTCTTCTTTTAGAGTTGTATTAGTGGGTTATTTAAGACAGTACTTGTCTGTTTGCCTCTCATTTTTTGCGTGGCCTCTTAACTTCCTTGTTCTTTCAGTTTGGTTGGATTTCTTTTTTTATTTTCTGTTGATTGCTGATCTCGTAACCGTTTCTGCCTAGCTCCAGAGCGTTACCTGAGGCTTGCTTAGAATATATCCATTCCCCCCCCCCCCCCCCCTTCCCCCTTTTTTCTTAGTTAACTCCTGTGAGTTAACTCCTTTGCAAAAGAAGTTGAGACAACTGAAAACTTGTATTTTCATTCTTTTCTGTTATTTTTCAGTTGCTGTTTAGAAGGAGGCTAACAGCCTTAATGTTAGCCTATTAGGTTTGGTTTTTTTTTTTTTAACTGAAGCCATCTGAATTTTGGTTAACTCTTAACATAAATTCATTGAATCTACAGCACTACTGTTGCTGTAGGTTTAACCTGATCACAAAGATAGTTAAAGAATATTTATTAACTTGTCATAGAAGACATTTCAGACAGTAGACAGCATTTCTGCCTGTAAAGATTACACAGTTTTGAGTTCACAGTAATAACAAAGATATTAATGGAGTAATAAAAATGCCCTAAGGTAAGCTGATACAGAAAATACACTGTCAGGATCCAGTAACTGAATCATAGAATAGTTAGGGTTGGAAAGGACCTTAAGATCATCTAGTTCCAACCCCTCTGCCATGGGCAGGGACACCTCACACATAGGTATTGGAACCAGGGCCATTCAGATCAGTGTCTGTTCTCCTGGACAGTGTGTGTTTTATGGCTAAAACTAAACTGCAAAATCAGGAACCCCTTTTGAAGTTACCTACACTTAGGTTGCAAGTTGTCTGAGTTGGGAATTGTTGCTTTGCTTTGTACACCTGGTGATTCAGCAGGGCCTTTGATAAATGAACAGGTCTGTTTGGTATTTTCTATTACAGTAAGTACTAAAAGTTAGTCCTCTTACAGTGTGATACTTGCACTGGAGCTGTGCATACAGTAATCAAGTAATGAGGATTTTCTGCTTTGTGAGTTCACTTTTTTTTTATTTGTCCAAGTTGTTTTATATCTAAGCATATTAATTGTTGCTTCTGTAGGCATTTCCTGTACTGTAGCGTGTGCATGATAATCACTCGGTAGTGAAAATGAAAATTTCCTTTTTTCTTTACAGCCTCGTTTGGACCAAACTAATTCTTCATATGAAAACTCAGAATTGGCAGAATTGGACAAACTGAGGTTCAGGCATTGCCTTACAACCCTTACAATTCCAAGAAGATGTATAGGATTTGCAAGGAGACGAATTGGCAGGGGTGGAAGGTACAGTTCCAGTATTTGTACTCTACATGCCTCTTCAGAGGACAAAAGCATTAGAGAGAGATAGTTAAACTAACATCTTTTTTCATCCTCTTTAATCAGGGTTATAATGGACCGAATATCTACAGAACATGATCCTGTCTTGAGACAGATTGACCCAGAAATGCTGAACAGTTTTTCAAGCTCTTCCCAGACATTAGACTTTTCTTCTAACTTTTCACGGACCAATGCTTCCAATAAACATTGTGAAAACAGACTGTCCCTTTCTGAAATACTAAGCAATATCAGATCATGTCGACTGCAGTGTTTTCAGCCAAGGCTACTAAATCTACAGGACAGTGATAACGAAGAATGTACCTCAAGGAAAACAGGGCAGACTGTGAACAATAAAAGAGTCTCTGCAGCATCTGTAGCTTTATTGAACACCAGCAAGAATGGCATATCAGGTAGGCAAGGATTTGAATTCTTCTGGAACTGAAAATACTGAGTGTTTTCACTTGTGACTGGACTGATAGTATCTTCAGGAGTGATGTGTACCTAAACCAGAGACACAAGCTAATTATCTTGTATTTCTTAGGATATACAGAAGCTTTTCACAAACAGTTCTCAGTAGAATCTTGATAAAGTGCTAGACTTAAACGTGCATTATTCAAAGGAGGGATTCTGCTCATATTTAAGAATTGCTTAAGTGTATGTGATTGATTCTTAAAGACTTTAATTGGTCTAACCTTTTCAAGGAGAAAAGAATGCTCTTTCTAAATGAAAAAGAAAAGCAGTGTGTTTTTCTTGTCAGTTTTGCTTTTTGACTTTGCCAGACCATCTCTAAAGACAAGTAGTAAGTTAGTAAGCATCTACTGAACAGGCATGAAAAAGTCTGGAAATGGCTCTTTCTGTTGGTATCTGTCATAGTAAAAATTTTGAAACTGAAGCATCCAGTGATGCACCTTCTCTGTTGATTTTTCAGAAAATCATCAGCCACTGTTTAAGCGTGATAAGAGATTCCCTTTTTGCTTCAATGTCGTCTCTTAACTCTCATAGCTAGTGCAGCATCTCTTACTGTTCAGCTTTATGACCCTATAGCTCTGGATGAGCAAGACATATAACATAAACTGTCCAAACAGTTTTACATTCAAAAAAAGAAGTGTCTTGTAGTATTTTCACAAGAATGTAAAATATATGCAGTACTTCTTATCTTTGTTAGCGATTTTGGGTATAGAAGCTCTAAACCTGGAATAAAAGCCACCAAAAGAAAAAAAACTGCATTAAGCTTATATTAGCAGCTTTTGCATCACTTGCTTCATGTACTATAAATTGTGATTGCTTAAGTTTTAACATTGTCACTTCTTTGTCATCATAAATGTACAGTTCTTTAAAAGGCTGAACAATTGGAGATATGCCAAGAAAGGTATTACCAAGGATAAGAAGCATTTGAGTATTTTCCTACTCTATTGTGTGTATACAGGACTAAGTATTGTAAAACAGGATAATTGGGTAATAGGCTGATTATGAATCCCATAATTACCTTTATATGGATGTGGAGCAGTTTGTCTCTTTTAAAGTCAGTTGCAGGATTGGGTATTTAATTTTCAATAACATACCTTTAGAACTCATGTGTTAAATTTCTTGAAGACAAAAGCAGATTTCTCTATGTTACGGTTTTAAAAGACTGAGCATTAGCTTATCAAGTAACAGCAGTGTAGTACTGACACAGTGGAGTAAATACTCAGTGCTTAATAGTTTTATAACTCTTCAGTATAGTCACTGTAAATTTATATTGTTCTCTCATGAAAAGATCTGCACAAGAGTATTTTTCCGCTGTAAGAAGCAAACAGGCATAATGTGCTGTGGTCATGTTTTGTATATTTTTTTTTTGTAAGGAACTTGAAGGTCTGGAGAGTTGCACGTGTAGCTGAAGGGGCAGTTTTGTGTGATGGGATTATTGATAAGCATCAAGAGATTTCTCGTTAAAGCAGTTGCAGAAAATAGGAATGCTATTTGTCACAGTTAAGGATGTGAAACGTGGACTATAAACTGTAAAGAACGATGGAGAATTTGCTGGTAGCTCTTTATATAACAAGAGCAAGTAAGATTTCCATTTGCATGAGTAAATTGTGATGACACCAAGGTAAGGAAAGGTCTTAAAAAGACACAGGTGAAGTTGATTAGATTTTTTTCTGTAAAATTTTTTGTAATTATCATGTCAGTTACTTACGGGATTAGCCAGGTGACAAACTTCTGAGACTTTGAATTCTGCTGCAGTGAGACTTTTGTGTTTCTCTGAGGGTGGAGTCTGCCTTAAAAAACTTGGAGAATATTTTGGGATGGAAGCTGGATATATCTGATTTTAATAGTATAATAGTGTGTGAAAAAAATAAATGAAAGAAAAAGGTGGGTTTTTTTCCTAAATACCCAAACCTGGCTTTAGTGTAAATGAAGACTGCAGCAGCAGAAAAGAATTCAGTAGCTGTAGGAAAGATGGCACACCATAAAAAGACAAAAATGAGAACAGCATTTAAAGAAAACAAAAATGAAAACAGCATTTAAGCAGTGTCTTCAGGGAAGGGGTGGCCTGTGTTTTGGCAGGGAACTGTATACATAAGAAAGTAAGCCCTTCGTGATTCAGGTTAATGCCATCAGCAGGAATTAAACCTGAATTGTTGGTGCTACATGTCAAACTAATGACAGATCTGACATGTCTACAGTGGACTAACACTCATGCCCCAGGGTTTTGCGCTATTAGGGAAAGAGAAAGAACAGAGTAAAATGCATTTTAATGATGGAGGAACTATAGAGAAATATAAAAAAAAAATGCCTCAAAACAAGTGACAGATCTTAGACCCTTTGTGAAGGAATAGTAATTAGCTTCTGTTACATCATTCTAGAAATCATCTGAAGAATACATTCAGATGAGAACAGAGATAACTCAGTAGTTGAAGTATGTTACACAGGGAAATAAATGGTTATGGAAGATCTTTTTCTTTACAAACTCAAATAACAAAACAGATCCTGTAATTCCGCTAAAGAATGAGATACAGTAGACAGCAGAGTTCTTACCCAAATAACTGAGACAGCAAGAGACACTGCTGTTAGATTTTCTTGTTAGTAAATATTGAGTAAACGTTAAAAGGGCTGGTCCAAGGCTGGCTGTACATTAAATTGAGCCACAGGTACTATCACTGCATTTATTAATGTAATTCTGTTTGCAAGGTGATTGTTGAAATCAGTTGACTTTATAGCATAAAGCTGCTTCTAGAGGAAATAATGACAGTAGTGATGCTGATTGCTTTTGTTTTTTCTTTTAGTTCAGAGAAGTCTTGGAGTTGCTTGCTTTGTTTTTTGGTGCACTAGAATATTTAAACTTACCTCTGATTTATATTTTTTGCTTCTATTAAAAAGTAGCTATTTCTCTGGTATTTCCTCAAATGCTGGACATTGTACAAACAGAGAGACTGATTTTAAAAATGTGTGACTAGTATTTTCTTGAAAGTGCCTAATGAGTGCATGAATAAAGAACCACTGTTTCAAGCTAAATTACACTCTTGCTCATGTTATAAGAACTGCAAGTGGGAAAACTGAACTTGAGGAACATTTAAGAGACCAGGTCACTGAAACAGTTGAATCCCTCTGATCAGTTGTGTAAACTTTTTGTAATCTTACACACTCTATCTGGAAAAGTAAATTTATCTTTTTGCCAGAGATCCCTCCAGGTGAATTCTGTTTAATCTAAAATGAGATGAGCTGATACAACTGATCATCAGGAGAGACTGAGGAAGGAGGATACCAGGAATTTGTAGAAGGTACTATTTATGACAGCTGAGTAACACTTAACCTGCCTGCTGAATTCCTGTAGTGCAACTCAGCTGAATTTTGGGTCTGAAGTAAGAAGTAGTCTTTACACAAAATCTTCAGCAGTTTTCAGTCTAGTCAGGACATTGTATTTGGCTTTCAGTCCACTTCAGCTGCCAGTTCCAATGACTTGCTCAAATAGTTACCTGTTCAGTTACCATGTCCCTAGCTACAAAAGACGACTGTAGATGATGGCACTCTTAGTTGAAGAATTCTGCTTATGGAACAAGCTTTTGCCTTTTGGAGGTTATTTTTTCCAGAATTGTGTATCATGTAGAAGTAATTAATGAAATACCTCTTTTGGGGCAGCCTGAAAGATGATCTCTGATTAAAACCTTCAGATTCTAAGATAAGTGACATAATATTCCAAATCAAAGCTGTCAAGGAGAGGAGCCTGCAAGACTTGATTTCACATTGGTGTTCAGTTTTGATTTGTTTCTTTGGTTTTGTTTGGGTGGTTTTTGGGGGGTATTTTTTTTTTTGGTGAGGGTTTTTTTTTGTGTATGTGTGTGGTGGGTTTTTTTGTTGTTGTTGTTGGGTTTGTTTGTTTTTTTTTTTATCCTGTTGTAGTATTTCAGTTAAGTCAGGCTAGATAAAACAGAAAATCCTGATACTGAGCAGTGGAAGCTAAAATTCTGGTGAATAGAACCTTTTGTAAGAAGTATAGAACACTTGCACTTAACTGTGACCTTAAAGGCTACTGTGGGACATAGTAGAAGCTATCTGTTCCTTTTTCCTGTAGGGACCTGTCAGTTGTTTAATTTGGCAGAAGCAAATGATACTAAACGTGCTAATGAACATCTGCTGTTTAACAAGGCTAACAGCTGAGTTCAGCCTGATCACTGAATAAATACCTGGTAATAGGCAGCGAACTGAGTGGAATTTAAACATGTACAAGCAGAGTAGGAGATAATTACATTACTAGGGTAGTCTTCCCTGTACCTTGTAATGGTGGTTCATGAGTTCGTGGTCTGTGTCAAATGGCGAAAGAAGGGACATTGAAAACACAGAGTTGATCCATAGGCTAAATTGGATGATCCTCTGAAGTAGAGACAGCTTTTTATATTGTCTTTACAGTCCACAGAAGAATGCAGCTTTGAATCTAGATGAATACCCCTGTACAATTCTATGATTCTATTGCAGATAAATAATAGTTACTGTAGTTACTTACAGCTAAATGCAGTTCAGGTATTTCTTTGTGCTGTATAAGCTTGTTCTAAAACATACTTCTTTTTATAAAACAAAAGACATATTCTGGAATTTACTATCTTAGAACTTAAAAATAGACATATATATGTAATGTTCCATAATGCTGTTCTTGGCTCTGTTGCCTTTAGTAACACAACACGTTTTGGGAGACTGTTTTGAGGGAACTTAGCAGTTTTATCTGACTGAATTTTGAGTTAATGCTTTGTAGCAATAGGTAAGAATCTTTAAGGACAAGAAAATAAAGCTAAATGTGAAATAAACTTGATTTTAGAATATGCTGGAAATGACAGTATCCCTAGAATCTAATAACAGTAACTGTGTAAGTCAAGCCAGCTGGGGTTAAACCATGACAAAGTCATATTTTTAAGTGCCCTCCTCATGTTGCTGAAACCTGTTTTAATAATGTAGAAGTAGAGAACAAGTTTTAGTACTAGTTTCTAAACAGTCATAATCTTAATTCTGATATTTATTCAGTATGGAATCTCAGGACAGCCACAGGTGTTACAACTAGTAAATGAAAGAGAGAGCCCTGAAAGATACTGTATTGTAAAATACACTTTGTATTTTAATGTTAGCTGAATATCTCTTGATAATATGATATTCCTGCAATATCCAGGTGTTTGAGATGAATGACAACTCGGTATTTGGAAAATATCATTCAGAATAAATGAATGAGAACCCTTGAAAAGTGAGTTCTCTTCCTTTTAGGAGAACTTAGTTCTTAGGTTAGCATCAACTGCACAAAACTCAGGTTTTTATCATGAAACATTTGACAGTATTTACAGTTTATCAAGTGTTCAGCTCTTTGAGGAGAGAATATTGAGAATAGCTTTTCTGACTTAACCATTCCTTTCACTTGTTGCAAGTATGATGCTGCTGGGGTTGCATTAACCTGGTTCTCGTAAGTAAACAAGCTTATTAGGTCACTCCATATAAAAAAAAAAGGGCAGAGAAAATCCTGTTCAGGTAAAAATTAAGCATTTCCTTCAGGAGGAAAACATGTGAAATAGGAAGGTCAAACTGGATTTGCTAAACAAACAGAGCTTTGATATTTCCAAACATTTACTGAAGTTTAGACCTGGAGGTTAGCTTTGTTATTGTATATTAGTTTGTAGCCTTCTCAGGAGGGTTGGTATGGAAATGTATACAGACTATTTGAATGTATAAATTTGGTTGTGCCATTGAAGCAGGTGTTCCCCAATGCCAGGTGTATGGTTACTTTATAGAGCCCATTCTGATGGTGGAGAACAGGACAATAATAGGACTGTAGGAAGGGGAGTTGTACAGCAATAAATTCCCAGCTCAGCCCAGTGTACTTCTTCCTCAGCTAAGGTTTCTAGGACATGCTTGTTTTCTGAAAGCCAGGATAATAATTTCTTTAAAATTTTGCCTAAAGCAAATGGAGAGAAAACCACCAAAGCCAGAAACTGCTTAAAAGCAATGAAAGCTATGAATTCTTTTGTTATAAATTGATTCAATACTAAAAGAACACAACAAACAAATTAGCTTGACCTCTTCTTTATGTAAGAATATCTGAAGATCTTTGCAAGCATCTAACACAGTGTGTGTTATTGTCAAGCACTTGTTATCCAACATGGATGTAGTCTCGCATTTTAGATATATTTGGTTTGTGCAGGCCTGTTTAACACTGACTTCGCTTTCTTTTCTGTAGTAACAGGGGGTATCACAGAGGAACAATTTCAGACACATCAACAGCAATTAGTTCAAATGCAGAGGCAACAACTTGCTCAGCTTCAGCAGAAACAGCAATCTCAGCATTCCTCACAACAGACACATCCAAAAGCACAGGTAATGCACCTTGAATAGTGTCACATGCTAATATCTTCCTTTTTGCTGTCTTTTTCATCTCTCCTACAAGCTAAATATACCATCTCAGTAAATTTGGGAATGAATGTTAGAAGGCTTTGAGTCAAGGTGCTTTTCCAGTTTGCCCAGAAGGCAGCTTATATTGTAGCTAGTGAATTTGCTTTCACTTTTTGATTTGGAATGAGATATTTTACATTTCACCATCAAAACCTGTTTTGTTTTTTTTTTTTAAGTTATATATCATGGCAGTGTTACTAAAAGTTGAGTAAGAGACTTCATATTTTAATGTGTTAGTGGTGTCCACAGAGTCAGTCAATGTAGAAATAGTGCTATTTCTGCAGTTTCTACTATTTTCACTAATTTAGTCCTCCTTTGTGTAAGTGCTCCAAAGAGACTTTTTTACTAAAGCTACTTCATGAGGTAATGTATTCTGTTACAAACAGATGTTAAGTGAGTACTAAAAATTGGTAGCTTATGAGAGGAAAAATGGAGTTTTGCTTATTTAGTTGGATTCCTTCCCCTCCCCACTGCCAGTGTTACTACTTCTGTCTTCTAAAAGAATCACATTTTTTCCTCTGTAGTGCCTTGCAAGGGAAGAAGATCTCTTTTTCTGTCAAACTTAGTTTTCTATTAGTTTCTTACTAAGAAAATATAAAAGCTGTTGCTCTTGTCTATTAATAGGAAAGCTTATTTTGAGCATACTGTATCTAATTGCCAGTCCTGTTTGTCCTTCCCCTCAGTGTTTTCTACTTTGATTAATTGGGGATTCTGTATTGGCAGTTGCTCATTACAGTTTTTGTAAGTATAAAGACACTATACCAGAATATTTAAACAAAAGGAATTAATTCTGGATTTTTAAGACACTTTGTCTGTGCAGAGTCATTTGCATAGTTAATAGAAATTCAGATTGCAGAATGATACATTCAGCCATTGCAGAGCATCTTCCCAGTACTTAACATTATTTTAGAGAAACTGGACTAATAGGAGATGTGTACTTCCAGAATGTGGTGGCAGTTATGCTGTGATACAAGTTACTCTGTGAGAATGAATGTAACATAAATATTGAAAATTTTTTAGACTTGCAGTTGTATTTGCTGCCTAGAGACAGAAGAGAGAAGGAAACTTAAGACTTGGTAATTTTCGTAGAGGAGGCATGGCAAACACAGACTCCTAGAATGGTTTGGGTTGAAAGAGACCTTCAAGTTCATCTAATTCCAACCTCCCTGCCACGGGCAGGGACACCTTCCACTAGACCATGTTGCTCAAAGCCCTGTCCAACTCGGCCTTTAACATTTCCAGGGATGGGGCAGCCACAGCTTCCCTGGGCAGCCTGTGCTAGTACCTCACCACCCTCACAGGGAAGAACTTCTTCCATAAATCTAATCTAAATCTTCTCTCTCGTAATTTAAAGCCATCCCCGCCTTGTCCTATCTCTGCAAGCACTTGTAAAAAGTCCCTCTCCAGCTTTCCTGTCAACCCATTTAGGTTCTGGAAGCTCTGAGGTCTCCTCAGAGCCTTCTCTTCTCCAGGCTGAGCAACACATTGCAAAAGTGATCTGTCATGCCAAGAGCTGCATTTGCCATTGACTGGCTGAATCAGGCTGGACTTACTCAGCATTCATTTGGACACTAATTTTCAACTTCTCATCAGACTTGTGATACGGAAATATTTAACGTCACCGTGAATTACAGAATCACAGACTGGTTTGCGTTGAAAGGAACCTTAAAGGTTTTAACACCCTGCCATGGGGTTACATTTAGAAGATGACACTAGATTACATTTAGAAGATTTATTTATTTATTAGCTCCTAATTGTGCACTATAGCAATCCTAACAGAGTGTTTAATTTTGGTTTTGGATAATTATAATGAAATATTTTTTTAATTCCAACAGAGCTCCAGCACCTCTGACTGTATGTCAAAAACACTTGATTCAGCCAGTGCCCACTTTGCTGCATCTGCAGTGGTTAGTGCACCTGCTCCTGGTCGCAGTGAGGTAACGAAGGAACAAAACACCAGCCACAACAATATTAATGGTGTTGTCCAGCCTTCAGGTGATGATTTCTTAAAACTCATGGTCTATTGTGAGATAAGAATGTGTCAAGTGATCTTATTTCTGATTTCTAAAATACTATTTAATAAACAAAATAATCAGCTATATTAATCGGGACACTTTTGTGCAGTGGCATATAGGTTAGTGTGGCAATAAACCTACCAAATGCTCTTTTACATTGGAAGAGCATTGTTTCTGTCTTATTTTGTAGTTGATCTTTTAATAATCTGTTATTATCAAAAGTGTGACAGCATCTTAAAGAATGTATGTGTGTAATTAAAAAAATCAATTGCTTAAAACATTAAGTACTTTAAGAAGGAAATAGAAAAGTTGCTACTTTATTTGGTCATTATCTCACTTGTGTATTCAGACAAAACATACTAATCAACTACTACTGGCAACTGTCTTAAAATTACTGTAAGTTTCAGGTTTCATTGCATTTAGGATTCCTCCCAAGTTCAGGCAGAAGTGTAGATGTTGGTGTTCACTGCCTCCCCCGCCTCTTTCTGAACCTCCATTACCAGAAGGCAATAATGCTAGTCACGCTGCTGCCACAGCCATGTTGCTGAGACACAAATGTTATTTGGCATTTGACTGCCATAAAAAATAAATGGCTTTTAGAGAAATTTGTTGTTTTAACAGTTAATGGTGTAATTAGTTTTACAGACCTTCTGTCAGACTGGGTTAATGATAATATGAAATGAATAGAGGGTAAAAAACCCACAACTGAATAAAATCAATACACTGGAAGAGTTCCAGGAAAGAAAAAGACATCTGTGTATAATTCTGTAAGATCATATCTGAGAGGATAATACTTTGAGGGGTGTAAGAAGAGGTATGTAGTAATGTGCTGTGCAGATACATGGTACACAGCTTTATGATTGTTGAAAACCATTGCAAATATTTTACAAATGAAAGTAGACTTCTGTTACTGTTCTAAAGCTGTAAATGACGATGTAAAGTAGCTATTCCTATTTAGGGATAGGAAGACTTGCAAATGAGGAAATGTTAGCTGAAAGAAGATTCTTCTTTTTCAGGAATGAGAATCTAGGGAAAATGCATGTAGTTTCCCTATAATGAAAATCAGAACCGTGACTAGCTAGAATAGCAAGGTGCAACTTGAGAACCTCTGGTTTGAATATATGCTGTGAAACCTGAGGTTTCTCACAGCTCAGGAGTGCAAACGGAGCACTACAGCATAATCTAAAGGAGTCTACTTTGCCTAGTCTTAGACCCCTACTTTTGCTGACTTGAGAGAGACTGGTCCCCCCCTGAACCTCTTCATATTGCCAGCAGGACAAGGTAGGAGGTGAGGAGGTCATTCAAAACATCAGAATTTGGCTTCACTGTCAGTCTCTGAGGTTGCCTGACTGAGGTATTCCCCATTCACCTTACTTTTATGGGGCATGCTGCCCCTTTATGATTCCTGGAAAGAGGTGTACAAAGTTGAGCAATATAAAGGTTCTTTGTAATACAGTGACTTCTTCACTTGCTGATGTTCTTGTGAAAAATAGTATTTCTAGTGTTAACTAGAAATATTTCTGAAGTTTTACATTTTGTGTATCTTCAAAAAACAGATTCTTGCACAATTCCAGTGGCATATATACTTAAAGCATATAATCCTTGAGGTTAATGTTTGGCTTAGAATCTGACAAATGGCATATTTGTAATTAACACTATTTGTTTCATAACAGGAACTTCTAGAACGTTGTACTCCACCAACATGGCTTTATCATCCAGCCCAGGGATTTCAGCTGTACAGCTTGTAAGGACAGTTGGCCACACCACCACAAACCACTTAATTCCAGCATTGTGCACAAGCAGCCCTCAAACACTTCCCATGAACAATTCTTGCCTGACAAACGCAGTGCACCTCAACAATGTCAGTGTTGTTTCTCCAGTCAATGTGCATATCAATACAAGGACTTCAGCACCATCGCCAACAGCCTTAAAACTTGCCACAGTTGCTGCCAGTATAGACAGAGTGCCAAAGGTAACTCCTAGCAGTGCCATCAGCAGTATAGCACGGTAAGTGTTTGGCAGACTGGAGCAGTTGTAAGTTACATTTGTGCTGTGTAAGTGTCTCCAAGGGTGTCTCTGCAGTGCAGCACCAAGAGGAATTGTTTACACCTCTGAGAGATTCCTCAGTATAGCTTTAACCTCAAAAACATCCACCTGCTGGTATCATCATTGTAGCTGTGACAAACCACAAGAGAATTTTGCAGATAAACACCCAAATAATTTGCACTGATTTTAGGCACCAGTAGTTTTGGTGAACTTCCACTGCATTTAAAATGGCTTCATTTTTAACAGTTTCCATTTGTCCCTTCTCATGCAGCACTTTCAGGTAGTGTCTGTTAAGCTCTCTGTGTGTTCTCTTTGTAACTGTGTATCCATATTGTAAGGTGCAGCTGACATGTACCTACTTTATACATACATGTGGGTGTATGGGTTACATAATTAAGTAAACAGTAAACCACGTATGTGCCAGCCTACGTCTTATGCATATAGATAGATATTTATTCTCATTGAACAGCAGCACTGTTATTTCAGAATGCTTAGAGGGTATTTCACAGGAGTGGCAGGAGCCTGCAGTTGGCTAAGTTTTTTCTGAAAACTACAATGTTGGGGCTTTGTTTTCAGTCTGTGCTGGATTGTACGATGGGTTTTTTCAAAATGTCACATTTATTTATGAATAAGAAAAGAGAAAATCAGATATTGGCGAATGTGGTTTCCTGACTACTTCATAATGCTTCTGGAGAGGTTAAAAAGAGCTTTTTGAGATGCAAAATTGAAGGTATAATTTAGTTGCTGCATATATCAAGATAAAGGTATTTTTAAATTAACAGTTGTGCCTTAAAGCATACTTGTATATCATTAATGTGTTTAATTTTTATTTCCCCCTAGTCAGAGGGGTATTTCAAGTCATGGCGGCAAATGTCATGAAAAATACCACCTTAGCCAAATAAGTTTTAAGCTCCTCTACAGAGAAATTGGAAAAACATTTAAGATTTTGTGCAGTTAGTACTAAAGCAGAATTTAGCAGAATTTAGTGTGTGGGGAGGAAATTTATGTCAGAACAATGCTTTGCTCACTGACAGAATAACTGGTATTGAGTCATCATGGTATATCTTGAGTTTGCTCCTTCAGGAAACTTTTTAGTACTCCTGTCTATAATTTAGGATGGTAATTCACAGTTAAATGCAATAATCTTGCAGAGGGTCTGCACTGTCAGTGGAGTAAAAGTTAATGTAGTTCTTACATGCCAGTATTTAGTTTTAAATTATCTGTTCCTAGAGTATGTGTTAAGGCTTCTCGCTGATCCAGGTAACAGCTGTCTAAAAACAGATCACACCTGTCAAATTATTAAAACTTGCTTAAGGAAACCCTTGTGTTCTATATGTAACTATTAAATATTTCTTTTATTGCAGAGAGAACCATGAACCAGAACGACTGGGTCTAAATGGCATTGCAGAGACAACAGTAGCCATGGAAGTGACATAACCTCAAACCAGTGTCACAGCCTGGGCTCACGGTGTAGTCATTTATATTCCAACTGAATGCAAAACACAGTGCTCTGTGGATCACAGAGAACTAAAATGGACCTAAATGGACTATCAGTATATCGTGTATTAAGTCGATATATAATGTAAATTTTGTAAAATTGGGAAAATCACTACCTTGTAAAATAGTTTATTTGTATCATCAATATTATTTCTGTTACTTGAATAGTAGATATTCATCATCATGCTTTTGCACTTGAATTTGCAACTGAATGGATTAAAAAATAATTCTTTAATGGGATCATGAGCATGAATTGGGATCCTGCATCACTTGTTTTAACTATTTATTTTGCCATGTTTACATTTTGTATCTTGTACAAATAAATCCAACTTTGTGTCTAAAAAAAAGTTAAAGATTCATAGCTAGGAAACAAAATTCTTGTAATTTTTTTCTAAAGAAAATGTAAAGTTTTCACTTGGTTCATTTTGTTTCACAATTTGACTAGATGGACTTTTTGGTAAATACTTTAGTGGCATTTCACTGTCAAATATGAAGTTCAAGGCAAAATAGTATTTTCTATTACTGTGCAGGGGAAAGGGATGGATCGATACATGCAAATTTAACGTAGTAACTCACTTTTCCATATATTTTGAATGTATATTTCTATTTATAATACCAGTTTATAAAAAATAATTACACAGGAAAAAAACTGACTAGGAAAATTATGCATCTAGCACATGTAAAATTGTGCAGATACAAGAAAATTTTCAACTGATTACATTTTATCTGAAGACTGCATATTTTAACCGGCTTTAAAACTGTAACACACCACATAAAGGATATTTTACCAGGTATGTATTGCATTATATATCATTGCAATAATTAATTATTGGATGTCTAGATATCGAGCCATCCCAGGTGGTGGGGGGGAGGGAGGGTTGTGGCAAGATTGTCTTTTCAATTTTGGAGAGTTTTCCTGTGGCTACAAGGCAAGTAACGGGTTGGAAAAAGTCTGACTTGTAAGCGTTGGACACCTTCGTAGTGTAGTGTTTTAGTGACTTTTTTTATACGGTTCTTGTAAATTAGATACGTGTAGTGGTGTTTCAGAATGTTTGTTTATGCACTAGTTCAGACAACTTTCCCTGTTACTTGTTCTTGATAAGTGAAAACTGCAGGGAAATAAAAATACATATCAAAACATGGGCATGTTGCATATGTGTTTATTTCACAATGTGCAAGCAACTGCAGTGAATTTTGGAGGCTGTTCATGGCCTTCTAATGATTTTGATCAAAGCTTGTGCACATTTCTTCCCCAAAGTTGCAGTTTATATGATTGTTACCTGTGCTTACAGTATACAACAGGCGAGGAATGGTCCAGTAGTTGGGAAGTGAGACCTGTGAAAAATCAGGATCAGACAGTTTCTTGTTCTGCCACAGAAACTTCTGGTATTATTTTGGGCAGATCATTTGAATTTTCTGTTGTTTGGGTCTCCACCTGTAATTTGGATAATGTTTCTGCATTTCTTAAAATCAAAGAATCACTGAGGTTAGAAGAAACATCATGACATTGTCTAGCCAAGCACCCTAAAGAAGGTCAAGGAATGATTTGCACATCTGTCATGCAGGCAGTGTATTTTTCCTCCTGGCTTTTTATATAATGAGTTATATTTAATCTAAGCTGTCCTTAAACACGTTTTGTCTTATGTTCTGTAAGTTAAAAGTTCTCACAGTTAAAAACTTATAGAATTTTAAATACTGGGAGCTTGTCAGAAACTTGGATGTCTAAAATTAACTACTTTTTGCTTATCCGATGCTTTCTAGTCAGTATGATGTCTGCAAGGAGAGCTAATGACAGATTATATTTGTAGAGAACAGTCAAAGGAACCTGTGACATACCAGTCTGACTCCCCTAGAAATCATTTTGTACAGGTGCATGACCTTCTCATATATGTCCAAGGCTTTCTTGGTTCATTTCTGGAATGACTATGACCTACGTAGTACGAAGTATTAACTTTTTTTGAGTGCAGAATTGTTGCAAAACAGTCTGAAAAAGAAGCTACTTTCCTTGATATATAAAAATAACTTTGCTCTCTAACATAGCCCAAAAACCCTTTTGAGATTTACTGAAAACAGGAAGTCATTTCTCCTGCAGAGTGGAAGTTGTGCGCTTAGCAAATGACAGCTGCTGAGCTCTGTACTACAGACTCCTCTCCCTACAAATGCAGATCACTTTCAGGATAAATTGGACTGAAAATGTCTCTAAGACTGCACTGTATCTGTGACTTGCTATAGACTAATCCTCACATAATTACTTAAAAAGTCTTTAACTGGAGCTTTTAACTTGCAGTGGATTCTGGAAAAATGTGAGATGGCGAAAGGATTTTGTAAATTCCCAAAGCTGTAATGGTAAGTGTGCCATATATTGAGCGAGTTAAATTTAAAGGATTAGTATTGATGTAACTTTCTGTAAAGTAGAGCTATAATGGTCATCCTAAGAATTGCTAGCAATTAATTGTGTGCCTCAGGTGCAAGAAAAGGAGACTGACGAAGATTTCTATGGACTTCTATTCATTTTATAAAAAGAGAAAATTGAGTATTGTTAGAAAGTCTGGTACTTTCTCCTGACACTGGTATACAGCAAGGAGCACCAATGACTTGAGTTATTCTTGTGTGCTGTTTTACAAGTGTGTTGAGAATACAATGTTCTTTTTTAATTCCCCCATTTGAACATCATGCATATCTGCAACATGATTTCAGTACTGATTTCTGTTTATTACATATTAGGCAATGTTGTTCAGGTAAGATTTTTGAATGTAGTTTACCTACAGCGATTTATATTGGACTTCAAGTGTAACATGCAGAGTTTTCCCTTAATGTCAGATGCTAGAAAAATTATTCTTTCTCTAATAAGGTTTATCTAATTTATTTAATCTATAGATTGACGGAAGTTTTGGGGTGTGCTTAATTGTAGGCATTTTGTTTCTAATTCTGCTGTAGGGCTTTTCCTCACTTTTCCAGACATCTAACATCATATTCTATTTACAGAGATGTCCCTTCCTTTAATCCTCTACACTAGACTGCATGTACAGGTTTTCCCCTCCTACCAACAAGCTGACAGTGACTGCAGCCCTTTTGTGGTTTTCCTGATTTTTGAAACTCCTTTTCCTCCTGTGAAAGTTCATTTTCCTGTACTACCTCTGGCTCCTTTGTAGAGAATAACAGACATGTTTCCTATTTCCTTATTACAGTAATTGTGGTTTTTGAAGCAGAATTCTCAGTGCAGCTTTCCAGGAGGTGAATGATTTATCCTGAAGTGGACCTAGTATCATGCTCACGGCTCAGCCTTCCTCTCCATTTCTAATACCATTCAGGATGAACTGCTCAGACCTTCAGCATAGGAATTTCTACCAGGACACACTGTCTGCAGACAGGAAAGCTCTGAAGGCAGCAGCAAACTAAACACTTTAAAGACAGGATTGTCATCTCAACAGATTTTCAGATTTCAGAGAAATGGCTTTCGAATCTCACTTCTCTATTTCTTCTACTTTTAGGTTGTGCGATACTCAGGATAGAGAATAGCCTTCATAAATAAAAGCATGTCTTGAGTAAACTGTTACTGGGGAAAGAAGAAAAAAGGACAGACATCTCTCTAAGGGGGAGATGAAATGTTTCCTGCATAGCAGCAGATCCAGGCAATATAAAGTGGGGTAGCTGTCAAGATCCAACCGTTTACATTTGAATGAAGGCATGTGAAAGAGAGTATTTTTTTTTTTCCTGATCTAACCAGCTAATCGTCTGGGAAACATTAGTAAGAGGCAATTGCTCTCTGAGGCAGCGCAACCCTGGGTTTGTTTAATCTTCCAGGAATTCCATCCAGACAATTCAGCATGGGGGGGTGGTGGGATGCTGGCCTGTGGACCCCTGCTCAGGAGCCACTTGTACCTGGGAAGCTTCCTAAGGCAGGTGGCTACTCGGAGATTCCTCAGGGAAAGAGCAACCAATTTGAGGGTAAGGGCAGTGTTGAAGCAAGGGGGATGGCAGGGATTGGGGTTAGGTAGGGAATGATACAGGGAGCAGATCCATAGTAAGAGCGTTTGTTGTACTTCCCAGCACATTTTACCCCAACTGCGTTACCTGGAGTTTTTCATTCTGGGAGCCTGCTGCTTGTTTTTAACAGAGGTAATGTTTTATGTGTCCTGCTGCATCACTCCAGCCTATGTAGAAATAAAGCAGCCCTCTAGGTATTTGCAGAGTGCCTAAATGCGTTTAATGGCAGCATTTCTCTTGTAGGCCAGTGATAATGTGTGAGAATAGCATTATGTATGAAATGGGAGTATATTTGGATAACTTTTTTATAAAATTTTACTTAAATGGCCAGAAAGGGAATGTAAAGATGTACTTCTGAGAGAATGCAGTACACGTCATTTCTATTTGGTAAGGAAGTCCACTGGTTAAGAATGAGTTTGAAGCAAGCTGCAATTGTTACCCATACATTATCCTGTCTTTTTAAGCACCTAGCTTGCCAAGTAATTGTGTCTTGTCCTCCTGCCAGGGAATAGAGCCCTCTTAAAGGAGTGACTTCAGGGCATTTCCAGATTACTTTTGTTAACTGTGGGAGGTAGCTGCATCTTCATTGACTGTATAAGGGAAACTTAGGAGTAGCCATGTCCTACTTGCAGACACCCAACAGCAATGCCTGACCAAGGTGATGTGGAGTTCTTGCATGTCCCAAAATCGGTTTGATTGTTTGCTATCCTTCTGCAGTTACTGTCAGTACTCAAAATGACATTCCCTGAAGTGAGAATGTTTGCGTCTGAAGCACCTTTCTGTTCTACAGGAGGAAAAGGGGAGTTTCAAGTTAAGCAAGTCATGGACAGCACAGAGCAGTTGTTTCCAAGTCACACAGTATATCTCGAAATGAAATCTGTATGCTTTGAACTTTTTTTTTAATGGTGTAATCTCAAAAAATTAATGAAGAGCACCCATGCAAGTCACATTTGGCAGAAATTTAACTCTGTGGAATCAGTCTGTAGTGCCACCCAGTAACTACAGTTTAAAGAAGAAAAATAAATTACTGTAGTTGGCATAGGACAAAAATCTGAAAACTAAAAGGGAACAACAGTGAAGTAACTGAACCGCTTCCTGAATGTGGGCTATGTTCACTCCTCAGTGGCTTTGTCCATTCCTTTCTCTGAATATTGGTATCATCTTCCCATTCTTGCTCTGTACATAGTAGTGTTGAAAGTGGTGGTCCCTGTACCAACTGTGAAAATGACGTACTGCAACCCAGCACTCCTCCCCAGGCTCTGGGTGGGTGCATGTGCTTGCAAGCATGAAGAAACATGATGGCCCAAAATCTCTGCAGAAAATCTGGGAGATGCCTTGCACCCTATGGGTGTTCCAGGATAGCCTTTCCCCTGTACCCCAATTACACTGCTTTTTTTTTTTTTTTTAATCATAACTCCCCTCAAGTTACGATTGTTTCTGTGATTAAGAATGGGAAAATCTCTTTAGTCCAATCTGGCTTCAGTTCATTACACACTGATTTAAGCCTAATACAAATGTAATTACACAGGGAGGATAATGTAGAAAGATCAATTGGAGATCAAGGGGCAAATTAAGGAGGGAGGCAATTAATTAAGACTATACTACAGCAGATATGTAAGAAAATTTGGAAAGAACAGATGCATCAGCCTAAATTTTTTTTTTTTTTTGTCTGACAGGAGTACATAAGCACTCTGTAAAGTTCTGACAGGTGAAATGAAAACACTCTGACCACAGCACCATGCATATCCTATACTGGCAAGATCTTACCTATTCAGGAATGTCTGTAAAAATGAACTAGTACTGTGCCTGTCAGCTGCTGAACTCTCCTGAAGATAGCAGAGAGAAGTTGGTGGGGCAGAAGGTGATCAACTGACCAAGGCCAGGCACAACTGGTAGTTACACTTTCAGAACCCCAGTAGTGGTCCAGATTGAGTTTGGATGGAGATGCAAAGCCCTTCTTCCGGAAGCTGTGGGGAGCCCCATATGCTCTGATGTCACCCCTGGGGACAACTGGTGGCAGCTAGCTGTAGATTGATGTCAGCCTGGTGCTCGCTTTCCCACCATTGCTGGCAATACTTCGCTGACTCTTCCTGGGTTAATGGTATTTCACGGAACGCTGCCCTGGGGAAAAACTGATGCTTAAAATAACATCATCCTCATCTTCCTGGTGATGATCAGACTAGAGTAGTCATCGTGGTTTTAAATCAACAGCAGTGTAAGTGACACCAGAAGATGGCATCATCTGCCTGTGATGCTGTTTTAACTGCGGTGGCGGATTTGACAGTAGACATGTTCTCCCTCACAATGCACTTTGGTGTGGAGGCTTTGTGTTTTGGGGTTATGTATTTTTTCGTGGGTTTGGGCTTTTTAGTTCTGTCGTTTGGGATTTTTATGATTGCTCTATAACTTCCTATAGTAAAAGACAACATATTTTTTCCCAAGTAAGAACACTTTTGTTTGGGTTATTTATTGAGTAACCCAGGTGAAAGGATTGTGACTTGGAAAAATGGTTTGAGTATTGAAGAATCAACCAAAACATTTTGCTGTTTTATACGAAGTAGTAACAATCTATTCGGTTTTGGCAAATCCATTTTTATAGGCGGGTTAACACAGCATATATGACTATGTATAATGTGAATAATTTACATGAAGATAGATATTTTTGTGTGTACTTAACATACTTTATGTATGTACTTCAAGCATATATTGAAGTCTTTTGCAAATCAGAAACAATGGCTGCTTATAAACTCCACTAGTGTAGCCCAAATGTTGTCTGATGGAATATCTTCTGACTGGCAGTACTTGATTTCCAAACCTGACCTTTCTGTGGAAGCATGACAAAGGAATCCCTGTGGTGCCCCCACCACCAAAGAAATCATTCCCTGTCTGATCAAAGGAAATTAATTACCATGGATATTTAAAATTGCTTTTTATCATGTTGATTCCCACCCTTTTGGTATCTCCTGGAAGAAATCCTTTATGTCCCTTTTACCTGCAGACGTGTATCAGCACTGATGACACAAGTGTATCAGATTTCATCTCAAAGGCCATTGCTGAGACACCAGGATTAATGGAACCTATGTTAAAGCCACTCTCCCCTGCTGATAAATTATGACCCTGGCAGGTGCATTCTGTTTAATGCACAGAGCTGTTAAAGACAGCAGAAATTCAGCCCTTCTTGTTCTTTTTTCTCCTGAAGCTCGTTCCCAAAGCCAAAATTCACTCCTTGAACCAAGCAGCAATAAAAGGAAGCAATGTTCTTTTGGCTCTGGGGACTGGAAATTGCTTTTTTCACTTCCCAAATGCCCAGGCACCCAGTTCTTGATTTCTGTGGGGCCACCTTTCTGTTGGCATCCTCATTCCACTGTTGTTCATAACATGCTCTATCACACAGCCCCCTTTCTTTTTTTTCCTGCAGCCTGAACAGCTTGGCTATATTGGCAGCTCATCTACAGGGAAATGGAAACTCATCATTCTCTTATGACTGCCCCCCTTCACCCTAGTCTTCGAGGAAAGGATTTGTTATTTGTTTTGGAGACCTCCGACACCTGGGGCTGTTCAGTGAACTGTCCCAGCTGACACTGGCTCAGCTTAACAATTTCTTCAGGAAAAATCAGCACTTGCTGTCAAATCATATCTAATGTGCCAGGGTGATGTAAGTCATGCACTTAGCTGGAGAACCTGCTGGAAAAGTGGGAAAATGAGATGACATCAAGATTTGCTTTGTTTTACTTTTGGGAAAACTCTTGCATTCTGGTGCACTGTAGCTCACTAAACCCAAGAGAACTACAGCTATAGTGGCGTTTCTTGTAAGTACATGATCTGAGAAAAGCATAGTTTCAGAAATGAAGGAAATTAATAATGCTTAAGATCACAGCGGCAAAGTATGACTGCTTTTCTATATCTTGATAGTTCATGTTTTATAGGAAGTAGTATTCCAACACGCTGTAGATCATATCTTCCATCATGCATTCTGAACAGCCTGGAAGAAGCTTGCAAGCTCAAGAAGGTTTTGATCCCTCCTGAATCTGGCTAAAAACTAATGTTCCTAATAGGCTACTTAACCCAGTAATCTGGTAATAAGTAGTAAAAATAGCAGCTTTGTGACAATATGGTATTGTCTACAGTACAGACAATGTATTACTGTTTGTGACAACTGCTAAGAAAAGACATCTCTGCAGTGCATTCTTACTGATTGCCAATTATACCTACTCTAATAGGAGAAAAGAGTTTGCCTATCTTGCTCCAAAAGGAGCTCTTGGTAATGGAGAAAAATCAGGACCAATTAATTGAAATGGTTGTCTTTTATGACTAAGCCCCTACTTGTCCTGACTACCTAATCGGATATTCAGGGTAAAAGCTTGAAACATAAGAGAAATAAAAGGGCTAGATAATTGGTAATCCCTGAGAATAAATCACATGACATAATAATGTTTTATCACATGCTGCACATTGCTAACTCTCCCTGATGTAATTGCTTTTAAGAAGGGCATGAAAAGCCTTTGTAGCCTGCTCTTCTTGCATCCATTGCAGGTACTGAGGACAACTGCTCAACTGCTGTGGCTAGAGGAAAGGGAAATCTCTGTAGAAACATTAAAGAACTGGCCACTGTAATCTTAATTGCATGACCGAGGCTCATTTAATGAAACTGGTACTCCAGAGGAAATGGGTTTCTGGAGTTGCTGAAGTCCAGGGAATGCCTGCAGCTTTCCAGAAAACATCAACAGTTGCTGGGTTCGTCTTTAAGTGGTGTAGATTCTTGCAGGGAGAAAGTGATGGAGGAGGGGGAGAAGACATTAGACTATCTCAACTTTAATGTAGTGAAATTCATTAGCCTTGGCAGAGGAGGGTGAGTTGCAAGTAGTTTTAGCAGGTAGGGAAGAAACGATGTCAGAGAGTGGAGGAGGAGGAGGAGAGCACCCCAATGTGTGGGAACTGGCTGCAGACACAGTTTTTTCCAGGTGCTGATTCACTGCCTGCATCGTGACAAATTGCTTGTAAATTTAATGAGGGCAAAGCGCCACCCAGCTATTGCTTCTGTTTTGCCTCACAGAAAATAAGGGTAATATAATGACGGCCCGGGACTAGATATCCTTTAACCTAGTTATAAATCGGGCCGGTGTCTCCACCCAGACAGCAGCAGCAGCTGGAGGCCTAACCCAAAGCACAGGACTTTGCTCCTTAAAACTGGAGCAAATACAGACAACTGGAAAGGAGATAGATGCCTGTGCCCTGCTGTGCATTTCTGTTTGTGACACGCCCAGAGTCGAGCATGGGCGTAGTCCCTGCCTCAGATTAGAGAGCCATAACCTGCAGCGGATTACTGCAAGCTACCACGGACGAAGGGCTAACCTGGCGCCTGCGGTCGGTGCTCTGCGCGATCCTCGCTCGCTCGCTCGCTCGCTCCCTCCCTCCTTAGCGGCTGCGCGGTGGGGCGCCGCTGAGGGGAGCAGTTAGGGACCGTTAGATTCCTTGGCGGCCGCCACCTGCAGCGCGGACTACGCCTCCCGTCAGGCCTCGCGGGCGCTGCGGTGCGGCTGCGGAGCAGCCCGGGGGGCGCTGAAGCGGGCGAGCGCTCCTCGCAGCCCGGCTCCGCGCAGCCGCGCGCGGGCAGGGGGGCGAGCCGGGGACCGCGGCCGCTGCCGGCGCTGAGCGGCTGCTCGCCCCGCCCAGTCCCGCCCCTCCCGCCCCGCCTGGTCGGCGGCAGCAGGGCGTCTGCGGCACCTGCCCGGCGGAGCGTTCGCTCCCTGCGGCCGGCGCCCGCCCCGCCGAGATGGCGGATCCCGCCGAGTGCAGCATCAAGGTGATGTGCCGGTTCCGGCCCCTCAACGAGGCGGAGATCCTCCGGGGGGACAAATTCATCCCCAAATTCAAGGGCGACGAGACGGTTGTTATCGGGGTGAGTCTGCCGCATCCTTCCCCAGCCTGCGCGGTGCCGTGCCGTGCCGAGCATCCACCCTCCTCCCCGTAGCCCCGGAGTGAGCATCCTTCCTGAAGGTCCCGCCGCCCGCAGGAGCCCCGCTCACCCACCACCCTCCTCCCTCTGCCGGTGGGCCCCGCGCCCATTGTTCCCGCGGCAGCGGAGCGAGGAGGGGGTGGCGGTGCTCCCCGGGGTTCTGCCCCCCTGTTCCCTCCCCGACACCGCGGTCGGGGGGTTTGGGCTCCCCCGGGGTGGCCGGTCGGGCTTCGGGAGGGGTGGGGGTGCGCGGGGGCCGCCGCTGCCGGCGCTGATGTCATGCCGGTGACTGGGCATGCTCGCCGATCTCCGCGGGGGCGGCCGCCCGCGCCTCCGCCGCGCCCCTGCGGCAGCCGCTTGGGGAAAGTTTCACGGGGCTGCGGCGGGATCCCCCGCGCCAGGGCCGAGCAGCACCCTCTGACCCGCGGACAAAGCCGGTCCCGGAGCGCCGGGCACCTCCGTAGGGCCGGGGATGCGCCGTGCTGGCCTCGAGCGGGCGGGATGCGCCGTGGTGGCCTCGAGCGGGCGGGATGCGCCGGTGCTGGCTGGTCTCTGCAGAACAGCGGGGTTACGGTGTATCTTTAGGCGCGGTGACCCGCGCGAGTTGAAGTTTTTCCTTTTCGTTTACAAACAAACATTAAACATCAGTTCGGTGCCCTCTTGCAGCAGCCGCCCCAAGCCGCCTTTTCCCCGGCGCTTTACACGGGTAGGCTGCTCGCAACAGCAAAGGCTTTAAAATGAACAAAGCGTGCGAGTGCCAGGGCCTTACGCGGCTCGGGATGCAGCTTCTCTGCCGAGCGGTTAACATGGCGCAGGGAAAGCGCCTTCACTTGTCCTTCCTGGAGCTGAAGCTTTCCAAAGCGGGTGTCTCTTTATGGGTTCAAGAATTAGCCGGTGCTGGATTTGGTGGGTCTACATAGGCAGTACCGTATTCTCGAACTTAAGCTATATTTTCTGTCTAACCAGCCCCTCTCTTTAGTCCTTTATTTTATATGTTGGTCTACTGGGGTTGAACCAATACTATGATCCATACTGTAGTATGATAAAGAGATCCTACAATTAATTGTTATTCCAAAGAATGAGGAAAGTGCTTGTATGATTTGTTAAGGTTTGTATTAAAACACTGGCTTGATTAGAAACTTTTTTCTTGGAAGTTGCAAAACAGTTGTAGAGAAACAAATTGGTCAATTCTGGACATGAACTTGTTTTTCTTAATTTGTTTTTATTAAATGTTTTTCCTCTGGCCATATTAATTTCCTTTATTGGAAGGTTAAAGCCATAGCACCTACCACAGTTTGCTAACAGCAGAAGAATCAAATTGGTTGTCAGTCTCGGTCAGCAGTGCAGGGCTGTCTTTGGTCCACAAATATTTGGAACTAAATCCTAACTGTAGCACAGTCACATGGATGTTTAAGAAACAAATGTCAGCAGTTCCCCTTCCTCCCTTAAATAAATAAACACTCAGATACATTAAAAGTAGGTTAAAATAAATTTACTGTAAATCCCTTAACAACATGATCTTTTAAGGAGAAGTAGAATTTAGAACCATTTCCTGCCTAAGTGAGTGTGCAAGTAGGTAATGTGTCTTTGTCTATAAAGTATCTGTTGTCTGGGAAAACAGTAACTATAATGCTTTGAAAAAGGTATTTTTTGTCTTGCAGTCAGAAGAGAATTCCTGTAGTAAAGGTAAAAAGGAAAGGTAACAGCAACTGTCAATTTCTACCATGGAAGTTTAAAAACATAGAAACAAGAAAAAACCATGTAGTTATTTATATAAAAATATAGAAATATTTCTATGTGTATTCAGTCCAGTAGCATATTTTTTAGGGGTTGTAATCTTGAAAATCTATTCAAAAGCTTGGAGTATGCCTTTCCTTTCCCTTCACAGGGCAAAATATAGATCTTTTTTAGGTACACATTTTAGTAATCTTAATGAGTGCAATAAATCCTCAGATACAGCTGCTTTCTTTCAAAGACAAGCCATGCAGCTGGGGTTCCGTGGGGATATTTGTGGTTTTGTAAGTGTAAATGAGCATGAAAATCTTCCCATATTTTTCAAGCTTTGGCGTAACTTGACCTACAGTGGATGCCACTGCAGTATGTCAGTAGAAAGTGGTACTGGTTGTTATTGTTTACTAGTTTAGGGTGGCTGCTCAGCTCCAACAAATAACAATCCAACATCCAATAAATAATGCTTGTCAGGGGTAAGGAATTCCAATTCTGGTGGAAGAATGTAGAGTAGACTTCCTTCTAGAAAAGCAGGAATTTAGTCTTCAAAAGCTCTTGAAAACATTATCTGAAGCAAAAAGCACCAAACACCTTTTTTGTTGTTTTCCTGTAACATTTGAAAAACACTGCAATGCAGTTTTTATTTTTGTTCTCTAATATATTGGAATGAAAGGGGTTCTGTTAAAATTTAAGAAACCCCCCTCCCAGAGGACTTTTGTCATCCCATAAGAAAAAATAAGATAAATCATTTAAAGAAAATGTCTAGTTTTCTCTGACTAGGAAGTCTGAATAAATTTGTTTTTCTTTCCCAGCAGAAGTGCTTTCTTTCTGAATCATTCCCATTATACTTTCCTAGGGCCTTGAGCAGATTTTTCCACAAAAATTAAATAACATGACTTGATGATATTTCTTGAAAACAAACACCAATGAAGGAAGTTCGACAACTTAGGCTTGAGTTTCCCAGAAATCTTTCACGCCCTGTATAAAGCTATATTTCTGTGATGCCTGTGTTGTGTGGTTTGGGGCTTTTCATCAGGGAAGTCCTAGGGCAATGTCCGAGCTCTGTTCAAACCAGTTGACATTTGACCCAGTGTCTTATGTTCTGGCTTCTTCCATCCATCTTCATGAGCTTTGCACATGCAACACAGTGAAGTATGGAAGATTAAAATGTCTTACCTTAAGTTTTCCTTTCTTTAAAACAGAGAAAACCCACTGTATTTTGAATCTACTTTAAGATTTAGAATATAAAACCTTTTAGAAGGTTTAGGAAGAGGCAGCACTGGTAAATCCACTGCTTTCTTTTGTGGTTAGCTGCCAGACAGTCTCAACAGACTGCAGCTTCATTTTATGTTTCTCCTCTGCAACCTCAAGGTGACTCCCTGATTGATTGTGTTCTCTGACATACCTAAAAATGTATTTTTCTAGCTGGCTTGGTTCTTATGGTCTTGTAGGAGAGAATGGAGCTGCTTGCTGTAGTGAGCAACTGAGGCAGTCTTCTGGCATGTGGCTTTATCGAGTTTATTCCTGTTCCTCTGAGTGCTTTAATTCCTGAGCATCTGCAAAGGAAGGATGCAGAGAGGCTCAGCACCTGATGGGATGCTCCCCATGAGCATACTTTTCTGGTTTATGTTTGTGGGAGAGAGGGCTTCCAGACCTTTCCCCCATCCCTGTTGTAAAATATTTAGGAGTTTAATTGTGAAGGAGATAGCATTTTCACTTCCTTTTCCTGTTATGTTTAGAGTGACCAATTCTCTTTTAGCGCTGATCTGAAACTGATTTTTAAGTTAAATATCTCCTGTTTAGAAAGGAGAACTTCAAAAGCAAATCTTTCTAGCCAGCTTGTAAACCTCATGTTAATATTGCCAGAAAGGGGATAAAAGACTCTTCACTCTGGTTGTCAGCCGCTTTTTGGGCTGCAGGATGAGGGCGCGTGTAAAGCCCAGTTTAGCAGGAGCTGCTGAGTGCTGCAATTCTCTGCCGTGTGCTCTGTGTCAGGCAAGCAGTGCAAAGCATTCCTCAGCCCCATGCTGCTTGTGCTGGGGGTCTTTAGCGAACCCCTCTACCAGCTCTCCTGGCAAACTACACCCAAGGAAACCAGAGGAGAGCCACAGAGTAAGTGGGAGGGTCTCTGCAGGGTTCTGCTTGTCTCTCATGGGGGGAAAATTTTGTTGTTTCATCTGTGAAATATTCCACATACTGATCTATTGTGCCTAAAACCAAACAAAATCATCACCTGATACTCTGCTACTCAGCAGTGGTCACTGCTGTTTTGCAGTGTCATATTCCATGAAATAAAGGAAAACAAAATATGATGGATGGTTCTTTTGCAGTGAGTGGAGTGGAATCTGATCAGAGTTGTGTTGGTTTCTTGTTTGGTGGTTTGGTTTTTTTGTTGTTTTTTTTTTTTTTGGAACGTCATATGGAGAGATTCTCACTTATATCTATCCCTAGAACATCTGATACCTGTAACCTTTTATTTCACATATGCCAATGAAGTCAGCAGTTTGTACTAATGAAAATAAGGCATGTTCTTAAGTCCGTCCTGTACAGAGATCTCTGTATGCTGTTAAGCAGTTGTCACTCTGTGGTTAAGACAGACCTAAACCCCTCTCCCAGGATAGTAGATAAATGGCTAATTTAAAAAAAAACCAACAGCCTACCCTGTGCTGCGTGGATTTTTTCATGGGTTGGTACATTGTGCTTCTACCAAAAGCCCAGCATCCATCACTACCTCAAAATGCACAACATTTCTGCTTATGAAAGATTTGTTCACGACCTATTTATGAACACCTTTTATAAAAAGCTCAAACTGGTTTGCCGTAGAATGTGAAATGAGATGGGACTGCTGTCTTGGTGTAAAACATGTCTGTGGATATGTAGCATGACATTTTCCTAGTAGAACACTTAATGTGGAATGCTAATGCTTGCTTTGTCTCCTAGCATCTTTGGTTTGTTTTCCAGCTCTGCTCAACATTCTTTTCCAGTGAAGCCTGACCAAGTTTTCTGTGAAAGATTTTATGAAGGACTATTCTGAGATATAGGTAGCTGGCATAGTTAAGCGTGACATTTCTATGGAATCGATGGTATCTGAAGACAACAAGCGCTGGCAAATATCTCTGTGGGGGCTGTTTCTATCAAAAGTGTCACTAATTCTCCTATATCCTAAGATTTCTCCATACCCTGGCATAAGCCATGAATGTGTCTAACCTGCTGCGTTTTCCTGTTTTGTGGATGAGATGAACCACTCTCTGCTGTGCTCATTCCCTTGTGGCTTTGGGCTATGTTGCTTTCAGGTCAGACTATGACCAGAGAAGCAGCAGCAGACTGGCAGATCTGGCACGCACCTTTTTTTTTAGGTGATTTCTCTTAGTAGCTTAAGCCAGGAGGTGTCTTGAGAAGAAGTGGGAGCCTGTAGATCATAGCACGTTGCTGTTCATTTGGGAAAGAAAAAATAAAAGATGATTCCACTGGGTGTAGATGGCTTTTCTGTGCCTTGCAGAATAAAACCATTTAGTGAAGAACTGATGTGGTAGCCAGTCAGGGAGCTGCTCATATGCTTGATATTTAAGGAGAGTAGGTGTTTTCCTACAGCATACTGCTTTGCTTCATGCTTATTTTCAGGAGCTTGTGTAGAAGGTTAAAATCATGGGACCAGCCCAGTAATTTTTTGGTTCTGTTTTTACAGTGTGATTGCTAAAGAATGAAGCTGCTTTGGTTTTAATTATCAAGAAGTACAATACATTTTTTTCCTGACACCGATACTCCAGTACAGCACTGAAGCAAATGTAAGTCAGTGGAAAAGATCTGTCTTCACAAGAGCTTGCAAAATAGTCTCTGAGCTTCTCCAAACCTCAAAGATTCTCCTTCTTCACCACCAGCCTTTGCATCTGTCTAGTCCCATAACCCAGCCTGGGTTGGTTTGGGATGGGGAGGTAGCTTTCCTAAGGAAACACTTGGGTTTGCATGGGGATTTGACTCATGCAAAGCTTTTAAACACGGAATATCCACACACGCATGGTGTGCTGGTGTTCAGAGAGTAGTGAGTGGCCTGCGTGAGCAGCGCCCTCATGTCTGCCAAAGCCCTGCCGTGGGTGATGCTTCGGGGCTTCCCTGAGGCTGCAGCACAGGTATCAGGATGAGCAGCAGCCGACTTGGGTCCCAAGACTGTTGGCACCAAACCAGTTTTCTAAGATGCTTCTGAGACAGGGATCCTTCCCTTTCAGTTAAGGTTCAAAGCAAAATCCTTGGCTTCTTAAATGCTGCTTGGCACGTTCTTGCTAGATTTAAGCAGAGATAGTAACGTCTCTGGGGACAGTGTGGTTTGGGGGTCTTCTGTTTGTTTCTTCTCAGAATCCTCTGCTGTTTCCCTTCTGGAACGTATATTCTTTCAAGCTTGTCTGTAAGTGCTGAATTTGAAGAAAATTATTCAACACTGATCAATGCATGCTTCTTGGATGAAGTTGTGCTTGCACATGCTTTTCGGCACCTGTTTATTGTTGATAGTGTTAGACGATTTACTCAAAATGCAAAATGTATTATGTTTTTCACCATTGCAATTTGCCTTTTGTGTTTTCTCAGTGTTGAAGGCTTTTTTATCTTTCTAATCCCATTTGGATATATTTCTCTAAAAATATCTTCGTCCTGCATACCTATTACTTCAAAACCATGGATTCCTACTTAAAGCTTCAAAACTTGAGAGATAGATGCTATATTTCAACATGGTAGACTGTTAAACCACTGGAAAATGTAGTCTTCTGCCACCATCAATGCTGCTTTTTTTCCTCTCATAGCTCCTGCAGGGTGTCTTTGGTATAGACCAGAAGGCTTAGACTGTTTGGTGTCCGTACTAGCTTACCTTGCTTCAGCTTGTTGCAGCCTTTGTTTCCTTCCCCTGATATGCAGTAGTTAGTCACTGGTGTTTGGATTTGTTTTTGCAAATGGCTGTTCAGTCTGGTACAGTCACATCAGTGTTTAGGGATGTCTGGGAGTACTTTTTTTTTTCCTGCATCATTAGAGAGGATTTCTCCTGAAGCTTCCTTCCCTAAATGAAGGCTTAACGTGTAGTGAGGAAGCTGTTAGGGAGTGATGTGTACTTAAATCTCCACATATTGTTTCAGTGTTTCAAACTGTTCCAGAAGAATAAAAGCTGTTACAGAAGGTAAAATAAAGGATGAGATGCCACTTATAAGTCTTTAATATTAACATGCTCTTCTCTGTAGTAGTTTTTTGAGGAGTGGGGTGCAGAGGGGATGCTTCTGTAAAAACAGGTACTTACTAGGAGAGATTACTTGTTTCTTCTTGGCATATTTAACCAGACTGCTCATGCTCTTGTATTATCTTTCATGTCCTGCCTGTTATCATTAAAGTTACTTGCCTTAGGATTTGTTTTCTTCCAAATTTAATTGTTCTGAAATGTCTTATCTGTCTCAGGCACTAACATACATTTCTAACTCTATAAGCAGCATATCAAAGCAAGGTGCAAACCTGCATATCTCATAACCTTCTTAAAGGTGGGCTTTTCCTTCCACTGAGGACAATATTAAGTATCTTGTGTCATCAGTATTTGTCAGCTCTTCTGTTTGAAGATTTCAGCGTGCATAACCTGAGCTGTGTTGTAATACCATATGTGTAGGGGAAAAGGGGAGTTGTGGACATGTGCTGAAAAGGGAGGAGTGGCATAGAAGAAACAAAAGGGGTGATCTGTTCTCTGCTTGTTGGTTATAAACACACATAATCCAGTTTCCACCTGTTAGCTTCTATGGCTTGGGACAGGCTGGTTGCTGATATCCCTTGTTAAATTCTGGTTGGTTTAGTTGAACACAGAAGTATATTTGGAATTTGGCATGAATGTTTTAATGAAAATATCTCTTCTACACAAAGGGATTTATTTGTGGTTTGCTGTGTAGTTTTTGTTTGTATTTTTTTTCTTAACATAGACAACATCCAAAACACAGAATATTTTGTGTCTGTTTTTATTGGATTCCTTTGAGCTTGACATGTTTTGTCTTACTGTAGCCCAACAAGACCAAAGACAATTACCCTTTGACTACCTTCAAACTCTTTATCCTTCCACTCTTTTGTTTGCTTTTGTGTTGCTGCAGCCTTTTAAAACTCAGAGATTGTACCAAGGTAAGACTCATTCTGAGAAGTTACTTATCAAGATACTCAGATGACTTAAAAAAACCTGTATCTGTGTGGGAATGAGTCTTGGTTCAGAGTCTGCTCTCAATTCTCTGTATTGTTGAGAACCAGGATGCTGCAGGGTGCGGCAGCAGAGCTCTGCTTTGGCAGCAGGCAGAAAAATGAAGGGACATTGAATTCAAGTCATTTGAGACAATAGGCTGGGTGTGCAGTAAGGGGTGATCTGTGCTTCAGCTGACACTGCAGGTGTAGAACCAGAAAAGTGATTTAAAGTTGCTCAGTAGTTGCTTGACACTTCTGACTTGATTGCAGTGTTGCCAGTGTTTGTTTTTCCTGCTCCGTTGGAAATGTACATGTTGGATAATGGTACTTGTCTGTTTGATGGCTTTGTGAACTAGAAAAATAGCTTTATTCAGTTTCATTGGATTTTGGTGTGTGAAAACTAACAAACCCAACACAACTGCAAAAAAACCCCAAACCCTTTACCTCAAAATATCCAAAATAGAATCCCTCAGCATCTTAAAGATGTGGAGTCACAGGCATGGTATTTCTGATGGATTCCTGGTTTTATTCTCTTACTGGAAAAAAGCTGAGCTATGTCTATATATATATATATATGTGGCCTGTTTGATTCTTGAGTTTTTATGGGATGTCCTGGAAGTGCATGTGATTGTTATCAGATTTACATAATAATAACGATAATTGGTCCCATGACAGCTTCAGAAAATGTGTATTTTCAAATTACGTGGTAGTCTAATTGAAATCAAGAATGTTGGATTTTTTCCTCATGAGAAATGAGTATTCAGCGATAAGAACTTAAATATTTAATAGTAGTCCTCTTAGATATCTTTGCTAAAAGAGATGCATTTTTTCATTACTTCATTCTCTGCTAAAAAAAATCGTACCATGCTATCTACTTATAATGATGGATAGGACATGCTCTTGATTAGTGTAGGAGACTCTTATGGGTCAAGGAGCACTAGGATTCTGGAAAACCTGTTTGTTTTGAAGCTGTTGTTAAACATGTTGTGTGAGGGGGATGAGACACTGAAACTCACATTTTCTTATGTGTCAAATGTACCAAATGCTTGCAGTAACTTTCACTGTACCCGTGTACCAAATTTACTTAGGTGTTGTTGCTGTGACACTGTCTTTTCTGTTTAACTGTCCTTGTGGCAGCCTGTGAGGTAAAGAGCACCTTTTATTTTGAGGGTGGGAATGTTGACTTTTAAAGTCACATTGGGAACCTAGGGGGAAGTTGAGTCTCTGATACCCAAGTGTCATTCTGACTGCTAAATTATTCTCCCATTTAGCAGAGGATATGCAGGAGACTGTTATCTGAATTGGGGTAACTGGGTTAGTGAATATTTTTAGCAAAGCTGTTAAGAGAAGTCAGATTTTCCTGCAGTTCTAATCTCTTTCCTTGACTGTATAGTTCTCCTGAACTGTTTGAATCTCTGTATTTAGGCCAACAGTGAGATGTGCATAATGCAGCAACTTTTCACAGAGCTTTGAGATTTTTATATTGTTCATTTAGTAGTAATCTGTTCCAAAAATCTATTAAGGACAGTAATCTGGCCTTTTTTTTTTTTTTAATCCATTGCTCTGTAGTACAATAGCTGAGCAGCTGTACTTGCAGACTCTAGAGCCCAGTGAGGGAAGCACAGAATGCAGTTGGAGGATGTATATATTTATGTATGTATCTGTATGTACTTTGGACCAGCTCATATCACGCAGTGATGTTCCATTAAGAAGTGCTTGTGGTTACTTCAGCTGGAGCAGGCACAGCAAGTGTGTGCACCTTGCCTTGCTGATGTCTTGATCAATGTTGTGTGCTCTTTAAAAATGCAACTACTTCTGTGACCCTGGGAAGCCATGCTACTCCTCGGTTTTACTGCTGATGCTCTTAGTAGCTGTTTCAGTTACACTGCAGACGCAGTTGCCTGCACCCATGCAGCTCTGTCTTCTCCAGCTGCAGCAGTTAATTCCTCTTTAGCAGCCCAACACTGATTTTTGTCACTGTATAAATCATACAAATGCCACTACCGAAGAATTGCTACCCCCATGTCATATTCATCCTCTTCTACTCAGTGGGAGATGCTGCTATCATTTGATAAACACATTGTCTTGATTATTTTTCACTTTATGGTATCTTTTACAGTTCAGCTTCAGAGCAGAGTAATTAAAAAATGCAAACAAATCTCAAAGCAAAGTTAATTTTGCTATACAGAAGCACATGTTTCTTTATACTTAAGAAAAACATTTGCTTGTATTGGTAATAGAAGAATTTGTCTGTCTATTGCTTGCTTCATGTGCAGACCAGATTTTCTGAGTATTATAAAATAACCTTAGCCATAAACTTCAAACAAAACTGTTGCCAGTATAAACAATTTATTTTAATTGTACCATATGTGATCATTAAGCTGTGAAGCGCTGTGTAAGAGTTGCCTTCCCTCTTCCTGTGTGGGAGGAAGGTAGGACTCTGCTGCTAAGAGCTGAAGGAAAATGGAAGCACCTATGGTGGTTTCATACCTGGTGTGTTGTGTGACCCAGTGGCATAGCTGGGAAAAAGAATGAGAAACCCTGTATTTCAGTGTCTGGCTTGAGAAACACCTGGCTCACCTGCAGAACTGCTCCTCTTGGGGAAAAAAATATGCTGACATGAGTCAGTGCTGTCTCCATCATCTAATCACGATCTTTGAAGGGCTGCTTATCTAAGATGGCTACAAATGACTGTAAGGGCAGGGAGTGCAGAACTGGCTGCCTCTGTTGGATCAGTGAGAACCACGGCCTTCAGCAGCCCTCCAGGCTGTTTGTCCTTTGGAGCTGCTGCAGGGGAAAGCCAGCGCCGGTGCTGCCTGCAGTGCTTTTACAAGGCTGGCTATGTGCAGAGCTAGCAGAGATGCTTATAGATGCAGTTGTTTTCTAGAAGACCCCTGAACTGTTGTCCTGTTTTTAAAATTTTTTTTTTTAAATTCACTTTGTCAGAAATGGTCAATAGTATATCACTGCTATGTTCTATGATACATACATATGATACTTCAGCAAAGGCAGTACTATATGAATGTCTAATTTTAACTGAGCTGAGTACATTGCTCTTCTGACTTGATGCAACTCTCAATCTGTTGATAGTTTAACCTTAACAGAGCTTGCATTTGGGTTGTTTTGAGTGCAGACTTTGTGCTGGAATTGAACAAACCTGGATTTTACTTGCAAGTGACCTTAGGCTCATCAGCCTCTTGGTCCTCTGTTTATACAATGGAAGTACTCTGTTTTTGTCTCACCTATTACTGGGTTTGGTGGTTTAAATTTCAGGGTTTTTTAATTTTTGGTACTATGGTAGCTACCAGTACATACTTCATTTCATCTTGAGAAAGTCGTTTGGGACTCTCTAAAATGCAGCAAGCCTGAAAGCTGAAGCAGCTACAGTCTTGCTGGTAGATGTGGGAATTCAGAGCAGTTATTCTGTCCTGGAGAAGAGGTACCTTCTGTCTTTAGCATTTGGGAAGCATTGCTGCGTATCTCTCCCACTTTTCTAAAGAGCCATTGGTAACTGTATTTCTTCTGCACGCAATGGCTGAAATATGTGAATGCAGTTGTAGCAGGCATGCAAGGACAAACCCTGGAGCTCTGCTGCTGCTTTGGCTTGTGAGCAGCAGCAGCAGGAGCTCCTGCTGGAAGTCATGTAGGGGTAGCAGTGGCAGTGCTGTCCTGCTGGTACAGCTCTGATCCTATGCTGTTTGTTTTGGGGTTTGTTTTTTTTTTCCATAATGGAAGTGGAGCACTGCTAATAAAGATGCCTTGTTGCCCTGGAAGCATGCAGTAGGCAGCGTTCAGCCTCTAGGTAAACTGCTGCGAAGGGAAGGAGGGCAGCTCCTCTTTGTTGCCAGCACGCGCTTGGTGTGTCTGGGAGAAGTTACCCCTCCTCTTGAGGGGATATGGGGCAGAAGGACCAGGTGGAGAGGAGACTGTTCATGTACCAGTTATTCCCAGTGCTGAGCTGGTTTGTGTAGCAAGAACTGCTTACTTTTTAATTTTGGTGGTTGTAGTTATTGAAACCTGCCATTTGGGAGTTGCATGGGATTCAGAGACTTTGGGATCTAAGAGTTGTAGATTTGACAAATATCAAATACGGGGAAGACAAGAGACCCCTGTGGCTTCAGGACTATGGGGTCAGGATTTTGGCTTTGTTTTTTGTTTCGAGTTTTTTTTTGGAAATAGTGGCAATTGATGAGGGCGGCTGGAGGTTGAAGTCTGTCAGCAGAATGGCTTGTGACTTAGCAGGAAGAACAACGGCTTATGCTGATGTAAATAAAAGGTCTTAATATTTATTTGCTCCCTCCTTATTCTCATTATTTTCTGCTAGTTGTCACTCCTGTATCTTGTGGGTCTTGGTTCTTTCTTCTAGAGAGAAATAGGAATGAGTCATGATTTACAGACAAGACAGGTACTGTGTTTTTATTACTGCCATTTTATAGGTCATGGTCCTTTCTTTGTCTTCCTTGTTACAGTGGGTCAAGAAACAGCACAAGGGCTTTGACACACGTGTAGAAGCATTTAGCAGGATTACTTTTTGTGCCTTCTAAACCTGTAAGGAATGTGGCAGGCCAGACTGTACCCTGCTTTGAAGATTTGGGAAATGCAGGGGGAATATATCAGGATTTCTGTATCTGATAATAGAATTACTTCAGATAATTCCAGTCAGTGTTTTGGGTTTCTGGGTAATTTAGCAGAAAGTGGGGCTGGTCTGCTGATCTCATTGCTGTGCTGGAAGAAGAGATGTGCTGTATATGTAAGCTGTAATGCATTTCTAGCTGTAGGGCGGGCACAGGAAGGCGTTATGAGCCAGAAAATCTTTTTTGCGCTTACAGAAACAAAAATTAACAAAGAGGGTCCAAGCAGTGCCTTACAAGAAGAAATTCTGCAGCCCTCTGTTCTTAGAAAGTTCGCAGGAGGGTAGTTGGATGTGTATTCCTGTGTGTGTTTTAACCAACTCAGTAATACCACCTTTATACGTATTATTTGTATAAATTGTTGCCTGTATTCTGTGTAGTAACGCAGTCAGAACCACTTTGCCAGCTCTGGGAAAGTACGGCTTGTCATCACAAATTTCTCAGTATGGGTTAAGTTGGAATAGGCATTCTTCCTACCAAATGCAAAGCCATTTGGAGCCTCTTCCTCTTGAGTTTTGAATGAATTTTAAACAATTCTGAATTTCTTGAAAATTGATTTAACTTAATCCTTCACTGATAAATTATCTTAAGTGCAAAAAAGGAACTAATTCTTGTTTGAAAGGTGATACAATATTGTATTTTTTTTTTCCTCTCTACTTGTCTGATTACCTAATGTGAATTTTATGAACTAGAGGTACAGATAAGAATGCCCGTACTGGAAGAGGATTGTTGAGTATTACCAAATCAAGCACTGCAGTATCATGACCCTACTCCCACAGATGTATGGGTTTTACAAATAGCATCGGGGTCTCTGTTTAATGGTTTCCAAGTTAAACTTTCCTAGCCCCCACTACATCAGAGACAGAATCCTTAGCTTTTTAATATTATTAAAAACTACTATTTTTTGTATAGTTACCTGGTTCCAAATGCTTTAGCTTGAAGAAAAAATGGACGACTGATGCAAAATTGTGAGGTTTGGACATACCATGTAAAACTGAAAGTTCTGCTTCCTCCCCCTTCAGGTAATGAGATATGTAAGGAAATCAGTGCAACAAGCTGAGAAGCAGAAGCCTGTTGGTTGCAAGGTTATGGATGAGACTGAGCAGGTTCCTCTTTATACTGAGGCTACAGATGGCAGGAACTGGTGTTCTTGCAGACTAGAGCTGAGTATTCAAGCGTCCAGGCTTGGGCTTGCCCAGTGCTGTGTGGCTTTGGTCCTTGCAGATGGGAGTTGCCTCCTCTCTCCTCCACCTCTACCTCTCTGAAACTGGGTGAAATAGCAGGGAGAGAAGAACCTGGGCAAACTGAGATAAGAATCAGAAGAAAAGATAAAAGAACTCAATGGAAGTGTTACAAGAGTGAAAGGAGGTCAGTGATATAGTGGGACTCGAACGCTCTGTGAAATGTTATAGTTCCTGTGGAAAATCTACTCTTGCTCTATGTTCTTATTAAATAGGCCTTTAGTTGTGCATTTTATGTCTGAAGCACTGGCCTCACAGTAATGGGGCTGCCCCAGGTGCCGCAGAATCTGTAGTATCAGAACAAAGAGAAATGGCGGATGTGCAGAAGCTCATCAAAATGGCCGCACGCGTGCATGGGGCCTCTATAATGTGAATGCTGTTCTCCATCCATGTTTGAAGAGGTTTGTTGCCAGGAGCAACTTGTCTGCATTACTCAGTGACAGGGTAATTGCTCTGCCTGCCTCGACATCTGAGCTCCCGTGAAGGCTCTTCCATGCTCAAATTGTAGCTGTTACTATAGTCATTGAGATGCACAGATGAATATTTCCAATATACTACGCGAGTCTAGGCTACGAGCTGTCAAGCTACAAAATAGAATATAATGCTGGGGCAGCTGTGCATCAAATACCTGTGTAGATAAAACCAGGTAAAGCACTGCAATGTTTGCTGCCCTTTCAGTTCTTGAGTATCACTTTCCAATGGAAAAGGTAGAGGGAAGTACAGAAGTAGTGGTGCTGTCATTCTTCCTCAATTCTCTGGTGGGTTTTTAGTGCATACAGTTTTAATTACATTGCATGAAAGGAGGCTGGTGCAGTGGTAATCTTTCTGTTATATTGTAGGCTTTTCAAATCCTGCTACACCTGCAGGTCAGTAAACATTCAAGCTCCCAGCACTACTGGCACTTATATCTCAGTTTGTAAAGGAGGAAGCAGGTCTAAGCTGTTCTTGCTAGTCTCCTAGTGGATCAGGAAGACAACCAGCAAGGTATCAATGGGTGATCCCTGGGAGTACAGTTACTCCATTAGATTATGGATGCTGGTATCATCCTCTCACCTGTCTTGGACATTACTAGTCTGGGCTTTTGAACTCTTGGAATCTATCAGTTCTTGAGAGGAGAAGAAAATAATCTACATGTACCAGTGTTGCTTTTGGTCCTCCAGTTAGCTATAATGGCATAAGATCGGTTCAGGTCTGTTCGGTGGAGCATGTCTCTGGTGGAGAGCCACATTCCCATGCCACCATGCAGCAGGCATTTTGGTTCTTCTTAGGTCAGTGTAAAGAGATTCAGTTTGGGGAGCAGAGATTTACACAGAATTGCTGCATACACTGGCTGTTGGGGTCTGGGCTCGCTGCTGTGGTGATTGCCAGGACAGTTTTGAGATCCTCCAGGAGCTCCTCCTTTAGGATTAAGTCGTACAATAAATTAGTGGCTGTGGATGAATAATCCCTGGGAGGCTGAATATAGCCCAGCTGCAAATGTGACAGTCTATGCTTGTGAAATGCTTTCTCTTCAGAACAAATACCATACAATGCGGGCGGTGAGGTGCAAGCATCTCACTTGTTTGTTGGTTTGTGTTTTTTTTGCTAATATATATCTGGGCTGATGAGATACTCCATGGCCAGTGGTGTGGTTTGTTTTCTGATCCCCTTCAACCCTTGGTTTTGCAGAGCATGCAGAAAAGAAAGCTGCTCTATGGACCAGTAATGCCCTCTCATTTCATTTTGACCTCTTCTGACCCGAGGTGGATTTGAATCTACAACTGACAGTGCTCAGTATCCCATTACTAATCTCCTGAGCCACCCAGTTGCCCCATAAATCTGTAAGTGATATGTTTAACAAAGTGAAGATTTACACAACACTGCCACGGCAGAATTAAGATGTCTTGAACTGGGGGCTAGTTTATGTTGCACTTCTCTTCTGTAGGTGGAACTGAAGGCTGGCATCTTACCTGGGACTAAAACTTCATCTTGGAACATCTTCCTTCACCAAAACTGCTTTGTTTCTTGTTTTGAAATATCCGCACAGGTTTTTTTTGTTTTTTGTTAGCTCACTAGAAATACTGCCGATAAGCGGAGATGGTGCCTCATGCATAACTGATTCCCGCAGCTCCCCACCCATGAGGAGATATTGTCTGACTCCTCTTCTGTTATTGCTTGAGGATAGGTTTTACTGCATTATTTTCCTGGCTGTGAATTTTTTATTAAAAGATCATAGTGTTCTTTACGAAAAAAGCAGTAGTTTAAAACCAAGTTTGAAGTATTGCATTTTTACAAAATAGACAAGTAATACGTTGTTCTCTTTTTGTTCTTAACTGCTACTAAAATCACAAGACCTCTAGTTACAGGAGTCTCAGGCTTCTGTAATTATGAAATCCTTCTTTCAGATATTTCAAATATTCAGAGAATATTTTCCCATCCTTTCTAAACTGTTAGCCTGAATGGTTTTATATAGAAAAGAAATTATGAAATTCTCTTATCCTGTTGATACAAGGGAGTAGGGTAGGTCAGCTGAAATGCTGGAACATGGTAAAGCCGGAGAAATTTTGGATAATTTTGAGTCTGGCTTACCTTCAGAGCTCTTTTTCTTCTAGAGAGGTGGGAGGTATCAAAAGCAGGTTATACAAGGACCCTGTGCATTGGTTGTGGCTTAGAATATTATGTAGTAAATATTCTCACAAGATTACTGTTTACTGAAGAGCCTCTCGTGTCTGGAGGATCTTTATCTGAAAAGCAAGTGACAGCATTTTAAAGTTTAATTTAATTAAGCTTGTCTGTGCATTGCTGAAGTAAAATGAGTAGATTATGAAGGTAGCTTTGAATAGGCCTGAAAAGTTCTATTAAATTAGAGTATATTAAATTAAACCAGTACTTATTTCTTACATGTAATACAGTGGAACAAGCTACCTGAAAGCAAGAGGGGGTGGTGCTGGGGATGATGTTTTCCTGTTTCTCTTAGGACTGTTAGGGTAGACTATGTCTGATTCTTCTCTCTGATGGTTTCATACCTTTGATAAATTGAAGAGGTCTGCAGAACTTAAAATCACTTATCTACTAAAAACTTAGTTTTGTGAGAAAAGATGGAAGAAGCAATTTTGCAAAAGAAAAACAAATGTGAAAAAAAAAATCTTAATTTCTTAATGTGGAGTGAAGGACCCAGGAAAGGGTCTTAGGCTAGTGCTATACAGAGTACCAAATGACATTAGTTTTTTCCATGATCATTAACATAGCTTCATCTTTTCAGATTAAATTTAACTGCAGGAGGATAACACTGCTCTCCAAATTCCCAGGTTTGTGCTGTTGCATAAGCAGTTAAGTAATCGAGACCCAAATCTACAAGCTGCCACATGGCGTGCAGGGCGCTGGTGGGCTGGAAGGATGTGTGGAAGGAGTACCAAAGGATGCGCAGACTAAGCGCTGCCACTTACGCAGCATTCACATGCAGTGCTTGGTACTGCCAAGTGTTCAGTCACTGACCAGGCATTGCCCCTGCCGAGGCTGCCTGCACCCATCTGCCTGCAGAGCAGTGAGGATGATGAGTTGGAGGAGGCTATGTCCTGGGGCCTTTCTACCTCCCTGTCCTGTTACTGAGCCATGCGACACAGGGGAGTCCTGGAAGAGGAAAAGTGAGTTTGTTTCCCTCAAGTAAGAAGAGGTCCTGTTTTCTATGGTGCTGGTGGGTGCTCCCAGCTGGGCTGCAGCCTCTAGTAGTGATTTGAGCACCTGAGCCTGATGTGCACCAGGATGCTGCTTCTCCAGCTTTTTGTCCCATCCTTCTTCCTGATTCGAGGAGTCTGTCAGCCTGCAGTAAACTGAATGGCTGAGCTGGGGGTTGGGAGACAGTCTGCACTGCTTTTTATTTTTGTGACTAGCTTTATATGGATAACATCCCATCTGACAGGCTGAGAAGTGCCAGTGAGGGGTTGGAGCTTTTGCGGGGTCCGTGAGACATTGGGTCCATCTCATTCTCCAGGCAGTGATTAGCTTGCACTAATGCAAGTAAATAACAATGGACAGGTGTGACTCTGAGTATTGCTTTGTCAGAAGTATAAAAATATGTCACTAATGAGTATTATTTAATAGTTGGCTTTGTATTGGGAGATCTTTATACTTAAAATTCATATAAAGTTCCTTAAAGAGTATATTTGCCAGGTCATGCATCTAGGTGAAAAAGCTTTAAAATTATTTCTAAGGTTTGGTTTCCTAAATTGCAGATCTGTGCCAAAATAAAACAGTGCTTTCTGAACGGGATTTGTTGCAAGGAATTAAAGGTTCCTTCTCTGGGGAGTGAAAGCTAAAAGTGGATCACTGGCCATGAGCCAAATTCCATCGGCTCCGCAAAAATATTCATAAGGTGGATCAATAATTAAGCCCACTATGCAAAAGTAATGTTGTGTTCTACTCAAATTGCTCTGCAGTGCCTGTTCATACATGACTGCATGTTTTAATTTATTCTCCAACTGAGTTTTAGGGGTATTACCAAGATTTAAGAATTTCTTTTGGACAACTTGTTTTGACTGCTTATTCTGAATAAATTTCCTGAATTTTTTTATCCTGAATTCTCATCTATTAGGTGACATGCTACTGCCCCAATGTTTTTGAAGGACAAGCTAGCTTAGAAAATTGATAGGATGGCAGTAGCATTTACTTGAACAGCATGACTGAATAAAGGGAAAATGTCATAATTAAACTTAACTGTTTTGCTAGCATGCAGTTATTTTCTCCCTCTGTCTTGAATCGTGTTTTCAATTCTCACTAGATATAGATGGTTTCAGGAGAATGGGATAGATCTTGTTTATTTCTTGTAATTTACCAGCAAAATAATAACAACCTTGTTGTTGCAGAATCTCTGTAACTTGAGGGGAAAAGAAGTTGTTCTAACAAGGTCTGTCTAATTCCAGGGGGAATTTTCAGGGCCAGCTATTTATACCACTTGCAAATAGAGCAAGTTTGATGCAGCATTCAGTAAATTTGGCCTCTAAATTTTCAAAGGAACCAAAGACTTTAATTTTTACTCCTGTAGGCTAGAGGGAAGAAATGTATTTTATGCCACCTTCTAAGGAAGAAACTCAGTGCTGTGTGAGGGATGTGCCTTGACTGAAAAATTGAATTGCTGCTGGTAACAGTTTGCTTTCTGCTCTATGAAAAAATCTCTCTTTCAGGCCTGCAATTATGTATCTTTTACTTATAAAACGTTTTCCTACAAGAGCACTTACGGTAGTGAAAACTAGCTGGGAAATAATTTCACATTAATTAAGCTCCTATGTATCACGCAATTCAATTGCCTATATACTAACCCGTTGAATGTACTAGCAGTGGCATCTTGTATGATATGTTAAACCCACTTGTGAATCATTCATTCCAACTGCATCAATAAAACTCTTTGACTTGAATAGAGACCTAGAATAATAATGACAGAGTTTCGGCAGAGTCATGGTTTACCGAACAATTCATCTCATAAACTGAGCCATGTGATTTGGCACTGTGATTTTCGTCAGGAAGACCAAAAGTCTTCCTGAGCTATTGGCTGATGATTGCATGACTGATGCACCCCTTTTACAGGAGCAAAGGGGATGCCTTTATTTGACCAGGTTGTGGAGAAAAAAAACATTCCTGCCTTCTGAGGGGACAGAGGACTAAGATTAATGAGGGGGAACGTGAGTACACGATCTATCTGCCCGTTTCAGCTGAGTGCCCTAACTATTGGCTGCTAGGAAGTGCTGAATCCATCAGCCTGTCAGAGGCTGAGCCTCTTTCCAGATCTCATCACACATAGGTCAGCTGGCAGCATGGACACTTGGACCTTGTGGGGAATGACTGGGCAAGCAGCCTGCTTACATGGATGGTGCTTTTGACTCTTCATCCCATGTTTGTTGCCTGCCAGATGACCTGCATTTCTCCCTTTCCTTGCCTTTGTCCTCCTCTAATCATCCCCCAACTCCTGTGCAATCCTGAAATGTTCTTCCTGTGTGAATCCCATTATGTATACTATACACCTAAGCACTCTGACAGGGATCCTGAGAGTCATCTTGACAGCTTTCACACCTGCACCATGGGGCAGATGCTCTCCAGGGAAAGCCTTGGCAGGAGCCCTGTCAGGGTGCCTCTTCCTAGAGTCTGCCATATGCGTCCCCTGTCTGCCTCTGTGCTTCTGTGCTCCTTGGGACATGTAGAGGTGAGCTTTGGATGGACTGATGGATGTTTTTCTCTCTTTTAAAACCTAAAGTGTGACCTCTTCTTGAGTTTCTTTTGAAACGATGTCCCCCTCAAGAATTTACTCGCATAGTATTTTCCAGGCAAGTATGAATGAACTTTGCTTCCACCATCAGCAGAGCTTGTGTGTTGGGTGTCAGAACCGCACTAGGCATATTCACGACCACCAGTTATGAACTTGCACACAGCTGTCTGCTCAAGCAGAGCAAACTTGCATCTGCCCTGTGAGAAATCTGGATGGTATCTCTGATTCTAGGGCTATAATTCATTTTCAGATAAATTTCAAGGCTGTATTTCAAGACTATAATTCCTTATCAGACTCTTGTCTCCTTACAGACCCCCTAAAACAAAGAAACTCATCATTTTGTATGCTCTCTTCTTCCTTTCTACTTCAGCAGTTACATATCTACATGCTAGCTGTTGGAAATTCTGTTTTAAGCTATCTTATCTTGCCCCCGGGTTTTATAAGGTACTTTGGGAATGGACCTTGGACTGTGGATTCTGCCTCAGAGCTCAGCTGCCTGAAAGTCAGGTGTCATCTTGCTTAGCATCATAACATGCAGATGTACTGTTGGAGTCAACCTTGAATGTCTGCCTGAAGATCACAGGGAATTAATCATGAAATTGCATTAAGGCTCCTAATTCTTAGCATGCAGCTTTAAGCACTGAGCACTTCTCATTTCCAGTCTGTGGGGAATTTAGGAGACTTAAGGTTTATTTCTTTATATTTTTAAACAGGAAATGTATTTGGTTATCTTTAATTGAGCCTACGTTAGCTTCTAGTGATAGTACTGCTCTTTGGTATTGCTTGTAAAATGACAGTTTTGGTAGCACGCGCATGGTTAAGATTCTTTTTGTGCTTCTCAGATCCTCAGTGGTTTTGTTTTGTTGTTTTTTTTTTTAAATGCCAAACCTGTAAACTCAGTAAGAAACTAAACACTAAGCTGGTAAAATAATAATTGGCAATACATATGAATAGCATTCTTTGTGCTATCAAAGGGCCAGAACAGAATCTATCTTGCTGTCAATACAACTTCAACAGCAATTGTGTGGGTGGATTGGAGCACTTACCTTAGCCGTTATGCAGCATTGGCATAAGTTAATGGAACAGATTGTCAAGGGGACTGTAGGAAGTAATCACATAGGAAGGAAGATGTGATTTATGTATGAGAGAGAATGCACTTCATATAATGAGAAAGTTGGAAAATAATATATGGAAGAGGTATACAGATAAACAGCATCAACTCAGAAAAAAACACTTAATTTTTAGCTGCTTATTGCTTTCTTGAGTAAGGTCTAATAAGGCTGAAATCTTTCTGATTTTGGTTTTTAATTCAAGCTGAGTTACATCTAAAAAAAAACCCCAACCAGTTGTTATTTCTGAAGATGACAATAGGGGGAAAAGTACTGCTTGGGATAATAATAAAAATAAGGTGATGTTCATGGTTGTTCACCCTCTCTCTGTTTTGAAGCAAGCCCTTTGGATCTGCCAGCATGTTGCATTTGGAGGATGGGTGTGGCTTTTGTTACCTTTGAGGAAAGTCTGGCAAAAATTTAAGAGCTTACAACAATGACACTCTACGGAAGAAATCTAAACCTGTAGTTTGCTGCAGAGAAAAATCTTCTGCCTTAACAGTATCTCGACAACTGAATTGCCACAGCTTTCCTTCATGCTGGACACCTTAGAATCATAGAATCATAGAATAGTTAGGGTTGGAAAGGACCTTAAGATCATCCAGTCCCACCCTCCCTGCCATGGGCAGCGACACCTCATGCTAGACAATGTCGTTGAAGGCTCTGTCCATTCTGGCCTTGAACACTGCCAGGGATGGAGCATTTACAACTTCTTTGGGCAACCCATTCCAGTGCCTCACCACCTTTACAGTAAAGAACTTCTTCTTTATGTCCAATCTAAACTTCCCCTCTTTAAATTTTAACCCGTTACCCCTTGTCCTATCACTAAAGTCCCTTGATGGAGAGTTGCTCTCCTTAGCATCCCTATAGGCCCCCTTCAGGTGCTGGAAGGTTGCTCTGAGGTCTCCATGCAGCCTTCTCTTCTCCAGGCTGAACAGCCCTAACTTTCTCAGCCTGTCTTCATACAGGAGGTGCTCCAGCCCCCCAGTCATCCTCTGGACTTGTTCCAACAGTTCCATGTCCTTTTTATGTTGAGGACACCAGAACTGCACACAATACTCCCAAGTGAGGTCTCACAAGAGCAGAGTAGAGGGGCGGGATCACCTCCTTTGACCTGCTGGTCACGCTCCTTTTGATGCAGCCCAGGATACGGTTGGCTTTCTGGGCTGCAGGCGCACACTGAAGCCGGCTCATGTTCATTTTCTCATCAACCAACACCCCCAAGTCCTTCTCTGCGGGGCTGCTCTGAATCTCTTCTCTGCCCAACCTGTAGCTGTGCCTGGGATTGCTCCAACCCAGGTGTAGGGCCTTGCACTTGTCATGGTTAAACTTCATAAGGCTGGCATCAGCCCACCTCACCAGCATGTCAAGGTCCCTCTGGATGGCATTCCTTCCCTCCAGCGTATCAACCGAACCACACAGGTTGGTGTCATCGGCAAACTTGCTGAGGGTGCACTCAATCCCACTGTCCATGTCACCAACAAACATGTTGAACAGAATTAGTCCCGACACCACTTGTTACTGGTCTTCAGCTGGACATTGAGCCATTGACCACAACTCTTTGCATGTGGCCATCCAGCCGGTTCTTTCTCCACCGAGTGGTCCATCCATCAAATTGATGTCCCTCCAATTTAGAGATAAGGATGTCATATGGGACAGTATCAAACGCTTTGCACAAGCCCAGGTAGATGACGTCAGCTGCTCTACGCCTGTCCATCAGTTCTGTAGCCCCATCATAGAAGGCCACCAAATTGGTGAGGCAGGATTTCCCCTTAGTGAAGCCATGCTGGCTGTCACCAGGCACCTTGTTGTTTTCATGTGCCTTAGCATGCCTTCCTGGAGAACCTGCTCCAAGATTTTGCCAGGCCCAGAAGTGAGACTGACTGGTCTGTAGTTCCCTCGATCATCCATTTTCCCCTTCTTGAAAATGGGAGTTATATTTCCCTTTTTCCAGTTGTTTGGAACTTCCCCCAACTGCCATGATTTTTCAAATATAATGGACAGTGGCTTAGCAACTTCATTCGCCAGCTCCTTCAGGACCTGTGGATGCATTTCATCAGTTCCCATGGACTTGTGCACATTTAGGTTCTTAAGATGATCTCAGACCTGATCCTCTCCTACAGTCCCTGCATTTGCCTTCGAAGACTTGAGCAGCGTAGCTAGAGCACTTGCCTGTTAAGACTGAGGCAAAAGGTAATTGAGAACCTCAAAGACTCTTCTTCCTGTCTGAGGTGTTGTGGTCTTCTCTAGCCCCTGTAAGCTGAGGGCGAGCTCTTGTGGGACGCATGCAGGTTGGGTCTGTGGGGTGCCCAGCTGGTAAATCGAAGGGGTGAGGAGCAACTCAGTGGGAGAGGTGGTGAAGGTTACAGCTTGCCACCAGGACCCTTGAGATGGTGGTGAGAACTCTAAGGAGATCTGGTGGGACAGAAGAGTCAGAAAGCTGAGCAAGGTGAATAGGGTGACATGGGTGATGCCTAACATTTCTCCAACATCAGAGACCCAAGCAGGTGAACAGAGAGAGAAGGAAGAGGATGACGAGTCTAAGGAGCAGGGAATGCAGCTGGTGGGGAGAAGGGGGTAAAACAGGATTGAGAGGATTTAGGGCAGAGGAGAAACAGTGGTAGAGCAAAAGAAGTATGCATTAGCAAACTGAGGGTAGAAGAGGGTCTGTGCCCACTTATACTCTCCTTTGCAAAAGAGATCATGAGCCTCGAGTTGTCTTTTGTCTAAGATCAATGCCGAGATGAAGTACCAAAAATCTCTCCCAAAACCCCTAAGTGCTTCTTGGATAATGGAGTGCTGTCATTTCATGCAGTTGATGACAGGTGCTTTGTGATCCTTCGCATTTATTTATTTTCTTTGGATATCAGTGATGAGTGTTCCAGTCTTTTAGCTTCCCAGAACAAAAATCTGGAGGAGATTGGACCTACGTAGCAAATGTGTGAATTGCTGTTTAACATTTGTAGCTTTTCAGTCTGGCAGATAAATAACAGTTGCAGCCAGTGCTTATTTCAGCTGCGTGAAGTACAATTATAATGGGATTTTTTTTTTTTTGTGGCTTTCTAAGGTGATAGTTGTTGAGAGCTCAGTAGAGCTGGATTGATTGCACCAAGGCAATGGTTGCCTCAAGTGCCGTTTGCCACTATAGGATGGTGTACTAGCATCTCTGCTACTCTCTCACACTGCTTAGCTAGTTAAGTCTCAACTCGGGCATGAAGGAAATAAATGGGATAAGTGGATGGCAAAGGTTGAGTGTCTGTATTTTTTGGTCTCTTGCATTAGGGCTTGTCTGGTGCTTCAAATAAGCAAAATGAGTGTAAGAGGTAAAAGGTCCATGTGAGAAATTGCTCCAGAATAGGTATAGTAACTGTCCATGGAAAGCTGTGGAGAGAGAGTTTGGGGTAGGTGCCATCTGGGTGCTCCCAGCAGTCCAACCATTCTCCGGGGGCTGAAGCTGCTGCCGGTGAAAACTGGGGCCTGAGCTGCATTGGTCATATCTGTCCGAGTCACCACTTTGAGCTTGTGTCTTACCAAGCAAGGTGCTTGGGTGATCCAGCGCCACCTCATGCCAGCATAGGACCATGTCTTATTTACTGAATGATTTATAAATTGCTTTCATATCCTTGAGATTGGAAATTCTGGGACGAAACAAGAGCACACATTGCAGGCAAACACCTTTCTGTCTCATTTCCCTGTGGCTGTTAAGTATGCAAGTTTTAAGGAGCAGGCAGTTGTAAGCTTATGATCTGCTTGAAGTAAAATCACAAAATGTGACAAAAATGGTTAATTGAGCACAGCATTTGAACAGCTGGCAGCAAATGACAGGAATGGTACATCGGCTCACAAGAACAAGACTCCTACTTTGAGTATCCATCCACCTTGCAGTTAGCTTTGAAGCCTTTGTCATGTTCTCAGAGCAGGTGTCACATCTTAGAAAGGATATATTACAGGCTTTGATGGAAAATAAGAAAGATGTTACACTTCCGCTTAGTGTAACTTTAAATAAAGGAATTGTATTTTAAATGTACATATTTTGCTTGGTTTTGAATTGTAAGGAGCTGAACTGCTGTCTTAAGAGTTGATTTGCCTTTTGAGGGTCATGCAAGCCTATTTTTAGGATTGGTAATATGTGTTTCTCTTGTAACCTATTATACTTGCTACAGAGGAATCAAAATTTTATGGAAGTGTATGGGTGGGTTGTGCTACAACATATAGACATATGATAAGTGTCAGTTGTGGTGCCCCCTGGGAATTAAGGCAGCTCAGTGTCTGCGGTGAGATGGTGGCAGTTCACAGTCTGGAAATGGCTCCAGTGCCATTCAAAACATCATTTTTGAGCTCTTTTCACATGGTATCTTGCTGTTTGTTGGTGTTAAGGATAAGAATTGTGACCATTTCTGAATAAAATACAAGCTTAGGGTAAAACAGCAGTGACTGGGCTGCCTGTTTTGGGTCTCACCTATGCTATTACCAATGCGCATTTGCATGTTGAGCATAGGAATCAAACCAGTCTATTTCTGCTGAAGGAACACATAGTGTGCTGGAACTGTGCTTTGGATGTGCTGGACCACCCCAGCCTCAGCAGAAGGGAACCGTCAGGACTTGCAAACTTCTGATTCTCTCAGATCTGATTGCTGTTTCTCACACCACAGCTTTCACTAGCTTGCTCCAATGAACAGCAGATCTTTTGCAAATATTTACATGCCTATTCTCCCTTAACTCCTAGGAGAGAGAGAAAATGGCTTTCAGTTACTGATAGTTCAGCTTATTGCTTCCTGCAACTGTAGCCACTGACCCAAATGTGAACACACAGAAAACATATGCTGCGTTTTATTTGCCAACTGTAGAAAAGATGGGTTTGGAGCACACGAGATGTCACTTCTGTTTAGCCAACAAAATATTGTCTCCATTGCACTGAATGGCTTCCTTTGTAGTAAGTGCTGCATTTCAGGATGCCTGTCATATTTTGTCTATAAACTGTTTTACATGTTCTTTATCTTACAGTGTTTCTGTCTTGTTTGCAGCAAGGGAAACCATATGTCTTTGATAGAGTGTTACCTCCTAATACAACCCAGGAGCAAGTTTATAATGCCTGTGCCAAGCAGATTGTTAAAGGTAGGTGTTGTCTTTGTTTATTCCTGCTTGTGGGGAGGGAAAAAGATAAGATGTCTCCCTGTGTCCCCTCAAGCTATTTAAAGACTGGATAATAAATGTTTAGATGTCTCTATGGGAGTTTAATAACTAGTAATTCCAAGTGTTTCCTTTTTTAAGGACGTGTCTGTGTAAAAAAGAAAAAAAAAAAGCCATAAAACAAACAAAAGAAAAAGGGCTTAAGGAATTGCAGTAGTTGTTCCTAATTTTCTCCTTCTGTGTGACTGTTATTCCACCCTAATACTTGCTTTTTGTGATACATGATAAGCAACAGAAAGCATGTTCTTAATGCAGTGTGAGACTATGGGATGAGTGTGGAATAGCTGTGTCTTTGAATGGTAGACGGACCATTAAAGGAGAATTTAAAAGGCACTGGTTTGTAGCTGCTTTGCAGGCAGGTAGCTTGCATTTAAAAATGAAATTAGAACAGAAGTGAGTACTGGATGGCACCCTATTTGTTTAAAATAAAACCTTTATAAACTGTTGAAACTTGAAGATTTTAACTTGAGAATCAAGCATTTTGGGTGCATTTTAATTGTGTGTCATACTTCCCCCACCTGCCATACTTCTCCCACATCCCAAATCACCCTCAGACCTCCCACTTGGTTCTGATGCTGGATCGTCCATCCATGATGGTATTACAGCTGCTACAGCATCTCAGGGGTTACGAGTAGCACCTGGTTTAATAAACCAGTTATTCCCTGGTTTTGTGTGGTGTCCCTGCACCCTCCAAAATTTGGTCCTCAGCTTTTCTTTTTAAATCGAAGTATGTAGGCAATGCAAATGGTGTCAGAGCTGGTCAGAGTTGTGCTTGTATAGCAGCACAAGGCTGCACATTTAACACTGGAACTTATAAGAGATTCGGGGTTGCTCAGAGGTGCAGGAGCTACTGATGCAGTATTGAAGGACTTGCTAGTGTTTCAGGCATGGAGCTGGATCTGCTGTGAGCTTGTGTTGGCCAGTGGGGAGAAGTCCCTGGGGTGAGCAGTGCTACTGCGAATCCTGGGTTCTGTTCTGGAGGAACATTGGTTGACTTGCTCAGACAGCCTGGAGCAAACCAACATGCATGTAGTCTAGATGACTGGGGGGAGGACCAGAAGCTAAATTATTTCATGTTGGAGAGAGGAAGTGAGTCATAAGACTTCAGTCGCCTCCTCTCAGAGGGGAGCCTAATTATGGCAATTCTGACTTCAGACGGGTAAGGCTTTAATAAAACCTGGAGGGATTGGAGATGTAGAGCTTAGAAGTCATTAGTTTGGGTTGCTGACACACCACTCAACTTTTGGAAGTTTGGGGAACTGTTTCAGTACTACGGTGTGTGTGCGAACAGAAGCAGCACATTGCTGTTTGGAGACTTGTGGAGTCTATTTATATCCCCTGTGGCAGCTGGTTTCCCCTGAAAATGGGGAGAGAAACAAAATCCTGTTTGAGAGGAAATTGGAAGACCTAGATGAATGACTAAGCCTTCTTCATTAGCCGGTTAGAAAGGCAAATACATTCCAAAGTCCTACTTAAAAATAGAGTTAAAACATACTTTTGCATGTCTGTTAACTTGGACCTTCTAGATGACTTGAAAGACAAGTTTGTTGAGGGGGAGGGTGTAGAAGAAAGGTAAGGAGAAAGAGAAATGCGGGGGGGGGGGGGAAGAGAAGCAGAGAAAGTGAGGACAGTGATGGGGCAAGAGAGAAAGGGGGATGGGGAAAGAAAGAGTGCAAAACAGGGAGGCGAGGAGGGAGAGCACACTGTTACTGGAATGATGTTCTTGAGCTCTAGGCTTACATTTCCTTAGGTTTAATTTCCAGTTTAAAGACTGTGAAATGGATAGGACTTTTTCTGATAGACTGGAACAATGTAATTTACTACATGGAAATATGAGCTAAGTGCATTACACTGTTCAAGTCTTTGAGACTTTTTTAGATAGCTTTTGAAGGTTACCATTTGTTACCAGATTTCATTATACTTCCATGAAATGGCTGATGGTTTCATTGTGATTAACGTTATCACAGAAAATGCCAGCTGGCCTAGCAGTCTCTAAAACAATGGTTATAACTATATTTACAATGAGAATTACCTAAATGAGTTTTTTCATCACTAAAGAAGAAATGGGATTAGGTTTAAGTAAACAACTCAATGACTAAGTCGAAGTGTTTCATGTTCCGTACATGAGAAACGGGAATGTTTTTTAGAGGAGGAGAAGCAATATGTGTTACAGCAATTTGAATCAGAGTGGGTGCTGGGATGGTGTTCATTCAAGGTACCCCTAAGGGCAGAAGTACTGGTAGTGGAAGTGTGTGGGAAATCATCACTGGTGCATTTGACCACAGCTTGGGAACTTATGTTTACATTTCTTTTAACCAAACTAAGAAATATCGCTAAATCTGAAAGGGAACAATAGTGTGTGATTGCCACCATTTTTGCTTTGTTTCCAATTGCTCTCTGTTGCCAGAAAACAGCTTTATCTTCTTAATCTACACAGATGGATGTCTGCATCAGGATTTTGCGTTCTTCGTACATTTACAGTGAGTGAGAATATGTAATGGCCCAAGCTGTGAGCATGTTAGTGTGTGTGTGAACATCTGCACATTAGTGTCCTCCATGAGGAGGAGAAAATTGCTTTAATGATATTTTAGGTGGTGAGCTTGCTTTCACTGCGTAGTTTATCGACTTTCTATTCTGGTTACAAATACAGGCCTCAAATGCTGAGTTGCAGAACCTAGAAAGCTTAGAGATGGAAAAGATAAGTATAGAGCTAAATATTTGGCTTTAGAAATGAGGCTGAAAGGGCTTCCATAGAGCCATTTGTCTTTTCTTCTTGCCATTAAGACTCCTAAACTGGTCAATGGTCCATCTTCAAGGTCTCCAGCCCACAGCTCCCCTTGGCCATTTTTTGCAGAGCTCTGCTGAGTGCTCCCATGCTGCTGGAAGGACTTTCTAGGTCCCTAACATGAGTAAGTCTGTGTTGTACCCCTACACAATAGCTGCCGTTCTAGACTATTGCTACCTGTTCTATCCATACTCAGCATGAAAAAGGCCATCTGGCAGCAGCTGAATGGCTGAGTTGAGTAGCTGTTTTATATGGGAAGAGTAAATCAAACTGATAATCAGTATAGAAAGAATTAGATGAGGAATTAAGAAAAGCACTTTGACTCTTTTTGTTTGTTAAGTTATGTAAAAATCCCAGCTGATCTTTATTCAGTCACTTTGTTCACCTGTTGTTTCCCCTCCTGTTCCCGCACTCTTTAAGTTTTGCGCAGGCTGTTTCTATCTGGGACTGTCTTCTCTCTTTCTTCAATTGACAGATGGTATATTAACTATCTTAATGTGGAAAGCCTTCCAACAAAAATAACCTCTTCTACTACTGAGACCATTGGCGTTTTTTAATTGCAGCTGATGCAAAAGGCCAAAAGGCTATTTTTTTTTTTTTGTGAAACAAAGTATTTTCTGCTATTTGGGAAGGTAAATTGCTTACCTATGCTTCCTCAAGCAGAATGTATCTTAATATACATTGATGCAAATTCTGAGCAATTTTCTTACATAACAGTTGATTAATTAGGTTGTTTTCCCCCTAGGCTGTGTACCAGTATAGAGCTGATGCTGTACCTTGAATTCACCTGGGCATAATAAGCCGTTTTTTTTTTTTTTTTTTTTACTTCAAACGTCTTTTTTTATTATTTTTTTAATTTTCTAAGTTAACCGGATTTGCCAAAAAGAGGACGTAGTAGAAGCAAACTCTTAGATTCTGTTCAGATGTCCTGGGAATTTAAACGCATTTGGACGCCAAGTGGTATTTTAGAAACAAGCAAGAGTTGCATACGTTGGCTCAAGGATTTCTGAGCCCCACCACCCCCCCACCTCTTCTGCCTCGGGATGATTATTTTTTTGATGCCTAAACACCTTTGAAACTAGTTCTTTGCTTCTTCCAGACACTTTAGCTCATTTAACTGATTTCCATCTGAAGAAGAAAATGAACCTTCCTTATTTTCTAACTTACAACAAGATTTTAGTTTAGAATAAAAAAATTCAAACACAAATACTTTCCTTCCTTCTGGCTAACAGAGATGGAGGCTTCCATACACAATAGATATGGAGTACTTACAACTGGATGTAGCCTCAAAAGTTAAATATGACTGTTTCCCTGTTGTGCTTATACATGTGTGTGTTTAAAAGGAAAAGTTAAGTAAATTTTATATTTGAATATTATTTTTATATTTATATTTAAGCTTTATATTTAAAAAGTTTCAAATACAGTTTCATTAAATAATGCCTTGCCTATAGGCTATTTTGAAGTTTAGTATTAATCTGATTAACTTTTTTAAAGGAAATAAAATTTTTGTATTTATACAAAAGATATAACTTTTCTCTCCTGTGAGCTGCGGCCACTGTTTTTACACTGCAAATCCTTGGTTGCATCTCTGCCTCTACCTCCTTGGTCCGGTGCTTCATATTTCTGCTGGTTTGCCTGATTTAGACCCATCAGTGCAAGTTGAGTGGAACTCCTAGAAGAATTCGTTTTAAGGTTTTAATGTTCACCAGTCTTCAGGAATTTGCTAAGCAGCTATTTTTGCCTCATTAATACTTTAATTTCTCCCAAAGCCAATGCTTAGAATATATTGAGGATTTATTGGGAAAAAAAGTCACTCAAATTGCACCTGTAAAAGTTCAAGTGAATGGGCTTTGAACGTAGTGCAGAGGGGGAGTGAGGCTCGCCACCTGCTTTCTCCTGCGTTCAAGCTACCTTTGTTGTAGCACTTCCACTCAAATTCATTCTGTGGTGAACTGAAAATGAATGAGATGTTCCCTTCAGAAAAGAGCTGGTGAGGGAATGTTTTGAAAGAACCAGTAACATGGTCCTATTTAGAAGGTGAAGTAATGGGTTGAAGGCAGAACTCAAGATAGCACTGCATCTGTGCCTGGACATCTGTTTTTTTATCTATGCAATTGTTATTTATAATTACTTACTTTAAGCATTGTTTCTCTAAAGCAAGAATAAGCAGAGTATCTATTTTTGTAAACAGATGAGGATGCTAAATTTATACAAAATGTTAATACCAGAATGACAGTAATTAGAATCTCTTTGTCATTTTCCTAGATTTCAAGATTCGAAAAATTTACCCAGCAATACTTTGTGGAGGTCTATACAGCCTCTGGCTTGTCTGTTCTCTTCAGCTCTCCAAAACAGTTCTGACACAAGTTAAATAGCTACACTCTGTGTTTAATTAGAATATATATTTTTAAGATGTCTTCATCCCCATTTCATCCTTACTCAGTATTGCTGTATAGGAAGTGTTGGGTCTGTGTAGCAGTTGTCTTTGAAAAACATCTCCTTCCTTCTCTTTTTATCAATTTCTTTTCTTTGAAATAACCTTTTTATGTTTTTTCTCTGATTTTTTTTCATGTTTGTTTCTTCTTCATTCTTTTTATATTTTTCTAATGTATCATATTTAAGTATTCTTTCTCTCTGGACCAGCTCCACACAGACATATGGAAATACAAATAAGGAGTTTATATGTGTTTATGTTTATGTAAATGCAACATATATGGCATATGTAATATTATATAATATAGTCATGTGTATATATTTCCTATAAGTACACACACGCAAACTTCTTTTTTTCTCCTGCTAGCCTGTATTAGTACAGATATAGTGGGGTGAGCAACAGAATAAATATTTCAGAAGGAAGGTGGGCATCCCTAAGCGAGCATCCTGGCCAGCATCATTCTTGCTGCATTTGGGAACCAGGTGGATCATTCACAAGAGTCTGGTGTGAGCTGTGTGGAGTTTTTAGGTTGGAGGTTTCCTTCATTTTTTTTATGAGCAACTATCGTAAATATTACCCTATTTTTTATTCTTACATGAAAGCTGCATCAGTAGGTGCCCTTACTTAAGACTTCAAATTCACTTGCCTGGAGCAAGTCCCACCCAGTAATCCGTTCAGCTGCAATGAATGGACATGGGACTGTGCCTAAGAACCAGCTGGTTTACAGCCCACATGGATTTCTAAAAGCTATTGTAGACATTAACCACTGCAAATTTAAAAATGGATTTTTTTCATATATTAATGCAATATAAATTTATTCATTCTCCCTTGAGAGAAGTATATTTCAATAAAGCCAGGTCTGCTTGTATGACTTTCTTCTTGCTTTCCTCTTACGCTTTACAGACAAGCTTGAAAATTAATGAGGCCATGAACTGTTGAGGGTGATATAGTAGTAACAATGCACAGTATAATTTTCTGTGTGGTGCATTTGAAATGCAGGCAGTTTTCTGCTTCCCATGTTACACAGGTATATGAGAAAATGTCTGGTGTCCAGAGCTTTTTTTTTTTTCCCCCCAGGGAAATGGGATGTCAATAATTCTACAATTCTTTAATTTAGATTTTATTATGAGTTTTTTTTTTTCTTAAAGGTTGTGTCATATTTTTCTTTTTGTTTATTGCACAAACTATTTTCTAATTGAGCATCAACATTGTGGAAGACTTGAAATTATGATAATCAAGCTTTAAGATGGCAATATGAGTTTTAATTGTTTTTCTTCTTGCAGATGTTCTTGAAGGGTACAATGGCACAATCTTTGCTTATGGGCAGACATCATCAGGAAAAACACATACTATGGAGGTACAGTGGCAAAATTAATTCAGTTTGGTAGAAGCAGTAGAGTTATATGTACCAATTACTTGAACAAGCCAGCTATCTGGTGCACTCAGCTGTAAGTAAAAAGAGATCTGGGTATGTTTAGGTTCTGTTGCCTTTTAAGCTGTAGTATTTCTTTCAACATGGAGGGTTTATTTTCAGGAGACGTCTACAGATATCTAGCCAGACTAAGAAGTGGTGAGTGAAAAATATCAAGTATTTTCTCCATATTTGTTTTAACAGTTTAGCGATGTGTGTATTTTACAGGATTTGAGTGAGATTTGTTAATCCACAAATGAAAACAGTAATAAGGGTCTGTAGAGTTCCCTTGCATGCAGAATTACGAAAATTCCTGCCTTGGTTATAGGTTTTCTCATTTGCACTCCCCTTCTGGGAATATCACTCTCACATGCTACAGCACGGATGAATTTGAGAATTGTTGCTTTGGAGGAGAAAAATGCCAAATTGTACCAAATTCCAGTGGCTGAAGTCCCAAGTCTGTTCATATTTCTGCTATATGAGGTGTGTCAGTTTCTGCTGTGTTTATTTATTACTTTTTTTAACTGTTCAATTAGAAGACATTTACATATTTTAGGCCTTCGCTAGAAAAGGAGGATCATTCAAGCATTTAATCCTCACATAGGATTGTTCTATCACAATGCTGTACAAGCTTGGAGCATTTCAGTTCAACTGTGAACATTAAATGGGAGGTCTTAAAGCAAAGTTTTGCTAAATAAAAGGAAAAAGTTAGTTTTCATTCATTTAACAGCATCAGATGGTTTTGCTACATGATTAACACAGGTGACCTACCTAACCTGAAGGCTGAGTAAAGCAATATTCCTATGAGCCAAAAAGCCCTGGTGAATTTGCTGTTCAGTTGCCACAGTTGCTCCTTTCCTGGAGGATGCAATAACTGATATCTCACATCTAATTAAGTCTGTCCTTGTGAGGATGGGGGAAATCACTAGCTCAGACCTCACAGATGGCACAATGGCTGAGTAATCCACCAGCTCTGAATGTAATTAAATCAAAATGTCTGCAGGGCTTGTGCTGGTGCTTCCACATGGCATGGGGAAAGATCTCTTAAAGCCAATTTATATTCAGAATTACAAGCTGTGATAAAGAAAATGACTGTAGAAAAATGGCTGGTTTACTTCTTTAATAAAGAAAAAGCTGTCATTTTAAAGTGGAACCAAACCTATATTCAGTTTTAATCCCCCTTTTAACCTAACATCCTCTTGTAAAGTTGCTAAAGTATGTTGTGGAAGGAAAAAATAGTCTGAAGTTGAAGAAATAGTAAATCCTCTTGATAAAGCTGTTATGGAGGATTTTCGGTGAACTACTTCATAGTATATTAATCTTAAACAGGACATGGTAGTGTAATATAGCCACGATAAGCTCTCTGACAGAGATAGGTCCTTCTCCTGTGCTAGAAAAAGCATTTATCAACCTGTATAGCAAGATAGATACCTTCTTAAAAATTGCATATTTTTGCTCATAAAATTATATTGATGGGCTTTGACATTATAGTAATTTTCAATACTGAATCCTTATAGATTGTAGTTATTGTGTCAACATCCCGAAATAAAACTGCACTGTCTCAAATGATGCATTTCAGTAGCTACTGCCTGCTATGTTTAAATGTAGAAAGTAAAGTTATTATTTAAATGAGAGGCTTTAATGAGCAGGGAACTCTCCATCTGGGTGCTTTGGGTTAGTTTACAAACTGCAGTATCAGCGTAGCAGCAACAGCACATGTCTAAAACTTGTTCTGAGGTTACAGCTAACTCCATGAGAGTGGCTTTTGGTGTTTTGGTGGGGTTTTTTGATGAGTTTTTGGTTGTTGTTGTTGTGGGTGGTTTTTTGGTTTTGTTTTTGGTGTTTTTTTTTTGTTTGGGGGGTGTTTTTTTTTTTTGTTATTATTATTTAATTTTTTTTTTTTATTCCAGCTCTCCTGTGAATAGCCTACTTTTACCCTTTTATCTTTCTCTTCCCTTCCAGTTTATGGTCTCCATAAATTATAGTAAGACCTGCTTCAATCATCTTTTAGTAAAAATCCATTTATAATAAAGTAAAAAATGAGTATTTTTCAATGCATGACAGACTGTCGGTGTTTCAGCCTTTTAAAGATCTTAACTCCAATTCTTCAAGTGTTGAATGTGATCTTGTTTCACTGTAGTTTCTGCTGACTTAAATAGCGAGAGGGCTGGAGCCCAAGAAGCTGTAGATGCAGTGATTGAGTTATACTTAATCATGTTTTACAGATTGATTTCGCTTCTGAGCTGGAGACAGCTACGTAAAGGAAATCATAATTTTTACAGGGCTTGTTGGGGTTGGAAGAATGTTTAATCAGATGCTTTTGTCAGTTGTCACTTCCCCACACTTATTAAGGGATATGTTTACCTGGTGCAGTGATCCCAAAGCTGATGCACCTCTGTGCAGACAGAAGTTTCTGCAACAAATCTTTGAATTCAAATCATCCCTTGGCTGAGATAATGATGCAGCTTGGTCAAAGCAACTACAGAAAAGGGGATGCTGCCTAGCTCTAGCATTTTTGGCTCTATAGCTGCCTTTGCCACTTTAGGAATCATGCATTTTGCAGTACTTCATAGTGTAGACGTACCTTTGGTTGGATTTATGTGCGCTGAAGAAGTATCAACTAATTTCTGTTTTTTCCTAGTTTAGGAAAAACTCCTTTTTCCCTCTTTGGGAAAACCCTCTCCATGCAGTAATACAGGATAGTCAGTTGGTTTCAGTGAGCTTTTCAAGGACTTCTTCAGGGAGAAGAAATGGATAGTGTGAAAACTGTATCGCAGTCTCTGTTCAATAACTGCACTGTGTGGCAGAACCAAGTAGTGAGCTGGCAAGGTAAAACAATGTTGGGATGTGTGCTTGTGCAAAGTTTTCCCCTCCATCAGGGATTTAGTTTATTCATTCACCCTTTTTTTTCATTCTTGTGAAATAAAATGATGTATCATATGACAAGGACTTTTTTAGTTTTTGAGAAGCATAATAAGATGTTGAATATGGTATAGCACTTAATGCTTTTGCTGCAGAAGGCAATATTATTTGTATAATATAGATGAAATATTCATAGTTTAGATACAGCTGAGTGCTGGTTTCCAGGGAAGGCAGTCAGCAGCAATGTAACTGATTTATCTATATTCCCATGCCTCCCCCTCCAGATATTTAGGTATTTTCAGGGCAGAAACCTAGTAACTACTTTAAATGCAGGCTTTGAGACAGAGAGAGATTTTGTCAGTTGTGTGAAATTTTCTTTATCCTAGGCTGATGCTTAGAGGTTGTCATTTCACTAGCTTTAGCGAAAAAGGAAGCCATGTGTAGGAAGACTATATTTGAGTATACTAATGAAGGTTGAGAAACTTGCAAAACATCAATATGAGCCACTAGTCATTCACAGACATGCTTAATACTGAAAAACATATGTACACTTGTATGATTTTCTTACTATTTTGCTAAAAAAAATAATCTGGTGTTTAATAATTTTTAGCAAATACAGATTAAATCTGACTTCCCATGATTTGGAATTGTATGGTTACCCACTATATTTAAAAGAAAATAAAATTCCTTACCACTATATGGAGTGACATGCTTTGTGCTGATATGGGCAGTATTATTTGGACAAAGATATATTCAAAAGGTGTATTACAGTTTCTAGATGCTGTGTTCTGATGGAGTCTTACAACTACTGAGTTGTTATTGCATATTTCAGCAGTTTCATAAAACATTTGGAATTAACAGTGAAGTGTATCCTGTAGTCAGAAAAGGTTTTTATTTCAATTCTATTTTTCTATTCAGTTTTCAAGTGGTGTTAGTTTTCCTGCATGTGTCTGTCAAAAAGAGAAATGCAAAAAGGAGCCACACACCAGGGAAATTGTTAGTTTTAGTTAATATTCAGTTCTTGAAAGAAAGGAGGAAGGTAGTTGTACAAATTAACATGGAGAACAGTAGCATTCGTAAGGCACAGCTCCCTGGCAATAGGCCCAGCAAGCTCAAATCGGAATATATTACTCTAATCCTCAAATCCCTGCAACCCAGATTTCCCTTTAGTATTCTAGCATAGTAGTGAAAGAGAAACAAAATGTTTTAAAACTTCTGTTTCTGACATGTTTCCAAATAACTGATTTAACTGGGAGAACTGGGCTGTTACTTGTACATTTGTGTTTATTCATCTGTCTTTGGTTGGAGAGTGGCAGCGTAAATAGCAGCAGGACAGGACGCTTAGCAAATGGCAGGAGCTGACAAAACGAATAGGTGCTTTGTTGGGTGAAGAGTGCTAAGACTTTGAGTTCTTCTGCCATCTTTTCAGTGCACTTACAGCAAGTGAATCCTCTGCACAAGAGCAGGAGGTATGTTCATAGGGACCTGCTGGAGGAAAGTGTGTTTGGACAAGGCTTTCTCCTCTCTTGTGCCTGAGTAAAGCTTTCCAAGACATGGTTTGATTTTGTGTCTGCAGGGAAAGCTGCACGACCCTCAGCTCATGGGAATTATTCCAAGAATTGCACATGACATCTTTGATCACATCTACTCCATGGATGAAAACCTGGAGTTTCATATAAAGGTAAATGCAGAATAACGTGTTATGTAATGGGTTGGACAGAAGAGAGTGGAGCTGGATGGGAAATCTGCATTTATGCTGTAACATTGTGCTTCAGAATTTTTCCTTTCTTCCTTTTATAACTCAAAAAAGCATTATGTTACTAAGGATATTTACTAGAAATAACCTAGTACAGTTACTAGCCTTTGATGGAAGTTTTTCTTGAGTGTGTTTTCAGCTCATGTTCACTAGTCTGTTGACTGTCTTGTCTCTCACCACAGTTGATAGGGTAATCAGCATGGTAAGAAAACACCTCAGCTTCCTCAAAGACTGTACTTAAGCCCCATTACTTATGACCATAAATACCACTGATCTCCATGACATTTGTGAGAATACTGATATGCTGTCCTGTATAGTGTGTGGGTTTGAAATGGAGGAAAGATGGCTTTGGGCAATTTGCAGAAAGATGTTTAGAAGTAATTTTTTTCTCAGAAGCCTGTGTATGAATTCGTTAAGATGGTGGTCTTAGTCTCAATTTGGACAGCTACTGTGTTTTTCCATGTCCCTATCTTGATCCCAGCCATATGATCTCTCAAATTTCTTGAGTGACCTTTAATTCCCACTGTTCATCCAGTCTCCTGGAGAGCGTTCAGCCATGGCAGGAGGCATTGGTCCATCTGGCAGAGTTGGGGTCAGGTACATCTTGTTTCCTGGCAGACATCAGTAAAATTACCCAGTGAAAAATGAGTACTCCTCTGTCATCCCACCCCCAAAATGCATACACTATACCTAAATGGCTTCAGTACAGTTAAGTGGCTGAGCACAGGTAGAGTGTGAAAACGCTGTCCCTTCTCTGGCTGTGACCAGGTGATGCTCTCTGAGAATGAAGCTCTTCTCCTCTGTCTCTCTTGTGCTGAACAAGTTGGAGAGGAGTAGATTTTTAGTGCTGCTTGCATTAAAGACTTGAAGCACTTCTGGGGGGATATATGTGTGTGTATGTATTTTTATAATCAGAGAACCTCTGATAGCCACTGATCTTCCAGAAGGACTAGGTCATTTTGTATTGAGAACATTCTTAGCAGTGCCTGTTTGTGGGCATGCTCATGAAGTACGCACAGAAGAATGTATGAATTACAAATAAACCATCTGAATATTTTAATAGATCTTAGATTTTAAAATATTGAGCTCCTTAAGAAGAGACACCTCTGAATTTTTATAGAAATGTCTTCCATAGGAATGACACTGATTTCTCTTTGTAATCTGTAAAGTTGTCCTGTGGGTGTTGCTATTCTACATGATAGCACTTGGATACCAACAGATGGGGACCCCCTTGTACAAGATGTAGTAAATTCCTGTCCTGGCAGATGATTATCATTTTATAAATCATGTTCTACCAGCAGTGAATTGTTTCAGTGGTTTTCTTACCATAGTTGACATTTATGAATATCTTAACAGAAAGGCTGCCTAAATAACAGTGAATGAGTGAGTGATTATACAAGGAGCTGTCATTGAGAGAAATGCATGTTCTGTCAGTGGGAGCAAGAATTTAACTAAACTGTCATACTCTTTTAATAACTGAGCCAGTGTTGAAAATTAACATCATTTTTTTCTTCATTTCCCCACTTTAATAGAGACACATTTAAAACAGGGAGGTGTGTTGGTCCTCAGCAGTGTGTTAATAGGATAATATAAAGCATGTGAATTAAGTCTGGGAGACCAGGACTGTTAAAATGAGCTGATCCAGAGGATGGCTTTAAATGGGACACAGGTGAAGTAAAATGCATAAAAGCAAAATATATCTCTATTTAATAGCAGTAATCACATAGGAAGATCAATTCACTGGTATAAAACCCCACATGATTTATTTTTCACATGAGAGAAAAAGATAATTTACTAAATAGCTAGAATTTACTGATACCTAGAGTTTAGCTATCTAGTATTCTAGCTAAATAATCCCTGGGTAAAGCTTATTTAGGGTCTGGCTAGGTACCATGCCCCTATCACATTTGTGTTTGCTACTGAGTTGAATACCCTTTTGTTAAGAAAGTCATTCATTCAGTCATTCTCCCTCTCCTTTCTTTTTTTTTTAGGACAATTGTCTGTTTCTCTGTTACAGAAAAGCTCATTTTCAGTTTCTTCTTTGGGACTTGATTCAAGACAGAACTTTTATTTATGCTTCATTTTAAATTGAATTTGCTATATATTGGTCATATTGCTTAGGCTTATGTAACTCATATGTTAAACCACCGAAGGTGCTGCCTCCTTTTGTGCTGCTGAATATCAGTATACCTCCTACAGTTGTCAAACTTGACCCTTCTCGTGGTGCAGCTATCCTGGTATGACAGTAGCCAAATTGATTTGATTCTGTTCAACACTTTTGTCAGTTTTGCCTGTGTTAAAAACAAAAAAGAAGATAAGATTTGTCTGAAGTTGTTTTTTTCGTTTACATTCCTGATGAATCCCTGATAAAATGGAGAAAGATCAGTGACTTGTAAATCATGCAAAATACACGGATGTTCACATGGAAGATGTGATTCAAACTATGTGGGAAGTGGGCTTTATTTTTAGTTTGGTGCTTTTTATTTTGGCAGATATGGAAATAGAGGTACAAAGATGTATAAATCTAATGTTTCTTAATTAGGTTTCGTACTTTGAGATATATTTGGACAAAATAAGGGACCTACTTGATGGTAAGTGTTGCATTTCTTGTGTGATTAAGTGTTTTTGGGCTTGGTGTAGTGCTTTGAATCAGGGCTTAAGGGGAAACAGCTATTTTCTTTGACAGTAGCTGTATGGGTTTGTGAAAAAGAATTTAGCAGTTGAAGTCATCTGATCTCTAACTCTTGTGCACCTACCTCTGCAGTGCTACATAGCTTGGTTATAAAAGGGTACAGAGAATTTTACAGACTCCAAGGCAGGTCTGAGCCTCATTGCCAATATATGTTCTCGAAGTCAAGCTGTAATAATGTATATAGTGTTCCATTGGTTTTTGTTGTGTTTTGATTGTTTCCTCCTCCCCACCCCCGTTAACTCTGGATGCATTCAGTTCAACATATTCCTTGCTTTGCTTCTGTTAGGTAGAATTTATTGGGAGTGATCTGTATTTTTTACAATTTGTGTCTCTGTGTATGTGCACTGTATGTTAGTGAAAGTGTGAATTGCATGTGTGAATCAGTCCGAAGACAGAAATATGCGCTAATTGTACCACAAAACCAGGAACAAGTATTTGAGCTGTTTTGAATTCCTCCGAGTTCTTCTGTCTTTTTTGAAATTCTTGCTGCTTTGGCAAAATCCGAGTTGGTCTGTGTTCCATTTTACTGATCCACGCAATAAACAAAAGTTTTTGAGGAGTAAAGTTAGCTTTAAAGAAACAGGTACAAGGGGAACAGAACAAGAAACAAGTTTAATGTAAGAGAAATATTGGTAGTTCATAAGGAGTGGGAAGCAACTGCAGTTCTCGCTTACAAATTTGATATGTTCACAATATTTGTCTGTCAGTTCTATAGTTGACACATTATTACCTGTGGAGTATTCTTAATGATTGCCATCTTTTTTTTTCTAGTGTCAAAGACAAACCTCGCTGTACATGAAGATAAAAACAGAGTCCCATATGTTAAGGTACAGGGAAAATTTGATGTTCAGTTTTTCATTCTTTCTCGCATACTCATTTATTTACACATTTCCATTTGTATCCCAGTGTGTTTGCTGAAATGATTCAACTTATGTTTGGAGTCGTGAATGTTCAAATAGTACTGGTCCCTGGATTTAAATAGTTTCTGGAAATATTAACAGGCTTGAATCATGTTTGCTTTATTTTCCTAACTTTAAACATTTACATTTTGATAGTATGGTGTTAAATTTTAAGGACTCATATTCCCATTTCATGGCAGATATGAAAGAGAACATTTTGAAGGATTTTGTTCTTGAATTTTTTTGCGTATGTGCTATAATCTCACAATATTTTAGAACAGATTTGTTGGGTTAGGAATTTGTTTTATAACTTCCTGGGCCCTCACTTAAATATAATGTAATGAACATATATGAGGCTTAATAATACACATAAAATATTGTTCTGTTTATTCTCATCCTCAGGAGGGGAAAAAAAAAAAGATAAAATAATTCCTGCAGTAATATTGCATTAAGGCAGAGAGCAAGGACTGTGCATCTTGTCTTGTAGTTTGAGAGAGAGAAACTAATTTGGGTATGTAATCTAACCCAAATTAGTAGTGGGAATATATGCTGTATCAAGTCTTTAATCTGGTGAAAGAAAATTTTCTCCCAGTTTACCCTGAAAGTCATACAAAGGCATCTTTTGTGCACTGCCTTGCTAATGATCATGTTGGATGTTGGTGGTTCTTCTAATTATTTTGTTCATCAGTGCTAAATATCCTTCCTGATGGCATTTGGAGTGCTAGCGCTATTCCTAAAGCTTTCTGGTTTCAACTTGCATTTTTCTAGGGTTGTACAGAAAGATTTGTATCGAGTCCTGAAGAAGTTTTGGATGTCATTGATGAAGGGAAAGCTAACCGTCATGTAGCCGTTACAAGTAAGTATTCTGCGGAGGCTTTTCTGGCTATACAGTGTGGGTGATTGTAGCTTCCTAGTGATGTATTGATTCTTCACATTCACAAAGTATGTGAAAGATGTAATGATGCACAAATTATAACGCTTTAAAATGAATAGTGTGTACTTTTTTTCACTGCTTCACTGCATACAGAAACATTTATTGACTTTCAGCTTTGAGAACTCCTGAATTTAATACATGGCATTATATAGTATTTTTATATAAAGTGTCAAATATGTATTGTTACACAGTATAGATATCTTGAAATTATGTCTAACTGAAATTACATAGATACTCTCTTCTTTGTGCTACAAGTCTAGAACTCAAAATAATTCACTGCTCAAACAGCAGGCAAAGACTGCAGAGCAGTTGTCAGACTCTGCCTATCTCTTGCAAGTTATCCCAGTGAAGCAATGACTTGGACTGAGTTCCCATGATGGCAAAGCAAGCAAATCTTCCTGAATTAGAAAACGTAATTGCTTCAGCCTGTGCCAGATTTGTTGACATTGTGTTGCATGCAGCCTACTAGCATTATGCTAATAAAAAGGATGGGTATCTTTGGCCTGTTCCCAGTTTATTCTGTAAGATGTCTTTGATCCAAGCAGTCACATTGGCAGGACCACAGCTTATAACTCTGATCTTTGGGGTGGGGTATTCGTATATTTTTTTACTACATAAATTGATTTTTTATGGCACACAGAGTAACTTCTTTCTCTTCCATGTCTCTACCTTCTCATTTTGTTAACTACTATATTGCCTTAGCTATCCCATGCCTTTCTCATCATAGTAATAGAAATGAATTATCTTTTTTTCGAAGTAATGTTTCCTTCCATTGTTTCTCCTAGTCTCTTTAAGAAAAAATATCCAAATACAGCTTTTGCTGTGGTACCACCTGTTGCATTCGGTGCACACAGAAAAGTTCTGATAGAAGCTGACACAGAATGAATTTTACCTAGACTGAAATCCAAGGAGCAAATTTGGAAGCATTATTGAAAAAACTGAGTTTGGAAGTGGAGAAGAAAAAGGGAGTTCGAAGAGCTACAAACATTGCTACAAATGCGAATGGGTGAAAGGTGGTAGTGGGGTTTCTGGTAACAGAAAATAGAGAAAATGGATGAGAAATGGTTTACTGATTCTTAGTGCTTTCTTTTTGCTACTTTATGAAACTTCAAGCATAACATGGTTACAATCAAACTTACAACAAGCTGAAGCTGACACTAACTGCTTGTGTTTTACCTGTGGCCTGGGTGAAGGGTTTTTAACTACTTAAGTAATAAATATCACTCTGAAATTTGAATTTAAATAGCATGGTTTTGACAAAAACTTTTGCTAAATGTTGTGAGATCTCACACAATTGGACTGAGATGTGCCCAGCAATTATTTTTACTTCTCTTTAAATTCTCTTGCTCAGCTCAAAATTATTCGTCTGTCCAGGATGCTGGGCATAACATACTCATTTTAGTTCTATGTCTAAATAGTGTCTGTTATATCACATAATTTTTTTGTGTAAGCTGTCTATGAAGAAGCATAAAAGGACGGAACCTTTATTTCTTACTGTATCTGTGAAATGTTTTTTTATTATTCACAGAATCCTAGAATGGTTGAGGTTGGAAGGGACCTCAAAGCTCACCCAGTTCCAACCCCCTGCCGTGGGCAGGGACACCTTCTACTAGACCAGGTTGCTCCAAGCCCCATCCAGCCTGGCCTTGAACACTACTTATGCTATGAATTTTTACTATTTCTGGTCAAATATTATTGCTTCAGGGGAACAAAAAAATCTTCAAAAAAGAAAGGAGAAAAAAAACCAAACAAAACTGAACCAGCTTTTTTCCCAAGATTGTCATTTAGCATGAAGCTGGTTCATCTGGTCATGTTGGGAGAAAACAGGAGCTCATTCTGTAGTCAGTGAGTGAGCTTTATTTGCAGCTCTTGGCATGGACACTTCTGTCACTACAGCGGTCTGGGTTCTCCAGTGAGTGGTCTTGCACTTTCGAATTTGCTAGCCATAGGCAAGCTCTGATGAAATAGAATTTCTTTGTCATTTAAACAAAACCTTTCAAATATGATTGCAGATATGAATGAACACAGCTCTAGGAGCCACAGTATCTTCCTTATTAATATTAAACAAGAGAATGTGGAAACTGAGAAAAAACTCAGTGGAAAGCTCTACCTGGTAGACTTGGCTGGAAGTGAGAAGGTAATCTTCCCTTTTACCTTAACTGCTGAATGATCCTAGTGGGATCACTAAACTGGTTATGTGAATGTGTGTCAGTGCCAACTAAGCTAGGTTTTACAGAAGTCTTACCTGAGGTTATCATTAGTATGTCAATCTTTTTGTTTCTTCCATGTGGGGTGGAGAAAAGGAGCAGATCAGAACTATTGGTGTGACATGCAAAACCCAAAAGCTGTAATATATCTTTGTTTATAATGAAGTGGCTTGAACCAGAGTATTTTTATATAGTTTACACTTAGTTATGGGTATTTGTAGAAAGTAGTGTAATGCTTATGGAACTTGCCAAATGAGACAGCTATTTTAATTTGCTTATATTCATACATGTCCTGTTTCTAGGTTTTCTGTAATTGTTTCTCATGTTGGATCAGTGAAGTAACAGCAGTTAATGCAGTTACACAGCTGAAGTCTATTTGAAGCTCACTGAATGACTCTTTTGATATAGAAAATATAGAAAAATACTAACCAGAAAAGAACTTGTATCTGTTTGCCAAAAGAGTAATGGTCTAGAACAGTACTGCAGTGCAAAAAATGTCATTGCTTCCAGATTCTCATTCTGACATCTTCTGGAGTGTTAAAAATGGTTTCACTGTAAATGAAATAAATCATAAACCTCACCATTTTGCAGCACTATGGATTTCTTTATTCAAGCTGTATTACAGAATAGTTTGGGTTGGAAGGGACCTTCAAAGGTCATTTAGTCCACCCCCCCTGCAATGAGCATTGACATTTTCAACTAGATCAGCTTGCCCAGAACCACATCCAGCCTGGCCTTGAGTGTCTCCAGGGATGGTGCATCCACCGCTTCTCTGGGCAACCTGTGGCAGCATTTTACCACCCTCACTGTAAAAAACCCTGAGTCAACCCATGTCAAAATAATTACTCATGGTGAAGCAATGTCTTTCATTGTGGTGGCAGATTTCTATTTCTTTCCAAAAATGAGAAGTAAAATAAAAGCATTTGTTTGATAGACCACACAACTTTTAGGTTTGATCACTGGGACACACTGTTTGATAACCTGTTGGTACAATGTGGAAGCCATCCATCAGAGTAATTAATCATGTTAATTTCTATTATTGCATATAATACTAAATGTAAAATTAATAACTTTGTGGTGTTTAGAAAGTGTGGTGTTTCAAAAATGAGTGGGTAGTCAGGCTTTACTCTTCTCCGAAAACTACGCTTTTGTGGTTCTTTTTTTTTGGACATTGTACAGAAAACCTGAAATGAGGTTTCCTTGGTAGATTGTCTTCTTAAAAAAATGCAGTTATGTTTCTTTTAATGTCAAGTGGCATTTTTAGAGGAAAGTACAGATTCTGTAGTTTTAATACAGAGAAAAATATATGGCTTTATTATATGTTTTTGTGCACTTCCCCACCCTCCCCACCCCCCCAGAAAAAGAGAGACAGGAAAGATGATAAAAATGTGTTGCTGTCTAAAAAAGTGCTGGTCTTAGGCCACCGAACTTCTCAACTGGGCCACCTTGGGATCCAGTTTGTGGACCAGTAAACCTTGCCTTCAGGATGAGCAAGATCATGCTTTCTCTATCCTCATATTCTCTGTCCATGCAAGCAAAATACAAAGCCAAGATGCTTACTGTGCCAGTAAGTGTGTCCTGAGAATATTCCTGTGGCGTTCAGACTTGGAAGTAGTCCCCAGGTGTCCTCAGGTGAGCACAGCCTTACCAGCTTTTCCCTTCACAAAGTAAGGATCAACTTGCTCTTATGCTGGAATAAAAGGGAAGTATTACTACAGGCTTCTACTAACAGAAAAGTGCATATAAAATTCTCCTTCTTCATGCTGAGGTTAAGCTTGCTTTGTTTTAATTCCAAGGGTATCTTTAACTGTTACACTTTATGCACTGTAGCTGTACTTGTACAGATGCTTACTGATAGCTGAGCCTGACTATTGCCTGTTCTCTTTGGTAGGTCAGCAAAACTGGAGCAGAGGGTGCTGTTCTTGATGAAGCTAAAAATATCAATAAGTCTTTGTCTGCTTTAGGCAATGTGATATCTGCCTTGGCAGAAGGAACTGTAAGTAATCCTGTTTTGTGTTGTTGAAGAATGGCTTTTTATTTATCTGTTTCTTTGCCATGCGCATAAAAAAATAAGCTAACATTTCAATTGAGGAAGAAGAAAATATTAGCTTTCCAAGCACAAACCAGTGACACTTTTGCTATTCTGCTAAAGATAAGAAACTCATTTTCTTGAATTTCACTTGAGTGGTTATCCGATCTTAGCACAGTCAAAACAATTACTCTTCAGGATTGTATACTTCAAGTCCATTAAACCTGTCATTGTTGACTCATGTTCTCTCTCATTACGATATCATTATTTTAAAACATTGTTCTTGTCTCTTACTTCTATTTGATTAGAAAACCCATGTTCCATACCGAGACAGCAAAATGACCCGAATACTTCAGGATTCCCTTGGTGGCAACTGCAGAACTACTATTGTTATATGCTGTTCTCCTTCTGTGTTCAATGAAGCAGAAACAAAGTCAACCCTGATGTTTGGGCAGCGGTGAGTCCTACTAGGCATTAGGCCGCATGACACTTGTGTGGGCTCTTCCACATGTTCCAAGCCAGCCGAGGGGAGTGAAATGAGTAGGCAGTTTAAAATAGGGAGGTTATGTTTCTGGAGCTGTTACAAAGTAGTACTGTAGAATTTGAGAAAACTGTCTCTTCATTCCCTGTGGTACAAGATAAATATTAATGTTGGCCTGCAGCTGCACTACTTCTAAGCTCTGGTAATCTTTCTTGCAGAAAATACAAAGTGTTATCATAGTTCTTTGAGATTTTATGGGGAAGATAATGGTATTAGGCAGTTTTCTGTTGGCTAACTCAGTGGAAAATGTTCAGGTTTGCTTTATCTGATACTGCTCTTGATGCTTTTAAGAGGTGTATTCTCCTTGAATGGCATTTCAGGGATTATTGTTATGACTGTAAAAAAACATCTTTTACTGGTAAGAAAAATGAAGACTGGGCTCTGTGTGATGTTCACAACTTTGATACATGTCCATGATAGTTCATGGACATTTTTGTATTAGAAGGATCTTAACAGTTTAGGACAAGGCCTCAGATAAAAGCACGGCCAGAGTAAGTATGGAAAGAAAGAAAATTTCTCTTCCGTATGTGTTTGTTTGCAATAGCCATATGCAATAAATATATTCCATTTGGAAAAGTTTGCAAAAATACTGATATTTATTTATATTTTATAATAATATATATTTTAAATTTTAATGTATTGATTGTATATAATATATACATTATATAATAGATAATTTTGATTTTTTTTTTTTTTTTATTTTGCAAAATATTTGGAAAGTTTGCAAAAATAAGTCAGGCTCATTACACAGTTACTGCTTTTGTTGTAATTGAGGAGAACTCTGATACCTTGGAAAATTACTCATTTCAGTTTATAATAGCAGAAAAAAATTGTAGCAAATTATGATTGTTTGAAATAGCATTTATTTAACAGTTTGTACAATGCAGTGAATTACTCTGAAAATGGGTTGTTTTTCCACCAGGCATAATTTTTTGCATTGAACCCCACACTGTTAAGAAGCATTTTATATTGGGAAGTAAGATCACAAATAAAGAATTAATCTGACAATCTTCTGTTAATTCATTGCCCTACTTTTATCCTTTAATGTGAGCTTTCCTTAGATTTTCATGAGGGAAGATGATCTCTTTATCATGTTCATGCAAGAGTACATAGAAATGGCAGGACAATAGCTGCCTTTGGCTGCAGTCCCTCTTAATGGCGAGTTGCGGATTAGTATGGGTTAGGGCTGGAGAACAGTTCTGCAACATGCTCTCCATCTGGCATTGCCAGAGCCAGTGTATTAACTTGTCCTTGTCATCTGCTGCTGGGATTTGTGAAAGGTGTGCTGCAAGCAAGGTAACTGCAAAAAGTTTGAAATTCTGTGATCTCTGCTTCCACTACAGTGTTTCCTTCGTTTCCTGCAGAACTGTAAGCTACTCACTTAAAAAGCAGCATGCAGGAAAAACTCCCCAAAGGGAAGTTTGCAGGTCACTGCAGTAAGGTTTTATGAAAAAGGAATTTAAAAGGAGGAAGTGGTCATTAACATAATCAGGTTAAAGGTTGCTCTGCAGTTTTAATTCAGCATTGTATGCTGAACATGAATTTAAGTTATTAAAGATGTAAGCTTTTACTGAAATCTGATATGTGTCACAGAAATTTTGAGAAAATGCAAATATTAAGATGCAGGAATTAAACAAAGAGTGATAATAATTCTGAAGTATGAGTTGCACTGTTTTTGTTGATGGTAGAAGTTTAAATGTCTTAATAGTCTAAACCTCATTTTAAACCTCCCCATGTACAATTTTCTGACTGCAGGTGATGTCAGGTAAATGTGAATCTTGCACCTCTGTAGACCTAAAGAGCAGTCACAAAGGTCCTGCTGATTCATTCTGGATAAGGATCCAGGGCAGTAATGCAGCAACAGGAACAATTAATTTTAAGTAGATGAGGAGGTACTGTGTTAGTTTTCAGTCTTCTTGCTGTTATGCTGAACTATCTGTACGGTCTAGTTTGAAGTAAAAAGTAATGTAAGCAGTAAAATAGAATAGTTCACATTAAGGTGATTAAAAGGTGATGTAGCTTTTTAAAAATTATTTTATTTTAAAATCTAAATTAGAAGTGTTTTGTTTTGCTCTGTAGTGCTCCGGGATCTCTGGAAGTTGTATGCTTGAGTAGTTGAAGCAGTATGTGCAGGGGAAGTCCAGTTTCCATGTTATTTCAGCTTACATTTCTCTCAGTTTCTTTTCTCTTTTCAGTAATAAGTAAAACTTACCTTCCTGTTTGGGGCAAAATAATTTTCAGACTGATTCTGCACACCTGGCTAGCAGAGATTGGAGTGATGTGACATGACTAACACTTTTCTACGGAGAGAAACATTTTTGAGATGTTCCTTACTGACTACAATGTCAGCTGAAGGAACTAGGAAAATAACTAAATACTTCGAGACAGTGCTTGGTTGGGGTTTATTGTGGGGTTTTTCTTTGTTTAAAAGGTATAGAATTGGGCTAAAACAGGAGTTCTTTGTGGACAGCATTTAACTGTAGGAAAGGAAACACAAGTAGGACGACAGGTGATGCACTAGACTGCAGAGCAATGCACATACTATACACAGGGTTATTTGTCATTTTTTGGATAGGAATATTGCTGTCTATGGGAAGTGGTTCTTTTACATGCTCTTTGGTTGTGGTGTTTCATTTTTCTGATGTGACAATATTAAGGACCTGAATAACATTAAAGGGAAGGTACATGAGTCACGGGTGATTACTGGGTCTTCCATTTTCCCTAGCAAAAAAAGAATTATGTCACCATTAAAATAAGTGTCAGGAGTAAAATTCATCTTCACAGGCCCACTTGTACTAATCAACAAGTGCATGTACTCCTCTGTTACAAGTGAGTCAGTTTCTTTTCTTTCTGCTCCATCTTTTCTTGTGGTTTTATATTATTTTTAATTGTAGTTGCCAGTAAGTACTTTATCCAACAAAGGATAATGCAGTTGATAAACCTTATGGTGTGGCATTTTCCCCCCTACCCCCAGTTAAATGAGTGGAAACTTGAGCCATGCTTTTGGCAGGGACAGTATGTAAAAGTTAACTGTTATCTTTAAAGTAGAGAGTTATTTTAAAATATTTCTAAGGTAATAAAACTCCTGCTTGCTGCATAGTGCAAATCAGTGGAGTGCAGTATGGGGCACAAATACAGGAGTGTTTTCTTGCTGACAAAACAAACTTTCAGGACTTTTAGTGATTGGCCACATTTAAAGGATGCTTTACAATCAGTAAATGGAGCTGTGAACAACATAATTAAGCGCACATGCTTGCCCCAGAGGAGAGTTAGCCAGTGCATCCATAGCCCATTCCCAGGTGTAGTTTCTTACACTGGTGTTTCAGCCTACGCTTTACAAACTAGTGGGAGGTTTGTCTGTTATTCCTTTACTTAGCCTGTATTTTATTCAATAACGTGGGAGTCATTTGGAGGGACTCAGAGCAGTGAAGGGCAAAGATACAAAGTTTTCTTAATCCATACCAATTTGTTTGGTTTTTCTTTTTAAATGTAGATTTCCTAGAGTAGGTTCTGCACTTTTTTTTTTTTCTTCCTGCTTGCTTTGCATTTCTGATATTATCGTTTAGTTTCAGTTGAAGCTAAGCAGTAATAAAGTAGTGGTGGTCATGGTTAGAACGGTTTAAATTTTGTGTTATTTTTGCCTAGAGAGGCAGTAACTCGTGAACCAGTCTGCAGTGGCACATGCACAAGTTTAGGCTTCCTCCCCAGTGATAACTTTCCTCAGCCCAGTAACTGAGTTACCTGGTGGTGACAGCAGTTCTGCTCCTTCCACCCCCAAAAATGTGTTTTAAAGCACTGCTTAGCTTTCAAGAATTATGAGTTTCTGTATCTCTGCTTTACTGTGTTGACATCCCTCATGTTGTGGTGCTGAAAATGTGGCTGAGTTTTGTTGGTGGAGTTCAAGGGGTGGTTGTTAAGAGATGGGATGAGACTGTGGATGGACACTGATACAGCATACTGTACTGTGGGTCTCACTTCAGAAGAAGCCGCAAGGTGGTAGCTTACCTAGCAGAACAGTAATGACAGGATTTGGTTTTGTCCTTGATCCAAGAACTGTTTCCAGAGCGTCCCTTTTTGGGGGAAAATGTCTAAGCCACTCTAAGTCAGTGGCTGCTGGATTCTGATACGGAGAAATTTCTGTTGAGGCTTCCAGGAGTAATGGTACTGAGGGTTTGAGAAAAAATGGAATTGTGGCACTGCAGTTCAGGAAACTGAAAACGTTTAGTAGTTTCCCTTTGTGTTTCAGAAAAATTTCTGAATCCTTACTGTTCTATTAAGTTAAAAGTTGCAGAGCAACTGACAACTTGTTTTGTTGTACAGAGCTAAGACGATCAAGAACACAGTCTCTGTGAATCTGGAGCTGACTGCAGAGGAGTGGAAGAAAAAGTATGAGAAGGAAAAAGACAAAAACAAGAGTTTAAAGAATGTTATCCAGCATCTAGAGCTGGAGCTGAACAGGTGGAGAAATGGTAGGTACCAGAATATGGGAATGGGTATATATATTTGCATTTTTAAGTTACATATGTTAAAATCTTGCCTTAAATCACAAGTGTCATACTAAGTTCACCATTCAGAGTTGTTGCTCACACTTCATAGTAACTGAAAGGTGTAGAAGCAAATACCAAATAAACAAGGAGAAGCCATTTAGAGAAGGTATCATTTTAAATGCCAAAACTAGCATGATATCAGATGTACAGAATCCAGGAAGACATCAATAATTTTTAATAATGTTAGTAATATTAATAAAAGGTAAAATGCCATTATGTTTAGTTTTCTTTTAAAGAAACTCTGTTCCTCAGGTATGAGAATCAGTTCTGCTATGCTTTTAAGGTAACTAGGTCTTGGTTTTTTTTTATAATTGAGTTTAACATTAGAATAATTAGTACAACAATTAGGAGAGTGATCTGGTTAGAAGAATCACATTTGCCTTTTCCTGTGGCTTTTAAGTGAAATTTATGTTGCGAACAGCCAATTCTCTTTTTAGAAACATAGACTGTTCAGGGTGGGTTGTGAGATGAAGTATAGTGTGATAGAGGAAGAAGATTTTTCTGCATGTTTAAAAAATTGAATAATTTTTATTTAATCTGAAATTCTGACAAATAATTTTAACAAACCATCCTTACTTTTATTTATTATTTCACACATTACAAAATAGAAAAAAGAAAGTCCAAACCAACAGCAATGCCCCGCGCAAAAACTACTCTGCAAACTACCCTGCACCCTGCAATCTCAGTAAACCCTTGGCAGTGAAATACTGCTGCTTTGGAGTCATTTTTATTTTCTGAATTTCTTGTCATCCAGGCTCTGTGTGTTGATGTGTCAATAGCATGTAACTCTTGCAAAAGTGAAGTATCTAAAGCAAGAACAGATCTATGATTTAATTATTAGTTACAATTTGTTTTGTACAGTCAAGTCTGGTTTTGAACATCCTGAGTGAAATCACTGAGAAAACCTGACCTTTATGGGTGCAAAAATTGCTTCCTCCTTCAGCAAACTACGCTGTTTACTTGCCTTTCAGATGAGATTGTTACCTAATGATTACACTGTGTGTCTTTCTCTGGAGACTTCAGCACTGGGAATATTTCCCTTATCAGCATAGTGCAATTGCTATGGAGACGGTCAGTCTGCTCTTGGTGTTGAGGAGTGCTGGGGATTTGTAACCCACTCATGTTCTGTGTGTTTCATTCTGTGTTTGCTAAATGTGATGACTTTAATTTCCTTCCTGTTCTAGAAACAGGGTGGTTTGGTCTTTGGTTTTTTGGTTTCGTTGTGTTATTTTTACTTTTATTTTTTTTAGAAAGCCCTGTACGGATCCTTTCTATATGCTGTCTAAATTGAGACTTGCAACACGCTGTTTCTAGTGTTTTGTTTAAATATACACACTTCCTCATCCCCTCTGTCTGTCCTGCTTTTCTCACTGGCATTACCCAGCCAATGCATTCAATGCATTCAAAATACTATTGATTTCCTGCCTGACCTTCTGCAGTAGTGTCATTTGGAAAGATACTCTGTCAAAGGAGGCTCTTTACAAATGAAAGTGTCACAGAAATTGCATCTTGAGTATGAATTGCAGGACAGATGTATAAATATTCTACTGGTATAGTTTAGTCTATAAATTTAGAAAATAATATGCAAAAAAAAAAATTGTAGCAGAAAACATATTCTCACGGGAGCAGGATTTCAGAGCCTCATATCCAAATGCACAATTTGGTCTGTGTTTTACACATAGGAGGTTATTCTTATCCAAAGAATAAAAATCTAAACGTTCATTTTCGGAGGCTACTGATGGATTCTCTGCAGCCCGAGGAGTGTTGCCATGTATGCAAGGTCCCATGATCTGACCAAGCCCACCTTTCCTAGTCTGCTCCAGTGAAATGCAACAATAAAAAATCAGTTTACATTTTTCTCGTTAATAATAAGATATATGATCCAGCCACTAGCAGTAGGGCAAAATGGTTTAAGTTCTTCTATAGGGGTTTTGGTGTTTGATTTCAAATTACTCTTTTTCATGCTTTATGCTTGAAAAAAATACCTTTTTCGGTAGTTGGTTATGCTCTTTCATGCCCCGTTTTGTTTTGTTTTGGGGCTTGAATGAGTCTGCTTTTCTGGTTTTTGATATATTTGTCCTGTCTACTTGTTTCCCTGCCAGTAAGATAAATAATGCCTATTCTGTTTTGGCAAGAGGAATGGTTAGTAAAGATTTATGGGACTAAAATACTGTAGCCCTCAATAGAAAAGGAAAAAATCCTGTTTGTACAGAAGGGTTGGATGTAACCTTCCCACACCTCGAGCAATGCATGCAGCATTCAGTGGCTTGTAGAGTCTCTTACCGGACTCTAATGACAGTAGATTCAATTTCTGACATGAGTGCCCAGCCTGTCCTTCTTCACTGAACTGAAGCAGGCTCATAATTGCAATGCACCAATGTTACCAAAGAAAATATTCCTCAAAGAAAATGAATTTGAAAGAAAATGTGTAGAGAGAACATCCTGTCCGGTATGCAGAGGCAACATCTGGAAATTGGTGTATGCACTTTAATTTTAGATGTGACAAGGCAGAAGGTGGGTATCATTTTAAATGCATCTCTCTTCCTTGTTGTCCTGGTGGTCTAGCAGTTCATGATGGGGGAGGGATAGTTGATAAGGCAGTTGGAAATCTGGAGAGGAAGAGGCATTTAATTGCCAGTAAACTTTAGGCTGAGAGTCAGAATTTTTTCCTCCTTATTTACACTTCTGTTTATAGGTGAGATTAGCCTCATGGATTGAGGGCTTGAGTGAAAGGGGAGCCAGGAGTTCGGTGTTAGGCAGCCATTCAAAAGTGTCGCTGCATTTTGCATAATGTATTTCTGTCTGCGGAGATCGTCTTTCTAAGGAGTATGGCCTTCTTTCCACACCTACTTTTGCCTGTGATTGGTATGCGTGGCAGTTGCCCTGCCTCACACAGCGGGATACAATCCTTCTTGGCTTTGCTGAGTCCCTCTTAGCAACTGTGCAGGACCATCCTAGGATGTCCACAGTTTTGGGCAACCCTCTCTTTTGAATTCTAATGACCATGGATTGTGTGCCCTCAGGAGAAGCTGTGCCTGAAGATGAACAGATCAGTGCAAAGGACCAGAAAAACCTGGAGCCGTGTGATAACACCCCCATTATTGACAACATCACACCAGTTGTTGCTAGTATCTCAACAGAGGAGAAGCAGAAATACGATGATGAGATTGCCAGTCTCTACAGACAGCTGGATGATAAGGTGTGAATATTTGGTTTGACTCCATTCACTGTGTGTAAATGAAAGACTTGCCCAAACTGGGTGGGTGTCTCTCTGTATTTCTTGAACACCACAACGTGGAAAGTGTCCCAGAGCTCAGAACACTGTCATTGCATAAAACTGGATTTTGTTCTCTCATGTCAGCTATCTGCCTATGTTCACTCTGCAGATAGATTTGGGATATTCTTCATAAAATCGAGCCAAGTTTGCTTTTAATTTTTAAGGGCTCAGTACAGGCTTTTCAGTGCTCCTTTTCCTCAGCAATTTTTGTGAAATCCCTCAGCAAACTGTAGTGTCACCTTGAAGGCACAGGAGAAAGAAAAAAGGGCAGACTGTCTCTTACATGTTTATTATGTGTTACAATTTTAATGAAAATATGTAACTATCCCTTGTGTGTCTTTTATTCTTATTGTTCTAGCTGTGAACAATGCCTGGAGTGCAAGTGGCTTATTTATTTATTTATTTATTCAGCTTGAAATACATCATTGGCACTTAAAGCTATTGGCAGTATGCTTACTGAGCATTTGCCATTAATAGCTTTCGCCTGTGTGACAATAAGGGGGAGAAAGGCATACTAAAACCATTACCCATCATGGATACAAACAGTGTAAAAGGCTATCTAGCAAAAATTTTCAGTGTAGCTTTAACCATATGAACTCAAAACTTGATTTTAACTTTCAATTGTAATTAGCAAGAAGATATCAGAAAGAAAAGCCCACTGTTTCCTTATATGTTAATATTAAAGTTTAGCTGTTTCTGAATACCAAGGCAGTGAGTGAATAGTTGTGTTTAAGCCTTAACTCTGACATGCATGAGGTTTCTCTGCACAGTCCAGTGGCCCACAGCAGTATGTTGATGTCATTCAAAATACCAGTTAAACTCTTCAAGAAGTGACAGCTTTTCTGTGGTGGTGAATACATTGCTGGTAGCTGTCTCTAGCTTTTATGTATTGATTAAAAAAGAAGTCGGTCATTCTTTCACTTTACCTTATCAAAAGTAGCAAAGCCCACTGAACTGTTCTTGAGGGAACTGGTAGCAGCTTTGAATTTTACCCTGGAAAACATGGGAAGCATAATTTGGTGCATTAGTGCAGTACTATAGGAAATGAGGTATTTGATCCCCCAAACAAAACCAAAATACTGCTATTTATAACTTGCTATAGTGCAGACCAGTCTTATATTGAATCTGGGTCTATTTTAATATTAGCAAGTGACTCAATATATTCTACTTAATAGTTGTATTTGGTCTTTTTTTGCATAAAACGCTGCTGTGATTTTTTAGGAGGGTGCTTCTCCCAGCTGCCCGAGCCACTTCAGTTGGAGTATTTGCTATCAGAATAGATCCGTTAGAATGCTTGTCAGTGAAACACAAAATAAAAATTGACTGTGATAAGATAAAAAGCAACCATTTATCTTTGGTAAGTTCCTTTAGAGAAGGATATCCATTACAAGAACAGAGATGGACTTGGTCAGAGGCTGTGCTTGGTGTGCCTCCTCTGGTGTTTTGGAGGAAGGACTTGTACGGAAGAGTCCATCATCATTTCTTGTCTGTATTTAAGATCAGTTCCTACCCATGAGGATGCTGTCTTAAGGAAGTTGAAATGCCAGTAGAATTGGATGCCTGGCTATGTATTACCTGGCAGTATTTCCCTCAAGGGGTTGGTGGGAGTAGGAAAATGCATATTCTGCAGTTGAGTGCTCCAAGTTCTGTGTGGTGTTTTGAGTGTTAATGCAGTACATGAATGCATTTCAGAGCTAGCTGTAAGTTGTAGTCTGTCCCCAGTGATCTCTCTGTAGCTAAAATATGGGGATAGGGTAAGTGGGAGAGAGACTGTATATGTATTTGTACGTCTATATGTATTTACATCTGTAAAACATCATGTATGTTGTCAAAGTTATAAGGTCCAACTCTGATCACTTCAGTATCTTGTTTATCATCAGGGACACTTCTGCTTAGGTATGTAGTAGAGACAACTGCATGCATGCATTGCTTTTACTTTGTATCTCTGTATCTCTGTGTATGTATATTTTTCTCCTCTCATACCACTGGAACGTGCAGAAGGTTTGCTATGGTGTTATTGCTCCTTCTTTTCTAGAAAGGAGAAATAGAAGTGACCAAACAAGAACTGTGAAAAGAAACTAAAAATCTCCAACCCTCTTTCATTGCAGGATGATGAAATCAACCAGCAGAGCCAGTTGGCTGAAAAGCTAAAGCAACAAATGTTGGATCAAGAGGAGGTAAAAACCTTTAAAAACCACCACCAAACAAAAAGGCCCTTACATTTTTCTTATGAGACCCTTGCACTATTCTGACCAAGAAATATAATCCTGGTGTGAGAGTTCACCCATCAGTAGTGTTCCAAAACTTTGGTCTCTCTTTGCACAAAACATTGCCTTGATTCTTTAGGAGAGTGCCTATTGTAGCTCCTTGAGCCACTTCAGTTGGAGTACAGCATTATGCTGGCTGCTTTTTTGGGGTGTGAAACCTCTCTTGTAATTGAAGAGAATTATTCTGTCCATGTATCAATCCTTATCAAAACCCTCAAGAAAGTTTCCAGGTTTAGCCCCTTAAGAGGGAGAGAACAACATATAAAAATGTCTGTTACTCATCAGTCATGACTTACCTGCCACCTTTGAGGACTTGTCCTCACTGCAGGAGTTTTAGTCCATGATTAAATTCTTCATTCACTTGCCATAACTTTCTTTTGATTGTGCTACCCATATCATGGCTATACACATGTAACAGAATTTTATGCATTCTCAGCAGCGTTATTTTCTGACATGTTATTTACACCGTCTCACTTCTACCATCTTTTTACATCAATGTTCTTCTCATCTAAAGCTTATTTTCCCCTCACAGTTTTTCTTGTGTCTTTTTTTTTTTTTTGTCTTAATTTTTGGGTGATGTGCGTTCCTTTATTTGTGTTAGATATTTGGAAGCGTGCTGTACACCGGCTTATTCCTCACCTTCTGTGTTCCATACTCAGTATTACATCTGGAAGATGACTCATGTTTTTGGAGGCCTCTAATCCTTGCTTTATAGACCATTTTCCCCCCTTTTTTGCATATATTCTAATCTAGACTTACTGAAGTCTCTGCAGCTGATGTTGCACAGCTTGTACAGAAGGTTCATCCAAGAAGCACGTCCGTCTCTTACCTTTGACAGCTAATGTGACATTTTTGTTTTTTTTTTCTTTAAAGGAATTCAGTTAATTTTTCAAGGTTTGTCTTCCACGAGTAAGCACTGTGGGAGCGATGTACCTGTTCTCTCTTAGAGCTGTGATTAGCTCCATTATACAGTAGCTGCAGAGCAGCTGCCTCACTCTGCTTCCCCCTAATTAACTAGAGTACTTTTCATGCTTGATTAAGCCAGCAGGTTAATTATAAATCTAGAGGACTACTGCAGATGGCATTGTGTTGATTCTTGTGTCTTTAGTACCTTTTCATTGGCTGCTTCTTAGGGTGTGTGCTTTGGGGGGGATTCTGAATCTTCCACCCTTACATCTTGCATGCTGTGAACAGATCAACAAAGTGCTGCAGCCGTCTCCCTCCCTTTGCTTAGAACTGATTGGTATAATGTGTTATTAATAGCCTTTTAAAATCTTGGTATATTTTTCCACATTATATCAACAAGAATCTTCTGGGGAGCTGTGTTTATGCTCTAGGTGATACATAACACTTGCCTTTACTTGAAGTCGCAGTAATATTCACACAGTAAATTTCTTAAGTAAATGTAAATAATAGTTCCATCTGTGTTTAGTAGAAAGATTATTTTAAGCTATTTTGTTGTTTAAATATTTACATGCCATCTGGCTTTGGCAATTCAGTGGGTTTTTCCATAATGTGAGTGCACTTCTGAGGCTGCAGCATTACCAGTGAGATAAATTTCCCTTACATCTGAATCCTCTCTTCACCACTTTGGGCACATGCCAGTGTCTGAAGCTGCCTGGTTGGTTTCCTATTTTCCATTAGCACTCTGAGCCAAAAAAAAAAAAAAAAGCAATGTCTTCTCTGACATTCCCTTTTAGGTGGTCTGTTTTAGAGAGACGCTTCTGTTTTGATTGGTTTCTCGCACTCAATTTCTTCACAATCTGAGAGGCAGTGAGCAGTGGTGGGACAGGTCAGGAGGAGTCCACCCAGCACAATTTAGTGCAGGTTGTGTTCTACTGTCCAAGAAAGCTGCAATACAGTAATGTTATACTAATATGTACAGAGGAAGGCTTGGAAATAAGCGAGTTCTGTGAATGAATGTCCAAACTTTGCTGTTAGGATGAGCATGAATGCCTTCTTGTTTTTTGTGCACCAGTTTTATATTATTTTTCTACACTTTACGTTTTTAAGCAATGTTAAGTGCCAATTTTGTTACTAATCTTGAAAGTACAGTATCAGCAATAAATGTTGGGTAGCACCTTTTATTTATTTTCACATCATTCTGCAGTACATGGCTGCAGTTGAGTCTGGCTTTGTGCTAATAACCTGAGAGCTTAATTTTCAAGACTTTAACATCTGAATGAAGATAGAGTGGTGCAAGAGCAAGGGGGAGGACCATGCAACTGATTCCTTACAATCAGCACTGTTACTGAAACTTCAGCATCTCTTTCCATAGGATGCAAATAGTAAATTTAATACATTTTACAAATTGGAAATACTAGCATAGGTAGTATTGTGCCTCAGCAAGTACGAGCAGTTTTATCTGTCTTCAGCATCAGGCTTCAGATGATAACTAAGAAAAAACATCATAGGTTTGCTTATCAAAATATTTCTGTAATGCCACAAGATCTTTGAGGCTGCCTCAGAGAGCCCTTTACTTGGTTCAGTTCAAAGTTACGAGTCTCTGTTTAAACATTTTACTTTGGTACTTTTTAGTCCTAGCTGCAGCATTGGATTGAGGGCAAAAAAAATTATTTGGAGCTGTGATTCTGTTTAAAACAAGTTTCTCTACCTCAGTCTCTTGTCCAAATAGCATTTGATTAAGATTTTTCTTTTTATTGAAGTTCAGAGCCTTCAAATACATTTATGCCGAAACCGATGCTATTTCTGGTAGAGTGGCAGGATTTCTTCTCCTGTGCTTTTTCTTTCTTGCACACATGCTTGTGTGCTTATACTTTGTCTGGTTTTGCCCTTTTCAGTGTTGTCTTTTGAATGAGTTTCTGGGTGACTTAATGCTTCTGTGATATCTGGTTTCCAGCTTTTGGCCTCCACTAGGAGAGATTATGAGAAGATTCAAGAGGAGCTGACCCGTCTTCAGATAGAGAATGAAGCAGCAAAAGATGAAGTAAAAGAGGTCCTTCAAGCCCTGGAAGAATTAGCTGTCAATTATGACCAGAAATCCCAAGAAGTGGAGGATAAAACAAGGGCCAATGAGCAACTGGCTGATGAGCTGGCACAGAAGAGTGTAAGCGCAAGCAGTTTATAGTGCTGGTTCCCTTCTCACCCCCTAACTCTGCACCTCCCCTAAAGATTTCCGTAGGGGTTCCCAGAAAATTGCTAGCCTTTGCTGTTTCAGGAATCTTTCAGATACCTCTGCCAAGCGTGTTGTTATGTAGTTTAAAAATTGGAAGTATCAGGGAAGCTGTTAAAAGATCCATTATTTGCAGAGGCTGACCTCTCTCTTACTTAAAAAATAAAATTAAGGTAATTCAGAAGATACTTTATGGGAGCTGATGGCAGATTCAGATTGTGTCTCTCTTGCAACCTCTCTATTTTGCACACCATCGAGGTAACTGAACTGAATGTGAGAACTGGCCATTCTGTGTTTAGGGTATTTAAAAACTGTATTATGCCAAGAAAGATGTGAAAATCTGCTTTATGCAAATTGCAGCATTTTGTGTTTTTCTGGACTCTGTGCTGCAGAGCAGGGATTTTATATTGAGTCAGGGGATCTCGGGGAGTGAATCAGGAAAAAAAGTCAGCTTTTTTCAGCTGATTTATACTGAACTTAAGGAAAAAATCTGAGAAAAATCAAGGTTTGCTTACTAGCTTAATACATCCATGTTCCTTAATTCATTATGCATGCTGAGTAGCAGGTCTGTTTTCATGGAAAGCTTCATTACCCACTTCAGTAAAACAGATTACTATGAAATCCATTTGAAAAAAATTAAATTTTATATCCTTCTATACCTGTTTCTCTGTGATTAACCTTCTTTGACATGTATTATGCAAGTAAGATTCTTACCGGATTTACTACATTTAATAGATCTAAAGTAGCCTTGTTAGCAAGTGAGTTGCAAAAGTGGATTATGGCAAGGTAGAATTGTACGTGACAGTACATGGAGCTAGTAGGCACATTCAGGAAAGTACAAGACATCATGCTGTTACCTGGTTATCACACAAAAACTGATGCCCAGTGTGCTGGGGTGAATGTAATTTTTGCTCTTAAACCGTTTCAGAGTGCCCTGACAGCGACCCAGAGGGAATTGGGACAGTTGCAGGAGCTCAGTAACCATCAGAAGAAAAGAGCTACAGAAATCTTGAACTTGCTGCTTAAGGACCTGGGAGAGATTGGAGGTATCATTGGTACTAACGATGTTAAAACAGTAAGTTGGCCATCTTTATTGCTTGCCCCACCCACCTCCTGCAATATGAAAATACTTGATGTGGAATACATGTGATACATGTCATTCTCCCAGGACATTGCTGTTAAATCATGGCTAGAACCAGAGTAAAATACTGAAGAGGTCTTTGTCTGGGTCAGAGATGGTCAGTCAGTGTCTGTGCAGACAATTGGCCCTCTTATTCCCAGCTTCATGGTTGGGGTCAGACTAATGCAGCCTATCCGTGTGTTTATGCATTTATTAATGGAGGAATCTGAGTTCCCCACAAGACTACACACATAGCCTTATTCCTTCGTTAGCTGGCATGACCCAGTATTCCCAGAATCTGAAGAATCTTTATTGGTGAGATTTGGCTTTTGGCTGGCTATCTTTGTTTGAAGCTTGTCCTAAAACTGTTGTGTAGCTGAAGGTGAACAGTTCCCAAAGCCAGAGGTCTGTACTGACAGTTGTTCAGGGCACCTGAATCAAAACAGCAGCGCAGAAATTATGGTTACAGCCTTTCAGCACTTTATCAAAGAGCCCACACTTCTGTGTGTGTTTCTGAACAGAAGATGCTTTAAAATTACTGATTTCCAGCACTGGTAAATTTGTGCTAGATACCCCATAAATAATTGCATGACAGTAAGACCAGCTTAACTTTTGTATCTTGACTAATGACCTTTACAGAGGAAAAGTTGCAGAGGATCCTTTTCCTCTGAAGTAAGGAGATAAGAACAGGATTGAAGGTGGCTGAAGTGACAGAAACCTTGGCATCTGAACATGCCAGGAGATGGAGCAAATTTTGTCCAGTTTCACTTTGAAATTTGCTTTCTCTCTGGCTCCTGGGTTTACAGATACAGTAGAGGAGGTGGCTACTCTGTCACACTGCTCCTGTTGCATATGAGCAAAATGCTGAGTCTCACAGAAGATACTTGTGTGGTCATTGCTAAATGGCACATCCCTGATGGAAATATTCATGGCCAGGAAAATGTTCTGGGTGATGTTAATGCCATCTTATCTCTCCATTTAAAACCATCTGAAAAAGAGCAATTGCTAAAACTGGATTAAGAAATTAATTTTCACCATGTATGTAAATTCTTTGCAATGTACTTCCTTCTCCTGCTTTTAGTTCACAGTTTTTGAGCAATGAACTTTCCCGAATATTCAAACCTAAAATAGAGCATGTGTGGCTGGAGTGTTTTGAGTTGACTCTGGGAGTTGTTGATATCCTGCTAAAGCCCCCTTAAATCAACAGATGCCCCAGCCTGCACTTGCTGCAGAAGACAGTATCCCTTTCATCTGATGAGGTTATGCAGACACCAGGACCAGGAGACCAGACTTCGCTAGATGTTACAGCAACCTCTGGTGGCCATTGTAGTAGGAACTGTAAGAGTAGAGATCTTTGAAACTGGAGGCAGCGGCTGTTTGATACAAATTTTTATAGTAACTAAGATGTCAGCACTTTATAGGACAGCTGTCAGTGTAAATAAGGCCAGATTGAGAAGCTTTTAGAAGAATAATTTCAAATTGTTGGCAATTAGCATGTTCTCAAAGTGTGTCTAATTTCAGACCAGACTGAGAGTTTTGGAAGCAATTGCATTTTTTAGGCTCTTGGGAGAAGATAGAGCACGTGTTACCTTCCCCTTGGCAGTGCTTGGAAAAAGGCAAAAAGCAAATGAAGTTGCCAGCCATATGTTTGCCCAAGAAGAACCTTCACAGCTTGTCAGTGGGTTACATGAATTAAGTAGTTGAAGAAAAATCATTAAGAGAAAGACATACAAATAAAAGGCACCATATTAAAACCAGGGAAGGAAATGATGTATAAATAGAGTGATACTCATATTTAGAGATGAGAGCGATTACTTTTCTCTTGCCAGGTGAGATTTCCAGACCCATGTCTGTCTTACAGCTCCTTACTGAAGAAGCACAGTCCTTCAAGAGGAAAGTTCTTTAAGGAGTACTTTGAAAATGTTTGTCATCTTTTAGCAGTTCGAAAAAAGGAAAATTTCCTGTGCTGGTGACATGAGAAGGTTTCTCCAAAATAAGCTCTTGCCATGATGGTGAGCTTGATTGCTTCAGATGTTGAACCACTAAACTGATGAAGCACGCTGTGAGCATGAGCCTTAGTTTCTCACTTTTGAAGCTTATCGATGACGATTGTAAGAAACAGTGGTTTAACTTGTTTAAAGGTGACCTGAAGGTCCATGGGTACTCCTTGAGGGCTGCTGTGCTTTCACAGAAGCTACCTAGCTCTAGAGAAGAGCTTCACAGCAGGAAGACTGCTTTGGGCTGACTTACCTCTAAGAATCAGACGTTCAAGACTGCAATCTTCTCTGTGTTTAGTTAGCAGATGTGAATGGGGTGATTGAGGAGGAGTTCACCATGGCACGGCTTTACATCAGCAAGATGAAGTCTGAGGTGAAATCTCTGGTGAACCGCAGCAAGCAGTTGGAGAGTGCCCAGATAGACTCCAACAGGAAGATGAATGCCAGCGAGAGGGAGCTTGCAGCTTGCCAGCTGCTCATTTCACAAGTATGTTTGCTCCTTCCTTATCCCTTTGCAGCAAAGTTTGATGACTTTCTCAGCCTTCTTCCTCAAGAAATATGTGCCAAGAGTGAGAAATGAGACTTCAAGGAGCAGAGTGGTATTTCTCTTGTCTGTTTTGTTGGGCTTTTCTGTCTTCTCCTGTTCCACCCCCACAATGTTTTTCAGTACATTCTGTGGCAAGATCATGTTCTGCTGTAGATCTCAAAATGTGTTCTATGGCATAATACTGAAAATCCAGCTTGAGTGATTTCCTCAGCATGAATTTGTATCTTATACCTTCACTAAAAAACAGCCTGAGAAAGGAAGCAGTGATTGTTTGGTCCACTTTCAAAACATTTGGAGAGCCCTCTGTATCTGTCTGTTAGCATGCTACCAAAATAACTAGGTAGCAATACATTCACATGGTAGGAGAGCTTTACAGGGGATCGCAGTTACAGTGCATGCTTTCTGCAGCCTCCTGCGTGCAAAGGGGCTAGCTGTTTTGACATGCTCAGTTGCTTTGAAGTGGATGTGTGAAGGGGAGAACACAGTACAGTTTATTATATTTCATTTACTACCAGTCTGAATAAACCTGGAGCAAGGATAGCTTCTTGTCCTGCAGCAGAATGTCTTTATCAAGTTCTACCTAATAAAACTGTAGCTGGAAGCATGCTTCTTAGTATAAAGGGAGGCTAGAGCCCTGAGGGTGTTGGCTGTCCAAAAATGTTAAGTAAAAAATATACTTTTCATCCTGTCTTAAAGTAGACTCTGGGCTGGCATGGCCACTGAAAGAAGTCATCCTGCCAAAATGTGCTGCGCACTTTCCTTGGGAACTTGCATTGGTAACACAGATTAAGGTTTGACTTGCAAATCAGCTGTTTACATGCTTCTGTTGGCAGGAAAGGAGCAGGAACACAGAGCTGGGAATAAAGGTCTCAGCAGGAGGCAGTGGGACAGCCTCTTTCAGCCCTGGTGCTGGCTTAAACTGACCTGGCGAAGGAATGAATGGAAGGCAGCCCAGGTGCCTCTGTAGGGTTTGTGTTTGTGTCCTTACACTATAGTCGCTTGAATCACAGAGAACGTCAGAGCTTGTCACAGGCATGACCTAACTGTTGTCCTCAGTACCTATTTACAGACAGGAGACTGGAGGTTTAGGATTTGAGAGATGATTATTCAGGTACTGCATGTTCACATGATGAGGAAACCAGGCAGAAATACTCTTAGGCCTGTGATCACCTTGTCTTGGCATTTTGGAGGTTCTGCATCTAAGTGCATATTGAGGCCTGTCTGTTTAAAACTGAGAAGAAGCCAGGTGGTGTTATGCTCAGAATCTTCTTAATGGGCAAATGCACATTATCTATAAAGCCACCAAGGAAAGAAAAGGTGTAAAAGAAAGGAAAAGAAATGAAATAAAAGCTGTGAGACAGCTCGGGAAGAGCTTAGAGAGATCAAATTTGGCAAGCCTCAGTCCTGAGGCCTTGCAAACTCAGTCCAAAGCTGGTGGCTTGTTACTGCCAATGGCAGTGCCATATCACAGGATTACACAGGTATGGTGTTTAGCGGATCCATAAAATGGTGCATCACCACTGTGTGCCATACCAACAGTCTCTATTGTGGGGACAGAACATTTGGAGCCAAGCTGGGAGTTGGACAGATTTCTTTTCAAATTTAGGAATCTATTAGAGGATCTCCTGCCCAAAGCATGCAAATCAGGAATGCACCTTTCCCTTCCTAGAGACCTTGATGCCAGGAGGCTCTGAATGAACTATTTTAGTTCCTGCTAGGGATTGCTCCTCTCTAAGTCAGATCTTCACAGTAGCGCCAAACCAGAGGTCTCAACTCCTCTCTGCCAAAGTGAATGACATCTGCTTAAGTGGCCTTATTAATAGGATGTAATAATTCACTTGAATTTAGCCCCAAATTAGAAAATTTTATTTTAATTTTTTGAGTTTTCACTATGTTCTCCACTGTTTGCTATTTAAACATGAGGCCTTCTAGTTCAGAAGGATGTTAGGAAGAAACAAATCGTCATGATGGCTGGGGCAGGTCAGTCTGAGCTTCTGCAGGTCGAAGCATCCAGAGGCCACTTCAAAAGCCTGGTGTTTAGCTCGTTTTAGTGAACTACTGCTGTGTGTTTAACACCTAGTCATGAGCTTCCCATGATGTTTGCCCTGGAATTACTACCTGTGCTATTTGGTATATGTCTTGGGCTACTGAATATGACCTTTAAAAACGCAGTCTCTTTTGGTTCTGTTAGCTCTTTCTCAGATCTTTTGCTGTGTTTTCTCCTAGTCATCAGCTCTGCATATGGAGAGCTTTCTCTTTTTCCTCTCTGACATAGGACAGTACCTTAATTCCTTGGTAACAAACTGTGGTATTTGCATCTCATTGCTATTCCCTTTGTCCTAAAAGCATGAAGCAAAGATCAAGTCCCTTACAGACTACATGCAAAATATGGAGCAGAAGAGAAGGCAACTGGAAGAGTCACAGGACTCTCTCAATGAAGAGCTTGCCAAGTTGCGTGCTCAAGGTACAACATTTCGTCTTGTGGTTATCATTTCTTTTATATCTTAGAAAATTCACTATTGCCTAAGGTATCATATGTGCAGTAGTTCTACGACATTTTATTGTCTATTTAGTATTTTGTGATGAAGACAAAATTGTGATTCAGAATATCTAACATATTGCACTTCCTTGTAGTAAATTACACTTCAGATAAAACCAGAATTACCCCTTTCGGCCTAGTCCATTCACAAAATACAGAAAACTTAATTTCTCAAAAGAATCAAAAACTCAATAACAAGAGCTTCACCTCTAATGATGTGAGAAATTTAAAAACAAAACCAAAAAACCCAAAACATAACTAAATACTTTAGTCAGACAACACCAATCATTCTTGCTAAGTCTCTGTTCTCTAAAATTCTTGGTTATACATCTAATTTCAGTTGACCCTCTGGCAAATGGCCTTCCCTGTTCAAAAGCAAGCTGCTTCACTTAGGGCCAAGTAAAAGATCTGTCTTTCCTAGCTCCTGTGTAGGATCCAGCTGACTTCTTTTTAAGAGCTGTTTTTCCCCTTCTGATTTAATGTGGAAAATGTGTATAAAAAGCAGTTCTTGTGGCATTGCTAAGGTCCTGGTTTATGTAAAATTACAATGTGACCTTGTAGCCTTAACGTTATTCTGGATTTCTGCAGAAGGGATCTTCTCTGACTCCAGGAGCAGCAGGTGGTGATAAGACTTTCTTTTTAACATCTCCTACATTTTTAGAATAGATTTTTTTATTCCATGTCCTGATCTTCCTACTGCACTCATAAGAAATGACCTGGTTCTAGAGGCACCATTTCCCAGCAGAAAGTGAAAAGGGCAAGGGAGATTGCAATAAGTATGCTTATAAGGAAGCAAGAGTAGGTTGGAAAGGTTTTGGGTGGATTGAAAAAAATGTGTCTTGTTAGTAAAGGAGAAGGGGATTTGGGCAATGGGTACCGCAAACCATGACTGTGACCCTCTAAAGCTGTCTGTCCTCATTCCCCTGCCAAAAGAGGAACTCTTTACTTTGTGTTTTTTTTTTTTTAATGGCTCAACATAGCATGTCCTGGAACTGTGCAGTTAATTCTTAACTGTTTTCGACTTTAAACAGAAAAGATGCATGAAGTCAGTTTCAAGGATAAGGAGAAAGAGCATCTGACCCGTCTTCAGGATGCAGAGGAGATGAAGGTAGTATGGCATGCTACAATTTTAGAGAGCATTTCTCAGTGAGAACCTTCATTAAGCTGATAATTAGGGTGTAATTTTGTCTTCCTGTGCCCTTTGCGTGCTTTTAGAAAACGCTTCCAGCTTCTGTCAGAACTGACAGTCTCAGTTAGAAAACTTGACCTTACTTAACTGAACGATCTTCACAATGTCAAATCAGAACTTGCTAGTGTTGAGGTTGTTGACCACATGATGGAGAAAAGTAAGTCATAGTCTGAACATCCTGGGAGGTGAGTGCATCAGTTTTTAAGCTGAGCCAGTTCCAAAGGGTAGAGAGGTTCAGTGTACTGTGTTTGCTGAATTGGAGACGCTTGGACTCCTTAGATCACACGAACAAAGAACCAAATTATAATACCCAGTATATTGCATATATAGTTGAGAACAGTTCTGTTATATAGAATTGGAAAATTATATTGATTCACCTCTATGTTCCTCTAATTTTTTGCCAGTGGAAGTCTGCTGAAAGTCAATTTGATAAGTGGCAAATCAGGATACTGGGCTTGATATAATTCATGTACTAAAAAAAAAGAGGCCACTTTCCTAAAAAAATTGGCAAGAATTCTAACTATCTCCTAGAAATAATAATGAAATATAAACCTGTTTTCTGGTATTTACTTCTTCCTTTGGAATGCAATGAAATGTTAATCAGTAATGTGTGAGTTGTGTTTCTAATGGAGTTCCAAACTGAAAGAAAAATACAGTTTTGCAAGAATAGTGATAGAAGTTTGTCAGCTGCCTGTAGAACTTTCACCTCAATTATAAGAAGTTAAAGTTAGTGAGAGTTGCACAGTTATTCCTTACAGTTGGAGAAAAAAATGCAAATCTTTTATTAGCAATCTAAAGAGATGCAGTGAATTTTTCTTACTACTTGAGATATATTTATTCATAGAATTTGAATAACAGGGCTGTGGATAAACAATTATCAGAGTGAGAAGGGAATGAGTTTTACTTCTATCACGGGTATAGCTGTACATATATTTACTTGCTGAATAAACTCATAAAATAGAGGAGTGGTAAAAACTGTCATTCTTGGCACTTGACATAAGACCCTGACCTGCACAAGAAAATGAGTAGAAATTGGTGTGCATCTGTTGCTAAAAACTGTTTGAATTAAATGTTTGGATGAGGAGATGTACAGTTTTAAGATGTATCAGGCAGATTCCTGAATTAATCTCATTTGATAAGCCTCACTCAAATCCAGAAAGATAGGTTGATTCAGCTGACATGGAAGGTTAGCTGTGATACTTGATTTCTGTTTCATGTATGTCTCTGGGTTTTGTACTCTGCAGAAGGCACTGGAGCAGCAGATGGAGAGTCACAGGGAAGCCCACCAGAAGCAGCTGTCCAGGCTGAGGGATGAAATTGAGGAGAAGCAGAAAATAATTGATGAAATCAGAGAGTATGTTTACTTGCTCTATTGCTTTTTCTTTTGCTGTCCTGTTCTGTGATACTGTAAGGATGTTTTGGGGTTGTTTTTTTTATTAGTTTTAACTGATGTCTATATATTTCAGTGTCTTACAGAAAGAAGGGTTTTCATTCATTCAGCCAACAACTCTCTGATTATTTTGCATTATTTTAATAACTGTAGTGCCTGGTTTTTTATTATGGAGCTTTAACAAGTCCATAAAATTGTGGAGAGAAAAACAGAATAATGTAGGTAAGAGAAGCTTTGAAGAGAACAGGTTTTAAAATATAAAGGTTTTGAGGGGATCTTATAAGAACAAGTCCTGCCACAGGCTTTGAGAGTCTGAGTGACCCAAATATATATCATTTTCACACTCTAAATATTTCTTCCTCACACAGCAATGTAAGTCTGTTATTCAGATACTCCAGCATTTGAAAAATTGTGTTCTTTGCTCCTGTACTTTTTTTTTTTTGTCAGTGTTCATAAAATCTAGGCAATCTTAATGCGTAGTGTTCCTTTCATCATATTTATTATGTGGCCAAAGACTAATAATAAGGAAATGAGAAACATGAGGAAGCAGGACAGAAAAATGGCAAGAACAGTTTACATCCTTTATGATAAAGGAAGCAAGCCACTGAATCTAATTCTCCAATATTTTTAAATATTGTTCTTCAGATTCTTTATGCCTAATTTCTTTCGTTTTTTTTCCTTCCTCTTTCTAAACCCATTTTTTAAATGTAGATTTACCATGCTTGTTTATGAGGTTCAGGACTGAGCTGTACTGACTTTTTCTTTTGTGTTCTAGTATGAATCAGAAGCTTCAATTGGAACAAGAGAAACTGAGTGCTGATTATGATAAATTAAAAACTGAGGACCAGGAAAGGGAAATGAAACTGGAAAAGCTCATGTAAGTCAACAGTTTTCTCGTCTGGTGTCCTTGTCAATATATCTCTTAATGTGTCTACGGGAGATGTGCTGGAAAGAGGCATTTGTGTTGAAATATTCACACTGAAATGATCATTTCAGTAACAAAGCCAAGATGCAGTGCTAATAAATGGTTACCAACTACTCCACATTTTTTTCTCATAGGCTTTTCAGTAGTGGGCTCAATACTTGCCAAAAAAACTTTTTTAGAAATCTTATTTTATGAAATATCTTATCAGTCCCTCATTCCTTAATGCACAGCAAAAACAGGTAAGAAAGAAGTTGCGAAATGAGTTTTTGGAACTTTTTTTTTTTTTTAGTAATAAATAGATGCTAGAGTAAAAACCGTTTCTGGAAATGAGAGAGAAAAATTTCATGCGTGGACACAAAAAATGGAGATGGTGGCTCAGCCATTCTGTGTGAGAAAGCTGCATATTTGGGACAGAAGCATAATTACAGATGCAAATGGATGTACAGTTTGCTTTCATCTGCAGATGTTCTACTCAAACTGAGTGTTGATTGATTCTTTTCTGTTTATATAACTTCAACATTTTTTATTTGTATTCAATGTTGTGATCTTTCTAGACTGCTTAATGATAAAAGGGAACAAGCAAGAGAAGATCTTAAGGGGCTGGAGGAAACAGTGGTATGTCTTAATTACACTTTATTGGGCTTCTTGCCCCCTAAGTCTTCATCACTGGTGTGTTAAGGGAGGTGATTCTGTCCCTCTACTGTGATCTGGTGAGACCCCACCTGGAGTCCTCAGTACAGGAAAGATACAGGCATGTTGGAAAGGGTCCAGAGGAGGGCCACAAAAATGATCAGAGGGATGGAGCACCTGTCCTGTGAGGGAAGGCTGAGAGAGTTGGGGATGTTCATTTATTTAAATTTATTTAAATTCCAGTCTGTGAGTGGATAAGCATAAAATGGGAAAGTTAAGGTTGCTCTTAGCAACTTTGAAAAGACAGTTCCATTCAGTATGGCTTTGGTGCAATATGGGGTTGGGGTGCGTGAACTGCCTATCCACATAGTTTCCTTCCCTGCACATGGATTAAGTGCTTCCCTCCTGCTGGGAGCAGGGGTAGGGTTTACACTTCGTGTGTCATACCCCCAAACTGGAGTAAGGTGATTATGTTGCTGAGCCTGAGAAGTTGGTGCATATAAAAAAAGAAACTTGGAAAGCCTGGGTTTTTGCCATAAACTTAAAAAGCACTTAAACATCTTAAGTGCACTTAAACATCCTAAGTGCCTGTGAGTAAGCATTCAGAGCAGGCTAATGCATTTGCTAGATAATGAATCCAGAGCTCTTTTACCTGCTGTTGACTCAAATCTGAGGAGAATTTTTACACCAGACTATCTACTAGCTACTATAACTACATCTTAAAAAGGTTTATGCCTTTTATTTTGGTTACTGTTATTTTGGTTCCAGGCAAGAGAACTTCAGACTCTTCACAACCTTCGCAAACTGTTCGTCCAAGATCTTACCACGCGCGTTAAAAAAGTAAGACTATATATACTCTTTTAAACCAAAGTCTTACCTTTTTTTGTAGTATTCTTGTGATGTGCTGGAAGCTTTTAGTGCATGTTGTTACAAAAAAGGACACTGTCTTTTTCAATAATAGTGAGTAATAAGCTAAAAATTGTTGTGATATTTATTAGCTTTTATTTGGTCCTAATTTGTTAAGGAGAAGTCCTGGTGGTTAAGCAAAATGAACCAAGCCAATTCAGCTCTGTTACAAAGTTCTCAAAGCTGATATTAATGGGTACCAGAAATTATTCAATGTAACTTGTACTAACACTACCCTGAATGTTGTGGCTCTTTCTTTCTGTACGCTTGTGATTAGTCAGGCTCTTCCTGGCAAAATTATTATTTAGCAGAAATTAATGTATTTTTAACTTTTGGGGAAGTCTGAAGCTGCATAAATAGACAAAGGCTTCACAATGCTTTTCAGTCCTTTAGAGTAGCTTTGGGGAAGAGTTTTTATACTTTTTTTTAAGGTTGAAAACCCTTATTACATAAAAACGTCTTCCAGGAGAGGGAAAAGAAAGAGGGAAAATGGGGTTTCTCCACTAAAATCTATGATTTTCCTATTCAGGATCCCCCAGTAATTGTTCAGTAAGAAGAGTGTATTTTTTGTGTAGTGGGGAATGTGGCTCTTAAATATTAAATGAGCAGGTAAAATAAATTCTCTTTGATTTGGGGCGTTGGAGGGCTTTTCTGCCTTTGGGAACTTAAAGTCACAAAAGACTTGAGCTTCCTCTTGGTTTCTTCCTGTGCAGAGTGTTGAACTCGATAGCGATGATGGGGGTGGAAGTGCTGCGCAGAAGCAGAAAATTTCCTTTCTTGAGAACAACCTGGAACAGCTTACAAAGGTTCACAAACAGGTAGGGGCTCTGCATCATTCCTTCTCTCTCTCCTTCCCTCCCACCATCCTTCCGTCCCCCCCAAAATACACTTTTTTTTCTGTTTAAAGGGGTAGTTTTTGAAGGTATATGTACTGGTTGAGGAAATGTCACCTACAGTTCTCAACTAAAATTCTTGGAATTAGAAGTTGGTGTGAGAGTGTTCTTCCCACTGCTTATACTTCTTATGAACGTGTTAAATAAACACTTATTTTTTTTTCTGTGAAAATAGGCTCTAGCAGTTTTGGCAGGATTGTCACCACGTTGGTGTAATGCATAAACAACAGAATAACGTGCTTGTTATTACCTTGTGTGCTGGTTTCTAGATGAATTGTGTATCCACAGTTTTGACTTCTGGTCTAAAGCTGCTTAGAGGCACTCTTGGAGGTGACTTCAGGGAAGTCAACCAGCAAAGTATGAGAGCAAAGAAACAGAGGTTTTCTGTGCAGCTTAACGGCTAGTGCCACCCCAGAATGCTGAGGTTGGTGGTCTATTTCTGGGCAAGTCTATTTCTGTCTCCTCCCTCTTTCACATGTTGTTCCCATTTTCTTTGAATACAGCTGTTTGGAGAGATGAGGGCAATGGAGAGCCCTTTAACCTACATACCCACCATGCAAATGTGGGTTGGAGGGAATGTGTAGTAGGCAAGTGTTTTGGATATACACCAAAGAAAGAGCCTTCCCTCTGCTTACCAGCAGTCTGCATATATTAATAGTGTGTATATGTGTGTGTACATATATATGTATATCTCGGTAGCACCTTGTTAGGTACAACTGGATTATTTCATCCAATAAGTATGCTTCCACCTTCCTCTTAGGTGTTAGTATTTTTGAACTGTCTCCCACTGTTTGGGTGCAGAGCACCAAATAGTAAAGATTATTTTGATTTCCTCTTTTAATAGTGACAAAACATTCTCCAGAGCAGTTTTCTCAAACTGTTATTAGTGACACACAGTGCTCTCCATGATTTGCTTTATTTATTTCTGGGGAAGTGCTAAAAAAGCAAGCAGTGCAGGACCATGACAAGTGTCCGCTAAGGTTCAGTATTTTGAAATTCCCAGGGAACAGATGGTTTAAAGACCTAGTTTCTAAATATGGAAACTGGGACATCTTAGGAGTGTTTTTCCTTTTACTGTTCTGCCTTTTTTGCACTCAGTTCACACATCTGCTGGGTTTTCAGATACGGGTTTTTATAGTTCTCATCAGTGTATATTTACTCAAAACTAGCTAGGAGTCTTCATCTTGTAATAAATGTAGAGGGAAAAGTGACATTGGACTTGACCTGAATGTGATATCATCTTGCTGTTATTTCATATTATAACCATTCTGTAGAACAAGGGTTCAACACTTGCAGAAAAAACACATTGTGACAATTTATTATTTATTTTTTTAGCTTAGCTTGTGTTGTCCTTCTGGCACTGAGCCCGGACTAGCAGGTGTAAAACATTTTGATATGTCAAACAATGTGTGAGTGTTAGTACATGCTGTTGCTTTACCATATTATTAGTGTGGTAGTTAAACCACGTTTTTCCCTTCACTCCAGACAAGTGAGAATCACTCCTTTGGAGCAGTTTTCTGTTGACTTCTGGTAGTGGTATAATCTGTTCAGTAGAAAATGTATTAGATTTTCTAACTGCATCGGGGGCTTATTTATAAAAAGGAAATAAATACCAGTTCTCTCTTGGCTGTTGTTGCATGTAAAGTGAGATCTTACTCTGATAATTGATAGACATTGCTGAGGTTCGTATTTAATTGAGGAAGTCCATTAATTCAAAGTTGCATATAATCACATTTATAGCTCTAGGCCCTAAAGTCATTTCTTAGCAATGTCTGAGGCATCAAACTTCCTGATTTTCTCATATACTTGAACAGGGAACAAGTAGGTAAGAATGCCACAGCCACTGGAGACAATTTTTCATGATACCCAGTGTTGTCTGTAAGACCTATGTAAGAGTTACTGGTTTGAAATAATGAGGCGGTCAAGTATTTGTGAAATGCTGGACATTTCCACGTTCTGAAGAAACACAGACTTTCTGCTGCACTTGCTCTTAAAGTCTAGGAAAGCAGGTGTGGTAGTAGAGTGCTCTGCAGTAGCAGAGTTTATCCTGGAGCCCTCACCCTCTGAGATCAGATTTGTGAAATTCTGTTGAATGGAGTAAACTCATTTATTCTTTTATCTTTCTGGAAAATTTAATATCGTACCTCAGCTGGACAAGTGAACTGCATGGTTAAAGATAAATCTTGCTTTGACATAAGCTCTTTACAGTTGTTTCTGGAAGAAACCCGTTTCATTTGCAGGGTACAAGGTGTGAAGAGGAATCTGTGTTTTCTGTGTCTCCTTGTAAGGCAGCCTTTCCCATAGGATAGTTTTGAAACTTCTCTTCTTGCAGTTGGTACGTGATAATGCAGATCTTCGTTGTGAGCTTCCTAAGCTGGAAAAACGACTTAGAGCTACGGCAGAGAGAGTTAAGGCCCTGGAGAGTGCACTGAAGGAGGCCAAGGAGAATGCCATGCGAGACCGCAAGCGGTACCAGCAGGAGGTAGATCGCATTAAGGAAGCTGTGAGAGCCAAAAACATGGCACGGAGAGCACACTCTGCTCAAATTGGTAAGGACATTGAGCTAAAGAGTTAGTGGTTGCTCACATACTTCATGGTTGGTCTGTTTGCTCATGTTGAAATAGAAAGAGCTTTGAAAGCAGCAGTCCAGGGCACACCACAGTCTGCTTCTCCTCTGTTGCACAGGAATCTTCAAAGACTTCACTTTTTAATAGAATCTGCCCCACCTAAGGTTTAAAGCGCCTCTGCTATTTAACTCAGTAAATAAATGGCATAATGGGTCTTATGTGCCCTTCTAGTGACCTGAAAACTTGTCTCTTTAAATTAGTCTCTTACTTTCTTCTTCCTCCCCCACATACTCTCCTTCTGCTTTCATTCTTTCCTTGCCTTTTGGGACCTTGTCCCTTCCTCTCTTTTCCCTGGTTACTCCTCCTTGTGATTTAATTTAGTTCTTGAAGAGTCAAATAACTTCCTATCTAATTCAGATACTCGATACATCTTTGTATCTTTGTGGTACAATCTGAATTCATGCATACAATTAAATGGTACTTAAAATGGGCAGTTTTTTAAGTGGTATTTTAGAATTGCTGAAGCAGAAGGATAATGGTTTGGATAGTTTAAGATTACTGTCTTAAAACCTGAAATAGAATTAGGCAGCACACAGTATTTCCTGCTGTATGCTGGAAACCTACTGACAGCTTTTTCTCAGCGTCTTCTGGAACAATATAAATAGTCAAATTGAACATAGAAGGTACCTCACTGACCACCAAGTGGGTCCTCACTTCCCTCTGCTGTACAGACAGTCCGTAATCTTTGCAGAGATGAGGGCATGCATGGGAAGGCTAAATGGCCCTGTCACAAGCAGAAAATGGTTGTATTTCTTATTGGCCAAGGTAAGGGAATGCTGTGTTCCACAGAGTTAAATTACAGACTACTCTGCCAAGCACAGCTCCTTGTTTGGACACAATGGGGATTGTACTAGAGGAGAGGTAGAAAACTTTGTATTACAGCTAAATGTCTTGTTTGGTTTCCTACTTTTTACTCTGCAGCCAAGCCCATCCGCCCTGGTCATTACCCGGCGTCTTCTCCAACGGCTGTCCATGCCATCCGCGGAGGAGGAATGTCAAACCCCACCTACTATCACAACACCAAATAGACAAGAAGTAAGACCGCAGTAAATTACTCATCTGTTCTTTCCCTGATCACCAAGTTTTCTTATATTTCAGTCTTGCTTTTAGAAGACCCACAATATTTTTTCTAGTTGTAGTAGGAGTTGTTTGCTGATAGTTTAACTGTGAAAATTAGTAATCTTAGTAAGGAGTGCCTTGTTAGAATATTTTGCATGCTGCTGATGAGAGTTTTTATTTTAATGACTTATCACTTAAAATGTTTCTTAGAAAATGCTCTGGTAATGTGTGCTGAAATTCACACATAGAGGCATGAAACTCATGTAGTAAAAATAGAGTTCCAGAGGTTCCTTTTGCCAGTATAATTTTCTGCTTTCTGCAACATGAATACATTTCCATGTTGGGATATTCCAGCCTGGGACAGGGGTAGAGCTGCCATGAGTGGCAGCCTCACAGAGCTCTCCAAATTTAAGTGTCACAATTTGGCAGACTTAACTTTTGTTTCTTTTGCTTTGCACTCTTATTCAGCTCTCTTCAGAAAAAAAGAAAAAAATATTTTACTTTAATTGCAAGGGCTTGAAGGTTTCTCCTAAGTAAATATCTCATCCTGGAAAGATAAGCAGCATATTCCTGTGAGACTGCTTCATGTACCCTCCACATTCCATTTACTTCTTTAAATGCTGCTTACTTGTGAGGTGTTTTACATCTCCGTTATTTTAGATGGTAACTTTAGGTTGCAGACCTACTGAAAGTTGGATGGTAATGAGTGGCTGTGAAAAGCAGCCAGTGGACTCCTAAATTGTCCCAAGTTTGGGGTCTTTTTCCTCCTTGAGTATTAATTCTGTTTTATGACTCTCTTCAGATAGTATGTGGTTTCCTTTAGGCACTTAGCATTCCTGAGTGTTTTTTTCCTTTTTGTTTGTTTTTTTTTTTTTGAGAAAGTTTCATGGCATGCATGCATGCAAACCATCCATCACATCACACTCAAACTGTTATTGTGTTGTGCAGATTGTTTCTGTTCATTGTGTTTTCCATGAGCCCTGTAGCTGCAAGCAACATATTTTCACTGTGGATGAATTAGGGCAAATCTTTGCTGAGTGTGTTTGTGCATTAGTTCATTCTGAGCTGAAATTGGCTTTTCCGTCTCACAAATGACATAGCCTTTGCCTGTCTACTTCACTGCATTTCCACCTCTGTGAAAGAGCAAAGGGAAAAGAGTGTTTTACAGAGGCATGTAAAATATTTCCAAACATGTAGCAGCTGCTCTGTGGGGAAAAAAACTGCTACCTGCCTAAACTGGGTGGGCCATACACCATCTACTGTGAAATTAAATGTCAGACTCAAACAGGCCCCACATTAGGTATAGGTGTATGTCAAGTGAACAAGTGTAGATTAATAAGAGGTATTTTAACAAATAAATACACTTAAAACTAGATGAATGTATAACAAGATAGGACTTTGGAAGTCAATAATAAGTAATCAGAAGGCATAGAATATTTCTCAAATATTTTAGATGCTGAGGTTTAGATTTGAGGGCAGTCAAGGATGAGCAGATTCAGGCCATGCTTGGAACATGTTGCAGAGAAGTTCATGGGCAATCGGAGTAGCAGAAAAATAAGATGGAAGGTCTTGGAAGAAACTGGGTAAACTTACATATTTCTGATTTCTGAAAAAGATTAGAAAAGAGAATCTGAAAATTAAACGGAATCCCTGCAGGTTGAAATGAAGCCATTTAATAAGCGTGTATGTGTGGGTTTTCAAATTAATTGACAGTAGTGCTTCCCTATGGCTTTCATAGGTCTAGTTTCCTTATTGCTCAAGATTCGGTCTAATGCCCGGCTTTATTAGCTATTACATATTATATGCAAGGCAATAATTTTAAATGTTATGGGAGTTGGACTCGATGACCCTTACAGGTCCTTCCAAGTCAAGATATTCTATGATTCTATTCTGTGATCACTACTCCTGAGAACCATGTTTTAGACTTCATAATTGGTTTTCCAACTCTGTCAAGTTCTAGATTTTTTATTTTTTTTACCTAGAAAGATGTCTTGAAGATGTAGTAAACTAAGGCTGGGCAGTGAGGGTAGTCCTCATCAGTTTTGGTCCTTCAGTTAAGGAGATTATTGGCAAATTGCAAATATTTGGCTGCCAAATATTTTGGGGAATATCAGAGTACTCTGAAATCTGAGCTCATTGGATGAAAGCCCAGGGGACTGAGTGTTAGTAATGGCACTACTTGTGCAGAGAAAATTTTACATAGATTATTTCCATAATGTCGCTGAGCCATTTCTATGCTCTGTAGAACTACATTGTGCTTTTGAATGGTGCAGTCTTACACAGCTAGAATTAGGTCACAACTTACTTTTATATTCCTTTAACAACAGTGAAATAAAGGTGGAGTTTCTATTGAAATATTTGCTGTCAAGTAACGTCTCTGTTTCTGGAATGAGAACTTTATGCCAGGATGAGATAAAATTTATCTTGCATCCATTCAATATTCACAGTACAGATAACACAGATAATAGACACTGCTGTTAGACTGATCAGTGATTATGATTTATTAACTCATATCTGGTAAAATTTCTTCTGCAGAGCTGGCCAGAGCTGTGAGACTAATCAGGACAAAGTTCAGACTTCACCCAGTTTGGGCCACATTGCCCAGCTGCAGTGTGCATGATATAAGGAGATGATTTCTACCCCAGAAAACATAGCATTTGGTGAATAACAGCAGCAGATGGAATAGAAATGTGGGTGTTAATAAATTGTAGTTCTGAATTACAAATTGCTGGTAGCTGGCTTAAACAGGAGACTTAAGCCAAGGAGCATCTGCAGATCTTTACAAGATAATTCCTTACCCTGTCTACATTGCAGAGGTTATTGAAAATGTGCATGTATGTTATATCAAATTATACAGTGTCTTTTTATGATATATTATTAGTATAATAGATATAAAATATTTTAATATATTTCTGTAAACATACACTTTTATATATATGTGTGTGTACACAAGGAAAGCACCTCTCAGTTGGGAGACATATAGAACAATGTTTTGCATTTGTATTTTTTCATCCCTTCATTTTATCATAAGTTTTCAAATTCAACTGCAGTTACTTTCTTTACTTGTTTTATAAGAGAAGCACACATCTGCTTTTCAGCACAGCCAAGTGGCAACCAGTGGAGAGAAAAACTCCATTAAAAGAACAGAGAGATAAGAGCAAAAAAAAAGTTAGACTTTTAGACAGTGTTTATGCAAGACATAACACTGTGCTACAGGAGACAATTCACGTTTCTGTGAAGTGTAGGTATAGGTGAGTTGCCGTGTTGCGTATCTGCTTTCTAGTCTCAAAATCCACTAATCATCATTACCTTTCTTTCTTTCAACAGGTGAATTCCACTTAGCATGTTAAGGACTGTCATTAAGTCACTAGTTTCTTTTTCTCCCCTCTTCAATCCAATCCATGTCCTGTTCATCCTGCGCTTCCTACAACCATCTGCACTGCACTGGTCCCAGGTATTTTGAGCTTCATAGGATCCACACGTGTACAGAAGTGTCCAGCTCAACTCTTCTACAGATACTTGTACAATGTATTTAACATAACCATCTAAGTAATGATAGGAAGTCTGCCACTCAGAATCTCTCACTGACTGCGTTTGACCCCTTGGCGCTTGTTAGGTTGGGGCTTCTACACTCAGATAGATGCTTTTTCAAAGTCTTCTGTTGCATCAGTAAATCCTGACTTTTGGCATCAAAGAATTAACTATTCAAAGACAAAGTGCCATCAAAGGCAGGTGATTGTGCTGTCATGACTGATTTACTGTATAATATACATATTATTTTATATTTTTAGGGGATGAAAATGTGCTGCTATATGATTTAATTTTACCGCTTACATTTTCAGAAGTAAATTTCCCCAAAGAACCATTTGTAATATCCTGATAAAATCCTTGGACTGTATAAAATAACCTTTATTGCAGTACCTGGTAAAGATCAAATGGGATGCAGAGAAATCTGTTAGTATAGATCTAGGTTTTGAAGTGTGGTAGTTACATGAGTATATCTGTGTGACCTATCTTGTAATTAAGATCAGATCTGCTTGTAGTTCTCCCTACAGTGGTGGGGTTTCCTGGAGTGTAATGGCTAGCCATGTGTTTGTAAGCATTGTTCTCTATGAAATTTTGAAGGCTTTCAGAATGCTGTGGAAATCTTGTCTTGGAAAAGTAGACAAGCATCCCTCCACCCCCCTTTCCCCTTCCCACATGCCTTCAGGAAGCCCTGATCTGTTCACACCAGAATTCAGATACTGATGAGTGAACGGTCCCCCACCAGAACAGATGCTACCTTAAAGAAACAAAAAAATATAAATGTCCCACAAACCCCAGATCCTACCTTAAAAAAATTAGAGAGAGATTCCAAAAGGAGGCAAGAGTTTTATGCTTGAACTGTCCTTTGCAAACAAAATTTTGGAATATTTTTGTTAGGAAGTGAAGAGCAGACTGCAGGAGGAAAAGAATGTCCTTCTAAGTTACCATATGCAAGTCACCCTACTAATGGTACTCTCATTCTCCCAGAGATGAGGATGAGACTGCTTGCCTTTTGTGGACCTCTTTCATGCCAGTAAAGATTCTCCATCTTCTCAGCAAGGGGGCACTGGAATCGTTCTGGGAAGGTTCCACTGGCAGGCAGAAGCTCCTTCTCCTCCTCCCTGCCTACCACTTCTGTGCCACAAACACCTGTCCTGGTTCATATGTGGGTAGTATGCACCACTATGTCCTAACAAAGTGTGGAGTCTAGGAAGGTCATGGCTGAGCATAGCCCTCTAGTCTTTATTTGCAGAGGTTTGCTCTTACTTATTTTTTTTTAAATTTCTGAATGTGTTTGTTAGTAGACATAGAACTTAGTTAATGTAGAGCCTTTTGAAAGATTGTGAATTGACTTGAGGTATTTTTTTTCTACTGAAATTATTTAGGTTGTTGCAAAGTAAGTTAGACTTAATTTAACATTTTTTTTAATGTTGCACTATTTTGAGGAGCGTTTTGCTAAAAATATTTAATGAAGTTGCAAACTTGCATGTATTTAATTTATTTTGTATTTTCCAAAGTTTTATATTTTCTTTCTTTACGTGCATGTGCACTGCCAGAAAATGAACTGTGAACTTGCCGTATGCAATCTTCAATAAAATCACTAATTCAGAACTACTCTGTACTATCTTATCAGCTATTCAGCGCTGAAATTTCTACTATGAACTAACAATCCTCTTGTTTTGCTTCTAAAACGGTTGTCTGGAAGAAGATACCAAACTGAATTGCTGTCAAAGATTTTGTACTGTAGTAAGACTTTTGTTCTATCTTGAATTCAAAGTTTGATATGGAAGTATATTGTAGATGCGGCATTAGCTTAAAAAAAAAATGCATTAAACTCTCTGCCACCATCACTGTTAGTTATGCACAGCAGTTTAGACAGCTTTCTTCAGCTTGAGTAATAAGTTAGCTTTGACATCTCTTAATTGTGCTAGTGCTGATCAGCCAGTCAGTTCATCTAGCTAAAATAATGTAAGTTTCTCCAAGTTAACTTTTACATCAAGACTGTAGGAGGACTTTCTATAACTGAAATGCTGAGAGGATGCCTTAGGCTAAAGTTCTCAAAACAACATACGGAAGATACTTACTTGATTGGAAATGATTAGTTGTCAATTGAACTTCCTCTGCTTATGTATAGATTCTTGGTTTGTAAGCCTATTTTAATTAGGCAACTTAAGTTTGTATTGCGTATTGTATATTCAACTTTTGTACCATTTTTAAGTCTTACACATTTTATATAGAGAAATGAAAACCACATCTCTGCAGAGAACAAAACCTGTGTCTTGCTATTTCCACTACTTGATGCTCTCTGACTTTCTTTGCTATTTGAATGTTGTGTTATATTTTCTAAGGTTAATTTTAAAGTTGTGTTTGTATAGTGCAAATCAAGTTTCACATCTAATATGTCATGCATGGGATAAATTTTGGTGGAAATACCGTACACGAATGGAAAACATAACTCAGACGGAACTAAAGTGCATATTGTTCTTTATGCTAGTAATTAAATGTATTTCCTGCTCACTTGAGCTTCTCTTAATGATATGTTCAAATATCTTGTGTTTATGTTCAAATATCTTGTGTTTGTCCTTGAGTTCACATTTCATTAACTTGCTTTCTCTAAAACAAGGAATGTTTTAAACCTGGAAAGATCTTGGCTGATGCATTTTTAAATTTGGACTTAGCAAGGGTGAGAGCGGATTATCCTGAGTATATTGCAAATTAAAAAATAAGTCACAGTAAAACTATACAGTAGTTTCTGCTTACAGAACCTTAAGAATAACTTTTATATTTCATATTATAAAGCCTAATGGACAAATATACACATTTGCCCGAAATATTTATAAGTAAGGCTTAGAAATAAAATAAAATATTGTAAGCTGAACATTGTGTTATTTGAATAAATGGTGATGAAGGTCCAAAAGGAAAGAAAAGGCCTGATCAGATTTCCATTACTGGAGGAGAAAGACCTTGTGTAAACAAGAATGAAGTACATGTCAATTGGAAATGGAAGGGGAAAAAAAAAACCAAATTGGCAGGATAATCTTAATCTACCCTTGCGTTGATTTCCATCTTCACTGTGCCTGTTTGAACTGTAAAGTGCACTGGACAACACCCGCTGTGCAGGATGGGACACTGATCCACCCATTCCTCTCTGGCTCTCACAATATTGTCCATTGAAACACTTTTTGTTGTGGGAGAACCACGGGGGTTGAGGCATTCTGTAAATTATACCTGTCTAGTTTGTAAAGTGTGTAATGTGTACTGCAGATGTGTATTCTCTGGGCTCTATGTATCTTTACAGTAGTGTTCAATTTAGGAAAAAAATAAATTGTGGACACGTTTTGCTGGTAACAAGGGGAAATTTTTTGCCATTGCATCAAACGATGCTGAAATATATTAAACTCTTGATAGCAAACCCAAACCCTCTTCCCCCATCCCATGGAGATAAGTCTTTTATCTTCATTCTAAAATTCTATCTCAGATGGATGGATACACTGGCAGACTGCATGATGTATCATTCGAAAACTGCTACAGTGGATAATAAAGCTGAACTAAACTTTGCAGTGTGCGTGTTGTGTGACACGTTACGTACAGCATCTCTGGTACGTACGGGCACTCTGCTTGTGTTTGTGACATGTAGGAGTGACCCATTCACTGGAACTGTGCTTGAGGGTGTGCTGGAGCCCATATCCAAGACCGCTTTCTGGATTTTAGCTTTTCCTCTAAGTCTGTAGCAAGTAATTAGAAGACTTGGATGACTCACTGGGAAATGAACAAAGGATTATTTTTTTTTTTTTTGATAAATGCATTTTCACTGCTACCTCTCCATAGAAATATTCCTTCTTCCTACTCTTCTTCAGCCTGGAGGATGACGGGGAGATTCTTCCACTTACCCTCTGCATGCATTTCTACTTTATAGGGATGTTACACTCACTTTATATACAGGGTGTAAGGGAGTAAAAGTTCCTGTGTCCTTGCCGCCTCCACCAGGTCATACGCAGGAACTTTATGAACAACTTATTTTCAGTAATTATTATGCTGAGTGTTTCTCAATTCTATTGTTAACTCTTCTACTCAGGAATGCAAATTTCTGGCACTCCAGAATTTCTGTAGAAATGAATTGGTTTTTGCTGCTGAGTAGATTTCTGATGAGGATTATGTGGGTTTGCACTGTTACTTAAGGTGTACTCATGCTGCTTTCAGTTGGGGCCTGCTAGGCACCCAGAAGCACAGGAAGCCCCTTGCAGCCAGGCTCCGTCAGTGCTCTTGCTGGAGATGGGTGGCCAATGGTCAGTGGGGCAAGTGCAGGTCTCCAGAACCTAGGTGATACGTCACTGAGCAGCTAAGAATTTAGATGCACTAACTTACATAGATACACTAGTATAATCATGCTGATAAACATAGTATGTTTACTAGGACAGACCACTGTCAGAGCAGGCTTAGAAGTTAAGTCTTAAAATTTGGAGTCTACTCCAAATCAGAATGAACTTTTGATTGCACTACTTTTGGTGCAGAGAAGGCACTTCTTAATGCTCTCTGAGCAGCTACTGTCTGCAGGATGAAGAACTTTGGCTCTAGCAGGAAGAGGCTTTCAAATTTGGATGGTTTATATTAGGGAGAGCAGGGAGTGCCGAATATTCCCCACTAGTCCTGCAGAGGAGGGCAAACGCTGCATGGTGCTGTACTACAGACTTTCTTCCATGCATCAAAAAGATGCACTCTTTAAGATCTCTTAGATAAAGCTTGTGCCTGGAGGACAAACTCAATTGTAGAGTGGACTGTTTGCAAGCATAACCCTACAATTTCATTTTCAGAATATAGGATTGCAGGAGTTAATTAACTCATTATCAAAACAACACAAATTATTGTATCAGTTTCCAAGATTCAGCTTACACAAGAGTACAGTGGAAAACAATGGAGAGGGGTTCTCATCCACAGAAAAAATACTTGGTGCAAATCATAGAATCCTAGAATGGTTCAGGTTGGAAAGGACCTTAAGGGCCATCTGGTTCCAACCCCCTGCCACAGGCAGGGACACCTTTCACTACACTGGGTCGCTCAAAGCCCCGTCCAACCTGGCCTTGAACACTTCCAGGGATGGGGCAGCCACAAAATGCGCAAATCTATCACTACTGATGAAAATACTTCTTAGCTAAAACTTAAATACTTAAAATTTATCTTTTGGCAGAGCTGAACTCAATGGTGACTATTTATCCTAAAATGAGGACCTTCAATAGTTTTGGCTTAACATAGCGGTCATGCTTCAGCTTATGCTTTCTGTGCTTCTGACACCCAACTCAAACTGGTGTCAGGCCAGGGGCAGAGGCATTCATTCCTGTGTGTGCCTGAAGGCCAAGGAGGTATCCGCCAAGTCCCAGCAGGTAAGGGAGGTTTCAGGAGCTGCTGACTGTCAGGTCTATCTCCTTGGATAATGCTGGCAGCGCACCTCCCTCCTGCAGGTTCCAGGATCGTCCAAGCCCCTTGACAAGCTTTGCATTCGCTTGAAAACACCACTTTGTCGGTGACAATCTCGGTGCAGTCGCCTAACACCTGAAGCACTCTGAACCTGGCTCACAGCGGGGAACGCGCAGACCGAGTACCTCAGCTGACTGTACGCCTCGCTTGAAACCTGCCTTAAAGCCGAGCGCCCATCGGCTTCGCTACCTGCTTTGCCACATGGCTTACAGGCGGAGGGGTCGCTGAGGCCCGGCCTTGCCCCACGCCCGGACCCTCCGTCCCTTCAGCCTTCGGGGCCCGGAGCCTCTTCCGCGGCAGGCGAGACCGCCGCTCCGCCCTCAGTCGCCGGGCGCGGCCGCTGGCCCTGGGGCATCGCCCCAGTTCTGCGGGCAACCCACCTGCCCGGCGGGGCTGCGCGGCGCCGCCGGGGGGCGGGCATGGGGGTGTCCGAGCCTCTCGCTCCCCGCCCTGGCCCCACCTCCGCCGGGCAGCCAGCACCGCCCGCCTCCTGCGGAGCCAGGGGCGCCGCTGCCGGTGTCCCACACCGGCTGCCGTGTCACGACGAGCCCGGGGTCCGCCGGCTCTGAGGGTGAGTTACCCCGGCCCGGGCAGAGGGAGTCCCTGCTAGGCGAGGAGGCGAAGGGGCCCAGGGGCCTGAGAGGCGGGAAGGGTGGGCGGGCCGGCCCCTTGCCGCGGGTCGGCCCCTTGCCGCGGGTCGGCTCCTTGCCGCGGGTCCACTCGGCTCGGTGTCTTCCTCGCCGGGTGGGCGCCGAGCCCGGCCGTTAGCCGGGAGCAGGAGACTCGGTGTAAGCCTCCTCGTTCTGGGCGGCAGATGCAGTGACACTTGCGGGGAAGAGCGAGGCTGTGAGAAGCGGAGGGTGCTCAGCGTCAAGTGCCTCAGATCCAAAATATAGAGTGTGTTTTACAGGTATGTCGTAAAATTGCAGTTATTACAACATTGTTCTTCGTGATTATATAGCTGTAAAAAGAAACAGCTCCCCTTGATTCACAGTATGTCAGCAAACTTTTTGCTCATTAAAAAGTGCATTAGGCTTCTCTGTAGAAAATAACAAAATACTAAAATACGTTATGAAGCAAATACAAGTAAGTAAATGATACAAGTAAGTAAAATGTATGTGAAAATGCATCAGCAGGTGCTGGTCCCATGCTGGCAGGTTGTAGGAGTGCATCCCTTTGCCTGGCGTTCCTCCTGAGAACGACCGTGGGTTTCTTGTGTGTTTCCTGTATGCGACTATATATTCATACGTTGAGCTAGGCTGTGAGGTTCCCGGAACAGTGTTTGGCGGTGTTTATGTGGTACTGAGGGCTTGGTTCTTGTGAGGCCTATGGGTGCTCTGGTAGTACAGTTAATGAAAACAGTCCCAGGGTTGATGAGTGTATAGGGTTCGTGCAGATAGAACTGGTTTGCAAGACTCAGCTGGTTGATTCCTAAGGGCAATCTCAGGAAAATAGGTTCTTATGATTTCCCGTCTGTCAGAGGGTAATGCGGGTAGAGCCTGGAACCGCAGATGCAGAGATCAGAGCAATTGCAGGGAGCCATGTACTGCACCTCTTTCATAAATACAGTACTGGTAATCCCAGATGCTCAGATAATGAGTCAAGTTTCCCTCCCTCAATAAACATGTTTTTGTTTAAAATAATAAAATATTTAATGCTGAGATTTCTGTTTCTCAGTTTGGTTTTGGATAGTTAAGTCTAAAGTTTTTAGGCTTCCTCTATGAATTTCCCTATTGCAGCACCCGATTCTGCCTCTCCTTGGATGAGTTTTTAAGAAAAGGACAAAAACATAAAGGTTTACAGTGGCAAAGAGTCAAGTCCTCCCTTGCGTTTGAGGACATATGCACCAGCTTGGAGAAAGAGAATTCAAAGCTGAAAGGGTACGTCCTCATTCTGGTGCAGCTGCCTTGCCTTGGCAGTGCCAGTTGGACCCCACCAAGTATGGCCAGGCCATGTACCAGCAGTACAGTCCTGCAGGTGAATTCCAGAGGTAATTGCGGATGGAAGTTTTATAGCAGGGATGAAAGGAGTTGTCCTGTTCGTTACAGCGGGCACGTCTTGGTGATTCATCAATCTCTGCATGGTAATACTTTTGCTCTTCTAGTCAATCCACAATTAACTTCGCTACCATTATTGCTGATGAGAGCTTTGCCCTCTGCTCATCATGCATTACTTGCTTTAAGTCAATTAGCATTTCCCAGTTTGGTAATTGCAGCATTCTGTTCACAGCCAGCCACATCCTCTCAGTGACATGCCGTCCAGAGCAGACAATCTTAGGACTTTTTGACTTAGCCTGGTTTTGTTAGAGCTGTATCTCCAATGCTTGACATTCAGGATTCTGGTTATGTGATGTTAACTGTCAGGAGTCAGTAAATCCTGTAATCAGCTTATATAGGATGGATCCCATGTGTTGATCCTCAAAACACTTCTGATGAGTTCCATCCTCTAGCTGGCACCAGGTGCTGGATGCTTTATCTGGCAGAAAGAAGAGGGGGAGTATAGCCAAAGAGAGAGTAGATATGGTTTCTTTGTCAGGGAGGCGTGCAGTTGGCAAGTACTAGGTGCTGCAGGGAAAGAATCTGTGTTACAACGATGGGCACCTTTTCCTGCACCCTTGGGAGCTCTGAGGAAGAGACACCTGTACCTTGCTAACTTATATGCTGATTCATGCCACACAGTTTACCACAATCTTTTCTTGCTTTATTTTCCATTTGACCAAACTTGAGAGATAAAGATGTCATCATCCAGCTTTACTCAGCACTTGTCAGGCCACACCTCGAATACTTGTTGAGTTTTGGTCTCCGCTATACACAAAAGATGTGGACGGCTGGAGAGGGTCCAGAGAAGGGCCACAAAGTTGATCCAAGGGCTGGGAAACTGTGTGAGGAAAGGCTGAGAGATCTGGGCTTGTTCAGCCTGGAGGAAAAAAGGCTCAGGGGAGACCTTATCACCATGTTCCAGGATTTAAAGGGTGGCTACAAAGAAGATGGAGACTTCCTTTTCACAAGGAGTCACATGGAAAAGATACAGGGTAATGGGTACAAGTTACTCCTGCAGAGATTCTGACTGGCCACAACAAGGAAGTTTTTCACCATGAGAACAATCAGCCATTAGAATAATCTCAGGGAGGTGATGGATTCTCCAGCACTGGACACATAAGATTCGGCTGGACATGGTACTAGGCCATCTACACGTCATGCTTGGCCTAGAAAGGTTGGGCCATAGGGAATGTTTCCTTTTACCCTGTTGATACAAGCTGTGTCAGTTTTGTTGGAGAGCCCCATCTGAAACTGGGAGTTGCAAACTTGGGTTTCAGACCAGAAGTCACTCGAACTGTTGGGCGAGCTGTAGTACAGCGAGTCCCACCCCTCCCTGCCAGACACCTTCAGTGCAGACAGCAGGTACGGCACGCAGCAGCAGAAGTGAGGGAAGGAGAATTGAGTATTAAGGGTGCTTAATGCCTCTCCAGGAGAACAAGGTAGTTGAAGGGTGAGGAATTTTCCAGAGCTGTTATTTCTCAGTGCACCCAAAAAACCAAACAAGAGAAACCCAAAACACCTCTCCTCTACCTTACTGTCTTTCTAGAGGGGTCATTTAGAACAAAAGTCCTCCATCTGGAAACAGACTCTGGTGCATGAATTCTGATACAGATTCTCCTTTTTTTTTTTTTTTTTCCACCCCAAGTCTAAATTCCTCAATATTTTCTTCCCTTTCTTCATGTCTAGGGTTCTGGATATTGTGAACTCAGAGGAAAGGAATGCTTCGGTTATTGACGTGTGTGACTCAAAGGACTTCTGGATGAGGTGCTTATCTAACAGTTCAGAAGTGGTGGAAAGGTACATACAATAGTGCCACACCAATAAACTTCAGAAGGAATTTCAGATTTCAGCCTTCCTTAAGGATTGAGTTATACTGTATGATGCATGTGTTGCTGGCAGTTATTTTTCCATTAATTGCTGTGAGAATCTTTTAGTCTAAGTAAGAGGCTTCATCTTCTAGCCTTTGCATGTGCTTTCAGCAGACATTTGATTACTGGGCTGGTTATTCTGAGTGCCAAATGCTGAAAGGAAGGTTCAGTATAACTGTTTGCGTTTGTTGTTTTTCTTGCTCAGAACCTAGTGCCCGTGAGAAGCCAGAACACAAGGCACAAGCTACAGTCAGTTTCTGTGGTTCTGCTCTATCTATGCTAACAAAGCTAGATTGGGGTTTCTTGCCTGAAGCTTGGGGCTTTTTGATGTACCCAGTTTGAACTACAGGCTTTGGCGAGGTACCAAATGAGGGTAAAATGGCATTCATGTGGTCTAGATTTAGCTTTGATATTTAAACAAATCTGAACTGTTGTGTGAAACCTGCTTGAAATAAAATTACAATATCACTTTACAGATCTAGAAATGGGATGGTAAAGGGTTAGAACATGAGACTTAGTGAAAAGATCTAGGCTCTAGCTATATTCTGACTTGCTGAATGGTTCTAGACAAGTCCGTCTTTTTTCTACCTATTTCTTGTCTTGTTACTGGTAATAATGATGACTTTTCTTTTTCCAGGGGTTGCTGTGAAAATTGATCAGTTTGTAAAGAATTCTCGGTGCAAACAGCACTGCAGTGATAGCATTATTAAGGGTGTGGGTTTCACTCCAAGGAATTAAAGTACATTGAGCTTTCCCATGTTCCAGTCTAACCATGTACTGCAGTACATATGGGACGTGGAATTCTCTCCTATTAAGGATGGCAGTAGGTCAGGTTGGGTGGTGGGAATGTCTGGGATGAAGGTGTCTACTTGGAAGTTTCTGTAAAGCCTATAGCATGACTAGAAAAAGTTATTTTCAGGGTCAGGTCATCCAGCTTTAAATTGCTAGAGCATTTAAAAAATCCTGTGAACTCTATTTCCTTTTCTGTTTCTTCTCACAGTCCATAAAATGGTTTAATAACAAATCCCATCTCTCAAGAGTGTGGCGGGAAACAGCTGTCTGCCTATTTGAAATGTTGAGATTAAAAAACCCCACATTGTACTGTTTGTTAATCAGTGAGTTATGTAAGTCACTCAGGTGTGGACTGGGACCTCACTAACAGTCACAAAAGTTATTCTGAGGTTTATAGATGTGTCATGCAGACGGCTGGTTGAAACTGTCCTCAGTGCTCCTGATGAGAATTGTGGACTTTTAGGTCTAATGGCAAGGCTGTGCTTTGTAAATGTTTCCTACACCCTTGCAATCTAAATATGCCAGTTTGTCCAAGTCCTGTTTAAACTGACATAGCTTGTTTGAACCGCACTGACTTGCAGATCAATCAGATCGTCACCTCTGTGGTGACCATCTGAGCTGGGGAAGGAGGAGGTTGCTGCTCCTGCTGGGAAGGCTGAATGGGGCTTGGGGGTGTTTCCACTGACAGCTCTCAAGCCAGGGGAAGGTCCACTGTGTCCTGCAGAATGTATCTGGCTAGCTTCATGGAAAGAAGTCCTCATCCTTCGTTTTTTAAAATAGGAGTACATGCTGATAAGCAAAATGAGCAGAGTGGCTTGCAGTAAGTATTAAAAAAGTCATGTGCACAAATAGATTGAACTTCCTACTCAAAATTTTGAAACACAATTGGTGTCACACTCTTAATTTGTTTTGCTCATAAATTAGTGTCTGTGAAAAACTTTTTCTTTCTTAGGTTAAAGTGGCCTTGTGTCTCTATAAAGAAATGTGTCTACCTTCCCTGTAGCCTAAGAAGGATACACAAGTATTTCCAAATGATAGAGAAGCTAAGACTGAATCCTTAGGCCTGTCTTGGTTTATGTAGATTAAAAACTAATACCACTTATAGGAGCAATACTTGGTTTGTATCTATGTATTTGCCCTAGGTTTAAATGCAGGATATTGTAATTTCTGACTGTTATTTAAATGGAAATGTGGCAAACAAAAAAAAAAACCTCCATAAAATACTGTCCTGGGTTCAGCAGTAGCAGTCATTTTTTCTCCTTCTTGGTAGCTAGTGTAGTGCAGTGTTTTGACTTTCAGCTCGGGAACAGAGCTGATAACAAGGATGTTTTGGTTTGGCCAAGGACTTTGTGAGCCTCATGCTCTGCCAGGGGGGAGGGGAAGCCAGGAGGAAGCAGAGACAGGACACCTGACCCAAACTGACCAAAGAGGTATTCCATACCACAGCACGTCATGCCCAGGATGTAACTGGGAGTTAGCCGGAAGGGCTGGGAGACTGCAGGGTTGGAGGAGGTATCGGTCGGAGCTTGGTCAGGCTTGGGGGACGAGTGATCGGTCGGTTGGTGCTGAGGTGTTGTATTCTCTTCCCTTGTTATTTCCTTTATCATTATTATTACTGGTGGTAGCAGTAGTGATTTGTGTTATACCTTAGTTACTAAACTGTTCTTATCTCAACCCGTGGGAGTTGCATTCTTTTCGATTCTCCTCTCTGTCCCTCCAGGAGTAGGGGGAGGGAAAGAAGGGGGGGGTGAGTGAACGAATTACCTGACTGAGTTTAAACCACGACAAATACTCACTATCTTTAGCGGTTTCTAGGCCCTTGGTATAATAATAATCCCTCCCAAAATTGCTCCATAAAATCTTGTGGCATACTTGTAGATTATCGCTTATTTATATCTTAAATACAATGTCATGTTCAAGGTCTGGACTGCAGAATGCATTTCGGAGTTTGAAAGAACAGGTTGCCATACTAGACTGGCTCATAATCTTGGATCTGCAAAGTTGCCTCTGGCAGTGATGAATAACTTATGCTTCAGGGAAGACTTATATCCTCTATTATGCACCTACCCAATTGGGCAATGTCAAAAACAGAAAGATGTGCGTAAGATTATCTTTCTGACCCCTGCAGATCATGCCCTGAAGTGTGGTGATTACCCTTCTGAGAGTCTAAACACGCATAAGTGCAGATGGTAGCAGTTACAGTCATCTAATCCTTTTTTTGAAAAATGCTGCCCCAGCTTTGTCTTGATGTGAATAAACCTGTTGTGGCAAATTGCACTAATTCAGAGCTCAACTTAATACACAGAAATGGAGCTAAAAGCCTATGAAGTAGAGAGAAATACAGGCGTACGTACCTTATATGGCTAACATTGTAAGCATTAGGCGTATCCTCTCAGTGCTTAAACCCTTTGTTACAGGTACTGTTAGACTTAAACTTCATTTCAGGCCAAATATGAAGAGTTTTGGTGCCTACGTAAGGAAAACATGTTAGATGTGAGCTCAAAGAGCTGATATTCCTTCTTTCAACTGGTAACTAAGAAAATCCATTTTGGGTGTAGTTTCTCATGGCCATGTTTCCTTTAGCTCATGGCTTTGCGGCTGCAGAACATCAGGTGGGTGTTCAGGTCCTGACACTGTTCTCTGTCTGGGGTCATCATTTTTCCTTGAAGTCCACTGTCTCCATCTGTTGTGTCTGGGTCAAGTAATGTAACATTTTCCTTAGACCCTTCATTACAGTTGTTTCTGTAGTTCCCAGCTCTCTGTAGTTGCAGGACTGTAGGATAATCTTCTGGTGTTTCATCCAGGAGTGGTGGGACAGAGAACACTGTCAGTTGCTTGATCTCAGCTATCCAGGGTAATGTGGCTGCAACAAAATTTGAGTCTGCTCAAATGGCAAGTCCTGTATCCTTACTTTAAGCCTACAGGTCAAACATTTAAATAAAACCCGAGATTACTGTGATTCTTCCTTCTTTTGGGGGTGTTCAAGAACAGTCTGGTTTTCGGACACTAGTACACTGGGATTATAGAATAAATGGTGAATTTTCAGCTGTAGCTGAAGACATGACTCTTAGTCTGTGTTTAGTACATGTCTGTTTAACATTCCACTTGTAGGCGCAGGTTCAAGGTGATGGTATCTGATATGCCTTACAAAGTTTGTAGAATCAAATTAAAGAATGTTTATATAAACATACTATTTTCAAGTTATAAAAAAAGCAACAGCAGAGATTACAGAAATCAGGAAAGCAGTTTGTCCAAACAAGCTAGACGTGAGAGATACTGGCACAGCAGCTGTTCCTCTGGGATATCAGTTATTAAAACACCATGTGGTTGTAAGGGCTGGGGAATCTCCCTGCACACAGCTAATTCTGGGTGCTAATTTCAGTTTTGGGCTGCATTCTGTTCCTCTTAATGGTTTTCTTTTTAAGAATACTACAACATTGCCTGATATCCATGAGATAAGGGAAAGATTACTGCAGTTTCAGGAAAGCCTTCCTGTGGTGGTGGTTGTTGGTGGTTGTTGGTGGTTTGGTTTTTTGGACAGTCCTTTTTCCATTGGGATCTTCTATCAAAGAGGCTGGACACTCTCCCCACTTCATGCCCACCATCTCCCATGTCAGCCTATCATCTTACTGAAAACTTGCTTCTGTTGTCATTTCTAACAGGCGATAACATGTGCTTAGGCCAGTATAGCACCTCACTGAGGCTACAGTAATGAGTACTAGTCACTGAGCAGCTACATTCTGATAATTATCATTTTGTTTAATGTCTGGCTGCTGGATTTTACTTGTTCTGGGGTGTTTGGTTTTTGTGGTTTTTTTTGTGTTTTTTTTTTTGTTTGTTTTTTTGCTTTTTAATAAGGAATTTTATTTGATCAGATGCCATGAAATCAATGCTCTGTGCCTCAATAATTATGTTTCAGATCAAATTATATTTATTTACCAAAATATTGCTTTAAATATGTGTGAATTATTACCAAAACACAAATTAAACTAAGTATAATCATATTCATTGAGATATATGCTATAGTTTTACAGGAGTTATTGTTACATAGTAGAATAGGATTTGAAAATTCTCAGTTTTTACAACAAAGCTGAAAAGGATAATGAATTGTTAGGCTTAAAAACAGTATCACCGTTAAGTTCAGAAGGACTTGCTTACCTCCTTCTTTATAAGATTTCAGAATTGGCTGTTTGGCTTCATTGGTATTAAAGGAAGAAGGTAGAAATACGTCACTGGCTACTACCCTTGGAGGATGGTTGACCAAAGGGAATGAGGAGCTGTAAATTGTGTCAATACAGTAAAAAAAAACCAAACACAGCGGACGTGCTGTTTACATTGTTTCACTACTTCTTCTCTTTCAGCCTACTCACATCCAGTCATGTTACGGTTTCTGCACTTTCTGGGTACCCAACCTTTTGCTTAGTACTACTAAATTACTGCTACTACTCAGGTATTTAAAGTAAAGATACTAAACTTTTTGTTTAAATACCTGAGTAGTCTGACCTGCCTCTGCTACCGACACCCCTGTGCCGGCGACGTTTGTGGGAGAGAGGGTGTGTATGCATACCTAAAGCTGTTTTGTGGTTCCCACCTGCCCTTGGTCTGTTGATTCAGTACAGTTCTTTTGCAAGCTGTTTTGTTGAAATGATCCAAATTCAAAGCAATCCTATTCAGAACCAAAACTTCCCACCTTTCCTTTCCCTCCCTGACATAAATCTCATATTTGGAGAGATTACCAGATGTATGAGATTATGACTAAAAAGAATTTACACTGGCAGAAATTTATGTCTAACGTAGAAAAACTTAAAATAGGGGGTTTTACCTATTAATGAGGTACAGAAGAGCTGCAGATTTACAGCTAATGTGCACAGACTCGAAAATATCTCCTCTGTGAAGCAACAAAATTAAGTTAATAATTACAGTATAATTAGACAAGAAGAAAGATTTGTCAAGTGAGGTAGAATTTCTACTTCACTACTTACAGGAAATGAGATATTTGGTGTGCAGAACAGATTCATACCTTTTCTGCCAGAATTATGTGTAAGACTGAGAGTATCATTCGAACTGTACACTGTAATACAGGTACTGGAAGATACTCAAGAATGAAAAGTTTTTGTTTGAACCAGCCCGCTAATTTAACTAGCATCTGCATGGCTTTTTTCCCTTTTAGAGACAGAGATTAAGGCTATCACTGTCTACCTCAAGTGCCTCCAGGCACCATGAACTCTGTGCTAAATCAAACTGGAATTCAGGGCATCTGGTCTTCAGGCTCAAAACATTTATCTTTTTTCCTCACTTGAAACTGAAAATAACCAGCTTTTTGAAAGAATTGGATATTAGGATTTTGGGCTAATAAACACTTCCTAAGACTACTATACTATCTTAATCTCTGGGTATGTAGTGTATATACTCAAGACTGCGTCATCTTTATGAGGACTTGTCATTGAAGTGTATCTAATGTGAAGCATAATGAAGTGGAATACTTCTCAGAAACAGAACATCTGTTTATACATAGATATTTAATTTGTGTCATCCCAGCTATCTTCCTTGTGTCCAAGTTAATGAGTTATGATCATGTTATTATGGAATCAGAATGGTTTGGTTTGGAAAGGACATTAAAGATCACCTTGTTCCAACCCCCCTGCCACTGGCTGGGACACCTTCCACTAGACCAGGTTGCCCCATCCAGTCTGGCCTTGAACACTGCCAGGGATGGGACAGCCACAGCTTCTGTGGGCAACCTGTGCCAGTGCCTCACCCTCACAGGGAATAATTTCTTCCTAATATTTGATATAAATCTCCCCTCTGTCAGTTTAAAGCCATTCCCCTTTGTTGTATCCCTCCATGTCCTTGTAAAAAAAAACCTCTCCAGCTTTCTTGTTGGCCCCTTAAGGTACTGGAAGCTGCTCTAAGGTTTCCCTGGAGCCTTCTCTTCTCCAGATTGAACAAGCCCAGCTCTCTCAGCCTGTCTCCACAGCAGAGGTGCTTCAGGCCTTGGAGCATCTCCATGGCACCCTCTGGACTCACTCTGGACTCACTCAACAGGTCCATGTCCTTACGTTGAGGGCCCCAGAGCTGGACACAGCACTGCAGGAAGGGTCTCACAAGAGCGGAGCAGAGGAGAAAAATTCCCTCCCTTGACTAAAATGGTCCTTTTTGTTCTGTCATGGTTTGGGCAGTAGCATTTCACCATGATGTATTCCTTAGTGATACTTGCCACCTGTAATCATTACAAAAAGTAGCAGGGCCACTTTCAGTTGATTTTAAGGGTTGTTCCAGTCTAAACACTGGAAAATGTCATTGGACACATGAATTTATTTATGAACAGTCTTTGTATTCTGCTGTCATGCTAGAGTAAGTACAATTAGAGATAGATCCTGGAATTTTGAAGGCTGAGTGAATGCATTGTGTGCAGTCCTGATAGTCACTGAGATGCACATAGGACGATTTTAGGCAGTGCAGAAAGAGAAGGAAATATTTAATTCCTTTACTTTGGGCAGCCTTGCATTATTGCTGGGGACAGCTCAGATTTAAGCATTTATAAATGATTGAGTGAAAATGGTTTTAGGCTTGACTTCAAGGTCTGGTGGTCTTGGGAAGGATGCACTCGGAGTCTGGTTTGGTTGCTTATCAGTGAAATAGTCATATGGTTATTATAAACTATGAAACTGGGCAGTTGGTGCCTGTAGTTCAAACTGATGCACAACTGTGAGATCATGGTGGTTCCTCTGGCTGGTGGCCAGAGCAGAGTACAAAGACTTGTTCAAAGTAAGAATCAGGATATTGCTGGCCTTCTCTGGATGTGTACTCAAGAAAATAAGTAGTGCTGACAGAGTTGTTATACTGGTGTAGTATTTCCAGATTGTTTTTTTTTTCTGATTTTATTGTAATATTCTACCTGGGTATGTTTATTTGTGGAATTCTGTGTATGCTTGAAGACTTTTGATGTTTTAAAACATTGATCAGTTAATTCTCTATCTGTTTCTGGGGTTTGGGGGTTTTGAACAATATTCCCATCTTCTTTAATATTGTCAAGAATGTGGCATTGCTTCTGTGACAATGAGAAAGTCTAATTTGTCTTACTCTTCTTGCTGAGGACTTAATTTATTCTCTGTGGATATAAACCATATTTTTTCCTCTGGTTATACCCAGAGGTGGAAGGTAAACATTTATTATTTACTTCTGTATGTGGCTTTGTGTGTTCCGAGTGTAGTTTGACTACCGTAGTGAAGTAATTATGTGGTTAATTCTTTTAAGAAGAATGTGTAATTGAAAAAGAAATCTTTGCTTGCATACTTAGTTGCCAAAATAAAGGGAATTGAAATCTGCTCTGAATTGTCAGAATGTACTTTTAACTAGTTAAATCCATGTTTACAACCTTGCCTGTGGTTAACCGCCACTAGATAAGATCATGGACTGTCTTATTGTGAATGCTAACATGTAACAGACTGATAATACAGTTCACATTTAAATTCCTTTCCTTTATGTTTTATTTTTTTTTAATTGTCTTTGGCTTTCAGAGGAGCTTTATGTGCTGTGAGGAATGTTATCAGTTTAGTAAGTGGCTGTTTCTCAGAATAATCCACTGCAGCTGGAAAGGTAATGATTTGCCTTCTGCAGTACTTGACTACAATGTTTTCCTGCAGTGCTTCCATAGAAGAGACTTCAGTGGTTAAGACTGCTCTGGTAATGTGCTGAATTGCATGTCTGGACATGCACAATATATGAAATTTGAAACTTGGCAGTATGTACACTTTTAAGTCAATAAAACTAAAAGCAGTCACAGTGCATCTCTTTAGCTGTTGTTCCTGCTTCTTAGTTATCACAGAAAAGCAAAGAGAATTTATTTCAAGTACTAGCTTAATCTGGGCCTTGTCCCAGCTGCTCATATGAATCTCCTTCAATTTTCACTAAAGTTTATCAGGTAAAGTGATCTTTGAGATAGAGCATTTGGGGAATGTGTAGGGCCATCATATGTTAGTAGTACTAGTTATTTTACCAGAGTAATCGCAGTGTGTACATGTGTGTGTGTGTTCGTATATAAAAAAAAATGTATAAAACTTACACATAAATATAATATGAAATCTGTTGAGAAATGCAGGAACAGCATTCAGTCAAATCAGCTAGGCAGGTGAGTAGGTTGTCCTCTACCTGACTGTAGCCTGCTGCAGAATTGTTCTGCAGAACATATCTGAAAAACAATAATCTTTGCAGCTAAGTTTCTAGGTAATCTTTTGTGGAGTATATTTCTTAAGTGTTTCCATTTGAAACTGTCTGTTTAAATGAAGTATTTTGTTATGAACACCATGAGCATTTGATTGTTCCCCAAAACAGAGGTAGTGATAGGAATTTTGTGGTTTGTGGTAAGTATCTTTCATTTTCATCTGTCTACTTGATTATAGCTTTTTTTATCTCTTCTTGTACTTTGCCATGCCAGAAACTTTGGTTGGGATTGCGTGTAAGCTTTACAATTCTTTGGTCAGTCCCAGGACTACTGCTCCTTCGGCTGAAGTGAACGATATATGTTACATGGAGTGCCTTACAGTTCTGTAACTTCTGTTAGCAGTATTATTGATGAGTAATTTGAATGTCAACACTGTGGTTGGAGTAGGATGTGGGCATTGGGGAAAGACAAGCTTTCTGCACTGGAGGGAGTATTTTGCATGTGATGATTATGGAACAGCTCACAGTCCAACTGTTTCTACTCCATCTGGAAATAAAGTACTGTGTGATGGGTATAACAGTATGATTGTCTTTATTTTTAAAGATGTCCGCTGAATTTTGCCCGTTGGAAATCAGAGGTTTACACCTGCAGAGAACTTACATACATATAGCTTCCGCTTTGCTAGATGGAGGATGTTCAACTTTTCTGGCACTTAGACACAGCCTGGTTTAAGCTTTATTTATTAATATGAGATAAAGCAGTCCAATATGTATTTCAGATTACTTTAAAAATGGCTGTTGGTGAGATTTGATTTTCTAGAATGCCTTTTCCTTGGTGGCTTCTGTCTCTGTGTCTTATTCATGTTACCTTTTGTTTGTCTCCATAATGGACTTTGTGCCAAAGTGCACGTGCTGCAGAAAGTCTTTGTGACACTCTATGGGATTTGGCATTCTGCTGTGAAGATTACCAATGGGTGATGCCTGGATAATTCCCAGCGCATGCTGTTCCCACGGACAACCTGGAAATGGGTGTGGTTGACTTGAGTAGTAGCAACAAAGGTATGAAGCTAAGATTGCCTTCTGGAATGGCAGCGCATCAAAGGGCTAGGAAAATCTATAAAATGAGCAATAAAGTCACTTTGAAAGTTTCAGGTTTACTCATTTTACTACTGCAGGAAGATGCTTGTAACACATTGGTTTATATTGTGAATATAGTACATATTCTTTGAGAAAGTAGATAAGGGGAAATCCTGCCAGAACTCTACTAATAACTGTGCTCCAATAAATGGGTTATTTTTTTCTGGGAGAATCTTAAACCCTGCTTATTCAGTTATCTTTAACTGAATTCTTTCTGTATAAAGAATGAAGTAGTTAATCAACTTCTAAGTCTGCTTGGAAGGGGCTTAATTGTTAATAACTATCACCAACACTCAGAAGTGTCTGAACTAATTTGGTGAAACGCATTTTCCCTGCAGCAAGTGCTGTGTGTTTTCAATAGACTGCTATAACAGCTGTATCGATTACAGCTTTGCCATGTGGCTAAATCCATTAAAACCCTGATAAGGTTTTCAAAAATAGCCCTTAAAATGATATTGAAATTAAGGAAATGCTGTGTTGGAACCCTAACTTAAGTGTTCAGTTCTCTTACTAACATAAGAGAATTCACAGTAGCTGTCAAGGGCCTGTGTTCTTCCTGTGGGAAGATGCCTGGAGGTATGCAAAAGAGGGAGGCTAGGGAAATACAGGTTTTTAAACCGTGACTCTCTTGGAAGTAGGGAGCTTTATTCTGGTTTACTGCAGGTGTTTATCTTCACTAAAAAATCAGATGTTTTATGTGCCAAAGTCATTGGGTAAAGAGTTGATAACTGAAACAAAGATTGGAATGGGTAAAGAGTTGATAACTGAAACAAAGACTGGAATGCAGATATTCCTCCTCCCAGGTGATCATCTGCTCTGTGTGTATGTAGTCTTTCTGTCTGCAGGATGGACCTTTGATGTTCTTGCAAAGTGTATCGGTTTCAACAAGAGAGATCAAGAGCTTCCTGCTATAAATGAGCAGATTGACTGTTGATAGGATACTTTCTTGGAGAAAGGGTGGTCTGAATCCTAGCATGAATTAACCCAGATCTCCCACATCTGAGGCAAGCATGCCACTTAACTTCTGTTAAATGGAGCTACGAGGCAAAACAGCTCTACCTCCAACTACTTCCTCCGCTCACTCCTGACAAGTGAAGGAATCTGGTGTGAGTGCCATCTGTATCAAACCCCTCAGATAAAACCCTCAAGAAGGGCTTGTGAATACAAGTGTAAGACTAAGCTGCAAGATAGGGTGGTAAGCTGCTCAGGCCTGCCAAAATAGGGTGTGCCTGAAAACAAAATTTCGTGTGATTAGGGAATGGAAAACTTTGAGGTGCCTGGGGAATCCTGGTAGCATCTGAGGGGGTGAATGTGAAGATTGCAGTTTCTCATTCATGTCTAACTGATTTTTAACTTTTTTTTTAACATAAATTCTTTATGTGGTTTAAAACTGAGGTGCTTGAAAAAACTGCTCTTTAAGCTCTGCCAAAAAAAAACCAAAATCACATCAGTCTGTCTCATCTGAATCAGCTCAGCTCTCTAAAGTACAACTGCAGAAATAATTTCTGATGGTGGATTTATGTGTATGAATGCCATGTAGTTCATGGCTAGTATCAGTTCTAACACAGGAACGGTTTGACTAGAGTTTGGTTTAGTTTTTTTTCCAGTCTCTGTTGGTGAAGACTTAAAGGATTAGCAGGTTGTACTTGGAAGCGTTTTCACATCCTGAGTATCAACGAATCACCCAAATCTCTCTCTCTGCCCGATGACCTGTCAGTACAGTGACCAGTGGTTTACAAACCTAGAATTTTATCTTCTATTTTAATGGGAAAGCCTGAGGCTCTGAATATGTATCACACAATATAATGCTCAATAGTGTACCAGACACAGTGAAAATTCACTGTGCCTGTAGCTATATTAGTATATTAAATAACAGGGTTATTAATCTTTCCTCACCTCAGAAACTTGTAGTCCATGTGTTAATGTGTTTTTGTATGAAATTTAATTGCTCAGACTTGTAACAACTCAAAACTTAAGATCCTGTTTCCCACTGCAACTTGAGTCTTGAGAAATCAGTTTTATTTAAAAGCAGAAAAATATTGTGTTGGTTATGTTACATTTTCAGTGGCATATGGAGGTTCATGTGTGGTTGCTCGGAAGGTTAGTTTTTAAGGACAGGTATTAGGTAGCAGAAAACAGATACAGAAAGAAAGCAGAAAACAGTTGCAGTTAGGAATCTCCAAAGCCTGCTGTTCCCTACATCTGTGTCTCTCATGTGATAATGGTGTTAATCATATAATGAATGTCAAAGTCTCCCTATTGAAATGGACAGTTTATTTGGGTTCTGTGTTCTTTCTCCATAGTGGTAGATGTGTCCTTGGAGTTTCCTTCCTTTCTTTGATAATAATGATAATAAAATGAGCATTATTCTATGAGAAGAAATTACTGTTTTCTGTAAAACCAGTGGAGTGTTTTGACATCACCTCATGCAGTAATACTAGTGAGCTGATGACATGCGCCAGTGCTGGTCCCAGCAGCAGCAAAGCAGCCACGGCCCAGCTGCCTCTTCTAGAGACAGCTTGCCAGGCACTCTATGGCAGCACGCTTCCAGCCCATGCAACCTTCCCTTGAACTCATTTGAAAGAGTTTTAGAACTTAGAATACATGTGAGGGTGGTGAGGCCCTGGCACAGGGTGCCCAGAGAAGCTGTGGCTGCCCCATCCCTGGCAGTGTTCAAAGCCAGGTTGGATGGGGCTTTTAGCAACCTGGTCTAGGGGAAGGTGTCCCTGCCTATGGCAGTGGGGTTTGGAGCCAGAGAATTTTTAAGGTATCTTCTAACCCAGACCGTTCTAGGATTTTATGATATCTCTGCTATAGCTCTACTAGATCTGGAATCACACTGTGGACTAATCTAGCTTATTTTTTTATTGCTCTGATCGAGCCAAGCATCTAATTGTATGCATAAATTTGTTGAAGTCAATGACAAAGCCTGTGGCAGAGGGCTTTGCTGGTCTGGGATCTGAGTAAGGTTGACTAAAGAATATCCATGGAAAATTACACTTTAGATGTTTTGATTGATCAGCATTTGTTTCTATAACATACACCAGCACCAGCCCTGAAGGTAAGATGTTTTATAGGTGAGTTGAGATGAAGACTCAGATTAGGGTGGTGGTTTTCCAAAAGTAAATAGCAGCCAGGAGTGATGTGGGAAGAGAATTGCAGAGTTATGGCTTCCTGCACTTATCTTGAAGCATGTCAGCACCATATTCACTGTCTTAAAGAAATTACCACAATAAAACACCTTAATATTTATCTTAATGTAACAAAGAAATGTGTTTCTTAAAATAAAATCTGATTAGACCTGTGGAGGAAATAATAGGTTCTACATTAGCTTCAAATGAAGATAAAGTGTACCTTTTATTACATGGTTTTGGCTTTCATACTGTATAAGCTCAAAGTAGCAATGCTTATTTTCAAGAGTTAAAAAAAAAAATAAGTTTAGAAATTTTTTAAAAGGTTTTGACATTCAATCTGTCATTATTGTCTTCTCAAGAATGCATGCAGTATTTGGGGGAAAAAAAAAGGCAAAAGGAGAGAGTTGTTGAATGACATTGATCTTCTTTGGAGTTCTTGTTTGATTTTCTGATCATTAAGCTCCTCACATGGAAAGAGAGTTGAAAAGGCTGAGAACTATGACTTTAGATGTAGCTTTTAGGCATGTCACCAGGTCTAGTAGTAATACAGTACAAATTGGACTTGACTTTTTTAACAGGAAGGATCAGTGTTTGAAAGTCATGCTTTTCTTTTGTGCTTCTATTCACTTTAATATGCAACACCCAGTATAGCTTCAGAAGATTTATTGAACAGATTTTTTACAAGGTTTAATCGTAATCTTTGCAAATTAGTGTTAGTTCTTCTAGCCTTTACTAACAACATTTTTGTGGCTCAGTGCATAGTGTTAAAAATGGCACAGGTCAGGAATACATTAAAAAAAAAGAAGAATAGAAATTTGTACTTGAAAAATAAACTGGTGGATATAAGCCCAAGTTTTCATATTGAGTGACAAAACCAAAAGACCTTAGTACTGCAGGGGTAGAGAGGAGGTGATAGAAGAAACAGTGTAGGAGATGTAGTTAATATAGAATCATCATCAAAAAATCATCATAAAATGGTTTGGGTTGGAAGGGACCTTAAAGCTCAGCCAGTTAAAGCCCCCTGTGACAGGCAGGGACACCTTCCACTACACCAGGTTGCTCAAAGCCCCGTCCAACCTGGCCTTGAACACTGCCAGTGATGGGGCAGCCACAGCTTCTCTGGGCAACCTGTGCCAGTGTCTCACCACCCTCACAGGGAAAAACTTCTTCCTAGTATCTAACCCCAATATACCCTGTGTCAGTTTAAAGCCATTCCCCCTTGTCCTGTCCCTGCAAGCACTTGTCAAAAGCCCCTCTCTAGCTTTCTTGTCACTCCCTTCAGGCACTGGAAGCTGCCCTAAGGTCTCCCTGGAGCTTTCTCTTCTCCCGGCTGAACAAGCCCAGCTCTCTCAGTGTGTCTCCACAGCAGAGGTGCTCCAGCTGTGTGATATACTTTGTATAAGTGTAAGGGCACAGCTGTGTAGTTCAAATAACTAAAATTTAAATGCTGTGTGTAATACAGACCTAAGAAATCCATTACCAGAAACACCACTGGATAATGGGGGGGGGGGGGGGGAGGGGAGGGGAGGGCTCTTCATTTACTTTTATCTGCTAGTATGTCAGAAACAGTGCAAGGCTAAATGGCATCAGCATAGGAGAGCAGCTGATGTAGGCTAGGACACTGGCACTGACCAGTGCTGCTTTGTGGTGTTTTTTGGAAGTTTCTGTGCCGTATTTGGCAGGGTTTGTTGCCTCAGCCGCGTGGCCTGTTAACAGGGTATAGTTATTCATTTATATGGTGCCTATGGTGTTGAAAATATTTTGCAATAAAAGAACAAACTGTCTAGTGGGAGGGATTTTAGTGTTTTTTCTTTATTTGATGTTATGCTGAGCTTACTTAGAAATATTTAGAATACTTGGCTCTTACACAGCTATCCTTTCCTTTCTTCTCTTCCCCCTCTTTTTAGTACTGTTTTCTGGTACATATTTATACCCATCCCAGAAGAAACCTCAGTGCCTTTTTGTGTAAGCTTTAATACCTTGTTTTCTACAGTTGAATGTCTGATAGTATTCTGCCTACTACTGAACTGCTGCACTGATGGAAGCTGCTAGTTGTTACCAAGTTCCCTGTGACCTTCACAGGCCTCTTACAAGGATGTATTGGAAGTATCTTCATGGTTGTTGGGTTACTATTCATGAATCCTCTCAGTATTCCATGTTTTAATTTGTATTATGGGCATAGAAGTGAATTGGGACAATTAAAGTATTTTAAATATCTGCCTGCTTGTCTTTTTGTGGGGAAAAAAAAACAAAACAAAACCCAAATAACCAAAGCAACAACCTTTTTGTTTGGAAAAGCTAGCAAAACTTTCCCAGAAATTAAATTCTGTTTTTATTTTGTTGTAACACAGTGTCTAGAGCCAGACAACATGTTTGTAGTGAAACTCATTTTAGAGCAAACTAGGGACCAGGAGGTTTCACTGGAGCTTGCCAAGGGTGAATGGGCCGCAGCAAGTGTCTGGATGGAGACTGTGAAATTAGAAGAGGCATCTGAGATTGAGCTGAAGCCTCCTTTGTAAACTAACATACACTGACTGCAAGACTTCAGAATGTGTTTGAAATAGAATTGTAGCCTCTTCCGACAGAAGCTAAGCAACCTGTGGCAGTCCCTCACCACCCTCACAAGTGAAGAACTTCTTCCTAGTATCTAATCTCCCCTGTGTCAGTTTAAAGCCATTCCCCCTTATCCTATCCCTACTTGTCCTTGTAAAAAGTCCCTCTCCAGCTTTCTTGTTCCTCCTTCAGGTACTGGAAGCTGCTCTAAGGTCTCTTCAGAGCCTTCTCTTCTCCAGGCTGAACCAGCCCAGCTCTCTCAGCCTGCCTCCATAGGAGGGGTGCTCCAGCCCTGGGAGCATCTTCATGGCCTCCTCTGGACTTGCTCCAACAGGTCCACGTCTTTCTTATATTGGGTCCCCAGAGCTGGACACACCACTGCAGGTGGGGTCTCATGGAGCAGAGTAGAAGTGGGAATCGTACCCCTCGACCTGCTGATCAGGCTGTTGGTGATGCAGCCCGTTTCTGTACACCCAGTACAAACAAGACACTGACAAAGTGCAGCAAGTCCAGCAGAGGTGTCCAGGATGACCAGGGGGTTGGAGCACAGGAGAGGCTGAGACCCCTGGGTTTGTTCAGCCAGGAGCAGAGCAGGCTGCAGGGGGTGTTACAGCATCTATTCCCTAAGCTGGAATCACTAAATTATTAATGCTTACATTGACAGTGAAACTCTGGAGAAAAACTCAGTGATCTGGGAAACGTATCCAAGTGACTGACAGAACAAGGAAAGAGGAGGTTATGCTAGCTGGGTCTGGCAGGCTGTACAGCAGGTTGTCCAAGGGTGTGATCACAAAGTGGGGCAGGGGAGAGTCTTTGTGCTAGGAATCTGTCTGTGCAGTTGAGCAGCTGATACACCCTATAGTTTCTCCTCAGTGCATGGTATGTATGTAGATTGTTCTCTCTTCTGGGAAATGACATGTAACTTGCGCTTTTCCTGATCAGTGGTGCAGAGCACTTCGCATCCATAGTCACTCTCCTGTGCTGCAAATAACATTTTTAAATTTATGGAGTGCATATTTTCTTTAATGAATTATGAATGCAAGGAAAGCAAAATGAGGAATTCATTCACTGTTTCCCGTCAGCAGGCAGGTGTTCAGCCATCTCCAGGAAAGCAGGGCTCCATCACACCTAACAGTAACTTGGGAAGACAAACACGATCACTCCAAAAATCTCCACCCATCTTTCCTTTTTGTTCCCCCAACTTTATATGCTGAGCATGACATCATAAGGTGTGAGATATCCGTTGGATTAGTTGAATCAGCTGTCCCGGCTGTGTCCTCTCACAGCTTCTTGTGCACCCCCAGCCTCCTTGCCAGTGGGTGGTGTGAGAAGCAGAAAAGGCCTTGGCTCTGTGCAGTACCTAAAACACCCCTGAGTTATCAAGGCTATTTTGGTCATAAATCCATAGCACCCTATGAGCTACTATGAAAAAAAATCAACTGTCCCAGGCAACACCAGTGCAGTGCATCTAGTGATGTTTTCTGTTAATCTCAATGTATTTTACATAGTTTGTGCTTTCATTATTTAAGAAAACAAGCATATGTTTATTCCTTCTGTGAGGTAACTGCATGCAGTGCTACTTTGGGCAGAAGGCTTTTTTGGTCTTTTCCTCCTCCCATTGTCTACTTCAAAATATGGTTCCAGATTGCAAAAACAAAGCAATCTTTCCCTAGGGATTAGTTATTCTGCAAAGACTTCAGATTCTGTAATGTGTAGTTTTAACTCTCTTGAAGTGTCAGGAAGAGATGTAAACGTGTGCTTGTCTTCTTTTCTTTGTATTCATTTTACAATTCATAGAGAAATGGAGAAGTTGGTTATTTTAATGTGTAGACTATTTCTCCAAGCCTAAGGAATTGTTTGCCTTAAATGAGCATAAGATACTGTGTTTTACTTCACATAAAGCAAGTAATGTGGTCTCTTTTGTTGCACAAAAGTGTTCTTGAATTCTCATTGTATTCTCCTTTTCTAAATTCTCCTGTTTCTAAATTAAGAAGAAAAAAAAAATGCACTTGTTTAAATAATAACTAATTAAAAAGTGTGCTTGAAATAAAATGGTATTTGTGTTACTGGAAAAGAGGGTCCTTACGCTTGACATGTTGTAAGTGCAAAGTGTGTGACCTACAGGTGTTGAATATGCAGCAATTCTGTTTGGCTTTAGTCCATTAAATTAGCCACCCTGCTTTCTTTAGCTTGCTGGGAAAATTACAAATGCATTGGTTTGTGGCTCCTTAGCAGTTTGGAGATCAGCAGGACAATGATTCTTAGTGGACTTCCAGACAGAGTCCCATTGTTCATCATCAAACTCTGCCAAGAACTTATCAGATGCTGTGTAATGAGACCCTCCTTTTAGAGATGCTCCAGAAAAGAGAAACTGCTAACAAGTATTGATTTTTATTTCATGATAGTCATTTTAAATGAGAAAAGCTTATTCTATTTTACCTTTTTTTAATGGTTTCATTTAGTATGTTGGAGGACACTTGTTAAATGGGATTTTTCATGGCATTTTAAGCATGGTATGTGCCAGGTATTGATTTGTATTGCATTTCTCTGGTGCGGTGTGGTTTAGGGATTGTTGCTTTCTCTACATCAATGTGCCAGCTCTATAGATATGAACTTGGTAAGGAAAGTGATTTTATTAAAACAAGCCCAAGGAAACATCCCCAAATACAACCAAAATGGTACGTGACAATGTGCGCTCTGTTCCCATCTGTGGTAACTGACAAGGTAAATTAAAGGCTTATTGCTGTCAAAAGAGGCTCTACAGTTTCCCTGCTCCCTGATTCCCTGGTCCTTTTCTGCCAGCCTGTCTGCAGAACGGGGAGGGGATTCGGGTGCTTCTTCAACTGCTTGTGCAACTGTGTAAATCATCAGAGCAGTCCCTGCGATGAGGTGGGAAGGCTTTTTGCTGCAAGCAGTTACTCTGAGAGCAGCAGATGGTGGCCCAGAAATCCTTGGGGCTTTTGCTGACTCCATGGGTTGTTTTCAGCTCACTCCTACTTGAAGTCCCTCAGTCCTGGTGGCAGCCTGACAAGGGCATGGTGCTGGCGCTGCTGCTAAAAGAGCAGCGCTGGTGTGGCATGGTTTAGGTTTGGTGCTTGCGGAGCAGGAGCAGGGAGGTCATTGGGGTTATAGCCAGCCAGGCCAGGGAATAAAAAAAAAGCCAGTTGAGAACAGGCTGCTGAAGGCTGGGAAAGGCCTCCATCTTTTTTCAACACAAACACTACCTTAAAAAGTGCTCCTCAGGCTGTGGTGTGAGTGTTTGGTTGTAATACTCTTTCAGATGTCAATTTCTAGCATTTCTGCCTGACTGCCTAGGGTGTTCTGATTTTAGAAATTAGATATTTCATCAACTTTAAAATATTATTCTCACTGACACTATTGCCAAGTGATATCTAGTGGAAATAAGACTGCAAGTGAATTAGACATCTCTTCTTTCCTTTCTTCTTGGTGTGATAGACCATACTGGATATATTCAGTGTGTGTTTTAAGTGTAACATTTCTGTTTTCTCAGTTATAAAATGCAGCAGAACAGGCTATCAAGTTCCCATTTTTTAACAGTTATTAATAACTGTCCTAGAAGAAGCATCATGTTAGAAGTCCTAGAAGATCCTGTATTTTGCTGCAAAACTTTACAAGTGTTTTTATTCAAAGATTGTAAGAGGGGCTTACAGGTGATACAATGCAACCAAGCAGAATTTCTTTCCATTTAGAAAAATATTTGACCTACTACTTCCTTTCAGTGAAAGAGTGATGAATGATCACAGAGCAAAGAAAATTGATATGTAAGGATAAAAAGCTTCATTGGTCACATCACCTGATTTCAATCCCTCTTAATAAAACAGTACTGCATGGGAAGCAGCAAGGCGAGATTCATGTATTGAGAGCCAGGCTCCAATGAATAATTTAAGTTCAAATATCCTTGCTGCATATTTCAGTGGTGGCTACTTATTTGATCACTATATGCTTTACTGAATCCTGTTATAGCTTTTTCAGTATTGTTCTGTCCCCCGCTGTCACTTGGATTAGCTGTTTGGATGGCATGATGCTCTCGCAACAGATCTGTACCAACTAAAAACTCCCTCTTCGTATCCACCTGCAGACTATGTATTTCATCTAACAGCTGCGTACCTACAACGAGCCAAAGAGCAGCTGTGGTGCTAAGTGGACCAGAAGCGAGAAGACTGATTTTTGCATTTGGATAATCAAATGTCAGCAATTCTGGTACAGTTCAGCCATATGGAAATGCATCTCTTTTTTCAGTACAGGCTGTCTTGTATTTTCTTCTTACTTATTTTCTCCAGCTGTGCTTTCACAGCCACTCGCTGGCTTTGGTTCCCTCACCTTTTGTTTCCTTCTTAGTCTTACAAGTTGTTGATGAGTTATATCATCTCCCATATATCAAGGGAGATTCATCTTCATTTAATTTAAAATTGTGCCCAAGAATATTTCTATTGTTTCATCCCCTTTTTTGGACTCCAAATTTATGGGAAATTGCTCACATCCTCAAAAAGGAATCTGAACTGTAATTCTGTGCCCAGATGCTAATCTGGTCCATGAGAAACAGTTTCAGTTTTGTTGTTTGCTTGCTTGTTTCCCACCTCACATCTTTTGCAATATAATAGGCTCATAACATGCTTGGGCATTTAAAGTTCTTTAAGCTAATTGTGAAAATGCTGTTCATAATTTTATCTGTTTCAAAGTTATCTTTCTACTTTAAATCATCTTTTGATGGTGACTTACAGCCTTTTCTCCTTTACTGTAGGAATACTTTTTCCACACTTTTTTGTTGAGCAACATGGAAAAATTAAGATTAAAATATTATTTGTAATGTAAAAATAGAAAAGGAGTGATCAGAATGCTTAATCTTACCTTCTGTATCAGCATTTAGGTAGATGTATCTCGTTCTATAGAATTTCTTTTTCTGAGGTTAAATTCTGGCCCTACAGAGGTCAATGGGAAGTTTTGATATTACTTTCAACGAACAGGATTATTTTACCGCCCTTTAACGCTCTGGGTATTTTTGTTGTTCTTATCATAGAGAAAAAATTAGATTTTAAAATATTCTTTTCACTCCAGCTTCTCTCTTCCAAAATATTCTGGGCTTTATTTCTTGAGCATTTTCTGCTCAACTTTCATTTTAGTTCCCAAGTAGAAACAAAACAATATGCCATTAAAGGGTTTATTTTTATAAGCCTCAAATAAAATATTTTGGTAAGGTATTATAAAAAATAAAATAATAAAAAAATAATGCTCCTTTTGAAATCCAGCCTCTGGATTTGTAAAGAAAACTTTCTTGGTTTTTGAGAGCTCCATTTGTTTTGACCGAAGCACATTTTCTTGTGCTCCTGGAATGCATTATTTTGGGCTAAGCAGCTTTCCAGAGGATGTCACAGCCAGAGCAATGCATCCCTGGGGCTGCACAGTGGCTGGGCTGGGGCAGTGAGTGCAGGCATCCCCCTGTGCCAGTGCTGAGCGCCCTTCAGAGGCAATGTCCTGATGGGGAAAAATACTCACCTCTTTGCCCTCAGATGGGTACAAACTGTATTGCTGGAAGCTTTGTGCTTAGGAGCACAAAGAGAGCAAAGTGCAGCATCTTGGCTGTGCTAATTAGTATACATAATCTTCAGTGTAATAAGGTGATTTAATTATTAACTTTTTTTTCTGTGTGCAATTTATGTGTAAATTCTACTTTTTTTTTTTTTTTTTCCAAATGGTGCACGAGTACCCGGGGTGACGTATTAGTAACAAGCATTGGAGCGTAAGTTTGCAAGTGCCTCCTCTGTCAAATTATGACCACTTCAAAATAGCTTCTGGTGCAAGAGGAAATATTTTGACTGATATTTCCCCTTACAGAGAGAGAGAGAAGCATACTCATAGCATGTGCCTACTGACTCTGTCCATCTTATCTTTAATGCATGCATCTGCGGAGAGCCAAGACAAAGTTCATCAGTTGCTTTGAGCAGTCATTACACTTCTCTGTGAGCACTTGATTTCTTTTTTGAATGACCTTCATGGGCAAGTCCCATTTAATTTTATTTAAAATTTTTATTTAAATTTAATTTTATTTAAAAATATTTTATTTAAAAATAAAATGGTTGCTGTAGATATCATGTCTCTATATAAATAGTGAGAAGACTGTTCCCTGGGCTCAGTAGCTGACTAAACAAAATAGGACCAGAGTGGACTATTTAGGTGTTGGCAGATATCAGTGCAGCAGAACAAAGGAAGCAAACACCAATGGAGATTCTAATATAGTATTCAAGTTATTTAGACTAAATAACAAGTCTCCTAGTCATTTAGACCTAAGTCTAAACCAAGCCATTTCAGTGTGATTAATGGTGTAGAAACTTACTCTGCCAAAATGTGTGCTCTTTGTGCCGAGTGTGGGCTGAGGTAGGTGCGGGGACCATGACAAGGAGGGCATGAGGCTCCTCTCGTTGCTGTGTGTTGTTCAATCAGCTACTTAACCCATGATTGATTGTTTATTTATTCACTTCTTACACTAGGGCTTCTCTACATGATCCCTTCTGATGAAAATGGAAGGCAGCTGATAGCCCAGCACTCACATGGGTTTAGCTGTGCAGCCATCAAATCTTTGGAACACTTTTATTTGGGTGTATTTTATTGTGTGTGAACACTAGAATGCATGATCAGCTACTTCCCAATTTTCAGTTCTTCATGCACTGCAGCTTCTGAGTGTAAACTGTGCCTTTGTCTTCTGACTAACCCCTCAAGAAATACATTAAGGCAGCACAGCAGTAGGTTAAACATTAAAATACTTGCCTTACATGGTTCAGCGATATGATGGTGTTTGGTTGGCAGGTTGTGAATGCCAGTCTCCCTTAATTGCCTAGTCCTTGCAATGGACTGTTCCTTTTTCTTCCTGAGTTACCTTCTTCTGGGTTGCCACTTTTCCTCTGAGGTTTTTATGTCTTTACCAAATCTTTGAATTACTGAATTGTCATTAAACTGGCAGTCTAGTTTTTCCACTGTGTCCTTCGCTGGCTTCTGCTTTTTTTGTTTGGCTAAACAGCCTATATACTTTCTTGCATATGGACTAATGATAATAACCGTGCACAGCAACAACTAATGACAATAACCATCCTCAACAATGTCTACAGTATAATCAGGTCAAAATCACAAGCCTGTGCATCACAAAACTGTTTGACTGGGAGTAGTCACATAGCCTTCCATAAATCTGCAGCCATAACCCTGTGGGCTGTTGTAGAGTGCAATTTGCATTCATCTGTGTCTAGTATTTATATCACCTAGGTGTCTAAATACAGGCATACCTGCTGGGTGTTTATTGATCTATTACCAAAGCACGTGAGGAATGCAAACCAGCAACCCAGGAACCGGCTCAGAGCGGTGGTGAAAGACCATAGTTTATTTTAAGACAAACTGCTTGGGGGGTGAGGTTCATAGGTAGCTTTCTGACAGCATAAAACAGTAACCACGTTGTCTGTTCCTGCTCATTCCTGTGCTGTGTTTGCATAGGCATTTATACAGCTGCAAAGTGAATGGAGCCAGGAAGAGGAACGTGGCTGAAAAGCAATCTTTTGTGGGTTTATTTTAACCTGGAGCAATTCCTTGGTTTCACAGTGTGGCCACACATGCCTGCTGGGGGACAAGTCAGAGGTGGGAATGAGCAGTTGGGCACTGGCAGGTGGCTGCTGCTTAAGCTCATTTAAGAAGTAATACCTCTGAGTGCCTGACCTGTGGTCTCAGGAGGTGGCATTGCCATGCTGCTGGCTGCAGTCAGCTCCCAAAGCATAGCTGCCTTTCCCCACTTAACCTCCTCAGCCTCCCAGCTGCCGGCCTGGCCATGGAACACGTCTGACCCAAGAACGAGGCACTTCAGGATGCTTGATGGCTATATTAGTACTTAGATTCTGCAAAGTGTGGGTCATGCTAAATAGTTCTTAATCCAGACATTTTTTAGGCAAAAATTCTTTATGCTAATCTTTAGGAATCTGTGTGCAATTTGGTTCTTACATTTCCTGTAAGAAAGATACGTATTTTTTCCCCTGAATTGTGCAAATGGTGTTAAGAACATGGTGTAAGGGCAGAGAACAAAATTTTGATTTTTTTTCTCCCTGTTTTCTGCTGAGTTTATATTTTGTTTTGTTAGATTATGCAAACCGAGAACCATTTGGTGTTTATTAAAATGAAATAAAAAACAAAACCCAGAAAAGTGTGGATATGTTTGTAGGCTGATTATTTAGAAGTAGGTGATATGGAAGAGATTTTTATACTGGAGACAGGACAAAAAAAACCTTGTCAGCAACATAATGGGAGAAAATGTCACAGTTGTATAAAAGACACAGCACAAAGTGTTAGTTTTTTAGCAGCTGTGACAGTTACCATGATAGCTAAAGCCTTGAAACTTCTGTTCAGTGTTTTTACAAGCAAAACACCATGCTTAAAGTAGAGACTCTGCCAAAAGTCATACTTTTGTAAGTGAAGGGATTAGGAAACTTAAGCATTTGGATGCTGATTTTCATATTGTCTGTCAGGCTTGAATAAGCAAAGACTGATGAGGTATAGCCTTTTTTATGCCCAAGATTAAGTTTAGGTTGACATTTAGAATGGAAGGTATGTAGGATATGTTTCTAAAAAGAAATTTTTAAGAAACCCTCACAACATTTGGTATTCAACAGCAGCTGTTGGGCAGAAATTTCTAGCTGTTGAAACTGGTGTGTTGTTGGGAGGAATTAGATCTATATTGTCTCAATAAAGTGAGAATACTATTTCTGTCTGGTATACTATTTTGATAATGAATTTTAAAACAAGAAAAAGATTTTAGCCTTAAAATATGTCATATCTGTATTCTGTCAACTCAGAACACAAGCCCAGCACAGGCAAGGGCAGTATCTGTGTTTCCACTATGCAATGCCATCACTTCTGGTCTAGGACCCAATAATTACTGCTCTTCACAGTGACCTGCAGTGGCTTTGTAAATGGAGCACAGTCAGTACAGGCTGCTCTGGTAGAATCATAGAATAGTTAGGGTTGGAAAGGACCTTAAGATCACCTAGTTCCAACCCCCCTGCCATGGGCAGGGACACCTCTCACTAAACCATCTCACCCAAGGCTCTGTCCAACCTGGCCTTGAGCACTGCCAGGGATGGAGCATTCACAGCTTCCCTGGGCAACCCATTCCAGTGCCTCACCACCCTCACAGTAAAGAACTTTCTTCTTATATCCAATCTAAACTTCCCCTGTTTCGGTTTTAACCCATTACCCCTTATCCTATCACTACAGTCCTAATGAAGAGTCCCTCCCCAGCATCCCTATAGGACCCCTTCAGATACTGGAAGGCTGTTACGAGGTCTCCATGCAGCCTTCTCTTCTCCAGGCTGAACAGCCCCAACTTTCTCAGCCTATCTTCATACGGGAGGTGTTCCAGTCCCCTGATCATCCTCGTGGCCCTCCTCTGGACTTGTTCCAACAGTTCCATGTCCTTTTTATGTTGAGGATACCAGAACTGCACACAATACTCCAGGTGAGGTCTCACAAGAGCAGAGTAGAGGGGCAGGACCACCTCCTTCAACCTGCTGGTCATGCTCCTTTTGATGTAGCCTTGGTGGTGATGAGCTCTGTAGCATTTAGTGGGAGCACTGCTGTAAGGACTACCCATGCTGCAGCCGGTTTTGTCCCACTAGCCCCAGCACCAAGTGGGCTCCTTGGCTTTTGTTCCCTGAAACTAGGGAGGGGAGCAACGGGGCCAGGGTTCTGGTACCAGGATCATGAAGCAATTCAGATGGTGCCTAATGTACCTGGTCCATTTTTAAACTTTTAGTGGGGCTTTCACAAAAAAGATTATGTGAAAATTAATGCAATTTTTCTGTTTGCACATGTTAATGCTCTGCAAATAATAAGCTATTTGGAAACCTTGAGAGCGTCTACAGCCTTTGTAGGTGGCATGGAGTTATTTAAGACATTTTTGCTATCCCTTATCACCTAAATAGATGTGTTGGATGATGTTGGTATCATGCCTCTATAGTGACAAGTGTTGAAAGGGAGATGAAGAAGCAGAGTAAATAGTTCCAGGGCTTGTGATCTTTGTCTTATCCAATTTGTGAATTTTGGAGAACTCCAGTTGTCGCACTTTATGTTTGTAATTCAGAAGGGCCCAAATGCTTACTAAAAGGTTACTATGTCTTCGCTCATGTAACACTTGCTCTCAATTCAAGAAAAAATGTCTAATACAGCATTCTTTTGGGTTCATGTACAGTTACATCACAGTTAGTTTTAGGCTTTGTACTCTGTTAGTAAAATTTACAATACTTGTTGATTTTGAAGTTGCAGTTGAGATTTCAAGGACTAGTTTCATCTGTTTTTTAGCCAATACATCTTTATATAGCACCTTGAGCAATTTCCTTGATTGGTACAGAGTGCTAAGGTGATCTTTGCTTGCTATTTGTTAAATGTTAGGTTTATCAGTATTTTCTTTCTCTGCTGATATGTCAGTGGTTACATTTGAATCTGAGGGATGCGTTTTAAAGTAGTTGACATTGAGAATTATAAAATTAGATTTCCTTGCTTATTACACACAGATAGACCAAGGAAATAAGTAACAGAAAAGGTCTGTATTTGCAGGGAAATCTAAGAGAGCTTTCTATTTAGCAAGTGGAGTCAGCTCTCAAAGTATTCATGACACTGTTCCAGTTGGAAGGTATTTCTCAGGATGCCATGATTTATACTTTCCAGAGTACCATCTCATGTCTTCTTTCTCTTCCACCCCTGACTGCTGCTCCTTCCTCTTACTTATTCATCACAGGAGTGGCTAAAAACAGTTGAACCTGAAAATAGTAATGCCTGACTGAGGGAGAGCAGGAAGAATAGGGAGAAGAGATGAATGACACAAAAAAGCACAGGTAGCTTGATGTCAGGGTCAAGTAAGAAGGGGAAGAAAGCTTTCGGACATTGGGAGAGTATAGCCATGAAATGCTTTATGGGTCATTCACCAAGATTGCCAGCTGTGGAACCCATATGCTGGTACAGCTTGTGACCTGCCACCTTGGAGCAAAATAACAAAGGATTCTACCAGTTTTTTGAAGGAGCACTTACTGAGGAATATTACCTTGTCCTCTTCACATGTATTACCACTTAAGAGCCACTCACAAGAGACTCTTTCCAAGTGTTTCCTGTTCAAAGCAGTTTTCTGAGCCCTGGAGGTATTCATGATACAAAGCAGGAGAACTTCCACGTGGATGGGATTCTTAAGCTGTATTTATAATTAAGTTAGGATTATTTTTTTCACTCCACCCTTGTTTTCCCCACCCTACATTTTCAAGCCTTTGAAGAAAAGCCCGCCGTCTGGCATGTCTGTCATAGTTCTCCTGTTTCTGGAGTGCTTCCAGTGTCAGGGATTTCTGGCAGTTTACAGAATTTTATCGAACAGGAGCCATGAGATGATCACACCAGCAGAGTTGTTGCATCCCTGCATTACAAGAATAGAGCAGAGAGGCAAACTTGCATAGTTTCCAACCTGGAAGATGGAACCAAAAATCGCTAGGATGAGCAGTCTTCCTGAGATGTGTATGTGTGAATGTGGATGTATTGTTTGAATGTGACAGTAAGCACTTCCGCTTTCTCCTGGTCCTGTACTAAGGCTGTTGAATGCTCTCCATCTGTTACAGCTGAGGAAACCTGGCGGAGCTAGTGGAGACTGATCCTAGCTTTGGACCAGCTCTGTACCAGTGCTAATTTCTGACTAGCTGTACATCCCAGCCTTAAATGGATCTAAGTGCATATTAGTTATCAACATGGGTCCCTGTGATCGTCAACTGCATGCTTTTGCTTCTATTCTTCCAATCTTCTCTTGATACTTATTTTTCTTGTAGTTAAACTGTGAACAGAATAATCCTCTTTCCTTTGATGCAATGTGTGCCAGCACTGGTGAACAAAATCCTGGCTGTTTCTGTTCTTCAAGGAATAGAAGTAGTTACACTAAATTGAATATTAAATTTTGAAATAAAGTCTGGTATTTGTTGAAGGTTTGACTGGGGGTTTCAACAAACTTGCTTCCTTTGAGATTATTTAGTTAAAAATTGAATTTATATTTAAAGAATACAGCACTTATGGCTGTCAACAAATACCTCCCAGTCTGTCACTGATTGGTGTAAGATTAAAAATGTTTAATATATGCTGTTATTCTTTAAATCTTAAATCTTATTATGAATAACTTTTGAAACCAATGATAATTTCTCATGATCTTTTGTCTTTGGAATCAGTTCTGGAGAGTATTGTACAACACTTAATTTTTATGTCTCTAGTTATTGATTACTGAGATTGCTTTGAGTATACTGTTCTTGGTTCAGCTTAACTGGTCCTTTACATGCCTTATCTCTTGTCCTTGACTGGCTGAGTCTCTTACATACAAAGTATTTTTTTTCCTCCAAATAGATGGTAATGTGGCTTCATTCTTAAGGGCTTTAGCTATAAAAACCTCATGCATGAGCTGGGTGAGTTAACTTTTGACCCTCTTTTGGCTAACAGTAGCAACCATCAGCAGATGGAGAACTTTATCTTTCCATGGCACTTCATAGTGTTTACACAGAGTCAGATAAGAGCTGGAGGAATTCTGCTCCCTATTACAGCATCACTTCACCATGCTCAATGCAAAATTGTTTTGTAGGGAAAAAAAGTACTTAGATTGCTGCATAAGTCAAAGTATGCATTACACTTTTTCTCCCAGATTCACACTTTACCCTTCATGGAAAACTAGAATCTTTTATATTCTCTTCTTAGCTAATGAGTTTCTTTTTTACCTAAAAATACTTCCACCGTACTTTGTACAGTGGTAGTTTGTTGTTGTGATGCAGTTGTCTGACTGTATTTTAAGTTCTTTGGAATAGACTAGTGAATATTTAAACTGGATTTTTCTTTTAAGGACTGTGTTCTAGATCTTATAGATGAGCTAAAGACCCCAAATAGGCTACATCCTATAGGTTTTATCTCCACCATTGATAGGGAGAACAGAAGGATGGATGTGGAGTTGGTGCTCCTCAATTATTGCTGTGGTTTTGTGTTTTAATTTTGTGAATTGCTGTTTATCTTCTGCATAAGACATGGTAAAAGCATGTGATTTGCATGGTGAATGGGCAGTGTGAATGCATTGCCACTTCCTTGTACCTGTCATGAGCACAGCAGCAATGAGATGTCCTTGATAGGAGAAGTCAGAGATCTGCTGGTGGTAGAAACTCTCTTAGTTCTGTCCCCAGGCCTGTGGGTTGAGACATGGATGTGTGCAGTGGTTAGGTCTGTTGCAAGTGTTTTCCTGACTAGGTCCTTGAAATCATCTGGATTTCCTACCTGCAATCGACTCTTCAAGGCCATAATAAATAGTTCAAATTAAAGGTCAGACACAGACACACATTCTTTGCGGTGGAATTACAGGATGAAGTGAGTGGTGAACTTAAAGCTACAAAACATCAAAGAGATAATTCACACTGGTGTGGCAAGTGTGGGAAGTGACATATAGATAATAATTGCAAATTAGCATAGTGCTCTTAGGCATTTGAGTTGAAGCCTCTTCTTGCACCCTTCTGTTTATCAGCAGGTCTGACCAGATCGGCAGTCCTCCCTGCAACTGGGAGGATTTGAGGATCATTTAAACATTTTACAAAAGATTTTGTTGTTGTTGTGTTTAACTCCCAATTTTGTTTTGCATTCGAAACATCATCATATTTTATATTCTGGGTATGTTGGTGGAAGGGGCGGTACAATCATGATGCTGGAAAAATTTGGTTAACACCAAAGCTTAATGCAACTTCTTTCTGGCTTGTGAGTATTTAGTGACAGAGGAAATAGGTCTCTCCTTTTCTGCTCTGTATTATTCTGCAGCAAACTAGGGAAGCACTTGAACTCTGGTGAATAACTGAAGGCACAGACATGCTGGTAATGTTAAGGTGCTGCTCTGTCACCTTAAAAACACATGGAGAACCAGACCCTCAGAACATTAGTTAAAAAGGTTAAACTTTAGCACACTTACCAGATGAACATGATGAGTTTTCTGGTCAACAAGCAATGATGGTTTAGAGACATTTCCTTTTGTTCTAAGCTGTGTTCCCTTCTGATGTATCCACATCTTGGTAGATATTGTAGTGTTTCTCAGGTAAATGTATAAAGATACTTCTTGAAAACAATGAGGAGGTTTTGCTGATGCAGCATCTCTTTATACTGATCATACAACTGATAAAAGCATCAGCTAAGAACTGTTCAGGAATGTTGTCTCTTTTTTCTTTTCCCTGATGCTGGTTTTCAATCACTGAAGCCTATTCATGGCAGATAAGCGAGAGCACAGAATTGCATCAAGTAAGTTCTCTTATTTCAAAAGACTGTTGAACTTCTTTATTTTCCTGTAATAAAGTTTATTGCTTCCTATATATTTGCCTGGTATTGTGGAAGGCATAGCTTTCCGCTTGCTGGGTAATTTAGTTCTGTAGAATTCTCCAGCTTATACCTAAAGCTCAAAGATCTGCTGATCCTTTCTGTCCATATTTTTATTTAATTGTCTTAGTAAGGTTTATTGGTGCAGTCCATTCTGCATTTCTTTTTCCTGCTTTTCCTCCCCCTGTCACCACACAGTGAAGGCTTCTTGCTAACCTTTAGTTTTCAGTGCAGCAATAATTAAGAGTGTGAAAGGATGTTCTTTTTGAGCCTTCCCATGTTTGGGGGATTTAATACTATAGCTCAGACATAAAATATTGCTCCAGGCTGACACTTGGAATTGAAGATCTGAGTTTGAAAATGTTTTAGTTATGTTCTTATTTTGTTTGTACACAGCTGTAAATCCTTCAAGTAGATAACTAGTTTTCTGTTTGTGTCAACTTCTGCATAATCCATGCGTCATGTTAAAGGTATCAGAATGACAGGAATAAGCTACAAGTTACCATCTGAAACTTTTTATTTGTCTGTTGATGTTCTCAGAACACATTTTGAGGAATTGTTTGATGCGCATGTAGAACTTACTTTTAATTGACAATTTCTGAAAGTCATTTAACCTCTAAAGTGTATTCCTAACCTATGGATAATCGGTGTATTGCATGATCTACTTTGTGAAAATTAATATAGTTAATGAAAGGAAATTTAGTATGCCATTAGCAGTAATGAAAATTTAATTTTTCCTTCAGTTTAGGTATGAAGTCTGTTTAAGTTAGAGTACAGGGCTTATGAACGTGTATATGTGTGCATCTCTCCCTTTCCCTTGTAATATGTACCCCCACTTTCCTTAGTGGCTGCCTTTCCCTTGATTTCAGAATATATACTATAAACAAAAAAAACCCCCCATAAATGCAGATCTTCATATGAAGAAAATGGTTTACATTTTTCAGCTTAGAAGGGGATACGAATGTATCAGGGATGTGAGAGATAACAAATTGTGGCAAGTGTGGAGAAAGGAAGCCTAGAGTGATCGCTTATGGTTTGTCATAGGAGGCAAGGATGAGATGCCATAAAATGAAACACTCAGTTGGGTCTAAACAAAAAGAAGGAAGTACTTTTTAAAAGGTGTGCGTTTGTACTTTGCAGTTTATTGCCATGGGATGTTGTTACCAACTCTAGATGGATTCGGCAACTGACAGCAATAACCCAGGACAGTTCAATTAACCAAGCCATGGACAGGCAATTAAGCACCAAGATATGTACATTATCTCTGCCCCTGGAAGTCCCTGAATTGCAGATTGTCAGGAAGGGTGTGGAGGGTGAATATATACAGGAGGAATTATCACTGTAAGATGTGATGTTTGTGTATTCTTCCCTAAAACAACTCATTGCTTGGCTGTTTTGGAGAGAAGAGAGCTTCAGAGCTGTTGTGCAACACAGTTCAGAGCCATCTCCCAAACAAGCAAAGCTTCCTTTTTTACAGGGAAGAAGCCTAACAGAAAAAAACTTTGAAAAATATATTCTCTAATGGGTGAAAATCGAGTGAAAAATCTCCTGCTCTCATCCATTAAGTGAGAGTATTGAAAGACATTTGGAAATACTTAAATATTGTCAGTCCAAAGAAACAATCAACTTAAATCAACTTAAACCCTACAAATCCTCCAGAATGAAATGACCGAACAGCTGTGTTTCCTTACACTTCTTTTAGCCCTTTTCATATGTTTGCAAGTGCTGAGGGAAAACTGTGGAGCCTGGTGAAAGAATGTAAACCTGAAGAGACTAGTAATAATAGTAAATACAGGTACGCAATAGTTTTTGTTATGAAAGACTGTGGTGGTTTCTTACTAGTGTTTATTTTGTTACCAGTGTTTGGGGTTTTCTCCATTTTTAGAGGTTTGTTTTGTTTGACTTACTTTTGGTTTTTTGTGTTTTTTTTTTTTTAACCTTGTGTCTTTCTTTCCAGTTTATCCTGGTGCTAATTTGGTAATGACCTATCTGCCTAAAATACACCCAAGGTTATACAAAGGATTTCTGCAAGGCTCTGAGGAGCCTTATGAAAAAGCACATGGTGCCTTTGATTGTGAAGACTTAGAATGTGAACCCCTGTACACAAAAGGAATAAGATTTCTTCTTCCCTCCAGTGAATTGCTTTCTGTTTAGAGGGGAATAGTAGTAAGGCAAGTTTTCATCTGTGTTCATTTATATGGATAGCTTACTCAAATGGCATCTGATAGTTCTTGGAACTGGCCTATAGCACATGAAAAGCACAATAAAGAGAAACGGCTACAATGAACTATGTATTCACCCTTTATGTTGAGTTGTGCACTTGTTTTGAAATGCAGCATGCAGATACTGCATGGTTTGCTCATAGTATTTTATATGCGTTCTAGCTGGTAAACTGTATCAATAGTCACAGTTAGTTTGCTGCAAATGGATGGAGCATTAGATGTCTGCACCTCTTAGAAAGCTAGAGTTACCAGGCTATGTGAAAATGCATGAAAGGATCTGAAATTGGGGTACGGGAAGAAAAAAATTAAAAGGGCAGATGAATCATTTGGCTCTTGAGTTTGAATTTAGTCCTCTCATACCAGTTCATAAATCTTGGAGGAAATTCTGCTGCAAAACAACTGATGATATTTCATGTGCAGAAATTGGCATTCACTTCTAAAATACAGTGCTTACTTTTATGTTTTTCATCAGCATTGCCTTACCTTCCAGGGATTTATTGCTTTTAGTAAAGTAGGATTTATTTTTTCACTTGTAGTGCTTTTCAGTTTAGTGTTACTCTTGATTTTGAACAGGAAATGAAGGAAATGGAAAATTTGCCAACTTTAATTTGTCAAATTAAACCCTGCACATTGCAGGCAATATGTATAGTAAACAAATCTCCCCCACCCAGAGGCATTCCTATTGTTACTTGTTACTGCACTGCCAGTTTATATAAGAATGTGGCATTGTCTTGTGAGCAGATAAGGGCAGAGGTGGAGTGTGCATTTTGTCTCTTTCTATTGCTTTTCTAATTGAATGAAAACTACTTTTTAGGTCAGATTATAAATTACTTCCTGTGTTTTGTTATATTATTCTATTGACTTGACTGAAAAGAGTAAGTCATGAGGCTTTATCAAGCGTTAGGCTTTGAAAAATAGAAGCCAGTCTCTGCTCTGCAGGAATACCCAGAAGCTGAAGATTGTTTCTTCTCAGAGAGCACCTAAGAGATAGGAAGGTAGGAAAGACTATTTGAAGTGTGAATAGTCTTACTATGCTTGGAAAATATCGCAAAGAGCTAGGATGGTACTGAATATAAACAGTTCTGTCACTTTAATTATAAAACAGTTATGTAGCTTCCTCTAGCAAGTGAGAAAATTGCACTGCCTTGATACCATCACACTGAAGAGATAAGGGGAAAAAAAAGTAAAAGGAAACAGCTGAGAAATGTGAAATGTGTGTTGGGGAAGGGAATGTTTGTTCCAGACAAAACCAAGATGCTTAGTTGCTTTCTTTAGGACAAAGACCACAAAACACACCCAGAATCACGGTATCTTTTACAGTGTGCAGACATACCCCTGTCCCTTTGGTGGTAGTAAAAAGGTATCAGGATGGGATTTTTTTCAAGAAATAGACATTTACCCTTTTCCTTCCAATATATACTACTAAGTTGAGGAGGGGATGGACCATTTGTTAAGATTTGTAAGATAGCCAGTGCTATTATTGAATTTCTGCAGGAACTGCCAGGGAGATAAGTGTGGGGGCTAAAGCTGCAAGAAGTGAAAGGACTGTCTGGATGCTGTTGCCACACAAATGGCTGATACTGGAAATGGTTGTCTCCCTGTTTTCTTGACAGTTTAGATTCAAGCTTTTTTTTGTTTGCTTATTTAAAAAAAAAAACACTTCAGTGAAAAATATTATAAAAAAAAGTGCTATGAAATGCTGTGAAATGTCGTGTATCTGTCCTGGACAATGAGGAAAAGACTAGAAATTATGGATGTTTGTTTTTTTCTGTATCCTGGGAATGTTACGTTAATAATAATATTTAAGGTTCAGCCTCTAGCAAATCAAGGAAGTAACTGCAGGATGATGGAAGTGTTAATTTCTTTCATCTTCTATACATAGTGATGTGATTCCAGCCCTAGAGCACAGATGTTTATTGTGAAGGTCAATGAGAAAAACTGTACAAACCAAATTATTTTCAAATAACTTTTAATTAAATATTATATTCAGTTATTAATGCTTAGTACTGTGTCTATAGACATGGAAGCTATGTGCCTCTGTCCCAGAAATTTGAGCCTTAGAGGAAGAAAAACAATGCAGCATTTGAGTTTTGTAGTTGAAGATATGGCGTACATGTCAACACAGCTTTTGTGAACGTGTGAAAGGGAGTTTTTTATGTTTGTATTGTCCCTCCTCTTGAAATGAGGGCAAATCACTTTTCTCTCACAATGCAACAGAAGGCTGACTGAAGCTGTTCAAATAACAAATTGTGCCAAATATTGCTTGTGTGTAGGAGTTGTCAGCTAGTAAAAACTGAAATTAGCTTTTTGCTGTTTTCAGCTGTCTGGATTAGAGTGTTGATTGGAAGTAAATGACATCTTGCACTAGGTCAGACTGGCTGGGTCCTCAATTTATTAAGCATAGTTCATTTAAAGCATTTCAAAACAAACAACTCTTAAGCCTTTTTATGTTTGTAACTTCATAAAGAATTGAAACAGACTTTGTTAGTACTTTTAGAAAAAGAAAGCCTTTTTCTCCTTACTTCCTTCCATCTCTTGCTTTTCCAGAGTTCATGTACCTCTAGACTTATCTTCCAAGTAAATTTTTCCTTTTACACTGCTGTAAAATATGCGTGTAGGTATATTCTGTCATGTGTATTAAGTTTCTCCCAAAAGACATAATCCAAATCACTCATATCAGTGCTAGCTTCTCAACCTTTGGTGGCAAATAATAGGAGTGAACAGCTCAGCTAGAAGGGGTTGTAGAAACAAGAGTGCTGCAGACAGAAACTTGGCTGGGAGATAGGATTTTCACCATTTATTCTCCATTAGTGGTTGTATGAGGTAGAAAAATCTTCCTCTGTAATTTAGGAAGCCACATGTGAAGTATCCACCGCTTCAGAGTGGAGGAGTCTGAAGTTTCAAAGAGAAAACTGTGGGGAAATGAACAATTTGGGTTCATCTCCTGGGAACTACATCTGCAAGACTATTTCCTCTAAATGTTATAGCAGCTCGTGTAGGGCAAGGCAGAATAATAGGAATTTCTCAAATACTTCCTCAGTTTTCAGTGACTGAAAGTATGTGCCTCAGAAATGTGGAAGAGTAGTAATGTGAACGAGCCAGAATTTTGTGCACAAAACATTTTTCAGAAGTTTAATAAGTGACACTATGATAAATTTTCTGCTCAAAATTAGTTCTGTTGCAGTGCTAGTGATGTTACTTGTGATGTATGACACCGAGTGCAGCGCGGCTCTGTAGGCAAAGTGATTTCAAGGAAGGTACTTTTCATGTCAGTTGGAGTGTTACTCCTGCAGTAGATTCTGTGTTGACTTTACAGTCAGAATTTCACTCTTTCCCTGCCTCCAGCGCATGTGCAATGCAGATCAGTCCTTTTAATAAACATAAACAACGTGTAGGCTATGCAAATACAACCTGTAAAAGATTTTTGCCTTTAAAGTTACATTTTCAATAAGAAGGTTAATTCAGATATGTGTATTTCTTAGAAATAGGACTTCCTGCCTCTTGAGATGAGTTCAGGTGCTTCTCAACAAAAGATTCTTCCCAAGGAATTCAGTATGAAGTCAGGTTGTTAGTTCTTCGCAACTGATTTTTCTAACCTAAATTCATTCAATGGCACAAGTTTACTGTTGCAGTTCCCTGGAAATAGTGTAGCAGAACTGGGAACTGCTGGTGTTTCTCCAGAAGCATTTGCAGTCATTCCTGATGCATTTAGGGCTATTATGTTGCTTATGATTTCAAGGATTGCATAGTAACAAAAGCTTGATAGGAGGCAAAAAGAGTATCGGACATGTACCAGTGCTATAAAATTTTACACATTAAACCCTGCCAGTACAAACCAGTAATTGACTCTGTGTGGGGTTTTTTTTCAATTGCAATTCAGGTTAAGTTTTTGCTGTTGTTGTAAACTGACATAAACTGATGGTGACTGTTTTCTGTAAGGTATCCATGAAGCCTCTTCTTCAGGCTGAACAAGCCCAGCTATCTCAGCCTGTGTTCATAGGAGAGGTGTTCCAGCCCTCTGAGCATCTTCGTGGCCTACTCTGGTCTCAGTCCAGCAGGTCCATGTCCTTCTTATGGTGGGGGCCCCAGAGTTGGATGTGGGACTGGGGTAGGGGGAGAATTTCACCAGAGTGGAGCAGAGGAGGAGAATCTCTACCCTCTACCTGCTGGTCACGCTGCTGGTGATGCAGTCCAGGACACATTTGGCTTTCTGGGCTGCAAGTGCACACTGCCAGGTCACGATGAGCTTCCCATCAACCAACACCACCAAGTCTTTTTCCTCAGGGCTGCTCTCAATCCATTCTCTGCCTGTATTTGTGCTTGGGGTTGCCATGACTCAGGTGTAGGACTTTGCACTTGGTCTTGTTAAACTGCATGAGGTTCGCACAGGCTGTCTCTCACGTCTGTCCAGGTCCCTTTGGATGGCATTCCTTCCCTCCAGCTTGTTGTTGAGTCCCTCTAGTGTTGTGTTATTGTATAAAACTGTGGGTTTAGTAAAATGACCTGCTATAGGAAGTCAAAGGACATTTTGCCATGAGAGCTTGGACCCTGACACTCACTACAGTAAAACTAGACAAAGTGACCTTACCCTTTCTTCTTATTCTTTCAGTGCAAATCTGTGTATTTGCACACACAATACCAAACCTTTTATGACTTGGCAAAATGTTGCAACTAAGGCTCAAGGAAGGAGCAGCAGAACAGGTTTATTTTGAACCCATTATTCTTTCTGAAGTGAAGGCTGATGTCAGTGAATTCACTCCAGAAATCAATGTTGGGTAAAACAGCACACTTTTCAGGTTTATGAATTCAACTGGTGCATAACTTAAATCTTAGTTTTGAAGTACAAGTGAATGTGAAGCTTTTAGAAAATGTTCTTTGTGATGCAGAAGCTGTCAAACCTTCTAATTTTTCTGATCCCATAGGGCCATTCTAGGTTCGAACAGATTTTGGTGTATTGAAGATTTGAAGTAGGTCTCCAAGCAAACATTCTTTTCGCCTAGCAAGCCTTTTCCATGTATATCTTTGCTTTGACATATTAATTTTAATGGGAATATAATATTTATTTCACAAATGGAAATCATGTAGGTTTTCATTCTTTTGTCTAGAATGTCCTATATTTTATTGTCTAGAGTGGTATATGTAACTTTATAGCATATCTAACTATGTATGTTGGGCATATTTTGTGTTAGAAATAGGATTTCACTTGGAAATGCAGGCATGAAAACCATGGCATATTTCTGAGGCTGAATTTTACTGGCTTAAAGACCTTCATTTTTCATTTAATAATATTTAGTGGATGGTATATATATTTATATACACAGTGTGTATATATATACACACATATACACGCTGTGTGTGTGTATATATATATATACACACACAGAGATGTCTCTTGATTTCATTGGAGCAACGTCGTTGTCCTGCCTCTCTCATGTTCTAAAATAGGTCTTGAAGAACGTCATTCTTGTGCAACATGCGGTAGTGTTACCTTATAGTCTTGCTGAGTATGGGTATCTTTAGCTTGGCAGGAAAAAAGAAGTCTTTTGAATATTGACTGTGGTCTGGAGCTAAACTTGTAGAAGGATGCTCAAAATCAGGATTTTGTCTTTATTCTCAGCTGATTCAGTGTTCACTGGGGCCTTTGGCTCCTGTAAACTGTGGTCCCAATAACTTGTGTACGGAGAGCTAGATCTGCTGAAGTTCTATCCCACCATTTATAGTAAGGTCTACCTAGTTAATAATGGTCTGATCCACTGGGGTATTTAACAGAATGCTCTGTAAAATTAATGTCAGTAAATTGATTTTTACATAGGTGCTCTGATGAGCTCAAGGAAAGAAGAAATGTTGCTTATTCCTGTAATCTCTTTTCTCTAGAGTAATACTGAATTCCTGTTTCCAGTCTTGCAGATGAATGGGGGAGAGAGATTTAGAACACTTGCATATGTGATATATAGAAGCTGTTGAAAGCTGAAGAGAAAAATCTGGTTTGACAAAGTGCAGTTCTTGGAGGGAATTATATTCTTGCAGAAGGGAATAAGAAATTTATCTCTCATTAGTGTATTCTTAGATAGAGAATCCAAAGATGTTCAGGGATTCTGAATTTTAAAATAAAGACTACTTTTGCTGAGCAGTTTTGGCTATAAAAGGAATGAGATGTAATACTGTTTTCATTCCATGGATCTTTTTTGTATGAGCTTAAAAACAAATGCATGTTTTATCCTTGCAAATACTTCAGCGGTACTGCTCAGATTTATCACAATAATCATACCTTATTTTCTTTTTGAAATAATTGCAGTTGTATGCATTGTGTAGTCAGATACCTCCGTGTCTCACTATCGGTTTGCATCACAACTTCCCATGCCAGCATTATACCCCAAGCCAGATGGTGTTGTCATTACGAGATCTGTATGTTTTATAAGATCATAGATAAAGAGCTCAATAATTTCTTGTAATTAAGACCAAATTTAATTCCAGGCATGGTTAAGTGTGCTGTGGGTGAAAATAAAGAAATGTGTTGTATTTAAAAATAATGTTGATAACTTGAATTTTATTCTGCTGTATTACTACTTGTAGATGTCTGTCAACGTAATGTAAAATCTGGTTTCCTATGTTATATACTAATGCTACCATGCTGCAAGGCAAAAAATCAAAAAATCATTTCAGGTCTGTAGGTAAGGAAAGGGAGAAGTTGTATAGCTTGTAGTTTGGATTTGTGGATCAGTAATACTATTATTTTGAGATTTTTAATCCTTCAAAAGTTTTTCTCTCCCCATCTCCCCTTTTTTTACTTTAAACATGCTCTGCCTATTTCCCAAGGAGAATGAAGGTTTTCTTTTATTTGTTCCATCCACTTACTCACTCGCTGAGTTTTGAAGTGGAGTAAGTGGTGGCTTATAGATCAAGTTAAATGGTCTCCAGAGAAAAACATAAGAATGGCAGTATTTGTCTAAGAAATGGGGAAACCAAGGAGCTATTTTTGTCCTTTTAGATAAGTTTTGGACTTCCTGATTTGTTGTAGGGAACACCTGATGATGTCAGGTATTGGTTTTAACTTTTTCAGCCCTTAACATACATACTTTTCCACCTATGTATTTCTAACTCTTATGTCCTGAAGTGGTATTTAACAAGCTTAACGTAAGCATTTGCAATTATCTAATAGCACCTGAAAATTACTTACTAAATGACAGGAGGAAGTTTCATTTGCATTCCATATCTCATGTTAAATCTGCTAATCCTCCAGAGAGTCTGCCAGGAAAAACAATGTAGACAGACTTGAATTTTATTAAAATCAGAAATCAAGCATACAGCTTCCTCCTATTCTGTTACACACTGCAACATAAATCTTAAAACCTCCTGGAATATATTAATTCTTTCAGCCATTGTATACCTCATTGTTTTCTTGATACGTGCTTCAGTTACAAGTTCGTTACAGCCCTTCCCTCTTGGGTCTTCTTCCCTCAGCCCAGGAAAGCTATGTCTCCATGTTTGCTCTTGTTTATATAAGTTAATCTTCTGTGTTGTGACAGTTTTTTCATTCATTAATGAGAGTTCCTAATTGGTCATAATGAAATGTTTATTCATACTACTAGATAATATTATATGAAAGTACGACAGAGATAAGAGACTATGAAGAAAATAAGCACTTTAAGGATTTTTGGATATGAGCAGCATTTTTTTTGCCAATATTTTCCTATTTATTTAAGAATGACTGCTGGTGCAGCTGTGTAACTAAGACCGTGTCGCACAGCATCCATTATTTATTGGCCTGGTTAGCAAACAAGGACACCTTTGACTACATCAAATCATGAGATCAATTTACTGTGCTTTACAACAGCTAAAGACTAGCTTTTTTGTATTTATATTCCCTAAAATTTTCCATTTGGCATGAGCTTCTCTGGGGAAACCAGCACAGGAAAGCAATAGGACCTTAGGGGAGGGGAGCAGGAGAAAGCTTGAATTTGTAGAAAGCTGGCACAAGTGTAATTGTGGCTTTTATTTGCTACCCAGGTGCATCAGATCAAGTTACGGGCCAGTCTCTTCATAAAGGCAAAATTTCATCAAACTGCAGAAAACATGTGAAGGAGATTAATTTTGCAACTATTATGCTTTGAAAAGATACAATGCTTTATCTTCCCACAAAGTAAAAAAAGAAAAAAAGAAAAATTATACTGAGCTGCCCCAAATACGTTACAGTATTTGCTAGTTGATTAAAACTGGCTTGCCAATTTGAAAGTTACTTGCTTGAGGCATAGTTTAGGCCCTTGCAAAGGACATAAATAGAGCTGTTTTGCAGGGGACCCATGGAGAAAGATGTTGGCATTAAAGACAAAAAACAGGTTCTTGTCACACCTTTACCAGCAACACTCAAGCAGCCTGTGTGTGTTAAGGGCCTGATACTGCCCCACTGAAGCTAGCACAAACTGGATCTCTGATTGCCCACAGATGTAAGAGCAAGTTGACTGCGATCAGGAACTTAAAATTGGCACCTACTTGTGCTGGAGATACTGGAGTTATGTGTTACTGGACTTCCTGTCCAGAGGAGGCCACAAAGATGCTCTGAGGGCTGGAGCACCTCTGCTACGACTACAGGCTGAGAGAGCTGGGCTTGTTCAGCCTGGAGAAGAGAAGGCTCCAGGAGACTTTAGAGCAGCTTCCAGTGCCTTAATTGGCTGGCAAGAAAGCTGAAGAGGGACTTTCTACAAGGGTCTGTAGGGATAGGATGAGGGGGAATGGCCTTAAGCTGACAGAAGGGATATTTAGATTAGATATTAGGAAGTTCTTCCCTGTGAGGCGTTGGCACAGGCTGCCCAGAGAAGCTGTGGCTGCCTCATCCCTGGCAGTGTTCAAGGCCAGGTTGGATGGAGCTTTGAGCAACCTGGTCTAGTGGAAGGTGTCCTTGCCTGTGACAGAAGTGTTGGAAATGGATGGTTGTTAAGACCCCTTCCAACCCACACTATTCCATGATTCTGCTGTATTCTTGACTTCACGCTTTGGCATCAGTTTCTATAATTTTTTTTTTTTTAATAAAATTAAATTTGTAGCACTTCTGATTTTCAGCTGGTGAAGACTTTATGGTGTCTTTGTGTTTGAACTCCAGTAATGGATGACAGGAGATACTTATGGGAAAGAATAGCAAAGTACAAGCTGCAAATAGAGTTACAGTGATACTGATGACAACAGGAGAGACCTATCTTCTACATCAGAAAGAGGGGACATTACTGAAGAGCTGGCCAACTCAATTATGCATAATTGCATTTCATATGCTGTGCTTTGGGGTGGTTTTGTTTTTAAATCACCAAGAAAGAATTCTCCTCTGCGTGGGAAACAAAGAACCCTTAAGTTAGACTTTGTGCTTCTTTAGTTGTTGCCTTTTTATCGGATTGGCTGTTTTCATGGAAAGTATAATTTTATAAAAGTTACGTTAATGTATTTTGCTTCCGGTACTTAGGAAATTTTGTTACTACATTGACTTTAAATCTTCAACTCATTCAGAATAATAGGTGTGGTATTAATGTAGGGGTTTGGTACACTATGTTTTTTATTCTCTTGGTTGTATCATGTAAGCCTGATCCAAAATACCATAAAGCAGAAGAGCAGGATCGAATAGCAGGGGAATTATTGTCTATGAAGAAAACCAGAAATTTGTCAGCTGGGATAGAAATTCTGTCACCTCTTGACACTGGAATAAAAGGTCATTTTGTAAGAAAAAGTTTGATCTGAAGACTATTAAATACTGATGGCAAAGGACAGAGTTTTGAAGCACTGATTTGAACTGTATGGAACGAAAGGAGACTTGAGGAAGAGCTGTTGTCTGTAAACATAAACTGGTAGAGCTAAGAATGCTAGAGAAAGGAGAAATTAGGTTGGAAGGTATTTGGATTATTCGTGAAGTTACTGTAGTGACAGGACAAGGGGTAACGGGTTAAAACTTAAAGAGGGGAAGTTTAGATTGGATATAAGGAGGAAGTTCTTTCCTGTTAGGGTGGTGAGGCACTGGAATGGGTTGTCCAGGGAGGTTGTGAATGCTTCATCCCTGGCATTGTTCAAGGCCAGGTTGGATGAAACTTTGAGTGAGATGGTTTAGTGTGAGGTGTCCCTGCCCATGTCAGGGAGGTTGGAACTAGATGATCTTAAGGTCCTTTCCAACCCTAACTATTCTATGATTCTAAGTGTAGTAGCAGCACTGTCTCCTCTTTTCCCTTTCTCCTATCCTGTGTAGTGTGACATTTCAATGATCTGTTTTGGAAGACATTAAGGGTCATGAAATAGACTTTGCAGGCAACAGCTAAATGGCAGAATATGATGTGGGTTGATTTGTTAGCAGAAAAGCATCAAGTCATAATATAGAATCATAGAATAGTGATACACAGGTTTGTCTCCTGACAAATTAAAAAAAGAAACAACCACTAAAAGTAAGTGTACATTTGAATTGTGTACCTCGAGTGTGTGCTAGTGAGGCAAGTCAAGAGGGTTATAAACAGCCTGTCTTTGATGCTGCAGGATATCACTGTGCAAATAGTGTGTGCTTAATTGGAGAGAGCTGTAACTTTGTTTTAGATTTAATTGGGATTTTGCAGCGGTATTAGGGATTTGGCCAACATTTTTGTGTTTCTGTTTCAGTGAGGAATGAACTGCGGGGGACCTGTTTACTTTATAGTTTGCTAATAACCTCTAACCTTTAGGTTACCTTGCTGCTGATGAGTGCTTCTATTTTGGTCAAAGCATGTGTTGAAAGTTTGAATATCTCTAGAGTGTGAAATATTTATTCATCTGTTATTGTGTAGTCCCGCCCAGGTCATTGCCTGAGTAATGTTTTTCCCTTGCAAGAGAAATAAACTCATCATTATGGAAGGACAGAGTAGTCTCATTGCTTCACTTTTTATCTGTCATTTGTCTTTCAAAACTTCGGGGTATCACAGGAAGGAGGGAATCTATTTCCGCAGTAGGATAGCACTCTGTAAGATAGAGCCACATTTTTTAGTTCAGGCGCTTCTTTGTATATTTTGTTATGAAAACCACCACACTTCCAGGTTTCTTTCTTAATTCTTAATTTAAATAAGGACATATAGTGTTTCAGCTAACTAGTTCCTTCAGGACAGAATTATGACTATCAGTTGCTGTTTGTTTCCCACACATTCTTCTTAATCCTTCCTTAGATCCTGGGCTACAATCAGAAGAAATCTTAACCGTTCACAGAAAATAGTCTTGGAGGTGCACTGAAACGAGAGGTATGCCACGGCTTTCTCAATATCTACTGAATTATATTCATATTTGCAAAACAAAACTTAAGCTAAGCCCCCAGTGTATAAAGTTGAACTTTCTATTGATTGGTTTGTTGTCAAAGCCATCTTTCAAATAATTCCCATCTGTGTAAATTGCAAAACCCAAACCAACCAAACAAGCAAACAAAAAAAAAAAAAGAAACCAAGGAAAAGAAGTCAAATCCTTTGACTTCTCTGCCATGGTATGAGTACCATTTTCAGTTCAGTGCTTGGATTCATTTGGAGCTTCCTGCACAGGTGTAGTGTGCATCTACACAGGCCTTTGCAGGGGTATGCAGAGCAATTTCTGAATGAATGCATTTGGCAGCTCAAAGTAACATCTCTGGTTTGGCAGGAGCCTCCACTCAAGCTGGTTTCTCCTGCTGGGAATTTGCATGGGCGGGGTGCCATTTAAGCTGGTTCTGTCTCTTAATACCTGAACTAGGTCTCCAGTATCATTGCTATTTGCCATACATACCTCTGTGTGTGTGTGTACGTCTAAATATCAAACTGACCAAAATGTTCATCAGTTAGTTCTTCTTCTCCACAAAGCCCTTATCAAAGTACCTAGGAGGACCCAAACAAATGTGCCCATAACCTCTATCACATCCTCTGAACATGCTGCTTTGCAATTCTCCAAGACTTGTGTACCATCATCAGGTGTCTTCCTTAGCGTCTCTGTAGTATGCGCTTTAAGAAGAAATAATTTGAATTTACACTTGCAATTTTTAACGATGTGCCACTGGAAAGCACACTTACAATTCAGATGATGTAGCTTATCTGAAGACAATAGACATAAACTGATCTGTGTCAGATAAGGAATTTGACTTGAGTTCTAGGCTGTTGGTGTTAAAAATGGCATTTGTCTGTGTTTTGCTTTCTTTAATGGTATTGTAATCCTGTCTGTTTCAAGTACGATATAAAGGAGTTCAGTTTTCATGTTGATTTTTAGGAATGCTTATAAGAATTCTGTGAGATTGTCATTCCTTGGAAGGGTAAATGGGTTAAAGAAATATTGTCAGCTTTTTTGTTTGTGGAAGTTTAAAGACTCTGTACAGGATCCTGGCCAGCAGAAGGCAGTAACTGCTCAGCTTTGCACTGATCATCATTACATGTTCACTTGCATTAGCCGTCTTCACAGTACAGACCTACGGACCGAATTTTCAATGTTTTAGGAACACTTAATAGGAAATTTCTTGTTATACACACTCAGTTCTTTATGATTCCCTCTAAATAATGTGTTCCCTTTCTTTCTTAGGCCCAAGGGTTTTACTTTTCATGTACAATGGTACTCAGCATGTTGTTATTCTATCCCATGCTGGCCGGAGCCTTTCTTCCGTTCTTCATCCTTTCAGGAAATAGGGTTTCAGCTGAGAACATCAACTTTTACAATGTGAGACCTCCACTAGACCGTAAGTAGAGAGTTAACACTTTTTTTGTGTATGCAATTGTAGCTTAACATTTTAGTTAATTACCATATTCTTTCAATCCTTTGTTTTTTAGGTGTTTGTCTTCTTCAAATATAAAGGATAAAAAGTTTAAAATAAAACTGCTTTTCAACCCACAGCAGTTTAGTTTATTTCTAAGATTTTAGAAGTAGACTGAAAGAAAACAAAGACTTGCATGCGTTGCTCAATTAAAGAATTCATGAGGGCTTTCACATTTTAAGTGCTTTTATTCTATTTTTCTGTCTCTGAAATGTCTTCCTACAGAGCAAATTATGCAGTGGGTTTCTCAGAAATAATACAGAACAGATGTTTTTGTCTTTTATCTTGTTGAGGTTTTTTTGTAAGGGAAAGAATAGGTGTGCTGTAAGCAATTAATTCAAACTGAAGGCAATTAAAAACCTCGTGAGACCTGTGAAGCCAGTTGTCACTAATAGCATCATTTTTTTTTGCCTCTTATCTAGCATCAGAATCATTCTATCCCTTCACTTAAGGAGAGAAAATTTTAATTATACATATCATTAAAATAGTCAGGACAGCTAGATATAATAGGTATATATGTGCATCTAGGGAACTGTACATCTTAAAATCATTTATATATTTGTATAATGTAAATAAAGTTTTAAAATAGTCCTCTTCAGAGCTGGAGGTTAAGATCTGAAGCCGATTTTGAAGATGTAGGTTTTTTCATCAAATGAATCTGTCGACAGTGTTTGCGTATGTGTATTAACATACATGTGGATTTAGTATCATGGGCATACATCTAAGGTGTTCTCTTTCTCCTGTTTTTCCACCACTACTTAAATGGTATTTTGGATTGTGACAGAATGAAAACAGGAGAAGGTGTTTTAAAGTTCAGACAGGCATAGCAAAACCAGTTAAAAATGTAAAATCTTTCTACAAAACTTGTTGCATAGGTGTCCTACAGTGATGTATCATTGAAAATATGTATGTAATACGTTTTTGTAAGCAGTGTGTGTACAAGCTCAATATTATTTTGAATTTTTTTTTATTAATACATGCAAACTTACTATATTTTAATACTTTTAAAGCCACTCCATTTCCAAACAGTTTTAAGTGCTTTACTTGTGATAATGCAGTGGACAATTACGACTGTAACAGATGGGCTGAAGATAGATGGTGTCCTGAAAGTAAGTGCATCTGTACTAAGGGGATTCTTTGTGATAGTTGTATTTCCTTCTCCTTGACTCAGCCATCTTGTAGAAGTTGAACTGAATAGGATTAACATGCCAACACAGTGGTGTCCTCAGTTATATTGTTAGCAATACTGAATCATGCGTTTCTGCTGAGGTGAATGTTTTGACCATTTCAGAGTGCAAAGCTACAGTGAAAAATAATTTATATCTACATTTATGTAATAAACATTCAATATAATATATAACAATACAATATATATAGTATATATATAGTATAGTAGGTATATTAACAATATATCAACTACATGTGTGTGGATATACACATAGCTATGTGCTTCCTAGGAATTAAAGATGTTGTTTAAAAAAACTCTAGAATTGCCTTTGCAAGCTTATCCCCGTCTTTTTGGATATCATCCCAATATGAAATATTCTCCCTATGCTGTAGGCTTGCTTGTAAAGCAGCAAGACCTGAACGACTGGGCATCATACTTGTATGAGAGAATAATAGATATGTAGAAAAGAGTGGAAATATGCTTCCTCATTTTTCTTTGCAGTCATATTCACAGTAACAGTGGGAAAGTGGAAGAAAAAAGCTAGAGGAATGAGGAAACGCGTCCAAAACAAAGCAAGCAAGAATGGTCTGCAAGAAAGAGTAGAGAATGGAAGATAAATGTGTAGATTTTAGTACTAAAAAGTAGTTTAAGAGATAGCAGCCTTTCTGGAGTTTTGAAGGATTAGTTAAGTTGAAGATTTCATCATTAATTAATTTCTTGCTAAATGGTATTATAATTAAGTTGCACAATGGCTTTATATAGCCAAAATAAGTATTTTTATGAGAATATTTTTCTAATTAGTGTGAAGCTTTTAAACCCTGTAAAAGAATGCATACTTTGCCTAACTAAACATTTCAAATTTTATTTTGTAGGTACTCAATACTGTTTGACAGTTCATCTCTTCACAGACCATGGGAAGAGTACATCAGTCACCAAAAAGTGTGCCACTGGAGAGGAATGCCATTTTGTAGGCTGCCACCGTCACAGGAAAAGTGGCCACACAGTAAGCACTGCTCTTTGTGCCAGAGCAGCACATTGGTTTTGAGGTTTGCATTTCAGTACTTGTTTTTCCTGATGAGCTGAAGAGGATGTGCCAAGATACACTCTCCAGTATTTAACAATAGACATCAAATTTCTGCAACAGAAGCATGACTACCCCAGTCTTCCTCCTTTCCTGTTTGTGTTGCTGTATGACAGGATGTAATAACAACTTCTAAAGAAACATCTGAGCTTTCTGGGGCAGTGTTAGTGTGTACCAAATGCATGGGCCTTGCTTTCTGAGTAAGGTGCCCAGGTAGGCTATGCAACCTGTGCTGATACTTGTGGTGCTGCAGCTGTGTCACTGTCAGCACCTGAGCAAACCAGACTGGGAGTAAGGTACTGCATAACACAGTTCTCTGCATAACACAGCTTGGACAACACTGCCCAGCACACAAAGTGAGACTACTTGTCCATGAGGGCCATACTCTTAAGCAAGATACAACTTGAGTTTTTGTTACATGACAAAAACCTTGAACTGCTGACTTCTCTCATGCTTTGGATCCTAGGTAAAAGCTTATTCTTAATAATCAGACATACCCTACCAAAGTGTTATTCTTGACTTACTGCAGTAAGTCAAGTCCTGTAGGAGGAAGTCCAGAGGAGGCCTTGAGGATGCTCAGAGGGCTGGAGCACCTCTGCTACGGATACAGGCTGAGAGAACTGGGCTTGTTCAGCCTGGAGAAGAGAAGGCTCCGGGAGACTTTAGAGCAGCTTCCAGTGCCTTAATGGGCTGACAAGAAAGCTGAAGAGGGACTTTTTACAAGGGTCTGTAGGGATAGGATGAGGGGGAATGGCCTTAAGCTGACAGAAGGGATATTTAGATTAGATATTAGGAAGTTCTTCCCTGTGAGGGTGGTGAGGCACTGGCACAGGCTGCCCAGAGAAGCTGTGGCTGCCCCATCCCTGGCAGTGTTCAAGGCCAGGTTGGACGGAGCTTTGAGCAACCTCGGCTAGTGGAATGTGTCCCTGCCCTTGGTAGGGGTTTTGGAACTAGATGATCCTTAAAGGTCCCTTCCAAACCAAACCAAACCATGATTATCCACTAATTCCTTAGTAGTTGTGAAAGTTAGTTATGTTATTTTTAACATGAAAGATTTCAGACAACAAAACCGAACTTGTCAGTACAGTTAACATGGCTGTATTCATCACATCGTAGTTCTGAAGCCTGGTGAGAGCACTAGCTTGTGAGTTTACTCTAGGAAGGCTGGGCTGCATGATTTGGAAGAAGAGTTGTAGCATATATGCTCCAACTGCTGCCTTTGGTCAGGCTGCCAGGCAGAAACAATGAGTCTGTTTAGGTGTAACCTTTGCAACCTGTTGATAGAACATATATCTTTAAAAGCTACTGCTGAATTAGCCTATGTCAAATGATCTCCTTTTTCTCCACAGGAATGTATTTCTTGCTGTGAAGGAATGATTTGCAATGTAGAAATACCAACAAACCACACAAATGCAGTATTTGCTGTATTGCATGCCCGAAGAACATCAGATGGCAACAAGTGGACAGTCAACATTGCAGTACTTGTGTCAGTCATGGTGGCCATGCTGTTGTGATGCAACACCCTCCTGTTAGATCTGCTTGAGAGGGTCTGCCTGTCTGTGTGCTGTCAGAAACTGTAAGAAGATTGGTTTAGTATGTGCAAGGAGAAATCACTGATACTTCTTAATTATGGGGACAGTGGAAAGGAAAGGGTACATGATGAAGTCCTTGGATATTTTAGTGAAGATACTTCATATAGCCTGCAGTATTCCAAAAAAAGCTAAACACAGCCACCCACTGATTGGGATGAACTCACGTTATTATAATTCACTATTTTATGATAAAAATGCACATATGCTTGGCATGTTTTTTGAACAGAGAAAAGTATCTGTAGACAATCACAAGATAAAAAAGAACTGTCAGTGGATGATGTACCAACAAGTATCTCAATGGCAACTCTTTTTAAACTGGTTTTCATTGTGCATAAATAACAAGGAGTTTCTTGTCTTGATCAACAGATGTATTTAAGCTTATCTTCAGTTATGGTTTTCATAGAGAACATGTATGGTTTTCATAGAGAACATATATGATAAATTTATTTTTCTGTTTTGACCAGAGCTGTTGTTTCTACTGGAAATAATACAAAATAATTCTTTTTATCTTTCCTTCCTGTAAAATGTCTCACACTCAGATTTTAAACCAGTGTGAAATTGTGTAGAATTTCTGTCTAAAAACAATGAATTGTTTGAGCGCCTAAATCAGAATTCCTTCACCATGCTAAAGGGATCATTTTCTTTCAGTAGTGTCTCGCCTCAGCTGAATCTTTGTCATATTGTTCAAAGTGGTGGTAATACCATGACTCTGAAATTGGAGGTACAGTCAAGCAGCTGTGTTATCATAAAAATTGTAAGTGAGCACTTGGTATAAACAAAGAGAGAAGCCTACCATGTTCTGTCTTAATTTGCAGAAGTTTCTCCCAGAAATATTGCCGTCTTTGATGTGTCTTCGACTTGTAAGCCTGTGCTATTGGACATCCCGGGCTTCCGGACATCATTGTTACACACCTTTGGCACCCTCATTTGAAACGTTTGGGTCGAGATTCTATTTTTCAGTACAGCTAAGGATTTGACCTGCCTAGCACTTTGCTGTTTTCTTTTTCTAAACTATTTTATTAATTTATTAATATACTGATTTGATTATGAATAAAATAGGTTGTTCTGATCTTTCCCTGTTTTCAATTTCTCATTTCTTAAATGAGATGGTTCAAATTATGATTAACTGTTGAAATAATTTTCAGGAAGGACAGATTATTGAAACTTACTCTCAAAAAGAGAGTCAAAACTGTTCTCTAAAAAATTCAAGTAACTATAAATTGGATTTTTTTTTTTTTACATAAATGTTGGCTTGATTATTTGCAGGTTTATGTCACTAAATTTATTTAGACATTTAGCAGTTGAAAAAGAGATTCTGGACCATTTTTGGTTTTGTTTATATTCTAAAAATGCCTACACAATATTTTTGGAATATCTGAATATGTCTAAAAACCCATGATTCGTTGACAGGCAATGGTGTAGCTACAAAAACTGGGTGGGAACACTTTTTCCTTGCTAATACAAAATAGTTCTTGCTGTCTAAAGCCAGATTTTCCAAGCTGTGGGTTCTCACGACTGTTGCTGTGCCATCCCACAGGTAGACATGATGAAGATGTTCCGAGGAAATTTTAACTTTGTTCAGTGATCACCCCTAGGTAATGTACCTGTAATATTAGTCGTGGTGTCAGACACAGTGACAAGCGCATTAAATATTTTTCATCATTAAACATCATGTTTTTGCTGTATGATGCTTGAATTTCTTTCCTTGTGGGAAATTCATTCCAGGTTTGCTCTCTGCTCAAAGTTGTCTTCACGTTTCAGGTCATGGTATTTTTCCTGGGTTTGCCTCTAAGCACTAGATGATCCCATAATTCAGTTTCTGGGAACAATTATTGCAGTCTTAACCAGGCCTTAAAGTATCCTATAGTCTTCTATGACTTTACTGTAAGTAATTTACAGTAATCTAAGTGCTGACAACTGTTTACACTGCAAATGCCACTCCAGAACATTTGAGAGTGCCGGGGAAACTCTGGAAGCTGCCCAGAGAGAGGGCTCAGGGGCAAACAAAATGGGCTGCAAGTTCTCTACAACTGCCAAGAGACCTTTGGGAAGGGATGTCTCCAGGTGTTTGTTTTCCTTGGTTAAACTGAATTATTTTTTTCCCCATTTGCAAGTCTGAAAAGTTAAGAAATTTGCTCATAATTTAAATACTTAATGCATTTGGTAAATAATTGCTTGGAATTAAAAAATAAAAATAAAAATGAAGAATTCCACTGACATGACAAAATAGCATGCTTGATTTTAACTGTCATCTTTTTAAAACTAACAATGAAGACAGCAACCTGTCTGAAATATATGAAAGCATTTGGTGATGCCAAAAGTTTATTTTTTAGCATAATAAAATTCCAGTAGTGGAGGATATTAAGGATGAGTTCTAGTCATCTTGTACATCAATATATTTGTTATTGCAAAGATTAGGAATATTGTTTCTAGAGAAAATGAATATGCAAAAGCTGTTAATGCAATATTAATGCTGCACAAATAGGCACTTGGCTGAAGAAATATAGAATTTAAGAGTGAGTATTAATTTTATCCTTTGCTGTGTTTTATGTATGTAAAAAACTGTATGCTTCTGCTCACATTCAATTTTAGCCCAGTGTTAAATGCTAACATTTTAGAAAAGCTGTATGTGCTGATTGTTAGAGAAAATAACCAGAGCACGTATTTTTGGCGTGACTAATGATTGACTGCATAGACAATCTTAACATTAATTTATGGTAGAACTTTTATATTTTATTAAATAGATTCAAGTATCAGCTGTATTTTCTCTTTGGATATTTGTCTGAAGTACTCATGGAAGAACTTAAAAGAGTTTTAAAAAAATCATTTTCAGGTGTTCCATAATGTATGTATTTCATGCATCTCAATTTTGGTTCACAGATGTCATCACTTGAATCTGTATGACTTGTTAGTGCCTAAATTAGCCCCACAGCTTTGGAAAGGACATATCTGTAAATGCACATCCATAACTTAATATGTAGACATGTGTTTGCTCATATTTCTATGTACATCCAGCTTCCAATAGTAACATGTTAAATACTGTATTGTCTGTCAGTAATGGCGCAAGGTGTTTATCTCTGGAGATAACAAGCACTGGGTAAAATCAGTGGGTGCCAAACTCATGTGCTTTCATGGGCAAAGTGGTCCCCTTGTGTTACCCTTAGAAACTGAAAAGAATTTATGAGTAATGGCAAGTAAATCAATTTGTGCAGTTGAGGGAAGTGTCATTTTATGATATATGTGTAATGATTATTTTTGTTTTACCTTGCACTGGACAGTCTGTAGAAGATTTATTTTTAAAAGCTTAAATAATTCTTCACTCTTCAGTGTTGGTTTGTGTGATGCTTTCTCATTGCTGCGTTACTGTTGTAAAACTTCTCCAGGAATGTCACTTTTAATTAAAAATATTAAAATGTTTCTGTTGGAAAACGTTTGTGATGAAAAAGGTAAAAATCCTTTTGCGGCTTAAGACCGCTTGCTTGTTGAACATGTTGAGCAGAAGTTGCACTGAGGGCAGATTCTGTGGATTTTTTCACTTAAGATTTATGCTAGAAATTCATGGAGAGGCAGTCTAGGAGGGATACAGAGGATACAGCAAGGTAGGAGGGATGCACAGCCAGCCAAAGACATGGGAATCAGCAAGCCTGGACAGGAGAGAGCACTTGAGCCCTGGGGTGAAGGGGGGGGGGGGGATGGGACAGATGGTTATTTTGACTTTCCTGGTTGATGTAATTGTTTCCAGGGACCTCTGATTTTCCATTGAGTGGAGATTTGCTTTTCCCCCAGGCAGCGTAAGTCAGAACCCTTTCAGTGATGTGAAAGAGCTCTGCCACTTCAGAAAATGGAAATAGTGAGAAACCATTCATCTCAGCTTGAGCCAGCTGAGAGAGGAGCACCTTCCCATCAGTTTGTCACAGATACATGAAGCTGAACAAGCGTGGTGCATATCAGCAGATGCACATTTAATTCTGGTTTCTAGATGAGAGTCACCCTTTTCTCCTGGCTTTACACTGTGAGGTGTGGCAGTGTAAACTGTGTAGCTCTATTGAAGAAAAGATCACTGGTACAAATAATCTATATATGTATGTCTGTGTATCTTGGGGAGACTGCTTCTTAAATAAACTCCTGCTACAGGTAAGGAAAGGCTGGCAGAATTAATTCAGTATAGTTTATAATTTCGTGTGCTTTGATTTTTACTAGCAGTGACTTCAGGAATCTTTAGGGAGGATTATTATCATGCTGGAGCAGTTTATCCTGATAATCATGCTACCCAGAGGCATTGAAAAGGCATGAAGAATACTAGAGTTAATTCGCATGTCTGAAAATGTGATTACTGTAATCATTACTGAAATAATTTTAGGTATAGCTTTGTAGTATTTAAGTGGAAATAAGCTTTTACTATCACATTTAATCAGAAAAAATTTCAGAGAGATATGTGTTTCTGCACTGGCCACTTATCAGAAAAAGTGAAGTCCAGGTGCAGGTTAAAATTCCAGATTAAGAAAAGGAACAGTACACAGTCAACTCATTTAAACGGGTCAAAATGCTGATGTCAGATTTTTGCAGCAAATGCCATCAAAAGAAGATTAAGATATTAAAAACAAACAAAAAAATAACCCTGGCTATTTCAAAGCACAAAGCCATTTCTGTAGGAAAATACTTGTTTGTTAACCATCTCTAGACTCTGAAAGTCTCCCTAGAAGACACGCATGGTTGTACAGTGCTTGCTATGTGCAGGTGCTTCAAATTAGATAAACAAGGCCAACAGCCATCTCTTAAAAGGAGCAGGGCAACGCTTGGCCCTGGTAATACTGGTCCTGGGTTTTAGCTCATGTATCTGGGCAGGATAACCTGGAGCAAGAGCAGTTTCTTGAGTGCTTGAGCCTCTTTCTGGTCCTTGTATTTCAGCTAAGAAGGAAAATTTTCAGCTTTGGAGCTCAGAGGAAAAGGTAGGAATATTGTTGCTTACTGTAGGTTTAGGATTTGCAGTTATACAGGTCAGTGTGACCTCGATGGGGAAACTGTCAGATTCTCAGCTGGGGTAAATTTAACCTCCTGTAGGAATAAGGCAGGCACCAGGTGACTAATTAGTCTGTATTGTCTCTCTGCAGAAAGCATGTCTGGTGTTTTGTATTAACTTTTAGTGTCATCTGTTCTAATCTTGTCTTCAAGAACTCAAGAAGATGCAATAAAAACAGCCGTAAGCTTGGAGGAGAGGGTTGGGGAACACTGAGTGTATTTAGTATTCATAATTCATTATTTTAGATTGTTTAGATTTTGTGGTGGTTTGGTGAGGTCATTTTTAACATCGTCATCAGTATTGTACTAAGCTGCTCTTAAAGGAGGGAAAACTAGATATTTGATATTTGAATAGATTTATGCAAAAAGAAAAGTAATGTTATATAGGGGTTTAAAGGTCACATTGCACAGTTCATTTGTGTTAATTTGTCACAGTCTTAGCATTTATTGTTGGGGTTTTTTTAATCTGCCCTTTTATCTGTGCCTCTGTAACCAGGGTTATGTGGTGTTGTTCTGGAATGGGAATGTTGTGGCAAAATTAACTGTATTAAGTAGAAAATACATATGTGACTGCAGGTGGAATAAACAGAATATTAAATAAGGTGAAATATAGGTGAATGGCAAGTTCACGTGCAATTATTTTCACTGAATGTTTACAAGATCTAGCTCATGTCATTTGAGAAAATAGATGTTTAGGTCTTACAAGTTAGCATTTCATCATGGCTTCTGTTTGTTGCTGATTCTGTTGTATATTCCCTCTACTCCAAAAAAAGAAAAAAATCTGTGTAGGCTATGTAGCACAGATTTGTTACTAACATCACTTCCCGACTGGTGTCTGGTTTTGGCTAGTGTTTGAAGAATTTGTTAATAGAGTCCGCACAATGCACCTGCATTTGAGTCTGAATTTGTACCAAAAAGCAAGCTGCATCTGATTTTCTTTTCTATCCGTCTGTCTATTTGGTTAATGTTCAAGTGTGTGTTAATGTGCCATTCATCACAGAGAGGCCCTTGGGGTTTTTTACTGAATTTTGCCTCTTGAGGATGCAGGAACATATTATCCTAATTTTATAGTGAGAGATTTGGACAAAGATTTGCTTAAGATTTGTGTTAGGAAGCATTTTGAATACAGGCACTTTGAGGTGAGGGGAGTGAACTAAATGCTGACTTGGAAGAATTTTGTAGCTAACTTTTCACCTGTCTCTTATTCTGAAGATAGATATTAGAAGTGATAACCTGTCTCCTGAGCTATAGCTAGGGTCCTAAGCAGCAGACTGACTTTCTGCTTTTTTTCCAGTTTTGAATTAAAATGTGGTTGCCAGATATTGTTCTGGTATTTTGCAAACACTTAGCTTTTCTTTATGCCTAGTTAACATTTATGCATATAAAGTCATATGTGCACATCTAAATGCTTGTCATGCACTATAGCTTTTGTATTTTCTTGAGGGACAAAATAGATATTTCTGTGTGTATAAGTGAGACTTCTAATTCCACCCCCCGTCTTGTGGAATGCAGATGGAGTACAGATCACTGGGAAATCCATCATAAAATATTTTTGAGTTTACCTTTTTTTGATGGACTAGTATTTCTATCTCAATATGCAGTTCATTCTTCTCTTTTTTAAACCGGGGGGGGGGGGAGGGAAGGAAATACTGCCAAAGAGCCATATGATACATACATGGTTTCATGAGTTATGTTTGGAAAAGCATTTATTTTCATGACCTGGGGAAGTCTTAAAGACACTGACTGAGTGCCTTGGTCTGTTGAAGTTGATGGGAATTTGACCATGATAGGACTGGGAATTTAACCAGTCGCCATTGCTCACAGGTAGCTGCTGCTGTGCAATTAGGTAATTTATATTATTGCTTTGATTAAATAAGAGAAATCTATATATTGGCCTGTGGTAAACTGTGCTGGAGCATAGACATGGGGATGTGATCATTAGGAAGAACTTCTTAAAAGACCAAATGACTTTAAATAAGATTGGCTGCAGTCGATATATGCTCATTTAATTGGTTCTTGCAGCTGGAAAGATTTGTTTGGAAGTTGGGCCTGTGAATTGATAGCGGAAGTGACAAAACAAAGCCTTTTTTAAAAAGTAAGACTAAATTGTCATCACTGCTGAAACGCTGTGTGGATCTGACTAGATAGAGTTTTAAGAAATAACAAGAATCAAACATATGGCTTACTCTAATGCTAATAAGGTTAATGGTGCAGGAAGCCTTCAGAAATTTAAAAACTGTCTTAATTTCAGGAAAGAAAATGAAGTAATCTGAAGGCAGAAATTTCTAGAAAATGTGATCAAAATTGCATTATCCTTTGAGGTTATTTTGAAGCTCTTCCTCAACATCTCCAGCTTGTAGCTGTCATCTCTTGCACTGTGGTTCTTGCCAGCTGTGTCATTGCCAGGTCCTTGTTGTCACTTACATCCTTTAAGTTTGGACCCTGTCGTTTCAATGACGCCAAGGAGGTCTTTCTCCAAAGTGTATACTCTGGGTGTGTTCTGGAATCTTTGGAAGATAAACTTTCAGTTTAATGAGCTTTTTAATTTGTGGAGCACATGAGGATGTGTGCTTATCAGCTCTTGTGTTTCACAGACTTGTCAGCCCTCTCCTCCCACGCTCCTTTTGGGATGTCATTTATATGCTGTACAAAGTGCTCCCTCCTGTCCTTCGACTTTCTGAATGAAGTACACAGAGGAAAGCATATTAAGAAAAAAAACAAACCAAACAACCAAAAACCCAACCACAACAACAAAAAAAACAAACCAGCAGCATTCTGGGTTTTCCTTTTTTGTTGTGGTGGTTGGTTGGTCTTGAGCTACTTTATGGCGGTAGCAGCTGTGAAAATCGGTGGGTGCCTCTGGCTGCCTAAGCCGGTTAGGGAGATAGAATATAAAAATCTAAACAGGGCAGATGACAGTCATGAAAAAGACAAAATCTCCGTTGAAGGGGATAGGCTCTGCAGATATTTTGAGCCTGCAGATGTTTTCATTAGGGTTCGATCTGCAGCTGGGGGTCATCACACAGATTTTATTGGAAAGTCAGGAGCTCTCGGTCTTGAGAAAGACCAAATACAATCCTGTTTGGAAGACTATGGTGAGATTTGTGATAAAAAGTCATGTTGCAAAAGTAAAGTAGCCAAACAAAAAGCAGTTAAAAATGCTGCGTCTGGGGGCTTGAGGTTTGGGTTTTTTTTTTTGGTTGTTGTTTTCTGCTAGGCTTATACCATAAGGATATACATGCCATTGTTACACCTGGACTGGAATTTAAACCACTGCTGTACACATCACCTTATAACTAATGAGCTCAGAGGTGTTTTGTCAGGGAACATGCAGTGTGCTCAGCATTCTATTAGACCTCAGTGACACAAACCAGTCCAATGTAGTCATTGCTTACAGCATGCTCTTTGTCAGGGCTCATCTGCATTTAAAAATTAATGCTGATATAGGGAGGCTGTCAGGCTACAGTAGCTCTACCCAAATAATCTTGTGGTAATCTTGTTTACTGTAGTCCTTTTACTAGATAGAGGTAAATTATACAAGAATAATGCAATGTGTCCCCACCTGATATTAATCAGCAATGACTAATGATGAAATCCTGTGGAGGCAAGTTTGTAGCCTCACTGGAAATGATTCCCAGTTATTCCCTGATGAAAGTGTTCTCCATTGCTGCATTTCTTAAAGTACCTTTTTTTTCTTAACTCTTTTTTAGGCATAAGAACAATTTTCTAGAGATCATGAAGATCAGGTGAATATGGTTACTCTCTACTCTTGCTTTTATTGTCTGCCGACAGGCACTTTTAAATGCTTCTCCTGGAGTAGTAACACATCCTGAAGGCCACATGCATGGGGAAGCATGTACTTTTCAGACATGTAGGACTCCATTCAGATATATAGTCTTGGGTGACATGGTTTAGCATGTGCCCATGGCAGGGGGGTTGAAACTAGATGATCTTGCAGTCTTTTCCAACCCAAACCATTCTATGATTCCATATGACCTCTCATAGCATCTTTGCTGTTTTCAAACTCCTTTACCACCCGAGTCACATAAAATGGATTTTCAGTGTAAGGCTTTGTGGCGCCTATTGAATGGTGAGGTGATTCAAGCACGAAGATGCAAAGATGTGCAGATGTTTAAAATTCAGGAATTAAAGTCATGGTATTATTTGCTCTGTAAAGGGTAAATAGTTTAAAAGTGCTTGCCTCCAGTGTTAAATATCTGATGTATTTCTTCTGTTACTGAATTCACTTTACACTTCATTTATTCAGCACTGAAAGAAAAAAACCCAAACCACCCCACCCTGGAATAAAGCCTGTTCACTTGCTTTGCCTGTTATATCTTCTGATGAAGGAAGATCATAATAAGATTTTGCTTTGCTAAACTCAGCAAAGGAGATAATACAGAAGTATTCTTGCAACTGTGTGTTTTTTTTTCCTTTCATTCATGCCAGTAACGTTCCAGTGGACAGGAGATGTGCCTTTCACAGAACCTGGGAAGGTGGTGTTCACCAAGCAGTTCTAGAGTTCAGTCCTGAATGCTTGGCAGTAGACAATTCATTGCTATAATTGATTAAGAACTGTGCTGAGTGCAAATGCTTTCATTCAGATTGAGAGGGCAGTTGTCACACATAGTTAGTTACCTCATATTGGCAGTAAATCAAATGTTTTAGAAATGCCCCATGGAGAACATCAACATGAATTTTCCCTGCAGAACTGGGACATCATTCCTCTCGTCTGGAAAGCAGCCCATGGAATTCGTCAGTAAAAAGGAATTCCTGGAATTAATATTTATCTCTTTGTTCTTGTGTCAGAACAGAACATAAGTGTTTTTTTTGGTGGTTGGTTTTTGGTGTTTTTTTTTGGGGGGGGGAGGGGGGTTGTTGCTGGTTCTGTGTTGTTTTTTTTTTCTTTTGGGTGGGTGTGAGGAGTTTGGAGGAAGAAATGCAGATATGCAAAATTTTCTAATATATTCCTAAATAAGATACTGAAGAAGGAAAGTTATGCTCTCTCCTCCCATAATTAATACTTTACATAAGGAAAGCCAGCTCTAGAACTGCAATCCCCTTGTACTTTAGAAGTTGTCAAGTAAGGGTTTAGGGACAGCTTAATTGGTGCCTTGGGACTTTTACTGCCTGAATTGCTGGGTGAATGAGTATGCAAATACATAACACCCAGCCATTTGTGGATCATGTTTGGTTCAAGAGGGCATTTGCCTTTCCTAGATGCTGTGTGCTATTGGCACTTATTCAAGTTTGTTAACAAAATAAAAATCCTTCTCATGGAAAATGTATTATACTAATGAGCTTTTCTATTGTGTCATTGTTCATGATTGCTCACCAGCTCATCATCTCTTGCTCCTCAGGAGGAAGTTTTCTGCTACTTTACACTAGAGTATATAGAAAGAATAAATTGAAGTGTGGTTATGGAAAGCCCCATCAGGATATCAGGAGCTGATAATTAATTACTTTTTAAAGCCAAAGTATCCTCCTCTACTCTTTGTACTTCAGCTCCTTACAGGATATTTTTAACTAAATTGTTTAGAGCTAGAAGTAACAAGTGTCCAAATGAAAAGCTGTTTTATTTTTAGAGAAATATTATTTTATTATAATCCCGTGTCTAAACTAATTTGTGCAGGCAAGTTTCAAAGAGCTTGCTTGAACCTAATGTTTGTTTTCCTTCAGCTGATCATTAGATAGTTTTCTTCTGTCTCTTCTGAAACTGTAAATAAGTGAATTCATGCCATAAAACCCCAATAAATTATGCTTGAATATAATGCCTCTCCCTTGGTTTTTAATGCATTGATACCTCTGGTTCTTAAAGCCTTGTAGAATAACCCATTAGACTTTTTTATCTTGCCAGGCACTTAGCGAACAGCATAGCAGGCTTGGTAAGCGTTCTGTCTGTTCTACCGTAAAATGAGAGAGCGTTGAACATTCTTATTGATATGATTCTCTATTTGAAAATGAGTTTCAAGTCTAAGTAGCCTGCTAGAATCCATTAGTGCAGACAGTTTTAATAGAAATAAATCAAAACATGTATCTATCTTATTTCACTTTTGATGTACAGATATTTTGGTTAGGCTATCTTCTTGTATCACTGAAACTTTTTTCTTTTTTCCTATAATATCCTATACCAGACTCATATATGTTATAGAATCCAAGAATGGTTTGAGTTGGAAGAGACATTAAAGATCATCAAGCTTCAGGGACACCTTCCACTAGACTGGGTTGATCAAAGCCCTGTCCAACCTGGCCTTGAACACTGCCAGGGATGGGGCAGCCACAGCTTCTCTGGGCAACCTGTGCCAGGGCCTCACCACCTTCACAGGGAAGAGCTTCTTCCCAAAACCTAATCTAAATCTTCCCTCTGTCAGTTTAAAGCCATTCCCCCTTGTCCTAACCCTATGTGCCCATGTGAAAAATACATATACACATGCTTTTCTCTTTTATGTGATGTTGTAATGGCTGGATCCTGCCTAAATGGAATCATCTGGCGTTTATGAATTTAAGGTGATTTTAATATTACTTTAACCCTGTATTTGAAGAGTTAGCATAATTAAAAGTAATAAGATTCACCAGATTAAAAGAATCTGGTGAATACCTGATCATAGAACTTTCCAGGGGGTTCAGCATATGAAATTTCGTATGGAAATTTGTCTTGCTGCAGACAGTACAAGACTCTTGGTTTCAGTTGGTGGTTTGGTAATTTTTTTTGCTTTTGCTAACAATTGTGTGTTTAATTGGCTTGGTCAGCATGCATGTAGCCACTTGGGGAATTGCAGTGTCAAAACCATGTTTGTGGTTGATACCTGTGTGGAGTTGGAATTGCTGTTAGAGTTGTCTCCTAAATATATATATATAAAATGAGAATACCTTGTTTTGTGTGTTGCTGCAAGTGGATTTCATCTCCACATGAGAGAAATCTTCAGCTCTCTGCAAATTCCTTCTATTCACTCAGAAAATGCCTTGACTATTCTAAGTTTAAAAGTTTCTTTTTTAAAAGTAATACACATCTAATATAGCTTCTGCCCTACCCATCAGAAATCAGCAGTGCTAGGGGGTTTAGTTGAGTGATATTTGATTCATAATTTACTCCTTTCTCTTTGTGAATTATTTCCAGAACTAGTTGTTTTTTTTCTATTACTGCAGCTATAAATAAGTATTCCATTTACATACGTAAGTCATGTCAAAAAAATCCTAGACTTAGTCTTGACATGCAGTCACTCTCCTTTTCTTCACATATACTGATAATAATTACTAATGGCTGAAGGTTCTAAAACTCATTTGTATGCTGCTGACTCTCAGGATTTTCAGTAGCTGAAATTTTGTGCCCCTTTAAATTAAATTTTGGAAGTTAAATCTGAATGAGCGTGAAGTCAGTTGAGGGCTGGCTGAGTCTTTGTGCTCTTGTCTGCTGCGTGCCTGGCATGATTTAAAAATATGCCCATGTAGTCATGCACACCTTGAAGTGCTTGGCAACTCTACAGCACTGGTTGAGATTTACCTTTTCTCAGTTGAACTATCCTTTATACCCCTAATTTCAAGGACATGCAAAACACGAAGGGATTTTAAAATATTACTGGTATAGCTTGCATATAAGTCAGACCATCAGGTTCCTGTGCCTGTGTCTGTCAACAGCTATTTGAACTTACAAAAGCTCCTGGGATTGCCACTTGGTAAAGTTCCTTCTAAACTCTATGAATGTTCCTGAAAAGTTCTGAGTTTGTATGAAATGTTGTGATCAATGACCTTTGTCATCTCATTTAATGGGCTGCTTCTTTTTTCTTTTAATTCAGATGTTCCCTGTTCTTATAATCAGCTTTCTATTTCACCATTCTATTGAACTTCTTTTGAGGCCAGATAGGAAATCTAACAAACCTCCAGAAAAATGTTGGATCAACGTTTTAGAATCCAAGGTTGGTCTCAGCCTACGGCTGTATACGAAAACAAATGGGAGGTCTGTAGACTCTCTAAAGGATCCACTGAAAGGTAACTTTTGTAATGGGGAGGAAGGAAGCGAAGATTATTTTTGGTAGGCTCAAATTATGCCAAGAGGTGGCCTCTCTTTCAGGAAACTTTAAGGGATGTATGGATTGGAAGAGGTTAAAGAATGCACCTCCCTCTTCACTTAACGCCTTTTCTCAGCCAGTTTGTGGGACAGGAACTAATGTTTTCAAGGTGATGTTCTTTGGATTATGCATAAAAATGGAGGTGTTCTCCCTCTGTTGTCATGGACACTGAATATTCACAAGTTGCCTTTCTGCAGTCTCCTTGCTCTTAGTATTTGTTAATGTGTATTTCATAACATCATGTCCTAAAGGCTGTGTAAAGCAGGAATGTTTCTGTTGTACCCATCTCAGTATCTCAGAGTGCAGTCATGGCGATCCTCTTAACACCCCACACATGCATAGACTTAGATAAGATTTTAGGGTGGTTCTGGATCCTCAGGAAATGGACACTATAGAGGTAATACTGTGCAGCCTTGCTTACTGAGGTAGCATGCCTTTATGTATGCCTTTACACAAGTCCCTTTTTAAACTTTAGATAAAATCCTTTAGCTCTTCTTTGGCCGTTTCATTTTCTGAAAGAGATGCTTATTTTTTTCTCTCTTTACTGAAGGAGTCTCTCCTCTCCCTAAGAAGTCTCTGCTCTCCCTTTATTTTTCTCATGGCCTCATCCTAAGGAGGTCCCATTTAATTCCCCCAGAGTGGAAATCTCTCGTTTCCATCTTTCCTCCTTTGCATTGTCTTGTAAGCATAACATGCCTTTTTCATTCTATCATAAAATTGTACTCTGTATGTATAGGCTATTATCTTTTAAAGTAATTAGTAGCCTTAGAAAATTGCTAGGTGGCTGTGGGCAAAGGAAAACTACTGAGAATACTGTTCGGGGGGGGGATGTATTTTTGACTATAAAAATCAAAAGCAAATTAAAGACAACACAAGAACTTACAGTGCTAGCCATTTTATAGTAGATGCTTCCAAAAGGCTTAATATAAGTTTATTAAACTTAGAATAAGCTATCTGTAAAATATTTCACACTTTCTTGTGTTGGTTGGAAATACAGGGTGATTATGTGGCTCTATAGGAAATGAGCTATTGATTTTTGAAACACAAAGTCAGTGTTAAACCTTTTCCCCCATCCTTCTCTATATTTGTTGATACAAAAAGGGTAAAGGTTGCTGTGGGGAGTGAAATAGGATGGTGTAAGTAGGGGATTGTAGTTTTTGGCAAGGTTGGTACTCCATGGTGCATCACAGAGTGTCAGGTATCATCCTAAGCCTAAACATCTCCTGGATCCTCAGAGAGAGCCAGCAAGATGTTTCACTGGGGAGCATTGTTTCACTGCCTTCCTCACTGAAAAATGATCTAAAGTAGGTATGGAGAAGTCCTGCTGAAGTGCACAGGTAAGGAGAGAGCAGGAAAGAGAAGTAGTGAGGAAGCATGGTGAGACTGCAGCTGCTGAGCTATTCCTGCACAGCGTGCCGCAGGGGTAGGAAGGGGCAGCCACACTCTTGAAAAGCCAATTACAGAGAAATCTGAGTTAACTTGGGAAGGAAAGGCAAAAAACAGTAGTAGCATGAGCAAACTTGACTTATGGAAATCTTCTGTATAGAGAAGGATGAAAGCACAATCTTGGTTACTGAAATTGCAGTAGCTCAGCGCTTCATCGTATAACTGCAGGGTATCAGTTTGGTTTGAAACCTAAAACCATTTTGGCTAGGGCAGAGGGATAGTATTAAGATAGTTTGTAGATCCCAGTTGCAACAGTGGTTGCACTGACAAGGCACATCTGATTCAGATTTGAACAGAGTGCAGTTAACGATGCTTCTTGAGACACCTTCATTCAAGAAAGGAAGTTATCAAAAGGAAAATCAGACCATATGCAAGGACATTGGTGCTGCGTGTGTAACAGAACTTTTATCCATCTGTCATCACCCCATTCAAAGCAGTCATTATGCCTGTGCTTTGCTGCGACTGCTGTGGAATTTGCTATCCTAAGGCAAGTAATTTCAGAGCTTCCTTAACTGACCTCCAGCCCTTGCTGCCATTAAGTCCTGTAAATCTCTCTGGTATGAATCCAGCCCAGGTAGATGATTTTGGAGATAGTAACAGAGGCTGGATTGCAGTGGGGTTTGGGTTTTTTTCTGTTATTCTATTTTTGAAAGAAAGCTGAGGGAGTGTCCTTCTCCAAAGACGGTAGCGATGTGGATGAGAGAATAATAGGGTGGAATAAGCAGCTGGAAGGATTCAGAAGCTAATATACTAAATTATTTTTTTCAGGCCTTGTAATTGAAATGAAAATATTCTGATATGTTTAGCTTAGCTAAATTAGTCACAGATCACACTTGGATAACAAAGGTACAAAGTGTTTGTGGTCCTATTAAGGTCAAGTGCTCTTGTACTGGTTTTGATAAGGATGCAAAAGGCTCATGACTAGGCATGGTACTGGGATGTGAGCAACACCTGCGTGTGTTCCTTATGTGATTTTCTGTTCCATTTGTGTAATGTAGGGATAAAAGCCTCTGCATCACTCTACCTGCATTTGGGGAGCAAAACCTGTTTGACCTTAATGATAGTGAAGAACATGCTCCCTTTATGTTTCAGTCTTACTGAAGGTATTTAGCTTCTGCTTTCAATATTCATTTAGTAATTATTATATGCTAATTTTAAACTTTACAGAGTATATTGTAAAGTTGGTGCTCACACCAAAGGCCCTGTGAGTGCTGAAAGTACTTATCTAACATTTCCCCATGTAACATCTCCTGTTTCTTCTTTCTTACTTTGTTGCAAACTGCCTTAGGTGTTTTTGAGACACATTATTAGTCTTGCCTTAGAGAAGAAGCTTCCATTAAAAGCTAGGCTGCTGTTGACTGACATGGAGCCCAAATACCTTTCAGAGTATCGCTTGTTCATCTGACCTGCCTGCACTGTCTTGTTGCCCTATTCCAGGCTAGCTGTGTGCTTCTCCTCCCCATGTGTGTGATGGCCTGGGCAGCCAGTGACTGTGGTATCAAGCTGTGGTACCCCTTTAGCAACCCATGCTTATCTGAGATACAGGGGTCCAGAACTGGTGTAGAGAGACAGAGTCATTGCTCTTCACTTCTAAACCTCATTTGCATATATTGATTGATTAGTTCTAATTTTTATAATATTTGTTTTCTTTGTGATGAACCTTGAGGGAACCTGCAGCCTCTGTTTGCTTAAACTTTAAATGAAACCTACAGAAGTCTTTGTAGGATGTCATCTGCAGGCACTATTTCCATGACATCTGTCATGGGCCATCTATGATAGCAAGGACCAAGGGACAGGCGAACTTCATTTGTGGCTTTTTTTTTCCTGTGCAAAAGTTGGAGGTAAACATCTATCAAGGAGAGAAGAATTTATGTGGGGTCCTTAGGCTAGAAATACTCAAGTTTCCCTGATAGTTGCAAAGTGAAACAAAAGGATCCGTCTGAGGAAAGCAAAACTTCAGAAAATAAACTGTAGATAGGTGCTGTGCAGGAAAATCCCTTTGGTTTTAAAAGAAAAAAAAATACATTTTTGTTTTTTTTTCTCATGACTTTAATTTTTAACCAGAAAGTACCCCTATACGACACATCTATGTGTGGTATCATTAAAATAGCAATAATCTTTGTATTGCATTTATTTTTCCATACTGCAAGTCATAGTGTCATTTTTTGTGCCACCGACTTTTATGAGACATTATGAGTTGGTTATTGGTCAGTTTAGCCAGATTACACAGTATATGCGCACCAGAGGTAATTGTGTATAGCCTCGTCTTGCACAGATACCCTCCAGAACTGTGTGTACTTCAGCAGCTGCTTAAACCCCTATACTCCCTAGAATTAACTAGTAATCAGACTTCTGGCCATGGCTAATAAAATAACACTGAAAAGGTTTGCCCATCATGAAGATCTGAGGGAAAAAAAAACAAACCACGAAACCAAGTGTTTTGAATATTTGGGTAACTCCTAGGGTTTTTTCACGATTGCACTGTGTAATTCTGTCTTTGCTCTTCTGTAAAGTACACAATTCCTGTGTCAGAGGTGTTATGGGGGTGTATCAGAAGGCACCTAGGCTGCCAAAGCTTTAGCATTTAATAGTGTAAACAGCCTTGGCCTGAATTTTTGACCATCAAAAGCAGTGTTGAGGGAATCCATTCCAGGGTGTTCAATAAGCTGGACGTCATCCCAGCCAACTTTGTGCCACCATGCAGGCAAGGCTACTCATGGCATTAAGAATCTAACTTCTGGGACAACAAAGTCCTTTCCAATCAAGAGATGAGAGGTAGTGGCTGAACTTCTCTCACTGTCAGTGAAAGACAGGCTTCTTAGGAGCAGATTTCCAAGTAGGTACATAGCAGTGTTTTTAAAGCCACCTATATTCCAAAGGAATTTTACAATACCGTTAAAAGCCCTGGCTAACATGTCAAAGCCAAATTTTCAGGTCAATAGGCTGTAAGTCAGTATAGATGCTTGAAAATATTATCCGTGGCGAATAAAGATCATAATCATTTATATTGCTAATAAATCCTTGTAGTTTTATTGCTAAAGCTGCCAGAAATGCATTAAGAATGGATTTTTGTGAGTTTTAATGATATGACTAATCCTGGCTGAATTCAAATAGGAGAACTAGCATGAACATGTATTTCTCAGTGCAAATAAAGACTGAGTAATTTGTCTCCCATGAAAAGCAGCTTTGCTAGTTTTGTACTGCTCCCTCTGATGAGCTGGTTGTCACCAGCCGTAATGCAGTAACATGAGTTTTGCCTGAAGATCCAGTGAAGTATGATACTAAGAATTTTTGTGGACTGTTTTTTTTCTGCCTTTTTTTCTTTTCTGGATATTATAACTGAAGGTCAAATAATGCTGCATGACTGATACAGGGGCCTTGAGATTATCCTGACAGTTAGATAAGGTGGATGCAGGTGACTGTGCACTGTACTGTGGGTCTGTGCCTTGTAAAGTAACTAAATGTGAAATGCAGTCTCCTCTGAAGCTCTTAAGTGCACAGCAATTACATAAAATTTGCTCAACTCTTTCTGGTATCTGTTGAAATCTAAGCGAGTAAGAATGTGGCATTAGACATTAAGATTGATAGAATCCTTGATAGGCCATAGCAGCTCAATAGCTCTGTGTTTGCTTGAAGGATTTCTTCAGTATTCCCATTGTTAGTTTAAACTTGATAAATGCAAGGAGATAGTGCAAATGGAAGGCTGGGCTATTTTGTTTAAGTGGAGGTAAGATAGTATTTTACTTGTTTGCTAGCTAGTCAAAATGGTATTATTTTTATTCTGAATATAAGCTGAAGTGTTGCAACATTCATTTTCTGGTGTTTGCTCGGTGTGCTGTTATGCCTTTTAAAAAACCAAACGTGATACTTGCCAGGGAGGGGCAATCCAAAGGCTACTCCTTTCCAAAAGCAGTGTAACCCTAGTGTTGGGCACTGATACGTGTGTAACAATGGTGTTATTCATGCTGGTCTTCAGAGATTGAAAATGAGTGATTAGATAGGCTGTCCTTCTCGGTCTGAGAAAATCGGGACTGTGCTCTTTTCCACATTTATACAGGAAAAGGTATCGGGAGGGGGGTGTGGGGGGTGTGGGTGAGAATTAGCATTTTTCAGTTCCCAGAGAGAGAAGCAAGGTCTGCTGCTGGATGTTAAAAGATTTCCTAAGTGCTGGCAATACTGAAAACCATTTGCAGAAACTGCATCTAATGTATCTAGCAATATGCTGGACCAAAATACTGATTCTGCTGATTCCGTTTTGACATCTTATTCTCTAAGGTGGCAAAGCAAAACCCGACAGTTTTGGTCTGGATGAAGTCTGAGTGCTAAGGCATCATCTCTGACATTCCTCACACTGTGGGTTTGACCCCTGAACACATGAAATAGACCCATCTCTGTTTCCTCAAATCCAGCAAATGATGGTAACATCATCGAACTAAGACATCGTTCCTCAAACAAAGTAGTTCATGGCTTAGTACACAGAGTGAGATGGCTAAAGTTTGCTTACACAGCATTAAAGTAGGTTTTGCAAAAGCATTTCAGAGCTGATTCTTTATGAAAATTCTCATTAAAAAATATATTTAGATTTGCAGTTTCTCCTTGTATCTGTCTTTCCAGGGATAAAATCATAGATTCACAGAATGGTTTGGGTTGGAAGGGACCTTAAAGCTCTTCCAGTTGCAATCCCCTGTCACAGGCAGAGACATCTTCCACTAGACCAGGTTGCTCAAAGCCCCGTCCAGCCTGGCGTTGAACACTGCCAGGGATGGGGCAGCCACAGCTTCTCTGGGCAACCTGTGCCAGGGCCTCACCACCCTCACAGGGAAGAACTTCTTCCTCATCTCCCCTCTGTCAGTTTAAAGCTGTTCTCCATTGTTCTACCCCCGTCTGCCCATGTCAAAAGCTCCTCTCCAGCTTTCTTTTTGGCCCTTTTAGGTACTGGAAGCTGCTCTAAGGTCTCCCTGGAGTCTTCTCTTCTCCAGGCTGAACAATCACATCTTTCTCAGCCTATGTCTGTAAGAGAGGTGCTCCAGCCCTCTGATCGTTTTTGTTGACTCCTCTGGACTCACTGCACCTCCAATACGGCGTGGCTTTGAGACGTTTCAAATGGTGTTCGGCATGTTCTGCTTGGTTTGATCCTGCCTGATGTTTGTTCATGTTGCCTTCAGACTCTGCATAGTTTTCCTGTGCTCTTCACATAGTAGATACCTGCCCAGGCCCATGTGTACACACCTGAGGGATTTAGCTTTGCTGTCTTTGATTTTGCTCCCATTCACATGTAACTAATCTGTTAATGCTACAACTTTATGAATATGAAAGAGGAAGAATTCCCTTACTGATCTTCTCATACTGAGAATATGGCTTTTATAAGCATTGCCCTTTAAAATACTCAGCCAGGTTTGAATGACTGCCTGTTTTACAGTCAGGATAACGTAGGACCTATCTGTGACAGGCTGTGTAAAGTTTGGGAACAAAAAGCAGGCGTTTGTTTGCTGTCTGTCGTGCCTTTTTCTCGCTGTATTTAAAAAATAGGCTTTTGTTTTAAGAAAACTGCTGTGGATTACTGTATTTACGGCCACTTAAAATCCATAAAGGGCTCTGGGCTTTAGCCCAGGTAGACCTGGCTTCTACAGCTGACAACATAACCTGAGTGAGAGAAGTTTGCTGATTTAGAAAAGCAAAAGAAGGATGCAATTGCATTCAAGAATGTCAGAAAACCTATTTCTAGAGGCGCAGAAGAGCGAAGGTACTGAGCTGATGTGTGTACATTAGGCATGTGGGAGTCACACATTGCCAGTGATAAAACAAGCACTGCAGAAAAAGAAAGAAGAGAAACACAGGCTTGGGTTTTCAGGAGAGTACTGACTGAAGAACATTATGAGCCCCTGTCTTCAAATTACACACTGAAGATTTTGGATAAATCGGATCCAATGTCTTCATAGGAGCAAGCTAAGTTTTGGAAAAGAACAGCTTAAGAGAAAAATCTGTGCTCAGAGGAACAAAGTTTGGCAGACTGGAAGCAAATAGTCTAAAGTCAACAGAAACATTGTCAAGATGCTGCTGGAGAGCACAGGAGTGTCACAGGGCTCCCCAGATCAGAGCCAGCACAGCTGAAAAATGCAGCTTTTAGATAAGCTGGGCATGGAGGACAAAAGATCTGGTGATCTGGAGGGGTAAACACCATCACTGAAAGGAACAGAGATCCTAAATTAAAGCTCTGGCTTAGGTACAGGGTTGAACACTGACGTCTGTCCTACTGAAGCTGAGAAAACACAGCGAACTGTTGGTTTTTTTTTTCACTACATAGAAAAAAATTAAGTGAAATCTATACATGCAGCCCATTGGAGAGGACACTATTCTGAACCATCAAAATGCCTTGGCTATTTTGCACTTGCACAGACTGCCAAATATTGTGTAGTTCAAAATGGTAGAGGATGATTTGCAAGAGGGACAACCTACCTGCAGGAGAGGTCAGAACTGGGGATTTTCTATATCTGAGCAAAAGCTCCTCTGCAGCTGTCTGAAGGGCAACAGCAAGAGGGATGTTATTAGGGATAACTGAAGGTGTCCTTCAGATGTTTGAAATGCATAATCCTAAACTACCTTTGCAGGAATGTCCATTGTCCATGGAAAGGCCAGCTGGCTATGCTTTGTTCTTGAAGTCTGGGAAATTGTCCATTAAATTGTAGTCCAGGAGAATGGCATTAATTGTGAAATCTTGAAAGTGGACATTAATAAATTTTGCCATTAATATAATATCACCCTTGTCATTAATCATGCTGCATTAGCAGAATATGCTCCTGACTAGAAGGAATTTTGTTTCACTCGTCCTACCCCCACTGTTAAAGACTGTTATTGCTTTTCAGATTAACAAGATAAAGTATTCATTAATGAATTGGAAAACCAAGTTAGAACTCTCAAACACTATTTGCAGTGTCCCACCCTTTTGGAAAGGGGCTAGGACAGCTGGTTGTCATAAAGTTTAGCACTGTCCAAGCAGCAAGAGATGTTCCCTGAGGTGTGCAGAGATGTGCTGTTTGCAGAGGATGTTCCAGTTGTGGTCTGGTGCCCACATAGCAGAAAGTCTACAGAGCTCTATGGCCATGAATGAGGCATCCTCATCCTTGTACAGATGCAGCCTTGTTTAATGTGCTTGGCTTTCCCAATGCTGAACCAAGGCTGATGCTGTTTATCAGAGCATTAATTATTCTTGAACAGGGAGTTTTGTGGCAGTAATTTTTTTGTGTGAAATGAAGGGATATTGGTGATGAAAATACCTGTGATGAAAATGGTCTGGACACGGTCAATTGTCATTGTGCTGCTTTAAGAACAGAATCATTGAAGTGATAGCTAATGAGCTTGAAAAATATGGAAAGAAAAAAACAAATCCTAAACAAAACCAACAAAAAACTGTCTCCCAAATAAAAATATTCCATCTTTGGTACTCATAACCAAGATTTGAAGAAAAAAAAAACTGAATTTTCAGGACTTGAAGAAGCACACAAGCACATTTAATATTCTAAAAAATACCCATGTGTGCCAATGAATCTAAAAGTAGTTGGACAGCAGCACTTGGCAGCCGGATTGCAAACATTTTGCACACCCATGGGGAGGGGGCTGGATTTCAGTTGTGGTTTCCTGAGTTTTGCAGCCTGGGGAGTGCTCACGTGTTGCCCAGTTACTATCGTTGTGGCGTTTGTGGTAGATCTCATCTTACATTCTTTTCTGCTCGCTGTGGATCCCTGTCTCTCCCAGGTGAGGGCATTTATCTTTACACTGATGCAATTTTACAGCTCCTCTGATTTCTGTGGAGAAGCAGACTGCTTGGCTCCATGGCTGTTAGCATACGTTGGTTACTGAGGAATAAACAGATGGGAGAAGTTGTGTTTGTTTTTCAGGTTCATTATAGATCCTTTAAAATACTGCCTGTTCACCCACTAGATATGGAGACACCTAGGTACAGTCCTAATCCCATGACCTAATTTTAATATTGCCTAGACAATGCTATTATTAATTGAGTACAAGAAAAGCTAAATTATTTGACAATTGACGGGTGGCATCTGGTAGTATTTTTGGATGGTTTTACATGCGTGCCAAAAGCCAGAGTGTGTGAGCATTTTGAAGTAGCTGACACCGGGTCCTTAATCCTGTGTGAAAATCACTAAATGCAAGTGTTTGATTAGCATCTGAGTTCTGCAGTGAGTATTCAGAAATGTTTTCAAGAGGGAGTAGGTTGAACTCGACCATTTTCAATTCTACTCAGAAAATAATGTCTGAGTGTTCCCCTCCAGTTTAGTTCAGTCTTAGCTCCAGAAGTGAAAGTAGCTTGCAGAAAACAGTCGTAGCTGTCTGCAACAGCTATGGCTCTTGGCAGGTATGTGCAGTATTGTACTCATTATTGAAAATAAGGCATGCATATGGGATGTTGTTCTTGGGTCCCTGGGATCTGAGTGGAGAAATGGGGACGACTGAGTGGTCTGGGTTATAACTGTGCTCGTGAGGTTCATTGTCCCCTGGGAACACTTCCTACTGGTGTGTTAGTAGTTTGGAGACAGAAGGGAGGGGAAGGGCACAGAGTGAGTCCCGTGGGTTGAGACCACTTGGGCAAAGAGCTGCACTTCTGAAAGAACAAGTTGCACAAGAACAAAGGGGACCTACTGGAATCATGCATAGGCAAAGGCAAGTGCAAGAAATAACTTCAGTAACCTGCTTGAACATCACAGCATACAATGAATTACAGTGCTAGCAGTCTGGTGCAGACTGCTGTAATAACACCAAGAATGGTGACGGCTGCAAGAGTGGAGCCAGCACTCCCATGAAGCCACTGGACAAACAGTGAAGCATTATTTATACATTTGTTTGGCATCTATTTTTAATTAATATCTAAAGTTGTATGTGTTTGTAAGTAGGCACTTAACACAAAGGTCTTAGAGCTGATCAGTTAATCAGTAGCTGTAGCAGTGGCTTCCCACTGCACACCAAACTCTTCTTTTGGTTATCTTTCTGATTTTCATCTGACAGGTTTTTCTGTGCCCACTTAGAAAATGGCTTCTCTTCAAAGGGTTTTTTTTAATCACATGAAAATACCACGAGAAGAAAATATTTGTTACTAGTGATGAAGCAATTATCCCAAATATGTCAACTCATTGCAGTCTCCCATTTAGGACGGAGGTAGATGGCTCTGTGAAGCAGCTTACTGAGCAAACCAGCTGTGGCCAGTGGGAACAGTCTTGCAGATAACCCACACAATTACAGCTGTTGCTCAGGATCACCTAGTAAATAATTTGGAGTAATGATTGAGATCCTGGGGGGAAAAAAAGGGAGAAAATCCCAAACAGAAGGGAGGATAAATTTGTACCAATGTGCACAGTATTGTAAATAACCAGAAACACTGTACTCAGCCCAAAAAGATGCTGGTAGAGTGGAAGAAAAATACAGCTGGGGTTTTATAGCTGTTGACAGTCTCTGTTCTCAGCGACTTGTAGGCTGATTCACTCCAGCTCACTGCAAGAATGAAATAACTGGATCAAATCTGGACTGGCCATCTTTGCATTCAACATTTATCTCATCCTCTCTCTCATAAAGAATCTTTTTAGCCAGCTTGGGAGCAGCTTAAAAGAAAATTAGGGAAACAAAGATGCAATCTTGGAGTGACATATCGTAATGAGACCTCTCAGTCTCTCAAACTTTCTCATTAACTTGCACCAAACGCAGGCTTCAAAAATTACAAAAGGATTTTCTCTCATAGCCCATAAATAGTCTGTGCTTAGAGTATACCACGTTGTCTCAGTCTTCTTGGCTTATTCCCAAAGCAGCTTCTTTTGGCATGCTACGGTTGATGGGAATGATATTGTAGGAAGAACAAAGTACAGTTTTTCCAAAGGAAATAATAAATCTGCCGTGGGCTTTCAAAGCAAGCTAGCATAATCAGAAAGTGATATATTTTATGTTTTTTAAGAATGTAGGAAGAACACAGATGTTACTTTGGACCATTAACATCTTCACTATAAAGACATGCAAAATATTTCCTGTGGCTTTTCCCTTTTCTTTTGTTTGACACCTTTTTTTATTAAAATCAAAGCTTTTTTTTTTCATCCTGTATATTAAACTTGGCAACATCACAGCTCTGCCAATGCCAGTATGGTAGGGTGAGCAATTACAGCTGAGTATTTTTAAAACTTTTGTTAAATCTGCTTGTCATTCCACCATTTCATATTTTATCTCCCTAACATACAAGCTCAAAAAAGACATGTAGCTGGAAAGCAACTCCATCTATAAAACAAGGGCAGCAGGCAATACGGTTAGGCTGCTGGCATTAGATATCCAGTAAGTTTGACCTGAAAGTGAGAAGCAAACCCCAAGACGATGTTCATAATTAAAAAAATATTAAACTATTGATGGAGTTAACTGGGGGGGTGGGGGTGGGGGGTGGGGAACAGAGACTTTTGAGTTTTTGTTTGGATGGGTTTTTTTGTTTGGTTGGTTTAGTTGTTTTGTTTTGTTTGTTTTGTTTTTTGTTAAGGTTTGGTTTTTGTTGTTTGGTTGGTTTTTCTATAGTGTAATGAAGACTGAAGTTGGTGGGAGACTTGCACTAATTCAGCTTCAGTGGGCTTTAGATCAGGTGCTTAATAACATTAGGTGCCCAGTTTTTCTCTGAACAAGGGCTCCTTGTTTTGGGGTACTGTGAACTCAGATGGTCCTAATGAAGGCTGGAACTGTCTCTGAACGAAAAGGTCACATGTGTGATGCTGGATGTGGGGTTCAGAGATCTCTCCCATTCCCAGAACCTTGCAGAATGCTTTAGGGTTAAAAATTGCACAAGTCTCTTTCAGAGTCCAAGAGAAAGAGTTGAAGCAAATGTGTGTACACATCCTCAGAGCTTTCTGACCAGGGATCAGCAGAATAATTACTGTGATACTTTAGTAACACAGACTGATGTTTGGTCAAAGGAAAATACTACAGTTCAATTTGTGTGGACGATATTTTGCACTTATGGCATTGTTTTCTTTGCTCAGCTCGTTTATGCAGTCTGACACAATTTCCATGGGAAGGAGGTGCAACTGCATTTGCATGTGACTTTTGCTCTTTCTTCACTGTCATGTTTGCAGCACTCTGTTGTGCCTTTTGCTGCTTATCTCTGCACCTGCTTAAAGACTTCTTCCCTGAGGGAAGAATACAAAATTTGTCAGTTGAGCCCTCTTTGGTATTTACTTTTAAATTTAATTTCTTTATTTTTTTCTGTGCTGGCAAACTGAGAGCTGAAACCCAGGTATTTCCCTTGTACTTCATTAAGGACCCACCCATTATAAATATCCAGCTAAGACTATCAGAAATTATTGGGAATCTTCTTCAGATGATCTTTTCTCCTGTGAAACCAGAAGGATCATCTCCAGCAATGCTCAGAAGTTTTGCATCTGAATGTTTCAGTGCTTTTGCAAGCAGAGAGATGCTCCTCATGTAACTTCTGCCCAAAGAGACTGCACTTGGTAGCAGTAGTTTTGCTTTCTGCTCTAGAAGGAATGGTGAAAAAACAACCAACCAAAGCGATATAGTTTGGTAATTTTGTGAAAATGCAGGGTTATTTATCACACAACCTAGATACTTCCTAGAGTGTGGTGTACAAACACAAACTTGTATGAACAGGATCTGCAATGAGATACCCTAGCCCATCCGCTCTTTTTTTAAGTTCAAGGAAGAAACAGAAACACATGGGTAGGAGGGATAAAGAGTGCTGTTTTAACAATGTAGGTATTAATTCCCAAAACAGAGTTGTGGGGTTTCTATTTACCAAACCCCACAATAAATGAAAACATCAAGCAGTAAAAAGACTTTAGAGCACTGTCAGAGATGAGGGATGCACAAGCATGCAGCACATGGAGAGAAGCAGATGTGTTGTTCATCTTCTGTAAATGTATAATTCCTTGCAAAAGAAATGACGTTACTGTTCAGCCACTTTAAATAGTTTTATTGTTTATATCACCCTAAACTGTAGGAAATACTACCTGCTTGCTTCCTCTTTTTTTAATGTATCCATGAAAATTGTTTAGAATCTGAGCAGTGCTATTTCTATATTCACTCACACTGGATTTTCTAAGATACTTATCAAGCAAATGCAATGAAGTTGATTTTCTTGCCCAATCCCATCAAATACTGCATTTTGCTTTCTATCTTCTCCCTGTCTCTTGGTTGCAGATAGCATTTATCTTTACCGAGCAGGTTACTGAGGGAATTAACATTTATTTGTGCCATGTGGGGGAGGAGTGACACTGCTATATCCCACTACTGACCTCGGGAGTAATGGGAGGCTTAATTAATTACATTTTGTGCTGTGCTTTGACAGACCCAAATCAAAGGCATGGCAGGCATAGCAACTATTATTGTGTTGATGGTAAATGAATTTTAATGTTGTAATACTGCAATGTGAGGAATAAGAGGAAAAATGGCAAGAAGTTCTCTTCTGGGATGGTCAGAAAAACTACTAGGAAGTCTCTTTGCAAATATGGCTGAGTACAGGCATGTGTGTTTGCATTTTCACACAGGTCTGAGAGAAGAGTTAATGGACTACAGAGCTATCAGGTTCATTTCCAATTTTCCACCAGACTGTAATGAAATGCCACAATGCCTCAAACCAAACCTCTCATTAGTCTCCCTATTAGTTTTCACTCTAGTAAATAAAATAATGGTGCTACTAAGAGTTAATAATGGGCAATCAGGATCTCTTTCATGCCTGTCACTTTTCTCCCTGCTCTTAGGAAAAAAAAAACCCATGTGTGTGAGGAAAAAAATAAAATTAACCCCTTTATAATTCTACTGACTCTTTCCCTGCACCCCCCTTTTATTTAAATCTTTTATTTCATGGTTCTGTGCTTTTTTTATGGCTGCCACTGATCCAGAAGTACCCTTTCTTATGAAGCATCCTTGTTTGTCAGAAAGGCTCCTGATGAAGTTTCTGCAGTTGATACCCACCTCTGGAATTCTCTTCCTGGCACTGAGATGTCTGCTACCAAAACCTGGCAGCAAAGGAAAAACACACTGTAAGCAATTTGGTGAAATATTGTTCTTGATGCGTGCAATGGGCATGCTGAAACAGTAGTTTATAAATTGTGAAGCACATTGTTAAAACATGCCACACATGTTTAATGCTTCTGATAGGAAATAGAGTTACGTAGCTGCATGAGGGTATTTTGGAGGTTGGTGCATGGCCAGAGCTTCTATCTTGCTCCTTACTGACTTGGCCACTTTTTTTATGGCCTAAAACCTTAGAAATTGATCTGGGGCATGTCCATGCTTCTGCTGTGGTACAGAACCCTGCATCGGCTAAGTAATCTATTTCTTGTCAGTCAAACAATAGCAGGTCCTAGAGGATATAGGGATTTCCCTTGTCACCTAACCTTGAATTGTCTTAAATCTTCCATTCCCCTTCCCCACGTGTTTATTTCTCCATGTTCTGTTACACCCTTGCCCTTGAAGCATTCCTACTTTTTCTCTCCAACTTTTCTATAGCTGCCTATCTTTCTGTAAACCCTACCTTATCCTTTCTAATAATTTATTCTTTATTTGAGGTATAAAGGCTTTTTCTTATACTAGATAGGTGTTATATATTGTTCTATTAAGCCGTGCTTTCTCAAAGGAATGTCCAAAGGGAATTGTATTTGAGAGTTACCAGTGTAAGTTAAGGGATACTGAACCGGTATGAAATCCTATTCTTTTTGAGGTTGCTTTGGTGATGAGGGTGTAAGACTGGATACAGTTAAAAGAAATAATTGATCAGAGTTTTTGCTCTTTTCAAGTGATCCAGGCAGTCTAAATTTAAATGAAGGATTTAAGAATGCTCTGCATGTCCTGTTCTTCATAAAGCGTTGTGACTTAATACCGTGTTCCCAGTTTTACCGCTGGAAAGTAATTTCCAAATGCTGGAGACCAGTAACTCCATAAGTATTTACCTTAATTCTCTTTGTAGAATTGGAAAATTCAGTACTGCTGCTATTGCAGAAAGGCACCCATTTAGACTGCTCATTCAGTCTTCTGTCTATGAGTATCTGTTGAATATTATTAAATGTTGTTAATTATACCACTAATTCCATATGAAACAAAGGACTGTTGGGGCATGCAGGAACCTAAGTCTAACATTTGCATTATGATTATAAAACACCGATAGCTTGGAATACGTCACCAAGGTATTGTCCTTGAATCTACCACCGAATAAGACCATTTGGTAGAATCTTGTCAGTAACTGAACTTGAAGCTTTAAAGCTCAATACATTCAATCGCGTTCCTTTGATGTGACGCTTAATATCCTTTCACTGATTTTGAACTTCTTCCTGCTGAGACTCATGGTTTGGAGTTGTGTTTTCTGGGGTCAGCACACAAACACCACAGTTCCCTGAGGTCTGTGGGAAGCAGAAGATAGGTGGAGATTTGGACAACTTTGTATCAAGACTCTCTCCTATATCTCTGAAGATGTGAAGGTTCTGTTCCCACCAAGCAGCAAAATAATCATTATAGCATATCCAGACTTGAGATATGTGGAAGCACCATCATGTTTCACCATCTCCTTGTAGTCTTTTTGCCCCAGATGGTGAACAGCCAGAAGAAGAGGGGCTGGTAGGCCTGCTCAGAGGTGTTAAGTGTGTGAGCATCTCTGCTATGCCCTGGCTTTCGTACAGCCTGAACATGGATGCCCAGCCCTCATTCCACCAAGCCTTAAGGTTAATGATTTACACTTCCTCTTCCAAAACCTTGGCCTCAATCAGGTTATAGAAAACAGGCAGTGTGCCTTCTGGGAGCTGTCTGCTACTGCAGTAACTGAGCCGTTCTTTCAAAACCACCAAATGCTGGGTGCTCTTGGCAAAGATATAAAGGTGACTAAAACTGGCAGAAAGCTTTTTAAAAAGGGCATAGCAAAATTTAATTTAGACAGACATGTTATCTCTGATGCTGGTAGTGGAGAACTATAAATAGTAATGATGAGGTACACTTCCTAGGAGAGGTACTCTTCTGAGATACAGAAGCAAAGAAGTTCAGCCTTGTGCCTCAACTAGATTAGGTCATGATGGACACAGAGAATGAAATTATAGTAGCCCCAGTTTAGTTATTTTCCTACTGTTTATGGAGAATCTGAGGAATCCAATCTAACAGTGTTAAGAGCCACAGATGCACACTGCTGTTTGTACAAGCTATATGCAGCTAAAGAAATGGCTTTCGTGTTCCCCAGCTATGAAGTGATCATTCATAAACCATTGCAAACAAGTGGATGAATAAAATGCATTGAATGTAGGCACAGAAACCAAGGGCTGTACTGAAGATACTGAAGATAGTAATGTGTTTTCATTCCTGACCAATTAGGAAGTGTCTGAAGATATGTGAAAATTTAAATCTATTTTTACACAAGTGCACAAAAGCAGAGACATAACACTAAAGCTCCTCAAAAGCCCCCAGCCATTTCTGAAGGACCAGATGTCACTCATTCATTCACCATAAGAACAAAACTAGGATTTGCTATCAACGGAACTAGTGTTGCCAGCTGGTTTTGTCCACAATTGTTAATTCTTTCATGTAATCTTTTAAACTAAAGAATTAATAATAGCTATTAATAGCTGGCCTTTGATGCTTCAGGGTTCCCTAATTTAACTTGGTGTGAGATACCATAGCACTTACTTGTGGTTAACTACTGCTCATGAGCCTGCCTTAAATATCACGTCAGTGCTCAGACTCTCAAAGGGGTGCAGATGATGCTTGTCTGTAGTGAGCAATCCTCCTTAGGAGAATAAATAAATGTCTTTCACAGTAAATTACCTAGCTTTTTATGGTTAACATAAGTTATTTCTTTAATACTCAAGTCTGTATGGGACTCTTAAAACGCTTTACGATTTATTTAATAACTTAAATAATTTTACAAGTTATTTTAATGATGGTTTTATGTACGACGTTTCCAGGCTGTTTGAAATAACTATGCTTGCACATACAATCAGGTAGACATACCTTCTAACAGATACTAATGGAGTGAGTTGGCATAAATTGATTCATATAAAAGACTTTTCAATTAGACTTTCCGACCTCACAATCTCCCTACAAAAACACAAGGCTTTTGTAACCTTCACGAGACTTACAGCCCTTATAATCCTGATACTGTTGATAGATTTCTTGCCTGTCCTTTTAAACTTTTCATCTTCAAGATGCAGCCTCATAACCTTGCTGCTTGTTTTGTCTTCCCTTCAGTAAGCTCCTTGTCTGTATTGTTGCAATGGATGGGATGATTCACAACCACTGACAGCTTCAACCAGATGACTCTGTTCCTAGTAATGGTATTTGTAGGAATAAATATGAAAATAATTAAATTCTGTGTATCAGGCTATCCTTTTTTTCTTCTGAGGCTCGATCTTTGAGCTGAGTTATGAACACTGTGCCAGTGTCCCAGAATCACTGTCCACCCTCTGTTAGCAGTGCTCACTGTTCCACTCTTCTAACCTTGTTTTCTCATTAGCTCGCCTGAAAATGAGACTTCTTTTTTTACCCACTTATTTTTGGGGTTAAGGCTGTCTATCATCTCAATCCATAGAGGACCACTGAATGCTTGGTCTGCTGCACCCAGTTTTACAGCCACCACCTGATACAATCTGTGAACCAAGGAGTAAAAGTCATCAGATGCCTTTCCATGGCCCAAGCAATGCCCTGTATCCAATAGGGGCTGCCATAGCTGCCCTCTTGCATGAGCTTTCTGGCTCCTGTCATCGTCATCCAAGCACTGCCAGCTCAGGACCAGTTTCTGCCTCCACACCCAGCCTTGACTAAGGTCTTATGCCCAGAGCTGGCATATGCCTTTCAAATCACCTGCCTAAGCAGTTCATCAGCCAGAAATAAGCAGCCGCTCTGGTTCTGCAGCATGGCAAGGAAGGAGATCTTGTCCTGCTCACACAAAAGTTTGTTCCTCAGTTCCCTAAAGGCTTTCCTGGACCTCTTTATTACTTGTTCTTTCCCAATCACTTCTTCAAGTCCTCTTTCAGCTTTTATCTGACTTGTGGGATACAGTGGTCTGCCTAAGGAGGTCGGCCCTTGATCCTGGGTCTCAGTGATCCATTACATAGTATTTTTCATGCAAAACCCTAAGGAATCTTTAAAATTAATGTTTATACTATAGTAATCCTAAGAGGAAAACAGACCTCAGCAAGATGCTGTGTAGGTAAGTTATAAGCAGGTAATTCATAGAATCACAGAACGGTTTGAGTTGGAAGGGACCGTAAAGACAACCTAGTTCCAGCCCCGCTACCACAGGCAGGACAACTTCCACCAGACCAGGTTGCTCAGAGCCCTGTCCAACCTGATCTTAAACACTGCCAGGGATGGGGCAGCCACAGCTTCTCTGGGCAACCTGTGCCCATGCCTCATCACTCTCACAGTGAGGAACTTCTTCCTAATATCTAATTTAAATCTGCTCTCTGTCAATTTAAAGCCATTTCCCGTTGTCCCATCTCTACAGGCCTTTGTAAAAACCCCTCTCCAGCTTTCTTGTTGGCCCCTTTAGCCACTGGAAGCTGCTCTAAGTTCTTCCCAGAGCCTTCTTGTCTGCAGGCTGAACAAGCCCAGCTCTCTCAGCCTGTCTCCATAGGAGAGATACTCCAGTATTTTCATGGCCTCCTCTGGACTTGCTCCAACAGTTCCATGTCCTTCTTATGTTGGGGGCCCATGCAATTGGGTGCAGTACTGCAGGTGGAGCTTCACCAGAGCAGAGTGGGAGAATCAGCTCAGCTCAAAGACTGGGCTTGACTTTCCAGCCTTTCCAGTGAGTGTGCAATGGTTATAGCAACAGAGTAACTCTTAAAAAAATAAATTAGACATAGGAGTGCACATGTAGCAGGGCTCAAAACCCAGTGGACAAAAACATCTTTGGCTGTGCTGGAGATCTGTTTGAATGAGCTTATGTTTTGTGGATGATATTCCCATAAACTTTGCAAAAGGAAAAGAGGAAACGGGAGCAGAATGGAACAGGAAAGACCGGTGGTGTCATGCCGGGCTCCTGCTGGAGCCCCTGCCCTGATTTGTGTATGGGAGTGCAGAATGGGAGCGTGAGACAGGTTGTGTAGCTTCTCCCATCAGCAAGAGCATTCCTGGCTTGATTAGCAGCTTTCAGCTGGCAGCCAGTGCTGATTTAATACTAATGCTTTTTTTATTAATGGTTGTTTAGTCTGTTTTGAATGTTTTCTGCATGGCTAATTAATGTACCAAAATGAATTAAAATGTGTTGCTAAATTTTACAGTAGTATACAAACAAATGGCTGGAAGTCTCAGCTCCTCTTCAATGTTTTATCTAAACTTTGTGTTCTCAGAGACAGATCTAAAAGCCACTTAACTGAGCTAAAATGTGATGTCATTCTTCTCTAAATACACATAGGTATTTATGTTCAGCCTGTTGAGAAACAGACTTGAATATAGTGAGATATATGTAATTACTTTCTTTTAATGATAACAGAACCCACTTAAAATTGGCAGGGGATCAAAACCTGCAGCCACATATATGGGATTTTGCTTGAGTAAAGCACTCTGTAACATTATGCTGGGGAAAACCAGCATGATTCATCACTGGGAAGACACTCCCAGCTGGAGCAGATAGTTAGAAACCTCTCGCTATTGACCCTTGTGAAGAGCGGTGTCAGCCCCTCCGAGCGGAAAAGCTGCCGGGAAGAAGGTAACCCTGCAGCCAGGGTGTTTGTATTTCATATTTGAACAGTGCTGGTGGGGTGCTCGGTTTGCTTTTCACTGTGGAGGGCAGAGCTGTGCCACGCTACAATTCCTCTCCCCTTTTGGCTGCTAATTTGCCGTGTTTCTGAATTTACGCTTTATTGTCCATAGATAATTTTCTCTCTGAAACAAAGACGATTTGTGTAAGAGAGTAGAATAACAGCATACGTGTTTGATATGGGTCTGTCTATGCTTGAAATAATCCAGCATCTAATTTTTAATGAAACATGAAAGAAAGCTAGAGCTCAGCACAATCCGTGCCCAGCGAAGATCCTAATCTTCCCTTTCCAACAGCGGAGAGCTGCAGCGGGCACATCTGTTCCATGACCGAGCAGCGTGGTAGCCGCTGGCCCCGGGAGGGAAGTGCACTGAGCCGGCAGCCTGAGGTCCCTCTGCTGGGCGATGGGAACCGGGCAGCGGTAGAAGGCAGCGACCGGCCGGGGAGCGCAGGCGGGGGGCCGGGCCTGGGGTCCCCCAGCTGCTGGCTCTGCTGAGGGTGTGATGGAAACCCCCTGAACGACAAGCCGGGAAAGACTTGCTGCAAAGGTACATCTCTCTCTATATATATTCTACCAAAACTCTTCTAACTTTTCTATTACTGAAAAAAAAAGTGAGTTTCTTGTATAAAAGTCACATGCCCTTAAGAAAACACACTGTGTGTTTTGGAAGGGAAACCTGAACATTTCCCGTTCATTTAGCTATCTTTTGCATTATTTCAGTACTGAGTATGGCTTAGGCACTTCGATAAAAGAGCAAAACTGGACCCTGTCTTTGCTGGGGGAGACTTGGGGGGAATCTGGTGAGCCCCTCCTGCGCACTTATTTTGGGGTGAGAGCACCACCACATCTCTCCCCCCCCCCCCCCCCAACACTGCCCTACAGCAAGCTCATTTATCAGGGAGGGTTCGCTTGGGTGCAGAGCCGCAGGAGCGGTTTGTCCGGGTGCTTTTTGCAAGGTGGGGTGATGGAGCGGGCAAGACACGGTTATCTGTCTGCTCCTGCCCTGCTCCCCAGTGGGGATGTTTGGATTTGGCAGAGAATGTGGGTGTGATTAATTTTTTTTATTCATTTTTTTGAGAGACTACTTATGAATACATAGTTCTTTACATATTGTTTTCCAAGCAGAAACAAATGGAATCATTATCTGTGTTGTGAGTCTGCGAATGAGAACCACATCGCTGGTGCAAGAGTTTCCCACTCTTCCTTGTTACTTAAAAAAAATCACTGTGTAAATAATTAATTTCTTACTCAAACAGTTGTGTTTTCAATTGCAGCTAGTGCAAGAGCTCTTTTCTGCTAAAGTACCCTTTCTTTGGAGGGAATATTAACAGTTTCTTGGTTAAAATTACGTTTCATAGCTCATGTGATTGAAAACACTACATCACTTGCCACTACAAGAGCAAGCAGTATAATTCTTTCGTATTTCCACCTGATTTCTTTTATATTTACTTGGTAATGGATATTGACAGGTATGAGAACCTGCCCAAATTGTGGGACTACCTGCAGCAGTATCTGTTGTGTGTAATACTAGATGTTGTTAGGTGTATATTTGTTGACTTTTTAGCATCGGAAGCCCAGGCTGCACGGAGGGGCTGTGAATTGTCTTTTTTGCCTGTATGAGATTCACTGTAAGTCCATGCCAGAGCACAGGGCTGATCGTTACTGTGGATTGTGAACTACTTATGGGTAGAACTGACACAGCATACATATTCCCTCTCTCAAAAAATCCCAAGCCAACCAAAACCCAAAAAACCCTGAACAAACCCAAACCAACAAAAAAACAACCCAAACCCCAATGTGTTGCTTTGGAGAGCTTGTTCTGTGGAAATTAGTAGTAAATAACAAAGATCTCAGTGTGAACTGGGTGGAGATCCCCAGCATGACTGTTAACATACCTTTAAAGTGACCTTTGTTGATTTTATTTTTTTTTATTGCTGTGGAAACCCTATTTTGCACAGAGATAGGACTATCTCGATGCACCAGAGCTTGGGGCTGCTGCTGAACAGTGGTGCCAGGAGCTCAGACTGGCTCCTGCATCCTGCTCCAGCTTTGTGCCTGCAGAGCCCCAAAGGATTTCAGACCTGCACATTTGGTTTTCTGGCATGGAAATGTAATGGTGCCATCCGCTCTGTAACAAGTGCTTAAAGAAAGGTAACTGAAATAAAGACAGATATTTCCCCTTTAGTAAGCAATGAGCTTGTGAGCTCCATGCATTGGTAGAGAGCAGGTGTCAGGATGAGGTTTCTTCACTAGATCCGTGTTTGCTTTACTGTGGAACAAGGTAAAAATAAATCATTGGTGAGGTGCTTATGGCTGAGTGATCACTGTGATAATAATGGTGATTTAGCTTATTAGGACTAATCAGATAAAATGATTCCCAACACTTAACTGATAAGTTATGCAAACATGGAGGACAGGCTTTTAATTGGGCTGGTCCTTGGGTCTAACCCCTGGAGGTGCCAGCACGGAGGGAATCTGACCCTTGGGGTTTCCACTGTATTTTTTTAGGCCAGTACTCACATAAAAACATTTGAAAATTCATCCTGATGGTTTTAGAGTAGAAGATTGTTTGCTGTCAATCCAAAACTTTATTTATGTGCAATTGATCTGCTTGCTTAATTATCTGACATTTGTGTGACTGATCTTGAGTCTGATTTCCTCATCTGCTCTGGTATAAAAGGTAAGGTATAAGTTGCAATGTTGTTTGGAAACAGAATAAATTAAATTGTTTGTTTGTTTTGCTCATGTGTAGGATTGGGGTTTTCCAAAAATACCCCAAATCTGAATCCTTTGATTTGTTCAGGCTTCCCACTACCATTAGAAATTGGATTGATCAGCAAGTATAGGGGATTAATGAGTGCTAAAATAATTGCTCTACTTCCTTCAAAATGTTATTTAGTCATGTATGAAGCTGACTGCAGTAAGCTGTAGCCCTCACCCCTTCCTTTTTCTTGCTTACACATTGCACCTAATGTCTATCAAGTTGATGCGATGGATAGGTCGAACAACTCATAAGGGTCAAGTGATACAACAGCCAAACTTGGGTGATGGTGAACTCTCCAGTAGAGATGGAAGTATGTATCGGTGCAGCTGATGGTTTGATTTGATAAAACTCAGTAAGATGTATTTAGTTAAAATGAACTCATCTGCCTTGAAAACGAACTCTCATTTCAATTCTAGGGTGGCTGATATGGTCCCTGGGTAAAACACGGCATATCTTGATTGCTGATAGGTATCTTCCTTTTGTAAGAAGATATTTACTAAGTAAGAATAGCACAGGCATTAAGGTAGAATTGTCAGTACTTCTTTGGTGCACTATAGATTTTGGTTTTGGTGAGGAAGCACATGAGCACAAATGTATCCCATGTTGGTGTTTTGGGGGTTTTTGTTTTTGTTTTGTTTTGTTTCTCGTGTTGTTTTTTTTTTTGTTTTGGTTTTAATTAATTTGGATTTTATGAATTTTTTGGGAGGTCAGGTTAGTTCAGAGGAGGAAACTGCTTGTTGGAAAGCCTTCTTTCTCTTATAAAGTGAATAACTGTTCATAGTTTTCCTGGTTGCCATGTATTAAAATAGCTGTAGTAGACCTTAGAGGCCCATTTTTGTCCTGTGAGTTCTTTGTTGTGTGGTGTAACCTACTCAGAGAGGAGCGTATTTCTTATCCCTAAGTCACCATATGTTCGCAGCAATAATCATTTTTTTCCATAAGTATCTGTATTAGTTCTGTTGTGCGTACACTGTACTTTATAGTTTTTGATGTAGTTTTTATAAAGAGTTGTGGTGGAAATTGTGAGGGTTTTACAGTAGGGATGTATGTACATTGGCAGGACTGCTTCATCACAGGATGTATACCACTGTTAGCTGCTTAAATAATTTTTACATTCATATACTGAATAAAATCTCAGTTTATCATTTGGCATTTGTTAAAAAAGGGAAAAGTTCTCTATAAATGGTGTGTCACTTGAGTGTTATGAAGCTCTGTGCCTACGTGATCCCCAGTTCAGAACCTTCTTCAGTGCTGCAGAGTGCGATTCAGTCTGAATCCACAATATTGCTATTTATTTGGCTCACAGCAGTGTCAAGGCAGGCGTTAAGAATGGGTCTCAGAAGCGATGCTGCAGATGCACACAGCAGGAGCAGCCCCTCATGCCAGGACTTTACTTTGCTTTAATACTCAGAAAATTCTCCATGGAAACCTTGAAGTCGGCCATTAGAGTGTACTTCGGATGAGGACATAGAATATCCTGCGTGCTCGTCCATTGGCATGTATTTCTGAGTAAGCTGTTGTGGAGGCTTGCCTGGCTTTATAGAAACAGCTAAATGTGTTTATTTATATAGCTAAATATGCTATATAAACTGCTAAACCTGACAGGCAGGGATGGGAGGAATAGAGTCAATTATAATTAAAAGTTTTATTGTGTCCCTTTTCCTTTTCTGTGTTCATATAGTATATAAAATTCCTCTAGCATTCTATTTAAATTCTGGGGCTTTCATCTGACCTTTCATTCTCTTCCTATACAACTGCCTTTCCTGTAATAGAATAACATAAATGACTGTCATCAAATTCTGCCTGCAATTACTTTGTATCAGTCAACCTACTGCTTTTGTGTGTATCTGCTTTCATCTCATTAGCTGTTGTACAGACGAATTATGACTTGTAGGCAGTTGACTGACTAGCTGTTGGATGATTCCTTTGAGTACTGAAGGTATTTGGCCAGCAAAATGTTGATGTAGATATTTCAGCATTAGGCAGGTTACAAAATGTTTGGGGTTTGCACTGACAAGGGAGTTTCCATACTAAGGCATACGCTGTGCAAATATGTAAACGGATTAACAGAGCAGATTATTTGGATTCAGAAATTGGTTTATAGTGCAGTGAATGAAATAATTCTGGAAACTGGAAGTCACGCAAACGGGGTATTTTCATGGTGATTTGTATTCAGAAATGCTGAAGGCCCATAACCCTGCCTAATTTTGAGCTTATTTGATACAGCTGTTAAGTGCCCCAGGGCAATTAAAAAAATTCCTTAAAAAAAAAAGCAACCCTCTTTCAATGAGGAGTTTTATAAACTGCTGGTGTGTTAGTGGGGGGTTAAATTATTGTTTATTTGTATATTTATTTTAACCCTCCAACTCAGTAGTTGGAAATCGCTAACTCCAGTCCCCATTCCCTTGCACTGTTATCATTCCTTTATTCATGCAGAGATTTTCAGATGCAGTCACTTCGCAATGTGAGTCCATGCTATTTTCCAGCATTTGTGCTGAATCACAGTCTTGGTGACTGCAACTTGTGCTTTTATGCCATGATATTCACATTACTGTTATGGAAAAGATTTTTATTTTTTTATTTTTATTTTTTTAAATTATAATAAAGTATGAGTAAATAATGTGTGTGTACAGCTGTGCTTTGGAAGAGAAAGTAAAGCTATATCATAAAGATACATATTTATGTATATATGATCAAGACAAAATATTCTTCACTTAAACGACTGGATTTCTGTTTGCTAGCTTCAAGATTTCATGTGCATATTTTCATTTGTTTGTTATTTCATATTGATGTGGGTAACTTTTTAAGTAAATGAAGTAGATTGAGTTAGGCTACTATTTCAGATGTTATTTTTGAATAATTGAATAAAACCCAGTTTGGGCAATTGTGTGAATAGGCGTTTTCCCAAAATAGCACTGATGTGAGTGGAAACAATAGCTTGTGTCTCCAGAATAATGGAAGTGCTTGATAGAATTTTAGCATCTTAAGATATCACTCCGAACATCTGTTGCTAAAGTCATACAGTCTCATGGGCTTTCACTGACCAAAGTAACAGCAGTTTAATTCCAGCATTCCACAGAAATGTGAACCTTTTCAACTGGCAAATTCTGGTGAGTGCATGTACTTTATTTGAATGCTATAAGCACAAACAGTATCTGCCCAGGTGGTAGCTGATATGTTGTGATTTAACTGTTTCTCATGCACATTGGAAGGGATGAAACATGCAATGTTTGTGTTTGTCTTGAAAAGGTTTCCCTAAATTACAGCAATGCTCACTTGGTTTGAGTTGATTGGCGGGATAATCAGTTTGATAGTTCTGATGTGCAGGCAGTTGATTTAGATTTGATTCATATATATTATATAAATACCCATCTCGTATTTGCTTGAGTGTTGCCGTGTAAGGTTTGTGGCACTTCTGTAGGTCTAAATACATGAAATACAATAGACTGTCTAAATTTTCATAAAGTAGGCAAACCTTCAGATAAAGATGGCTTTGACACGAGAATTAGTGGGTTTTCATGACCAATTTGCTAATACTATTATTGTGGTATTTTGTATGCTAAAATATTTAATGGAGTTTAAGTTGTTTTTACGTATTTTTACTACAGCTATTGAGCTGTGGATTTTTTTTGATGCTAGTGATTAAAGGCATTCCCAAACTTTTCTGGCCTTAAATATTTAGCCAAGGGAGCTTGTTTTCCTGGGATTTTTGTGTTAATATGACAATAGTCTAAAGCTAAAGCAGTACAGGGCTGGATTTTGCAGAAATCCCTATTAGTTTTAGAGCACAGTTTCCAGACAAACATTTGAGGCTAAACTGCTGAGGAAGCAGATGCCAGTCTGTAGATACTAAGAGTTAATATCTCTTGAGATGTGTTCACTCTCTTAAGGAGCTTCCAGCCCCCAGCAAGGCTTTTCATCAGCAAGAAGAGAGGAGCTGGTGAAGTTGGTGGCACTGGTCACAGTGTTGAGTGGCGCTGGAGGAGTGGGTGAGTGTAGGGTAGGGACAGATCTTTTGGAGCCAACTGTAAATACTGAACTTGAACCCTGCATCATTGGGATAACGGCTGTGACTTTGGGTAGGTTTACATGGCTTCCAAATAAGTTAATTTGGTGGGTAGTAATAGTGGTGTTTCAGAGCATCCAAGAGAGTCAACAACAAAGAGTGGCTTGGGGGAAGTGAAAACGTTATTGATTCCCCCCAACACAAGAGAAGACTGAGTGTACTTGTCCTCCTTGTTTTACCTTGTGTCTCTGCTGAATGATGAGTGTGTGTGCATGCATACATGTGTGTGTATATGTATTGTATATATGTATGTGTATACATATAATTTGTTGGTTTCCATATACAAGTATGTATTTGTTGGTATTCAAGATTTTAAAGTTGTTTTATCAGTGTCAGGAAAGCAGCTAAGTGTGAAAGTTTCATTGCTATTAAGTTGTTTTCAACAAGAGTTTAGCTTGTGTAAACCGTACACTATTATAACATATTATAAGGTACAGAGGGGGTTGTGGTTGAAAATGTTTTAATAATTCATAATATAGTTTTCTTTTTCCCACATAAAAGAAGTTTTAAGCAGCTTCTACCTCAGTATACCTTTGTTCTAGATCTGATATTCAAGTGGTAAAAAGGGAAAAAACTTTCTCATTGTATTTTGTTCTCATGAGTGTTTTTTTGTGGTACTGCTTTATTGAGCAAATTTCAGTTGAGGCAGCCAAGAGCGCTGTTAAACAAAGAAGTATCTGCTTAACAAAGGTAGACCTTTATATACACTAAAATATTTTATCTGGAAATAACATCTGGTGTTATTTCGTTTGGTGTTCAGACAACAATCTTTGTTGCTTGGTTTTGAAAGCTCTGGCTTTCTGGAACTGATGAAATAGAAATCTTTGAGTATGACCCAGTTTGACAGCAAACTAGCTGGTGGTGTGTCTTGCTCTGAGCAGACCATGAGACTCATGTCTGATGAAGCCCTCTTTCTTACAGCTTTCTCTCTTATGCTGGTTTGTGGTTTGCAGTTCTTTTTCTTTTCTTTTTTTTTTTTTTTTGCCATGATTGGGGCACCTAAAATTTTTCTCTTTCATTCTCTGTTGGGTTTGGATGTTGTTTGTTTTGGGGGGAGTGGTAGTTTTTTCTTTGGTTTGGATTTGTTTTTCTTTTGTCTAATGAGGTACTAACACATGCTGCAGTATTTCCTTAACTAAGGCACTTGAAAGGATGTTTCAGTACGTGTGTTCACTAATTTCCCAGCCTCTACCTTCATGTCCAGCCTGCCCAAATGCCACCAATGGCACAGGGTATTGCTTTGGTTGGTGAAGGGAGCAGAAAGGTACACAATTGCCCAGGCTCTGGTATGATAGCAAAATCCTCCTTTCCCTAGGAAATCATGTTGAAGGTAGGATCAGAAGAAGGAAGGCTGAATCAGGTTGCTTTTTCACTCATCTCCAGCGTAAGGGTACAGAAATGCTGGGGTCACCATTGGGTGACCCACTTCGTTGACTGGTGGTGGGATTCATGGTGGGAAACCCTCACATATGGATCTGGATGTTGTTTAGCTCACTATGAGAGTCTGATATCATTAAAACTTTTTAGCACTTCCAATAATACAAATATATTTATTTCTGAGCTTGATCTTAAATGCTTTTTAGTTGATGTGATTCAAACTAATCCACTAAGAGCCTGATCATCTGCCAGCCGCTAGAGTTGGGTCAAAGCTCTGTAAATTAATGAGCTCAGGGTGATTAGTACAGGTTTTGGTGCATTGGACAGTGCACCAAATTGGTGCCACACGAGGTATATGTCTGTCACTTTATTTCCTTTAAAATTCTTATGCTTTGAGGATGTTTTCCCGGCTTGACAGTCAAAATAAACATGAAGGGCTCTGTCTGATACCAGTGAATGGAAATTATATTATGGTTCCAAAAAAGTAGGATCAAAGTTTTAACCACTGCTAGTTACAGAGACACTTACTGCTGAGATAATCCTAATCCAATCTTGGTTGAAGACCATTGTGTATTTAGCAGGTTTGTATCTGGGTATCCATTCACAGGACATGTTATGGGAAGAGGTTAAGTCTTGCAGCAACAGTTCTGCATTGCTTTTGTAATTGGAAGAAATATTGCGTACTGGTACATCTATTGTATGAAGCTGTGGAGGCTACAGAGAGCTTCTGTGGACATCAGGTTCATCTTGCTGATTAACTGTTGACTGGCAGTCGGTCAAGGAGAGGAAATGAGCCATTGCAAATTTTAGTGACGGCTTAAGCACACACGTTATCTATAGATTTTTTTAAAAACCTGGTAACTTCTGGTAAAATGTAGCTCGCTTTGTAGGCAGAAAAGACTCTTGCATTTCATGAGCTTTCAGACAGCTTCAGATGATGGAAGAATGATGTGTGATGGATATCCAGACTCACTCTGGCATTTGACAGAGGGTCCAATGACAGGTTAATGGATTTGGCAGTGGAAGCTCACATTTCTGAGGCCAGTCCCATACTTGCCTGCTGGCTTATATCGAGCGTCTTCAGCAGTAGAGAGCACTTCCAAGCCATTTTGGCTGAGTTTTGTCCAGTTTGATCTAGAATACTTGGTAACTGTGTTGATGCCAGTCTTTGTCTTCATTCTGTTTTTATTCTCTGATTAGTATTCATACTATAAAATCGCTTTTCCAAAATCTCTACAAACCTCTTCTTTCCACAGATGTCTGAAAATGGTTTACATTTGTTGGATATCATGAGCTTTCTTGAGGGAGGATTATTTTCAAGGTGATTTGCCCTGAAATGATTGCATGTGCTGTAAGCAGCTGTCAAGAGCATGTGGCGGGGCTGGACTACCAGTTAGCAGTCTTAGCTAGATCTGTCTAAGCACCATTCACTTGTTGGATTTTTTTGCATTATTCTCAAGCATTTCAAGTAAGATTTTAATATCTGCTTGTTATTTTCAATTCCAAAATACCTGCAAATCTGTGTCGGTTAACTTGTTAGTTCTGTTGAAGTTGGTTCATTATTTAAAAGTCAGGCTGTAGCTGTGGTCTCCAGTGGGGCACCAAGTCTCCTTGTACCTCTGGGAAGTTTCAGTATCTTTATTTTGTCAGTCTTTATGCCCCATCTCCTGGGGTTTGGGTCCATCTGGTTGGACTCCTTGAACATGGGAATTTGTGGTCCATGCATGACTGTGCATACAGCAGCTGTCTTGTGCTGCTGGGTGGCTGGAAGAGCAGTTAGGTTCTGTTGAAGTACTAGTAAAGTCACATTCCATGGACAGACCTTGCAAGACATGAGAACTGACTGTATAATACAGCATTCTGTGTCATCTGGAATTTTTGGTCCTTTGACACTTGTAATTAAGCACTGAGATTGCTTAAATATCTTTGACTGTTGTTCACTGTTGTTGCTGAGCCCAGCTTAGGCTGTGTGAGCTAAACTTATTGATCCCCATCATTCATGGGTGGCATCCTCCACGGCTGGGGCATGGGCACATTTTTGGTGCATTTGTGTAGGTAAAATGCTGATAAAGCTAAGCAGCCATTGGCCTTAGTGTGAGTTGTAACATCTACTTTACAAATTCTCTCCAATTCTGACCTGTAATCATACTTTTGACTTAATTGTGGTTAAAACTGCCAGGTGTCTACAGCTATCAGGATTGGTTGGCAGTAGTGCTAAATTAAGTTCTAAATGATTCCTCATAATTCAAAATACATAGTAACGCCTCCGTCTCCAGTTGGGGTTTGAGGTTGCATCTTCTACCCCATGCTCTATATTCCACGTCTGGGAAATGAGCAGCAGGGCAGGAATGTCCTGGGGTGGGCAGATCCAAGCTGGTGGTTTGCTGCCTGCAGCTGTTTGTAAGTCTCTCTCTGACTTAAATATAGCCATATTATGTAAAATCCCACACTGTATTTTTGTTCTGTGTGTGTAGAAGCTGATATTGTGATAAGATGGTAGCTGTGCCTGGAGTTGGACATATATATCTCTATTAGCCCCGAGGGTAGTGTTGGAAAAGTGCTCTTTTGTTTCCAGTTTAGCACAGGAAGCTCATTTTGGCTTCATTTAATATCACCGCTCAAACTGGCGGGGAATCAGAAATGTAGTTACATGACATCATATGTCTGGCACAGCAGCATGGCTTGGAGCTTCATAGAAACCAGCCCCCCTGATAATAAATCAAAAATTGAAACATTTCTGCAGTCTGTCATAGCAAGAGAAGGTTGCATGGCGCATTTTTTACTACTTCTCGTCTGCTTCCAGAAGAGACAGAGTTTTCTGAACTGTTAGAGTGATCTTGATACTGGTGTATAGAAACAAGCACAGGGGGCGAAGTTATGGGCTTTGTGTTCTGGGGATGGGTGCCTGTCCTGTCCCCCTCTGCTGCTGTTGGGACTCAAAATCCACCTGCTCTCCCAGTGCAATGCCTCCACTTTGGCCTGGGTATGCTGATATATGGCAGAATTGTACTTATGAGGATTACACATTATTCCGGTTACACTAAAAGATATTAAATATATGCTGGCAGAGTTTTTCTTGTGTAAAGTTGATTTTATTTTTATTTTTGTTATTTATATTTTATTTGTATAGCTGAAAGAATATACAGCAAAGATTTAAACCACTGTTTGGTGAATAATTTTCATGTCTACAGTGTGCAAAGTTTTAGGATTTATAGTGAATGAGTCTGGAAGAAACAAATCACTTGTGGAGTGATGAGACCTTTTCTGCTTTCCTGTTAATCACATAGCAGAGAAGGCATGGGTGTGCACGGAGAGTAAATATAAGACAAACTCTATAAACTTCTGTCCGCTATTTTTTTTTCTTTATTTCTCTAACATTTTTATCTTGACCCATGTTTTATTCTTTTTTTTTTTTTTTGGGGGGGGGGGGGGGAGGGGGCGGGGTGTGTTTTTTTGATTTTGGGGGGGGTGTTGGTTTGGGTTTTTTTTTTTTTTTTTCATGTCTTCTGGAGTGTGCATAGAGCAATAGGTGTCAGGAGGAGTCGGGTCTGGTGCCCATTTTCCTTGTAAACAAAGCTGTAGCAGAAAGAGCAGACACCTGATCAGACGTGGAAACCTGTTTTCTAATTAATTCCTGATGCTTCTCACACTGCTGTATAACTTTATAAGGAGTTCAGAGAGATACTGTTCCGCTGGTTTGGGAGGCTTGGTTACTGCACACCTTATCCTGCCACATCTCAGCAGGCCTAGATTTCTTCGGTTACCTGTCCCTTCTCTGCAGAAAGGTATATTTTATAAAGCGCTTGTTGTATTGTGAGGGGGTTTTATGCTGCAGATGAGGGACCTGGCTGATTGTGGGTCAGAGTGGGATGATTTCCTGGTGCCTAACTCCATGGCATGAGGCGCTAGTGCAGCACTGCTTTGGGTGAGTTTTGGTATGAGCAAACTATTTTTATTATGCATTTGTAATTGTGATACTCAGATTATCAGTGTCTGCAATTATGGGCTTACATATAAAGGTACTGTTGGTGTAGGAGGGGCAGGTCTGGGTGGGTGCTGCAGCTCTTTGCAGGAGCTTGGCTGTGCTGGCATTGGTCTTCACTCAGCCTTTGCAGGAGGATGCTCATCTTGTCATGACCGCTTATTGGAAGTAAAGAAACATGTGAAACTGCTCTATTTACATCTTGAGATAAGCAGTATTTTATATATATATTTTTTTAAATGACAATTTAGGGAGAATAGTGACTGGAAATGGGATCTACCAGTCAAGGAGTCATGGGTAATAAACTCCTTGAACGGGAAAAAAAGAATGAAACAAATAGGAAACAGGAGCAGGGTTGGGTTGACTCTTCAAAAATTATATGAAAATATTGAAGATACTAAAGGGAAACATTCTCTGGTCATGGATCTCTTGTCTCTTTGGAGGTAGCAGATGTTGGGATGAATGGGCAGGCAATGGTGAACCTCGCTGGCTTGGCACTGCTTCTTCTAGTTTCTGTGGTCCATGCCCAGGATTATAGTAGATAATTACTGCAAACAGCAACGCTGTGTGTTTGTTTCTGAGTATCACCAGGGTTGATTTCACTTATAAGTTGGGTGGGAATGGTCATCGTCTGGAGCCTGCAGAAAAGTTCCCAGTGCTGTAATTTCATTGCAGCGCTGCAGAAACTGGGGGGACATAATGGATTTATAGCGCTGTTTTGCTCCATGATATAGTCTCACTTTCTATAGTTCTTTTTAAAAGTCTTTCTTGCATTGGTGGTTTGAAATGTTGACAGCTAGTGCTTGTCTTACTTAAAAATAGGCCAGAAATGTCATCCGTTATTTTAGAACCCAAAGTGGATTTAAGCACATAGATGGTTTTATAGCCAGTGAATTGTGACATAACTAGACGTTTTGGAAATTGAATAAGTCTTTCAGTTGCAAAATATGTATCTTTTGGTGACTTTTCTGTTTATGATCACAGATGTTGCCCAAAAGGTCATCATTCCCAATAAGAACCTTGGCCTGATTAACTTTTCATGAGGTCTCAATTACATTTAAAAGAGAAATTAACTAAACTAATGCCATAAAAAGCAATTTGGAATTCCTCTCATCAGGCATGTTCTCAGGTATCCTTCAGGACCTGAAGGTCTGATTTTTTTTAATTTTCAACCCATTAGCTATAATTAGCCTTTCTGTCAACTTTAGAGAGTGAACTTCTATCTTACTTTAGTCTAGGCTGATTTAATTGTTTTACCAGGCTTTTAATAATCTGTAAAATCTTTCAAATAAGCAGTTCTTACTAGTGCCTGACTTACTGTCTGGGCTTTTTTATGTTTGTTTGGTTTTTCTTTCTTTCTTTCCAAATAATAGCGTGTTGTGCTGCCAGCTATGTATCTTGCACAACAGTACTGTCTCTGCTGACCCATGGGAAATGGTTTGTTATTGCAAAGGAGCCTTCAGCCTTTTGGAGGTGGTTTCTAAATGCTTAGGGAGGTCTTTGCTAGGAAAGAAGTATAATGAAATATACTAGTGCGTAAGCTGGAAAGCAAAACTGTACAAAGTTTCAGTCCATTTTTTTAAAATAAAATGGTGTTATTTTTGTCTTGAATATTCCTCTGTTGTGGAAAAAATATGGCAGTGTCATGGCTAAGATTGTGAAGTGTCTTTGCTAGAAGCCTGTTTTCTCCCAGGGCGGGAGTAAGAGGTGTCCTCTCAGGGTCATTGTTTACAGTGATATATGCTTACTGTCAGCATTGGAAGTAATTGTCAGAAAACATCAATTTTAGAGAAATTAGTAGATGAAGAGCAGTGTATTTTCAAGTCAGATCAATATTTCACTGATCAGACACAGATTTCTTGACAAGTTTTGGGGGTAGGACTGAGGGTGAAGAGCGGGTCTAATGAAAACCAGTAAATCATGGTCTTCCAGCAGTGAAAATGTCAGTGGTGACATAATGAAAGGTATATATCGTGGCCTGTGGAATGCCAGATGATTCATGTGTGAAAATTAAGCAACTGGTTAAATAGGGGGGCACACATTCTGAAGACTATGTCTCCTTTTAGTATGTTCTGTAGGTGAGCATTTAAGTCTGATGAGTTGGAGCATGATTTTGAGGTATTCTTCAGCTATGTTGGAGATAACATCTCTTACCTGGCAGACATTTGAATTACTGGTGATACTCCATAAACACTCTGTACCTTGGGAAAGTGGACTTTCTAATGCCAAGATGATGAGGCATTTGGATCCAGCAACAGGCATAGCAGATGACGAGATAAACGAAGGAGGAGAGGAGTTTGAAGTGAAGCTTGATCTCTGGGAGGTGAGGGTTTTAGTGGAGCAGATTGAAGATGGAGCAGGAGAAGGTCTGCCTTAGCTCTTAGTTACTGATATCAGTTATGCTATTTAATATCATATAATATTTGCCATCTGGTGAACTAATGATATTAAAGCATCTTAACTGAATGAAATGGACAGTGACAGAGATTACAGCGCATGGAAAGGTAGTCAATGGAAGGTGTTAGGGCAAATGCATGAGACACCAGGGTGTGGGACTGGCTACAGCTGAAGGCAAAGGAGAGATGAGGATGTCAAAACCCCACAGGGGCTACCTGATCACCCTGATGGGTGCCTGCCCCAGCTAGGCTTATCTGAGGGACAAGACTGAAGGAGTGACAACTCCGACATTGCAGAGATGTTCTAGGGTGGAGGGAGAAATTCCTTTTTGAAGTTTAAAGCTTGGGTAATACAGAGTAGGGGTTATGTTATAATTTGTGTACTGGAGATAGGTTGAATTGCCGGGCAATACATGACCCAATGTGACCAGCTGCAAAATGATTTATGGAGGGGCATGCCTTAGTTTACCCCCCATTAGGGAAGTCAAGTGAACCCATACCTGTTTGTCCAGGTGTGTCTGTGTGTGAGCAGGACTACAGAGGCAGGAGACCAGACCTATTGGCTTCTGCAGTTTCCTCGTTTTCTTGTGCGTTGAAGTGTGAGGAGATGTGGTAATATTGTTCAGTGACTGTGGTTTTCCCTCTGCTCTGGACAACCTAATCTCTCCACACTTCAGCTCCTGTTCTTTTTCTCTGCTGATCTCAGGCAACGACCAGCCTTTGTCCTGGCTCCTAGGCTCTTCCTTTAGTGCTTCTCTCTCCTAGTTTTTGTTTGCTCTGCTTTTATTACCAGAACCAGAGTTTACCTGTTATGATGGGCACTGGGTAGTGGTCCTCTGACTGTCAGGATCCAGCCCACTGAATCTTCCTATAAGGTCCCCAGTGACTTCCTGCCCCACTTTCCTCTTAGCTCTTTTGTAAGTGGCTTTATTCGTGTACACATCATTTCTGCCATGAAACCAAACAAATGTGTGAATATAATATTGTTATTTTGGGAAAATACCAGCTAGCCAGGCACTGTAATTTCAGGGAGATTCACTTTTTCTATCTTTGTGCACAGTTGTTGTTTGAAACTTACCGTGAATCAACACAGTAAATAATCGATGAGCTCCAGGTAATTATTTCTGGTGGGGCAACTGGGAAAAAAATAACCACGTGTCCTGGGTTCAGCAGTAGCAGTCATTTTTCTCCTTCTTGGTAGCTGGTGCAGTGCAGTGTTTTGACTTTCAGCTCGGGAACAGAGCTGATAACAAGGATGTTTTGGTCTGGACAAGGACTTTGTGAGCCTCATGCTCTGCCGGGGAGGAGGGGAAGCCGGGAGGAAGCAGAGACAGGACACCTGACCTAAACTGACCAAAGAGGTATTCCATACCACAGCACATCATGCCCAGGATGTAACTGGGAGTTACCCGGAAGGGGTGGTAGACTGCAGGGTTGGAGGAGGTATGGGTCGGTGCTTGGTCGGGCTGGGGGGGCGAGTTATCAGTTGGCTGGTGGTGAGGTGTTGTATTCTCTTCCCTTGTTATTTCCTTTATCATTATTATTATTGGTGGTAGCAGTAGTGATCTGTGTTACACCTTAGTTACTAAACTGTTCTTATCTCAACCCGTGAGAGTTGCATTCTTTTTGATTCTCCTCTCTGTCTCTTCGGGAGTAGGGGGAGGGAAAGAAGGGGGGGAGTGAGTGAACGAGTTACCTGACTGGGTTTAAACCATGACACCATGAAACAAACAAACAATCAAAAAAACAAACCCCAAAACAACAAAACCCAACATAAAATCCTGTTCTGACATTACTTACCGATGAATAGATCTAGTTTTGTGAGAAATCCAAGAGGTGAGAGCCAGTGACTCTAGCGCAAGTGTTTACTTCTGTGCAGTATTTTGATTTACTGTTATTTAAAAAGAACAAATATAAATACACGTATGAGCTTTATGACATGTTAGCAGACAATCAATGATCCAGAATGTCCTCCTGGTTGACTGTGTCTTGTAACAGCAGTATTTTTGATGAGAATATTGTGTTATGCTCATACCCTTGCTTATGTAATTTGAACACAGTAAAATGGAGGAATGAGTGACAGTGATTAGCTACAAGTGAAATGTAGGCAGGGCCAAAGCTTGTATGAAACTGAATGAAAAATGAAATGCTCAAGGAAACTGGTACAAGGGGGAAAGAATATATCTCTGCTTTAGTCCTGGTGTTTTCTGTCTACATTTAATTCACTTTATAAGCAGTTCCCTCCAAACTGAACTCTGAACAGCAAAGTGGTTCAGATCACATTAGCTTCAGAAGGATGAATTCAAGCTAGCATTAATTCAGCTATTCAGTGAGTAGTGTATGACAAGCTGCAGCAAACTGCACAGCTTTGGCAGTTTCAGTTTGAGTCAGGTTGCAGGGCGACTGTTTTGTCCATCTATAAATTGTAATGACATTAACAAGAGTGGGTGACTATTGCAGAGAAGCTTTCTGTAGAAGCAAAGGGTAGGCCATATATGTGTGGTTAAGTACCAGCAAACCTGCTGAGGTCTCCGTATCAGACTTCCACTGGGACCCAAGGGTGCAGTGTTGGAAGCTTGAAACAGTCACGGTAGTGGTGGCTAAAATGGGAATGGTATTTTATAGCTTCCTATCATGATGGAGAAGATAATTGTCTTTTAATTGGTGCTCTCCCCCCCCCCCCCGAAGTTATAAAAATAAAGCAATTAAATAGCTTTTTTTTGGGTTGGAGATTTTTTGGTATTATTTATTTATTTATTTATTTTTTAAAGCTGTTGAAAATTAAATGAGTTAATGATGGTAGTGCTTGTTTTCTCCATTAGTTAACCCGACAGCTGGAAGAACACTAATTGGTCAGTTCTAATTTGAGTTTCTTTTATGTGACTTTAATGATTTATAGCTTTTCTAATGTTTATACCAAATAAAATATGCACTAAATTCAGATGTATGTCAGTGGAGTAACTTTGAGTAAAGCTTTATGAGCAAAGTATTTCAATTTCAGTACCACACAGTAGAAAACATGAAATCAGATTCATTTTACTCTTTTAATGTGACTAATTATGGACATTTTTGCAAAGAAAGATTTCCTACAAAGTTTGTTATAGTCCTTGTGGAGTGAAGGCTGGCAGTGCATATAATGAAACAGTGCAAGAGAAGAGTCTTATTTTGATTCACAGAACCACTTTTGGATGTCACCTCTGACTGCTAGATGTGGATGTACACAAACATGAGCTACTTTTTTCTATCAAGAGAAAATTAGAATGAGATACATACTTTAAAGGATCACTAAGCAAGGCTCAGGTCATTGTTCATTAAACTTTGTGTAGGTGCCAAAAGCGTATAGCTGGGAATGGTCAGCCCATTCCCAATTATTTCCCTGAGGGTTAGCTGCCAACATTTGTGTGGCATCTTCTGCAGCCTCGTTTGAGATGTCCTCTTCGGAAATGAGCAAAAGCAAACCTGTTATTCTCATATGTGTCCTCTCCCTTTGTGGCTTGCCTGTATTTTTGATGCCTTGTATCAATGGGAATTCACATGTGGGTTGGGAAACAAAAAATAGCATGAACTCTGAGTGAACTGCCAGGGGATCAGAGCCATTCTGCAGCCTCCTCTATGCGTGTCTGGGGCTGAAACAATACCACCTGGTGTTCACTAACTACCACATAAATATGTTAAAGTGTTTTGGGGAGAAAACATGGACATGGCATGACAGTGTGAATAGGCAAAGCAAAGGAGTTCATTAATATCTTGTCTGTTGTGAGGAATAGTAATGCCCCAATATAGTTTGCATTGACTTTGGTGACAAAACTCTTCTCAGTGGGGAGAAAGCCCAAGTTTTGAATTAATTCATAATAATAAAATCTCATTCAGTACACAATATCTTGTATTCGGGGCTGATCGCTGAACTTCTAAAGAGCCCTCTTTGGGTTGATGCTGAGCAGTCTGTGACTCTGTGTCTAATCTAGCATGTCAAATGTGTGGGGTGATGTCCGAGAAGAACTGTCACAAATCACTCTGGAGAGCTGAGGGGGAAGGCATCAGGAGAGTGAGGACACAATGGTGCAGATTGATGTATGGTTTTATTAAAGCACAGTTTGTTGCATGACAGACAAGCAATTTGGCTCACTCTTTAATGTCTTCATTGGTGTTTAATACAAAAAGTTTCTTGTTGTCAATATTTCTGGTATAAACGTTCTGAACACAGCCTTGCAGGAAACTGGAGGGGGAAAAAAATAAGTATTTTCTCTTGAAGATGTCCCTTTTCACCAATTAGACTTTGAGATGTCACTAAGCTGTTTTGTTTTTCTTTTTTGTTTTTGTTCTGCCCAAGCATGCTTCGTTAATTGGGTAGAACTCATTTTTGTAATCAGAAGGGTTTGGTGCTTTGGCGCTCTGCTTTGGTCTCTCCCCAATTATTCTGCGTAACAGTCTTCTTTCACAGCCAGAGATGTAATCCTGCCCATTTGAAAATGATGGTTTTATTTGGAGATCTATTTTCCCCCAAAATCCTACCAACCCCTCCAGCAATTTTTCACAACTTGAAATGTTTGTTCCTGTAGCACAAATAAACTGTTCTGTGAGTTTGCCCAGGACTGACTTTAGGCTAAGCGGTTGCTCCTTTGAGCCTTTAAAAATACTGAGTTTGTGCTGATGATCCTCCTGGTCTCTAGATTTTTTTGAAGTGGCCCTAATTTTCTAGACTTAACAAAAATATAAACCTTAAAAACTGAGTGGGATCATCTCATTGTTTTAAAACTGCAACGTGTATGAGTGGGCAGGGAGGTTGGAACTGGGTGACCTTTAAGATCCCTTCCAACCCAAACCATTCAATGATTCTATGATCTGCTAGCCTGGTACGTGGACTAGAAAACTACTTTCGTAAAAAGCTTTATGTCTTGGTTGCAGATCAGATCATATGCCAGCTATCTCTGTGAGCATGGGATACGTTCTCCTATTTTGTTTGATTTCACTTGTTTTTAGCAACTCTTATTCTTTGGCTATGTGGTAATACGCTGCATTTTTTTCCCCTTTTTCCTAGCAGATTTGTTGCACAGTTGTTGCAACAACATTTGTTGTCAGTGCTTTCCCATGTTTTAACTGGAATGCTCTTGCTTTTTGGGTTAAATGTAAGTAGGAAAGATGGTTCAGGAGGATCCAAATAGCTGTTGCCATACCAAGCATCACTGAAATTTAACTTAATAAGTAGCTAAGTATAAGCTTGAGACCTCGTTTTACTTTTCCCTGGGAGAGCATGACCACCCTGCCCATGGCCAGTGCTGTTTCATGGTGTGGGCACCAACCCTGGCCTGCCAGACACAGGCTCCCTGCTCTGAAACACCCTTCCACAGGTGTCCTGGGGCTGCCTGAATGGAGCCTTGCTCTCCTTTTTCTACAAAACATTAAAGAGGAGCAGAAAGGAGATGTATGTAACGTGTAGTCCACAGAAATAGTATCCCTGCCTCGGAGAGAAGAGCCTTTTCAGTTGTGCCAGTGAACTTCAAGGTTTATTTAGCAAATTATTTAACCTCCCATCCTTCCCCTTTGCAGAGGTGCCTGGCCACTGGAATTCAATGACTGGGGTTTTGGCCTCTTATTAGCAGGAAAATCACAGGATTTCTGTGCTCACGCATGGTTTCCTTATCCTGCATCTGCATGGAGCCGGTCTGTCTGTGCATTGAGGTCAGCCCTTGTGCTGTGGGACACGGGAGGGGTTGAGCACTGGCTTCCAAAATTCCCAAACTTAGCCAGATCCTGATCTTACACATCCTGTTGAGTTCAAGGCTTGCTGCCTGCTGCTTCTGTTGCATGCCATGCAAATACCTGTGAGACAGGTCTTGAAATGATTTCTTAGATCATCCATGCCCATTTTGCAGCTAATTCAGAAGTTTTCATAGTCAGTCTTACATTTTCTGTACAATTTAAAAACCACCAACAAACCAGTGGTGTCACTGCACCACTGTGTGTTATGTATGGTGAAGTGAAATCAGAATGAATTATGTCCAACTTTAAACTTCTCGCCTTCTTAGTTGGACAATTAATTTGCATACATTGTATTTTCTTATATGAACATTGTGACCTTCCTGATTTTTTAATTTTTTTTCTGTCCTTCACACCAAATACTTAGTATCTGAAATACTCAAGTGAAACATCTCTGTTTCATCTCTCCTCTGCATTTATCTGCAGCCAAACTATCCTCTGGGGATGAATGAATAGAAGTGACATTTTACTACGACTCATTAGAAGATGAGGGGTTTGTACATGACCTAAGAAAAGTTAAGCTTTTGCCAGTTGGACTGAAAATATAAGTTGTACAAGTTGAAAATAGAAGCAGTGTGCTATTTTCAAAATCATCTTGAAGCCACATCTTGTTAAAGATTAAATTGCATCTGAAGGAAGACGGCATGAGAGGTAACATATTGTACCCCCCTTCACTTCCCCAGGATGTGGGCTTTTAGCTCAATGGACTACAGGCTTTGTAATTAGCAGCAAGGCGATTAGATTGTCCGTGTTTCTGGGAGTAATTTGTGCACTAATTGTTTGATTATTTAATTGCTATTGCTTACTGCAACTGAGGAGAGGTAGTGAACCCTTTTGCAAGAGCTCCTAGAGGTTCCTTAGAAGTTGCGTGTACTTCACTACACCTCCTATTATCAGAAGGGTAATATACATTTAAACATTTCAGGGCCAAAGTGCAAAGAAAAAACCCTAAATAGCAAGCAGAAGGAAGAATTCTGTAAACGGCAAGTGGCAGTTAATGTGATTAGTTACATATTCTGTAGTTGCAGTAGTGCAAATTCCAACCTATAGCTTTAAGGATGAAGGGCAGAAGGGAAATCTAAAGAACAGTAGATTTTTATATTGTTTGGGAACGTGAAGTGCATAAGGGGGGGATTACTGTTGGGTAGACTTTATATCCAGGAACAGATCTTCCAGCACTGTCACAATGGTTGTAGTTCCTTTGACTGCATTTATCACTGGTGAATAATCATAACACAATTGAATGATAGACCAGGTGACCTTGCACAGTGGAATTCACAAAAGCAAATTACTCATGCTGTGATTTCTGCAGTTTCTCACAGATATTGCTGCTTTGATATGCTGTGCTTTATACTTTAGGGCTGATATGTCTACTGCCTGCTAAGAGGGAGTTTTTATTTGCTTTTGCTATTTTATTTATCTGAAGGAAGTGTTGCTTTAGGGTGTACTGAGGTGGAGGCTTTTCCAAGTGAAAAGATAAGAGAAAATGTCTTCAAGATGAGAAGAGGTAGTAACCTATAAAACTTAAAGATATGGCCCAGGCAGTGAGGAGGAGATGCAGGAGGAAGGTGGAGGTGAGAGAGCAGCAGAAGCATCAACCTCCTGTGAGACTAGGCAACCTCTGTCTGCATTGGATGTCCAGAGAGAGCAAGGCAAGGTTTCATCTCCCATGGGAGTGAGCACTGACCACCACAGCATGTGCTGTCCTTGCACAAGGAGGAGAACCACAGAAATGCCCACAGACTAGGAATTCCTTCATTAATTTTTTCCTCCTGAAATGCTGCAACATTTGCTGCAGCCCTGCATCTAGTAGCAGCCCAGCTCATGGCCTTCAGTACTGATCAGCTAGCAAATATCTATTAAACTTGTGAGAGGGACAAGAAGGAGAAATACATCCTCACAGATAACTCCTTTCCAACAATGCATCTCTCCCAGAACTGAAGATCTGATGGTAGGTGATGCCTCTGCTCAAGGGCTCCCTGGTCCTCCCTTGGAGGATGGGGACCTTCCCATTGTCCCCAGCACTGGTGACAGTGAAGATGAGATGCTGCTGCCCTAATAAGACCTGACAAATGGGCAATTGGGCTGTGGCTTAGGGAATTTAACGGTTAATTTCCATAGCGCTGTGTCAGGGCAAAGGGCAGGAAGAAGTAATTCTGCTGCAGAGCAGCAATGGGGATGCCTTTCCGTCTGAAAGGTGTTGGTGAAGCTGGAAAGATTGAGTTAACTAGGATTTCTGTGTCGGCGCCCAAGACCTTTTATAAACAGACTGCATGATCTAAATACCATGCGACTACTTCCCCTAACTGCAATCCGGTATCAAATTCAGAGTGGGCCATGCCATTTTATATTTGGTTGGTGCACGCGCTCTGCTATGCGAGAGAGGCCACTACGCCTGTAAAGGAGAGAAGTTAGCTCAGAAACAAAAACTGTGTGCCTGTACACTGGAGAACAAGCCTGCTCCGTGAGCAGAGGTTTAGCCCTGTAGTAGCTGATATGTCAGCAATAACTGTTCGAAAAAATATTTTTGCACAGAATCTGGCAGTTTTGGCCAAAAACCTTGAACTAAAAGGGGCTTGTGAGTAAAAGGAAAAGCCTTCATGCCCTTGATGAAGCTTCTTTTAGGGCTTATAGGCTTCGTGAAGAGAAGCCATCTTTGCAGAAAAATAACATTTTGGATGATTTATAGGAAAAAAGGGAACTGAAAACAATTTTTTGCCAAATGCCTGAAGGTTTTAAGATTGTGTATCCAAATATATATGTATCTCCTTCCTTTAAAAACAAAAAAGCAATTACACTTGGTTTTTATGTATGGGTCTAAAACCAGAATGAGTGTGCTGAACAGTAATTACTGAATATGTTTTATTCAAAATAGTTTTTGATGTTCCACTGTCTGTGAAATATCAGTATTACTTTGAACATCAACAAATAATAAAATATTTTCTCAATTGGATATAGTATATTTGTATATGTGTTTTGCCCATTGTGAAAGACAGAACTATGTGTAACCATGTGTAAATACTCAATATATTTGTGAAATACTGAGTATTCAGGATTCTGGCAGTAGGTACTTCTATGTATGTGGAAGTGTCTATTTTTATGTTACCTATGTATGTATGAAATGATCAGGTAGAACATACTTGCTCTAAAGAGCAATGACTATAAGGGTGGTAGGTGTTTTGTTCAATAAGTACTTTCTACTTCAGTAACCAAAGGGGTTTTTAATTTTGCCTATAACTAAACCTGTTTTGAACATACAGAAGTGGGAAAGTGAATTCTATGTATTCATTTGAGGTTCTTGCAACTTGTAAGAAGTGGTGGTGGAAATTAAGCTACTTGTAATTAGGAGAAGCACAATGTGAGTATTTTTAGCATGCAGTTGGAGGATTCCTGCCACCCTTTTAGACAGGACTAACAGCCACTTGTCTTCTGAATCTGACAACTAGGCAAGTACTAACAGCTACACAGAGACTATTTGGAGATGGGCTGAATAAGCAAGTGATCCCATAAAAGGGAAGGTGAACAACAGAAGAAAAACTGGTGTCCTCAACTGGAAGACTGTACTGTGAATAGAAAAGCTTTTTATGATGAGCAAGCCCAACAAATTCACTTCTTATTATATTTTGGAGGAATTCTTAATTCATTATCTTAATCTTGCTGTGTTTTAACTTAAAATACTGCTATTTGTCATTTCTGTTGATAACGTGTTAATCATAGGTTTCTGCTGAGAGTTAGCGTTGAGCTGTGAAGAGCCTCTTTCTTTGGGATGGGGGTCCTAATTTATTTGTACTGTAATGCAGGATTGCTGCAATTTCACTACAAACTACTGCTTCCTTGAAATGAAAAATTGGGCTTGCATAATTTGCCTTGTTTTTGTTTGGGATAAAAAGACCCCACAACCCAAACCCCTCTCACCTCCAATCTTTCATTATCTTCACAGTATGAATATTAAGCAATTTCCACATCCAGTTGCATTGAACAGCTCTAGTCAAGCAGCTAGTAGAGAGGCTGATGTGTGTGTGTGTGGTAACGGATGGCTCTCCTTTTGCATAGGAGAGGCTCAACTCAGGAGTCCAAACACATCTTGTTTCCTTGTGCTCAGCATTGCTTATTACATACAGATATATGCCCTGAAAGCAAATTCTGCCAGAGTGGAGCATGTCTACCTGGCGACGTTGTTTGTGCAGCTGATGGGGCCTGTTTTCAGAACTGGACAATCAGGACAAAGTTGCCATTTAGCCAGCTCACCTCCAGGTGTATTTAGCCATGAGGAACTCAAAAATGTGAATAGTTCCATGCACGCATCTGGCTCCCTTGCCGAGGTGGGCTTTACTGGGGACTCTTTCCCTGGATCACACAGGGACACACTGGCCTCATTTCTTTAATCTTCTATGTGGCTGGGAGAGGTTTGTTTTATTTCCTTTTTGCTTCTAATCAGGAGTTCATTTAACCCTGGCTGATACACATCCATGGAGTAAACCCAATGGAAATTGCCATTTCCCCCTTCATAAGGTTAAAAAAACAAAGTTTAATGCACCATGTTGTGTTATCTGTTTCCCTCACTATTTTTATGATTTCACGGTGTTTTAATAAAAGAGCTGTTTTCAGATAAGAGCCAAGGATGATGACAGCCCCACTGGTGGCCATTTGAGATGCTAGTCCTGTGTGGGTCTCCACCAGGAGACAAATATTTGAAGACAGAGGTGGGAAGTTACACCCCTGCCCCTGGGACATCTTTCCTGAAAAAAAACCAACAAAACAACCAAACAAACAAACAAAAAAATCATTCAATAATAGCTCTCACACTTCCAAAGGTGCTGAGGCAATACCTGGTTATTGCAGAGCTCTTGGTCAGTCTGGGTGGAAAAAAAATTCAACCCCCTATGTTCTGGATGAACGCCAGCAGCCAGGGGAAGCCAGCGGCTCCTGCCTGGCTTGGAAGCTGCGTCCTCTCAGGGCTTTCTTTTCTCACTCAGTTTTTGAGGCCCTTTTGCATCATTTTTAAGTAATCCTAATAATACTGGCTGTGTATCTAACAATGCACTGGTGTTGTCTGCTCCTGGATGGCTCCCCACAGCCTGGGTGCAGGGACTGGGATGCCCCTGAAAGCTGCTGGTTTTGGGAAGCTTCACAAGTGCTACTGCACAGGTATTTCTTTCTCCTTAAACTGGTTCCCTTCGTTCGATGGCATAGGAAAAATAAACCACATCGTTTGACAGTAGCGTCACCGAAGGAATAAGACCCTTTGGAGCATAGATGAGGAAAACGCAATAGTCACTTTGTTATAAACACCAGCCAGCTGAAGGTAGAAAAAACCTGCAGCAGCTGGAGCTCCTTGCCTTTCCTGAGATACTTGTAAAGTAATGTGGTCTTCTGGCTTGCACAAAAGGTGCATTTTTGAAGGGTGTGAGCCTGTGTTAGAGTGTGGGTTTGGGATACCCATCGCTGCTCCCTTGGACATCCCAATGGGTCTTCAGCAGTGCTGTTTCCTTTCTTCCTGATCTAACTCTGCAATTTTCTAGTATTCTCTAAAAGAAGCGGTTAAATCCTGTCACAGCGCAGTCTCTGATGACTTTATCAGTGCCCTACTGAGGTTTTTGCAAACCAGTCCCTGACCAGTTAAATTGTAAATGGTGACAAGCCATTCTGCCATTCACCTCTGCTCCTGTTTGCAGCTCTCTGGCCAGGGGAGGGTGTCCCCAAGTCCCTTTCCTAGGCAGTGACAGGGATGCCACTGAAGCTGAGCCAAAGTAACCCCACTGCTACCTGCCCCTGCAGGAGGGCAGCTGGAGCTTCATGGGAGCACCATGGTTTTGGTGAGGTTGGGTTGCTGGGGGCTAAGGTGGTGACCACCTCGTGGGTTTGCTCTGCTCACCCCTCTTCTCTACTATTGCCAGGTGTGTTTCTCCGGCCACCGCATGAGTACGTCCTCCCCCTGCGATGGCCACGCAGCCCACTCTGGCATGGGTGCTGCTGCTCAGCCTGCTGGCCAGCTGCCTGCCAGCCGTGCAGCCCAGGGACTTCACCGTGAAGGACATTGTCTACCTCCACCCTTCCAGTAAGCCACCTTTGCGCAGGCTGCAAAGCCACAGGCAGCCGCGGCATGGGGGTAAGGATGGGGGCAAATCTGGTTTAAGGCAGCAGAAACACCAGGGTTGAGCTGGGAGCTGAGCAAAGATTAAAAAAAACAACCCAGTACTCATAAACCCAAGTAGATGTACAACCAGACCATTGCTTCCCAAGGGCTCACAGGTCAGCAAGGGTTACAGGCAGTTGCTGAGCATGTCAGCAGTTTCTTGTTTACTATTTTCTGTTCCTCAGTAATCTCTCTGGCCATGAGACCAAGCTCCATGCCACACGGTTTGCCCAAGCACATCAATAGCGGTGACCAAGGGGCAAAATTTGACTGTTAACAATTATGGCACTAACTGCTTTTGACTTTATTTCAGTAAGTCCCTGAAGCAATGCTACAGCAAAGTTACGCATCTTTAGGTCTTGTCTTTTTACCAGTCTGTTCACTTTATTGGATACAAAGTTATTTAATTCTACAAAAAGAAAGCACTTGCTGAACTGTATCTGACATCTGCCCCCAGAAAAAGCTCATCACCTTTCTGGATTTGGCTGAAAATTTATATTCTGTACAAGATGAAATTCCTGTTTTATGCTGTAACTGTGACCTACTAGAGGTCCAGGGTGACATGGGTGAACTTAGTTGGTGTGTTGTCCCACCCCAAGCTGTTGCTTGAGGGCAGCACCAGCCCCACCAGGGAGGCTCCCAGGTTGGTCCCTACCCAGAGAAGCCTGGGGACACGAGCAGTGAATGCCTCTTGCTTCAGCTCTCACACCTGAATGGGGTCTGGCCCAGAACTGCTGGGCAAGGGGAGGAGGTGAAGAGGAGGGAGAGGGGAGATGTGGTCCACAGGGCTGTGGATGTTCAGCTTACTTCATCCCATGCAGACAAATGTGACCTGTTCACAATTCAGCTTCTGAGAAGGTGGCAGCATCTTGAAGATGTATTGAATGTGCTACAGAAACCCTGCCAGGAGATCACTTAAGAAGTTGCAGTCTTTGTTTAGTGAGATAATAGGATAGAGTCTGCTGTTGAAAACTGGAGGTTCAGCTGTTCCTTTGGGGACATCAGTCTGCCTTCAAAAGGGATAGCTCATTTTTCCAGCGGGACAGTTTCCAGAAGTATTTTAATCCATCTGATATTTTGTTATCAGGACTGATAAAGTAGCTGTATTGGATGTGAGCTCTCATACCAAGAGGATAAGTACTCCTTGCTCACATTAACTCCCTTTGAAGTCTGCAGTAGGCGCTTCTGCTAGGTAAACAGGCCTGAACTGAGTCCTTATTGTGCCTGTATGTGCCTTTCCTGCATTGCTATTAGTGATAGGATTTTTATAAATCAGGACCAACCTGATGAAGTTGAAAGGTATACTTGTAGAAAGATATGTCTAAAGAGAACAAATGCTGCTATGTGCCTCTGAAAAGCATAGTAGAACCAGATTAATTGGCTCACTTTAACTGCACATTGTCTGTTCCTTTCAGCCACACCATATCCTCGTGGATTTAAGTGTTTCACCTGCGAAAAGGCAGCGGATAATTATGAATGCAACCGATGGGCCCCGGATGTCTATTGTCCAAGAGGTAACCAGCTGCACGCTTGTGTTGAATTTAAACCCACTTTACAACAACCTCTCACTGTCCTCACTACAGGACAGCACTGAGCCTCCATTATTCCTTGAGAATACTTGGATGCTGGTGATTGCTGCTCCTGCTTGTAAGCCATCTCAACAAGAAAGATGTGTAAGCGATATGGGTAATCCTTTAAGCTTTTCTGTCTCTTTGTGATGGATGAAGTTTAGGACTTTCATCTATTCCCCGTACCCCTCTAGCTCAGCTGGAAATTAAATCAGGCTTACTTTTATTGAAGGGTTGTATTTCTCTTACTGTTGTGAGTGTGGGACCTGTTCTTGCATTGTTTGCTTCCCCACCCTAGGGCATAAGCCCATGCTTCAGGGCAGCTGAAGCTGCCTCTTTTTGCCTGGCATTGAGGTATTTTCAGTATCTTGGGCTCATAACTCTGGACTCAGAAGCTGGGACCAGCTCAGGAAGGGCTTTGGAATACAGGCACACAAGTAGCAGATCCAGGTATCAGGGAGATCCATGAATCTACACCTCCCTTACCACTTCTCTTTTTAAGATACTCATCAGGCATTAAGATTGCCCACAGCTGCTGCTGAAGCCCATTTAGTTGGGTTGGACATGGTGTGTGTCCTCACCAGCGTGGGTGCATGGAGGATGCAGCTGAATTCGCATGGGCGGTGGGATGCTGCCAGGGCTTGTTTTTCCTCTAGTGCTTCCCCTGGGCTTGGCAGCCCTGTTCAGCACCTACCCAGGACGTCTGTGGTCTGTTGTGAGACATTACAAGTGCTCTCAGAAAATATTTGTTTTGGAGGGGGACAGACAGTGACCTGTGCAGTGGGGACAGACCAGCTGTGTTTGCAGCCTTTGTCAGAGCACCTTATCTATCTGAGAATTTATTTGCTTTGAGCTGAAATCAGCGCAACATCAATAACAATAAAAGAGATCAGCCTAGCTGGCATCAGATGAGACCAACAGCCACGGATGCTCCCTGTTTTGACAGTAGTGGATGGTATTTGAACTGTAGCCTGTAGATCACTGTGCAAGAGAGGCCCAACTCTGAGGTCTACCTTAATATAGCCAGCAGAAATGACCTGACCAGAAAAAGTTCTAATCTGGCAAGTTAGGGGCTGTTTAGGGGAGGGGAACGCTGAAATTCATCAGCTGCATTCATCCAGACCAGAACTGCTAGTTATGGTGATCAGCCCTCCTGCCTGCTGGTACAAACACCCACTGTATGTCCATGAAGCAGGGTGGGGTTTTATCCATGAAGAGGGGCTAGCTGGAAATCTGAGTCTATCTTTAATCTTCAGCACAGAAGCCTTCTTAATTCCTTAAACTGGAGGGATCTGGTAATGTTTTACCCAGCACAACACCTTAGTAACCAGGCTGCCTGACAGTGCGTGCTTTGGAGCTGGAGAATGGCCCTGACTGTGGCATGGACCCACAGCCCCTCACTGCTGGCTTTTGGGTCAGACCAGGGGCCCCCGGTGAAGTTGGCGTTACTGTGTGTCAGAGGAGCAGGGACTTGGGGAAAGGGGATTGGCACTATGGCTTAAAGGCTGTGTCCTTATTCTGTTGCAGTGGAAGAGAAGACAGGAGCAAAACTGATACTGTCATTGCTCCCCACCCTGCAGCAATCAGCTGTTGCTTTGGGATGCCTCATCACCAACAGCTTTTGTTGATGTTGCTTAGCTTTACATCCAATACACTTCTACATCAGAAAGCTTTTATTAAGGCAGCTTTTTAATTTTGTTACTTTAATTTTCAAATGTAATTTTGAGTTTGTGTAAGGAAACCGCAGAAATGTAAGCTTAGGTTTGAGGCGTGACTGAGGTCATCTGCTCAGGTAATCACCTTGTCTCTGGGAGTCAGAGGTATACACTATACTTTGGTGGGAGAAAATGAGAACACTATGTCCAGCTGCTATTATTTTTGAAAAAGACAGAATGCTGTTAAAACCAAAATACTTTCATCAGCTATAATGTAGGACTTATAGGGAACTGCATTTTATTTATAATAAAACTTGTTATAATGGAGACTGAATACGTGAATCCTGCGTTAGAGATTAGAAAAAGAATTTCCTAGAAAGGAGACTTCCTTCTATGCATGAACCTTGGTTTCTGTTATTTATTAGCTTCAGCTCAAGCAGAAACTGTATTAAGTGATCAAATTTGCATGGAAATACTGCACTTGGAATACTCCCAGTACTCTGGTTTTGGATGGCCTATGAGCGGGCTGACAACCTGTGAAGGGGATGGTGGCCGCAAGTGCTGAGGTGATGTTTCAGTGTTGTTAGAGGCTTTGGTTTGGGAAGCAGGCTCTCAAAAGTCAATGTGTGACTCTGGGCCCTTTGAAATACCAGATTTGGTGTTTCCCTACACAGTTTAAAGCAGAGAGGTCCAATTTTTCCTATTGGAGACATGTACCAACCTTGACGAGTCTCAACATGTGGGGCTGGTTTCTTAAATTTAGCCTGGATGTTGGGCTGCACCATGACTTCTGGTTTCAGTAGCTGGATTCTTACTTTGTGTTCCCTCTTCAGGGTACAGGAGGGTGCTCATGAGGTGGATCCCCTGGAGAACATGTGTTTTAGCTGTTGGATGATGCTGCTGTGGGTCAGCATTGCTTAGGTTGAGACTGAGGTGGTCTGTTGTTAGTAGACATTTGGAGAAACCTCGCTGTCTTTGCAAGACAGCTCACCCAGAGGAAGGAAAAATGCAAAAGCAGAAGTGACAGTGTCACATGGGTGGTCAGTATAAATCAACAGCCCTAAACCCCCACCCCCAAATTATTCCATAGAGCAAAGATCTCATTTTCAAATGCTTTTGTAATGGAATGTGTTACTGGACAGGTAAATATTATACCACAGTCAGCTTGGCTCTCAAATGCCTTTAAAGATGCTCTAGCACTGCAAAGTTTATGAAACAAAAATCCACGCTTGTTTGGTACGATACCACTGAGACCCATCCTTACAGTGTGGCTTTACTGCTGCCTAGCTTGGGCACCACTTACTTAGAAGCATCAACTTTCATGTTGCAATGCTTTATTTTAACTGCTGTAAACATCTCTTATTTCTGGTAAAATTATTATGGTGTTGGGCCTGTGTTCTTCACAGGCTCAGCTTGGAGTTCCTCCTCCATCACACTGGCAGGCAGCCTCCCTATCCACAGGGCACTTGTTATGGGTTAGATGTGATGATGTTCCCCAACTCTGCTTTCCTCTGGGCTCTCCCAGAGCTCTCTGGCCCCATCCTTTTCATAGTGCCTGTCCTGAGAAGAGAGGCAGGCCAGAACACAGTGAAAAAGTTACTATTAATTTGAGTGGATTTTTTTTTTTGCTTATTGCGGACTTATTCTGTAGCTGCAGCCCTGCAGCCATCAATGATGGCTGTGCAAGGAGAAGCATGTGGGGAAAATACATTTCTCAAAGATGATTGCACAATATTTTCTCAAAACACGCTTGGAAGAAAGAATGAAACAGCCTTAAAAGAGTTATGGGGTGCTAGAAGCTTTATTTGTTCCATCTGGGACCTGTCAAGAGTGGGCTCCACTTCACGGACAGAGCCATTGCAGGAGAAATGAAGCTCCTGTGATTCATGTATGGCTTTGCTGGGGAGTGGCACTTCCAGACACATCCTGGGAGAAGCTCAAAGCTTCTGCTTAAGCAGAGAGTGCTGCTTCCCTTAGGGTAAGACCGTGAGCTTCACCCCTTGGGTGGGAGAGCCTGGAAAACGCATTACAAGCTGTGTGTTGCAGCCCTGGCTGGTTTGACGGAAGACAGCACGCCGAGAATATCCAGCCTCTGTTGATAAGCTAAGTCTGTTTGCTGTGGATATTGCACTTGAGTTAAGAGGAGGTCAAAGATATGACAGATGTCTGAGGGGTTTTATTGCCTAATGAATAACATGTTCAGTTGGCAATCTTGCTCTGCTGTTGCCGAATGCCTAAAACATGTGAAGTATGCAGGGCTTTGCCCATTGGAGACAAGGGCTGAACAGGAATGTTCACTTTAAATTAAATACACCTCTTTCCCTCTCCTCCACTTCCCCCCCCCCTCCCCCCATGAAAGCAACAATTTTATTAATAATAAGGTTGATTAATAAGAAGTAGGTTATAATTTAGAGAAGAAATATATAATAGCATGTTTCCTGTGTTGGAAATCCGGTGTTTTCATCTTGGAGTGCTAGGAAGCGAAACAGCACCTTCAACTTTCCTCTTATGACTAAAGCAGGAAATAAACCTAAATTCCTTTATGCCTGAGGATAACCACAGCATCTGTCAAATATTCTGCTTTGAATTTTCTGTGTGTTTTACAAGCGTTGGTAGAGAAGTAGCTTAAAAAGGGAGAATGGCCTCCCTTGGGGATGAGGGAGCCCACAGGAGAAACGTGGAAGATGTGATGGGAGTACTAGGGGGACAGTCCATTTCATGCTGTTTTTTCCAAAGACTGGGAAAGTGAGAAATACATAAATTCTTTCAACTCTTCTGATGGTATTTTATAGATGGTAAAACTGAAGGACAGAGAGGTTCAAGGATCTCCTCCAGAGTCTGCAGGAGCTGTGGGAGAGTTGGGATCAGAGCGCGAGCAGCAAGAACAGCTTGCATGGGCTGTTAGGATATAGGGAAAGGTGTCTCCAATGTGTAATGCTTTTTAGGTAGTTCTACAGAATTAATGGTTGTGCATGAAGCTAGGAAGAAATAAGCCTATATAAATGAAAGTTAGCTTCAGCTATAAAGAGGTGTGAATGTTTGGGGTTTTTTCTTAAGACAATTCCTATAAAACTGACAGTACACAAGATTTGGGGTGTTTATATGATCTTCCCACTGTGACTTGATTATCCAACATGCACACATTTCTTTATCTGTAACACAGAGGCCCACATTAGAACTGGGAACAAATCTCTGTGTTCCAGAGTGGTTTGAAGGCTCACATTTGCACTAGAGCTTGGTATGTGTGTGTGTGTTTATGTATTTTAATAAATATAGCAAAATGATCTTTTTTTTTAAACCCCAAGATTTGAAAAAAATCTAAGATTTTTTTCCAGTATCTTCCTATTTGTAGACTGTCACAAATCTTAATTTTGATGGATAAACACATTTTTCTGTCTTTCTAGGTACAAGATACTGCTTTAGCCAACACATGATGAAAGTTACTGGGGAGAGTGTATCTGTCACCAAACGCTGTGTACCATTAGAGGACTGTCTGTATACAGGATGCACATATGTAAGGCATGAAGGATACAAGGTATAGGATAAAACTTTCCCTTTTTTAAATATGAAAATTTGGTAGAATCCTTCTGGCCTCCACCAGAAGTCTGACTGGTTCAGTGGGTAAATCAGCATTGTCAAATATTTCTATTCTTAATGAGCTCCAGCTCATTTCCATTTGTTAGACAAACAAAGGAATAACCTCTCTCAGAACAAAAGAATAAGCTCTTTAAATAACTCTCCTGCCAGTAGTTCAGAGAAGCAAACCACTCCCTTCTGCTGAGGAGGGCTTTGCCTGCAGAGCTGCATCATGTTTTGGCCCCTCTGCTCTGCTACTGATTCCCACAGACAATCTTGTGGGCTTCTTACTGAAATGGGTTGGGGAAAGCCCCGAAACCTTCAGAGCACATGTTTTATATCTGAATCAAACAGTTATTTATTAAAGATTCTTCAGCAGGTCACTAGCTAACTGCTCTGAATTTCTCCAACAGGATAAAATAAGAGAGCTTTTTCAGCTCTGAGGTGCACTGCAGCCTCATCACCATGCACCCCCCTACATGAATAAATACTGGTTATATTTTTTAGTTACGGCTTGTGAGCTCTATGTCTTCACTGTGAGGGTGGTGAGGCCCTGGCACAGGCTGTCCAGAGAAGCTGTGCCTGCCCCATCCCTGGCAGTGTTCAAGGTCAGGTTGGAGGGGGCTTGGAGCAACCTCGTCTAGTGGAAGGTGCTCCTACCCGTGGCAAGGAGGTTGTAACTAGATGGTCTTTAAGGTCCATTTCAACCCAGATCATTCTGTGGTTCCATGATTCTACCAAACAATGTTTGTTTTTTGTCAGTTTAGCTTATTTGATGTAGAAAAGAAAATAATCTCTTTGGAATGTGTCCTCCTTGTACCAGCCAATGTACTGTTCTTGTACAAATGAAATTGTTCTCGAAGCAGATGGAATAAGTAGATGGAGGAAAGAAGCGGAGATGGGAGTGGAATCAGACTGGCCAATGTGCTTCTTTGCAAATATTATATTATTTCCCTGTGTCTTTATTCAGGGTATTGGTATTTTTCATATAACTAAGTTATAACTGGGTTTCTTTCAGATCTGCACCTCCTGCTGCGAAGGAAGCATCTGCAACTTGCCCCTACCAAGGAACACAACAGATGCTGTATTTACAACCCTCTCCCCCCTCAACAAAACACAGAGACTTTCACATCCTGCCCTGCTGACAGCAGTGTGTCTTTGGCTGGGGTTTATCTCACAGCACTGGATTGTGCTGCCAGGTCCAGGCAGCTGAGCTGCGTGAGAGCATCTGCGTGAACATTCATCCTCTCCCTACAGAGCCTGTGGCTTGGAGTTGTCTTTGGAACTGCTTTTCCTCCTGATTTCTTGCTAACCATGAACTAGCCAGCCTGGAATCTAGATGTATTTGAAGGGTGTAAACCCCACCCCCACTTCTCCACTGTTTTCTGAAGAAACTCATGCAAGATGCTCCCAGAATCCATGGCTGAGATGGATGCATACACTTTTCTTAATGTCTATCTTTAAACGTACTATATTGCCGATAGTATCAATACTTACTCACTTGAAACTTTATTATAATTTGTCAGAGCACTAACTCTGGTGTCTCATTAACCTCTTCTGAGAACATACAGTAAATAATACACAGTCAGTATATGTCTTTGCAGTATCCCTGTATCTCTTGTTCTCCTCTGAGCAGGCAGGAATTTGTAGCAAGGCAGCAGTAGCCATCAAAAGAGCAGCAGCAGCTTCGATCAGGCCAGCATCATTCGAAGATGCTTCCTCTGAGGTTGTCCACCAGAAGCCTGAAGAGCCACCCCTACAACAGCGCACACGGGGATGTGCAGAAAATCACTGTTGCTTATAAACTGAACTGCAAAAACTCTAAAACCTCTGTTTCTGAGGCATGGTTAGAGGGGAGGAGGGTGTGCGGCCCCTGACCCTCAACTGCAAGGAGGTAAGGTTATGGGGAGCGGGTGGGTGGCCCAGTTGAGATGCTGGTGCCTACCAAGCCAAAGGGTTCTCAGTGTTCTGGGGCTTTACATATTTTGGCATTACTAGATACAGCTGTATTTTGGTGACCTGTGTTGCTTGTTTTGCTCAGAAATCATCTATGCAATATTTATTTTTGTATGTTGAGTAGGATTTAAAGTGTTTAAAAGATTCTTAATACCTATATTGCCAGGTAAAATGGTTGTTTTGCAAGTAAACAAGCCTGTAATATATAAATTATCATATATATATATATATAAAAGTTCTTAATTTTTAAAAGTCAACTTTGTTCGCAAGGTCTATAATAAAAGCAGGGTGTCACGGACTTGCTTTAAAATTAAACTAAACTCTTCTGTAATTTTTTTTCCCTTTTTTAACTACAGTCATAAATTGTTCTTTTAGGAGATAACTCTTTGCTACTTGTGCTCCAAGGCACCTTGTGCTTACCAAGTTACAGTATGGTTATGCTCTGAAGTGCTTTTTTTGGTGAGCTATACAGTGAAAGGCAGGTGAAGGAAGGCAATGCTGGAATGCAAATGCTTTGTAAAGGGCTCCTAGAGAGTACAGGCAAGCCCTCATCTACCGGCGTGTGCATTGCATACCAGTAACAGCGAGAAATCCACAGAGCTGAGCACGCAAGGTGCTGTCCTGAGCTTTGTGGCCTATAGACTGAACCTTGATTCTACTTCCAGGGAGTTTTACTGGAGGCAAATGAGGAGGAGGAGCAGGACCAAGAGCAGCATTCCCTCCCAGTTTAGTTTCAGGTGATTTCCCTGGGGAAGGAAAGCAGGCTGGAAGCCTTGGTGTATTTTGCTGGGCAATGTCTTTTAAAGACGTATGCATATATCATCATGAAAACTGACTTCGAACAGTTTCTTTCCTTTTGTTTAACTTTATATATAAACCTAGCCTCTTTGAGGAAAGGATGGCTGACTTTGCTCACAGACAAACCAACCTTGTGTTTTGCTGTCCTTTCTGTGAATTGCTCACAGGTCGTAGTACTGAGGATTGTTGCAATCTGTTATTTTAAGCAAGTTAGACCTATCTGGGGAGACCCCCAGGAAAATCAACCCTGTCTCCCTCTTCTGCAAGCTCACTCGGGCAGAGCTGTGTGCCGTACTTACAGGCTGGGGGAGAATGAGCTGGAGGGGCTTATGACTTCTCTGACAGCAATTTAAATATTTTTTATTATTATCCTGCAAAATGGATGAGTTTAAGCCTGAAAGGACCTCATTCAGGGATTCAGCTGCTCTCCTGGGGTGCGGTTTAAACAGGTGTTCTGCATTGACTGAGCATTTGGCAGCACTCTCCTGCTGGAGCTGGGCTGGATCCAGAATACGTACTTTGAGAAGACAAGTTGGAAAGCCAGCATGATGAGAAAGCATGGGAAATCTGGGATTACCCATGAACAACATCTTGCTTACCTTTTCAACCAAGGTAGGCTCAAGGCTCGGGCCATGTTGCACAGGGGCAGCAGCAGCACCTTGTGGGAAGCTCCCCACCATCCTCAGGACTCACACTAGTGATGGCAGCTCAGCTGGACATTTTAAGGTTTTACATTTTTACTTTGGGCCTTGCACATGCTTTTAGGAGCGAGTCCCCCAGTGAGATACCTAACCAGCAGCAAGAGGCAGATGTTACCCCCTGACCTCAGTTGGCTGCCTTGGTCAATAGCTTAGTCAGGTTTCTGGCTGTGCTGTACGTTGTCTCCCCCTATTTCCCATATGTTTTGCAGTCTCACTGTTATCCAACCAGCCTAACCAGCGGCATGGTAACTCTGAACTAGATATGTACAACCATGCAGGATGAGCTGCAGCAATAGCTAGGTTTCTTCATAAAATACTGAGACTTTTAGGACCATTACCACCCCATTAAAGGTGTGGTGCCTGCAGTAAGGCGATAAGGGCTCCAGTGCTAGGTGGCTCCCCACATGCACTAACAGACAGGATCTTCATGCTGTGTTTAGGTGTACTTCAGACAGACCAGACACCTTTTCTGGGTACCTTTCAGTGCTCTCTACCCACAAACAATGGGTTACCACTGATCAAATGTAGTTATCAGTGTCGTAGGGGAGTTAAACCAAGGTAGTTACTTCTATTCCCTTTGTAGTCAGTGAATGATTGGACTGATTCACTGTATGCTAAGGTGGTGGTTAAATTGTTTCAGGCACATGACGGATGTGCCTAGGAAAACTAGTTTGGTTATAAATACCACATCCCACCTAGGTTATCCAGCTGCCAGCCACACAGTTACACCAAGACCAGTGCTTTGCAAATACCTGAGCAGGAGCCACTCCTAAGCATATCACTGGCTTTGCTCTGACCATTACATTGCTGCAGCCAGAGAAAATCCTTGTTCTTGTGATGAGCTGGTCCCTCTCCAACCATGGTCATGCCACAGCTGTGCCCTTCAAAAGGGACCTGAGCCCTGTCCAACTGAGCTGCTATCTCCTGCTGTGGTACAAGGATTATGGACATTGAGCTTAAAAGAGCAAATTAAGGTGACTGAGAGCAAGCGAGGAACTCAGTGAGAACCACCCCTGCACCAGCAGGTTGGTGTGCCCCATCTGCCCGTAGAGCTGTTGGGGGCTTTTTAAAGCACATAAATGCTGAGCTGCACTGTATTTATTTTTAGGCTCTCTATATGTGATATTGCTTTTAAATGTCTAACTTTTTAACTCTTGTAAATGCTGTATATTTGTATAAATAAATTTTTTAATATTCAGATAACGTGCGAGGTGTCTGATAACAATGGACAATCACCATCACTAGCCCTGCCCTTCGGTGTGGTGCTACCTCCTGCGCTGGGATGCTGCTGTCTGCTCCCCTGCCCCCTTTTCCCTTCTACCATGCCCTGCAAGCAAAACAAAAAAAGCTAAGCTAATGTATTTAAAGCATTTCATTTCAGCTCCCCCTGTAGCTAATGATGAGCTCCCATGGTTACTTGTTACAAACTGTTTTACGCTGGGCATTTAATAAAGTAAGTTGGAGGCGACGCCTGTTTAGTTTGTGACCACTGGATCTTCCTTTCTCTTGCCTGCTTTGGGAAAGCTTTACATTTTCCATAATGAGACCCAGTGTGTTCTGGGGTTTTTCATGCAGTTATTTCTGATTTTCACTCCTGACGCCAACGACTTGGATGTAAACAACTTCATGTAGCTAAAGAAAGGTTTCAAAGTTACCTGTGGATCAGGTGAAGCAGGAGGCAGCTCACAGTACTTCCGCACAGCTCCAATTCCCAAGTCTTCAAGTTGAATAAAGGCAATTTATAGTAGTTCAGTACATTTGCTTACAGCTCCTGAACTTCCCCTTAGTCCTAAACCAAGTTTCCCTCTGGCTGTTTGTTTGGCATTTGGTGCACCTTTGGTTTACAAACATGCTTTGAAATAAGAGGCTCTGTTATCCCATTTCAACAGGTGCCTCAGGAAACACCAGTTGCTGCTCAGGCTTGGGACATGATGATCCTGGGTACACAGCCTTGCAGCACTTAACCTTGTTGCTGAATCAGTGATTTTTTCAGCATTACAGCACAGTGAGCTGAAGGCAGATGTTAGTTAATGAACACTTTGAATTCAATTGTTTTGCAGAAAGTAAAGCACCGCCAGTAAAACAATTAATCTTTACTGCATAACTCTTTTCCTCCCCTTAACCACCACTAGACACAGCTTTCAGCTACCCAGTTCATGCAAAACACACCTAGCAGCAAGGCAGACAAAGCAATACTGAGCCTCCTGATTGTAGTAGCAAGAACCTCTTCTCCACTGCCAAGCAAAATCCGGCACAGTCCCACAAAAAACAGCGTGAACAACCTGGCCAGGCAAACGTAAAGAGCATTTTTACCCTCTTAAAGCAGCTCAAGTAACCAGCAAAGGCTATGCCCCCTAGTGTCTCACTGATGCCTGGAGGTTCCTGTATATTCCTGTTCAAGGCTGAGGAGAGGACTTTGCAACGTAACTTGCTCTTTACACCAAGAACCTGCCAACAAGTTGAACTCTTGATTCTCATGTATGGTATCACCATACCCACGTGCAGGTAGTGGGAAAGTAAATGGAAAATGTGCTTAAAATATGTATTTTATGGAATCAATAATGTCAAGCATAAATTAAGTCTCATGACCTAAAGATGTAAACCTTGGAAATGGTGATGCCCAAAGCCTCATCAATTCAGACTTTAAAAACCAAGATGGGACCCAGCCCTCTGAATCAAAGCCCTTGTACGCCCCACAGCATTACACTTCCTGCTGTGCATCAAAACAAGCTTCCAGTTTTTGCTGCATCTTGCCAATACATGTTTTACAATGCCAGCCCATTAGCTCATTTGATTGGTTCTTGTATCAATTTCTCTTTGCTCATTCCTGGGTGGGATTCCCCTTGATATTAATCCCAGCGTCCTCTCAGCTTTCTCCTTAGCCAACCATCAGCCACCCATTGCCCAGGCTGAGCTAATAATTCCTTTAGCACTGACATTATTTATTTGAAAGCATTTTGAATATATCTATTTCAACCTACCTATATGTATTTATGGGCTTTAAGGTTTCTGATCCCCTTTTTAAGATTTCACCAGGTCTTAGACATGTAACATTTACACACTTCATCAGAGAGCTCAACCTACAAGTCTTAGGCTATAAAAATTAGCAGGATATCTAGCTATCTTCAACATGATGAACCCTATCCACAATAAAAGGAAACAAACCCAGCATAGGGCTGATGATACCAGAAAAACAAAAAGTGATACCAAGCTGTCAAAAAACCAACCCTCTAAGAGGTTTTTTTTCACGCTGAGAAGCAATCTGAGCAAGCCAGCTTCACTGATGTTTATAAACATTTTACTACTCACCAATATAAAAGTTAAATAGTCTTCAGCTGTGCTACAGATGTTCCTATCAAGAAGACAGGCTAAACCTCAGCTTGACAGTCCATGTGTGTCAGAAATGGCTAACCCCAACCTCTTACCCAAAAGGTCAGGTAGACACAGCAGTAAGGGACTGCCAGCCAGGTTCCTTCTGTTGCTGGGTGCTGGAAGAATATTTTAAGTAGGTAACTATTTCAAAGGGGTAACTTACAGGTTTTCCTTGTAAAAATATAAATAATCCTATTGCTGTGAGGTTGTGTGCCATGCAGGGCAGTATCTGGACAGCTAAATAAAAGAGCTGCACCTAATGCCCACAGCAGATGTCACAGGGCTGATGTTACTCACCCCATAGTTGACCACCTGGAATGGGTATTTCTTACTGCTCACACTCATCTAATTTCTTATCAACCTAAGCACAGGTAGGGTGCAACATGTGTGCTCACACAGCTTCTTCATAACAAAAATGGTGGGTCTGGTCACCCAAAAACATCCCACTTAACCCAAATGCTGAGTTTTCTCCAAGTGAAAATACATTCCAACAAGTTCATTTCCCATTGTTTCCTATCAGTACTCACCTAGTCTCTACGGGATATCAACATGTCTCAGACACAAACCCCTCCCCAAGTCCAGCTCTCAGACTACATTTGTTTTCTTAAAGCTTTTCCAATCTGCCAGACACTGCAGTTTTAGCAGCAGAGATTACTTACTCAGTGAAGCGTAACACCCGGTTGCATGAAATTTCAGTCTCATAATCCTGTCAGGTTTTCCCTGTCAGACTCCACACCGATGAGACCTTTGTTTGTGCAGCAGCCTGAGCCTCACCAAAAAGAAAACAAAGCAAGAACTGCCATTGCCTAGGTGAAGGGCTACTGTTTTAAGGGCACCACAGCAGCCGAGGGAACAGAAAAGCCACAGTCAGTTTGCAACTAAGTCTCGTGTTCAACGCAGACAGTGGGTTTGGGTGCCAGGCTCTAAGCTCTACCACCTGCCTTTGGCCTTTTTCCAGGTGAGACCACATTTTCTTTCCTTAATGGATGATGGTTTAAGAGAAAACAAAACAAAACAGCCATTTCTTATCCTTTCTGTGGGCCTTAGTGTGTAGCAGAAAACCTCATTCATTACACTAGAATTTTGGGAAGAATAGATGCTTTTCCAATTAAATTTTCATTGAGATACTTTCAGCAGGTTTTCAGGACCATTTTTTTTTCAGCAGGAACAGGGATGGAAGGGGTTCATTTTACTGACACTTTGCTCATTGACATTTCAGTGTCTTTTCAAATTCCCAGATTTCCTAGTTTGCTGCACAAAGATCAGGGCTTGGGCCCAACAGCCTTCTGAGGCTCCTTCCAACACTAAATCACTGAGTCTGCCACAATTTTCCAGCAATCAGATCCAGCAGAAAACCTGACCAGTGAGTAAAAGCTGTCAGAGAAGGGATTATTCTAAAACTGTGGCATACCAGTGAACTTGATCTATTAGTTTTGCTTGTTAAAATCTTCCTTTATAAAGGATTTCTACATTCAAAGATAGATTTTTCAGCTTCTGACTGTGGAAGCATGTAAAACCTCAACTTCTGTAATAGCACACTAGTATCCATGCATATATATTCATATACAGCATATACCATACATCCATATGTACACATCTCTTCAAAAAACAAGGACAGGGTATGTGTATGGGGAAGACGATGTTAGGCACAGACCGTTGCTGAACATGCAGTCTGCAGTGAAAGGCTACAGTCTACACAGCTCAGGATCCCTGCACTTCAGTGTCTAATAGTTTTCCAACTAGAACAACTCACTGCCTAGGTAGAGATTATTGAGTGTTTGGTTAAAAAAATTGAAAAAAAAAGGAAAAAAGAAAAGCAAGCAGGCAAAAGCCTCAGGAGATGTGTTGTCCTCACATCTGTAACAGATTAGCTGGAAGGGCAGTGGCCTTGGAGGGCTGCAAAGATCAAACCCCATGCACTGATGGTCAAGCCCCATGTTCGTTCTGTCTCTGTGTCTCTGTGGAATATTTGGGTCAGTAAATAGGACATTTCCCCTTGGTAAGGGGCAAGATGCTGGAAGAGTCAGGCCTGGATAAGCAGTACTCCACTGAGCAGTTTTAAGAAGGACATGGTCCTGTTTTGTGTTGACTGGGGGAATCAGATGAGCAGGAAGGGGCAGGAACAGGGGTTCTGTCACCTGAACTCTGCAGGCACAACCAGGAGGATATCAGCTTGTAGGGAAATCCCCCAAGCTGAAACTCATGTGCTGCTCTGGGCAACTTTCATAAAAAACAGGATGGAGCTAGAAGACCTGGGTTTCCTTTGATTCCTACTCCAATTCCTGCCTACAAAAATTACTAACGTTACTGTCTATGCTTTTGTCTTAAATTCAGAACTTTCCTGATCCCTCCCTCCTTTCTCTTAGACTCCAAAGTACTAAACCAGCAACAATTCTGCCCTCTCCCCTCACACCCTAATTTCGTTTTCCACCCCTCCCCACTCCTGCACCTCTGGGTCTTCTCATCTTACAGTTCATCACCAACCTCTGTTTTCCAATATTCTTGAATCATATGTACTTCTGGATTTAAAACACACAACACTCTCCCTTAGAGGGCACAAAGGCCTCTGGACAAAATAAAAAGAGAAACATACCTAATTCCCACAAATAAACAAAGAAATCCTGGAAAATAAACACATTTACCTAGAGCTCATCAGCTCCACTCTAGCACTGGAGTTCTACTCAAATTAGCAAATTACTTGGTTCAAGATTTTTCAGCTTCACGTTTTCTTGAGCTAAGACACTACTGTGGAAGCTAAGTCTGGAGCTAAGACACAACTGGAGGCCCTGGGGCTGGCAGCTCCCTGAGCAGCAGCCATGTGGTCTCTGCAGCGAAGTCAGCCCTTAGGAGTCCCCAGCTGGTACAAACCCCTAGTATTTTATTATTGTTTTAGAAACACTCAAGTTCACTCAGTATTTTGCAGCTTCTTCTCCTGTCGCCACATCAGCCTCTCAGCAAAGACTGTAACACTTGGGTACCCTTCCTCAAACTGCTGCTCAGAGGGAGAGAAGATTTGCAGCTGCCTGCAAACCAAAAAGGAATTCAGGGAACTAGACTGGACTACCCTCCTGATCCCAGTCCTCCCCTCTCCTCAGTACAAGCCCAGATAAAGCTCCCCCAAAACCTGTAGGAGACTGATAGGGTCTCTGCTACCTTCTGACCCAAGTACTCATATAGCAATTTATTCTCACAGTATTCAGACCTGAAAGGCCACAAGCATCTCACAAACGCAACTCACCCACATTGAGGAGATTAAATATCAATCGGATCCTCCTGGAAGAGGCAGAATTAGTTCAGCAGCACAGCAAAAGAGGCCTCACAGCAGAGCTGCGCTCCAGGAAGAAGATGGGCAGGGCTGGGGGGAACCAGCCGCAGCTCAGTGAGCCCAAATTACCCACCTGCTGAAAACCTGCCTTCCCTGGTATCTGGTGGGTGAGGGAATGGGGTTGGTTTGGTGTCTTGCAGCAAATCCAGTTTTGCTGAGCTGCTCCTAGAATTTGCTAGGTAAACTTTTTGTCTTTGAGTGTAATGTTTAGGATGCAATCATAGCAGACAACTTGGTCTCAGTTATATGGTTCAGATACATTAGCCTCAAACAGGTTAGAGGGTCAGACCCTCTCTATGGACAGGGCACAGAAACCCTTTACACGGCAAAAATTAACTTTGCATCTCTAAGCCAGACCTAAGTGGTATGTATCATAAACACTGCATGCATCCCCTAGCAATGATCTGCTCCTGACAAAGACTGTCAGATGCTGTTATTCCCCTGGAAACAAAGAGAACTATAATAGAGCAGGACCGTATGAAAAAGCCAACACATAACTTATTCTTGCAGCTGACACGAGCTGTTATTGTTGTCATCAAGCAGCTGCTGCGAGCCTCGGGGGTGTGTGTGCTTATGGGCATGCAGCCCCTGGACAACTTTCACATTCAGGAAAAAGCTCCTCCATGCAAGTGCCAGCCTGCACGAAAACTTAAGAGCACAAAAGGCTCCAGCTGACCGGCTTGGAACAGCAAGCAGAAAGCATGGCAATATCGACCTTCCTTGAAGCATTAAAGTTCCAGGAGCTATACCTTTATTTGGTGGAAATGAGAGCAGGTCTGCTGGATTCAATGAAAGAATTTGAAACAGCTGGCCAACTGCCTCAAAAAGTTAAAACCAAAATAAGCCCAGGTTATAGCAGCGGCAGCAGCAATTAGTGCTTAGGTGCAGTTGAGGTCTTGATGGCTGATGGAAGCTCTTTTGGCAAGGGTTTTAATAGCAGGGTCAAAACTTCAATGCTTCACCACTCTAACTGCTGCTGCTGTAAATGAAAATGTATCATTTCAACTAGTTAGCCCTGCTGACATTATGCTTGAAGAGGAAAAGTAATCACAATAAACTGCAGGAATTTCACTCTCTATCTGTAGTTTCCTCTGCTGGAAATGATGACTAACCTTAGTGTTTAGTCCTGACATAGCAATTACATAGAAGATACTTTTTCGGACCAACCATCACATTACCTTTCATAGCATACCTAGTGCCTTCCCATCCAATGCTTTTTCAGGCTAAAAAACCCCAACAACCCAAAACACAGAATTGTATCCAGTTAGAACAATGACATACAGCAAAGTACTGACACTAAAAGGCAGATCAATACAGCCAGCCTGTTAGTTTACACTTACGAGGATTTCCCCCCTCCTCCCTGCAAGAACACATACAAGCCCATCCCAGAGCAGCAGAACTAACACATTCTGCCTTGTCTTCCTTAGGAAACAATTTATCACTACGTTATTTTGCATTACACCGAGCCTGAGTTACTAACTAACCAAACCTCTGTGATAACAGGAAGATACCTTGATTTCAACAGTGATTAGCGAACTCAAGAATACTGGCAGAATATGCACTCCGGATCTACTCAGCAAGACTTTGTCAGGAGCCTATGGAGGCACAAGCTATGAAAATGTAACTTTTCAAGCTCTGGGTTATCTTTGTGGATTTCCTAGAGTGTCCTAACGAACCAGCATTAAATTCTGCTGTTTAAAAGGGAAGCTTAAACACAAATGTTTTCATAACTGTTGTGTTTACGTGCACAGGGACAGCTCAAGCAAAAAAATAAATACACATATGTGGTAAAACCAGCTATTCAGAGAGAACATTGGTAACTGTGTATGGAGTTTAGCTTTGGGCAATTAAAAAAAAAATAATCCCAGAAATATCTGAAATTTTTTTTCTGAAACCACCCTATTTTGCTAGAAGAATCAGTACGTACAAATACCTGTACATGAGATATTTCACTCTGGATTGAGGCATTTCTGCCCTCACCAGTTAATTCACATTAACATGGTTCATTTTCCTTCTTTCAGCCAGCCTTTCACACTCTGCTGCCATGCTAACAAGGCATCTATCATACATTTGCTATCAAATGCAAAGGTGGTTATTGGTGTCCATCAAGTATTATCTCAATAGCAAGGGAAGGAATTAATTTAATACACCTCGTCACGTAGGCACCTTTTAAGTGGTAACACTTTGTCTTAGTAAGTCACCTCATTTCTAAAGTAATTCTTTCAGAAATAAATATGCTATGCATCTGCAACCCAACACAACAACTGCTTCCATATGGGGCTTTGATCAACCAGGTAGAGTGGAAGGTGTCCCTGCCAATGGCAGGAGAATTGGAATTACATGATCTTTAAGGTCCCTTCCAAGACAAGCCATTCCAGGATTCCACACTTTCAGATCATGCATCCATGAAATCAATTCCACCCTTGTTTTGAACCAGCAGCTTTCACATCTTCACTCTGGCAGGCAGACTGCAGGAAGAGCTGCTCTGTTGCTAAGTGTGCAGCAGAGGGGGAAAAAAAAAAAAAAAGAGCAGAACAATTGCACTCTCTTAGATTATACAAATCACTCTGATTATAAAAACTTTATCGCTGCTCCAATACTTATTTCAAATTATTATTTGAGTAAGAGCATGAACACATGCACAATACCCCGAGTTCTTCCAAATTCATGTGGTTTTCCACCACAGCTTTAGACTTCTGCAATTAGTTTTGCCTGACCAGGCAGAAGCTTTTAGAGTAAGACAAGATCACAGACCAAGTTTTATGTATGTTACCATGACAAAGCAGCTTACATCCTGTAGCCTCACCTTTCTGGATCAGCTACCTGGAGCTGTCTAAAGTTACCACCATGCTTTCCTGCAGGTTTATGAACCAGAGTACCTCTTGTTGAATGATACTTCAATTAGCAAGAAAGGGCAACGAGCCTGCAGCCAAGATGGTAGTCAAAGAAAAGGGGCCCTCTCCCCCAAGAAATACCTTTGACCCTCCAGATTATTTTGAGAGCTTTCTTCCAGCCAGATGGCTTTCACTGGAAGGAGAACAGAGCTCTTCACTGTTTATGCTCTTCTAAATGCTCATTTTTCCTATTCTCTATAAACTTATGCACAGTTAAGTTTGAATGACAATTTTGAGGATACCGAGTAAACAGGCTTTAAAAGGACTGACACATGAGGCAAGCCATACAATTATTTCACTATTACATTTCAGCTCTACATCACTAACTATATTTTTACTCCCTCCGCGTGACATTTTAGTGTTAATTTGTAACTCAGTGAACCAGAGAAAAACTAGTTTATTTGTTAGCCCCCAAATTAAGCATAGTTAAATATAAAGCAAAGTTCTAAAACCTGCACCATTACATAAGAATGTCATGAATAAATCAGTGAATTCACTGAACTGAATCAAAGTAGTTGAGCAAAAGATTTGGAATAAGCTCCCCCATACATAATCCTCAATATGGTAAAATACTGTACTTCTGTCCTGTCTAATAACACTAGATAACTACCTAACAGGCATCTAGTGTTATTTAGGTAACAGAACAACTCTTACAATTAGCCCTCGCAGTAGCACAGCTTAAACATGAACAGCTATGACACTGAAAACAAACCTTTTTGGTAGCTGCTACTTCAACATTTGTACCACAGTCTGCACAAAAACTATCAGAGTCTAAACTCGAGGACTCTGCAGGTGGAAAAATCCCCACCGCTGCATTAAAGACTTCAAGATAATTAAGTATTTCCCTGTACCAATTCAACCAACAAAGCCATGTCTTCCCATTCCACTGAGCTCAGACATGCAGTGAGAGCTTTTATCTTTCACAGGACAGTAAAACACTTCCGTCCAGATGGGAACTGGACCTTTCTCTGTCTTGTTCTGTCTATTTATCCGTATTAAATTTGAAACCATGCTTAAAATTTTATTTTGTAGCTTAAAATTAAATTCCTGTCACCACTGCTGCCCTTTGCAGTGATGCCACCAGCTATTTAGCAGACTAAAGTGGTGTAGAACATCTGTAACATTTCTATGCTTCACCTGTAACATTACTTTAGACTTTTGACTACCACAAATAACTTCAAGTCTTGCAACATTTTAAGTATATTCTCCATATATACTAATATGCTTGCAATTGTAACTACACAGATAGCACTGCTCTTGTGACATTCTGCATCACTAAATATGGTTTTATGAAATATATTGAAAAAAAAAATCTGGTATATTTGGTAATGAATTAACATCCAGAAATCAAGAATGCCTCTCTGAATTAAGAAAAACAGCATCTCTCACAGAGCAGTAATCTTTTGATAGAGAGGCAAATATGACCTTACATACAATTGTTCTTCTCATGTTTGTTTCTTTACCCTACAAAGGAATTAATCCTTTAACACTGAAAGTTTATTATCAGAAGTACAGTTACACTGTATGCAAGAATTTTTACAGCTGCAAGTTTATTAATACACAGTATAGCTCTTCTGATGTGAGGCAAATAGAACTGGAACAGTTCTAGCCTCTTTTGAGAATAAAGATGTACCAGAACATTTAGAAAAATACCAGGAAATCACACCTCCCCTCACATTCTGTCATGGCACATCAGTATTAGTGAAGTCAAGCCAAAACTCCCACTACTTTGAGATTTTTGCCTCGCATTGAAGTCACTGAAAAGCTAGTGTAAAAGCCCAAGACAAAACTTTAAAGAACATGAACAAGAAGCCAGCATCCCAAACTTAAATTGAATAGCTACCTGATAGCTCCCACCCTTTCTAAAACATAGGAAGGTAAGCACAGCAAAGTCATCTGAAGGAATGATAGCAGCAAGTCTTCTAGAGAGTTAAAATGTGAAACATTTCACAGGATTTATTTCTCTAATTTTATCTGAAGTTGTCCCCAAGTGTGCTCTATTGACCAAAGACACCAACCCTCTTCTTATCAAATGAGCTAATTTAAGTGTATTTTGCAAACAGAAAAGACACATTGCAGCTTCTCAAGATTTTTTTTTAATCCTCTTGATGAGAATGAGAAAAAAAAATAATAAAAGACTCTGAAGTAATACATTTTTCTTGACAGTAGAGTGGCAGTCAAGACCTTGGGCTCTGGAAATACAGCACAAATTCCAGAACACAGTGATAAGCATATCCTGCCTCAAGAGCCGTACACTTCAACCTTGGAACGTGTGCATGCTAGAGCCAGCAGTGATGACAATAATGGTAGGTGAGCAGGATCACTTCTGAGTTCCTGTCTTAGTGTGTGACTTTAGAGTAGACAGCACTCACTTCTCCAGTGGAGAGTCTTCCCCACTTCTGCCTCAGGGATCCAGCAAAGTTACAGGCTTGCAGCAGTCATTAAAAAAGACACAGGCACTTGGTAAAGGATAAGGTTCTAAACCCATTAAAAGCCAATAAAAAGACTTTGGTGATAACTGTCTTAGACCCTGAGCAAGGAACAGAAGTATTATACAAACCTAGAACAAGTTTTCAATCTGTGTTAGTCAACATTGGGAAAAAACACAATGAATAAAATGCCCAGCTATCTCACAGGAAGCTAAACCTCTCAAATCATCATCTTGTGCCTCCATTATCCAGACAAAAGTTGCACTATATTTTGATGGCATCAGGACTCAAGGATTCCCATTGTTACATGAACTGGCATGGCATACCTACTACTGAGGTGTATTAACAAAAGGCCTTGCTAACTGACTGCAAGGAGATTAAAATCTAGTTTGTTAGTCTCTGAAGTGAGGCAGCTGACAGTTATGTTATTTCATGTGCTTTGAATTTTCTTCACTATTCTTCCTCCAGTAACTTCAACTGACCTCATTGCTTTTATGATACCTGAAGAGACTGACTAGTTTACTGGAATCTTCCTGCTGAAATATTTTTATAATTGATCATAATTGCAATAATTGATCGTAATTGCTCTTTGCATTTCAAAATTCCACAGACACAAGTCTAAATTGCATCCAAATACAGGAAAACAATGATGACATCCAACCATTGCCCTATTATCTTTTTTCCTTTCCCCATGATGTATTTAATGACCTAAGAAAGTTACAAAAGCACCTTTAAATTACATTTACAAATATAAACTAATTAAATATATTTAGCTAACACTGAGAAAGTAAAATTCCAAAGAACACAAGGACAAAAAAAAACACCCAAAGAAACAACAAAAAAAAACCCAACCAAAAAACCAAAACATTAAGAGATGACTGACTCTAGAGTAATTTATGACTTTTTTACTGAGTTGCTGGATGTAGCATTTGAGTGAACACTTTCCTGCTGAAGTACAACTTGTAGTTAGAGACTGAAAGCTTACTTCATTATTCTCATTTTGGAACAGCAAATGAGGGATTAGTTCAGCATAACTTCTGTAGTTTCCATTAAGTTTTATATTCCAGCAAAATAATTTTATTACTTACTCCACTTTTTTTTTTTGGCACTTGCTCATTTCAGAAAGTGACAAAATTCCTAGAAACTTCAGTGGCATCAGGATTTTTAATATTAAGAGCACAGATGTCTCAGACACTGAAGGACAAAATAGTTCAGATAATATTAAAAATTATCTTGCAGATCACTATGTACATGTATGTTTAAACTCATTCAAGGTGAAAGAAACTCACAGCTTAAAATTTATGTAGCATAAAGGTATCTGTTTGAATGCTGTCAATTAATATTCTAAGTCACATGTGGTGAACACATACTCAAAGACTAAAATAAATAACAGCTACTTTATTATTTGTGGCATTTCCTGACAATGCTTAGAGAGAATCATCAAGGAAGAGAATGCAAAGATCATAAGAACTTGTGAAACTTTGAAGACTAGTAGTTTCCACTTAGTTTTCTCATGATCGGACTGTCAGGTTCGGCATTAGTAAAAATACTTCCTACAACCACATGAGTACCCCAGATGTTATGACGAATAACTTTGCAGCAGCCAAGATCATCAATGGAAAATCCCAAGTGGCGGTAGCGTTCATCTGTTTCAAACAGAGTGTTGTTCGTGTAGGATCCAAAATACTAGGTGAAAAAAAAAAGATTTTTTCACATGAACATTTCCAAGGACATTTAAAATGCCAGAAGTATCCCTTTTTAAAACAATCCCTAAGCCTGGAAGTACCAGTAACATTTGTTGGAGCAAATTTTATGTAGTTTTATTTATGAAATTGCACAGAAAAATAAGCTGAGCACTTCTGGTTATAATGGTACCCCATATTTAAAGATACTCCTTTGCCACTGACAGAGCACTGAAGGCATACCATTGTGTTTCAATGGCTGATCAACCATACATAAAAAAAAAAACAAACCCTCAAGTGCTTTGGAAAGGTTCTGCTACTGCTACAGGCACCAAGGACAGAATCCTGTGAAAAAGCAAAACTGAGGCATGTACCTCTTTAATGAGCCCCTAGTAAAGAAAGGTGCTTTGAAGACCAAAAATGCATATTAATTGGGAACAGGTATTTCAGTTACCTCAGGAGGAAGTTTCTGACCAAAAGCCTACTTCTGATGAACAGATTATTAGTAAGGGTGTTACTACTGATTTCAACAGAACCCATTTTCATCAATCCATAACTATTCCTTAAATGAAGGGAATTTCTGGGAAGCTTTTAATCACTATAAACACCTTCAACTGCCTGTTAACCTTATAAACATCCCATTAGGCATATTTGTCTCTGTTGACACAATAAATCAACTGCCTTTTATACTGGTTTTAAATAAAAACCCTCTAACCTAAGCTTGGCATGATTATGTTCAACTGGTATGGTTTTACCAGTTCTCAGGCAAAATTGCATATATACTCATGCTTTGACAGGAGCTTTTTCAATTTTTTTTTTTTTTTTTAAGTTTTAAGACTATGTTCCACAGATGCCTTTGTACGAAACTGTCGTCTCCTCCAGAGAACTGATGTGATCCAGTAATAAATGCCAATGCCATTTTAGGAACATACTATTCATTTTTTCTAGGTAACAAAGGTATCATAAACTAGTGCAGAGACTTCTTAAAACTCTCCATCTACACAGATAGACATCAGATCTACCTAGTTACCTTGGGAGGGCAAAACCAGCTTACTGTGCAGTGACCAAGAGCTTTTGAACATAAAACAATAGTTATCTAAATTTCAACTTAATTGCTGAACAACATTCTCCAAAGTGCCAACTGCAATGACAGTGGACACAGCATGGGAACTAATGCAGGTTTACTATCCCATTTTGATACATGAAAGGACGTATCCTAACAGCTTTTGAGTCACGTGAAAAAGTTGGATTTAACCCATACAGAATACAAATAACACTGCTAGTTAGGACACAGTGGTGTCCATTGCATATTTGACACAGCACATAACTTACTGCCAGTCCTGAGGATGGATCAATGAAGTCGGCCCAATAGCCTTCTGAACAAATTGCATAGCAAATTTCCTTGGCACCATTAATGAACTTAAAGAAAATAAAAGGGAAAGAAGGATATGAAATGAGATTTTTGTTACATATATCTCTGTACATATAACATTCTGAAAACAATCAGGCACAGATTTCTTTTGGCCTGTACTAATAAATAAGAAATTTAGCATACTTTTAATAAAAATATTACTAATATTAAGAGGATTAGAATTATGTTAGACTACTCCAATCATACAGGATTTAGGAGTGCTCCTCATGCCTGTCAGTAATGGATTAACAGCTTGTACAAGGAATAATGCAATTGCTTTCATTACTCATGCAGACTGCAGTCATACCTGTTATCCTCTTTAAGAAGTCAACCATTACATCAGGCATTTCCGTTATTTCCACAAGTTTATTGAGCTCACCTAAACTCCACAAATTTGACACCGAATGTAGCATTAAATATATTTTTATAAATATATGAAAAACAATTTTGCCCCATGGTCTTATTTCAGCCAGCAGGACAACATTATGTAGTTCTTCCTGCACTACAAATGGTTTTAAAGAACGCTTTAGTTTTGCCTCATGATATCAAACGGTTCCATAGGCATTTGACTTTTTACACCAATTCTCTTGAATTATTGCCAGTAATTCTTGGTGGTCAGGATGATGATTTCAAACTCTCCTACTGTTTGACTGTCAAAGTTGTAGACCATATTTCAATTACACTGGAGGACACCAGCTGATGTATTAATGAAAAAAAAAAGTATTTTTAATAAAAACTGTATTTTGAAATGAAAATACTATTGTCAATTAAGCGGGATTTTAAGAAGTTCCCTATTCTGCAACACATCATCAAAAAGCTCCCTTCTTTGAAGGGACAGCTTAAAGAATCTATCATTTTAGGTAACTTAAACCTTTGGTGTTACACTGCACTTAGTTATCTGCTTGCCAGATAGGGAAGAAAATTCAACCAGGTAGATTTAAAGCTGTGCTCCTGTACTGTCACCAAAACATATGACACAACCTACGGACTACACAGCACATTTTTTTCCACAGATAAATCAGCAACAACAGACCTCAGTTATGTGCTTTTAATCACCCAGACTAGCAGTTTACAACCATGTTACAAGGGGCAGCAGGGGCCCATAAAAAACTTCTGAAGAAGCCTGCACAGCTGACAAAAAAAAACAAAAAAACAACAAACCAAAAACCCCAAACATTGAGATTTGTGATGGTTCTAAAACCATCCATGCACTCAGAAAAAGAAGACCAAGTGCAAAAATTTAACAGCTGAAAAGACTGAGCCAGAACAAAGCACACACAGAATTCATGTAATTGCCTCAAAATGTGAGAAATTTCCTAATATCACAAAAAAGTATTTGACTTCAGAATAAATTTAATACTTTATTCACTTTCAGTTATAAAAATAAGATTGTTCTCACAGTTAGTGCCTCAGCAGCTCCCAAATTTCGAATTTATAGAAATATTATAGTTACTCAGCTTCAGTTCCTTAATGGACCAAAAAAGGAAAGTTTATCCTTTACAGTAAGCTGTTCTATAGTTTGAGGTTTGATGGCTCTGATGATTAACTATGTTTCAAGTGTAATTAAGTCACAAATATAAACAAGCCATCTGAAGACAGCATTTTGGGCATTATACTTCTGGTACAGTACATCTTTTGATCTAATGCTGTAACAATCCCTCAGCAATCACTTAGGACAAGATTAACAAACACTGGAGATTCACTTCTGTAAACATTTACATTTGGCTGTACATAACCCTCATTACTTTAGCACAAGCCTCTCACATTAAATTAGTATTTTTAAAGTTACTCCTACCCAACTATGAAGCAAACAAATAGACCATTTTCTTGTGAATTTGCTGTTAGTAACCTTTAGGCTGGGAGGTTACATCCAACATCCTAACACCCCTACAATGACTGTATTAGATTTGACAGGGAGGTGCACATGGAAGAAAGATGCCAATCAACATGTAATTAGACCAGATTACAATGCCAAAGACCAACAGACCATAAATAATTCAAAGAGAAGAACACACTAAAATGAAGGGAATTTTAATTTGTGTGTATTCTTTATGTTGATCCTTCAGCCTGTGGTAGCCCTTAACGTTGCTCCATACAAGCTACATTTGCAATTTACAGGATTGAAAAGGACATTACCACACTATTTTCAAACACAAATATAGCCATCACAGATCTAAGTCTCATAGGATGATTTTTACTAGTTTTAGAAAAATTATAACAATGCAGAGGAACATTGCATTTTGAGGTGCCAAGACAAGAACGTCAGTGGTGGTGAACAGTGACACCTGCTGTACACACAAAAATAATCAAGAACATGAAATTAAGTGATTTTCAATGAGACATCTAGTGGCAACAGAGCAAAAAGACAAAGTTCATGAGGATGGTTAGGATGAAATAAATGTAACTGATACCCAGGCTAAAAATATTAACTGTATTCATTATCAGAATGGGGGGGTAAGGGGGGAACCACAAAACAAACCCCAAAACAGAACAACCGCTTTTTGCAAGTAAGCATGCACTTATCCACAGATCCTGTACTGGAATCTCAATTACATCACGCAAAAACAAAGGCAACAGTGAAATCCTGCAAAATGCATAGTATTAAAGCAGAATGAAGGTGAGAAAATAGTTGCTGCCCTTTAACTGCAACAGGACAATGATCATGTATCTTTATTAATTTACAGTAGCATTTTACCTTTTAGCATACTTTTGACTCACCCCAGTATAAAGAATTTAATAGTCCTATGAGACTATTTGGTTTAGTGTGAGGTGTCCCTGCCCATGGCAAGGGGGTTGGAACTAGATGATCTTAAGGTCCTTTCCAGCCCTAACTATTCTATGATTCTATTCTATTTCATGTAGTTAAAAAGCTACAAAGCTGGAAAAAAGTAATTGCCATTCTATCAGTAAGAGAACATAAAATAAGTGCAAAAACCCTCTAAGTAGGAAAACAGATACTACTACCAGAGCTAGAAACAGACCAAAATACACATATAGTTCACAAAAGATTAATGTGCCAACAAAATGAAGCTGATGCTAATGTCAGCTACTTACATTTTCTAACAGCATTTCTCTTTCATCCTCCACTTCTTGACTCCATACAGTCATATCATTTTTAGTCTTCTGGGTGACAGTTAATACTGTTAACTGGTTGGTATTCACTTCTGGAAACATTGACTCAAAATCTAAAAAAAAATATAAAACTGGCACATTATGGCTTGTTCTTACATTTTACTTAAGATTTTTCAGTTTGACACAAATTATCAATCCTACTTTAGAAACCTTCTTTCATTGAAATACATGTGTGTTTTTCATATCAGATCCAGCAAACAGCATGCTGATTTGAAATGCTAATGTTGCTTTTGTGGAAACTAATACACCTTGGTAAGGTCCTGTTAAAAGGAACTTGGGGAGCAGAGTTTGCTAGTTCAAGACCTCTTACTGAACTGCAAGATGATAAAAGCTCCAGAAACAAGTGTCTGTCTTTGCAAAGATATAAAACCAAGTATAATAATATTTTAGTATTTGGAATTGAACACCGCCACAGTTTTCCACACACGCTGAGAACTGGATAAGCCATATTATATAATGCACTGATTTTTACATTAAATCTTTCAGTAGTAGTGTCTCAGATCTAATTCCTAGGACATGACAGCAGACTCAGTATCAGTAGTATACTATGGGCATGAGTTGTGACAGTTAGCCACCTGGGGCAGAAAAGGTCCAAACCCATCATGACTTTCTGCACACCATCTTTTGTATTACAAACAAGAATGCACATGAAGTGCCAAAGTCATGATAAGGGTTCATGGAGCCTTGTTTTTAGTGTGGGGAAAAAAAAAGCACTTTCCCAAATTAAAAAGTCCAAAGGTTCATTCTTATTTAGTCTCTGAAAAGTCTGCTCTCTTCAGCATGTAGACCAAGATTTTAAGCAGATTTCAGTCTCTTCTCAGTTTATCACTTTTTTAAATCATAAGGTTTAACTCCAATTTAATTTCAATAATTTCTTTCTTAAGCACATTAAAGAAAGATACAAATCCAATGCTTTCAAAAGTTTCATAATTTCAATTTGCTATTTTACTAAAAAGCAGTGCCAGTCACTGTTTGGTTTTTGGATAGTAAATCAGCTCCAGAACCTGACACAAAAGAAGCCCCTGAAAGTTACTCCCTGCCCCAACTGATCTTGAATTTAAGTGGCACTGAATTTTATATGAAATACTAAGTATTGTCAATAGCGAAGTTTCAGTTTTCCTTTTATAGCATGCATTTACCTTTTGAAAGTATTAACTCTGGATTACTCTTTTCTACTACACATTTTGTGGCATCAATTACATCAGTGTTTACTTACATATTTTTGCATTTTAAAAAGTTATAATTTCTTAGGTGTCAATGAAAGTGAAAATATACCTTTTCGTAACAGTTCAGGACAAGCTTGTACTGCACATTCTACCTTTGCATTTTCAAAGTAAGTTTCAGCATTATTTATTTGCTGTTTCTGTGGAACATCAGCACCCTGAAAAAAATGAAAACTGTAACTTTCTCATTAATATGTAACCGAAATAACTTTATACACTAGACTATGACTTTGTGATACAGTGATACACTCAAGCAGTTTCACAGAAAGGTGATTTACAATGAGAATTTTTCAACTATTGGAAGTGGAACATATATATATAGGTATTATTTGTTAAACTTGTACAGAAATTATAAGTTTTATATCTTATTGTAATTGTATTATCTCAAACCCTTAAAGAATACAGAAATTTTTGAAACATACGATTCTAAACCAATGGCCTTAAGTATTCAACACCAACTGATAGCTTTTAGATAGAGACACATTACCTGAGCAAGAACACAACTTTAAAGTTATACAACAGTTCTAGAGCTCTGAACTATCAGTACCTTCAGCTTTAGCTGTTTTAACTTGAAAACCAGTTTTCTAATAATAGTAATTTCCAATTTTTATTTTTTATAGTTTTTAGTTCTACAGTTTTAAAAAAAAAACAACAAAAACCAAAAAACCCACGAAAAACAAAAAAACCCACAAACACCAAACAAAAACCCCCCAAATCCAAACATCATCAAAAAAAAAAAACAAATTCTTGTGGAATACATATGGAGTACCAGTAGTTAGATATCTAACATGTAAGCTTAAGACACCCTTAAGAAGGTAGTAACAACAGCTGCCTCCTTTGGGATTGATGTAAAATGCCTTAATACATTTTTTTCTAGCTCAAACTATGCCATAATTTACAATCAATTTCAGCAAATTTCTCTAAGACTGGTATTAAAATGTTGGGTAGTACATGAAATCCTACATAATACGTGTTTGTAACTGAAAATTCTCCCTAGAGAAAACTATTACACTGAAAACACACTGTGAATAGCATTTTTTGTATCAGAAGTTAATGACTGAGAACAGGAGAAAAGAACAAAAAACCAACAAAAACACATAAACCCAACAAAACCAAATCCCAAACCATTAGAAAAATAAACACAGTAACAGACAAACAACAGACAATTAGCTGCAGTTTCAATACATGTTTCCACAAATACCTTGCACTATGATTGCAAAGTCACTGGGATAGATCAGTTGGTACATTAAACCCAACAAGCCATGCTGTTACGCTTGTAAACATCTTTTCTTCCTAGCTATAGGATGCTCCTCATACTAAGAACATTACTCTTTCTCAGTTCACTGTGATTTCTTCTGTACTACTCCCATTCTGTCTGGCTAAACACCACTTACATAGTCCATTCGCCTACCAGGCATGCTACATCAAGAGACTATGGCTATTTTTCAAAGATCAGTTCCACTTTCTGATATTGACAGGTTGGTAAGCCCATTTACTCTGCTCAGATAAAACTAACACATGAATCTCAAGTACACAGAGGTCAGAGAAGCTTGACATTTCTATGGCTGTTTCAAGGACTAGTGCATGAGCTTCAGTAGCACTGAGCTTTTTTGCAGCTTGCTGCAGCAACCTATGGTTCCAGTATTCAGCTGATGCCATCATTCAAATTGGGGTCCTCTCCTAAGAGGAGTAGCTTGACATTTTTGTTAGCTAAATGCTGTTCAGCGATTCCTAAACACCACTGGTATGGATCAGAACTGACTCATGGTGACTGCTTTATGAATACCAGTTGCAAAACCTGCCTCTGGTCTTTCCTATTTTGGACAGCAACACATGCACTGGGCATTTTATCATGCAAGTAATCTCACTAGCAAGAGGACCACGCATTCAGTGCGTGTAGTTTGCACTAAATGAACTAGACCAGAAATTTTCTTTATGGAAAGTATAATCCACAAGACCTGAAAACAGAGTCTGGTGAGCTCACCGCATGCCTCTATTTTCCAAACACTTTTGCTACAATGCCACATTTACAAAAATCACTACACAGCATTTCTACACTGGAGATTTGCTAGTTGACTTCCAAAGTCAGAGCATGTCACAAACTCGGAGAGCCTGGAAAGCCAAGTCAGCAGCTAATAGTCACTAAAAGTTTCTTGAAACACTGCAATCACACTAGCAATTATCAAGCTGCTTGCTGTTCATAATGCATTTGACTCACTGCAAGCTCTGCCATCACTTACATGCAGTCTCATTGTGAGACCCAAGGCTGAGGTACATTCATCTGTTTCTCCTGTGTGATTCCAATGGTTGTCAGAACTAAATGGGCAGATCTAAACACTGTCAAAACTATGTAAGTCCAGATCCATTAAATGAGATACTGAAAAAAACTACCAATTCTATTTGGTAAAAGGTGGTGTGACTTGGTAAACAGCAAGTTTTGAAAGTTTTCTTTTCCTATATCCATGTGATTAAGTCACTACCAAAATGATATTTCACTAAGCACTGCCTAGACATACAGCCAAGAACCCCACACCTTGAAATATTTTTCTCCTGAAAGGAGGTTCAGCTTTGTTCTATGTAACCTTTTGCTCATCCAAGTCAAGTTCACCTTTCAAGACCATCTAGAAAACCAACTGTATCTTTTTTTCAGGATGAAGAGACATTAGCTACATTTTCTTTTAAAGAAGAAATATCAGCTTCACATAGAAGCAGCCTGCTCTTACCTGAAATTCATTTATGTATTGTGCCATTACAAATTCATGCCTTTCAGTTGCTGAAGGCTCTGCTAGTATATCAGGCAGACTTTTTGAAACTTGGCTTTTCTTCTGAGAAGCAGTGCCATTTAGGTGACAGTCAAAACCAATATTACCAGGCAACTGGAATCTCTGGTCCTGAGGACCAAATGGACCCATTACTTCATCTGGCCACACAGTTCTTGGACCTGCAAAAGTCAACGCCTTGCTTTAGTCATCACATCTGAAAAAAAAAAAGGAGAAAAATCCTTTCCCACACAAACATATGTATTTGATCACAATCATATATAACCAAAGTAATCACAACACACAAGCCCTGACATAAAAAGCACACTTCAGAATTCCCAAATTTATATGGGGTGCAAAGTTCCAATAGCACACGAATTCAAAGAAAATGAATTTGCTTTTTCTTACATAAATCAGGAGGTGTAGCAGCAACATGAGGCTCATCTGAGCCAGAGGAACCTGCTGTAGAAAAAGCCTTGGGATTTACAACTCTTTTGACTAAGGAATAAAACCCTGGCAGGTAGGTGACCAATCTTGCTCTGCTACAGAGCACCTGAGAAGACAAAAACAAAATAAGTATTACATACTGCTAGCAAAAAAAGTTAGTTTAAGTACAGCTTTGTGGGTCACAAGAGAAATCCTCACTCAATAATTAAATTACAGTTTTCATTATGATTAACTGCGTTTCTGTAAAATCATGGTTTCAAGGTATTTTATGATTACTTTTATATTTTACTAGTAATAGTATTTTAAGTAAAGAAAAAGCCTTGAAAACACTTATTGAAAAGCCTCCTCACGTGAGGGGAAAAAAGAACTCAAAAGTTTAAATAGCACCACTGAACCCCCCTCCAGCCTAAACTGGGTTATGGATGGGGAATGTTTCCATGATTAGTTCCATGCATGTAATTGTTCCTATGTCATAATTCAATCACAGGATTAATTAGCAGAAACACTTAGAAATATTGTTAATTAAGCAAATGCTGATACCAGAGACATTTGCCTTGAAAGACAGCACAAACATTAGCCAGCCTATATTCCTACTTCTTAGAAGACGGGAGGGAGACACAAATAGTATCGCTCCAGATACTCCTTGTGGCTTTCCTCACCAGAAAAGGACATATCCCAACAGCTCTGAATGATACAGGGAGATATGCATATCAAAACAGATAAGTATGGTCATTTCAGCTTCTTTCTTTTGCTCATAAGTCCATAAACATTTAACATGAACAAAACTTGCTAGTGCAGGCAATATTATTTAGATTTGCAAACTCCTTGCATTCAGGTATTTATAAACAAGCATTACTGCAAACAGATCAGTATTGTGGGGAAAATGCTGATAAGCTAAAAAGCCTTGATGAATCCTGTGATCTTCAAATACACCAGAAAACCCACTTCCTACCACAGAGCCGTACTGTCAATATAACTTTCAGTTGCTGAAGATGATTCTCTCAGAAGCTTTCAGCCCCATAGCAAGCTGAAAATGATGCAATGCTATCTTCCTGACCATGCAAACATCTTGACAAGAGGGTTCCAAAGAGCTAGTAGCTCCTTGCCATGAGGTCTGAGGCCCAATGACAGCATCTTCAGTAGTAACATAAGCAATTGTTACTGTTGGTTTTGTTTGTTTAGGTTTTTTTTGTTTTGTTTGTTTTGGTTTTGTGTTGGGATTTGTTTGTGTGTGTGTGTGTGTTTTGTGGGGGTTTTGGGGGCCGTTTTGGTTTTTTTTTTAAGAAAAAATATCCATGTGGTGCAATTAAACTGAAAAGCCTGATTGATTTGCTATACTTTAATAAACGATTGACAACTTTCATGATGCATTTACACAAGTGCAACCAAAAAATAACCAATCATACACTTAAAACGGAGTTAGAAGTGCAGTATTAAAAATAATTAAAGACTACCAAGCTCTAGCACAAAACTATTAATACTATCGACTACAGCAGCACAAAAGTATGCATCACTGGAAAATGCAACCCCACCCACCATAGCATGTGTGCTTTCACAAAGCTATTTTTCAGGTAAGGGAAAAAACTTAGTTCAAGAAACTGACACAAAGAGTATTTCCTTAAGTGCTGTATTCCTGATTCTGTAAGATTTTATCCATGAGTTTACCACTAAATATGTACGCAACAAGGTCACTCAAAAGACATAAATGTACAAATAATACCATTTACTCAAGATAAACTCAAAGTCTTCGGACATGAACTAGTAAGCATCAGATTCTTACATACCACCTCTGTATAAACATATAATATCTAATAAGTTCTACCAGTATCACTCAGAGGCACATTTGATTTTCTAACTTAAATAATTACAGTTAAGGCCTTAAATTGCTTAGTTCTAAAAAACCACTGGTTTAAACGGTTCCTTTAACAACAACAAGCTGATTCCACTTAAATATTTTTCCTCTAATTTTTGCATAGATTATATTACGTATAAACCAGATGTAAACAATTACAGCTGACATGCAATTATAAGAAAAGAGCATTTTTTCGTATAATCACGATCACTCAACATGGAGATGCTAATGTTAATTACAGATCTGTTGACTGACTCACCTATGTAAATATTTACATACCTAGCATTACACAAGTGAAAAAATACAGCTGAAATCAATAAATTATTCATGCCTCCGTGGCAATAACGGGCGTTTTATTCTTCAGTCTGAAAGCAGCCTCGCGAATCGCAGTATTTAATCTTAACTCGTAATATTAAAAAAAAAGAACAAAACCACATCGTACTTAAAGCCTCAATTCGCTTACTTCCATGATTTCCACAGAAACTGGCTTCCAAAATGTAGATGAAGAATGACACTACTACTGCTTTCTAATAAAATCTACCTTGGTTTAACTCATACTTTTATTAATAACACTTTCTCCATTCCCCCACCCCCGAAGAAAGATGACTGAAAGACAGCTTTAAAGGGAGAGTAAAACGCAAGCGTCCCGCGCCGTTTCCCCTCGCACCCGGGACGAGGCGCAGGGAGGGGTTAGCAACCACCCCCGTGCCGGCAGGCGGCCGAGGGCCGCAACGGCGCCAAGTCCCGGGGGGCGGGGGAGCGCGTTACTTACGTTGGCCATTGCAGACGATGGGATACCTCTCGCCGATAGGCCCGGCTGCCCTAGAAGAGAAACGAACGCACTGGCTTCCTGGTCGTCTCTCGCAATCCGACGGCGACGGTCACCCCTCACGGCCGCCCTCCCGGTTCCCCGACAAGGCACCTCGGCGATGCCCACCCGCTGCAGACCCAGCCACCCGCAACGGCTATGGGAGGGGAAAACGGGAGGGAGAAGCAGCGCGAAACCACGCACGGGATACGGGTGGAAAGCACCGGAGGCAACGAAGCCACCGCACCTCTCACCTCTTCCTGTAAAATGGCGTCTGCCGCCGTCATCCGACGCACCCCTGCGACGGCGTCCACCCTGCCCGTCGCCAGGCCGAGCGAGCCGATGAACCGACACCTCGATTACCGCGCTGAAAAAGCACACAGAGACAGGCGGGACATGTCGTTCGGCGGCCGATTGCTTGGGGCCGGAGATGAGCAGCAGCGGCAGCGGCTTGTCCTTGCGAGGAGCGCCGGGGGCTGTTGGTCAGTGTGTGGCGGCGGCGGCGACAGTGGCTGCTCCTAGGAGCGGGCGCGCCCGGGGCTTGTGCTTCTCCGTCTTGGCAGGGCGGAGGGCGCCTCAGAGTCGTGGTGTCAGCACCAGCTCGCCGGTGCAGTACCCGCTGGGTGCACCAGGAGTCAGTCATGTCATACAAGCCGGGCTGTCGTTAAACACATACAGACACACACGCACGCACTCACCCCGCCTCTGCTTTCTGGGGCTGAGGGAGACAATGAAGCCGAAAATGAATAAAAGGGGGGTGTTACTGAGGAAAGCGTAGGGGGAGCTTTTCAGCCGCCGAAGGGCCGCCAGGCCAGGGGACTTCCTGGGAAGTCGGTGAGAGCGGGGTACATAGGTGCCACTTCTGCGAACAAAACTGGCCTTTCTAGAGTGGCACATGGCTTCTTCAGAAAACTGTTTTACAAAATAACAATAAAACCCATCTTCAATGAACCAAATGCTGGTGTCGTGTGTGTCCCGTCCCGTCCCGTCCCCCCCCCCATTTTGTTGTGGAAGTGCTTCGTTTCCCCATCTTTTATCCTTGTGCCTATTTATTGGGGTCTGTGGTGAGGTTTGCTTGCAAAGCCAGCTTTTATTTAAAATAAACTTTTCCATTGTGAGCTAGATCGAGGTAATTCCACGGGCAGAGCTCTTAATAATCTGTTAATTTATGTACTTGCTGCTGCATGAAGTTAATTAACTGCAGAAGATATTAAAGCAAATGCATGTCGTAGAATGGTTTGGGTTGGAAGGGACCTCAGAGATCACTTAGTTCTACGCATTGAAAGCATTCTCCTTTGTGCGGTGACAGCAGCTTGGGTCACTGTTCTACTCCTCACCGTCTGCTGTGATGTGCTCCAAGCTGTGATTGTGGACAAGTCTTTGTTGCTCCTAGAAAAATGAACAATACAAAGCTAGCTTGTGTCTGGTGTTGAGCCCTAGTGACTACATGGGATTCTGCTGAATAGATGGATTGATACCCACAGAACGTATGTTGAATATATACCCTAAGTCAGTGTGGCTTAGTTTAAGTACCAATTCTAAAGTCACATCCCTGCATATGTGCCCATGCTCCCTCTTCATTTTCAGAATTGTACTGGTTTTCCAGTACGTAGCCTGGGTTCAAATTGCTGTCCTTTTATTTTTTAATGTCATGTGGAACATAAAACATTTGTCCCCCTCTGGCCTGAAGTGTATTTGTATGAAGGATCACCTTAGTTCCTTCTTTTTCACCTTTGTATTTCCTTTTTCTTCATCCACTTTGCACACTTTGGCCATCATGGCATATCTACCAAATCCATGACTTCTCATATGCTATGTCTTTCTAGCTTTTCTAACAAAGCTATCTTTATCAAGTCTCTAATTCTGAGTGTGGGATAGCCTTCCACAGGCACTGTGCTGAGCAACCTCATCATCTTTGTCTTCAAGATCAGTCTTTTTTGTTTGCTTAGCACTGGTGATCACCCTCCATATCTTGCTGTCTCATAAATCTTGGCAGCAGTGAAAAGGGGAAGGGAGAAAGCTTTGTGGCTGTTGTAAGGTTCAGCACTGTTCTCAGGTAGCTTTTTTGTTGGTTTTTCCATATTGTGATTTAATTTAGATCATGAGTTCTTTGAGGCAAAACCCTCCCTACTTGTGTATGTGGAAAGTGCTGTGCATACTAATGCAACTATTTAAATGCTGAATTAAAAATGTCAGGGGAGAGGTGCCTAAATCCAAATATTCTTTAAAGCTAATATAAAAGAGCTGTATTGCGGTTTGCTTCTGCAGTAGAGGGTAAATGTATAAAAGCTACATTAGAATACTAGGATTAAGACTTCTTTTGTTTGTTTGTTTGTTTGTTTTTGGGGGGGGTCCATTTCTTTGCTGTCTGTTCAAAGCAGCAGTGCTGGTTAAGGAAAGGGAACTTTAATCTGTTGCCATCAAAATAAAATATGGGTTTTCAGATCCCTCCGTAAATGTACACATGGCCTTTAATTTATTTTCGTTATAAACCAGATATTTCTGGACTTTCTTTTTTTTTTTTTTTTTTTTTGCCTTTCTGCTGGGTTATTAGCATAAAGCAGTTCTGATGGTTTCAATACATAATGGCTAAAAATCAGAGCAAGAAATTGGTTTTCTTGTTCATAATAATATTCAGCCCTACAATGTTCTTACTGCATTTAATAGAATTTTTTGCTTTATTTTATTAGGATCAAGAGGAAATTCTTCAATCCAATTCTAAACAATATGATATATTAGATAACTATAATGTTGCAAATCTTATTTTTGGATTTTTCCGGGAGAATATTTGCCCACTATTGCATGCTGCTCAACTATTTTATTAATTCAATGTTAGCATACTTAATTCTCATTTGCTTTTAAATGAAATATTCATGTTGAATCTCAGAACCTCAGCAAAAAAAAGACTGGAGAAATTAAACTTTAACTCTTTACAGAATGTAATTTATTTCCTCTACTAGGAAAGCACTCTGGATTGCATTCAGTCTCTACTGACTTGTCCTTAGGCAATCCCAATTTATCTTCTCTCCAGGGTTAGCACTTCAAGATACTCAAATCAATCAATGAGTTATCATCCCCTGAAGTTTGTGGTCTGAATTCATAAAGATTAATTTCAATAAAGTTTTTACCTCTATTCAAAGGAGAGCGTAAAATCAAACGATCCAATTACAGATTTATCAAATATTAATAATGAAAATCTTCCAGATCTTTCTGATGCCAACGTTATTCTCCCCTGGTGTCAGGAAAGTAATTAGCAGCTGGCTTTGATTAAATTCTTTCCTCAGAGATTACTTTTCTCAGTTTGGGGGAGAATGATATCTAATTCCTCATTTTAAAGTCTTTTCTGAAAAATACACGTAGGTTCAGTTAACTGGACACTTTTTCTTTCCATGAAGATGGAAGTAACTCAGTTTCTGTCCAGAAGCCTGCAACAATTTTAACGGTGGAACCTGAAGTGCATGACCAGCTTTTCCTGTTGTGTTACTGAAATGCTTTTTTCCTTATCAGTTGTTTTTTTGGTGGCAGTGGCTTCCCCTGGGCAGTTTGAACAAGGTGCAGCATTGGAAAGAGTCTCAGCGCTGCAGCAACACTAGAGCAAGAGGGATGCCATAAGGAACTTTCTCAGTCATCACCACCACTGCCTGAAAAATAATAGAATCATAGAATCGTTAGGGTTGGAAATGACCTTAAGATCATCTAGTTCCAACCCCCCTGCTGTGGGCAGGGACACCTTACACTAAACCATAGCACCCAAGGCCTCGTCCAACCTGCCCTTGAACACTGCCAGGGATGGAGCATTCACAACCTCTCTGGGCAACCTATTCCAGTGCCTCACCACCCTAACAGGATCCTTCTTATATCCAACCTAAACTTCCCCGGTTTAAGTTTTAACCCGTTACCCCTTGTCCTGTCACTACAGTCTCTAATGAAGAGTCCCTCTCCAGCATCCCTATAGCCCCCCATTCAGATACTGGAAGGCTGCACTGAGGTCTCCACGCAGCCTTCTCTTCTCCAGGCTGAACAGCCCCAACTTCCTCAGCCTGTCTTCATATGGGAGGTGCTCCAGTCCCCTGATCATCCTCGTGGCCCTCCTCTGGACTTGTTCCAACAGTTCCATGTCCTTTTTATGTTGAGGACACCAGAACTGCACACAATACTCCAAGTGAGGTTTCACAAGAGCAGAGTAGAGGGGCAGGATCACCTCCTTCGACCTGCTGGTCACGCTCCTTTTGATGCAGCCCAGGATACGGTTGGCTTTCTGGGCTGCAAGCGCACACTGAAGCCGGCCCATGTTCATTTTCTCATCAACCAACACCCCCAAGTCCTTCTCTGTAGGGCTGCTTTGAATCTCTTCTCTGCCCAACCTGTAGGTGTGCCTGGGATTGCTCCAACCCAGGTGTAGGACCTTGCACTTGGCATGGTTATCTCCGAGCTCTTGTTGTGTTTTCCTTCACAATTCCCAGACTTTCTGGATTCCTTAGTCTGCAGGTAGAGGAGCCAGAGGTGCCTCTGAGAAGCTGGTTTGGTACCTAAGGCATGCAAAACATGAATTTTCATCCCTTCCCCACTCTGCTCTTCCAGGGTCCCAGTGAAGCTGTGGAAACTCCATTCTTGGAGGTCTTCAGAAGTGAGTGGGATGAGGAAGTGGACTGGAGAGCTCCAGAGATCCAGTGTGGAATGTGGCTTTTTCTGTGATCAGGTGCTTCTGTGTTCATGAAAATCAGAGGGCTCTTCTCACACAAACATCAAATGTTCCTGGACAGTTCCATGTTTGTCAGCCTGTCACTGGTACAGATAGACGAGGTGTCTTCAGTATCTGCTCAGCCCTGTGGCACCGCTGTTGTAAACTGTTTCCTTGGATTGTGAGTGATGGACCCAGATTGCTGTCGTGTTCAGTACAGGAAGTTTGCCTTCCTTTCTGCAGAGAAGCATGTACTGTTCCTGAAGCACGTACACTGCTATATAAAGCCCAGCCTTGAGGGGGTTCTCCTGTCCTTTTCACTTGTTGCAGAAACAAGACCTTAATCAGACCCTCTTCATCTTCATATTTTATTAATTAGCTGAAACATAATTTTTTCTTTAAGCTTGCCTAAATAGAGGCTTTTGGATTTTTTCCATAAGCATTAGAGTTGCAGGTTTTGCCTGTTTTCCCAAAGTTAGGGTTTCATCCTTAATGTGGGGTTTTCCTGCTTATATGGCCTGATTTGCCCTACAGTTAATCAGGTGTGATTCAGCTGAAGGCAGTGGAATTGTATCTGTTTAAGAAAGAGGTGATTTTTCATTTCTGAATACTGCATAAATTTGTTAAGTGGTCATAAAAATAATGAGATATTCTTAATTCTTATTGTACTTCTATGAGAAACTTTAAAATGTGTTTTAAAGTATCTCCATTTCTGTGCAATGATGGATAGTGCTGGTGCTTGCAATCTACCTAATGCATCCATTAAACTTCATTAGGACTTTGTTAAACCGAGGTTAAAATCGTTGACATTGATTTTTGATCTCTAAAACCTGCTTGCAGCAAATCAGTAACTGAGCATACCAAAAGCCAGCTGACTATCCTAGCATGCCGGTCACATTCCCTGTGATTCAGAAGGGCATTGTGAGCAATGTTAAAGGGAGGGAGAAGATGGTCCTGTGACATTTAGGAACACCATGGGTCTGACCTGCAGAGCTTAGCCCTGGGCTCATGCTCTTTGAGTCGACAGTCTTCACCCATCACATTGCCTGCCTGGGTCACTGCCTGCGGCCAGGGAACTTCTAGTCTCTAAGCAATGTCAGGCTCTTTGTTTATTCATTTCATTTGCTGTATTTATTTTCTCTTGCATATACAACTGTGGCTCCCCCTTCACTTGACCTGCTAAACCTCATGTTTGAAAGGAGGAATGTCTGTTCCTAAGTGCCAGTGAAATGGTGATGAAGTAGAAGAGAGGAAAGGTTTTAACGTACTCCTAGTCTAGAAAAGTAAACATCCTCTGGCTATAGGAAGAGTAAACTTCCCCTGGAAATGTATGTATTTATATGAACAATCTCTTTCTTCTGGCATTTCCAGATACTAGGCTGGGAGATTTGGTTGCTACCACTGGGAAAAGAGGCTTTTTAGTAAGCAGTGCAAATGCACAAGGTAAGTCTTAGAATGGTTTGTTTTCATTTTAGAAAGACATTCCCCCTGGATCTGTTTCTGTGAACCTGAAAGGAATTTCCTCCTTCATCTCAGGGTGTTGCTCAGTGTCTCCTTCAGCTCCTCTGCCCATTTGAATGTACATCTGAATGAATGGACAGAGGAAGTGAGCATTTCCTTGATAACTGTCTGGGTCTAACTCTGCCAGGGCTTAGGGAGCTTTACTGAAAATCCTGTACCAGCATAACTTCCCTTGTATCTGTAAACTACCAGTTTACATTTTTTCAAAAGAGAGATATTCATCAACTATGCTAAACTGGAATGTATCATTTCCAAATGTGTGGTGACCTCCTTCGAATAGGAGCCCTCATGTGTGATTAGCCAATTGGATCTGAGGCTGTAAGACACACATTAATTCATCTAAATTCTTATTGTAGCTTTTAATGTTGGTTGAAGAGGGAGATATTGAACTTTAAAAGCTTTATAGTTTGCTTGATAGGGATTAAAAAGCAGTATTTTTCCTGTGGTGGAAACATGAGCTTCTGCCTTCAGCCATCCCCACTCACATGGGGGGGATTCCTGTCTTATTTCTCCCCACGTATAACTTCATCAGCACTTCTGGGATATTGCCACATCCAACTTGGCCAGGCTGCATGGAAAGTGGAACAGGGGGTGTTTGTAGGTTGGGTGTTTTGGGATGTATTTACATTTACAACTAGGAGGTATCGCTCTCATTCTGAATCTGTCTCTTCGTGAGAACATATAGGGAATTTAGGTATCAAATGTTTTGTGGTGAGACTGTCACCAAGGCTGGAGGCCAGAAATAGCCTGAACTAGCCTTGGTGTGACCTGAATTTGTTCTATATTGAGCCCAAAATTGAAAAGGGACTGTTTTGCATCAGGACTACACCAGAGTGTTGCTGTTCTGCTTGACCGAGGTCCCAGGTCTTGGATGAAGACATCTGCAAGAAGGACAAGGAGGAAATGGAGCTCTCCCACTTGATCTCCTGGTGGGAAAGGCATCAGGCTCAGCAAGCTGGAAGCACTTGGAGTCCCAGCTCTTGGCCACGGTAGTTGTCAGCCATGTATCTGCTCTGAAACAGTCTTCCAGGTGCTTGACTCAGGGTCTGGGTGCCAGATGTGCGAGGTGGCAGGTAAGGAGACAGGTTCCCATCAGAACTGTATCAAAATCCCTTTTTATAGGGTGTTTCTATTTTGGTAAATCTTTATTTTTCCATCTAGAAAGTGTTCTCTCAGAAAATCTGAGAAGTCAAAATTCATGCTTAAACAGGGTGCCATGCTTAATGGGCTACTTACTCCACTAGATTCCCCATTTATTGCTTCTTAAATATATGTGGTCATACTTTTTAAACCCCATGGTTATGAAGTATGTCTTGCAAAAAGGTTTATGGCATCGTGTGTTGCCTGTGAGTTATGAGGCTCTGTTCCTGTCTGGCAGTGAATGAAAGAGCCCAGCATCTGGCACTATGTAAAATCAGATATTGCAAAACTTCCCACTTTGAGGAGAGGGCCTGGATGATGGATATTGTGATAAAGTATCTCTTTTGACACACAGCTCAGGACAGTTGGAGGCCCTTCCTATAAAAATTTACAGAGCTTATCCAAACCTCCTGGCTGGAAGCTTGAGGAAATCAGTCACTGTGAAGCATATCACTGCCATGCAATAGCAGGGATGCTGCCCTTAAAATCCTGCCCCCTTTTTTCTGGTGTGTTAGGAGCAAATCCATGACTTGGCTCTGCAAAGAGGGAGGTGAGTAGTGCCCAGAATTTCAAGGATCAGTCCAGAAAAGCTTGTGAAGTTTCATCAGGACTTTTGTTACCCACATTCAGAGCCCATGAAAGTCAGTAGAAGACCTCCCAGTGCCTTTGGTGAAAATTGGAATAAAAAATAGACATGAAGATACATTGCATATTAGCAATTCCCCAAATGTTTCTTTTCATGAGTCACTGGGCGAGACAGAATCCACATGCATAGTCTCACTGTCCAGGCTCGCCAGCATCGATCTTGTACTTCAGGGTAAAATAATTACTGTAGAGCAGCCTTGGGTCGAGACAATGAAATGAACTACTAATAATTGAAATTACTGCATTTTGCCTTGAAATATATCTAGAGTTAACCTATTAACTTAGAGAGCATCTTTATTGTTGACAGCAAAATGCTGCTGACAAATCAGGTTAGGTGCTGTTATGTATTTCTGTCATCAAACTCTTGTTCCTAATTTGCTATTTTGCTGATGCTTTTTTTTTGCTTTTTTTTTTTTTGCTTAATTCCATAGCACAACACTTATTTATGCTTTAGAAAAAATAGGAAATAGTGTAATTTCCAGAACACATTCCTGCTAGGTTTCATATTCTCTTTTACCAGTTTAGGAATAGCAAACAACCTACTAACTTGTCACTGTCAGATTCCTTTGCTTGTGTGGAAATTACTAAAACAAATGAGTGAAAACTACATTTTGCATGTGTCAACCTCCTCCTTTGTAAAGGTAACCTAAAATAAAGGCTCTTCACTTTCTTACATGAACTTCAGAAGAAAACATCAGACATCCTCTTCAAAAGTTATGATATGAGCAGATGAGACATGTAAGATGATCAAAGGGAGACTGACGTTAGCTGAAATGCCGTGCTCATATGTTGAAATGCTAGTGGTTCACGTGCTGTGTTTCGAATTTAAACCTGCAAAGAGCAGTTGAAATTGTGTTTAGTACAGATTGTTTTGCATTTTTATTTGTCAGTATCTTTAAAGCTACTGTTAAAAAAAGGAAGAAAACCAGTGGTGTAAATAATCAGCTGAGCCTGTTTTCCCCTTGGATAAATACTGATCAGAAGAAATGGGTGAAGTGGGGACAAACTGCAATGCTACTTTGGAAGGGATCATTCCTGTTCTGAATTACTGATTCTCTGCTGAGTCTTTAATTGCATCTCCAATTACTTCCCAGATGGGCTAACACCACTGTTGATGCACAACTTTGACAGCCACAGCTTTGGCTGGAGTATTGGTTGGCTGGAGTTGAATTAGTATTTGTTGCAGACCTATAGATTAACTATGTGAGACCCAGAGACGGGCAATGTGCGTACAATCTTCTTGAATATAAAGTTTAATTTAAGCTCCATAGTGCAGACCCAATGTTTTATGCTATCTCTAGCTTCCATTTGACATCTAGTATAAATCAGTGACTGGGGTGTCTAACAAAAAGCACCATCAAGCATATCTCTGTGTACTTGAATATTTAAACTTGCATGTTTATTCATTTCCCTGCAATGGTTCCAAATTGCTCATCACCAACTATGGTGATAAACCATATCAGCTATGAGCTCATTAAGGGCTTCTCCATAGACAGACAAAGAAATCCCATGAGGTCATGGTAAGATCATCATTTCATCATGCTGAAACTCAGCTGCAGTTTCCCCCGGGAGCAAACCCGGCTCAGCTGCTCGCAGCCTGTTCTGATCAACCTATGTAGCAATGTATAGCTCAAGAGAAAGGAGCCGGGAGGCTTGTGCTCCCATGTGCCAGCCTTCACCCACCCTTTCTACCTTAAATAAAACAAGTTTTAAAGTGAATCAGTTTGAGAGAAGAATGCTTTGGGGCAAATTATTTAGTTGGGCAAACCAGTTTGGTGTTGAAATCCAGCTGACGGGCTGAATCTCTTTTAAGGCTTTATAGTTTTCTGTAGTGTTCACTTTCACCAGGGGAAGCTTTTTGGCAAGCTGCCTTCTGCTGGCGAGTCTTGCTGCTCAGTCCCTGTTTACACCAGTGGCTGCACCTATTTCACACATCTGTGCTGTTCCTCTGAGAGCTTTTTGTGAGTGAAGTGACTTGTAGAGAAAATTAAATTTCTGGTAAGTGTGAGCACAAGGGGATGACATTACGGAACCGATAAAGCAAATGTATTTTGAAAGGTCACTGAGGCAGGGTGGCTGTAGTGTGTGCACATCTCTTTTGCAGGACATTATTGCCTGACAGTCTTATTTCAAGCTTGCCTTTCCCTCCAGTCTTCCCGATGATGTAGGGAAAATGTCCGTAGCTCAACCAGGGCAGGACTGTCAGTGAGAGGGCAGAGGAAATGAAAGCACTGCTCCCTGGAGCGCCTTGTGAATATTTATTGTGGCAGAGCTAAGCATTTCTATCGAACTGCCCAGCCCTTAAGGGCCTGGAGCTGATTTTACTGCTGATTTACTTTAGAAAGTACATGCCACGAAGCATCCCAAAGCACAAATGAAATGTTTTGGTGCACAGCAGTGACAGGGGGCCATGGCAGGCATCTTAGCAAAGACCCCACATGTTTGTGACAGCTGTTGACCCTAATGAGCCCCGCCAACAGCTCCAGGAGTGGGGATGGCAGAGCAGAGCTGGTTATAGACTGATCATCCCCCAAAAGACCACAGGGTGCAGGTAGAATGAACAAAACTGATTCACATCAGCTGAGGACCTGATCAGCCAACTGTGAGCTCCTGGGGAGATGACCCAGCTCTGCAGTCTGCCAGCTGTGCCCCTCTCTTATCCCTTATAGCTAACCCAGGTAAGCCCATAAGCTCTCCTGCTTGGCTGTGCATGGATGTTGAGTAGTTTAAATACTTGCCAGTATTTAAATAAATACTTGCCAGTATTTAAACTGAGCACATCAGCCCTTAGCAGTAATAAAAGTCAGTGATGTGTGTTTGTGCACTGACTACAGATAGCCTGGGTAGAAGAAAAGTGGGTTAGACTCAGGCTATTGCCTTTGTCCACATTACTGACCTTTTGCCTTGCATATTGCATGGCCTGCAGGTGGAGGAAGGAGGCTGAAAGGTTAAGAAGCCTCTCCTGAAAGAGTTAGGGTGGCTAAATATTTAAAATGTTTCCTTTCCTGAGCAATTCCAATCCATATTAAAGTTAAAACCCTTCTGAGAGGTAATAAAAGAGCGGAGGAGATCATTAGAAAGATTTGGAAGAAGAGACTTAAGAGCTTACTCTTGATGCGTTCGGTTTTATACTTTGTTCCTATTTTAGCCTGTCAATCTCTTCTAGTGTTTCTCACTGATTTTTATTGTGTTTTTATGGAACAGAGACAGCATTTCAAACTACCAGGGAAAAGCTTGTTGTCGTTTAGTGGAGAGGGGTGAACATTCCTTTGCACATTTTTCAGTGTTCCTGTTCTATATCAAATTTGGAAAGTAACAAGAAGTAGCATCCAGTTTTCATTAATGCTTCAGGGTTTTCTTGGCTCATATGTTTTCATTTCCAAGTGTTCACATGAGAGGCAATGGAGAAGATGAAATTCCTCTTTCCTAGCCGTCGATGGAGTATACATCTTGTCATAACCAGGGGGATCCCTGGACCTTGGTGTCAGATAGCAGGCTGGTAACCTGCTCTGTCTCTTTGCTCTAGCTCTAAAACCAGCAGCCATGGGAAATATGGTGACGGTTTATTAGGACAAAGGGTCACAGTACGATTGCTTCCCTTATGTGAGTGTTCCTCTTGACACAGCCTGGCTTGTGGCCCATATTAATTTGCAAAAAAAAAAAAAAAAAGACATTCACATTCTTGGCGTTGTGTGTTCCATCTGGATACTGCAAACCTGCTAACCCTGTCCAAATAACTCCCGCGTTTGCCGTGCTCAGCGAGTGATTTTTATGTATCTTGTCAGTTAAATACATATTTCACCTCCTAAGGCAAGAGCTCGGCATGACGGTGTCTCATGCCTGTCACTGCTTCCTCACAGCTGGAGGAGTACCCTTGGGAGATGGTCCTGTGAAGCATCTGTTCCCTGATTAAATCACAGCAATGTGTTTGTCAGTTTAGGTGCGAGTGAGTCTCGAAACTCCAGGACTGGTGCTCACTGCTGTGCTGGCGGGTGTGTGGACTGGGTAATGTTAAAAGTTTTCTCTCCCTCTTAATCTCCCTGTTCCTATGGAAACAGATACTGAACAGGAATTGTTCTTTCCTACCTTTTTCTCATCACGGTTTCTTTGGCGGGAAGATGAAAGCCAGAGCACACAGGAGTAGGTTTTTCAGTGAGAGCAGGACTGAGAAATACAGACTCAAAAAGCTTCAGTTTGCATTTGGGAAATTATTTCTGAATTTTAAGCAAAAAGTGACTTATTTGACTGTGGCTTCAGTCAGAGTGTTGCCACCAGCTGGAAAGGAAGGAGGCTTCAGCATGGAGACTCTGGTTTCTCAGCCAACTTCTAACCAAACTGACCTGGAGCACTTCTGGTTTGGATATCAGGTGGAATAGAAACATAGATAGGCTCTGAGCTCTGTACCTTTACAGAAATGAAACAGTCACTCAGGTCAAAGAGAATTTTGATGAAAACCATTTGGGGACACAGGAGCTGGACAGTGCTTATTGTGAAGACGAAAGCCAGCTGCTTTCTGCTATCTGAGACATTCTTGGATCTCATCTTCACGACCATATGAACAAGAAGTACAAGCTAAGCAGGTGTGTTTTGAGGTTAAAGCTGGAAAGAGAAATACCTCTGTAAGTTGCCAGTGAAGCAGCTTCCTGGCAATAAGAATTTTAGGATTTCTTTTTCCCTTTGGTGATACGATTGTAATCAAACGGGCAAGTTGGATTACAACTTGTAAAACGTTGCATGTCTTTTTGGCTGGAGAAAAGCTAGAGCTTCTGTCCATGCAGTAGAGGCTTCACGATGTGGTGCAATCAATCAAGAACTTGGTGCTTTTGAGACATTTTTCATACTCATGATGTCTGTCACTCAGTACTGCAGCAGGCTGACAGGTTCAACCATGGTCCAAATGTCCTTATCTTTATTGCAAGGTGTTTTCAGTGAGTCTCTCACAGGCTGGTTTGTTAATTAATCGCTTTTTAGAAGATTATACATTCCTGTGGCGTTCTGTGGCAAAAAACACATCTCAGGCAGACCATCTGGTCCTGATAATCTGCGGTGGGAGGGAAAGCCCTTCCATTACCCTCTTAGCCATAGCTTTCAGCTTCAGCCAGCTTGTCTTGGGTGTCTACTCCTTCAGCAGCTTGCTGCCACTGGTCCCATTCTCTCAAAAGGGAGACATCACTAGAAAATCTGTTTATACAGAAAAGAAAGAGTTAATCTTTCTTTCTTTTCTTTTTTTATATATATATATATATATTTTTAGGCTTGCCTTCCTGTAAGTTTTGGGATTTAAAATCAATGAAGAAAATGAGAAAAAATTGTGGCTCAGATTACTCCTTCTCAGTTGTTTTTCTGGCAAATTGTTTCTTGTAGAGATCTGGCCTTTTGTTTCCTTGTTTTGCCTTTTTTCTTTTTTTCTTTTTTTAAATGTGTTGACATCTCTCATCATGCTCTATATAACTCTTTCTTGAGAATTATATGATGGGTGGATGGCCTTCACTCCAGGTCCTGCTCCTCAGTGCATCCTTTTTTTGCAAGCCGTTCTCCCCCTCTTTCTTCCCTCCTCCAACTTGTGGGCATCTGACTCAGAGAGTTGGAGACTCATTGGGGAGTTTTCTCATGTAGATTACCATTAATTAACTTGTGACTCAACACGTTCTTCTTAGAAAAGAGATAATACTTGTGACTCAACACGTTCTTCTTAGAAAAGAGATAATATGCAGTTTTACTTTTGCTTTGCCTGTTTCTGTGTGCCACGTGAATGCATGATATAATTCCTTTGAAGCTGGTAACATTTGTAAGTTAGGTGAGGTTGTACATGCCCCATTCCTTGAAAAATTCAAGGTCAAGTTGACCAGGGCTCTGAGCAACCTGATCTAGTTGAAGATGTCCCTGCCTATTGCAGGTCAATGGACAAGATGGCCTTTCCAATCCAAACCAGTCTGAGATTCTGTTTGTAGTGGTAACGTTAGTACTGGTGTGCTAGATTCAGGCTCAGAAGGGAAAGGTCTTTTGTAAGCAATGAATTTCTTGCACAAGTGCAGCCACACTGGACGAAGCACTGCAGCAGACAGTGACCTGCAGTTGTTGGCCATGCTGCTTTTCTCTTTCAGCACAAAATACCGGTGCTGAGCTGTTTGCTATGTGCCAGCACAGTTGGGCATCTTCCATCAGCAATGGGTCCAAAGTCCTGCATCTCCCATGAACAGAGGGGCCACCCTCTCTGGCCATTAGATCTACAAGTGAAGAAGCATTAACTGCTGGTAGCAGTTCATAAGTTCTGCTGAGGTTCGGTAAAAGCCAGGTTTCTGGATGCCACCTCCCTCAGAGCAGTGCAGGGCAATAGGGACCGTTGCTGAAGGAGACATTGCAAATAACTTTCTAAACATGCTTGTAGGCATACATGCTGGTGTTTGTCAGAGAGGACCTCCTTTTAAATGCCCATAAAACCCCTATGTTTCTCTTTCTTCCACTTTGCAATTTAGGACTGTTTTGAAAATTAAAGCAGCTAGGAGAAGGAAAAATTGTTAAACTGAAGCAATTCAGTTGAGCATCAAACTGCAAGCCCAGGGCCAACATGCTGACAAGGAAAATCGCTAAAGCCACTCACAAGCTATTCAAAACACTCCCACACCCAAATAAGTACAGTAACTACAAACCTAATCTTTTAACTTTAGCTCACAGTATCTGGGTTATTAGAGTTATTAAAATCCAGTTGTTGGAGGGCTTGTGGACTCTGTTAAGGTATCTGCGGCTCATTGAGCCTCATGCAGGAATTTTGCCTGGGGGGATTTTCTGGTTAATGCATATGTTGACTGGCAAATTGCTTTCTGTCTGCAGAGCTGGCTGAGCGAGTAGCTGGGATGCTTCCATATGGAGGTACTGTTGCTGCTGATGAAGGTGAAGAGGACAAAGTGGGAAAAACTCACAAGTAATTCAAAACCCATGTGTGATTTAGCCCCTTGGTGCTCTAACCCAGCTATAAATATTAAACATGGGTTTGGGACGGGGTTTCAGCTTGGCCCATTGGCTCCTCTTCCTGGCATGCAGAAACCTCATCCATCTCCAATCCAGAGGGGTGGGCTGCTGGCTCGGCAGCTGTGGCTTGGAGGAGCAGGGTGCCTCTCTCCTCTCCTTACCCATTTTTTTTTCTCCTTCTATTAATCATACTAATAGAAGACTGGGGGGGGGGGAAAATGAAGAAAAGAAAGTTTAAAAATCTCTATCTGTAGCAATAGGTCAGAATTGGAGCCATTTCTTTCTGCTCTACTGGTGGGGATACGGAGTCCCAGGGATTGGGAAAACTCTGGATTACAGGGTCTGGGGAATGAGGAATCCCCTACTGTTGCATGTCAGTGGGGGTGCAACCTGCCAAGGGTGCTGTGGGGTCACAGTCTGTGGGATTTATTCCTTCTGAGGTCTCTAAGACATCTTTGCAAGGGGTGCATCTGAGTTACTAGTTGCAATGCAGTGCAGAACTGTATTTCCACTGAGTGCCAAAGTCTGTGCGGATTTTTTTTCCCGTTTGTTGTAAATACAGGCATGCTTGCATTAAGAGGATTCAATTAGAAGGAAAAAGCTTAGAAAGCCAGACTTCTAAGACTTCTTTGCAGTCATAAGGGCTGGGAGGAAGGGAAGAGGGCCATGGTGCAAGGCCTTTGGAAAGGCTGACCTGGACCTAATGCCTGATTCATGCTGCACTGAATAAATCTCTCCCTCTAACAAATGCATACAAGGTCAGAAACTAATCTGTCTAATTTAAGTTGTACCAGGCTAAATTTTGAATTCCAGCTATAGTAACTTCTGAAAATGTTGCCTGCTAATCTGCAGAGCACCATGTATAAAATACATTAGATATTATGACCAATTCTCCTGTTAATCTTTCACTTCACGAGAAGATTATTCTATTGAGCTTAAATCTTTTGCCACAAAAATGTATTTAACGTTGTTCTTTGAGTGAACGAGCCTTTTAGGCCTACCAGCACCTTGTATTCTTGGCTCCAGAAGTGGGAGATAATTTTTCATGTAACAGTTTTACAAAGTGAGAACGCAAAAGTAAATACTCCTTCACACCTTCCTCCCGAGGAGACATATTGCTGCGGGTGCTTTTGGTCAAACACCACATCTAATAAAGAATATTGCATTTTGTCAAAGCATCTTTTCCCAGTCTCTTACATTTTAATTATTTGCATTGTTTGGTCAGAAGATTTGGAGTCTTCACTGAAAATACATACCTTTCCAGAAAATATTTTTGTAAAACCTGAAGTTATTTAATTTTCTTGGAAAACCTGTCTGGGGGGTGAGGAGGGGACTGGGTAAGGAACTGGAACAGCTTTCCTGGCTAAGCCTAGGAAAAGCTGGACAAGTCCATGTTACTTATTCACTTGTATAAATGTGTTTAGTTCCACAAATGCAAAGGTGCTGGCACTGCAGGTGTGTTACTGGGTGATAAGTGCTGTTCATATACTTAGTAATGCAGTGTGGAAATAAATGACCACATTTCAGATTATTTTAAACTCCTGATGAGTTCCGTATGGAAAGGAAACAGCCAGTACAAATAGATTAAGCATAGAAACTATGTTTAATGTATGAAATGCTCTGAAGGCTTCTAGTGCTAAAAAGCACTGCAGGAAAATGCAAAATCCCACGTGTTTGAACTGAATTGTTACAACTTTTGGGATTTTGCAGACAGAAAGGCTAACAATCATTGCACAGTGACGGCCTCCTTTTCTTTCCCATCCTTGCAAGGCTGCTGTGATAGATGCATGTCACTCCCAGACAGAGAGCATCTCTAATGATAATGAAAGCACCCCATAAAGCAGTGGGTATTGGCAGAGCATAATGATTAAGATGATTTTACTCCATAATGAGATGTTGTGGAGTGCAGCTCCATTCAAAACCCTTTAAATAATGTTAGCATTGAATATAATAGCCTTACAGGGAAATAAAATCCCTCTCCAGGTCTGTTTCTGTCTCTAAAAGGGAACCAATTTTCTTTGCCTGATAGCTTTCCCCAGCACTTAACACAGATGGGGGAAGTCGGTTATTGTTAGGGTCGCCCATGAATTTCCTTCTGAAGGTCAAACCTTAAAAAAAAAAAAAAAAAGGAAAGGAAAGAAAAGAGAAAGAGGTCTTGTGACCCCTATCCTGATGGGAAATGTGGATGCCTGGAACATCCCCTCTCTTGTAGATCCCATGGGAAGAGTTCACCACAACTGCTTTGGTGGGGAGAGGGAACGCAGAGGAGGGATGACAGCAAGGCTTATGGTAGGGTAAGATTACAGGTCTTAATTAGATGTATGAGGAATCTGTGTCTTGCTTAAAATACCAATAAGGAACCCAATCATAGCCTGACCAGAGTAATGTGGGCTCTGGGGCTGTGTGGGTAACTCTGTTAGATGTGGCATCCTTGGCTTACAGAGACTGAGTCAGCTGGTGCATCCAGCACATTGCTTCTATTGCTTTTGAGACAAAGCAATGTAAAGAACAAAACTTACAATTACATATTCCTGTCTTGCAAACCTCCTGGGATGCCTGCTCTGTGGCTGCACAGGGAGATCCCCAGCAAAATCAGAGAGCCCTTTTAACAGCGCAGTTAATTTCCCTTCTCATGGAGGGGTTGAGAGAGAATGGGTGCCTGATTCCCTTTGGTTTGTCAAAACCACAAGCTGACATTTTTGCGGTGAAACCATGACTGTTTGGGCCAGCTTCAGCTGTCAGTTACAATAGCATAATGCCCATGAAGTCAAGATTGGTACCCTTTAATGAGCTTCCCATGGTTAACAGAAGGCAGAATTTGGCCCACGATGTATCTTCTGTGAAATGCAGAGCCTGAGGAACGTGTACGTTGGGTAATGAAATGCCTGCGGTCGTCAGAGTGGGGGTGCAGGTACTGGAGGGGGAGCATTTAACAGAAAAATACAACTCGGAAGTAATTTTCCTCATAAAATCCCAACTGCAGTGTGTCACCATAATGCATCATAATGACTGGGAGGGGGTGTAATTTTAGAAAGTGGTTTTAAAATGCTGTTCTGGAATACATCTGGATTCTCTTAGGAACAAGAAAAATCTCATCAGGGACCACTTCAAAGACTATTTCCTCATGGTTAAATTATCTTGCGTGAGCTGCTGTTGCATGTACATTGTTACATTATGTATGATTTTTGACTGCTCCTAATATGGACAAACTGCACAATATACCATCAGTGATTTTCAATTTGTTCTGAGCCTTAAGTCCTGCAGACAGCCTGCCTTGCTGGCGTGGCTTTGCAGGTGTATCCCAGGGAAAATTTCACAGCCCTCCGGCCTGGTGTCCTGCCTAAGGCTTTGGAAATGGGGATTAACTGAGGGTTTTAGTAAGCCTGCCAATATTATATTTACAGTAGTGTTTAAGTTGCTTTCTGATTTCATGTTTTTTATACAAACTAATTTAGATGCTGCTGTGGTGTACCATGGCTGCATTGCGCAGGTCTGATGGCCAGTCTCCACATCAGCTCTCCAGGATGTAGGTACAACATGCCACTGTCACGCTAGGTAATATCTGCTCAGGTTTTCTTTCCTCATTTTCCCTTTTTAGCCTGCAGGCAGGTAGGTGTCCTCTGTGAGGAAAGTGATGCTTGGGCAAAGCCAGTGCACTGGCAGGGAAGAGAAAATGATGTAGTTTACTTCCCAGTGAGGTACACCTGAATGATACAGATGTCTTTTTATGCCAGTACCATGATTGCACAACAGTGCATCAAATTAAACCCATGTAACTGCATAAAGCCTATGATCTGCACATATTTCTCAGTGTACTCTTGTGGAGCAATGCTTTTGTCAGTTGGCAGATTAAGGGAGTGCAATTGCTGCCCTGTATTTCTTGCTGCGGCGTGGTCTGGAAATTGCTGCATGCTATATAGTAGGATTTGGGAAGAAAATATAAATGTGAGGTCTTAGAGTAGCTGTTTGGTTCGAATACAGCAGGGTAACTCATTCTGTTGTGAATGCCGTTAGCTTCCTCTTTAAATCAAATCCAAGGCCTTTTATCTCACGTGGGCCAAACTTTTTCAAGTTGATAAAATGCATCAGTGATCTCCTAATATTGATGTTCCATGGAAGTGATTGCATGTTATTCACCTGCTAAAGGGATGCAAGATAGAATATAAAATAGGCTTTCTGAAGATGTAACCTATGTTATGAAAAAGCTTTAAAATCTTGATTTTACATCATCTTCTGTCTTTTTGGCATATAATTGGCACCATGGTATCACCCTTTTTACTCCCTCGTGTTCTTTGTTTAGGGGAATGGATTGGACAGCGTTACCCTCGCTTGTCACATTGTAGCTGGCCACACGGGTACCTTGTGCCTGGCACAACTGGTGCTCCACAGAATCATTTTTGGGTACCCTGGGGTTATCTCTGGAGGTGCCAGGCTGCCCACCATCCTTGCAGACTCTGCTGCAGGCAGGGACACCCATAAGGATGCTATGCCCCAGCCCTGCAGAGCTGCCAGACATCCTTGCAGCTGTGGGCCAATGGTAGCATGATCCATATGCAACCCCTGCCAGGGAAAACTCCCCTCCTTCCTATTTAGCTATGAAATACCAAAGCCCTCCTTTCTTCACAAGATCCACAGCTGAGCTGTGCCAGGCATTTGATTCTCTTGGCTCACTGGCGTTCAGAGGTGCCTCTTTGCAAAACCATAGCTGAAGCCTTTGTGCAATCCCTGAGTGGATTGGTTTGAGCAGGTACCTCTCATATCTGCCTGGGACTAAGAACATAATTGTGGAAATACAGAACAGAACAGAAAAGGAGAAGGAGAGGAGAGGAGAGGAAAGTACATACAGGAGAGCCAACTGCTGTAGTCTGCTGTCTCCCACCATCAGGACAGGGAGGGTTGCTGGCCCCCTGCACGTGTGTATGCAAGCACTCTGGTGAAGCAGAGCTCTCAGATACAGTGTGTAAAGGTGGAGGTTAGAAGCAGCAGCCTGGAATGGGGAGTAACCACGCTGATTAATCGAAGCAACGAAAGTCAAACTGATCTTTCACTGGCTTGAAAGGGTTCCAGCTGTACCTGGAAGGATTCCTGAAAGTGGTTCTGAGATACAAAGAAAAATAATTTGTAAAAGGAGCATGATCACCCCCCTTTCTGAGCATCCGCCTCCCCGCAATCCCCTCAACACCCCTGCACAGACAGCTTCATGGAAATGTGGGAATGGCTGCTCTTTGCTTTGAATCGCTCCTATTGGTCAAGATTTCAGAGACCTTCAAGTTTGGGTCCATGAGTAAGGGAATGGGACAGTCTCAATTTTCCTGCCCAGAATGACTATCATTTAAATTTATCTTGTTGCAGTTCCTCCCAAGAGGAGAATATAGGTCGAGTCACATCCTTCCCCCCCAAAAAAAAATTAATTACAAAGATATAGTCTCTTTTTATCAGTTAATAATTTTGTGTGCAATCTGAGTCACTTTTGTGTGAATCAAATATAATAATCCTCATAACACAAGGTAATTAATTGAATCATAAAGTAGTGGCAATTGCCTTCCTTCTCCTTGGGAAAGCCTTATCAAGGGTTTGAGAGGGCTGACCCGCAGGAAGCTTCTGATTCTGGGGGTGTGCATTTGTGTGTGCAGCAGTGTTCAGAAGATTGAGTGAGGGTACAGGGTGAAGGGTAAATGGGATGGGATCTGAAAACAGGGATGGAAAATTCACATGGAAAATTAGAACATGGAGTGGTAGAAGAAATTTGGGATTCTTTTGCCAGGTCTTCTCTTCCCCGTGCACCACGTGGCCAGTGTGGAGGAGGCTGTGGTGAAGGGATGTGCTTAATGATGGTGACCACTGACAAACGCATTTACCAGTTACCAAAATGGGCTGAGTCAGGGACTAAAGGCCTGATTAAATATCTAATGGAGGAGAAAGGTGGTGTTGGAGAAATCTCTGGTGGTGTTAGGTCCCTGGAAGAACTTTTCTCTTAGATGCTGGAGGTCTCTTAGAGGCTGCAGGTCTACTGCCAGCCTCAGGGTCTGGTGCTTTCAACTAGGCAACAGCCCCATGCCCTGAGAGGGTATCAATACTGCTGCATTTATGTCACTGCTCATGGTCCCAAACACCAACCTGCCTGTGCAGAGAACCTGCCTCGTCAGCTGATACTGTGTCCTTGATTCTCAGCAGGATGGTCCTGCAGGGGCTGAATGGGCTACATAATGAAAGAGGAAAAGAGAAAAATACCCATTACTTCATTTTACAGAACGTAAATAAGATACTTTCATGGCTCATCAACACACAGGACCTTTTTGTTCAACATACTTTAACATATACAGTGTATGTATCCATTAAATTCAGTTCTAGCGCTATTTTAGCAATCCTATAAACCCTGAGTAGATTGCAGGTTTTTTTTAATTGACTCCAGTATAGCTTGAGGTACACATTAGATATCCTGACATCACTTCTGATATAATGCCATGTGCAATTTTCTCAAAGCTATTTGACTTCCAAATCAGCACTTCTGGCTATGATATGTTTTTTCTGCCATTGGTGGTTTTGTTGAGAGTTTATACCTCTCCAAATTTTTGTTCTACCATTAAAATTCATGGCTTGTGGATGTTTAAAGAAATAAGATTTCCAGGTAACTCAAGTTTGCCCATACTGAAAGCAAAGTAAAGCTGAAGAGATAATGGATTTTATATAAAAATAAAAATGGTAGTCAAATGAAGAGGAAGTAGATTCAAGTGAAATATTTTTTTCTTATCTAGATGAAATCTGAAGGGGTATTTTGGGGTTAATCTTGCTGTTTAACCTCTTTTTAAGTGAATCAATTTTGGCATTCTGAAATGAAGCATCAGGAGGAAACATTCTGCTTTTTCTGAATTTGCTAAATTCAGACAGAATTCATGTATGTTTTCATTCCTCCCAAAACACTATTCTGCTATTTTTAAATTAACCTCTGAATTTATGCTCCACAGAAGGAAACAACTGGGAAAAACACACTTTCGATTGATTTTTGCTGAGACCTGGGAGGTGAAGCTCTGGGGCGGTGCTAGTAGATGCTGGTGGGTCCCTAGAAGTATAGGAGACAGCACCTTGAAGGTCTCAGACAGGTTTTGCACACTTTCTCCCCCTGCCCCATATGGCTACAGCCTCTCTTTTTGTCTGAGTTCCTTTTAGAAAAACAAACAAAAGATGAACACAGGAACATAAAGTCTGTCTTGAAATGGTGGTGGGGCCATCCACTGAAATAATCTGATAAAATTCATGCAATTTCATAAGGTATGTCACGTATTATTTCCAACCTGGATATCTGATAATTCTGCTGAGAAATGAAATTTTTCACAGCTCTTCTTGCTCAGTGAGAAGTGAAGAAGATGTAATGTTTATCATTCATTTCAAATCAATATAAATCTGGAAAGTCTTTGACACATTTATATTTTTTATGAAAGGGTATGAGAGGATGGAGAATACTAGAAAAAAACAATATTACAGAACACAGACACCTTTGTGATCTGATGGGATATGACTGATGTATCATCAGCTGAGAAACCTAGCAAAACACGACCCGCAGACAATGAATTGAGACCCAAGATGAAGCCAATTCCCTGGTGGGTTTCCTTTTATTAAAACAAATGATATTCATGTTTTATGAAGTGCACGGGAAATCTACTGTATAACTGAGTAAGATGAGTAAGAGAAAGATGATTTTTATTCTCTGGCTTGATAATACATAGTTTTATTCACTTTAGGTATCTGAGATTTGTAGCTGAACTGTGGTGAGGACACGTTGCAATGTCCTCAAAGTGGTGGGACCACATGATAAGGCATCACTTGGGCCAAAGGGCCATGGTAAAAAAATAAAATGTGGGGGTTTTAAAGCCAGTTGGAACTATGGTGGCACCATGTTACTGAAAACAACTTTTACTCTGTTGTTTTGTTGTAAAAAAGGGTGTCTTGATACAGTTTTACAGTTTGCCTACTTAGAGATGTTTTGTAATTTAACGTCCTGTGCTAAAATCAGCCAACATTCTGACAACGGTTGGGAGGAATTTTTGACTAAATGTTGGTGAAATTTGACAAGACTTTGACAAAGAACCAAAGAAAATCAGCAGTTTGGGCTGAGCTTTTCTCCGAGTTTTGGATTTGCATTCAGAGCAAGGATATACATAGACAAGGACATTTTGCCAAGAGGCTAATCACTGCTCATTTGGACCACTGCAAATGAAAAACGAGAACTGCTGACCATGAACCACCTTCTTTGAAACGATGGAGAGGAGGGAGCAGATACTGCTGTGCTTGATGGAGAAAGGCAGTGAAGAGGAGATGTAGGCAGGTTCTTGAATGCTCCTCCCTGTCACACAAACTGTTTATTATTAGGGTAATGGAAAGGGTTTTAAACTAATGCAGAGTTTGATAGAGCTGCCCCATGCCTGATTTCCACTTGCAATTTTATTTCAGGTGATTCTGGTTCTTACAGAGTTAGTTTGGTGTTTTAAACAATGGAGAGTTTAGGTGATTGCAGTGCATACTGGGGATTTTCAGCATTCCTCACTTGCATTGTGGTATGGATCATTTAAATAAAGCAGTGATAGGAAACTCGGTTCTTACTGTGAAGACACTGAAGGGAAGGAATATGTGTGGATTGCATTTAGAGTTCCTCTGATTTACATGAAGCTTATTACTTGAAAAAATGGAGTACAAAGAGACCAAAAGAAAAGGAAGGTATGATTTCCTCTACTGCCACTCGTAAGTTTGTTCTATGTCATTTTGAAAAGCACAAGACTGCTTAAAAATATCCTGCATTGCCCATCTTTGTTTTCTGTCAGAAGCATCTATGGCTTGTTATACTCTATACTCTTGGCTTTCCTGCAATCTTCTGCCTGTTTAGCACTGAAATAATGTAATCCAATTTTCTTTGTTGCCATAAAGGCCTTAATTATGGCTCCATGGGATATTGTAATCAGAATCCATTGGATTTTCTCATATGTCAAAGTGACGTCTGCTTCAAATTCATCAGTGTCCTTGTATTGTTATAAGCACTCAGATAGTCTGGAGGTCATGCCTCGCTTCATGTGTCACTGCCAAAGATGAATTTATTCAGTATCAGTTCTCCTACAGCAACATAAACTATCAGCTTGGTTTGAATTTTTGCCTTTTATCTTTAGGTTATATCCACAGAAATGTGATAATCTCTCATCTGTGCCAGTGCTGATAACGTCTTTTCTGCTTTGATTTTTCTGTTGATGTGTGCAGGAAGAGTTTTCATTTTGCTTGGCCGTATGCCATGAGTTGGGAGGTGGGTGCGCAGGGGCCAGCATGGACACTGCAAAGGTCCACCGTGGTCACTTACAGCTTTGCTCAATTAACTCAGGGGCTTGGAGTCTAAAACAAAAAAATGCAAAAATATTGTCAGAAAGCACCATTATCTTGCATTTGCCAGAGTACATATTTATCACAAACACATTTTTATTGCAAATACGGTGTTGGCTTGCCACCAGCCCATGTATTTTCAAGTCACCTTCCCTGGAGCAGAGGTGATGGTGATGCAGCCAGGCTGTGCAGGGCTTCCAGGATGTACCTGAAGCCTTTTCCTATGGGGCACAGGCATTTCTGAGAGCTGGAGGGTTTTCAGCCCCAGCATGGGCACAGAGAAGTGGATTCAATACTGAGCATGTGCCTTGTGAGTGAGGCAGCAGATGTCAGAACAGAAATGATGCACCTGAACAGGAGAACTCTCCCTGGGACTGTGAATTTGTTAAGATTTCCAGCAGTGTGTGTCAAGCCTGGCTGAAGATAAGAGGCATCAACACACTGGGGCTGCAGCACCTCACTCTACCTGAACCTTGCTAGTCAGGCTCCTCCTGGGTACAGGCTGGCAAGCTCTGGGCTAGTTTCTTTCCTAGGAAAGCAAATTAAATCACTTTGGTTACTTGATCATTCAAAGTGTCCTGCTCAGTGTTACTTACATGGACAAAGAACCTATCCATATTTCTCCCATCTGACCTCCAGTTTGCCCTTGCTGGGTAAGGGTGGGAGCTATTGTCTTTTTAAATACTGCTGTAGGATTTTCCAATAGGTTTTCCAATGCTATTTAATCTCCCATTTTAAAATAAAAGCCCAAGATAGATTATAGCTATTTCCCAGGTTTAATCACTAAATACACTAATACTGTGTATTATTTTATTTTCCCAGAAATACCATTTGAGTGATGCGTGGCTGACCCAAGGGAGCCCCTTTAGGAATGTACTCCCCAGAGTGAATCCAGCTGGGTGTGAAATGAACCCTTTTGTCTGGCGGAGCTGCGGGAGGGGGTCGGTACGGGCGGATCGATATAGCCGTGCATCTGAAACAGCCCAGCAAGGGACCTCACAACAACAGGAAGTAACATTTAAAAGCTCCGTGCTGAATGCAGCCAGTTACCAATAATAATAACGCTAGCAGGAGCTAAAATTGCTCCTCTTGCTCCCTTTCTAAGCAGTTTAGCTGAAGCCCAGAGGCGGCAGGGTGCCCTTGGATGCGGTTAGTCTTTTCCTAACCGGAGTGCTACAGCAAAATCACAGCTCCATGCACATTCATCCAACCTTTCGGATGTTTGTAAACAAGTTTCTTTCCCTCTAGCAGCCTTGTTCTTCTTATTCTAAATGGTATTACTTCATCTTGCAAAAGAGCCCATCTTGGTTCTTAGCAGTATATTGTGTTCATCTCTTTTTGTACCATATTTCAAATTAATTATTCCAAATTTCTCAAAAGTCCTAATGACTAATTCTTTGCTATAAATTGTTGCAGTACATATGATGTTTGGCTTATTGAAGCTTCCAGTATTTGCAAATATTTATCACTGAATGCAACAAAGGCAAAGGCAGCTGGTGTTTCCAGCAGGGAAAATACTAATTGTTGCCTGCATATATGGGAAGTGAATATTTCTGCAGGTGTTCTGGGAAAGGCGGCAGGTTGTGCAGATGAAAAGGCCAGTGTGCGTGGGAGGGACAGCATCAGGCTGGGACCTCTGATCAGCAGAAGTATCTTCTCTCCATTTTGAAGCCAATCCATACAGCAGCTCAGGTAGAGCTCCCATAAGAGTTTCCACTGGAAAAAAAAAAAAAAAAAAAAAAATTGGTGTTTGCTATGTTTGGTTTTCCTTGTACATTTATTTTCCCATTTTATTGCCTTGCAGGTGTAGGAAGCCACTTGGCGGTGAAGCAAAGTAATTTGCCTTGGCTATGAACCGTGTTTTTTGCATCTTCTCAAGTGGAGCTGCTTGCAATTTGTTGGTAAAATACTTCCTATTTAGAGAAAATGTAAACTCAGATCTGTCACAGTTATTTGCACAGTGTTCTGTAACTTGCCAAGATACTCTCGGGGCTGGGAAAAAGCCTGTAAAGTTCACTTCAGCATTTCCCAAGTCCATCATTCTGATATTTGGTTTCAAGTCATCATTTAGTTTGCCTGTTTTAATCCTAAAATGCCAACAAGAGGTTGTGATGGAACTATTCATGGGACAAAAATTTAACATTGATAATGAAGGAGTGAATGAACTTGAGATGATTTTCTCCCCACAGTTCTTCAGACTAGCAGGCAAGTGAGAGCCCATTCCTTCCCAAAGCTCCTTCTGGGACAATGTCAAGGAACATAAATCACAGCTCCAGCCCCTCACGAGGTGTTACCCCCAGCAGACTTTAGGGTGGATATAATTTAAGCCTTCACAGACTGTGATTCTTACTAGTTAAAGTGCATTCACCCTGCCTTTCTCTCTCCTTATTCCTTGTTGGACATGCTGCTTATGCTTAGAACATCTCTGTTGGTTCAGCTCCCCAGAAGTGCTTGCCAGCTGGAGAGCCATTCTGGTTTCTGTGTGCCATAGCTGTAACTTTGGGATGTTTCCATCTTAAAAACATGAAGGAGTATTTTATTTTCTAAGTGGCTTTTGAGTTGGAAATTGTCAGATGAGTGCTTTGCATATAAGTAAGAACTTAGCATTTGATTTATTTTATTTGGAAAAAGTTCCCTTCAAAATACCCCATATTTTCTTGGCTTTGTTTCTCCCACAAGATCCTAGGCTTGTTTACTCATATCCTTTTTGCTATAGTGTCATGACCCTGCCCTTTTCTTCCTTCTTCCACATACTGTGCTTTGCCATTAAATCTTAAGATTATTAAATATAGTAATTTCTACTTGGTGTATTTCCCCTCAGCTCCCAGAGGTCTCCTCAGGGAGATGGGGATCTATCTGAGGATAGCACGTCTCTTAAGTAACACTTATAATAATACTTAAAGAGCACCATACACGGTAATTGCTGCCATTAGTGCACTAATGCATCATTCGCTCATACTCAGGCTGTGCCATCCCTGAGACAGTCTCAGGCCACCAAACCCTTCCCAATGCACCCACTGCTGGCTTGGGTTTTTTTTTCATTTGCAAATCATCTTTTTGTTGCTCTAAAAAAAGCATGGAGTGGGCATGGAACAAGACAGCATATGAAAGATTAATGGTGCTATTGATCATGCTGGTGTGCTGTAATAACTCGGTGTGCAAAGCTGCTGTAGACATCTGAGGACTACCAGCATTCCCGTACATAAAAGCTGAAGCAGGTGTATGCATTTGTCTGTGTGACACCGCTTCTCATGTTTTTTACCCCCTTATATTTTTGCTTATATTCTGCTTATGTAAAATGAAGCACTGCAGAAGGAACCAGAGAATAATGAGGGTCAGGTGACATATTTCTTATTTATGAAGAACCCCCTTGTAGCCTTCAAAATAATTTCCAATGCTATTGGGTAATGAAAGCCAAGGATAAAAACCCTAAGATCAAATAAATAACGTAGAACTAACGAAGCTCTATCTACATGCTAGAAAATGTCAGGAAAAAAGGGTTGGGCATGCAAATGCCTCTTCATCTTGCTCCCCAGGGAAAAGTTCAGAGAGACTGAAGGTCATCTTAGACATGGTGGATGGGTATAATGTGATGCCGGAAGAAAAAATCCCAACAGGAATCTTTCTTTTGTTTGCAGGATTCTGTCTCCAAAGCAGCCTTACCTCTGAAATGAGCTGGGGCATAAATGCAATTCTGGGCTGTAAACTGGAAGGTGTCCATATCCGTTGATGGTGAACTGGTGGGATAGGTGCCCCCCCTCGATCTGCTGGTTAGAAACTAGTCTTGTATCAATAAATGCGAGGGAAGGAAGAAATCATTCTTGATTATAGATGTCCCAAAAGAGAACTTGAGATATCTTTGTGTACAGCTCCAATTAATTATTAGCCCAAATTAATTGTATTATTTAATGGTACACTGGAGGATGCACTCGAAAATATAAGGAGCAATTCTGCACTGACAGAAGGGATGAATTAGATGACCTAATTCTCTAAAGTATGAGATTTTAGATTGCTGTATCAGCTCCATGTCCTTGGGTTGGTATTTCACACTGCACCATATCATACTCTGAGTTGTGCAGCCATAGCGTTGTGTTTGGCTGCCAACAGGTACATTTTTCTGACACTCTGGAAATGTAGCTACATGCTTCCTATATAGGTTTTTGTTCTTTTTTAATATATCTGGGAAGATACCTTGAGATCTTTGATGAGCATCTTGAGCAACAAATGTATAAGCCTTTTAGTCCTTTCCTTTACAAATAGCTTGAAATACTCAGAGCAACATTGATGGAAAACAAGTAAGCAAGACAAGCATCTCACAAACGCAAATAAATACCTTATTTAGTACATACAAAATACACGAGTGAAAAGACTAAAACATAACACAGGTCTGGAGGAAGCCTCTTTTTTATATCGCAACTATCCTGACAAGTAGTACATCCATACAAATGTAGGGATGCAAACTCCTAGTCTCTGTTCTAGAGCTATAAACTTTGAATTTTGCTACAAACTGGTATATATTTCAACTTCAGTGCTGAAGTCAGCCAAGGGTACAGTGAAGTATAAAAAAAAGATGGGGGACATGGCCCCAGCTCCTGAGGGACAATACTGAATGACTAGTTAGACTGTGAGTATTGCCACACATCTGCTGGAGCACTGCTTCTGCACAAAGATAATGTGTCAAATTTTTTTGTTGGAAACACATAAACCTCCACATATTAGAGAGAAATACAAATTGTGGAGGCATCAAAACCTATTGAAAAATATTATATTGCTCATGACCATTATTTAAGCCTGGGGGATCTGATAAGCTTCATGAGAAACAGCTTTTCTCCCTCTAACACATACAAGAAAATTGGAAGGATGGGGAACTCCATCATTTTGAACTGTGAGATGGGTGAAACTCTTTTCTGGTTTTAATGTGGTTTTGTTAGCTTGTTTGATTTTTGCTTTTTTAATGGTATTTTCTTTTCCTTTTCATTTTTTTTTTTAATTATCTACATCCTCTTCCTTATAAGCTTCTATATGTCCTTATAGAATCATAGAATCATTTAGCTTGAAAAAGACCTTTAAGATCATTGAGTCCAACCGTTAACCAGCACTGACAAATCTGCCACTAAAATGTGTCCCTAAGTACCACATTTACATTTTATATACCTTTAAATATTTCCAGGGGTGGCGACTCCACCATTTCCCTGGGCAGCCTGTTCCAATGCCTGACAACCCTTCTGGTGAATAAATTTTTCTAATATCCCATCTAAACCTCCTCTGGTGCAACTTGAGGAAGTTTCCTCTTGTCCTATCACTTGTTACTTGAGAGACCAATCCCCCCCTTGTTACAACTTCCTATCAGGCAGGAGATGCGATTGTGAAGGTCATCTGACTTGGCTCTCAATGCAGTCAGATTTCACCACCTTCATAGAAAAAGACACAGCAAAATGTGATGTTGCATCCCCCACCCTCTTTCAAACCAAAACCCAAACTCAAACCACTCTCAGCCAAAACTTGTATTAAACTTTCCACTGCCAAAGCAGGAACTTCCAAGAAGCTCAGCTGTATTTTGATATCAGTCAGTCCTTGCTTGCCCCTGTACGTGGCTTGATCTGAAGGACTTACTGCAGTGCTTCCTTGTGCCCAGCATACTTTCTAACATCATGTTTGGTGGCTGGGGTGGAGGCTGCATGGCTGTGTGTGTGTTTATCACCACTGGGGACAACCAACCAGAGAGGTTTGGGTGTCAGAAGAGTCGAGTGTGTCCCTCCTGTTAGCTCAGGGGCAAGGGCGGGAGCCCCAGCGATAACCTGGGGGCAGACCCTCCGGGAAGACATCCTGTCTCAACATGGATTTGTTACCAACATTAAGCTACCTCTTGGCTGCTCTCCAAAATGTAAACAGACTTCAAGGCTGGGACTTGGGAAGTAATTTAAAATGTGTTAGCTCTAATGTTGGGAATTTGGGGCTCCTGAAGCCCAGGGCCTAAAAGGAACATTGTTTGCTGTCTCATTAGTCCTTTTGCTGAACTCCAGCAACAGCCTGCCTGGATTTTCCCACCAGTATCTCATTATCTAATGCGCCTGAGAAGGAAAACCTGTTGCAAGCATTAAGTATTTTCTGATCAGTTATATGCTTAATTGTGGCCCTGTAGGATCATATTTATGGTCTACAGAGCTGTTATGAGTATTTCTTATATTACAGCTTTAAACTCTGAGGACACTGGCAGCTGCAGAGGTGAGCTGCCTGGGGACGCGTAAGCAGGGTTTTTTTGGACAAAGCTTTCCTTTCCATGCTGCCGGCAGATGAATTCTCCTAGTGCAAAGACACTCAGTCAACATGGATTGTGTTTCTTTGCTGCACAGGAGAAAAAAGCAGCCTTGAGAACTGCCTCTGCAGGGGGCGCTAGGTAGGGTTTTGATATCCCTGCAGCACAAGCCTCCCCAGGGTTGCCTGGGATATGACCAAGTGCTTTTGCTGCTGGCTCTGCCTATATTTCTGATTTTCATACCAGTATTTTTGAGGCTCTGTGCTCCGGGGACACCTCCCTCCTCCTGACCATGGAGAAACATCTGGGCAGCAGTTTCATCCACTTGTGTTCTACTCTTATTCTTTTCTTTGAACTATTACTCCCCCTGCAAAATAAGCTGAAATTAAAGCTGCACTAACGCTGACGGGTAAAATGAAGATGTGGGCCACTAATTTACTGAAGGGCTTAGAAAGACTGATGACAAGGGCCAAGTTGACTGTTCAAATGTGCATAGCCTGACCCATCGAATCCTGATTTGCAGTGTGCCTGCAGGTGGTGTTCTCCCCACCACTGGTATCAGGCTGGCACTGAAAGGACCACATCCCCTCCACCAAACACAACCACCACTAGGAGTCCTGGAGGAAAGTTGCGGGCCACCTGCAGGTGTGCAGTAACAGGAGCTGGGTGTATCTGGGAGGGATGCTCCTTCATCATGAAACAGAACTCTTTTGTCTGGGGTGGTTTTGGAAAGATCCCCCTTCAGCAGCAGAAACCCCATGTTAGGAACTACAGAGGTAACAGGTCAGGGGTGTGAAGCATCACATATGTGAAGGAGGCATCCCTCACATGTGGTTCACCCTCCTGCTTCGGGAAACTTGTGAGGATAGAGGTTGTAGAGTGGAGGATGCAGGGTGGAAAATGGAGGATGAAGGATGGAAGGTGAAGGATGGAGAGTGGATTCAGGGATGGTTTTGCCAGGAAAAGGCTGCAGTTTTCTGAAGCTATCTTAAGGTGGCAGGGTTGCAGTCTGCTGGAGGCTGAGCCCTGGGGCTGATTGGTTTGCAACCCAAAGGGAAGAAAGGTATTTCAGAAAAATTATCATTTGTTTTGCAAAGCAGGCTGAGCTTTACAGGAAAGAAAAAGATCTGAAAGCAAATTAGCCATACTAATTAGAAATGTGCCAGCATTGAAATATTCAGGTCATTAGAAATGTGTAGCTCCCTTTGAATTGCTCTACACCAGTGAATGAGCAGATGGTGAGTGATCTTCTGCAGCCGGCATCCCACCCTGCCTGTGCAAACCAGGGCTGGATGCATGCCCCATCCTGGGCTGGGTGCCACAGTGAATCCTGTGCCACCCCAAGGCTTTCCCAGCACTTGTGGGACGTGACTGCACCTTCTCTTCCTTGGCAGTAGCCATTAAGCCAAACATGCTGCAAAATCGATGACACTAAGGGCTGGAGGAAATGGCTGAAAAGCTGAGTCAAACTGCACGGTTTCAATGCAACACTGAAAAATTATCTTGAAATGGCAGCTGATCTATGCAATGTGTGTTGGGGTTGCTGATACCTGTAAGGGCACTTGCAACCCCTTCCACATACACCTCCTCTTCCAGCAGCAGGGATATATGAATCTAGGAACATTTTGTTTCCTGAAGAAAAACGTAAGAAGTCAGCATTACTTGCACTGTTGTTATCACTGGTTACATGCTATTTTAAATAATAGTAAATTCTATCCAATGTAGCTGAAGTCATTTCATTTCATTATCTAGCTCTAAGACTTCCTTTTGTGTGTTTGCAGCATTTAGAATAAAAATTAATATAGTGGAAATAATCCTTAGTGCTTTGGTGGAGCTTTTGATGTATGTACTTTGGAGGTGATCAGCCTCCAGTGGAGGACAAAGTCACGCCAATATATGGAGAAGATGGTTCAAGGCCATCTGCTCCTCTCTAGTTTATGCAGCTCATAAAAGAGGGAGTTGTCTGGACACACCTGACCTGCCCTTTGGAGTCAGAAGGTAAATCAGAACTGAGGCTACTCAGAGAAAGCTGTACACCATAAAGAGTAAAAATTAGGAATAGGTCTATTTCAGGTATGATTCCTTCCACCCTCTGGGAAGTAGCATGCATGTGTCCATCATACATATTGCTGGTATAGCAACACTAAATCAGGAAAGCAGGATCTCTTCATTGCACCTGGATAAGCCCCACAGCAGGCTGGCAAGCCTGCAAGCACCAGGGAGATATGCAGCTTTCAAAAGGGAATGCTAAATGGGAATACCTTCCACCAGCTGCCTTCAGTGGAAGATGCCACTGTTGGTGGTACAACCACAATGAAAGACGTCTGGTCAGCTATCAAACATGGGACTGTTGAGCTGCTGACAGTGCAGAGTTCCATGGCTTTCAGAAGGTGAGCTCCCAGAGGTGGAGGGCTGTGCTTCAGTCCTCTCTGGGGACGGGAGGCTTTGCTGTTTAACTCAGTTCAGAGCACTCAGACAGCTGTGTTTCAGGAGGAAAGCAAGTATGGCTATGTAGGCTGCGGCACAGTGGGAATTTCTCAGTGTGTAACAACTAGAAAATAAATAAATTAAATAATTTAGAGCTGTGTCTTATCTGTTGTAACTATTTGCAGTGTTCAATAAGCCATGAAATTTTTCATTTCTCAGCAGGGCTGCAATGGGTGACTGCAGCATGATGCATTGCAGGCTCCCTGCCTGTCTGCCTGCTTGTGTTCAAGAATAGAATCATAGAATAGTTAGGGTTAGAAAGGACCTTAAGATCATCTAGTTCCAACCCCCCTGCCATGGGCAGGGACACCTCACACTAAACCATGTCACCCAATGCTCTGTCCAACCTGGACTTGAATACCACCAGGGATGGAGCATTCACAACTTCCTTGGGTAACCCATTCCAGTGCCTCACCACCCTTACAGTAAAGAACTTCCTTATATCCAACCTAAACTTCCCCTGTCTAAGTTTTAACCCGTTACCCCTTGTCCTATCACTACAGTCCCTAATGAAGAGTCCATCCCCAGCATCCCTATAGCCCCCCTTCAGATACTGGAAGGCTGCTATGAGGTCTCCATGCAGCCTTCTCTTCTCCAGGGTGAACAGCCCCAACTTTCTCAGCCTATCTTCATATGGGAGGTGCTCCAGTCCCCTGATCATCCTCGTGGCCCTCCTCTGGACTTGTTCCAACAGTTCCATGTCCTTTTTATGTTGAGGACACCAGAACTGCACACAATACTCCAAGTGAGGTTTCACAAGAGCAGAGTAGAGGGGCAGGATCACCTCCTTCGACCTGCTGGTCACGCTCCTTTTGATGCAGCCCAGGATATGGTTGGCTTTCTGGGCTGTGAGTGCACACTGAAGCCGGCTCATGTTCATTTTCTCATCGAACAACACCCCCAAGTCCTTCTCTGTAGGGCTGCTCTGAATCTCTTCTCTGCCCAACCTGTAGCTGTGCCTGGGATTGCTTTGACCCAGGTGTAGGACCTTGCACTTGGCATGGTTAAAGTTCATAAGGTTGGCATTAGCCCAGCTCACAAGCATGACAAGGTCCCTCTGGATGGCATCCCTTCCCTCCAGCGTATCAACTGAACCACACAGCTTGGTGTCATCGGCAAACTTGCTGAGGGTGCACTCAATCCCACTGTCCATGTCACCAACAAAGATGTTGAACAAGACCGGTCCCAACACCAATCCCTGAGGGACACCACTCGTTCCTGGTCTCCAGCTGGACACTGAACCACTGACCACAACTGTTTGCATGCGGCCATCCAGACAGTTCTTTATCAACCGAGTGGTCCATCTATCAAACTGATGTCTCTCCTTAGAGACAAGGATGTCATGCAGGACAGTGTCGAACGCTTTACACAAGTCCAGGTAGATGACATCAACTGCTCTACCCCTGTCCATCAGTTCCATAGTACCATCATAGAAGGCCACCAAATTGGTGAGGCAGGATTTCCCCTTAGTGAAGCCACACTGGCTGTCACCAAACACCTTGTTTTTCATGTGCCTTAGCGTGCCTTCCAGGAGAATCTGCTCCAAGATTTTGCCAGGCACAGAGGTGAGACTGTAATTCCCTGGGTCATCCATTTTCCCCTTCTTAAAAATGGAGGTTATATTTCCCTTTCTCCAGTCATTGGGAACTTCACCCGACTGCCATGATTTTTCAAATATAATGGACAGTGGCTTAGCAACTTCATTTGCCAGCTCCTTCAGGATCTGTGGATGGATTTCATCAGGTCCCATGGACTTGTGCACGTTCAGGTTCTTAAGATGGTCTCAAACCAGATCCTCTCCTACAGTGGGCCTAAGGTCTTCATTCTCACAGTCCCTGCATCTGCCTTCCAAGACTTGGGTGGTGTGGTCAGAGCCTTTGCCAGTGAAGACCGAGGCAAAGAAGCCATTAAGAACCTCTGCCTTCTCCAAATCCAGGGTAGCCAGTTCTCCCAATAGCTTCTGGAGGGGACCTATGTTGTCTCTAGTCTGTCTTTTATTTGCAATGTAATCATAGAATCCCTTCCTGTCACCTTTCACATCTCTAGCCAAGTTTAATCCTAACTGGGCCTTAGCTTTCCTAACCTGGATCCTAGCTTCCCTGTATACAACATCAGTACAACATCCCTGTATTCTTCCCAGGCCGCCTGTCCTTGCCTCCACCTTTTATAAGCCTCTTTTTTCCCCTCAAAGTTTTCTCATCAGCTCCTTATCCATCCAAGGAGGTCCCCTGGCCCTCCTACTGCACTTCCTTCTAGTTGGGATGCAACACCCCTGAGCTTGCAGCAGGTGATCCTTGAATATCAACCAAGAGTCTTGGGCCTCCCTGCCCTCTAGGGCTGTATCCCATGGAACCTTACTGAGCAGGTTCCTCAAGAGGCCAAGGTCTGCTCTTTTGAAGTCCAGGGCAGTGAGCTTGCTGCACGCTCTTCTTACTGTCCTGAGGATCTCGAATTCGACCATCTCATGATCGCTATAACGAAGGCTGCCCTGGAGCATCACATTTCCAACGAGCCCTTCCCTGTTGGTGAGCACAAAGTCAAGCATGGCACCTCTCTTTGTTGGCTCCTCTATTACTTGCAGAAAGAAATTGTCTTCCACACAGTCAAGGAACCTCCTGGATTGCTTGTGCCAGGCCGTACCGTCCCTCCAACAGATATCAGGGGGGTTGAAGTCCCCTATGAGAACAAGGGCCTGCAAGCATGAGGCTGTTCCTATCTGTCTATGGAGTGCTTCATCTGCAGGTTCTCCTTGATCAGGCGGTCTGTAACAGATCCCCACAGTGATGTCCCCCATAGCTGTTCTCCCTTTAACCCTGACCCACAAACTCTGTTGACTGCTCACCTGTCCCCAGACAGAGTTCATACTCTCCAGCCTATTCCTAACATAAATAGCAATTTCCCCTCCCCGTCTGCCAGGCCTGTCTTTTCTAAAGAGCCCGTAGCCTTCCATTCCAACACTCCAGTCATAGGAGCCATCCCACCACGTTTCTGTGATGCCTATTATATCACATCCCCATAGACGTGCACACATCTCTAATTCCTCTTGTTTGTTCCCCATGCTACGGGCATTTGTATAGAGGCATCTGAGCCGAGCTCCAAATGAAGCCGGCTCATTGGCTGGAGCGGCTGGGATATCTCCACATTGCTCCGAGCATTTATTATAGGTTCTGGCAACTGACTGGGTGTGTTGGGATGGAATGATGCCCCTCTCCCCCCACACATCTAGTTTAAAGCCTCCTTGACCAGTCTGGCAAGCCTCCTACCAAAACCACTCTTCCCCTACACCAGCTCCACCAGCCCCCAGTAGACCTGGCCTCCTAAACCGTGTCCCATGTTCTAAATACCCAAACCCCTGACTATGGCACCACTGCTCTAACCATTTATTAACCTGGCCAATCCTCCTAGCCTTTCTGGGGTCCTCCCCTGCATCCTGGAGAATTGACGAAAAGACTATCTGAGCTCCAGAGCCCCTAACCACCTCTCCCAGGGCTCTGTAGTCCTTCTTTATGTTCTCCAGGCTACTGCTATCTGTATCACTAGCACCCACATGTACCACTAGAAGTGGGTAATAGTCCGTGGGACTTACTAGAGCAGGCAGCCTCTCTGCCACATCCCTGATCTGTGTCCCTGGTAGGCAGCACACCTCCCTTGAGACTGGGTCAGGCTGACTGATGAGTGCTTCTGTCCCTTTCAGTGTAGAGTCCCCTACTACTACGACCCACCGCTTTTTCCTAGCAGCACCAGTAGAGATCTTCTTTACCAAGGCATCAGCTGGCTGTTTCTGGCTCGAGTGCGCTTCCTCGTTAGCCCACCTGCAGGACAGCAAAGCAGTTCTGCGTGGGGACAGGGGATTTAGGGGGAAGCCCCCTACTTTTAATTCTCCTCTTCCTCCTTTTTTTGTTGGTTGCTTTTGTTACTCCTTCCCAGCTTCTTGGGTTAGTAGCCTCCTTCTTTCCTCCATGAGGTACAGTGGACGCTTGAGGCCCCTGCACGGTTTGGGCCTGGAGCAAGCATTCCTGCTTCCTCTCAGCTTCCCTGACATCTCGCAGCCTATTGACAGCATCCCGCAGCTCAGCCCCTGCTGCAGGAGGACCCCCACCAGGAAGCACCGAGCGCAGCCCTGCCCATTGTGCACCCTCCCCTCACCAGACCAGTGCAGGCACTCTCTCTCCTCTCTACCCCCCGAGCTCTGCACTGCAGCCTCCCCTCTCGTCGGCTCTGTCTGGGTGCCTACGCTGGCCACCGCCGGGGCAGCCAGAGCAGAGCTCCCGGAGCAGGCCCTGCTCATAGGACGAGTGCTCAGCATCCCGCCCGCCTGCCCGCACAAACTGTCCTCCCCGCCGCGCTCCCTGGGGCAGGTTTTAACCACTCAGGGCTGGTGCCGCTGCCCCTGGCTCCGCCCCGTGTGAGTCAGCTGCTCGCTCTCGTCAGCTGAGCTGCCGGCTGCCGGGCGGGTCCTGTCGAGGACTTGAGGCTCCCTCGGTGGCTCTTGTCGCTATGAGGTGAGGCTCCTGGTCGCTGATCTCCCCCCCGCTCCGGTGTTGAAGGCGTCCTCTCTCGAGCTACTCACCTCAGCAATGTGTTAAACACGCTTAGCTCACATTGTCAATACCTTTATGAGCAATGAGAAATGCAGGGAAACATGAGCCTGACTTCAAGGGGTGCAGAAGATAATGCAAGTTTGGCTCTCTGTTGGTGTTTAACCCATCTTATGACAGCTATTTGCTGATCCAGCAAACTGCAGAGCTTTGACTGCTCCAGGCAGGTCCATCCTTTGATCAGGTGTTGGAACAGACTTCCCAGGGAGGTGGTGGAATCACCATCCCTGGAAGTTTTCAAAACCCATGTAGGTGATGCCCTCAGTGACATGGTTTAGTGGTGGACTTGACAGTCCTGGAGTAAAGGTTGGACTTGATGATCTTAAAGGTCTTTTCCAATGTAGTTGATTCTGTGATTCCTGAAACAATGAGCATCTGGTCACTCAGAGTATAAGAAGGAAGATAGTCAGTGGCAGCCCTTCAAGCCCCCTCTCCTGCTCCCCACTGAGGGCACAAATTCCCTGATAAAATGACAGCGGAGGTGGTTGTTCATGCATTTAATTACATTTACTTGGCCTTGGCAGGTAGCTGCTGCAGAAGCACTGAAAGGACAATTTAATCTAAAAGCTATTCATGTTTTCAGGTTTAGTTCCCTCTATTCATACAAAGAGCCCTTAGCAAAGACAAGTATCCTAAATTTTATCTCTCATGTTTCTGGAGTTCATCTGATCTCCCACAAACATAGATATCCTCTCCTGCTCCTAATTTCATTAGCAATGCCCTCTTGAGAGCCCATCCAAATATCTCACATAGCCTCAGCTGAGGTGCAAACATCCAAATGACTCGAGCAGAAGGGGCCGTGTGCTCCAGCTCTGATCACAGCCTTTCCTCGTCATTATGCTCTTCCACTGGCTTGGAGCAATCAAGCGTAGCACTATCAAGGACATTGACGGATTAGCCTCATCAGTCCCCTGCTGTGACCGCCAACTTTCCATATATTAATCAGAAAAAATAGCTCCCTGATTGCCATTTAAATTGCACAAAAGATATATTTGTCTTGTGGTAGTTTATGGCATTTCAACGTGATGCAGAATCACAATGTCTTAAAGAAGTTTTGTTGCTGTGTTTCCCAAGAGGTTGGAAAGCAGAAAGCTCATCAAAAGAAACGTTTTGCTTTGTTCTGTTTGTGTCATGCTGAATATGCATCAGGATAAACAACGCAACACCTCTCTGAGGCTATCATGACGGCAAGTAGATTTTACTGGGTAATATTAAACATATACACTATTTACTGTGACTTGGCTTCTGACTTGGGCTCTTGTGTTGGTTTTGTCTGGGATAAGGTTCATTTTCTTCATAGTAGCTGGTATGGGCTATATTTTGGATTTGTGCTGGAAGTACTGCTGATAACACACTGATATTTCAGTTATTGCTGAGCAGCTCTTACAGAGTCAAGGCCTTTTCTGCTCCTCACACCACCAGCAAGGAAGCTGGGGGACCACAAGGGGTTGGGAGGGGACACAGCTGGCACAACTGACCCTAGGGATATTCCATACCATATGGTGTCACGCTCACCCTGTAAAACTGGGGGAAGAAGAAGGAAGTGGGATGTTTCGAGTGATGGCATTTGTCTTTCAAGTCACCATATTGTGTGATGTAGCCCATATCTCCTGGAGATTGCTGAGCACCTGCCTGACCATGGGAAGGGATGAACAGGCGCAGGGAGGCGCAGGGAGGAACAAGCAGGTTGTGTTGCTGACCCTGTTGCTGGTGTCCCGGACTGCTGACCAATATGGTCGCCTCCAGAAAGAGAGCTTGCAGTAAGAAGACTGCAGCAACTCAGACAGAGACCCCGTCCCAAACAGTGGCTGTTCAGGTCTCTGAATGCAGGGAGTGCTGGAGCCTGCTGCTGCCGGGGGAGGGAGGACGGCATTCCACCTGCATGAGGTGTGAGCAGGTAGAAGATCTGCTTAGCCTGGTGGCAAAACTTAAGGAGGAGGTTGAGACCCTGAGGACCATCAGGGAGTGTGAAAGGGAGATCGACTGGTGGAGTAACTCCCTGGTGGGCCAGTTGGAACGGTTCCAGGGAGATACCCCCCAAAAGGGGAAGGATCCCCTGCCTTCTCATACAGAGGGGGATGGCCCGAGACAGCCCCTGCCCTGTAGCTGTTGCGCAGAGGTAGGGGACCAAAAAGACGATGAGGGTTGGAAGCGAGTTCCAGTTCGGCGTCGTGGGAAACCCTCCCCCCTTCCTGCCCTGCTTCCCCAGGTGTCCCTCCGTAATAGGTTCGAGGCCCTGGATCTTGAAGGAGAGGTAGGTGAGAATGTGGTGCAAGGCCAGCCTACAAGGCCACATAGGAAAAGGTGGTCGACTTTGCACCTCAAGACTGCCTCTGATAAGAAAGAAAGAAGGGTCATTGTAGTAGGGGATTCCCTTCTGAGAAGAACAGAGGGCCTGATATGCAGAGTTGACCCTCATCATAGTGGAAGTGTGTAGTGTGCCTGGAGCCCGGATCAGGGATATCACTAGGGCGCTCCCCAACCTGGTGCACCTGACAGACTACTACCTGCTGCTGGTCTTCCAGACAGGTGGGGGGGAAGCTGCTTCCCGCAGTCTGAGGGGGATGAAGAAAGACTACAGGGCCTTGGGGCGGACGGTGAAAGAGTCTGGGGCTCAAGTGATCTTCTCCTCACTCCTTCCATCTTCCACTGATGATGTGGGAAGGAATGGGAAGATTCAGTTCATAAATGATTGGCTTCGAGACTGGTGCTACAGGCAGGGCTTTGGATTCTTTGATAACAGCTGGTTTTATAGGGCACCAGTCTGGACAATGACAAGTGGGAAAGGTTTATCTCACAGAGGCAAAAGGATGCTGGGGCACGAATTAGCAGGGCTCATTTGGAGGGCTTTAAACTAGATTCGAAGGGGGATGGGGTTGTAGCTGGGCTTGCCCCAGTGGGGCAGCACTCCAGAGCTGATGGAGACTGGGAGGCCTCCTATAATCCTAGGGTGAAATCGGTGTGCTCAGCTCGCTCCCTGGAATGTCTGTACACCAATGCGTGCAGCATGGGAAATAAGCAGGAGGAGTTAGAAACCTGTGTTAAGTCAGGAGACTATGATCTGGTGGCAATTACAGAGACGTGGTGGGACAGCTCACATGACTGGAATATAGTCATGGAGGGCTATGTCCTTTTCAGGAAAGACAGGCCAGCCAGGAGGGGTGGTGGGGTTGCTCTTTATGTGCGAGAGCAGCTACAATGCACCGAGTTCTGTCCAGGGACAGATGACGAGTGAGTTAAGAGTCTGTGGGTGAGAATTAAGGGGCAGGCTGGCAGGGGGGATACTGTTGTAGGTGTCTGTTACAGACCACCGGATCAGGGTGAGGAAGTTGACGAGGCCTTCTACAGGCAGCTGAGAGCGGCCTCACAGTCACAGGCCGTGGTTGTCGTGGGGGATTTTAACTTCCCTGATGTTTGCTGGAAGGACCACTCGGCAACCCAGCCACAGTCCAGGAGGTTCCTCCAGTGTATGGATGATAACTTCCTCCTGCAAATGGTGGATGAGCCGACCAGGAGAGGAGCGCTGCTGGATCTCATCCTCACTAACAGGGAGGGTCTGGTCGAAGCAGTAAGGGTTGAGGGCTGCCTTGGTTGCAGCGACCACGAGATGGTGGAATTCAGGATCTTGTGTGGTAGGACCAGTAGAATAGCAAGTAGAATTGCAACCCTGGACTTTAGCAGGGCAAACTTTGGCCTTTTCAAGCAATTGCTAGGGGAAATCCCATGGGCAAGGCTGCTTGAAGGTAAAGGAGCCCAAGATAGTTGGTTGGCATTCAAGGATTGCTTTTTCCGAGCTCAAGATCAGAGCATCCCGACACGTAGGAAGTCAAGGAAGAGGGCCAAGAGACCTGCGTGGCTAAATAGGGAATTGCTGGGTATGCTCAAGTGGAAGGGGAAAGTTTACAGGTCATGGAAGGAGGGGCTGGCCACTTGGGAGGAATATAAGGCTGCTGCTAGAGGATGTAGGAAGACAGCTAGGATGACTAAAGCCTCCTTAGAATTAAACCTGGCAAGAAGGGTCAAGGACAGCAAAAAGAGCTTTTTCAAATACATGGCAGATAAAACTAACACCAGAGGCAATGTAGGCCCACTGATGAACGGGATGGGTGCCCTGCTGACAGAAGATACAGAGATGGCAGAGTTACTGAATGCCTTCTTTGTCTCTGTCTACTCTGCTGCAGGCAGTCCTGAAGAGCCCTGTACCCCTGAGACCTTAGACGAAGTCAGGTCAACGGGGCGGTTTGCCTTAGTCAATGAGGAATGGGTTAGAGACCAGTTGAGCAATCTGGACATCCATAAATCCATGGGTCCAGATGGGATGCACCCGCGGGTGCTGAGGGAACTGGCGGAAGTCATTGCTAGACCACTCTCCATCATCTTTACCAAGTCTTGGGAAACGGGAGAGGTGCCTGAGGACTGGAAATTCCGGTCTTCAAAAAGGGCAAGAAGGAGGACCCAGGTAACTATAGACTGGTCAGCCTCACCTCCGTCCCTGGGAAAGTGATGGAACACCTTATCCTTGGTGCCATCTTAAGGCATATCAAGGATAAGAGGGTTATGAGGGGCAGTCAACATGGCTTCACCAAGGGGAAATCATGCTTGACCAATCTCATAGCCTTTTATGAGGAAATAACACGGTGGATGGATGATGGCAGAGCGGTGGATGTGGTCTACCTTGACTTCAGCAAAGCATTTGACACAGTCTCCCACAGCATCCTCACGGCTAAATTGAGGAAGTGTGGTCTGGATGATCAGGTAGTGAGGTGGACTGCAAACTGGCTGAAGGAGAGAAGCCAGAGAGTTGTAGTCTATGGGGCTGAGACTAGTTGGAGGCCTGTAACTAGTGGAGTGCCTCAAGGGTCAGTACTGGGACCAGTATTATTTAATATATTCATCAATGATTTAGATGAGGGAATTGAGTGTACTATCAGCAAGTTTGCTGATGACACTAAGCTGGGAGGAGTGGCTGACACACCAGAAGGCTGTGCTGCCATCCAGCGAGACCTGGACAGGCTGAAGAGTTGGGCAGGGAATAACTTGATGAAATATAACAAGGGAAAGTATAGAGTCCTGCATCTGGGCAGGAACAACCCCAGGTTCCAGTATAGGTTGGGGAACGACCTGTTAGAGAGCAGTGTAGGGGAGAGGGACCCGGGGGTCCTAGTGGACGACAGGATGACCATGAGCCAACACTGTGCCCTTGTGGCCAAGAAGGCCAATGGCATCCTGGGGTGTATTAGAAGGGGGGTGGTTAGTAGGTCAAGAGAGGTCCTCCTTCCCCTCTACTCTGCCCTGGTGAGACCGCATCTGGAATATTGTGTCCAGTTCTGGGCCCCTCAGTTCAAGAAGGACAGGGACCTGCTGGAGAGAGTCCAGCGCAGGGCAACTAAGATGATTAAGGGAGTGGAGCATCTCCCTTATGAGGAAAGACTGAGGGAGCTGGGTCTCTATAGTTTGGAGAAGAGGAGACTGAGGGGTGACCTTATTAGTGTATATAAATATATAAAGGGGGAGTGTCACGAGGATGGAGCCAGGCTCTACTCAGTGGCAAACAATGATAGGACAAGGGGTAATGGGTACAAACTGGAACACAAGAGGTTCCACTTAAACTTGAGAAGAAACTTCTTCTCAGTGAGGGTGACAGAACACTGGAACAGGCTGCCCAGGGAGGTTGTGGAGTCTCCTTCCCTGGAGACATTCAAAACTTGCCTGGACACATTCCTGTGTAACATTATCTAGGTGTTCCTGCTCTGGCAGGGGGATTGGACTAGATGATCTTTTGAGGTCCCTTCCAATCTCTAGCATACTGTGATAATAGGACCCAGAATAGAATCTGATGATCAAATTTGACTTTTGTTCATCATGCACCAGGGGTTTAGATTTCCTTAACAACCTTAAGAATTACTGGAAGGTAAGACACTAAATATGGAATTAACTATGCAAGGTAAGCTTGATGCAACAGAAGTGCTTCTAAAGCATCCCTTGAGGAAGGATGCACATGAGAACATAAAACTTCTGCAAAGTGCAAGGGTGAACCCATGCAGTGTTGCATGTGCTCCAGCACGTCCTTGTTAAGTGCTGGGTAAGCATCTAGCAAAACATCTGCAAGGTTTTGTAAACCACCTTGGAGCAGCAGCAGCTGCCAAACATCTTCCAACACAACTCCTGTATCCCCATGCACTGTGAGGGTGTGATGCACAGGGGATTTGTTTTTGCAAGGATGTTTTCACTGCCTTGTAGAATTATTTAAAGACTGTAAATCGACAAAAAGATCTGTTATTCACTGCCCATTGGTGTCTGTGTAGCACTTTCTTGTAAACCAGGTTTATGTGCTCCCCTCAGGCAGTGATAGGTGAGAAATCACAGGCAGTATACTTTAATGTGCCAGTATAAATTATTCATTTGAAGAATGACTGCACCTAGAAGATGACAATGTGCTTGTCCTGTGTTAATTACTGTGGCAGGTGATGCCTCTGCCACAGGAGCTGCTCAGTGTTGTGAATGCCACATTGGCTCTGTCTGCACCATCTTTTCCAGCTATTTATCCTGGGAGCTCATTTGCACAAGCAGAAGAGCTGCCCCCTGCCAAATTTTCCATGTATAAAGTGAAATAATTTCATAGGTGTCTAAAAGCTGCTGGAAGTAGCTGATGGGTTCTTCCAGGATGCCCTAAGAGACAAGCATGTACCAGGCATGTGGGGTGCCCTACATTGTCTGGGTTGTTTCACTCCAGAGGTCTACCTTGTGCCTACATTTTCACTTTGTACAGAGCCAAGTGTCTGGGCAACACTCTGATTTCAGTCCTTCAGGAATTTATTTTCTTCCCTTTCTCACTAATATTTGCTTTTTTTCATTAGTTGCTTATATGCTCTAATCTCATTTATGCACTGACCTTGAGGACTCTCATCATTTCCAGGACATTACTTTGCAACCTTATTGCAGATGATCTTTCAAAGATCCTGTCATAATGTAAAAATGATACATTAGGCCTTGATATTATATAGAAACTGTTTTTTCTTTCCAGAGAGAAACCAGCTTTCAACAGGCTGTGGAGTGATATTGGAGGAAAAATCTGTTTCCATCAAACTTTATTTTGCATTAAATTCTACAGTAAGCTATCACTAATTTTTTTCTTGAGAAAACTAATGTCTCCTCTTCCATCTGGAGATCATGCCTGTGAAGGATTAGGGAATTTCCTACACCTGTCCAAGATTTTCCAGGTGTGTCATGGACCAGGATGTCCACATTCCCCAACGTGGGCTTTCTGGTACCTGCACATGTGGCTGTGGCCAAGAAATCCCAGCCACATATACTGTCCTCTTTGTCCAGAATTTTCTACTGATAATAACCACTAACTATAACCCATGACAAAGTCATGGCTTCAGAAAAGCCAGAAAGTCTGTTAAAACTTTTCTGACTGCATTGATTGCATTAGTAAATGCTTTCCCTGTGGCTGCCAGAAAAAAAACAAAGATAAGAAGCAGATTGAAGCTTTGTACCTTAGAATGCAGCAGAGTATCTGGAGCAGAAAGTTAAGATATTATGGATTCTTTTTTGCCGTTTGCTGGGTGAGATCCAGGGACCCATACCATGCTGCCCGTTACCTGGATGCTTCCCATGTGATTGATGTGCTTTCTGCATGCAGAGAGGATTTGCCATCTTTGCTGGTGGGGCTCCCACAAGGCAGCTCAGATTGCTGGTGGGGCAGTGGCAGGTGATGTGCGATGCCGGGGAATGCATGAAGTTATGTTAAGTGGACAGGCTGCAGTACCAGCACACTGGAAGTGGCTGTAGTTTATGTGGTCCCGTGCAGACCCTGTGGCAGCAGCCATGCTCATGGAAAACCTATGGTGGGTGAAGTCTTTGCTCTGTTTGCTGAGAAAACTGCAGAAAATAGAGTAAAAAGTATATTCCTGAAATCCGTGCATGGTACAAAGAAAGAAAGAAAAGAAGAAAATTAAAAATTAATGGAGAAATTTCTCTGGTATGATCTCCAGTGTGGTTTTGGGGGATGCTACCATCACAATTCATGAACATTGCTGCAGCCCCATGTCAGTTAAGGAGCAGTTAGCCAACTGCGTGACCCATATGCACTTTGGGCACAGCTTTACACAAAGCTGTAAGGACAGGTACCCCTGTGTTTGCTTTGGCCACGTCCAAAGCAGGGAGTTTTTGACTGACACCGATGTTATTCCTGATCCATACCCCAGCCCAGGGGTGGTGGGCAGGGCTCACTAACACCCAACAGCAGCCAAAGGCTTTGCCCTCATCAGGTTAATACTTCTTTGGGTGTGGGTTCATCAAGAATATCAGTGTTTTTCCAAAGTTGCCCATGTAGATGTGTTCCCTGCTGAGGAGCCTGGCTTGCTTTTCATGTTTGCTACAAGTGTTTTTTAGGGGCATTAAATAAATGGGGATTGTTTGTTTCAGTTTTTTGAGATTAAAATTCTTCCCAGTGCACACGAGTTTTTAATAGACTGAGTAGAAAGAAACCAGCAATGAAGAGTGACTCTAGAAGTGTAGGAAATATAGTGCCTAATGGCTTTGTATGAATACCAATATTTTGTCTTAGGAAAATATACAGACATGAAAAGCTCAGGATCACCACAGAGTATAACCCTGCCCATGTGTTTGAAAATGTGTTTTTATTTTATGAGGAGAATGTCCTGTCTTATATCGATGAAATTTTCACAAGCTATAGAATTGACTATTTCTATTTTAAAGAGGAAAATGTGTTGCAGAATAAGTAGATCTCATAGTTGTTAGCATGGGTATGTGTATGCTAAGAGAAACTCAAGATAAACCTGGTTCTTCCTTTCCCACTGCATGTTGCATTAGACCTCCAGTGTGCCCATTCTTGCAAAAAGCTGACCAGACCTGTCCTGATCTACCTCCCATTGTATCCTTCCCTAAAGTCTTTCAGCAGAAGACCAGAAGGACTTAGAGCAACTCAGTCCTTGTAAAGTCTGAGAGGGGAAGCATCACCATCCCCTGGTGCTGTGCTGCTGATGGGTTTGCACACCATACTGTCGTGGTTTAAACCCTAGCCAGACAGCTTGTTCACTTACTCCCAGTGAGTGGTGCTGGGCTGAGAGCAATCTCCCCTTCCCCGCTCCCAGAGGAACAGGGAGGAGGATCGAAAGAGTGCAACTCCTATGGGTTGAGACAAGAACAGTCCAGCAACCAATGTACAACACAAATCACCACCGCTACCACCACCGACAACAATGATAAGAGAAAATAACAAGGGAAGAGAATAGGATACCACCGGCCAAGAAACGAGTCCCACCCAGAAGCCCGTGTCCTTCCGGGTAACTCCCAGTTACATCCTGGGCATGACGTGCTGTGGTATGGAATACCTCTTTGGTCAGTTTGGGTCAGGTGTCCTGTCTCTGCTTCCTCCCGGCTTCCCCTCCTCCCTGGCAGAGCATGAGGCTCACAAAATCCTTGGCCAAACCAAAACATCCTTGTTATCAGCTCTGTTCCCGAGCTGAAAGTCAAAACACTGCACTGCACCAGCTACCAAGAAGGAGAAAAATGACTGCTACTGCTGAACCCAGGACACATACCCCTTCCCTGCCCTTGCTCTGGCCTTTTATCACCTTTCAGCTTCCTCTCCTAAAACATTCTTGTCTCCACTCTTCTCCTGGTCCCTTCCTGTATTTACTTCTCTTTGCATTTATTTTTACGGACCCACGTTCCACTCACGCATCCTTTTGCTGATGGGGAAAGTCACAGGATGTTATTTATCCACCCAACAATTGTCTGTATGATAACCTAAATTCATAAGGTGACATAATTTGCCTCAAGTGTCTTGGTAAAGATTTCAGCTGCACCAACAGACATGTTGTTATTTCAGTTCATATTGTGTCATTCTTCTTCTTACATGTGTACTTCTACATGCATGACTATAATGGCATTGAGATAGATAGAGAGAGGCAGAAACATGGGTATGTAGGTATTAGTCACAAGCACAGCTCTGAAGCAATTAACTCAAGGCCAAGAATACATTTGTATACACCAGAACTGCAACAAGATGTTTTAAGTAGCTATGAAAAAATAAATATGATTAAAATCAATTGTTGTCTGTCTCTGTTTTGTTTGTTCATGAACCAGTCCTTTAATCTGATTCCAGTTTTTAACAACAGAAAACTAAGGATGATTTTCATAAAGACATTTTTGTCTTACTATGTATCATTTTCAGCTGTTGGTCTTTCCCTGTGTAGGTAAAAGAGACATTGAAGAGGCATTTACCTCTCTGGGTAAAAGAGGAAAGAACCGGGTCCCCCATCAGCACTGTGGAAGATGATGGTGGTGCCAGAAAACTCATCTCAGTAACCAGGATGGGCAGTGCATGTGATGATCATAGAACCATAGAATGAGAGAATGGTTTGGGTTGGAAGGGACCTTAAAGACCATCTAATTCCAACCCCTTAATGTCAGAGAGGAGTCACAGGGACATCCTCATTCCTCCTGGGGCTGCAGAAAGGATGCACCCCTGGACTCATTTACCTGGGCTTTTGGGGAGTACAAAATCCTGCATGATTTCCTGTGATGCTTCTGGCCCTGGATGCCAGCTGGGGCTGCATGAAGGCTGCACAAAACAATTTTCTCTCTGGTAGCACCTTCCCGCAGCAGCTGCTCATTAGCAGCACTGAAAAGCTATGGCATCTTCCCTGCCCTTGCAAACTGTTATGCAAATAGCTCTTGCTGACAGCATAAATACATTCATTTTGGTGTTGCACTAATTGATTTTAGCTCATTAGGAGTGATTTTGCCCTAATTTGATAAGGAAGTGTGAAACTATTTTTCCCAACAGCAGGTTTGTAATTTGTTGAGGTATTAAGAAAGTGTTAATTAGACACAGTTCTTCTGTCATGTTGATGGTTCGGGGAGTAGTCACCTTACAGAGCGATAGGCTCTGAGACAGCCATGCCTGTTGCTCGATGCAGTTTGTCAAATTAAGTTAATTATGTTAACGCAAGTGGCATGTGGCACATATGGATGTGTGTGTGCTAAAGGCAGCAGTGTGCCCTTTTGTCTCCGTTTTATGTGAATTTTTAGAGCAGGAAGCACAGATGCTGGTGGTACCTATTATGGTGAGGTGACTTTTGAGTGGTCTTTGAGTGCGGTCTTCCTTAGATGTTGTTCCATGTCCTGTTGTGTACACAGACACTGAAATCTCACTACAGAAATGACCAATCAGTAAAACCAGTGTAACGTTTTATTCTTCAAGTTATATGCTGAAGGAAGACTTTCCAGTGCATTTATTTCCCAGGGGCACTGGGGCCTTAGGGTCTAAGATCCTGCTGTAGAGGTGGGATTGTATTTGATGCATGAGTTGTTTGAACATACATATATAGCAAACCCCATGGCTTGGGAGCAAAAAGATGTTTAAAATATGTCCTTATTTTGCCACTGAAATGGCAAACCAGCAGCTTAGTGTCTCTGGGGTGAATTGTCCCAAGTGTTTCTAAGGACCTTCTGAATCCAGAGATGTCTGAAGGCTGGAATGATTGTTTTACTGTAAATCTGAATGGTTCAAAACCAGATTTCGTTGTGTTTGAAATAAAGCCTGCAAATATCTGCAGACTTACATGAGCAATGACAGTTTTTAAAATAAAAGTTGCACAAGCATTGTTTTCTTACTTTCCCAAAGATTTTTTTTTTTCCTGCAGAAAACGTCATTGACTATTTCTTTTTTTCTTTTCATTAAAAGCTATTACCATACGTAGGAAAAAAAAGAACAGTGAAAAATTTTGCATAGTTTGAGCCCTTGCAAAAGGCCTATTGCTCATGGGGAGCGTGAAGCAGAGGCCTTTTCATACAAGCCGTAAGAAGAAGCCAGGGCTGTGGTCTGGTGACACTCTGCTGGTACAAGCAGGCACACATGGAGGCATTTTAAGCTCTCCTGAATCAGAATTAAATACATACCATGAGTATACGGTTGCACTGTTTTTAAGAAATGACACAAATTAATGATGAGGCTGGGAATGTAGATTGCTCACAGATGGCAGCTGGAGACAGGAGCTCTGGTGGAACATGGACTAATCAGGGGAAGAAAATAAAGGGAAAAAATGCAATAACTTCATAAAGTTCACTAAAGGGTGATTGATGCACTAGAGGAATCAGGGTTTTTGGCTCTGCTTTCCACTGGCTCCCTGGAGGTTGCTCTCATTGTAGTAGTTAATACCATGAGGCTGCTTCTGTCCCATTGCTCAGGACTGCTGTGTTGCCATGGGGGAGTTGTTGGAAAATTTGTGTGAGCCCCACTGTGAAAAAGGCTGGTTCCAGACCAGAAAAGATGAATTGAAAAAAAAAAAATGGTGAGATATAAGCCCTGACACCTCTGTGCCCATTAGCCACTGTGTTGTCTTACCATGCTAACCTGATGCTGACTTAGCCCTTGGCCAGCCAATGGTCAGTAACAGTGGTGGGCAGTATACATATTTCTCTATGTTACATTCTTTTAAAAAATTAAATTTCTACTATAGGTGTTTCCCATGTCCTTTTCTTCCTTTGTCAGCTGTGTTTTCTTAAGTTTTGCTGAACTTACTCTAGATTGATGTACAACAAAAAATGGAGGGATTCATTGCTCCTGGCAAGGTACCTTGTCCCAGTCCCTAGACTGATCCATGCTGGACTGTAAATGCAGGTTGCAGTAACATGTTCGAGCTAACTAAGTGTGACAGCTTGTGCAGTGACCCCAGTCATCTCTCTTAACAAGTTTATTTGTTCTTATTTTTTAACAGTTTTTGTTATAGCAAATGTGAAGGGACTGAAGCCACAGACTACAGATGGGTTGAGATTCAGATCTTAGTTTTGTGCAGGAGTGCCTGGATTGGGTTTTTGCTTTTGATCACTTACAAGTGTGGGCTCCAACACAAGAAAAATTGGAGTTTCATTGATTTTCTTCAAGGAGGCTGAATTGGTCACAGGTCATGACCTTGCACAGCATGCCAGTGTGTGCACAGAGGTGCAAATAATGCCCTAACAAGTGCACAGAGACCGAGTATTCAAACAAACTCTATTTCAACTGACTTCCAGCAAAGCAGATCCCTCATACTACTAGCATAGAATCCATTATTTTTGTTCTTACTGCTGTCTTTTTTTTAATCTCCTCTGGTTTTGAGGTTATATTTGGCTGGCGGTGAAGTGCCAGGTATATTTTTATGACTACTTCTTTTAGCTTGACAAAATGCATCCATTGTCAAAATGAATGTGATTGGTCACATTATCATATTTCCACATTGGAGTGAGTAGCATTAGAGTAAATTATGTATTTTTCCCAGCATTTCCAGATCTAAACTTTCCAGTATGCTTTGTAAGCCACTGTATTCTCTTGTGAGAGCAATTATTTCTACTAGGTCAGAAGCACTGAGCAAGGGCCCTGGGAAGGGGTGCAGTAGCGGGCTCCTGGGAAAGGCAGAGATATTGCTCTGTCTGGGGCTGAGCCTCTGTTGTCCAGGTTAAAAATCTGTTTTTCACAATCCACCCTGTAAATATCAACAATAGTAACAAACGTGCAACAACCAGCAACTGCTTTCTTCAGTCCTGTCTTCTACCAGACTCCAAGATAGAGTCATAGAATCATAGAATAGTTAGGGTTGGTTTAAATAAAAAGCATTTGCAGCAATAGCTAATAATGTCTCCATCTTCAGTAGGAGCCTACTGATCAGGTAAGAGCTAAGCCTCCATAAAAAAAAGTCCAGTTCTGGGCCCCTCAGTTCAAGAAGGACAGGGAGCTGCTGGAGAGAGTCCAGCGCAGGGCAACGAAGATGATTAGGGGAGTGGAACATCTCCCTTATGAGGAAAGACTGAGGGAGCTGGGTCTCTATAGTTTGGAGAGGAGGAGACTGAGGGGTGACCTTATCAGTGTCTATAAATATATAAAGGGGAGTGTCACGAGGACGGAGCCAGGCTCTACTCAGTGGCAAATAATGATAGGACAAGGGGTAATGGGTACAAACTGGAACACAAGAGGTTCCACTTAAACTTGAGAAGAAACTTCTTCTCAGTGAGGGTGACGGAACACTGGAACAGGCTGCCCAGGGAGGTTGTGGAGTCTCCTTCCCTGGAGACATTCAAAACTTGCCTGGACACATTCCTGTGTAACATTATCTAGGTGTTCCTGCTCTGGCAGGGGGATTGGACTAGATGATCTTTCGAGGTCCCTTTCAATCTCTAACATACTGTGATACGGTGATACTGTGATACTGTGATAAAACACAAGCCAGCAGCAGTGCAGACTCAGCTTGTACTAGCAAACCCTGCGTCAGTCTTTGTTGCACAACAGCATTGAAGGGATAAATTTAGCTTTTTTGGTAAAACACTATAGCATAGTTAAAATATTTGAAAGTAAATATTTTGGAAAGTATTTTCCAAGTGTATATGCTCAACAAAGAACATTGCTAGGAATCCAAAAAGACTGTTGCTTTCTGGGCTGAATTCATCTTTCAGTTGCTGTAGCAGTGGCAGGATAGCTTTGGCACTGGAAGTCTCCAGGACATTTCTGGTGTTTAACCTTCCCAGCCTATACCAGACTTTGACCCACCGCTGGCAGTTATTCAAGCCAAAGGTGACTGATCCTTATCTCACTCATCTCAAACCCAGACAAAATAGAATTGATCCCTTAGAAATAGAAAATGCTGCATCAGAAAGAGAGAATTGCAAGTTTATCATCCTGCCAAGGCTGTGAAATTCCTGAATATGCCAGGTTTTCACTAACTGAAAACCTAAGCTCCTTTTTTCTGGGATGGAAATTTCTGGTAATTCTGCAGCAGTGATCCAAAGGCATAAAAAGCCCGTAGTTGTCCTTGCTCCACTTTCCTCTCTGAATATTTGTTCCGAGCAAGGCCAGAGAATATTGTATCAACATATTGATCTTGCTAAATCTTATTAAGAGGTGCAGCAGGTTCAGGCATGTCTCAGAAATACGTTTTCACCCTTCCCCTTGGTGGTTATTTTTTTGTTCCGTTTTCTCTATTAAGTTAAATCTAAAAATAAACACTATGCAATACCTTGCATGTATACACACATATTTTTCTCAGTGATGTTTGAATGGAAACAAAGCGAAAGCCTGGGTTAAACGTAGTTATCCAAGATAATTCCATCTGGGCAAGAGGCTGCTGTGGTCTTTTCCCCTGAAGGTAAATTTAGCTGCTGCAAGAGTGACATCCTCTTTTCTCTACAGAGGTTGTAGTCATTATACAGGATGCAATTTGGTGTACAGAGCTCTGCCCCAGGGAGGGGATGCCCTAAATCCCAGTGAGTTCTCTCCTGAGACATGTAGGACATAAATGCATCTCAGTGCACTGTCATAATAACGAATTTCCTTACTGGGCTTGAGAACTTTGTTTTATCTCAAAATGTCTCCGAGGGTGTGAGTATGGATCAAATATACTTTGCTTTTTGTCTGATGCCAAAGGTGTTCAAAATTTGCACTGTGCTTTGAGGTCAGCTCCCACAAAGCACCATCTGAGGGCAATAATGTCTGTTCTCTTGCATGGAATCATAGAATCACAGAATCACAGAATCATAGAATAGTTAGGGTTGGAAAGGACCTTAAGATCATCTAGTTCCAACCCCCCTGCCATGGGCAGGGACACCTCACACTAAACCATCACCCAAGGCCTCGTCCAACCTGGTCTTGAACACTGCCAGCGATGGAGCATTCACAACCTCCCTGGGCAACCCATTCCAGTGCCTCACCACCCTTACAGGAAAGAATTTCCTCCTTATATCCAATCTAACTTCCCCTGTCTAAGTTTTAACCCGTTACCCCTTGTCCTATCACTACAGTCCCTAATGAAGAGTCCTTCCCCAGCATCCCTATAGGCCCCTTCAGGTACTGGAAGGCTGCTATGAGGTCTCCACGCAGCCTTCTCTTCTCCAGGCTGAGCAGCCCCAACTTTCTCAGCCTATATGATAAACCGTAAGGGGAATGTCTTCATCAGCTCAGGTGTGCAGATACTAGTAATTACAGATGTAACCTTCTGGGGAGATTTTTCCTCATTCCACTTTGTAATGCAGATGGAAGGACACACAGCAGATATTAGCAATGACCATGTGGGCATAGACTGAACCTCTCATTGAACCTCATTACCTGATGTACCTGCAAGGCTTCCAGTGCCTCTTAGGCAGCTTGGAGTGGAACCACTCTTCTATCCCAGCACTGGGATACTCTCTCTTTTTCAGTTTTCTGTCTTACAATGAGTTTACTAATGCCTTTAATATACTTCTTTCATCAAAATCCAAGCATCATGTTTGGCCCCTTTCTAAACAGTTTACTGAAGTGACTGTTCCAGCTAAGAAACCCACTAACCTGACTTTAATGTCATCATTAAGGGACTTGATGGTACTCGATGGTTGCCCTGATTCACTCTCGCTGCACCCCAACTCATTACAGTCAAGCAGGGAAAGCATAGTCTGCAGCCACAGTCTGACTCTGCAGCTACAGTTGCCAATCCATTAAATTACCCCCATTGGCTGAGGGAGCCCATTTTAGGTCTTGTTCCAGCTCAGATATCCTAGACCAAAGCTGGACTTGAGATGGCAGTCATCCCTGTTTTTTACTTAATTAGGTGGCTGTCTAACTTGGTATTCACAGCTCATCACACACTGTAAATAAGATAGTGAATAAATCAGAAATGATTACTGTACTCACAAAACACAAAATAAATCTACACTGAATTTTACCCTCAGATAAACGCAGCGATCTCCTTATGACTTTGGGGAGAAATCTGTGGCTTCGGGTAGAGCAAGAGCCTAAAAACTCATTATCTATGTTCTGTTCTCATAAATCTGCCACACCTCAAGGACATAGGGAATTCATGGTCATCAGTAAATACACATCACTAATTTCGTCACATAGATATTGGAAAGTGGTCATCTCCCTCCACCATTTGAGCTACCAAAAAAAAAAAAAAAAAAGACTCAGAAAAGGCAAGCATTAAAAAAATTATCATCAAACTCTCTGAGCATTGACCCCCATCCATCCCCAGCTTGCCCATCTACACACTTTCCTTAGGAAGGAGCTCAGTGTGAAAAACTATGGATTAAAACGTGATAAGATCACCAGATGACCTATTACAAATGACAAGGTTAATACTCTCCTAATCAATCACCATATATTTCACAACACGACAGTTCAGATAGCTGCAGAAAGGATTTGTGCATTCATCATCGAGAAGGCAAAGGCTATTCCCCCACCTCTGCAGGCCATCTGGGTCTAATCTAGAGCAAGGGGCCCCATTGCCTTCCTGCTCACCATCCCTGCATCCTTTCACTAAGCAAACTGATGTGTGGGTTTTTAAAAAGCACTAGAAGTTCTTGATTTTTATTCTGGAGCCTGTTGAAGATTGTATCTTTGACAAGCTATGAAGTAGCTGTGCTTGGACAGGACTATGTAAGTACTTGGCTGATGGTTGTGTGCCTATGGACATTAAATGTTCAGCTCACCAGAGCAGAAACTCAAGGATGTAGTCCCACGACCATGTCTGAAGTTACCAGACTTTGTCACAAGGCATCAAAGAGATGGATTTGGGTCCCACCTCCAAGGATTTCTTAAGGAGGGTTGTAAACCACGCTTCCTGCTGGGGCCAATCAGTCTGTGATGCTGAAGGATTGCTCTAGCTCCAAGACCTTCTCATGCCAAGAGTTGCTGCTACTGTTCATTACTACTTTTATTATGGTTAACATTTTCTCCCATCTAACTCTCAGAAATACAAGCAAAACATCTAAACAGCCATCCCTTCTTACATCTAGTCTGTGATAGAAGATAGATTCACAGAGGCAGTTGTTTTTATTGCTCGTCAATTAACCACTGTAGGGAAGATTTAGGGAGAGCTTTCCCCACAGAGCTCACAGGTGTTGTCTGCTCAGAGGCAGCTCCTGAGTAGACCCCACACGCTTGCCACATCACAGTGAACCCAGTGGCTTGTTCAATTTCTGCATTGCCAAGGTCTGTGGTAGGAAGATGGTGTGGGAACAAGGAGGATGTTGGTGGAAGGCTGGAAGGACTGCAAAGATGCCCTGAAGAAGCTTGCACAGTGTGGCAACCCTGAGGAAGTCCCTACCTCCTGGAGCAGTGTCTGGCAATGGTGGGAAATAAACTGGTACGAGCTTCCAAGCCTGTGTACCACAGATAAGACTTGCAAACCCACCTGGAATAAGTGGTGCAGTTGGAGAACGTAATGGGATCAGACACGTAGTTCCGTGCATGTCTGCCAGTCAAGCAAGAGGGAAAACAGCAAGAGAATAGGCACAGGATGCCTGATTGATGCTGAGAATTGGCAGAGTTTGGCCCCAACAGAGGCAGAGAATCATTTGTAGTCAGAGTTGTAGTGGTGAAAGACAGAGGATTATAGTGAAGAGTTAATCGCTGTTGTCTGTATTATGCATGTGGCTGTTGATTTTTACATACTTTGGTCTTTTGTCAGTGTGAACATGGCAACTGGGACAAGAGGCTGTGTATCATCTAGCAGCAGAGACAGCAACTTCCCTCCCAAAGTGCCTAGACGTGTACAACGGGACACATCAATAGCAAATGTATCCTGTATTTGTTCATCACTCACACAGGAAAATGTATGTTGGTGTCAGTGCACAGGATTAGGTTCACCACTGTTTTTCCATATTTAATCGTTATTGTGAGTCAAACATTGTCCAAACTCTGGAGGTCTGCAAAGTCTTTTTTCTGACATTGTGGGGAGCTTCACACAAGGTTAAAGTTTTGGAAAATCACGCTGCAAGCAGACAACAGCTTGGACGTAGTTGTTATTGCTGTAAAAGCATTGTATTAGTTATGAGTTATGAGATATAACTAGTCAGAATCTGCCTTTTTTGCTCTCACTAGGTACAGCAGCTCCTCTGAATGAATAAATCAATTGTAAATCAAATTATAACCACAGGAGTGGTTTTTCTGGTCAGGGACCTTGAATATCAAAAAAGATAGCTTGATGATTTAGATAAAACAGGTAAGTAGAAAACTGGAAGATAATCTTGATCTGGTTCATACTGAGAGATTTTGGAATGAAGACAAGCCAATGACCATAGTGATGCTCTGCTCAGGCTGCACGACAGATGTGCAGCTCATGTTTCAGGTACATGAACCCAGAACTCAAACTGTTTATTGTCCTGCTCCTTCTGCCAAGACTTTGCATTAAATGAATGAAGAGCAAGAAATGACTTAGCTGTGAATGGCAGATGAGATTAGAGCTGCTGTTCTCACCTCGATGAGTGCTAACAGAAGCCAAAGGAGCAAAGGGTGGGAGAGAAGTGATGAAGATGTTTATACACAAATTAGTGTTGGAGTCTGGTGTGTGTCTGATAGCTGATGTATCTGGTTTTATATAAAAATACAGTATTTCTTATGTGATAATGATTTCTGGCTTTGTAGGAGTGCAGGGTCCCACAGACATTCCCAAAACAGGGAAGTGAAGGAAGATGGGACCCTAAGGTGGAGACCAAGAGAGCAGTAGGCATTGAAATGAAAAAAAAAACATGAGGTTTTATTGAAAGAAGAGCTGGACTTTTGATCATTATCTAGTTTTCCTATTACAAAGTGATGTGATTTAAATGAAAATGTAACATTAGAGGCTTCTGGGGACTACCACATAGCCTCATTTCTCCTACTGATAGCACCAATGCTCTAATTAAGGTGATGTGTGCACACACTTAAATAGACATGCCTCGGAGGCAGATATAACAGCATATACTTAGGCTCAAAGTAAAAGTTATTTAATGCATGCTGATTTTTGTAACACAATGCCCTTTAATATCTAATTTTCTGTGCAGAAGCACCCATTGCTGATAAATATTTGATTGCACTGAGGAGATACCCAGTAATTTATTTTTTGAATTGTGTGGGTGCATCATCCAGATGGTTAAAAATGTAACCTCTTGCAGGAATTTTTAAGTTTTACCAATAAAGCAGTGGTGGAACAGAGCTAAGAAGAGCATCGCTATGTCCTCAGCTGTTAGCGAAGACTCTGCAAGTGGCAGTAAGGAGCCACTTTGCCTCCAGTTGTGCACCCTACAGCCGAGACACAGAGGGTCCCCATCCACCTCCCTCCTGTGTGCTCTTCCCAGCTGTGCATGTGGGCAAACATAAATCCTGATAACTGCTGGTGGTTAATCAGAAAAATATCTCTGGACAGAGAGTGTAAACAGCTCGGCGAGTGTATATGTTCATAGACCACAGGAATGAAAGCCATGCAGACTGACTGTGCCAAGAACCTCTTGTTAGATGCATTAAAACCAAAACAAAATTCCCTGTGCTTGGAAGGGGACTGGAATCAGGAGCAATGTACAAGTGTCCATCTCCCACCGTCTCACAGGATTAAACTGAGGGGCACACAGAGTAGGGACTGCAGGGATGTGGACTGCACACCCAGTGAAAGGGTGGTTTACTTGTGTGCATATTTACATTAAAACAGTGATGGTAATAAAGCTCTGCATTCTCTTTACCCTTTTTAATTTCTCAGTATGCAGCTTTCTTACCACAAGAAACTGGAAATCATTTGGCAGTGCGGAATAACTTTGTATGCAAGACATTGTTTCAAAGCTAGATCTCTCAAAAAAATTTCATTAAAAAAAAAAATAAAAAAAAAAAATCCTGAAATCTTCCTTTTAACTACTTCCTCCAAGCCCTCACCCTGCCAAATTTCTTGACTGTTTTGATTTTGGTTCTATTACGACTTGCAGACGTCAAGATCAAAAAGAAATCCGGGTGCTAGTGGCTTTGTGTGGGTTTAACATCCCATTTCTTTTAACTCAGCTCAGAAGTGAATGAAAGAGGAGACCCTAGTGTTATTCCCAAGGGAGGGCATTCAGAGAAGCAAGAGCACAGTGAAATAAAAGTCAAAACCTTTGGAGCATTTGAAATGGTGATGAAGGGAAGAAGGGATCCACGCCTAGGGAGATGTGGGGAGTGAGGGAGGAAGGTGGATGGTGTGACAAGACAACAGAGGAGGCATGAAAGGAAAACCAGGCAGGGATGAGAAAGGGAACAAGGCAATTAAAGGCAGATGCTGTCTCTTTGGGCCCTATTCACTGTTCCTGCCTACATAAACCAGTGAGCATATGTGCTGGCCTCAGAGGGAGCCTTCATCCCTCCTGCACCAGCAGCTCCCCTTGCTCTTTGTAGAGATTGCTCTATGTTCCCCCAAAGGGCAGGGGTCAAGGTCCTCCTCAAATGCAGAGGCACTGTGCGATTCTGGATGGAACATATCCAGCTGAGGATAACTCCTCTGCTGCACACAAAACATGAGACACAAACCATTCTCCATGCCAGCCTGAGTGTCTCCTTTTCCATCAGCATTTTTCCAGTGATTCCTGGTAAAATCCAGTGACTGCTTGTTGGTGGGAACAAAACCTACTCAGGCTGAGATGACCCAGCAGCACTGGTGAGGCAACATGTGTGTGTACAATTGTGCCCAAATTTGGGACACTATGGGCCCAGTGTGATTATTGTACAACTCTCACTCTGTTATCTTTTGGGCTGCAGAGAAGACCTGTGCATAACCTTGCTCAAGACCTGGAGTGTTTCCAGCAGAGCTGAAATGACTTTCCCCAGCCTGGGAGAGATGGAGAGATGCTGGGCAGTGGCAGAGTGACAGTGTCCTGGGAAATCCCATTTAGAGATACAGCATGGCCACCAACCTCCCTCCAACCAGTTTTGCACTGTTGGCTTAGGGGAATTACCATGTACTCAGGAGAGTTTTGCATATAGGGTTAGAACCCATAACCCAGGGAAGTCAGATTCAGGCTTCCAGACAACTGTTTGCAATCCAGACCTAAATATGAGGACCAGAAAGTCTCCTGGGACATGTGCTACTTTGCTCCTCAGTGGTTCCTGCAGAGCAACAGCAGACTGAGAAGCAGTAATGGGCTGCTGAGGCTGGTGGGACCCATTGAAGGGAAAAATGAGAACACAATGGGACAAAGGAAGTGCAAACAGTGTGGCAAATGGCAAAAATTATCTGTTTTTCTCCTTTGTTTTAAAAATTAAGCTTGCGTCACTCTTCCTTCTGTGGAGTGAGGCTGTGTGGAGGCGTTATCTGTGCCCCTTGAAGCAGAGTTGTCTGGCAGGCTGCTAGTGGGGCTACAGGCATGAGAACACACCCGTTTTTCTCAGCTGAAAATGAGGGAAAACAGGCAAAAGCTTGAAAATAAAACCAAATAGACACATAAACGACTTGCCTGTCATGGGGTTGCATCATAAGGTTGCTAAACTTCTGCACAGTGCATTGGGTATTAAGGTTATGGTACATCTTATTTCAGGATAGTGTCTTTACCAGGGTGTAAAGCAACGCAGGGTAAGAAGAAATGGGGAATTTCCTTTCCATTAAGAAGGAACAGGCATTGACAGCAAATGCTATTTCCTGCATTTCTGAGTGCTAGCAGAGAAGTCACTCACCCCAAGGACAGCCTGTTTGTGGCCAGTCGTACAGCTGTCTTTATGGTCAAGCAGGGGAATTAGCAGACAGAACATGTCAAATAAAGCAGCTTTGGAAAGCTTCTCGAAGACATTTATGCTTGTTCTCATAAAATGTGCAATATTTTAATCTGTTTGTAATGTTTATGCAGTTTTATATTCATTTTCCATTCTTCAGCAGGCAGGCACAGCTCCCACTTCACATGGGGCTGGGACTCTTTGATATTAAAGCACATCGAAGCATTAGAGCCCAAGGCAGTTCTTTATCTACACGGTATAGTAAAAAACACCTTTGTTTTCCACCTAGGGAAAATAAACCAGTGTGTATGGTGAGTTTGATAGAACAGAGGTTGCAGAAGCATCTTCCATACACCTGGCAGGCTGGTGCCAATTTGAGGGGCTGCTGGTCCTCATATGGCAGGAATAAGTGTTTCTGAGCATTAAAAATGCTGCTGTAGCTGTGCTGGGAAGCCCAATCCATTTTCACTCTGCTCCCCCTGCAAAGCTCAGTTGCTAAAAATAGTTTGTCTTGTTTAAAGAATAGTGTGTAAAAAGCCCTGAAATTCCCTTGCCATTTAATGATGTGGAGATAAAGGACTGAAAATTATGACTAGACAATATGAATGGTCTGTCTAAGTAATTTAATACAGTGAACAAACCCCCATTTTTCCAGATATCCCCACTGCGTGCTAACATTTCCATCAAGGATGACACAACTCGCTCCTTGGCAGGGCAAAAGTAGACAGATACGCACAAATCTCCTCATGCAGATGTCCTTCGCTGTGCTGACAGCAGAATTAAGATCCATCACAATGGATGAACTGTTCTGATATCCATTTGATTTATACTCCAGCTGGAGTGCAGTAAAAATGAAAATAAGACTCGTAGGAGTTTCTCTTGATAAATACCAACGTTATCATTGCAGCCCCACTGAGGTCACTTATTTTCTCCTAGTGACTGGCAAGAGCCAAGGGGATATGATGTGGGCCAAGATATTTATGAGACTATGTAACAGTGTCTTCATTAAGATAAAAGGGAAACTTTGGGAAAGATAAAAACCCCGGAACTATATTATCTTTTTAGTAAGAAACTACTGAAGCTACAGTAGTCCTAAGATAGAGCTGGAGGGGAAGGAGGAGGAATTGCTGGCACAGACTCCGGCGTTTCCCTTGGCAAACCAGTGACTCCAAAATACCATGAGCAACATTTGTGAATAACAGAAGTTTGCAAATACAATGTTATGGTTTCCAGGGAAACCCAACCTTGGCCTTCAGTCCCATATTTCAGCAGATTTCATTATCCTCTCTGGATTTAGTATAATGAATTGGCTGTTGATGAATTCTGCTGCCTACATGACACCTTGTTTACAGAGTTTCCCATTGCAGGCCAGTAGAGATAGGATGCTGATCCCAGCAGAGATTTGCTGTGAGTACCAGAGGCACGGGTGCTCCTTCAGAGCAGCCTGGGTCCAGACTGCAACATATCAGGGGCCCTCCTGAGTGAGTTGAGTTTTTTCTTTATTGAAGGCTGGCTGTCTAATTTCTGCATAAATAAGAGGTATTTATGGCTTTCTCATACCTTTCCAGCACTAAAGCTCTTACTCATCCAGTCATGTGGAAGTTTTTTATATTATTCCATCCATATCTCATATGGGTTCTTCCAGCTGATTGCTTTAATAATTATCCCATTAAGGAAAAAAAAAAAGAGAGTATTTTTCCAGAAAAGCTATTTTTGAGTGGAAGATCATGAGCAGGTCTGGAAATAGCAAGTCCCAATGTGGGTCTCCCTGCAGTGCCCCTGCAGTGAACCCAGGTCTCACCGTGGCATAGACCTGCCAAAAGCCCAACAATGACCTCTGCAACTCTCTGCTGGGTTCCAGCTTCAATTGATTTGGTCTTTTGAATGCCTCAACTACATCTTGGCCTTCTCTGTTATGTTTTGCCCCTAAAGCGAATATATTCAACTTATGACAGCGGTGACTGAGTCCACCCTGCTACTTCCAAACAAGCAATTCAAGAACCTCCAGCTGCCTACGATAGTCTTGCTAACCTTTATTCCAACAATGTGGGGGGTGATCGCCATCCTTCTTTTTGCTGACTTTCCAGCTCAAAACTTTCTGTGTTTTATACAATGAATAGAATATACTCTAGGCTGTTATTTTGTATTAATATAATATTCTGTCCATTCTGGAGCAATGAGTATATTTTAGTAAAGCTTCAGACTTCCTGAGAGATCATTTATTCTTTAAAGAAATGCATTTATTTGCTTACTTTGTTTATTTTTGGAAAAAGAAAAGCAGGAAGGAAAACATGAAGATTAAAGTTTCAATATGCAATGATCAGTTACAATGACTCAGGCTTTTGGTAGGTGAAGTCATCTGTTGTTCATTAAAGCTAACTCAAAAAATTAAAATAGAAGAAACCTTCTTGAAGCGAGTCCAAAGAATTACTTATATTTCTTCTAGTGGGAAAGCCTCATGGAGACATCTGAAATAGCTAAAACTACACCTTCTAAAATGGCAGGATTTGATACTGGATGTCACAGGCTGTGTCACTGGCACCCCAAGATAGACTCTGACGTTAGAAATAGCTCTTGTAAGAAGAAAGTCTGCCAAAACCTACTCCTTTTGAGTTGAACACTTCAGTATGATGCACATTTATGTGCTAAAAGTTTTACAAGTTGACTTGCTACCTATGTCCCCTAACGCGGGCACCATGCAGATGGGCCACCTTGCTCTCCTCATGCCCATGGATCTCATTCTGCCCCTCACAGGCTCACTGTGTGTGTTTCTTCGCTCATCCCATGGAGTTCACTGGAGCAAACGGTGGTGTGAGATGTTCTGTAAGGAGACCATGGACCAGCAAGGCACCCACATCTTATTAACTTCACTATGTCTTAAAGTCTTGTTTAAGTGCCTAAGGGTGGAGGCAATGACAGAAGTTTCTGTGTCCAGCTTTAGGATGTGAAACCCATAGGAATGTCTTGCCTCCCTTCCCCTTTAATTATACCTGTAGGTTAAGTGAAAGATGTTGGAGGGAATTTGCATTTCTGGGATGATTCATAGGATGGGAAAAAAATAACTATTGCAGCTGAAACCAGGACAATCCCAAAGAACATACTTGAGATTTGCTTTTTTCACATGTTGGTATGCAAGCAATGGTCTTAGATCAGCAGGGAACTACTGACTGTAGCAAGGGCAGGGGACAATGAGAGAGGATGAAGATAGCCCCTGTCGCTGTCACCGAAATCCCTGTATGCACGTACCTGTGCCTGGGAAAGGACGCTCTTTTCAATCGTGGCCACCTATACTGAACTTTTCCCTCCTTTTGCAAACACTTAGGAAATTATTTTTACTACAGGATTTTGCAGCGTGGGCCCAGGATTGAAAAGTGACTCATCATTTTGAGTGCCAAGGGCAAGAAATTGAATGCTCCACACATTCAGAAAACAAATCCCCTTTAAGGTGTCTTCCGAAGTGGCTCACAAAAGGAAAGTGTTTGCAATTATGTAATTTTACAAAAATGTCGGCTTCTGTGCTTAGTTGCTGAACTTCTTTCATCTTTTCTTGGTAAATATTGGTAGTGGCTTTTGGAAATTCAAGCAAATTTACCATTTCACCTCATAAATGAACTGACAATGAAACAATATGGTTGAAAATGTCGGTTATATTTTCTTGATTAATTACGTGGCTTGTGCCAGCTGGAGTAGCCTGTAAAATCCAAACCAACCAAAGAGCTCGGATCAAATCTGGTCTTCATTTTTGGATGTGTGTGGATGGTGTCTCTGTGCAATTAAGGTAATCCTAGAAGACACAGTTCACTCTTCAGGCTGGTTCTTTTACGTTTCCATATGTATTTCATTTTGTAAGCAACACATTTCCAGTCTTCCTGATTTTGTACTCTTTTCATCCAAAACCAGCAAAATGCATATTCACTAAAAGGATTCTTATGTGGTGGCTTCATTCTGTCATAACATTGTAGGGACAAAGTTCAGAACAACTCTTACCTGCTCTTAATTTACTGCAAATATGATTAAAATCTTATCTGAGGTCTTTTTGCCCTGTGCTTCGCTGCTCTGTGATTTCATCAAGCACATAAAAGAGGGTTTCTGTACTTTTTCCAGCAGTTTAGTGGTACAAATGCTCTTGTGGAGGAATTTGCTTTCTGAAAAGGACTCCTCTGAAAGCTTTCCATTAGTTCATTGTGATTTTCCCATCTTAAAAGCAAACCAGAAAACGGATGAGTAATAAAAAGACAAGAGATGCTCAGTTCAGCACATCTGAAACAGCTGCCCTGTAAAATTGGGGTGAATTACAGACAATTTCTCCCTCCTGGAGCACCTTGTCTTATCAGATGGGAAGGCAATGGCTCTATCTGGATTTTTAGCTGTTCCATGCTTCACAGTTAAGCCCTTTTGCCTTACATTTTAATCTGTCATGACAGCAGTCAAGCTTATTCTTTATTTGTGCATCTTCACCTTCATTAGAAAAGCAAGCTTGGCACTGAAAGGAAGGTTTATGAACAGATTGCACTAGGAATTATTCGATCTAAACCACACTATAAACGTCATGTAAACAACAGGTAAAATAATAAACAACACTGAGAACCATTTAAAGAAGTCTTCTGTGGCTTGCAACTGCTCTTCTTGGGAATTTCAAGTCTATTTAAATGAAACTTAACAGCAAGAAGCCTTTTATTTTGTTAATGTTTATAGCAGCTTGGTCTTTTGCTCTTGTGGAGGATTCATTCTCCATAGAGCCATGGAGATGTGGCTTTCACATCCCTGGCATGGTGTTTCCCGCATACGCAATATAATATTCTTTCTTTTATGGCAATCTCAGGTAACTGCTTCCTGTTTTATAATCACTCTTGTCTTTCATATGGTCAAGCAAGCTGGTCAGCACTAAGCCTGGGCAACTGGATAGTCTGGATGAGGCTCAATTTTGGGATAGCACTTTCTAATACATTACATTTTAACACAGAGATATATTTTACACCCTGAGAAGCTGGTGCAATGGTCCTTGCACTGGATAAAGTGCTCTAATAATAATGAAAGTGTTTTGCACATTTGTTATATAACGTCTCCTAACTGGTCATTCCTGAGAGATCTGGAAAAATTCATCCAATCTCATACAGGTCCCTTGAGGCACATGAGCAGTAGTGTTGCCATCCCAGAAATATAGACACTTAGAAAGGCTGATGATAAACTCTTTAATTGAGCCATCGGTGGGGTAATTGCAGCAGCAGCCCTGGCTGGTGGGAAAAGGGGAAGAAAGGGTCTGGTTCCCTCCTCCATGGGGAAAGGAGAGAGTGAGCATCCATAAGGAAAATGCAACTGCTATTGTATGTTTCTAGGCTGTCAAAAGGGAAATGCATTCACTCCATTGGTTTTGCTTCCTTACACCCATTAAGATTAGGGAAACCACATTTCATTGCTTCCAGCTAGTACCACTTTGGATTGCAGATGTTATAAGCTAAACTGGTGGGAGCTGCATTGAATTAGTGATAAAGTCTGTAATGGCTTTTGTGCAGGGGCAATTGTGTTTTAGTTCTTCCACAGAGAAGCCTATTTTTCCTTGCTGTAAAGGAGCAATAACTGATCTAGGCAGGGAAGAGCTGATGCTGGATCTCTGGTCTTCCATCAGCAAGCTGGCAGCCCTCAGGAGAGCCACAGTGTTTCCCATTGGCAGAAGGAGGTTTGGAAGGACAAACCCAAGAAGCTGGAGACAGCCCCAAGCTCTATGTGCCGATATAGATCCCAGCATGCCAAACTGGGATAAGGCAGAAAACTGCTCAGACTACAATGAAATTGATATTGATTTCAAGGAAAGGGATTAATTAACTGTGTATGGAATGAGCCAGATAAATCAAGCATGACAGGCAATGTCCAAGTCGAATTAATACTTCAAAGACTACTTTCAAATTATTGCAGCAGGACAGGGTTGCAGCCTGGGGTTCCCACATAGCTCTCCAGGCTGTCACCTATACTGCTTTTTATTTTGGGGCTCTCACCTATAGGGCTATGTAATGATGCACCAAATCACAGCCTTGATAGATTGATAGGCTGGCTGACCATTTGAGGATCCAGTGGGTTCAGAAGCCCTCAGAGCTGAGGCTTGGCTGGGATGCCCAGGGATGCTGGCTCATTCCCATTATATGTGTGCATGCCCTACTCAGCTCCAGGAGCTGAAGGCACCTAATGATCCTCCATTAATTAACCCTTAGGATATGCCTGTGAGCTAAGTGCTGTTAGTATCCCTCTGTTTCCCACCTTTGGGGAGCTGGATGATGTGCTGCCAGCGCACCCGCTTGATTTTCCTGTTGTGGAGGAGGAGATCTCAGCAGAAAGATAGGAGGTAAGAAGTAGCCTCCTGTAGGAGGCTGTTCTGGGGGTGTATTCAAAATGCTTCCACACTAAATGAAAAATTGGAAAAAAGCATGTCTTATATCAAGGATCCCAGTGAATGAGCTGTGACTCATGAGTCCTGAACAAGAAACTCGCTACCATCTGTCTATATTTTACCAGCCTGCCTGACTTAGCTCAGCTGTGCAGTAACAAGCTGCTACCAGTGCAGCAGTGGCAGCAGCAGAGGGGGTGGCATCACTTTGAACTCTCCTAACAGAACACCCCTGCTGGACCTTTCCCCTTGCCTGCACTGTACAGAGGGCTTAGGAGGGCTTGGGCAGGTGGTGTTGCCCCTGGAAGTCCTTGACACAGGGGGATACTGCAGAATCCCTGGGGGATGATCTGTGTCCTCTCGTGTCACCCATCCTTTTTCTATTGAAACAACAGGCTGAGGTGGACTTTTGCTTCCAGATAACCAAAAAAAAACCCAGGGAAAATACATCATGCATGTACATAAAAAGTCTGATTTAATGAAACATAACTGCAGTCTTCTGGACTAATATAACATTTGCATTTTTCTAACTTTAGTAATTTGCCAGACTTTGGCTCTGTCTTCAATGAGAGAATAATTACTTGTTTTCATAAAGAGGAGTGTTGATGTAAAAATGCTAGCTCCGCTTTGTGAATTCAAGGGGAAATGCTTTACTTCATATCAATCAAGCTCTTTTAAGCGATGCAAGTTCATTTCACGCTCTTCTCCTTGATTTCAGTACCCTGTGTTCAGCAGTAAAAGCAAAGCACAGAAATAAAACAAAGCCTGTTTTGCAAAAATAGCTTTTGCAGAAGCACATAGAAGAAATGGAAGGTTTAAAGCTAACGCCTTGCTTTGTCCAGCCTTGTTTGGCAGGAATAAGCAGGAGGGTGATGAGATGGGGAACTATCTTTGTGCAGCTAGTCCAGGTATCCAGCTGAAATGCTACTTCCAGGTGTCCCGTGAGCTCTGTGGCACCTCCAGAAGAAAAAGGTCAGGCAAGGGTTTGGCCATCACCTGGAAATACTCCACTCCCTGGAGAGTTTGGAGTACCCAGTCCTGTAATTTGGCATCACCTGAGAATGGTTGAAGCTGACTTGAATTTCAAATTGAGACATTGGTGAAACTGTGGATGGGTCCCAGAAGAGGCTGGAGAGAATCTTCCAACCCACATGACTGCTGAAGCACAGGTGAGGACCAAGGGACAGCATTCATGCTAATCATTTTGCTGCCTTCAGCCTTGGACCAAGGAATGCTCACTGTGTCCACCAGGGTTTCAGGAGTTGCTTTTGGCTGTAAAAGATCTTTGAGTTTATTTACTACTGTAAAGCCTCATTCTGGAGAGTTGAAAGTCCTCAGGAAGAACTATAAAAATAATGCACTTCAAAAATGTACTTTACAGTATCTGGCTAATAAAATTGATCTGTCTGGCTTAGCAAAGAATGAAGTCAGAGATGAGCTGCGAGGGGCTCAGGATGGCAATATGTGGAAGAGATTTCTGAAAGCTGTCTAATCCAGTGGAAAATGGCATGAGATCCTGAAATTGGAATGGCAAATTTGGACTAGGGATAAGGGGCAACATTTTAACAGAAAAGAAAATACATATAGAAATAACCTATGAGATGATGCAGAGGGAACTTGCTGTTCTCTGGCTGAAAGTCCATGGTCATCCCAATAACTGCTACTCTTTGCTAATGTTGCATTTTGGAGAGCCATGTTAAGCATCTCAATTATTTGGATAAAAAACGTCTGGTTTTGCTTGTCCACTTTACATGCTGGAATATAGGATGCACTTTATCTTTTCTTATCCTTATTTATCTTGGTGCAATTCTAATTGTTCCTGTAAACCCTGGTTCCCAGAGAGTATGCTGCTAAACCAAAAGGGCTCTTTCCGCTTCTAAAACTGATGACTGCAGTGCTTCACTGTGTTTTAAGATTTCTTTCTCAGCTAGTGTTTTGTAAACTTGACATTCTTTAAATCGGTTTCAGTTTTGATATTCCTGTTTATTGCTCATGAAAGCAAAGAAAAGAGACTGCTCCTTTTCCTTGTCTCCTTTCCCAAGATACAAAATGAGCAGCCTTCTTACCGGCTTTTGTAAATGATCACCAGCTGACATCTCTTATCAATGCGCTTCCAGGAGTGACATAGCGTAAAAAATAAGAAAGGACCATGAGAAGAGCATCCCATTCAGCACGTCTCTGCGGCAGCCAGCCATGGAGCACTCAGCACCCACGCATCACTGCCTTAGAGTTAGCTCTGCTTGTGGGGAAAGAACGAAACAAAACAAAGAAAAATGAGGAAACTCGCAGCATTCAATCTGCTGTTCATTTTAGCAGTTATGGAACAATAGTTGTGTATATTCCCATTGGTCAGAGGGGTGATGGTTGTACTAGATATGGGCCAGAGAATACAATTGCAGAGCAATTTCTCTCTGTCCTTAATGGAATTGTATCGTACTTGTAGGCAGTAGAGTGTCCTAATCTCTTCCTAGCGGGTCTCACCATGGGGTCATTGCAGATACCCTCTCAGCTTTGCCTGGTATAGGAAATTCCTTACGGGCCAGATGCTGCAACCTTTATACGCTCTAAGTGGTGCCCACCCTCGGGCTCCCATCCAAAAGGAGGGGAAAGGGCACTGCAGAAGAGTGAAGAGGAATGCTGTGGGGGGGTCCCTCAGAGCTGTGCCTTCTCGGCTGCTCATTTTAATGAGGATTTATTTGTAAGCTGAACAAACCAAAGAATTTCTCCTCTTCCGTAAGTGAAGAAAAAAATAACAACTGAATAACACACCATCTAAAGAATGCTTCTTCCTAACCTGTGTTCTCCTTCATGGATATTTTTCTTCAGTATTTTTTGCTAATTATGTCGTAAAACACTGAGCACTCCTTCCCGAAGTCTTTCTGCAGCCTTTCCCAAAGATGTTCTTAAAAGAAAAAAACAATTTTTAATTTTTTTTTAAGCCTATGCCTGGAATAAATTCTGCCGAGAGAGTAAAACAGCAAGAGACCCTCACCTTTTCATTGTTGCTGTGTGTTATTACTACAAGTTCGCATTGAAAATAGTAAGATTCAGTAAGAATTGTTTTTAACTCTCCACCAGCACATGGAGAATGTGATACATCACAGTTGTTTGCAGGCATTTAGCACCATTAGATGCTTTTTTTTTTTTAATGGGGAGCAAAGTCCTTGCTCCCAATTTGGGCTAGCTATTGCTGCAGAAGAAGAAGTGAGGGCAGTAGGCCACCATAGCAAAATCTCCAGTTCTGAGGAAAAAAAAAATAGTTCTGCCTTCCTGTTTACTCCTGGTTCCTTAAATATTCACCCTTGATTGCAACCTGGGTGTCAATGCCCTTCCTCATGCAGGGCACTGGGTCCCTGCCTCCTGTAGTTCTCAGGAACCTTCTCTCTTTTCCCTTTGCAAACCATATGGGAGATGTTCTGGCTCTCCAGGGATGATCCCTCTCCTTCCTTTCCATTTACTTACTCATCTAGCATCAGTCAGTGGTATCAGTTCCATCACAGTTACAATATGGAAGTAAATGACAGAGGTATTCAAGGGATTTCAAGAGCTGAGCTGCTGTGCACTCAAGAATCTCTAACATCCACCTCATTAGGTTAATTGAGTGATTATGGTTTCTGAAAACCCTGAAAGAAAGATAGAATCTGAAAATCATGGAAAAACACTGACTTAATGGCTGTCTTTGTGTTATTTACATGACCTTAGGGATTGACAGTGGAGTCAAGGAGGGAGAGAAAAACCCGAGTGACTGTAAAACCAGACAGCTCATGGAAAAGCCAAGAACTTGGTAGAAGACTTATCCTTATCTTTTGCCATACAATGAGACATTAACTACCTTTATCTTAAGTTCAGGGTAACATTTAGGGAAAACTCATTTTATTCTGCCATTTCATCCAATTTTTTTAGCTAAATCTTGAAATGTAGCTATACTTCTATCTGATGTTCCCCTCTGTATTATATAAGAGATCTGAAATCAGAGTTGGATTTGGTTTGTAAAGATTTGGAAAGGTTCAGGAAGTTTGTGGTTTCAAAATGGATGCCGTTTAAGCTATGCAAACCCAACTGGAAAGAAGGACATGTTTTGTGAAGTATGACGTAGAGCGGCTTGGCAAGAGCTGTGATACATTTACCTTAAAAGGTAATGATGGAGCACTGAGATGACAGCCTAAAGAAAAAGCAAAAATGGAGCTGACCTGTGCTTTAAGAGCATTTATGTCCCTTTTTATGTCCCCAGGTATCTATTTTGCTGGTGAAACTCCTCTTGTCTAAGCTTCCCAAGGCTCACAGAGGCATCCACTGTTGCATATCTGCCTGAGCTCCTGGAACGACACCTTGTGCGTTGTTCCACCATTGCCATTAGATCCTCCCATAAACGTGAACATTTTTTATGTCTGTCACGGGCCTCCTTTCACGTAGATTGCCTTCAGGCTGAACTTTTGTGTAATATATTTTGACACCCCATATGGTTCCCACAGCTCTCTCAGGCACAAACTGAAATTGTGCTCGTGTTGTTGGCAACTGCCGATATCTGGAAGCAGTCTGTCTTTTTTTCTTCCACAGCGATATTCACATTTGGGAAGATTAATGTGATGATCAGGCACTGGCAAATAGATAGAGTAGATGACCTAGTAGGTCTTTTCCATCTCTAATTCCTGCGTTTTATTAAGAGGAATTCTTTGTTGCTGTGGCACTAATTTGTCTGAGCTGTCACCACAGAGGGAAGGCAGAAAAGGTGGCACTAACAGTGTCATCTAAATCCATCTTTTTTTTTGGCACCTCTGCCCCTGTGAATCAAGTGTACCATCTGGTGAGGAGGCAGATTGCCATGCCAGCAGATGGGCAGGAGTATATCTAGCTATGAGACCATGTATGATTATCAAATGTGTTGTTGGGAGAGGATTTCCAGCAGGAATATCAAAACAACTTTTCGTAATGAGCTTCTGGTTCCCCGGGTAAAGAGACAGGCCATTTAGCTCCCCAAGAACTGGCCAATACTCAGCCCCTGGCATTGGGGCAGGCAAGAGGGAGGAAAGCCAGTGATGCTTCCCTGCTGTGCCGCTGGGTACTGGCCTCTTGCTGAGTGGCAGCCGGATGCTGGCAGCCAGCACTATCCGTGGCACCACAATGTGATCCCTCCTGGATGGAGATCAGAGTACCAAGGGATCCTGCTTCTCCTCTCAGAGCTGCAACCCATGTCCGGATGCTTTAATGCAGAAAACTGTACATTTGGTGGAAAGGTTCTTTGAGGGTAGGGATTTGTGATTAAAAAAAATAACAATATAACTGCTATGCACAGTCTTCCTTTCACACCAACAGAAGCATTTGCCTTCAGGTTTTGTCCCTGTAGCTGTGACATAAACACAGACAAGGTGTTTGGTGCTACAGAATATTTTTAGCAGGGCATCTATTATTGCAAAGTTTTAACTTTCCCGTGAGATGTGGAAAGCTGTTTTTCTCTTGACATCTAGTTTTCAGTCACCTGACAAAGCCAAATAATGTCCACCCAGGGACAATATGATGGCAGGGATTGTAACCATTCAACTTCTCTGGATGAGGCACACTTGGGCATCCTAAAGGATGGGGGCACTAGGGTTCATTTTCTCTTTCTCACGCCAGTCCCCTTTGATTTAACCAAATATTGTGCTAGGGCAAATGCACATACATGCAGGTGGTCCTCACTGCCCACCAAATCTGGAGTTGTTGGCTTTCCGGTGTGACAAGGAAGATGGTAAGGATGGTGCTGGTGCTGCAGCAACCTGCATTTATCCAATGGGCTTTGTTAGCATGGCCTCTCTGCCACCCAAAAGTGGCTGAATTTAGTCTGGGTCCAAGCTGATGCTTGATGTGGCACAGCTCTGCCCATGTCATGCCAAGCATGGGCTAATGAGCCTGGGAAGTGCTCACTTGGTGTGGAGCCATTCCTGGTCTGCAGAGTGTGGTGCAATTCAGCTGAAACTGGATGAACTACCCAGGAATCACATCCAAACAGAAATTCACTGAATGGCATTTTTAATATGCAGCTGTGGTTCTCGATGCAGGAGATACTGATTAAATAGGAAAATTGACAGTCTCTTCCTCCCTACTGACCTGTACCTCCTGTTATACAGACCTGGGGGTTGGACATTGCCAAGCTCTACAGGTGAAACCTCATCTGATTTCAATAGACACAGGATTTCATGTTGGGCTTTTAAGCAAAAATCATGGTGTACTTTTAGTTAGACAGTTTAAAGGCAGATGGGGGTATATGATCTCTATGTGAGCCCACAGAGGCAAATGGGGAGGATCAGCATCTCCAGCCATGTGCTTTGTTTTGTTTTGCAACAGCTGAGCAGAGTTTGATAATGAAGGAATGACAGTTCTTGCCTCACCGTAGTCAAAGGGATCTATGTAGAACAATATCCTGGGATGTAAAGCTTTTTTAATCCTCTCCAGATTGCTTTTGAGGTGGTTTCAGTGACCTTTATCACTTCTTCCAATACACCTTCTGAATGGCAGATCATTGTGCCCCAACACCATTCCCTCCCCAGAGTCAGCCAGTGAGGCAACCTGAGCACCCCTTTTCTTAGTGGGCTGTGTTGAGTACCCGTGGGAGCTGAATGATCACTATGGTCACAGCTAGTGCCACATCCAGGGACACCCTTCAGGAAAACCTTCCCAAAAGACCTCCATGCTGGCTGGCTTGGAGGCTGTGGTGAACTGAGCCATGCCGTAAGACTGAAGCAGCATCAGAGGAGCTATAAGACCATGGAGATTCATGAAAAAACATGTTATTTAGGGGTGTCTTCTGCCTGGTTCTCTCTGTCTGCTTTTTCAGCAAAAACATCAGCTCAGGACATCTCTTTGCTCCTTCTTCTCAGCCCAGACTCTTCAGGGCCTGCTGGAGGAGTGTGATAAGTACCATGTTTAGGAGCAGACCTTTCTTTCACACAAACTGCACTGGAATAAATGTCATAATTAGCCCTTTGTAAAAACCCTTTGTTACTGCTGATATAGTACAACCTGTGCTCTCTCAGCGCAGACATCCTGTGGTGTTTGGGGTCCCACACCCCAAAAAGATGTGTGATCACCTTCCAGGATAATATCTATTATGGCGGTTTTCAGGCTAGAAACAAAAAGATTATGTGATTTTCTTCCAAAATATGATAAAATATGACTAGAAAATGGTTTGTTGTGACATTAAAAAGTGATATGAGCTGGTACTATATGATACAGAAAATGGAGATGCTCCCAAGTCTAAGAGTTCTGGGTGGACAGCTAGTCATGGTGTTCCCATGCACACCAGCCTGCAGGAGCTGGACCAAGCTGCTGCTGGAGGAAATCCCAAGCCCCTGGCAAGGGACACTGTTGCCACCAACCTAACAGGCAAAGGCAGAAGCAGATCTGAAGCCAATGCTATACCACAAAATTTTGTTGACCTGACAATATCAAATCCAATAACTGGGCTGGAAACAGTTGAATTCTTCCCTGTTTTTCCAAGGACTATGTATATTCTAGGCTTGCACAGCTAATTTTTTTCCACTCCGCACCCTGCATATCCTGGAGCTATGAGCAGAAGGTGGCACTCAAATGGATGGTGGGCTTCAACCATGGTGTTTCCTACAGAGCATGGATTGATGTGTTTCTCCAAGCAGAAGATTTCTGTGGTCAGAGAAGGCAGAGCCAGTCCTTGAGGACTCAGTATATGATCAGATGTGAATTAAATGAGCTAAAATAGAAAAAGAAATGGAAAATAAAAAGGAGAAAAGTAGAAAATAAGAAAATAAATGAATAGGAAGGAAGGAAGGAAGAGAGGAAGGAAGGAACAAAGAGAGAAAGGAAGAAAGAGAGAAAGGAAGAGAGAAAGAAAGAGCGAAAGAGAGAAAGGAAGAAAGAAAGGAAGAGGGAAAGAGAGAAAGAAAGGAAGAAAGGAAGAAAGAAAGGAAGGAAGAGAAAGAAAGAAAGGAAGGAAGAGAAAGAAAGAAAGGAGGAAAGGAAGAAAGAGCGAAAGAGAGAAAGGAAGAAAGAGAGAAAGGAAGAGAGAAAGAAAGAAAGAGCGAAAGAGAGAAAGGAAGAAAGAAAGGAAGGGAGAAAGAGAGAAAGAGGAAGAAAGGAAGAAAGAGAGAAAGAAAGAAAGGAAGGAAGGAAGGGGAGAAAGAAAGAAAGGAAGAAAAGACTGTGTTAAATGGTTCTCATTAGCACCACAAAGCTGTCCAGGCAGGAATGATTTATAATTTGTATGGATTTTGCAGTAGAAATGCAAAAAGTCTAATTATACAGAAATGGTGAGGACCAAAAGAAGAGCAATTTCCAGAAACAAATCTGCCATGCAGCATATTAATGTGCTAAAGGCATCTTTTCCAGACTAGAAGTCAGAGCAATTTGTATTTATCCCTCAGACCAATGGAAAGTGTGGTCCTATCTGTGGGATTAGAGTAGAAAAAATACTTTTTGTTAATAAATAATCCACTTTGGAAAAGCAAATAAGGAAAAAAAGCAGCATAAAGACCTGAAAAGGTTTTTGGGAGAAACAAAGAGGTAAACAGCATGAGTGGGTCTTCACAACTAATGCTCCTCCATACTGTTTGATTTTAATTTCAGATCTCAATCAGAGGTTAGTCAAAGGTAATTGAAAAAATAGCTGAAATGTGGAATTAAATGGCAGCTGCCCATGCATCTACAGACTTCAGTCAACCAGCCCCTCAGTGTGGATGTGTTTTTTTACCACAAGCTGGGCAGATTTGTTCCTGCCCTATTAAGAATAATTCTCCCAGAACACCAGAGCCCTTTGCTACAAGCAGAGAGACTAATTATAATAAAAGACCCCTTAAACATCACTACCCTGAGTGTATTTGGAATTAGGGACTGTTCTTACCCAGGGAAGTAGCTGCTTGTAAATAGGAGGGTGAAGATGTTGAGCAGCCATTGCTTTCCGAGCCCATGCACAGCTCTTCAAACATCAACTTGTGGTGTTTTGCACTTTTGTTCAGTGCCTGTGCTTATGTGTGATATAATACACTGACACATGATTTTAGACATAACAGCAAACAGCCTGAATTAAAGAGAGCCAGATAAACCCATATGAAGTCATTTATTAATATAGGTTCTTCCCCTGGAAACTCTGCATGGGTTTTTAAGCTCTGCATGGGTTTTTTTCACTGCCAAATTCACTTTGTGATGTTGAAAACTAATTTATTTTTTTTCCTTATCAAGATAGTTATTTTCCACTTGGCAAATACTGAGTTTTATTAGTTATTCCTAATGGAGTCTGAAATGATTATGGCTTTTTTTCCCCCCTGTTTATTTCTCTCATATGTTCATCATGACCCAAATCAGCTCATTTCTTGGATCTGGATGATTTTGGGAAATATTACCATGGGGCTGACTGTCTGAGACGGGACCAGAATGCTAGAAGGGTTGCTATTTTACCTTTTGTTGTGCTGGAGCAATACTGGAAACTAATATGTGTTTCTGGGTATATATGAAGACATTTATGTCCAAAGAAGGCATTCAGTGTGTTAAAATAGCCTCTGCGCATGGTATATCTGCACACTGCGTACATGGCTCTGATAGTGCTGCAACAGATCGGCTTACTTGAGAAGAAAAGATGGAGCTGAAAGAGAAGTCAAAAAAGTCATAAAAATAGGTTGGGAGAAGAGAAAGTTTTGTCTTGTGTAGTGTAACTGCCCTTTGTTTTTTTCCTGCATGTTGAGATACAGAAGCTCAGGAGAATGGCTGAATCAGGGAAGGAAGAGGCAAGCTGCCCTACAAATCCGCTGAGATGTGGGTACCTGCAGAATCCCCTGTCGGGCTGCCAAAGCCCCAGGCCACCCAGAGCCCTCCCTTCTGGTCACCCTACATCTCTTGAGAATGAAACAGCGTGGGCTAACAGGCAGGTGTTTGCTAAGATACGATCAAAGTGCTCCTTGGCATCCTTCAGATGCATACTTGGATGAGTGGACCGTTGCTGATGCAGGTCCCACCAGTGCACATAGTGCACATGCTCATTTGTCCTGAGCAAATACTCCACCTGCTGTCTCCTTAAACCTCTAGCTCCATCCATTATCACTATAAAACCTCAGTGTCAGATTTTCGGCCATTTCACTGTTCCGTGCCCTAGCTTCTATTGTGGTGTGCCACGTTTCCTGGACCAGTCAGTCTCCCGGAGCAGCCTTGGGTCCTCTCTGCATTTCCATGGACTGACTTTCAGCACATTTTTGCCCACAGTAAGGGACCTGATCGATGCAGATGTGACTGTTCAAACACATACTGAGAGATCTTGGCATTCCCAGTCAGGCAGATCTCCGCCTCTAGCCCTGTGATCTGAACAGGAGAACCAGCCCAACATGTGGCTGGACAACCACTAGAGGCGCATCCGATGGCAAAGAGAAAAAAATGCTGATAATGGATTTTCTGAGAGCGGGATTTGAGCTTTAAACCCAGGTCCCTTTCCTCTATCGATAAATCATCATGTGCCTTTATCCATATTATACTTTGTGATGGACTTTGTGCTAGGCACACAGCTCCATAAGCAGACCCTCCCCAAACAGCCCTTGAGCTGGCCTAGGCAAATGGATGAATACCTAAAATGATGTCCCTGTCCCAATTTCCCTGCCCCCCTGGAGCACTTTGTGGGTGATTCAGGCCAGCCTCAGGAAGGATGTGCCCGGAGCTATCTTGTGTCCAAGAAGGCTAGAGCCAGCTGTTTTCCATCCTGGGGCATCTCTGGAATGGAGGATGGAGTCTGATGCATCCTGGAGTAAACCTGGGTGCAAACATAAGCAGCTGAACTGAGTCCCATGCAACAGCCCATGAAATGAATGCGAAATTGCTGCAGGCTCTGCAAGGCAATTTGCAAGCCCAGGATCGTCCAAGAGCAGAAGTAAAATTCCCAGGACTGCTTCATAGATCTTTTTTATTTTTTTCATTACTGTGATTTATCTTGCCCCTTTGCAAGGTGAGCATTCCCCATGTTCATGAAGGTTATTTATTCAAGTGGTGCTTACTATGTTCCTCTAGGTAATTTTTCAGATTTCACAGATGCCCACATCTGATTAAATCTCAGTTCTTGTCAAAGCTCTTCCAAATTTACATGCCATGATGCCTGGGGAGGGAATGAGGGCACAAATCCAAGGTCTGTGACTGCTTGTGAGCACACCGAGAGTCTTTCCCTACTAATGGCTATAGCTCAGCTGTTATGAGGGGCGTCTGGTGAGGGCGTTTTGTCCCACCCATGGAGAAAGCTCTGTGTTTGCATGGATCCCTGCAGTGCTGCTGGGGAGAAGGGGTCCTGCTGCAATGCCTGGCTCCCCTCACCTGTGTGTCAGGGGATGCTCTGAAGTGCTCTGCTGGGACTTCCCAGTGTAAAGCTAGTTTTCCTGGGTGGGGAAAAACTAATCCATGATGAGCATGCAGCTCTTTTTAGTCCTTTAAGGAATGAGTCACAGCGTTACGGAGTACGTTGAGGCTGGCTCCTTCCCCTACTTAGAGCCCTGTTGGCTGCCTCACTCCTCACCACCCAACAGCTGTGGAGGGCCCTTGCCTGTAAAGCAAAGACCCCAAAAACTGGAGTCAAGTGTCATGAATTTTCTTTGATGCAAACGCTCCCCTCAGTAACTGGATTCATGCAATTTTAGCCTAGGGTTTGGTTTTTTTTTTCCTTTTTCTCCCTAGAAAATCTTTACTACTTTAAATTTTTCACTGCTTGTAAAGTGTCCATTATAGCACTCCAGGCAGGAGAAGATTAATGTCAGGTCCCATTTATGCATCACTTTGGATCAGAATAGCTTGGGCAGCCCTTTGTAACTCTCTGTTCTTCTGGAGGGAGGGGGGGGGGGATTAAAAGTTTAGTATTGCAAAAAAAAATACCTTATTGTCACTGCCTGAGTTACGGCTTTTAGAGAAGTTCCCTTTGCCATAATAACTGATTTATTTTGGTTGGCTGGCTACGAAGCAGCTGAAGTGGGTGATCCCTGCCAGACTCATTAAATGATTCCTAATGTTGATGGAGGACCTTATATTGTGGTTATAAAAGCAGAAGTTTCGGTATTTGCTGGAAGAGCCTCTTTCCCGAGGGCAAGCATGGAGGCCGGGAGGAAGCTCTCCAGCGGTACCCATGTGTAAGCAATAAGCAGAGGAATGCTCTCAGAAACTACAGCTTGAAGGATTTACTTTGGCATTGGTTTTGGTTGCCTGGGAAGGGAGGGAAGCTCTCAGGGAGGTGCAGGGGTTCTGGGCCTTGGACTTTGGCTCTCTTTCTGTGCTGGGAGAAAAGAAAAAAGAAAGCCTTTTTGTGGTGCTGCACCAAGGCACACTGGCTCCTTCCCACCACATTGGATGCTGCTGGATAAATCGTGATTGGAGCCATGAAAGTATCAAGGTCCTTCTTTCCCTCTGAGCCAAGTTCTTGTGACTATGAAATGAAAATGTGATCATGCAGTGGGATATCACTTCTGCACACAAAGGGTTCTGGGCAAACCCCAGTGCCTCCCTATGGTTCCTGACTCCATCTCTGCTTGGTACCAACTTCTTGGGAGCATCACAGCTGGAAAACTGAACACAGTACCTCCTGTTTTTCCATCAGACTTGTCATGCTTTGCTCACACTCAATGCTTTCAGCAGCCACACAGATTTCGGTGGGAAGCTCAAGCTTGGTGTCGCTTTGATGCTGCAGAAATGATCCCAGGCAGCATCCACACTTAACTGTCTCAAAGCAAGTCAAGGAAGAAAGAGTGAACCAAACCCAAAGTATGGTCTGAAAATTATTATGGCAGTCTGACCAATCTCAGCTGGTGGTGATGTGGATGAGTTTCCATTTTCTCATCTCATTCAGGATTGCTGCTCAGGAGTGGGAGCGGGCAGGAACTGCCTGCAGCATGGCAAAACGGGCAACAGAAGAAGCCCATGGTCTCTATGGGAAGCAGTGGCAGTAAAAAGAGGTCTCAGAGAGGAAACCTGATTTGATTAAACCCTTGGTTAAAATAACAAGGAGGCAACTCTCCACTGCTGGTATTCGGAAATGTTTTTTTCTCTCTCCTTCTTGATCCTGGGTTTCTGTCTCTCTGAAGTTAATAACATTTCTTGTCCCCTTTTTCTATTTAAAGAAAGTCTTTTCTTTCCTGAGAGGGGCTGTGGCATCTGAATGGTAACCAGAGGATTGGAACTGTAGTACCCCATGGTTTTTGAGGTAGGTTTGCATGGGGGTGGCAGGATGCTTTGTCATCTCTCTCTGCTGTTGTCTAGTGCTCCCATATGATGGAAACTTTAACTTACTCCTGCAGGGGCAGGTGCTGGGAGCTTTTGCAAATAGCAGGAGCATGAGGAAGAGCAATTAGTCCCCAGCTGACTAAAGATCCTCAGTACAATAAAGTGCCCAGACAGAGAAAGGGGGAAAAAAGCAAATCCATTTTGCAGACTTTTTTTAGAGTCAGTGCCTCGAATACCACACTGCTGTGTAAACGTTGGTGTCTCCTTTGAGCCACTTCTGGGGATAAAAGTAGAAGGACAGCTTGAAGAAACGGCAGAAATGAAAGGTTCTGGCCAGGGAGGTGGAGGGATGGAGGGGATTTATTGACATGGCTGCCATGCACAGGTTGGGCAGGGTATTTACCTTACAGTGCTGTGCACATCCCTGGCTCCAGTGGCCCAGGGCAAAGGGGACACCTGACATACCTTTCTCCCTCAAAAAGCACTTTAAAAGAAGATTTGTCAGCTGTAGCTTGACAATGTTAGAAATGCACATGTGAAGCTGACAGATGTAACCAACTTCATACCATGTGTTTGTTTGCAAACTTTTGATGGTGTATCCTGATGGTATGAAAAGCTCAACGATAACATATTTGTGGACACTGAAGGAGTTCCCATTCATATTTTAGCTCAATATTTCACCTTTTTGTTTTAATTTATTAGAGGGCATTTTGAAATCCACAGCCTTTCTTTACCCAAATTTTTACATTATCTTTTTTTTTTCCCATCTCTTTCCAACGCTCACTTCCCTTTCCATTTCACAAAATCTAGAGAAAATATTTATTTTCACAAAACACATTTCTCTGGGGGAAAAAAAGAAAAAAAAAAAGATTAGATTTTGAAAATGCTCTTTTTTTTCACGGCAAAAATCATGACCACCTGAGTGTACAAGGGGATCCTAAAGTGAAGGCTCAAGAGCATCTCATTCCAGAAAGAGAAGCAACAGGGCACGACAATGGGGCTTTATCACTAGCACTTGGCAAAGGCCCCTCTGAGCACCACCAAAATCTCAAGGGTAAGGGCAGAGCATTGTACTGGGGATTCAATCCTCCTGCCCACAAGACCTCTTGCTGTCCCCTCAGGCTGCAGCTGGAAGGGAATGTCAGCAGCCTAACCACTTTTCATTTCTCAATGATTTGAAAGTGGTGATTTCTCATGTTTGCAAGCAGCAAGACTTGATGGCACAACTGGGGATCAGGCGTTTGTTTATGGGACAAGGGGAGCTGGCAGCTCTAGTCCTGGAACACATCCCCTGCCTCTGCTGCCAAACCCTCCCCAGGTTTGTCTGTCAGGAGCATAACCAAACCAGATCAGCAAAATGTGAACATCCTGAAAACAACAGGATTTTTGGTGGTATTTACCCTTTTTTTGTGTTGAGGTTGTGCTGTGGAGGAGCCAATTAATTTGTGCAAAAAAGAGAGAAAAAGATCGGCACAATTCCTGCCTAAGAAATTCCACTCAGAAAGTGACAAAAATGATCTGAACCCAGTTATCAAATGTCGTCACACAAAAAGTGCAAGCCTACTCACCCTTTATGCATTTTATCTTACAGCTTTGAAAAAGTGTTTTGTTTATCCAGTGGCAGTGAGAAAATTACCTTTTCTATTCTTGCCTATGTTGCCCTTCTAAAATGCCATGAGTGCTGCATGCAGGGGCTGCACAGCCACTGTTCTGCAGCATGGGGCTGAACTGGGAAATACCCAATTGGTGGGAAAAAGAAAAACAAGAATAAAAACAAAAGAAAAAGAAAAAGAAAAAGAAGAAAAAGAAAAAGAAAAAAGAAAAAAGAGAAAGAAAAAAAGAAAAAAAGAAAAAGAAAAAAGAAAAAGAAACCCAGAAAAAAAGATAAAGGAAGGAAAAGGGAAAAGGGAACAGGGAAATGGGAGAGAGAAAGGAAGAAAGGTAGAAAGGATAAAAGGAAAAAAGGAAAAGGAGAAAAGGAGGAAGAAGAAGGAGAAGGAGAAGAAGAAGAAGGAAAAAGGGGAAGGAGCCTCTCAGGGGTGCTGGGGGTAGTGAGGGGAGCTCTTTCTGTCTCTCCAGCACAACTCCCAATCTGCTCCCCATGGAGCCCCATAAAGGTCTGGGGTCTTATCAAACCCCTTCACTCTCTGGATGCATACACCCTGGGGAATGGCAATAGAGGATGAGGAGGGTTTCAGCAGTCCCAGGGGCTCCCACAGCTGTTGCCTGTGGACATGGAGCTTCCTGGGCACCTGCCTTTGATTTTCTCTTCAGAGGATTGCTTCTTTCCTCTTGAAAGGGTTGTTATTTTGTAAAGAGGGAGCTGAAAGTGAAGTTTAAACATGTACTTACATACAGAGCTACTCCTTAATGAGCAGAGATCTGAAAAATGAGCTGTAGTCTGGTCATAAAATGTCTCTGTTGGATTTTCTTTTTTTTTTTTCCCTTTTTTAATTGCAAATCTCTCCAGTCCTGAGCCTTCAAATAATTCTGTGTCTTCTACCATCTTCTTACACATTTAAATTGAATTGCTCTTAGGGGTATTAGGAGGTGGAAACATGCAACTGGGGCTTCGGCATCACATTGTGCTGTGCCGCTGGGGATGATGTGCGCGTGCAGAGTGAGAGGAAAGCTGTGGCCCCTGGCATCCCCCACCTATGAACAATTCTGGAAATATCAAACAGAAAAAAAGAAAAAAGAAAACCCAAGGGAAAAAAGAATATTTATAAATGCACCAACAGCCCACTTCCCAATCTACAGAGAATTTCTGGATTATGTCCTTCCTGCAGTTCTGCTAGGAGAATTTCTTATGGTTAAAGCCTGTGTTTGAATTCCATGTAATAACATTTTAGAATAGGCTCCTATTGAAAAATGGGGGGGTGGGAGGGTGGGGGAGAGAAAGAAATCGTCTACACAAATTGCTCTCCTGAGCTATTTTCCAAATTGCCTTACCAGTGCTGTTTCAGATGTGATTTCTTTGCCTGACATTAGGTACGCTTACTGCTCACTTGAAAGCCAGGAGAAGAATTGCAGATGTTAACAGTCATCTCTGAAAATATATCTCAGATTATCCCAAATTACTCCATTGGAAGAGAAATCTGAGGACATTACCTTTAATATTGGAGCCATAGGAACAGCAGAGAGGCCCATTTCCATTTTCTATCCCCAAATGAAAATATGCAAAAAATATATACTGAGCCCACCTATATTAAAATCATTTCACCTCCCCATTCTTGTGCATGTGTCTCCCACTCATAAGTGTTTATCTTGCATTTATTAATTCATGGGAACTTGCTGATGGGGAAATTTGCTGCCCAGACTGGGAACCTGCTCCTAGTTCACATCCAGTCTGAGATGTGGGCTGGGAGGAGGACATTGCCAATGTGGAAAAGGTGCAATAGCACCATTTGCATCCTCGAGGGCACGGCAGAGCCAGGCAAGAGTGTCCAGCTGCCGGGACGGTAGAGGGCTGAGCCTCTTCTTACCATGGGAAGACCTGCTCTCCCCTCCACATCTCTGTCTTGGCATCAGGCACTTCCCTGCAGTCCTTCCCCTGGTTACCAAGGGGGGTTGGATCAGCTGCTGCACCACATTTAAATACTCAGCTGAGGATAATACCATGTTCGATTCATGGCATCTGACAAACATCTACCAAATTCCGTTTCTTTCCTCATTTGTGTCTCAATTTTTATTCTAATTACAGCTTACTGGCTTTTTTTTGGTCAATAATCAAGGGCCAACCACCACTATTCATCCTTGGCTGTCTCCCCTGCCATGCATCACAGCAATGAGCCACCCCACCAAAGACAATGGGAGCATGTGAAGGACCAGAGAAAGCCCTGTGCCATCCTCTCATTGGCTGTGTTTTCAAAGGAAAAATGCTTCGTACTGTTTTCCCTGGGCAGAAGTGTGGCAAATGGCCCCAGGAGTGGTGCTGAGGCCCTGGCAGCTGGAGGATGCCAGGACAATGCACTTGGGAAACAGGAGGAACCTCCCAGCCATGGTGCTACCAGCCCCATCATCTCCTGCTGCTTTGGAGGTACAGCAAGCATTAAATTCAGCCTTCAAAAATATAACTTTAAAATATCAAAAGATCCATGTGAATGATCCCAGCTCCCAGAGGTATTTTTATTGTGTAATAGAGTAAGAGCTGTAGTATTTATCACTAGCCAGGCTCTCAACAAATGCCAGCATTTAGACTCCTCAGAGAGTAATGCACAACCTATAGGTAACTTCTGTGCACCCTAATAAAATTTAACTGTTTTCAAGGTGTCCTGTTACTTACTTCTTAAGCCAAGATGCCCACAGCTACCAGACTCCCACCTTGTGCAAATCTTGGCACTGAGCAAAAGTACTGACTCAGCATTTTACGGCAAATCATACACTTGAAATGGCCCTAAGGAAACATTTCTCATCAATTTTTCTCAGTCCTCTGGTAGCCTTGGGGCTTTGCATGTGCCACAGCATTTTCTGGGGGACCAAGAGCACAAGGTGAACATTAATGAAGCTTGATGTTACTGTGCCCATCATGCTATGACTCGGTGGCAAATTGAACCGTCTTATCTTTAACCTACTGGAAAAAATGTAGGCAAGGCATTTAGACTAGAAGAATCTGGAGGAATGTAATGTTTCAAATTGAAATAGTAATAATCCAGAGGGCAGGGAAAAAATGCTATGTGTATTAAATGTGTAATAGCTCATTATTGAAGCATTGTAGAGTCATTATTTTAAATAACTGTATTTCATTCCAGTGGCTGGGATGGAAAGTAGTATGTATTTTGTGTAAAATGAATTTGCATTATTATTTATTCATGAGTTTTAAAAGGATCATTATTTTTGATGGACAGCTCCTGTCAAAAGATTTATATATGGAAGCTCGTGTTTTTCCATAATAATGATTAATCAATAAACATTTGAAAAAGGTGCTTAAAATTCAGTGTTACCAGGATACACATTTACCTCTAATTAGAAACAGGTTTTTGTTTGGGAAACCAGATCACTTTCAAATTCCTTCTAATTGCACACAAACCAAGGTGGCAGGTAGCAAACTGCAAAGCGCCTTCTCACCCGCTGCCTGCCACAGCAGTACCCCAGGGAACTGCTGAATGCTTTATGCCCCTCAAACCTGGGACCATGGGAGTGGATAGGAGATGCTGCGCGCCCAGAAGCATCCAGCTGCATGTCTGTCCACGTACACCACAGCTCCTGGTGTGATGCTGAGCTGCCAGAGGAGAAGCATCACATCTGGATGGCAAAATTGGTGCCAATCGTTATTTTTAATGGTGACCCTACTGAGGGTGGGAAACAAGCAATTTAAATGTTTTGCATAGGTGAAATGCAGATCCTACTGCAGGAAAAGATACAGCAGAGCCCATGCCTGCTGCTCCTTCATATTTCATCCTGCTACCATGAAGTAAATGCTGCCAAGAAGGAAAATACATTGCTTTCCTCGTAACTCTCCCATATTTTCTGCCCATGCTGCCTTGAAAAACCTGGGTTTGCAGTGCAGGTATTGTCTCTTGTTACATGATGGTTGGAAACAAGGATGTTGAGGGACTTGCCACCATGTCCTGTCCCAGACCCATCATTTACACCCTGTCCAGTGTTGGTGCTGCTGAATCCAGGGTGCACATGTGCTACAAGCCTAAAAAGTGGGCACTAAACCCCTCTTTTACTGCCTCTGAGCTGAGTCTTGTAGGAGCATCAGTACATACAGTATATCTGCTTCCGTTTGATTTCCCTTGACTTATATTTAATGAATTTTCAAGACAAGACATCTCCTAAAGAATGTGGTGTCAGACTGCATGGTCCACCAAGTGTGTCATTTGCAAAGTGTGGTGCAGGCTGAATGCATCCCACCTCACAGCTTGGAGCCAAGTGATAACAGGACAGCACAGAAGTGACAGTACATCCTTCACAACTGGAAATGAAGGTTTTTATAATGTTGTTTTCCCAGCCTGAAAACTGTTTGGGGTGCAGTGCAGCTTATGCCTTCAATCAGTCCATTAGCTGACCCATGGATTAGTTCATGTAGCTGATTTTCTTTTTCCCCAAATCACAAAGTGAACAAAGAACTCTGGTTTTGTTTTGGCCCTTTTCCATGTGCCAAATCACTTACCCGTGCATAGATGGCATGCAAATGCTTGTGAGCAGTAACAGCAATGGCAATAAGCATTGTAATATTAAAGAGCCAGTTAGTGATTGATGTCAGCCTTGATGAGGAGTGTGGCCATTACAGGCCATCATCCTGCCTGCTAATGGAGAAGAGTGGCACCACAGAGCCAATGACCAGAAGAAATGTGTCGATGTCGCCTGGCTTTTCATATGCATCCAGGTGCTTTTGCTCCAGGGGATGTGTTAATCCACAGGGCTGGGAGCAGATGAAGTGGGTGAGGACTCCTTCGGCCATGCAAACCTGGACCTGAAATAGCTAGAGCATCCCCAGCTGGGCAGGGCAAGGGAGCACCAGCCCAATTTCTCCTGGGCATCTGTGAATTATTCAGCAGGGCATCACTGCTCTTGCTCTTCCTGGTCTCCCCAGTGCATTACAGTGCCTGGCAGCATCTCCACTCACCATTTACTTGGGGAATTACCAGGCGGGCCCTTCCGTCAAATCAACCCACCCCAAAACTTCATTTTTTTCCCCATAAACAAGCCTCAGATCATACATTTTATGTAATTTTTCCATTACCATGAATAGAACCAGCTCGAGCAGATGTATTTGGGGTGCTCCTTGCCTGTGTGCCACAGCTTTACAGCTGGGTGTTGCTGCTGAAAGGACAAAGTGGGGACTCTGAGCCAGGCAGGCAGCCCCTGTTCCCCTCTCTACTCCCAGCACCCCAAAGCCCATGGTGGGGAAACTGAGGTCAAGCATCTTCCCATACAGATATCCCACAGCAAATTTCCCTTCAAAACTGAAAAATATTTGCTGCGGTAACTCTTCTTGTGTGCCCCCACTATGTATAGGAAGGAGGTGTGAGAGGGAAGGTGCTAAATGTTTTTAGAATAATTTTAATACATTTATGACTTGAATAGGTGCCCTCACTAGTAATCGTTTGTATCTTATGTGGTGTCTTGAGCCTTTTCAATGTACCAGGGTGAAATCTGGAGGTATTGTGCTGGCAAGAAAAACAGCCAGAAGTCACACAATTGCTATCTAATTGAAATGGATACTAAACCCTAATCATGAAAGCCTTCTTCTGAGAAATACGTAAAAAATCCAAAATTCATTTCAAAATTAGCTGACTTGAATATTTTGTACCTTAACAACTATACAGCAAGAGAGATGGCTCAAAGGCAGAAAGAGAATTGACCTGAAATTCTCATTAAAATCACAATAAAATGAGGCTTTAAGAAAGATGTTCTTTTCTCTTCTCTAGGTATGATATGAGAGAGTGGAAACTCCAAACCATTTCACATCCTTCCCTTGCTCCACTTCAAATCTCTTCCTGCCAGTGCTTGAAAGAGGCGTTGGGGCACGGTTAACCCTGAGGGTACCCAGCTCTAAGATGAGGAATGGTGTTTTTCTGAAGCACGGCCGTTTTCAGCACTGGGGATAAAATTCTTAGCAGGTGTGAAGGGGCTACTTCCATCCCTGATTTTGGGGTCTGCAGAGGCCATAGAGGGGTGCAAGATTTCAGTGCTGTCCTTCTTTGCCCCTAGTATTTACACAGCACAGGTCATCATCCCTGCGCTGCCACTGGCATAACCCTGAGCATGCTCAGGTGAGCCAGGAAGGATTTCACCAGCCATACCAAGTGTCATCCCAGTCTGTGGCTATTAAAAGCTGGCTCTGGGCCCATAATATAATATATTGAGATTAAAGGAAGCACATTTGTCCTGCTGGTAATATCAACATTTTATGAATGAGCGAGTTCTGATATCAGCTAATTAGGAGCAGGTTTATTGCAGCATCTGTCACCTGGAGTTAAGCAATTTATTCTGGGAGGCTCCTTATGGGGAGGGGGCTGTCAAAAGCTGGCAGTGGGGAAGGTGCAGGATGTGGGATAATGTCTGTGCCTCAGCACTGCCAGGGGAAATCCCCACTGGAAAAGTAGGAAGGACATGCTGGAAAACATACAAGCAAATAGATGCGTTGTAGTAGCCTAATTGCCTAGCTTGCCAATAATTTTGGAGAGAGAACCATGGCAACAGTGGGATCATATGCATGGAGCCAGTGGGCTTCCTTCTTCCCTTGGATGAGGCAGTGCCTGTCCTTTCCCTTAGAAAAGCATCTTGGTTTAAACCACAGCTACAGGGTAGCATCCTTCAGCAGCACTGGTACCTCCCACAACACTGGTACCCATTGCCTCCCATCCTGCCAGCCAAGGCTCACAACTGTGCTCAAGAGCACTGTCATCCCCACTGCTGGCCAGAGAAGCATGGGCAGGAAAAAGATGCCCCTTCCCTGGAACCGCAGTGTTTGAATTCCCCACCATAAGCTTCCAGAAGACATGGGAAAAAAAGTCCCATGCAGGACATTATTTGCAGAGAGCACTTGTAATGATGTGTCAGGGAAGCTCTCTGTGATTTCTATCTGTTCTGCTCAGCTTCCCATTCCTACCAGAGAAGAAAAAGTAGTCCTCTTCATTTACAACGTCTCATATTCAAAGCTTTTTACCCTAATTGCAAGAAGCAGCATAAAAACCAAATATGCAAGATTTTGCCCTAACCCACATCCCAGATCCTGGTTTGTAGGATAATCCAGCACTGGGTTTGAGTCCAAATTACTAAAATTCACTGCTGCATTTTAAGTAAGTCATAAACTTTGGTGATCATAGTAAAAAGCCTGGAGTAACCCAGCACTGAGGTTTCCAGACAGTTGGGGTGGAACAAAGAGGGATTTAATCTCCTGGCAAAGGAGAAGGGTTCATGAGGAGTCCCTAAACCTGCCCGAAGAAGGTGCTGGTCCTAATTTTAGGCTTGCAGGTGCTCTGAATTGCAGATGCTCATTTCCCTGTGATGTGCAGCTCCATTATCCCTCCCACCCAGTGCTGCTGGGTATCAGGACCCCCTGTCCCTGTTTTCTACAATGACCCCCACTTTGGGGCTGGCACCTGACACATTCCTTGCTTCCACTTCTTTTCCTGCCCTCCTCTGTATTTTGTTCTCAGCACTTACAAGCAGGACTAATGTTTTGTTTTAATATGGTTTCCTGACAGTTCTTATGTTTCTGCTTCCTATTGCTGGCTGCAGGAGTGGGATTTGATAGCTGGAGCATGACTGGTGTAGCGTGGATTTCATCTGCTCTACAAATACCTTGTGGTTTCCTCCTGTCCCCACACTCCTGCAGGACATTTCACCATCATGAGTGTTAAACACAAGGAATTACCTCTATGTGCATGGTACATTTTTGGCATTTTATCCCTTGCATAAGGCTGTTTTTTTTTCATGGTGTACAAGGAGATACCAAGCATTTGTAGGTATCTTGTTAAAACAAATAAACTTGAAAAGATGCCACAAAGTTTTACACCTTTTATCCAACTCATAATCTTTAAAATTAAGCAAAGCTTTAGATTCAAATACTGATTTTGGTGCTGGATAATGGAAGGGCCAGGGTAGAGTTGTGAAAACCAGCTGTGCATTTCCTTTCCTCTGTTCTAGGACAGCACATTGTCATCAGTGTTTCTTTTATTTGCACACCTGGAACCAGGCCAAAACACACAGCTGGGAACAGTTACTGGCCATTCCTGATGCTTTGCTTTCCTCTGGAGAGATCAGAAAACTACCATCACTAAGAAGTAATTAAGCAGGATAGTTAATAAAGACATAGTATAGATGAAATGAGAGTTGTGGTACCACCAACACTGAGAACATGAAAGATTTTGGAATTTTTTGTGTTTTCAACAGTTTATCCATTTGTAGAAAGTTGTGGTGGTTACAACTGGGAGCACAGGTTCCCCAGGGCTGAGGCATCTTCCCACGTTGGCTTTCCTGGGGCTCATAATCATCTCATTAAAATCAAGCAGCTTGAGCTGCTCCTCAGAGAAATTCAATAGCAAAGCCAAGGCTGAAAAAAAAAACATTCATTATAAAAATATGTGTGCAAATACCCTCCTGAATGCAGCCTCCTATGGAAATGTGTTCAAGTGCTGAGGGAGGCTGGGGGAGCTGGGCAGTGCATTCACCTTTTCATACTTATGTGTGCTTTCATCTTGTTATACAAGGCACAAGACTTATGGAGATGTTTCTTAGTCATTAAATAGAGTGAAATCACTACAATAACTGAGGTTTTACCCATGCTCGACCTCACCAGAGGGTCTGGGCTGTTGGCAGGTTGGTTTTTCAGCTAAGCAAATACCAGATAAAAGAAGGAAAAACCACATTTCATCTCTCTTAGCCTCAGGCCAGAGAGTCTTTGTGACCCATCTCCATATTAAAATCCAGTTAAGTGTGTCCTGAGACTCAGCTGACATCATTAATAGGGTGCATATGCTGTTATTTCATCTTCAGTTATGTGAGTGTTGGGGGTAAGCATGGCCCAGTAATAACACAGCCCCCACCCACAGGTGACTCTTATCCTGGAAGATACTGAACAGGTTTGCAGAAGTGTCTGGGAGTAGGGGGGTGTTTTTTGCAAGCATTAAGCACCCAGTTGGCCCTCTGCTGAAAGTGTTCCCCACCTCTAAGGCCCTGCAAGTGCCAGCAATGCTGTACTGCAAGTTATGAGAATTATCTCCCCTACCATGGGATGCTCTGCCTTCAGAAATTATGTGCTGGTACAAGGATGTCTCAGGGAGAAACAGTTTGGGGGACATAATCTCCATTTTCAAAATGCTGATTTTAGGGCAGGTTTAAATGATGTTTTTCAAGCAGAATTACCAGCCTGTGCTCTCTGATATGATTATCATCTTCTCTCTTATTTGCCTGCAACTGTTTCTAGCAGTGCTCCATGCCAGTACAGGCACAGACCTGAGTTCACAAGACATTATGACCCATCTTCTCCTACCATCATTGCTCTTGGGACCTACTTTTGGGGTCTTCATTCCCAGTAAGGAAAGGAAGGCCAGCAAACTTTTATTATCATGAAATACACATATTTAAGCATCCAGTTATCAGCACAGTGTGGGTCCTGCACAGTTCATCTCAGCTTGGAATGCCACACATGGAATGACAGACTTTTCTGCCAGACAGAGTAGCTCCAGCATCTTTAAACCACACATTTGGTGTGTGCAATACATCTGGTAAATACTACTAAAATCAGTGCTGGCAAAGGCCAAATTAAGGGCTTATGCTGTGGAGTTTCTGAGAGTAACACTGGGAATGGCCCCTCTGTGAGTGATTTGAAAGCAAAGCAAGGGCTGCATAAACGTAAATACCAGAAGATGCCAAACCCAGGTGTGTTCACCCAACTGAGATCCTGTAAATCCTAATTTATACAGGAAAGCTCTCCTCAGGGCAGAGCCATGGTAAGCAACAGAAATGTCTGCATAAGTAAACCCCTGCGCAGCCAGCTAGAATTTAATTCATTTGGAAAATAACCCCACAATAAAACAACACAATAGCTGAACAAAAAAAAAGGACAAAAAGTTAAGTTAAAATATAGCTCTATAAACCAGTACCTATAAAACAGAAATGTTGGGAAAGGAGTTTTTCAATGGGTTGGGAAAGGTACTTTTATGTTACAGCATTTATTTTGCTGAGCCCTGTGACCAGATCCCAGGTTGTCTTAAATAACAGTGACCAGTCTGGCAGTGACAAGCAGCATCCTTATCCTCCTGCCTTGCGAGGGTTAGCCAAAACCTCCATTGAGAAGGCAGCGTAGAAGCACCTTGGCAGCTTTTTATGGCTCTGAAGGCTGCCATGGGGTTTTGTAACTTATTTTGCAGGACTTAGAGAAGCAGAGGCTCCCATCAGCAAGAGATCACACGTGTATTCAGTCTGTGCTGTGCCTGCATTACTTCGTCTCTGCTTTCATCTGTGCTGCAATTGAGGCTGAGCAGCAATAGGGGACATTAGTAGATTTCGAATGAAGCACCAAATCATTAGGGACGTAAAGTAGGATTAAGCAACACAGCTAATTAATTGTAACAGCTGACTTGAGCACCGAATTTGGAAGACTGCGTTAGACTAATTCCCCTGCGCTCATATCCTGGGGGCATGCTCTCCCGAATACAGAAGGATACAAAAGCCCATCTGCAGGTACATACCTTAAATAACCCAGCTACAGACAAGGCAGAAAGAAAGAGAGGCAGGGACCACCAGGGAACATCAGCAGTGGTGTCCCTGGCCAGGTAGTGGGAACCATTGACCCTGATATAGGTGATGGAGGTGGAGGTGGCCATGGTGACACGAAGGTAGCGGTGACATGAAGGACATCATGATTTGCTCAAGTGGTTATATTGGGATAAACATCCTGTTTCAGGCCACTTATATGCAAATATGACTGTGTACCTAACTTGTTGGATGTTCCTGAGCGCAAGTGTGAGCAAAGGTGATAAAGACGTGATTGAAGGTGTACGATTCATCTTCTGGAGCCACAGAAAGGGGTTGTGAAATGTGTGGAAACACGTGGAGGAGTTTGCTGACCCTAAGTCAGAGCTCCTCAGCAAAAGGGCTTTGCAGCTTCTCCTGAATGTGACTTTGTACCATGTCATGATTCCCACATTTCCAGGGCTTTGGCATTTTGGCTGTTTTTCATTAAAAACCTAGCCCATTTCAGAAACAAACATTTTATGATGAGTGGATACAGCCTGAAAGAAAATGTGGCTTTTAAGTAGCTCGTGTTTTCAGTAATGTTTTTATTCAAACCATCCCTGACATTCTACTCTGTGTTTTTCTGCACTAAACATCAATTTTCATACGATGCTGGGGAGATGTTCAGTGTAGCTTTACCCTACTCATGAAACTTCCCTCTAAGCTTTGCATCACGAGGATGGGCTGAGAACATGGCTTTATCACTTGTCCCTGCCTCAAGACCATGCCAGGGAGGGCTGGGGACAGTGGGCCAATGCTTTTTTTCTAGAAGTAAATGTATCCTAATAGGAAGTTATTACTCAAAATCACTCAAGAAAATGGACTTTGGTCATAAGGCAACAAAAAGATGCTTGGATGTAATTAAATGTAACTGCAGTGAATCAGGGTAAATAATAATTTGCACAGCTAATTCATTTTTAGATGTGACACAGCACTAATGAATGAATAGAAAGTGTCTTCTTTCTGTGGGAAGGGCAGAAAGAGCCTTTTTGGAAAAGTATTTTAAAGGTAAAAGCAACATGGGATGGAAAAAAAGTACAAAAAAAAAAAAAAGGATTTGAGCAAAGCCAGCACAAAGAGGTCTACACAAACAGGCTATTCATGAGTGGTTTTAATGGGATTTATTCAATTTCTGCCAAATGTATCACTTTTATGAAGAAATACACAGTGCTGCTCACCTTTCATTAGCTGGAAAAGAGCTCCAGGTTCAAACCTGGTATCACCTTAAAACCAAATAAACCTCTATCTACCAACACATTTCACATTGTTTTGATACACCACCACCTCCCCCCAAAACAAAAACCAATTGGGATGGGGCTCCAGCCTTCCATTAGCTGGATCCAGCTGAAGTGAGCATGGCATTACATGAAGCTTCAGCAGTCAGCCAGGAGGCTGCTCTTCCTTGCTAAATTCAAAAACTTCCCTGTGTTCCTGTTAACTGTTTTCATCATGCAAAATTTCACCAAAGAAAGCATCGAGCTTATAGAATCATAGTATTATTTGGGTTGGAGAACACCCTTAGAATCACTAAGTCCAACTGTTAACCCAGCACTGCCAAGTTCATCACTAAACCATATCCCTCAGTGCCATATCTACACGTCTTCTAAGTACCTCCAGGTATTCAGGTATTCGGTGACTCCACCACTTCCCCGAGCAGCTTGTTCCAGTGCTTGACAACCCTTTTGGTGAGGACATTTTTCCTAAGATCCCATCTAAACCTCCCCTGGCATAACTTAAGGCCATTTCCTGTTGTCCTATTGCTCATTACTTGGGAGAAGAGACCAACCTCCACCTCAGTACAAGTTCCTTTTCATATAGTTGTAGAGAGTGATAAGGTCTCCCCTCAGTGTCCTTTTCTCCAGCCAAAATAACCCCTGTTTCCCCAGCTGCTCCTCACGAGATTTGTGCTCCAGAGCCTTCACATGTGGTCCAAAGAAGGACCATCAAGGAACATCTCCTGGACAGCAGGGTCACAGGTACACTGCAGAGACCCAAAAGGTGCATTAAAATGTTGTGCTTTGCTTTTGGAGCTCTGTGTGGGAATAAAGTGGTTTGAAGGACGTGCCTAGTGCCAGGGTGAGGGGATGGGCTTGGGATTAACTGGTATAAATCTGTTGTGTGCACCTGCAAGCAAGTCTGCTTCAGTGAGACTTTTTTTTTGCAGTGATGTTAAGCTGAGCCAGTGTGTTATATCCTGTTTTGAGACCAGATCCAGGCAGGGAGAGCCAAGCAGCCTCAGGTCACCTGCTGGGGACTGCACTCATCTCAGGAAGGCTGAGGAGCACCACTGTGAAATCCCAGGGTTTGATACTGCGGGGACATAGGCTGGAGTGCAGCACAGCCAACATTTGCATCACCCTCCCTTTTACAGACCAGGTCTCCCCTGAATTTGTGGCCCAATGCAAAACCCTGAGGAGGAGTGGTGGGACTTCCACTCGTGCTCCTCAACAACTTATCACCAACATTAATAGTCCATTCTTAATTAACCTCTGCCATCTGCTTTTTCACGTGTAAAATCAATGCTACGGTGGTGTGGAGATGGTGCAGGAATAGACAGAGCAATCAGTGCAGGAATTACAGCTGGAGGGCCAGTGACCCTGCAGAGAGCCTCCCAGGGCTGCCGGCTGCCCGTCAGATGTGTTATAGCACTAAGATTTGTGTGCCATAAATAAATAAATGAATAAATATTCTCACTAGCCTATGCTCAGGGAAATAAACAAACAGGTGTCTTCTCCCAGCTGAGAATGAACAGTATTGGCTGTATGGTAATAATTTACTTCTAGCTCTTGCCAGCTCCTGCAGGTATTTATTGCTGCCCAGCTCATTCCCACTGGTACCAGCAGAGCCTGGCCAGGTGAGCCTGTTACAGGCACCAGCTTCATCTATACTAGCCTGAGAACAATTCCCCTAAAAGACAATTACATGTTCTTCCACGTGCAGGGACTCCAGGATGTTTGCTGTTAGCAAGTTATTTTAACCCTTCTTGTAGTGAATGCTGTCATTTCCTTTCCTGCTGAGTTTTCCAGCCTTTGGCCCATAGATTATTGTTTACCAAAATCACCCAGGTGTGCTGAGAGCCCCCAGAGCAACACTGGAGCAGCTGCCAGGGCTGAAACCCTGAAGCAACGCTTGGCCTGGCAGCATGGACTGCACCGGGATCACAATCATATCCAATTTCTCATTCTGAGGATAAAAAGCAGAGGACATCTCTATTTTGCTCGGTGCACTCACAACCCTTGTGTGTAACCCCATCCTCCTGCCCACCTGGATGCATGTGCTGGTTGCAGCAGGGCTGTGCTCTGCAGCATAACAAGCTCATTAGGAAACATCTCATTAATTGCAGCAGGCTCTGGATCAGACTTTGTTTGACATCAGCAAACATGGCCCACATGGAGATGCCGGGTGCAGAGCATGCCCAGGCTGGGAGCTCCCTCACCACGGCCCTACCTGTGGGAGGGGGAATGAAAGCCAGATCTGCCCTGATACTCCATTCAACCATGTGACATTTTTTTCCTTTAAAAAAACAAAAGAGAAGATCTCAGATAAGAACACCAATGTTTTTCTTCCCCCAGCTCCAAGCAAAGAACTGTTTTATAAATCATTTCAGACAAACAGAGACAATCAAATCTTTGTTTTCAATTCATGCTGGAGATACTGTGCAGGCGCTGATAGCCTTGGATTGCTTCACTCCTCACCAATAAATCTGCCATTTGCAATACAGGGTCTGCCAAGAAAATCCCCCTAGGCTTGGTCTGGCTTCAGCAGAGGATATGTGAGCAGGACTGTATAAATATTGCAGTTTAGGCCAGTTCCCTCTCTTGCAGCTTTTGCAAACCCAGGAAGTTTCCTCTTGGCAGTATGCACATCAGATAGGAGTGGTGGTTCGTGTTTGCTCATGCAACCTGATTTTTAGATTATTTTTTTTTCTCGAAATTCATTGTGTTTTTAGACACTGGTGGGAGAAGGAGAGCAAACAGGTCAGTGCCACAACCCTTCTGCTGGCCCTGGCCCTCCCCAGCCACTCTGCAGCTTTGTGACTGGGAGATGGTGGGGAGGCTGCATTATCTCTGCTACAGGGTGTACCTGGGGATGGGGAACAGTGACCTTGAAAGACTCCAGCAATATGCTGATGCTCCAGGAGGAGGGCAGAAGAGCCTTTTTCTGCTCTAAGTATTTCTAGCAAAATCAGAGTCCTGCAAATGCTGGTGCTGAGTCAAAACCTATGAACTGTGCTGTGCGAGCCAGGTTGGCAGGCTGTTTTTGTTGAAAGGTTAGAAATTAAGGATATTCTAGAACATTTCATTTTTATTTTTTTTATCCACGCTTGTGCATAGAGGCTGGACCATGCAAAGCAACATCGGTGCTGGGCAGGGCAGCCTCTGGACTGCGCCACTCCTGCCTTGGCCCCTGAAGCCAAGCAGGATCACCACTTATGTGGCATTAGAAAAGACATTTTTGTCTGCTTAGAACAGTTTATAGATTTTGCATGAACATACAACAGTGTGATTTGGGTTTTTTTGGGAAAACTGTTTTTCCCTCTGGTAGCAGGATTTGTCTCAGTGTAGGTAATATGGTGATCCGGGGTAAATCAAGAACACTTAAATATAAACCTATATGTATGCTTTCATACATATTATATAAATGTATACTATATATATTATATAGTACATTTGGTCAACACACGTATGTTTATGTACATAGGCCAGTGGAAATCAAGGTATGTCTGTGCCACACATACGAGCAGCAATAAGTTATTCTTATCGTTGACTGGCATTTTTCTTTTAAAGGATGCAGGATTGGTGATGCTCAGTTCCCATCACTGTGCTCTCCCATCAGGACTCCAGTTTCAGTCTGTTTATGGATTGTTGGCACTTAGGATTGAAGGATCAGTACTTGCAGAGTTTGTAGTCTAGTAACACATTTTATGGTTCAGGTAAAAGCCTATTTTCTAGGTTTCAGGAGTGATTCTGAGGCAAATCCTACTGTGTGACCAAGAGACAGCTAATTGCAAGCCTTGACAATGCCAGCAATGGTCAGCTTGTCCCTCTGAAAAAAAGTGCATTAAATGCAGCAATCTATAAGAACTGGTACCATGCAGCAGCAGCTCAAATAAATTAAGGCAATAATGCAGCTCGTAAAGAATATCATTTGCAGCCCCTGGGCTTTTTGGGGTAATTATTTGTAGCACAGTACTGTATTCAAAGGGCAAAGTTGTGCTTGTCAAGAGCTTTCTGCGTGGGTATTTGAGGGCTTGTGGTACCCTGGGCACGGGGATCCCAAAAGTCATCTGGTCATGTTGGTGGTCCATATCTGGGCCTGGAGCACAGTCATGATCCAGCTTTGGCTGCAGGAGCAGAGCATTCTCCTTTACATTCATGGAGAAGTCAGCAGGAAACCTGGATTCAGCGGCTTCCTGGACAATGTGAGTGAGCTTATGTGACGGGAGCACTGCCTGCTCCCACAGCCGTCTCACTGGCAGGTTTTGTTTTTTTCGTGGGAACTAACCAACAGTTTTTTTCCCTTTGGATTAGGGAAATGAGCCATTCTTGCTGCAGCCACCTGGGGAAAACCTCCCCAAGCAGACACCTGCCCTGGGAAACTGTCCCACAGCAGAACTGAGGCTCCCCAGGACCCTCTGCATTTCAAGGGGGCTCCCAGGGCTTCTCGCCGCTCTGATTTTGTGCAGCAATCAGGGCCATGAAGCACAAGGCTTTGCTGAGAAGCCCTGGAGGAATGTAAACCCAGGCGGATCACGGAGAAGGAGCAAATAAAGTTAACTGGAACGTTTTCCTTCGTGGGTCAACCCCCATCACACCCCATATACGGAGGCAAAGCTCACAGGATGAAGTGCAGAGTAGTGCAATAAATTCTGCGTCCATCATGGCTCTGCTTCCCTCTCCACCTCCACCCTCCAGTCCTGATTTATGCCATGGGGGAAGAGAAGCAAGTGTGCACCTTCATGCCCAACTTCTCGGGAAGGGGGAGATCTGTGGCAAAGGCACCCCCAGGAAAAAATAGTTGGGGTGCAAAATAGAGATGTCCTCTGCAGATGGGATGGAGGTGGAAATGCACAGAACCAGACCTGGGAAAATCACAGTCCATCCCCAGTTCCTCTGCAGAACATGCTCACACATCCCCACCAATGTGTAATCCATCTTTCAGCTGCTCTACTGCAGATGATGGGGTGGACCTGAAGAGCACTCTTAGGAGACACACTGGTCTTGAAACAAATCTGATTGCTGTTGTAATGCAGCAGAAATTAATTTTTACTGAACAAGATCCTCTTTTGCCTTTTCTTGCAGATTATGTCTCTGGCCCTCTCTGAAATCTCTGCCCCAAAACACCCCTGAGGTCAAAGTGTCCTCTGGTCCTTGTGTGATGTTTTGCGGTCAGCACAGGTGTGAATCAGAGCACTTGGACCCACTCATATAAAGAGGGTTCCTCAACACATATAGGGGATGCAGCAGCTCCCAGGTTTACAAAACAGCAGCAATCCAACCTGCATGTGTGCACCTCCTCAGAAAGTCAGGGACTAAAGTCAGCGGGCTTCAAAAATGCCTAAAGCAGGTAGGAAAGAAAGGAGTGTAGGTCTCTCTTCTCTCACAGGCTCTTAACTTTCTCTGTATTTTGACATCTTTCTCTCCATTGATTGTCCTAGGCTGGTAAACTCTTCTAGGATTGAGAGGGTAACATATTCATTTATCATTAATTAGAGCCTAAAGTTTCTTGTGTCCCAGGGAATACAGAGAGCTGGCTGTGCATTGCCCTTCAGTGCTCTGTATTGAAGTATCTTAAAAATGTAGAAAAAAGTGCTCAAGACCCAGTTTCTGATTTTTATTAAAAGTTTCTCATATGAAAATAAAAGAAAAGGTGGAAAGCAATATTAAAAAGAGAAGTTCTTCCTCCTGGGTTGCTAGAAGGAGCAGAGAATTCGGGCTGCAGTCCGAAAGAGCACCTAGTGAGGCTGGACAAGCCTCGAGATGGAAACCGAAGTGTTGCTGCAGTGTGTGCTGTTAAAGAAAGGCGTGGGATTAGGGAAATGTATAATGTGCCATTATGTGCAATTTCCTTTTTAAATTTCCTTTCTTAATAATTATTCCTATTATGTAGGTGGACAGTCTCTTAATATAGATAAAGACCTTTGCAGCTGCTCCTTCATCGGCCTTGTGTTTAATATGCACTTTATAATTAGCGTGGAAGGGAAGACCCATGCTTACAGTCAGCCCCTGTTCTCTCAGATCATTTTTAATCTGAGATGGGCTCAGCTGGGAAGAGCTGATAAGAGCTTCTGTACATGACAAACAGGGCTTTAATCTCTTCTTTCCATTGTAGTGCACTCATTACACAAATTTGTCTCTGAATGACCCCAGCACATTAAAAATTACCCATCCTGGATGCTGTATCCTTTCTTTTAAACTTTCTTAAAACCCTCAGTTTGACCCTGGGACTTACAGAATGGGGGGAGGCATTCACAAGGGGCTGAACAGCAAAAGTCACCAATTACCTCCCATAACCTGGTAAACCCCTTGCTTTGACTTTATTTGCCAGCTGTCAAACCTTGAGAAAAGCTTTTGCTGGGCAAGGACCATTATGATCCCTATCACATTTAGGAGGTATGCATGGAGGGGTTCCTCCTGCAGAGGGTTGGTAGCAAGAATAATGAAGTCCAATGGTTGGAGCTGGAAGCTGGGCATGCTCCAGCTGCCAGTGATACACATCTTCAGTCATGAGGATACTTCTGACCCTGGGTCAATTCTCTAGCAATTTTGGCCAAGCCAGACTGAATTTTGCTGTAGAAGAGATGTCAAAAGCTCAAACTGACATTGTAAACATGATGCCAGATTTACCAGGCAGAGCTTTTCACTTGTCACCTAGAACAGGTCATGTGGGAGGACCACATATTTCATCCTTCTCATCTCTTGATAATTACATTAGCAAACCAGTTTCGTGTTAGTCTGGGTGAGATAAAGCTGTTTCTGATCAATAAATTCTACATCTACATCCCCCCCCCCCAAAAAAAAAAAAAAAAAAACACCTTTTTGGCATTTCTGCAAATCTTTATCCCATGAATGGCTTTTGGGGGTGCTCTTGCATTGTTTCACTCAGGTCCTCTTTGATGGGGAGGAGGGCTCACAGACCCCCCAAAAGATTTCAAATTGCAGTAGAGTTAAGTGGAGTCCTGACGGAGGTCAAGTGTAAGGCCATCCCAAGAAGATGACATTGTGGGACCTCCGATGATGCCAGTGGCTTCATGCCCAGCCATGGCGACACCAACCACACCACCCCAGACGTCTCCTGTGACTACAGCCTGGACAAAAAGACAATAAAAGACAACACTTAATCAGTCCTTAATTAATTATAATAGAATAAGGAGTCTGAAAGGATATGGAAACATATCTGAACTTTCTAACAGCATTAGAAAAATTGCTGTTTGCTCCTGGTGAGTTAGAAATGTGAGTGTGAGTGTAAGCCAAAATTTTACTAAATATACAATTTTTCCCTTTAATAAACCATCCAAGCTGTATTAAGATGAATGAGAAAGGGTCTTTACAACACCCCCAATCACAGCAAGCTCACTCAGGGCTCCGGTGGATGTAGGTAACTGCCTTTGTATTAAAGTGGTGTGATAACTAAATAAAGTGATAAGTTTTAATTGTCAAATTATAATTTTTAGACTTGGTCTTGATGTTAATTTGCTGAGAGATACAAATAATTATTTGCACTTTTGAAATATTTAATCTGAACATTAAATATGCTCAGTTCATCAGCCTTAAGCACCTCGGAGACCGGTAGGAGCTAAAGATAGCGCAAATCTGGCACCAGGAGAGACATTTCCTCTTCACTTCCAACAAGGTCTAACTTTGACCCGTCATCTCCATATTGGGAAATATCAATGTGAACACTGCCATTTGCTCTTCTGAAGGAAAGCCATCATTTGTCTCTGGCTAAATCACAAAACTGATTTTTTTTTTTGTAGGAAACTACTCCTGGAGTACAGCACAAAGTTCAACTGTAATAATAATTTCTCGGTGTGCCACCAAAAACCATCCCAAGCAATGCCACAATTCCCTGTTTTTCCATTACACCAATTCCCACTTTGCTTTTATTAGTGTAAAGAGGTTTACATCAAGTTGCACTAAATGCTACCATATTTATTAAAAATTCAAGGAAGGCTTTAAATTAGACTTGAAGCGGTAGAATGGAGTATTGGCATGGGGGTGGGAAGGTGCACTGGGCATGAGAAGGCAAACATCATCACTGGCATTCTGCCTTGAAGGACAGGAGATGGCTCCGCGAAAGCCCTCTTCCAATGGTGAAACACTGCTGGGCAGGGTGATGAGGTATAGGAACCCTACCAAATGTCCACCTGCAACCCTCAGCCTAGTTCCCACCAAATGCAACTGCCCAGGTATTTCTGGAAGAATTAGGGCAGCAAGTGTGTGCAGCATACTCCTCATTTTGCTGGTTCCTCTCCTTATTGACTCCAAATGACAGTTCTTACATGTCCTCAGACTCCAGTTTCGAACAACTGCAACAGCATGAGGTTTCAGATAAAAGCTGAGTTAAAATGGCTGTGTTGACATCTCCTGCAGGAAAAAATACATGAGTGTTAGGCTGGAGCTGATATTTTTCCAAGAGAAATTTTTGCTTTTCATGAAAACGTATGTTTTGGAAGAACCCTCTGCACGCAGATCTTGACCTGTTCACCTCTCAGTGGAGTTAAAGCCTTCACAAGGGTATCCACCTCTGTTTGATTTTAATTTATCAGGTGTAAGGGTGTCTGATGCTCCTGAAACAGTAGTAAATAGAGATGTATGTGTCATCGTTCATGAGTTTACAAAAGGGCACAGGCTTTTCATTGCATGGTGAGTGGCTCTTCTTTGCTTTGTTGTAGTCAGTTGAGCTTTCCAAATCCCCAAATTAATGTGATCTTATGAAGACTTGCTCAGCAGCACAAAGACTTCTATTCAGATAGTGTCAAGGAAACAATCCAAGAAAATGTTCCTTTCAAATGTCTTCTCTGCGAGTACATTCAGACAGTTTCTTGAACTCACAACCAGCTACAACACTGATTTAATTCCGTATTTGTTTAGAAAGATTTATCTATTCATGCAAGATGGATAAAGAGAAAGGCTACTGGGGTGCCTTGAGTGGCACCATGCAGCATGAGGTTACCAGCACCTCAGTATAACCTGTTTCAGTTTTAAATTTTATTCTTAAAACCTTTTTTCTTGACTGTTTTCAGTCATAATTGATTTTTAAAGAGAATATGATGACAGTTCTTACTTGCATTTAAAGATTTTGTCCTTGAGAAGAAATGTAGGGATCACATGAATTGAAAGGAGAATAAAAATAAAGCTCTTCACTCAGGCTTTCATGGCCTGGGTAGCATCAACATCTACATATCAATTCCTTCTGCTCTGCTAGCTGAAGAATATTTTTGCATTCTTCAGACTACCATACCCCTGCATGAAAACAAGACGTCTCTGGAGATCTGTTTTCTTGAGCTTGAGGTCATGTGTAAACCAGAAGCTCCACTGAAAAATAATCCTACACTTTGGGAAGTCTTTTGAATAAATGATTCAATCTGTTTTCTGACCAAGTAGTTTGAAGGCTCCAATTTGCAGTGATTTAACACACTTGAGAGGAGAAGTTCAATAAAAAGCTCATTCAAGGTGGAAATCACAGCAGTAGTTATGCATGCATATTTCAAACATCACAGTGCAATAAATCGATATAGAAAAGTAACATAGAAAACAAACACATCTATTTAAAGGCAAAAATAGAAAAAAAATGTTTTACAGAAATAATACAACTCCAGTTAACAAAAGCAGTGTTAGCTTACCACTGCCTTTATTACCTTATGTACTATTCTTGGATGCACAAACGAAGAGCTACCGCAGTTTTGCTCAGCAGCATCATAAATATTACCCCAAATTCACTTAAAGTTAATAAACAGGTAGAAACAATCTGACAAAAATAATTCCAGACTTCCAGCAGGGATAATGTGCCCTGATAACACCGTGAGCAGCCCCTGCAATTCTCCACAGCACCTGGCGGACAGAAATTTCTGCAGAAGAAAACTGACAGAATCACAGAATCAAGGAATCCTAAGGGTTGGAAGGGACCTCAAAAGATCATCTAGTCCACCCCTCCTGCAAGAGCAGGGTAACCTAGAGTACATCACACAGGAACTGGTCCAGGCGGGCCTTGAATATCTCCAACGTAGGAGACTCCACAACCCCCCTGGGCAACCTGTTCCAGTGATCTGTCACTCTCACAGTAAAGAAATTTTTCCTAATGTTCACATGGAACCTCCTATGCTCCAGTTTACACCCATTGCCCCTTGTCCTATCACTGGATATCACTGAAAAAACCTAGCTCCATCATCCTGACACTCACCCTTTACATATTTGTAAACATTGATGAGGTCACCCCTCAGTCTCCTCTTCTCCAAGCTAAAGAGTCCCAGCTCCCTCAGCCTCTCCTCATAAGAGAGAAGTTCCATTCCCTTAATCATCTTTGTAGCTCTGCGCTGGACTCTTTCAAGCAATTCCCTGTCCTTCTTGAACTGTGGGGCCCAGAACTGGACACAATATTCCAGATGCGGCCTCACCAAGGCAGAGTAGAGGGGGAGGAGAACCTCTCTTGACCTACTAACCACACCCTTTCTAATGCACCCTAGGATGCCATTGGCCTTCTTGGCCACAAGGGCACATTGCTGGCTCATGGTCATCCTCCTTTCCACCAGGACCCCCAGGTCCCTTTCCCCTTCACTACTGTAACTGACGATGGTTTCCCATGTGGTGTTCCCAAGTGTGCTTTGTGGGGCCAGGCTTTGTGTTTGGGGCAAGAGCCCTGGGTTTTTTGCATCATGTCCCTGCACTGAATTTCAATGAGGGTCCCAGCTGGCAATGGTTAAGCCGGAGGTTAAGTTTGGAAAAGTTGCTGCCAAAAAGATAGTAATTTATCCAAGCATGCATAGCAAAGGTTCATACATTTCTAATCAGTACGTGGCAGGAGCTACCACACCACAGGAATTTATACCCAGCTGCTACAGGGTATGGCTCTCATTGCTTTTATAGTGGTGGTGCATTGCTGGTGTGTGTCTTATCATCTCCCCACCCAGTGCTCTGTAGAGCATAACTTGTGCAGCTGAGCTCAGCATAGAAAAACATCTGCTGGAGTTTGCAGAGTAAAGCTCATATATGTACATGTGTACATGGAGGGAAGACTTTCAGCATCCCGTTTTTGCTATCTTAAAAAAAATTTGCTTGGGAAAAAAAACCTGGGGAGTTGGACCTCCCCATATGAAGCAAGGCAGAGGCAGTGGGGCTCAGGAGCCCTTTTCCAAGGATGGCTTTGTGTGCATCATCTTTTGCTGTTCATGTGTGTCACCTCTTGCACTTCTTCCAGCTCTCCAGGCTTGACAAAGGCTATGTTTTCAGCTGTGCTCAGCTAAGCACTGCTGCAGCACCTGCAATACGCTTGGCATCGCATTTCATCCCCTAAAATTCAAATTAAATGTCATGCTCTCCAGCTTAATTGTTGTCAGATCTGACTTGTGATTCTTTTAAACACTATTTGTCATCAAAGTATGTGCACTTTGGTCAGAATACTGATACTACTTTAGTAATAGTTAATTTTCAATGACCATTATAAACCTTTTAATTGTGAATTAAATTTCTGAAGCCAGTTTCTGGTATCTACAGTTGTCTATGGTCAGAGGTGAGTTATACTGGAAAAATTTAGCAGAAACTGGTCACTGTCAGGTTATTTCGGGGGGAAGAATCTACCCAAATGCTTAGTTTTACTCAAACTTCGTTTGTTTTTAAAATCTCACTGACAATGAACAAGAGGGCTTCAATGAATATGTTCCAGTGTTACAGTAATTCAGCTAATCCATCTTGCACCTTGAGCTGGCATGCCAGTGTCTTCACACAGGTTTATGCAGGCACAAAATACAGTATACAGCTTGCATAAATAAATTTTAAATAACCTTAGATAAGATTCACAGCTATTTGACAAAACTGATTAGGCATTCAAACTTCTTTTCTCCGTGTTCCTAGTAAGATAGCTGTAAAAAATCCTGCCTCTCTACGTCTGAGTCACCACTGACTCACAGATAAAACTATCCACACTTGTTTTGGATAAGCCAAGAGTACAAACACAGTCTGTGGCATGCTGCGATACCTCAGAGCATCTGTCTGCCCAAACAGAAATTAAACTTCTTAGCATGAAACACGCTGGCTCCCGCCAATCCATTTAATGAGCTGTACAAGGCTGCCAGAATATCATCCCCACTTTGCATCTACTTATCCTCTCACCCAATGCACTCCAAGACGAATTCATTACAGCAGCGTGTTTGGATTTAATATCCACCAGTTTCTGGACTGAAGGATGTTTTCTCCTCTTTTTCAAGTCTGCAAAGCTTTCCACTTCATTGTCCTTGCCACAGAAACACCCAAGAGATGTTGTTCCCCTTTGACGAGTGCCCTTGGGATTTCTCCCTGCCTTTAATGCACATTGTCTGAAGGACCCAGAAGAGGAGAAAACAATCAGGCTAGCTTTGTGGGGAATAATAGCAGGATGAAAGGGTTCTTTAGGGAACAGAAAAGCAGAGGCAGACTCTAGTCCCCTCCACCCCAGGTGATGTTCATAGGGATGCTCACAGGCTTGGCTACCTATGCCAGGAGGAGTGAGCTGGCACATGCAGCCAGCCTGGGACTTTCACCCATGCATGGGATCCTCCAAGCCCAGCCCGGATTTCCTGGCAGGACTATTTTTGATGGAAAATTTTGTCCCTGGGAGGTGTGTGTGTGCCACCACCCTGTTTACATCTTGGTCTTTCACAAAGCAAATGAACCTTCATGGTCTCATCTCTGAGGAGCTCTAGATGCTGCAAGGCTGGATCCAGCCCCTGAATCAGAACTGCACTTTTCCGGGCTGAGCTTTCCACCAGTGCACCCTGTGCAACGTCTCTGCAGTCCAGGATAGTTTCTTTTTTTATGCATTTTTTATTTTGCACAATATGTTATTAACTCTGTGAGTTGTTCTGTGTCTTGCTGAAAGCAAAGTCTCCCTTTGCAGTGAACACATCCAGCAGTTCTCAGTTTGAGCATCGCTCCCTGCTTTTTACTTAGTGGGGCAGAAGATCTCATGCAGTGCTGCCCAGATTGCTCACTGGAAAAGGCCAGAAAAGCCTTGAATTCTCTGGTTTTAAATGTGAATTATGGAGGGAAAAGGTAATTTGGTAAAGAAAATGTCCCTCTGAGTTTTCCTGTAGCAGAATTGCTTCCTTTTAGGTAATGCCAAAATCTCCTGGCATCTCCAGCCAGCGTTGCTCTTATTACTGGATTAAGCAAATCTTTTGTTGTGCAGCTGCCTGTTGGAGGATCTTCTAGTTTAGGGGTTACTTATGCACATTAATAGTTGTAAAATTTGCCATCATTACCAGATGGGATTGGAGCTGGAAAGGAGAGGAGAGAAAGAAAGACGTCCTGATAATCTCCATTAGCCAACTCTGTGCGATCTTGAACACTGAGAATTTGTTATAAGGATTGCTTGAAGGCTGCAAGTGTGAACAGCAGCACCTAAGCAGTGGGAGCACAATTATATTAGTGGTAACTCCATCATGCAAGTTCCTGGCAGAAAGGTGGAAATGAAGCAGGTAGAATAGCTGCCTGAGAAATTGGCTTTTCCTTTATTTAATCTCATTTACCAGCATTTGTATGTTTAGGGTTAAGAATTGCTGTTCCCCATAGAACCCACCCAAAGGTTTGAATAACCTTGTCTCCAACACCCCAGAAGACTCCCTGCAGGTTTAAGGGTGGGTTTGCTCCCATGGTCCCAGCAGGACACATCCCAGGATGTCCTTCAGGCAGCTGCAGACACAGCAAAACGGAAATGGGATGATTCAGCTTGGGGTGATTTTTCTGTGCAAACGGCCAAAGTTCACAGTGAGTCACACGCAGCAACTCAGAGCCCATGCAGGAGCAGTTTTGCCCTCTGCACTTGGACAATGAGACTGGGAAACTGTAAATCTCTTGAGCTTTTGCCCACCAGAGCATCAGTGTTCACAGTCAGAGTGGATTCTTCTCATAACAATGATGAAATCTCAGCTTTTATTGGCTTTTTATGCAATACTGTCACATGCTTTCTTGGAAGAAGAGCATTTAAAAAGAGGAGAAAAAGGAGTGTTTCCCTCCAAAGAGTGAAACTCAAGACCTAATGGGTCACCTGGTAGTCTCTTACCCTGAGAAAGTGCAGCATTTCTCCCTGTAACATTTCAACGAGTGTTTCATCTAGTGTAGTTTTCAAAGTCTCAAGTGGAGAGGATTTACTCGAGGTCTGGCATTGCTCACTTGCCTCTCTGCTTAATGTTGAAGCATCCCTGCCAGCACACTTTAATCTCCATCTCCTTGAGGGATTATTATATTTAAGCCGAAGTGAAATAAAGAATGAAGACAAATAATCTACACTGAAAGGAAAATAACAGCTCACCCCTCTCTGCTCGCTTCAAGTGATACGGATTTCAGTGGGATTATAGGTGGTGCAAGTCACAGGATGGTTTGTGCCTCCCTGGGATCCCACTGCCTGGGGGGGACTGTATTTTGTGTTATATGGTCCCTGTGGTTGGGATTTGCATTGGTGTCCTGATTTAACACCAGCTGTCAACTAAGTACCATGCAGCTTCTTGCTCACTACCCCATGCTTCCCATCCCAGCTGAAATCAGAACAACTGGGGACAAAAGAGAGGACATCCCCAGCACCAGCTGCAGGGTAGGTGAGTCAGCTTCATTGGCTGTTGTCATCCATGGAAAAAAGAAATTCCAAAGGAAGATTATTATAAGTATCTGTTTAATTAATTTTTTTTTTTTTTTCAGCTTGATTGTTTGATGTGATGATGTTTGCCTATCAGAGAGCAGGAAATGGATGCCTGGCACTGTCATGCACTGGCTCCTCCCTGCTGTGTGGCCAACATTTGTCAGGCTGAAACCAGAGCAGCCTTCAGGAAAAACACCTAGCACGTCCCACCAAATCGATAAACCTCTGTGCCATTCAAAGTGAACACTATCTGCTTGTTTGTTTGCCTTTAAAATTAAATTGAAATACCATAGGCAATTATTCCCAACCATTTTCTTTAGAACGGCTTTGCAAACATCTTGCCTGGTGGGTAAATGCCATTTAGGTCATGTGATTTAGGGCAAACCCCTCATCTTTGACTCTGCCCTTGCTAGAAGATTTCTGTTTCATTAGCACAGTATTAATGAGGCTGGATTTTAAAGCAGGTGTTAAGTGCAATCAGAGCAGCTTTATTAGGCTACAAATTGTCTGGAGCTGACAAAGGCAGTTGGATCTGTCCATGCTCAGTTAACATTTGCCTGCATGCATGACTTGGTTGATTAAACAGCAATTGATAATGACCTTCATCCCGGGGAGCCTCTAAAGGTGATGTGGCATGGACTCCGCTGTGCAGAATGTAAATCTTTAGAGGATCATCACCTTTTCAATTTAGGAACCCATACAATCATTTTTAAATTACACAATATCATGCTACAGCAAGGAGCTAATTTACTGGCACGAAACTGGTATTTTTAGGGCAGACTGAGAGAGGGATGTCAACATAGTTGTATGTAACAGAAACAAATATTGAGGATTCAAGGGTACCAATATTTTAAACAATATCTGGTGATTCGAGTACCATATGTGTATATAAAAAGGAAAGTGAGGATTTTATGGGAGCCACCCTTCCTCGGTCCTGACCCCAGCTACACTGATGTCAAGGAAAATGTTTCCCTTGGCCATAGCAGAACCAGACTTGGGACCGGTGTTTTGGGAGGCAGTGGGTGCTGTGGATCCCAAATGCAGCAGTTTCCTGTCTTCCCACTGAAGCCAAGGGAGTCGTGGTCTTTCCTAAACAGAACAAGTAAGACACCACAAAGATACTCGTCCTGTGCATTTCTGATGCCCGTATGACAGAGGTGCCTTGTGTAAGTAATGGCAAATTAAGACTCCAACAGCCAAGATGCAGTGCTTTAGCTAAAAATACCACATTAATGATTCTCCTTTTCAGAAGATATTGGTGACTTGTTAGATAACTGTGCATTGAAATAATAACATAGACAGTTACAAGGAAAGGCTGCAGAAATGTCTTGTGTAGGTTAATCTAGAAGGGAAATTTGTGCAGAAGACAAGATACTGATAATGAGTCAGTATGCATGACCCAGGATACACAGTGATAACTGGATTTGTCTAGTTCACATGAAAACATGAGCATAAAACTTCAGATACCTACTTTCCCCTTTGCAATTGTGAGAAAAAAGTACTTTGCAAAAAGAAACTACCAAGAGTGTGGATACAGTGCAGAAGTAGATGCTAATGATGTTCAGGTGAAAACAGAAGGATTTTACAGTTTTATGAGTGGTCATGTCTTGAACGGAAACATTTAGACTTGCAATAACCCCAAAATAAAGTAAGCAGATGTGGCTCGTACTGTTGAGGGTTACAGGGTGGCACTGGTGCCGGCAGCAAGGCTCACCAGGGGTAATACCCTGTGCTCTGAGCTCCTCTCCTTGAGATTGTCTCCGATCCCCATTGTCATGCTGTGGCCTATCCAGGCTCGGTCCACCCAGTGCCGGGGCTGCTGTAGGGTGGCTGGTTGGAAAAGGATTTAAGGAATCCCCTGAACGCCCTTCTGGCAGCACTTCCCCAGTGCTCTCCAAAGTTTATGTTTTATTACTTCCTTCCAGAGCTATTTATTTTGCTGCAAGTGTGCAACTTTTCGCATGTTGCCATGCCTGATGGGGCAGATTTATGCTCCCTGCCATCAGCAGCCCCACATGGGCATCCTCCCCAATGCCAGCTCATTGCGAGAGCAGCAATATACCAATCCCACTCCAGTGGGCCTGGAAAAAGTCAGAGAAAACCCCAAAACTGCCCTTCGGATAAAGAAATTTGGGACTTGTTTGTAGCACTTCATAAAGCCCAACCCCTCCTTCCCTGGGTGCATGGAGGGGGCGCAGAGGGCTATGCAGTACCCCGCACCTCCAGGTCACTGGCTGTGTATGCTTCCAACCTCCAAATACGATTTTATTTCATGTCTTTTGATGGTTTACAGCAGGTCATGAGTTTGCTGCACAGAGGGGTCAAGATGGCCACAAAGCATCAACTCCTCCTGTTTCTGCTAGGCTACATTTAAAAATACAGATAAAATTCCTATCAACCACTGATGCACTCACTGGTGTGATGACCTCTGGAAACCTGGGGGTTGGATGAGGTGGGGGATTCTCCCCCAGTCTCCTTATCTAGAGCATCCTCACCATCAGCCCACCGTCAACCCCTGCCCAGAGTCTGCCTTCCCAGAGGGGATCCTCTCCTGAAGGATGGTGTAAAAAACTGATTGTGCTCCAACTAAACTAAAATACATGTTGCACATTTCTGACCTGGATGGGAATATTGGGGTGAGATCCCGGGAGGTGTGCATTTTCCCTCCTTGTGTCAGTGCTCTTCAGGATTGCAGGCAGGGTGGAATCTCCAGGAAAAGGTCTGTTTCCAAATAAATGCTTTTCAAAATCCCAATGGTATTTCCTGAAACACTCATACATATAAACATTTGTGCTGGCCCTGTGCAGATCATGTCAGCGCAGATATGGCAGGCATTGGAGGATACCCGGGGAGCCAAGCCAGCCCTAAGACCCCCTTGTTCTGGCTATGCCGCCCCTTTAGCTGCCCAGAAACAACCCCATTTTGGGACACACAAACTTCACCTTTGTACTCACTGATGTGGTTTAGCTTCAGAGCATCCCCCTCTTTGTGACCTAAGTGTTTGCCCCCAGGGCTGATGCTGATGGGGTGTGGGAGCTGCAGACAAAACGTAGAATACCCTCCAGCAGCCCCGGCACATCACTTGGGTGCATGTTTTTAAAACAGCTCCTCAGATTGGGCTGGGTGATCTGCGACAGGCAAACTGCCAGCAGCACTTCCCAAGAGCAAATCTGGCAGCTCCTCCTGCCCGTGAATGGGTACAAATCCCCGCAGGCCATGCTGCCGAGCTCCTGTTTCACTGCAGCCGTGACAGCGTGCTCACAAGTAATGCTTTTTTTCAGTGAACCATCTTTTTCTTTCCCTTTTTCACCCCTCCCAAGCCAGCTGCTGCCCTTTCATCAGTAGCTGCGACTCCCACATGATGAATGAAGGTGATGGATGTGCCCTGGCTGCAGTCCCCATCACTGTCATCCCTGGTTGGAGAAGGGTGACAACACGCCGTTAATTCACTGGGAAGCCCCATCCCCATGCTGGCCTGGCCTTGTCAGGGAGCAAAGCAGGAGGAATGGTACACAGGACAGGGACATTCTCCACAAGGCTAGTAAAGCTGGCTGTTTACTGAAGTTCCAGCAGGAAGGAAATGCAAAGCCATGGCAAAGCATCTGCTGGCCCTCTTACCCAGGGCCAGCAGAGACCTTTTCATGTGTTCACCTCCAAATCCAGGCTCTTGGCTTGCTTCTAGGCTGCAAAGCCAGGCCAAGCTCTTACTCCGCTTCATGCTCATACCCCCTGCTTTGCCAAAGCCCACTGCAAAGCCAGTCTCTAACAGACAAATGTCTATCTCATCTAATCTTGGCACGCAAGATTACCTCAGAATAAAGGGCGATAATGAAAGAGGAGAAGACCTGAGTTTGCCTCCTGGAGGTTTTGACTGTGTCTGGCTGAAAGGCTGCTGGACAGTGCTGGGCAGCATTCTGGTTTTATTGCCAGGTTAGCACAAAGAGGTTGATTATCCTGACTTCCTGCAGCAGCAATGTGGGAGGGATGCTCCTGTGCAGCCTTAGTGCTGTGCTGCATGGGAGCAGGCAGGGAAAAGCATCCTCCAGCATCTCTTACACAAAGAGTTAGGAGCAAATTAAGTCAATTAAGCCATGGCTTTTCTCCTTACCCTATCATCTGTTCACATCCCTGAAGGTTTAGAAATGACTATAGGAAGCTGGGGGAAGGACAGAGCCATCTTCTCAACTGATTTGTAACAGGACTGTGGCTGCCAAAGAAATGTTTGAAGAAATGCATTTATGTAGGGTGTGGTTTTCCCAAATACATGCAGTCACTGCTGAGCACAGGTACAGCTGCACACAGTGAACCGCAGGGCCAAGGTGGCAAATGTAACCAGGCTGCCTCAGAAACGTTTTAAATGGAAGTAAGTAAACATGGGGATGAATATGATCTACTCTTCCTTTACAACTCTGCTGAGACTCACATACAGCTCTGTGAAGTACAGCCCACCATTAAATACAGCCCAGTGTGATGCTCTATGGAGAGTCCTGCTCAGAGAGGCTCTTTCTAAACTCTGCTCAAGAAAACAAGCAGAAAAAATTGGCTGCAGATCTCATGCAAAGGAAAATCATGGGCTGCCAAATGGAGCACCATAAATCAGTTTTTAATTTCAGCTGTATTATTTGTTCATTAGTTCATTTTTTGTTCATTGACTGAACCCAATGGTATGCCACTCCTCACTTTCCCATACATATAAATAGATACCACTGTTAAGAAGACTGCACTCCCCAGCTTAGCAGAGCTTGCTCCTGGCTAATGTGGACATCACCTCTTGCAGTAGTGAGGAAAATGGCTTTTCTCTGCTGCAGTGCTAAGGTAAATAAGGATTAATTCATTCTGCAGCTTCCAGAGCCAGATGCATCATGGCCATGTACCAGTCCTTCCCATGGCTGACATCTGTCCATTAAAATTGCTGCAGAGATTCAGATCTGCAAATGTAATTATGCATCTCAGTTCTAATTTAGAACTCTCATTTAACAACTGACTTAGCAGCATCCAAACAGTTTAAGTCACATGTTTAATGTATGAAGATACACAACTCAAAAATAAACTTAAACCCCTTAGAGACTCCCTGGCAACTTCTTGCTGCTGAATCAGAAAATCCGTCACAGCAAGTATGGAGTGAGGGGACTCTGTCCCAGAAGCTAAGCCTGGCTTAGAGCTGCTTTTCCCAGAAAAGACACTGGCCCCTGGAGAGCCTGAGGGCTGTGGTGTTCTGACCACTGCATGTCTGCTTTAGTAGATCTTGTCAGTGAAAGCCTGGAGATCAATTTATCTGAAGATGTTAGGACATGGGGGATTATAAAATCAGTGAGATGTGTTTCTACCATCAAGCAGAAATCCCAATGGTGCTCAGGTTTATTCCAAGTCATGAGAAGAAGTGATCTAATCCTGTTTGATGGCAAATGCTGGCCTTTGATCTGTGTGATCAAGTTCACGATGGGAGTAGCTGGCTGTGCTTTTGGCTCTGAAAGAGAATATAGTATTTCACACCTCTGAAGTCAGAGACACCTTTATAAATCCTCCTTATCTTCTGTATTCAAGGAAAAAACTGAATTGCTCAGTGTTATTACCTGAGGCTCATCAAGGCAGCATCAGCACCCAATTCTCCCTAAAAGACTAAGTAAGTTGATGGTGGGCTCATGGGTTGTGGCTGGGGTATGGGAGGCCGGGGGGTCCTGCAGATACCAGTGATGGAGGGGACATGATGCAGCTGGCAGCTCTGAGCTTTGGATTCTCAACTGGTGCTTGCGGGTGTTTGTGTGGCTCCTCACTAGTCCGCAGGCAACATGCAAACTTCGCTCACCCTGTTTTTTGTCACACCCTGGATCTAACCCAGCTTTGTGCCTCTGTTCACCTGATGGGGAATGCTCCCTTGAATAAAGACTGCAGGACCAGAACTGAAGGGACAGAAAACTCTCTAACCCACTGCTGCTGCTCTATTACAACACATTTTCCTATTTTAATGCATTTTCCTACTTCAGCACATTTTCCTACGACAATACATTCTCCTATTTCAATATGTTTCTTTTCATCTGTCTCAGTACCTGTGCTTTTCTCTACCGATGTTCAGAGAGACTTCCTCCCAAGACCCTGCTGCCCTGTGCAGCCATGACAAGAAGCACCAGCCAGCCACCATCCTGCCTTTGCTTATATTCATCCCTGCACGGGGACCGCCCACCCACAGCCTCTCCCCGCATCTGCTTGCATTGGAGCCACCCGTCCCGACGGCTGGTGTTTAATCTTTTGGAGGATGACTCATGGGGAAATGCCAGCCTCATCTGCCGAGAATTTTAAACAGAGGCTTTTTTAAAGAGGAATTGAAGAAAGAAACCATCTGTCTATGGGGAAACGTGCTGTTTTCTTCTCTTTCTGCTGGAGAAGGGACAGAGGGAGGGAGGCAAAGCCGTGCCAGGCCCTGGGTATTACCCACCAAATGCACTTCACCAAGTTTTGCCACCAAAGCTGCTCCAGCTCCGGCTCACTGCATGCTGATGGCATGGGTTGTCATGACAATATCCCCTTAATAGAAAAATCCCAGGGAATTTAATGGGGATTAAACCACTATGAGTCCATAGAAGTGAGCCAAGATGTGCCATGGGACTGACTGGCACCTGCGCACAGGTTTCTCTCACCATAGCCCTCCATCACAAGGAGGATGTTTGTGCTTGGCTGGGGCGGGTTTGTGTGCCTCCCCCCATCGCGGGGCAACATTCATGCCATCAGAGATCTGTTTGCCTCTGGGTTAGGGTGAGGATTTGCTGTCCCTTTTGCAGGAGTGGTGAAGCCACATGCCCCAATGGTCAGCTTTTAGGTCTAAAGCCAGGCGTTGCTTTTCCTTTTGCTCCTATAGTAGAAATTTAAAATAGAGTTGCTGGGAAATTGCAAATGATTAATTGGAGAACTGCCATTGCACAGAATCAGCTTTTATCTTACTGCTTGAAATTAGGGACTGAGGAAAAGGGCCATCTCAGCAGCTCCGAGAAACAGATTTCGGAGAGCAGGGGAGCTGGGTATGATTTAATACAGTACTCACACAAACCATCCCATATCTTAAAGCATCACATGGCTCCAGCTCTGCACCCACCCCTGCTAGAAGGGATCTGCCCAACCTGCAGTCAGTTTACTTGCCTCACAGGCATGGATGACTTTAATCTGATGCTACAAAGCCACAGGGAATATACCTAGGGCTGTAAATAAGTAACAAACAAAAGAAACAATGAGGACCTCTGCAAAATGCTTGGAAAGGAAAAAATCCCTCCTTCGCCCAGTGCTGCCAGGGTGCAGCAGCAGGTGGCCTGGCAGCACAGATCCAGCCCTGGGGGTGCAATGAGGAGCTTGAGAAAAGACATGGTTTAGTGTGAGGTGTCCCTGCCCATGGCAGGGTGGCTGGAACTAGATGATCTTAAGGTTCTTTCCAACTCTAACCATTCTATGGTCTTCTGCAAAGGCTGTTTAAATTCCCAGCACGCTTGCTGGATGGACTGAAGGGCTGAAATGAGTCCAAGGGCTCCCTCATGACTTATATACATACAGTGCTGGCATCAGCGATATTGTCAAGTTAACAAACAGCCAGAGTTCTCGGTAATGGCAAATACTATCATCTGCTTTTCATCAGTCTGGCCATTTCAGAAAGCCATGCTTCCTTCTTGCCCCAAGCCCCTGATACCCTGAGCACACCCTGGCGCAGGACCTCACATTGCTTTGTTGGATGGATCGCACCAACTATGTTTAAAAGTGAACCTGAAAAAGCTGTTTTCCCACAAACAGCATCAAAATCGGTTTAGGATGTGTTTGAGCATCTCGTTTTAGTGTATGCCCATACATTTTGCCTAGTTTGGTTTGTGAAAATCGCACTCAGATCACTTCTTGCAAGCTTTTAACAAAAGCCCTTCATTTTTGTTTTAACAAAAGCCTCCATGGGAGGCAGCTCCCATGGACGTGCTATCAAAGATTGTTCTTTTTCTTCCATCTGCAAAGTTAAAATTAAGAAAATTTAAAAAAAAATGATGAGAAGCCATGCTGGTGATGGGCTGCTGAGGCCAGCTGGACCTGCTGTTCACTAGCTTTTGTGGGGCTGAGAGAGCTTTTTGGGGGCAAAGCTCAAGAGGGTTGTTCCTGATGATGCCCAACTCAAGTAGCCCTTCTGGGAACAGCACACTTGCTGTGGCCGTTGCAGGGCTGGCACAAGGAGGCACAGCAGATGCAGCAAGGACTCCCGCTTTCTGTGTGCAAGGGATTAATTTCCAGGACACATCACTTTCTGTTAGATGTATATGTACAGATCTGTCCCTGCTCCCTGTGTCCTTCATCCATGAGCCTGCCGTAGGAAGTGTGCAGGCAGCCAAAGCTGCTCCAGCAGTCACACTGACAACTTTCAGTGTGTTCATCACTGCTACATGAAAACCAGGAATTATTTATAGCATTAACTTAATCTTTCAAAAATACCAAATTTGAAAAAGCAGCAATCTGTCTTCAGATACTTCACAGAGGGGAAGACAAGGCCACATTTGTGGTGCAGTAATTGTCCTGGCTTTGGTGAGAAGGGATACACTGGCAACCTCCTTTGCAAAATGCTCTGTAGAACATGATTTGGAAGAAACCTTTAAGGAGATGCCTGTGGGCCAGTGGGAAGAAGCAGGTCTCCTGGGCAGGGGCAAAATGTTTTGGGGAAAAAATATACCTTCTGCAAGCAGGAAGGCCAGGGGTGATGGAGAAGCAGGAAGGGCTCTATGCCCTGCTTCACTGTCGTCTTCTGTCCCCATGCTGGAGGTGCCTGCCCAGAAGAAGAAGAGCTGTCTCTGAGGCAACCAACCCCATGGTGAATACAACCACCCGTTGGCAGAATTTCTGCGATTTGAGCTGCTACAGCTCATAGGAAAAAGGACTGGAACAATATCCTGAGTTGAGTTTGTAAGTTCGATCTTTTGGGGGCTTCACTTTTCTTTTTACTTCTTTAATTTTTTTCCTCTCTTTTTTCTCCCCAGAAAAACAGGAGAAAATTTGCCTAATTCCTTCCAGAAACTTGTGGCCTGAGTCACTGCCAGCTTCTGCCTTTGCCCTGCAGTAATTCAGCCAATAGCTCCAGGACTGCCCTCCACTTCAGCCTGTGGGAGCAAAATGAAATGGAGAGGATGCTTAAAACCATAAAAAGCATCCAAAGCATCATGCAGCTTTTCCCATCTGTGCCAGAGCAGCAAGGGATGGCCTTTTATCTTGCTGCTTCTGAAATTTTAGGAGAATTAGCTTACTCCCTGCCTTTGAGAGTCTCTGCTCAAATGCTCACCGGAGCTGCTGTGGGCCTGTTAGGATAATCAGGAGACGGACAGGCACTCCTCTGCGCTCCCGGGTGGTCTGTCTGGAAACTCCCCAGCCCTCCATGGCTTTCCCATCCCACTAACTGGAGGAAAAGTCAAGTAGCTCTGAGGAATAGCCCCAGCATTTTGACAGATGTGAGTTATAGCCCCGTTAAGCCCCTGTGTCCTTCGCTATACCATACAGCCTTCTTGCTGGGAGACTTCATCAGTGAAATAAGCCATCAAAACAGGACCTCCTAGGATTTATGCTCTTCTCCTTTTGCAGTGCACCAGGGTATGGGGGATTTTTTTCCTTGCACATGCCTGATGGGTTTCAGGGGTGTGAATCCCAGGATGGTTGAGTTCCCAGGGTGCTGCACCAACTTTCTGGGATGCTACAGCACCTTCCTGGAATTAAGCTTATAAGAATTTGCTTTGGTCTTAATCTCAATTCAAAGCCTGTCTGGGTTATTTAACAGGTGCTGGGACAAACGATGCATTACACCAGCCATGTATTGAAAGTGCTGGTATTGCAGTGTTGAAAGTCCATCCTGCAGAGGAGAGGCCACTGAACACCCCAAGGACCAACATGCAGTGACAACGGGCAGTGAAATGCAAAGCCTGCAAACACTCACCAAGTATCCTTTTACACCAACAAGCTGTTTTACCACACAGGTTTTGCAGCATCTCACTCTTAAACATCACCATTTCTTACTCAGTCTTCCTTCTGACAGGTGCAGGGAAAAGTGATGTCAGAGGAGGAGCTGGACTCACCAGGGGACCAGGAGGATGCTCAGCTCAGGAAATTATAGGTCTGGAGTAGAGACAATGCTGCAAGGAGTTGTCTTGTTTTTTTTAATTTATATTCCTGGCACCTACAGAGAAAAGAACATCCAGATACCTGCTCACCAGTGAAACAAGTGGAAATGATTTTAAGGATGCGGATTTGGTCCAGGTCCCACCAGGGTAAGCATGTCCCTACATGCAGGATAGGCAGCACATCAAGGAAGCTGTGGTGCTAAGTGGAGCCTTGGTAACCTGGGGATCTCACAGCAAATGGGGAGGAAAACCCAACTGCAACTTGATCCCTGAGTGTGACTCCTACTTGGTCCCCTCCTCACCTCTTTTCTCTGCTGAAGTGGCTTTTCTCATGTATTATATGCAAATGGGAGATAAATTGTATATATATACGCACATAGATCTATCACATATAATATCCAATTTTAAGAATATATATAAATAGGAATTAAACATAGATGTGTGTTTCATAAAAATGTAAAATTGCAACTGAAAATGGGGAGATACTAGTGTCTTAAAACAGTAAATGGCTGCTGCCAAGCCTGTTGCTACGCTCCTCCCTGAGCTGCCTGAGTGAGCTGTGGGTAAGCTCTACTTTACTGACTCCTTCATCAAGACTGTAAAAATCTTGTCCTTCCCAGTATTCACTCACTTTGCATTCACTTGTCATCCAAAATGAAATATTAAATATTATTCATCTAAAAACTCTGCCTTGTGTAGCCGGGGTGCAATGAGAAGTGCTGGGTCTCTGCAGTTTCCTCCTGTACTGCATGATGGCTCACCCGCTAAGCAAGCTCTGCTTTCCTCCCAGAAAACCTTTTCCCGTCTTTCTCCAGCCCTGGCAAAGCACACCTCACTTGGTGAGATGCTTATCTCATTGCACAACTCCCATTTTCCATCCTTTCCTCTTGGGCAGGTATACCCATCACCCATGCTTGAGGACATCAGTTTAAGCCGTTTGGACTTGGCCCTCAGTCACCCACAGTTGTTGATAAGATTATTGCAAATCACTGCAAAGGTGATGCTGCAAGGACTGCACAACACAGGGCAGAGTAGCTGAAAACAGCTGGGGATGCTGCTGCTGTACTGCAAAGAGAGGGAGCAGGATGGACGCCACACCATGGGTCACTGCACCCAGGTTACGATAGGTAAAACCAGAGTTATGATTAAAATTAGTATATCCTGCAAATGCATACCCTGCAAATTTATTCTGAGATTTTTCTATTCCTTTTCTGCCATTAAATATCCTTGGAGGGGAAAAAAAAGGGACTTTTAATATCCCAAAGTGCTGGAAATGTGAACATCTTGAAAACGCCTTGAATAGACTGGAAACGATCCAGTCACAGAGCACAAAATCTCACGCTCAAACTTACAGCGAGGGTTTCAAAAAGTGAAGGCTTGGAGCTGTAGTCATGGTGAATGATTTGCTAAACCAAAATATATGGGGGGGGGGGGGGGGAAGATGGGAAAAGGGGATTAAGGGTAGGCCTTGATGGGAATAGTGGAAAGGAGTGGATGGGAGGCTGCTGTGGAAATCTGGCTGTGGCACAGGGGAGGATTGAAATATTGCACGTGGGTGACCTGAGTTGCAGAAATAGGAAAAAATCAGTGGTGTAGAGATATGTTATATGTGGGGATAAGTAGCAGAGCCCTGTGATGACACACGCTGTATCCTTGGGAAGCAGCACAGGAGAGGGCAGCTGTGAAGCACAGCAGGCGCACTGCCCAAAATAGCCAGAAATTTCCATGGCAAAGTGGACCTGACACAATCAAGAAGAGGAAGAATAATCAGAGTTTGCCACTGGCTGAAAACTGTGAATTAGGGCCTGGGGAGATTTTGAAGATGGAAGAGAAAAAAGCATCCTGAGGGCACTGGCTGAGCATCGTCCCCAGGCTGGCATGGATAAGACGCCTGTCGGCTCCTGGAAATTCCCGCTGCCGACAGTGAGCCCCTGCCTGAAAAGTGAAGGTTTGGCACCGCAGGGAGTTGCTGGTATTTTCCCTAATAGCCATATGCAGAGAAATCGAAAAGGGGAGGGATAATGACCTTTAACACTAAAATTACCAAAAAAACCCAACCAAAAACCAAAAAAACCCCAACCCAAACCATTACCATGATCATTGTAGCATGAAACACAAAACCTTCCTCTCAGAGCCACACAAAGCCATGTGGAGCACACCAGAGTAATTAATAAAATGAAAGCCCCGTTTCTTGCAGATGGAGATGTGGGGAATAAAGGAGCTACACTGCGCTGAGCTGTCATGCATCGCATGTTACATCTGTTATGGAAATCAGTGGTAGTAGGGCCTTTTGTTCAGGCTAAAGCCCTCCCAACAGGGATTTGGCTGAAGTAGATTTTCTTGTTATTAAACATGATTTCTAGCTAGTTGAGAGCAGATGCTCCTGCAGCATTTGGAACTAATAACCAACCTTCAAGTGTGCAGCATCCCTGAAAAGTCTGGGATCGCCTGCAAGAGTGATTCCAGCTCGAAGCTAATGCGCTGCTCTGGGTCCCTGCTTTGCACATGAATGCTGCTGACACCAGATGAGCCTTCTGGCCTCCCCGCTGCCATCGCCCCGCCACCCCCTCCCAGCCTTTTCATTGACTGAGCTGCCAGGGAACTGAGTGAGATGCACACACACATGCACACACATATCTCAATGCCCTCCCGCATCCCCCCAGCCTCACAAAGCCCTCCTCAGTTTGGAAAGGCACCAAACTCCATGTACTGCCCCCCTCATCATCCCCTAATCTTAACAAAATCCCGCTAATGTCCGCCTCCAATGTATGTTCACTCAAGACTCCTTGGCTATGTCCTATGTTAAGCAGGAAAGGACAAGTGCACCCCACCCCGGGGCCACCTGCATTGGCCAGAGTCATTGCAATTACTGCTGGAAGTGCAGAAGGAACAGACAAAGGGGGAAGACGGCAAAAAGCTTCTGGCACATCGTTTGAGTGGCACACCATCGACATAGCACCTTGGGTAGTAAAGTGAGGTGTTTCAAGGAGGTATTGTCCTTGTCAGCACCAGAGACAAGGGTCCTGGAGAGATGGGATGTGCAACAGCTCAGCAGTTTGAGGTGACACATAGAGAAAGCTGCAGCTTTACTCAAAATTTAGCTGTAGAACCATGTCTGTGTGTTTGCACAAGGTGATACTCTGGAGCTTATTTGGGGGGGGTGGGAGGGTTTAAATCTACAGAAGCGGTAGCAGAGAATGGGTATTTCAGAAGGAGAAGGGTTTCTCACAGCTGAGATACCCCATGAAATGCTGCCCATCCATCTTGTTGGCTGCCCCTGCTCAGAACTACACACAGCTCCCTGCTGTGAATCATGGCAAATAAGCAGAATGAAGAGCAGCAAACCACTTCCAAAGCAGACAAGTATCAATAAAAATATGATGCTGTGCTGGTAAGGAGAGGGCAAGACTGCAGTGCTGCCGTACAAAGGTCAATGCTGTGCATCCCCACGCGTGCTGAGCTTCCATCCAGCCTTAGTCACGGGAGCTGGGAGCATAGAAAGGAAGATACTTCCCTAAACACTAGACATGCGATAGAATAAGTGACTCACTGTCTGGTTTCAGTAAAGTCTTGAATCTAATTTGCAGTTATTACAGTCAGAGTAAGGTTAATGGCTCTGCTCTCAGTAACTTGAAGCTAGCAGAACAATCTCCAACTAAAAGTCTTTCCCTAACTTTGGGAGGTCCATTTTTGGGAGTAGAAAATGCCCTGCAGCCCTGTAAATTGCTTTTGTTCTCCTCTGCCCATGTTGGAAAAGTTGTGCAGCATGGTGCAATCAGCACATTCCCAAGGAGGGGAACATACTCCCATCACTCCTGATGAGGCCATGGAGGTGCAGGGTGATCCCTGCCCCTGCAGCTGGAGCACTCACAGGAAAAAAAGCTGAGTTTCAGTGTGTAGCTCCTTTTCTGTTACATCCCCAGATACATTTATTCTAGCAAAGTCCTTGTCCCTTGCCCAATCCCTCTGTGGTTGCCACTGGCTTGTCCTCAAAACGAAAGTATCACAAGGACCCATTGGAACGCTTCTAGCAGCAGCCGAAGGTGCCCCAGGGCATCACACCCAATATTCATGGCTTTTCTTAAAGTGCAAAGGTAGCCCTTGGTGCTGGTGGGTGATTTGGCATCCTTCTGCTCTGTTACAGGCCCGCCAGGACCACCAATGGCATTTGCTGGCCTGGTCCCCAGCCATGAGTCTATGCCTTAGAGCCATTCACAGTGCTTATTAATTCTCCTCCTTCAAATTGCTTAAGCCAAGGTTTCTTATGCTGGGAAGGAAGCTTTTTTTCAGGGCTTTCCCGCAAAGAAAAGCCAGGTGACCTAGCAGGAGCCATAGCACAGCCAATACACAGCCCCACCAGCCAGACCCCTTCCTCTGCTGCTCATGGGTTACCAGGGATTGTAAGCTGACTCCTCACGTGTATATCTGTCACAGTTTAAACTGAAACCAGGACACTATTAATATTAAATAATATGAGCATTATTTCATTGTATTGCATATACTCTGAAAACCCACTCTTATTTCAATAGTACACGGCATTGTGGGTTACTGACAACTCCCTACTCCAATAGTTTACATTTTCCCTGCTAAAGTGAGTAAAATGGCTACTTTCATCCCAAAGCAGCATCTGGGGTGGGCTGGAGAACCAGCACCAGTCCCCTAGGGGGACTGTTCCCACCCACTTATGAGCACTGCAGGAAACAGGACCCCAGGAATGTGGTTTAACCAGGTGATGACTCCACTCACTGGGCAAGGACCCACGGGATTCCCACGGGAGGCTGAATGCCCGCTGAGGGGGGCCCTTGCTCAGCCCCTCCTTGCTCCCAAATTGTGCTGATGTCACCTCCCCATTCAGCATGGGTGGCCTGCATTGAGCAAAGAGGGTGTCTATCCCCCTTCACAGCCTTTCAGTATTTGAGATACAAGCAATCTCTTGCCAACTTCAACAAGAGAAAAAGATTTACAAGCTTTAGGAGGACTGTGCAGAATTTGTGCCATGGTGCATACGTAACAGTAAAGAGCTGGAGCTGCCAGATTAGTGCTTCTGCAAAGTGCGTAAATCAGTGGGCTAAAAAACCATTTCCCAATTGACAGCTGTAGGAAAGCTTCCTTTTTCACAGATCCTTTTTGAAATTGGAAAAGATCTATTTTATTTTCCTCAGATTGCTTCTCATCCCTAATGCTCCAAACTAATATAGGGAAGATAAAAAAAGAAAAAGACACGTTTGGCAGAACATCCCTTCTACCATTGCAGGGCTCTTGTGATGGGAACCTGGCCCTCAGCATCCCCTTGCTGGGACTCAGCACAGCCCAACAAGGTTGTTTTGGTCATCTATCAGCCTCCTGGGAAGCTGAAGGAGCTGAACTGGCTGCAGGAAAATAGAACAGTTGATCCTGTTTAAACATATGAACTGGAAAGGGCCACTGTTGCAGGCCTGTGGACTCCACTGCAACTCCATCATCTCAGTGGCTTTTGCAGAAAGGCTGGCAGTTAGAACGAGATCTGAATGAGATGGGAAGTCCCTGGGAAAAAAAAGATAAATCTTCTGTTGTAAGAAAGGAGTTTGGTAGGAAGAAACCCAATGATCTGAGAATTACTAATTACTTGCTCTTCAGCAAATAATCCCTCCCTCAGGAGAGCCAGCACTTCTATGTGAGGATTAGGCAGAGAAATGCCATACTAACATCAAACTATTCATTAGCCAAGCTCGTCCCATTTCTCTCTGCAGATCAGCTACAAGAAGCAGCCCAAGAGACAAGGAACAAGCTCAGCCTCTTCCTCAGGCTCTCCTCCCTGCCTGCAAACAGCCCTGGAGGCAGGCAGGTCCTGCCTTGGGGAAGACAGTGGCACCAGACTAACCCGTCTGCCAAAGACCTAGCACCACCAAGCCCCACACAAACAAAATTAAGTAACTGTACCTGCTAGAGGCATAAGCAGCTACCAGTCTAGGTGGAAACACACGTATCCATCAAATAGCATAACTCAGACCTAGCGCAAGGTGCTGTACACAGGCAATCTCGAGCACAAATACAGGCTAGCAGAGAATGGATTGAGACAAGCCCTGAAGAGGACCTGGGGGTGTTGGTCGATGAGAAGCTCAACATAAGCTGGCAGTGTGCACTCCCAGCCTAGAAAGCCATGTCCTGAGCTGCATCACCAGCAGCATGACCAACAGGTCAAAGGGGGGGATTCTCCCCCTCAACTCCACTCTCAAATGACCACTTGGAACACTGTGTTCAGCACTGGGGCACAAAGCTACGACAGACCTGTTTGTGCAAGTCCAGAGGCCAAAGAGACAATCAGAGGGGTGGAGCATCTCTCCAATGGATAGGCTGAGAGACCCAGGGTTGTTCAGCCTGGAGAAAAGGCTCCAGGGAGACAAGCAGCTTCCAGTAGCTAAAGGGGCCAACAAGAAAGCTGGAGAGGGACTTTTAAGAAGGGCAGGTAGGGTAGGATGAAGGGAAAAGGCTTTAAACTGACAGATTTAGTAATTTTAGCAATCTAAGATTTAAATTAGACTTTAGGAAGAAGTTCTTCATTGTGAGGGTGGTGAGGCACTGGCACAGGTTGCCCAGAGAAGCTGTGGCTGCCCCATCCGGGCCAGGTTGGACAGGGCTTTGAGCAACCTGGCCTAGTGCAAGGTGTCCCTGCCTGTGGCACAGGTTTGGAACTGAATGAGATTTAAGGTCCCTTCCAACCCAAACGATTTATGAGTTTAAAAGTGAGGAACATGGGATAAGTTTGCTTTTGTCACCCACCTCTTCCTCACTGCTGGCATCCTGTTGGCTCCTGCCCCTCGCTTGGAAGGATGACGCACTCGTGGAGGTGCTGAATTGCACATACTCAGCATGGTGAGAGCTTGCCATCCTGCTGAGGTCTATTTCTGTACTAGAAACCAGCCCACCATGTCTAGAAACACTGCTCTGTGGGGGATCCCCGGGATCTTCTGCAAGTGATGAGTTGCAGTAGAACACCTCAATTACCATAAGCTATTGCACAACTCAGTTGTGCAATGAAAGAATAGAAAAATACTGCAAAAGTGTTTTTTGGAAGTGGACAAGCCAGCTTTTTAGACATAAGGATGACTAACCAAACATATCCTGCCACAGCAGCATCATCAGAGGACTTCTTACACCACAGCAACATGTTGCCAGAGCCCACCTCCTGCTCCAAGAGGAGCTGCTGCAGGGCTGATGCTTCAAGGATGTGGGAGGACAAGCGTCCTCAGGAACTCACAAGCTGCTGGAAAGGTGCTGTAACAAGGAGAGGCACCACAAACCCAGCTCAGCACCCTCCCTCCAGCATGGGCTCCCTTTTCACAAACTGAGGCATTCACTCACATGATTACAGCTTCTACAAATCCTGGGAAATAAACATGATTTGTCACCAGAAATGGAAAACCATGAGCTCAGCAAACAATGGTCACAAGCATTAGCAAGATACCAACTGCTGGGACTTCTGTCTGACTTCAGAGATGTGAACATGTGTACTTCAGTAGACTCAAAGTGAGACATGAAAAGTCAAGGCAAGAGACCTGTAGGCTCAGTGCAATTGTGTCCAAAATACACAAGTATTAATGAACTAACACACAAAGGCCATTTCCACTACAGGTCAATCTTCTTTTTTAATTCAAAGAAAAAAAAAATGGTATTTTAATAAATACTGCAGAAACATTAACCAAACATACAAAGTGACTTCAACAATTAAAAATAAAGTAATGAAGGTCCTGCTTTAACAGTTATAACTTATTTTTCCACAATATTTAAATACAGAAAGCACTTACCAGCTATTTTGTAATACTGCCCTAAGCGCACTGTCGCATCAGTCAAAAGCTTATTGTGGTGGTAAAAATGTCTTTTTCTGGGAAATAATCAGAATGGGTTTTGTGTTTTTTCTTCTTTTATCAGATGAAACAAAGTGCCGGGAACACACAGAACTGAATTTTAGTTATGGTAACCCTTTACCTTTGCGCAAGTTAACATGAACACAGCTTTAACACTTCAAAAATGAAGCACTACCCTTGGGAACAAAATGCCTGTCCTCAACAAGAGATAACCACACCGGTTAGAGCTTACAGTATCCTTCTTTTGAGAGAAGCTATGAAGTTAAGTCAGTCAGTAAGCAGTTGCAAACAATTTTAAAGGCCCATTTATAATGTAACAATAGTATTCAGTAAGCAAAAAGGAATTTGACTTAACCGGTTCACTGATGTTTCATGATTGTTGTCTGGATACATATCTATTAAAGACTAAGGGCAATATCCAGTTTCCACTGGGGACCCCTTAAGGTGTCACAGTTCTTCAGACCCTATTTCCTCACCACGAGCAAATGCAGTCTGCAGCGAGAGATGGCTGCCCCAAAAATAAGAGCATCACAAAAGATAACCTGGCTCTGGTGGCTCATTTGCAGATTCTTGGGGATTTTTGCAAAGATAATTGCAGTGAACCACATCAAAGAACAGCACTTCTGTAACATGTGCAGAGGGCTAGATCCCAGGACCCACCCAGCTCCCCAACTCCCACCAGAAGAAGAGTCTCAGGGCTTCCCCAAGTGGGCAGTAAGGCTTAACAAGTTACCATGGTTGTAAAACTAACATCATTTGTCATCATAGCCCTTAGCACCTTTCATTTGAACCTACAGCAACATACCCACACAGTACACCGGAACTGGAGACCATTTCCACTCTAAATTACAATCACAAGGAGGAATGTCAAGTCAGAGTCCCGCAACACATAGTTTGCCCCCACACCCAATTTGATCCATTTTAATTTCCACAGTGCGAAGACATCTATAATACTGGGAAATCTCAAACGGTTGTCTTCGTTACCAACATGCTCAAGTGCAGATTGCGCTGCTGTCTTGGGAAGGCAAAACTCCAGACTTCTCACATACAGTGTTTTCCTCTAGGTGATGCAAAGGCCTTGGTATACTCTCCATTTTAACAATCAGCTACTAAAAAATTAGATCATATCCTTTGGAAAGCCAACTATAAGGTCACAGGGATAGTTCCTTAATAAGGAGGGCATATTGAGAATGTCTTCTTTAAAAAAATTATTTTAATTAAATCAAAGTGGTAGCATCCAGGAATAGAGCATTAATAAAAGAAACAAGCACTGACAGTGACATCTCTCCTCCGCAATGTTCTTTTCCCATTCACCCTCTTTTCTCAGCACATTCAAACATTTTCTCTTTTGGGTTTTGTTTTTGTTTTGGGTTTTTTTTGGCATTTTCTTCAATGTATCATTTCCTGATGCCACCTCGTTTAGAGCCATTTCTTCTCGCTGCTTAGTTCCTAAGTACAGTCTCAACCAAGAGGTGAAATCTCCATTAAAGCAATGGCATAAGCCCTCATTAAATACCATGTGGCTGTATACTTCATTGAGCCTCCACCCCTCCCAGATGCTCACTTCCTCCTTTGCCAGAAAATCTAGGTCCTTCACATCACTGTGCAACTCTTTGCTTTGTCCTTTCGCAAGTCCGTTGCCACTGTGGAAAGTTCCGGCCTGCCAGGCATGTGTGAAATTCGCTTTGTTGCCCTCTGTGATTTGTTTCGTTTAACATTTTTATTTGTTTTATTCACACACGCCAAGGTGGCAACATGAAAAATGTCTCTGACGCTGTTTTCTGACTGTAAGGCTGAGCATTCAATATATGTAGCTGCTCCAATCTGTTTGGCCATATTTGCACCCTAAGGGAAAAAAGAACACGCAATCAATACCAAGTTTCCACAGAGAGCCAAAGCAAACCATACAACTACTTTTCAGTGCTGCTTTCCATACACAGTGTTTTGTGAAATACAAAGCTAAAGCTCCAGCACTACAGCCAGCAGCTGATTTTGCAAAATAAACAGAGCTTTGGTTCCAAGATGCATTAAGTAAGTATCCAAGCATTATCTCCAATGTTGATAAATACAAGCTGGAAGAGAAAAGATAAGCTCAGTGACCTGCAAACAACTGCAGAAAGCCAGAAGAGTAGGAGGAGGACCTATTTAACAATTTCACCCTTACACCTTAACTTCCATCTGTGAATCACATGCTCACTGGGAAAGGTCTGAACCTGGAACCTTCCAGATTTAAACCTGCTGTTTCCAAAGACAAAATGTATTCTGACTGCCTTAAGGGCTAGCCAGTGTGCCCCTGACCTGGAGTGGAGCCCATGTTACATCTCCATGAAGGAGTCAAAGTTCACAGGGAAATGTGCTGCGAGTTTCTAAGTCAGGGATAGTTATATCAACTTGTAGCTACAGAACAGGGGAAAAGGAACATAGTTACATGAAGCTGCCTTTTTTTTTGATTTTAAATGAACTGAAAGTCAAAGCAGGGCTACTTGTTCCAGCAGCACAGGGAAAAGAACACATGACTCCAAGCAAACGACAATACCATGGTATCCTGTTGTGGATTTTGCTACTGGAAGATAATACAGCATTGTGTGGAAAAACTGAGTTATTTCAATGGAATTTTACTTCCAAGGAATGAATCTTTTCATTAAGTTATGAAATCCAACCACATCCTCACACACTCATAGGCCTAAGATAAAGGCACAAGTCAGTCCAACCCAACCTCTTTGCTCTAATCTATTTGGACTCACGTCTTCAGTATGCACTATTTGCATGGCAGTGATGCAGCCATCTTATCTATTTTAGGTTGGAGTGGCTGATAAAGGACTATTAGTCTGTAGGACGAGCACTCCCCACGGTTAAACATCTCAACTCCTACTAACCGAGCCTAGCCTGTACCGTAGAGCCTCAGAAATGTTTGCTCGGGTGTAGCTGATGGGAAACTGGCTAGCATACTGGAGGCAGCGCGTCACCATCAACTGGCTTTATCCTCACAATGGTTCCTTATGAAGTTAAGAGGAATGGGGAAAGCCCCATTAAGCTCTTTGATCCCATGACAACTTAGCAAGGCAAGGGATTTAAAAAGCAGCTGTGTATCTTGACCTCAGAGAACCTTCCCTACTTTTAAGTAGTGCAGGAGAGCAGTGGGTTGCTTCATGACACCAGGGATTTGGCAACCACAAGAGACACCTCCAATGCTCCGTTTAAGCTGTTGCTTATATAGAAAACAGATGAAACTATGGGAGTTTACTGAAGTACAGGCTTCCCTGTAACACCTACAATTTTCCTTTTGGCTGCCAAGTAACAGCATTTGGTTTAGCCCTTTGTCTTCAGCTGACTCTTGTTTCTAAGGGGTACAGGCTAAGCTGTGACACCAGAAAAGATGTCTCTTGGGGTGAAGATTCACAAATCCACTTGTCAGCAGATTTTTGATCACTGTCTGTGGAAGAGCATGAGTCTTGGCGATTTTACTGAAATATTTCAAAAACTGTAATATATGAAGTTGTGTATGTAATAAGTGGCAGAGTATCTCCTTATAGCTCCAGGGCTGAACATTAATATATACACATGCAACAGTGGTAGTTTGTAACTGGGATGACATCTCCTGCAACAAGCAGGATTTAAGGACACTTCTGAATTGGTTTACACTCAGGTAAAAAAACCCAGCATTTAGTTTCATTTGAAATTGTTTGCGATAGAGAGATGTTTACTGAGTGAAGTGTAGAAAAATGCCATAAGCAGCATAAGCCATCACAGTGAAACACCAAATGTTATATTTTAATCAAGATACTCAAGTTTATGGTATCTTTGTGTTTTCCAATTTAAACACGCTGCAGGATACTGCATTATTAGTAATTGCATATTAGGAGCTGTTGGTTTGGAAAACCTGAGGTTGTGGATAAAGCACCAAGAATTAGGCAATAGCATAAGATACACACACTAGCTAAAGTTACTTCTGGAAGTACCATTCTCGCTCTTACAGCCTGTAGGGTGTATCTGAAAGCACCACTGTGATTCAGCTGCAATGCATGATACATATGTGTGAGTAAGAAGGGGAAGTTTACCTTAGAGTCAAGTTTTTCCCTGTTCTCTAACTCCTCTCTCCCATGGCCTGATTCCTTTCCCTTTCACCTCAGTCTCTCTGATGCCTGTCTCCAAACTTCTGATTTCTCCAACAGCAGCAGAGAACAGCTGCCAAGAATTAAGATGCTTTCTGGATTTGCTGTCACGTTCAGAGGGAGCTGCAAGGTGCCTTCACAGGTGTTTTAAAGCAACAAGATTTTAAAAAGGACAAATTATATGCAATACTTGTCTGGCACAATGCTAAAGTCCAATGAATGACATTCAAATCTAAAGTCTAAATACAGTGATTTCACTAATTCATCAGTATATAAACACCTCTCAGTTACTGTTTTGGCCCAGAAAAGCAATAAGCTTACTTTCAATTAACTTAAAAGTTAATTGAGCTTAACTTAAAAAGCTCTTTGCAACTAACAAGGCTATCACCTTATGAGGCTTGAAGCATGCATTGTGGAGCAGCATGATTTTCTGCTGCATCCAATTCATGGAATAGACTTTACCTTTGCTCATAACAGCTTTCAAATTCACCTCCATCTCCCAGCAGAGTGCACATCTGCCTTCAAGGATGTGCTCATATAAACAACATGAAGAAGTTGTTCATAAAGATAGCTACAATAATAGAAAAGAGTTTTATTTTCCACCCTGAAGTACAAAGAAGGACATGGCACATACCTGATCATAGGACACAGGTGTCTGTCTGTGGTTGGAAAGTTCCACTAGTGTGCTTACATCTGTGCGCAGATCCGACTTGCAACCAACCAAAAGCATTTTGGTGTTCGGACAAAACTCCTGTATTTCACCTTTCCACTGTAAAAGTTTAGGTTGTTATTATAGTCAAGTAGTTGAATGTTTAAATCCAAAGCAGCAATGGATACAAGATGAAGTTTAATAAATCTTGACATTTTATTCGGAAATACTCTTATATAATAGTTGCATCTACCTTCAAGCTAATTTCTTATGGCATTAGTTCCAGCAGAATCTGGTCAAGGATGAAATCTTACAATCTCATACATTCATTAATTCCACTGATGTACTAATCAAGATGGAATGAATTGAGATTGTTTGCCTATATGAGTAAAGGTTTGGATATCTATCACTTCTCAAGCAGTAAACACCCAGCCATTGCCACGGTCAGACAGGAACCAATGAAACCTGGTGTCACCACATTCAATGGCTCCTCAAGACAGAACTAGAGGCAGGCCTTGCATGCAAAATAAATGTTGCTATATATTAGCCCCTGGCTAAATCTGCATGCCTAAAACTAACACAAATCTGCCAAGGGTTCAGTTTCTGTGATACTTTCCTCGGGTTTCTTTCCCTCTACACTGTTATTCTGAGAACACAAGAAAGCCAAAAGTTTCCCAGCATAATTTGAAGAGTTCATACAATCCCTGAAACTTAAAAATATCATTTGAGTTTAAAAGCACATTAAGAAAAATCTCTTACAGAATTAAGCAACAGTATAGTAACCAACATTATCAGGGACAGAAAAGAAAAAGACAGTTATAGATGCTTGCTGGCACAGTTAGTAGCTGGAGAAAAATCTGTATTTTCTGTAGCCTATTCAGAGGCTTGTATGCCACTTGATTCCCAGTAACACAAGAATCACTGGCCCCAGCTACAGAAAGAAAAAGGAACTTCAGGTCATTAAACCTTAATGATAACACTGCAAAGTTGAGTCATACGCAGTGACCAAGGAGAGGACTACAACCACTTTGCAAACAGAGCATGATTATCAAGATTCAATGTTTTAACTCAGGGAAAGTCTGGCACTGAATCTCAGATCACAGAGCTAGTGAAAAAAATCTGAACTCTGGCACACGGTTCCATTTCTATGCCACTGTTAGGTCTCCTGGTGGCTTCCAGAAGCATTTGTCACTGCCTCCTTCTAACTTCGGGCTGAGAAATGATGTAAAGCCATGGCAAATGTCCAAACACTTGGCAGGCCCATCTTAGCCATCTTTGCAACATGGAAAAGTTTCTCAATCTTGTCTGTTATATGAACATAATGTAAGAGACAATTTCTTGCTGCACCCAGCCTTGTACCTCACACCACCCTAAACAATTCACTAGTGTCTAAAGGCTGAGGAATGAGAATTTACTTCACCCCTGAGTGTCCATTAGGGAGGGAGGTTTTGTTTTCAATTAACATTCATACCTTTCAAAAAAATTATCTCATTCTACCAGTGCACAGCACAGTCCTGTCATCTCTGCATTAAAAGAAATAAACTGAAGTTTCCAATGTACAAAACAGCACCACTCTTCAGAGATTTAAGGACAAGCTATTCATACAGTTCTGTACTCAAATGTTTCTCAAACACTTGCCTTTTTTAGAACACTGTCAAGAGTTTCTGGCCGACTGATGTCAAAGCAAATCAGGACAGCATCAGAATCTGGATAGGAGAGCGGGCGGACATTGTCATAATAAGGAGACCCTGCAGGGAAGCAAACAGTATTTTTATTAGTTTAGATTTTTTACTTTCTGCAGTCATTCAAGCTTATTCAGAAAGTTTAGAAAAGTTTAGTGAAGCTCTGTAATAGCATCTAGCTACCATCTTTTCTTCAATAGCACTGTATTCCCAAAACACTCATTGCAGTTGCTCATTTCCCCACTTCCCTTTTGTTTCTTGCCTATAAAAGCACGGCTTTCCCAAATAATTAAGAGTGATGGTACCCCAGTGATCCACCTCCAACCAAAACCTTGCGATGCCCGTAATAACAAGAAAAGGGAAATTGGGTCAGCCCAAGTTTAAGTCCCAGCACTAACCTGTGGGGATGTGACTTTGAGAACAAACCCTTAACCTCCAAAAGGCTTCTTCAAAGCATATTAGTCACAATTGCACTTTCACAGAAAAAATTTAGGCAGTTTTGAAACAAATTAGCTTTGAGTCTTCTAAGCTTCATTTAAAACAAACAGCTCCAAGTGCAAAAAGCATCTTTATTTGTTACAGGTATAAGTAATTTTTAGAAGAAACTCTTGCTTCAAATTAAAGCAACTGTTGCAATACTTCAGCAGGAAAGAATCCCAGTCCTGTACAGGCATGCACATTAACTGTCACAAAAAGCCTCACCAATCTGTAAACCAACATATACTGGCAATAAATGTTTATGTTTAGCCCATAAACCAGATTTTTATCAATGAGATCAAAGCTAATCTAGTAATCTGATGGAACATAAGTAGGTTCAATACTGACTTTGCACATGCTTTACTTACAAAGTTCTTTTCTTCCAGAACTCTCATGTTGTGTGGAGTTGTAGCTACATCTCCAGAGTCAGAAATCTCCCTTTATCATCTGATGACTCTGGTTATCAGATTAGGGGGCGGAAATGTTCCTTTTTCTAGGAAGTGCCAGTCACTAAGCCACATCTGGTTTGGTCCTAACTCTGTTGACGCTTCACTTACTGAGAAGAATGAATTTCTGATTTAGAAGGGTACTTAAACAGTTAAGTGGTCCAACAGGTTAAGGGCTTAGGCTTTCAGATGCATGCCTGCAACTTAAAATTAATTTTTTTAGTCATACATTCCTATTTCTGTATTTTCTCATGTACCTAAAATACAGCATCGAACAAATGTAACAAGGATACAGCTTTCAAGAGTTTTGGGGTTATCAGCTAATTATACCACCAATTTTCCAACTATCTAGAACTAATTGGCTGCAAGATCTCAGAGGCTGAGCAGACTATTAACTGGATTAGAGAAATTCCTCAAGTTTTTAACTGACAGACAGCTCATGCTGTTGCACAAAGCAGAGCAGGGAATGGTGTGAACGTATCGCAGATGACTTTGGTTGGACAGCTTACACTGGAAGAAAGGAGTCAAGAATCCTAGGAATGTTGTTTTTGAAATGAAGAGTAACACATGGGGAATGAAGCATTACCAAACTAGGTAGCAGAAGGTAATTTGTTGGACGAGACTTTTATTCAAATGCTCATCTTCATAAGTGATGTCAATCTAACAAAGAGGCAACTGTCAAAAACTGCTCTTCAAAAAACAAGTTAGCTGTCTTCAGCAGTAAATGACATGCTAGAAAGAAGTCTAAGCATGCTGACTGTGCTGACCACTAGTTAGCTATTCATACGAGCTCAGCTTTGCTTGCAGTGATTATCAATATGCATTTTCCACTACCAATTATTTCCCAGCTATCTCCAGCACTACTATTACAGTGCCTCCATCCTGCAGCCCCAGGGCCAAGTTATTTATCCCAGAGCCCAGGGGCAAGTTATTTGCCCTGGCCAGGGAAACTGCAGAGTAGCATGCCATTAACTAGACACCTGCACTGCTCCACAGCCTGTGACTGGCCACAGCACAGACTGCTGCCCAGCCACCAGCCTGCGTGCTGGTAAGAGCCACTGCCTGGCTAGCACATCTCCCTGCCAAGCTCCAGCAAGTAAGGGCAGGATTGAAGATTAATGCTTGGCCACATGGTTGCTGGCTAGAAAGGAGTCTCAAAAAAGCCTCACCCAGAAACTAATTCCTTAGACACATACCTATCTTCTCACGCACCAGTCTTCAGGGATACAACACACCATATATGTCCATCAGCACATATTTATGTATACATACAGTCACCACCTCCAGCCCAGAGACTCCTTTCTACTGTGTCAGCTGTAGCTGTATTTGTTTTGAGGGTTTTTCTTTTTAGGCTTTCCTTCTGAACCTCTCATATTAAAGATGCTGAGCTAGAGTAAGTGAACTTTTACTGGCAGTCCATCTACTCAGATGCAGGCTAGGAGGAATATTTGACACCACCTTTTCTTCAGGGTAGTGTGTGGCAGAACAAATGGGAACCATTTAAACTACTCGGGCTGCAGTATCAACAAAGAAAGTTTCCTGGTCTCATTCAGCAGCAATAACTGAACCTTTATTACTGCACAAATAAAGAGGTGCTACAGCCCTCACTGTGCAAGCCCATTCAATCTGGCATTTCATCGTTTCACCCAGAGAAACCCTCAGAAGCCAGGAATCCCAGGAATGAGGCTCAAGTCTGAACAGACAACTTGAGCACAGCCCAGTATGGCTGTTCGCTCTTTTTCAAGTTAGTCTGCAGATTTGAAGCCATGCCAAACCTATAAAACAAAAGGAGAATGTAGAGCTACAGGAGTGGTATTTGGGGGGGGGGGGGGGGGGGGGGAGGTGGGAGGAAGGAGGGGGTAAATCTTTGTCCTTGACAAAATAAGAGATTTTTTGTCAAGGACAAGGATGATTTTTCAACTTTATTAAGGAATTGCTGACAACACTGTAGGTCATCTTACTCTGTGATACAAAAATAATCCAGCTGCAATACCCCTTTTTTAATCTGTTTGGCACCTTAAAGCCAAAAGAATTTAAACATTAAGAATGATCTACTTTTAAAATCTTATTTTTCATTTGAAGTACAACATATGTTCAGCTTTTAAACGGAAATAAAGCCCTCTCCAGCAATATAGTTGGGTTTGGTCTACAAAACACACCAAGCTCAGGCTCAAGCGTTATCTTGATAAATACTAGAATTACGCTGTTAAAAGTTAAAGCATACTTAATTTTTTGATTGCTTAGTACTATTCTTAAGACACTAGATCACGGAGAAGCCCTATTTGTTTGCAAGATCCAAAGCCACCACCAGTTCCAAGCAGGAACGTTCAGCCACACATCTTACAACTATGGAGATGAACCTGGGCAGCTCCTGCTCACCACACTGCTCAGCCTCTGCTTGCTGGCGGGCCCTAAGGGAAGCGGTGCTCAGTAACAGGCAAGACTACTATTTACACACCACCAAGCAGCCATCAGGCATTCGTCTTTGTAGCCTTTTGGACTCCAGTCAACTGAAAGAACAACAGATGAACAGCAGCATTCTCACTCCCAAACCCTTGGGCTCACTAATTATCAGCTACATAGAAAACACATCAAATACTGCAGTGGCTGCTCTAAGTAGCTGATTCACTGCTGACGGCTTTCCTCCTTCAAAATCCACCTTGGCTGTTTTGGAGAAAATGCAGGTGATTTTGTATACTGAGCATCACAGAACATGTCACCTCAAAGCACAGGAATATCACAATATTCACGGCCTTTTGAGTGTTTACATTTCTGCACCTCAAACCAAAAACAGGGCTTCAGTAGATGACTTGGGATTCCCAGTCACCTATTCTATTTCCTTTCTAAATGGAAAAACCCCAACTACTAAAGACTAGCTACTGCTACTATGCCATGAAAGTGGAAAAAAAAACCAAACAAACAAAACTATCAAAAGGCTGAGTCCAGCAAACTTTGCAAGTGAAGTGGAAGGCAAAGACAAAAATTTGACATTTCTTTTATAATCCTTATTGCTAGAGAATTTGAGGAAATAGTAAGTTTCTGTATGTTTCATCATAATTTCAGCATGATTTCAGCACAAAACCTTATGATTAATATTATGTTTCTACATGGACACTGAATAGATTGTACAATTTCAAATCACAGTAAAGCTAACTTGACTTAATGCTCTACGGCCCTTCTGGATTTAATTATATGCTAATCCCCAGCAATGTATAAGTATTTATGCCCCTGTTGAGAATTATTAGTGTATCCAGTACAGTTTCCATAGTTCAACCAATAAACCCCTCTAAAATGTTTTAAGGAGACACAGGTATGTATACCTAATTAACAGTATGTGATTTCTACGCCGCAGCTGGTGGTGTACTGGCAAGAATACAAATATCAAAGCAGTCACTTTAAATGGAGGAAGCCAAAAGCTCAGTAAATACACATTACACGATGCCTATGGTAGACAAAGATGTCTAATACAGGAATGCTCTTCACAGTATCCATGAGAGTACAAGATGAAGCTTAAACCTGAAGAAACTTCTACTACTTTACCTAGCAAAATACGCATACAGCTTCCAAACAGCTCAAAACTGCCATACTATGTTACCACAGAGTGGAGTAATTTATGGTGTAGTTAGACTGCAACCAGACATTCCTGCTTTGAAAGAAGGGTTGGTAGTCAAAAAACCAATTGAAATCCAAGTTCGCAAGTGCTTTCCTTAATGCTGTGGCTAATTTAAATCCTTACAATGACTTGCAGAACTAGACAGTACCAGAAAAATATCTGAATAATTAATCTTCCCATTCCACTCTTACAAGAGTGTTTTGTTCTATATTTCTAGGGCCATATCCAAGATAGAACATTTTAAAGTTAGCTGTAAATTTACTGGGAAGTTTTTGTTGTATCAACTGTGTGACTCTCTCCATTTTGTATTTAAGAATTCTCTAATAAAATCCACATTATTATAGACAGGATTGTAAATTAAAACTCATGACTGCAAGTTCTGTTCTCACCCTAACACAAGACTATTTTAAACAATGCCATCGGCTTTTCCCATTTTCTCTGTAAACAAAAAAAACACTCTAAGTGGCAGTACTTTCCTTCCAAATGATTCAGTGCAAAGAACGACATTAACTTAAGTTAGGGACTAATCTGCAAGGCAGCCCATTGCATTCTCCCACTTACAAATAGAGTGTTAAAGATGCATACTAAATACTGATCAAGTCATCTTGAAATAGCTGCAGTATATTGCAATCAAACTCAGCTAAACAGCATCCTTACCCCCTCCCCCAGGAGATACTGAGGTACCTCAAATGACTTCAGCTGTTACCTCACCCCTGTTGCAATGGATGTTGCCTTCCATTAGGATTTAGCAGTTAATTAGTCATATTTTTAAGTTAACTAGATCTAGTCCTGCTTTAAAAATGGTATCAAGACATTTATTCTAATTCAGCAGAGGACTATGACAAAGACTTCTAAAAAAACAAATTGCCAAGAATTTAAGCTAATGCCAAAACATTATCTTATCTTCTAACGTCTTTTATCTGGTGATGAGATTTTGCACTCGGTTGATGGGTTTAGGTAGTGTTTGCTCCTGCTGTCAGTGAGAAGGGCTGCTCACAGAGAGGTAATTCTTCATCTGCAGACGAACTAGAAGATCTACAGTAGTACTTTGTAAGACCAAGCACTGGATCTTTCAATCATTTCCTTTTCGCTTTTGGATTGCAGACAAATCAGCCACTTGATCTCAAGCTTCTGACTCAAGTCGAATTTTCTGATAGTTCCAGGACAGGCCTGAGAAGATGACATGCACATGCAAAGGCTGGCAGGTGTTCCTTCTACTGCTTTTGTCTTTTGAAGTGCTACAGAATATTCCATTACACGGGTGTCTCCAGCCTGACATACAGATTCCAAACCTTCCCATGCCAAACAACTTAACTTACAATCCTGTTGTATTTTAATAGCTAAGATAAAATTTTCCAAAATAACTTCACTATTAATTTTTAATAAACCCTTACTCCACAGTTTGTTACAGCCAGTTTAGTAATCAGGATGAAAGATCAAACCAGACACACGCTAGAAGTCTGCAAGTCTTACTTGGCATGAGATGAAGAAAAAAATCAGTTCAGAGCTACGCTGATACTGGTTGTAGGCGCAAAGACTGCCTTTTCCCAGTAATCGTGTTGCAAGAATTTGGAATCATTTCCTGAACAGCAAGAGGAAAAAGCCAACTCTCTGCCTTAACTCCTTTTTTTTAAAGGGGGATTAACATTTTAGTTTCTGGTAAAAGGACTGCTGTCACATTTAGAAGGAACTGCTATGTCCAAATTCAACATTAACAAGCTATCTACACAACTTCCCCAAAGAAGAAAGGGCTTGTAACTCTGTCAAGCGCCTCCAGCTTTTTTTCCAGTGAATTATGAAGAACAACCCTGATCCACAACTGTGTTAACGGTTCAGTGTCCTTTACACTGACCACCTCCCCCGGAGTGCAGAGGTACTGCAGACTTGCTGGCTGTCCACACTCCTCTCCAGCACTGAGGTGGCAAGCTCAGGGACACATCCTCACTGCACTGGCAGTAAACTTAGTCCAAGTATCAATGACAGCAGGATCTAGAGTTGTTCCTGGCCTACCATGACATCTAAGGCAGCCAAGCACCAAGAATCTCAACCTTTGAGGCAGATGAGCCAGTGTTTTTGACATGGCCACTGAAGGTACAACTGGAAGAATGACGACGATGACCTTAACCACTGCTCTTGATATTAAGAAAGGACAGTTCCCCCCGCATTCTCAGAGGGCCAGAGATGCCTACCTCCCTATTCTTTCCGGGCTTTAAAGACTCTAAATCACGGCGGGGGGAACAGGACTGTATCTTGTAGGAATCCAAACAGGCATTAAGGAGCCACAAGGAACTCCGATGCAAACTGATGTAATTTACCATTAGCATATATAACCACCTCTTCACTCTTCTACTAGGTAAAGTGGGGCACCTCAGCAGCAGAGGAACAAAGGTATCCCCTTGGAGCTCCTTGGATAAGCTCCTTCCAGTTAGGCAGGTGGGAACACATACCCCTGCCCTGCCTGCCTTCCCCTGCAATGCTGACAAATCACTTAATGGAGGGCTGTCCACACCCTTTTCCCTCCCCAAGTATATGGCTAAACTATACCTCAGATTTTAAAACAAACAAACAACAAGACAGCCGAGCAGCAGCCTCCCGTCTCGCACAGCGGCCGCTCGCCTCTGGAGACAGCCAACCCCGCCACGGCGCGGCGGTGAGGGGCTGCGGGGCCACAAGGACGGTCTTCTCCTCTCCCCAGCTCCCCCGACCGACAGGGGCTGCCGCTTCTCACCAATTTACCACGCACGCACACACACACCGACTTCGCCCCCGGGGGAGCGCTTACCCGAGGTGTCCCAGAGGCTGAGCTCGATCCGTTGCGTGTCGATCTCAAAGCTGGCCGTATAGTTCTCGAAGACGGTGGGGACGTAGCTCTGCCGGGAGACACCGCACAGTCAGCCCGCGCCCACCGCCCCTGGCCCGAACCCCGGCCCCATCCACACAGCCCGCCTCGGCCCTGGTCCCGATCCACCCCGGGCCCACCTCGGGAAAGCAGTCCTTGGCGAAAACGTGTAGCAACGCGGTTTTGCCGCACTGGCTGTCCCCGACCACCACAATCTTGCACTTTACGTTCTGGTTGGGATCCATCACCGCTTTGCTCGATAACTTCTGGCTCGCTCTTCTTTCCTTCATTGATCTCGGCTTAAGTCCCTCGGCCGGCCACAACAAAACAAAACAAAACAAAAAAACAACAACAAAAAAAAAAACACACAAACCCGGTTCCCCCCAAAAGGATAAAAATGACCTTAAAAACAATTAAAAAAACCAACAACAAACACCCCGGCAGAGGTGGCAAGGCAAGCCACCCCCGGCCACCCGCCGGTCCCGCGCGGACTGCTTTGTCCCCCCGCCACCCGCCCTTAGTTATAGCCTCGCATCCGCCAATCACAGCCCTCTGCTGGTGCGAGCTCCGCCCCCTCGCAGCTGGCTGCCGGCAGACCGCCGGAGCATTGTCCCCCCTAGGGGTGGCGCCGTAGACTCGAGCGGGAGTGGGGAGCCAGGTGGGGTAAGGGGGAGTTGTGGTGCCTTGTGGGGGGCCTCTCAGCCTGATAAGCCCCGCTGCTCTCCTGACTCCACCGCGGCCGGCCCCTCCTCCGGAGGCTGGGATGAGCCCGTGCTGGCGGGAGGCTGGTGTCATCCTCTCAGAAGCCTGTGGGACAATGCGTGGAGTAAAGAGTGGTCTTTGTGGTGGCTTTCTGGTCATTTGATACAGGCCGTCTATAAACCTCGGTGCTACGAAAGGGAACCGGCGGCGCTTTGTGGCCCCCAGCGGGGCGGCGAGGCACGAGGGGCCGCCAGCACCGTCCCCCCCGCCCTTCCCCCCCCCCCCCCTCCGGGGCCCCCAGGGCCCCCAGAGGTCCAGCTGGGGAGAGCCGCTCTCCTTCGTCCCTGGCTGCACCGCACGAGGGTTTTGTTGGAAACATGGTCACCAGGAGGGTGTGGAGATCTCGGGGGAACATCCCCACCATTAATGTGCATGGTTTTTAGCTTCCTGGTCGCAAACCCAAGCTAAACTGGGTAGTGGCTTGTGCTCACCCGAGGCCTGAACGCTGCTCTGGCTGAAACAGCACTTCTGTAGCAGCGCGGGGTATATCTTTTCCTGAAGCGACAGCCCTGAACAAGGGACGGTTTGTGAGAGGTTGGTAGCACACTTCTCCAGCAAGTGCTGCTCTCCTCTCCCGTATGTCTCTGCGCGGCCAGCGGATGGGCACCCTCGGGAAGGGGCTGCCAACCGACGGGAGGGCTGGGGCAGAGCTGCCTCGCCTACCTCGCTCAGCCCTCCTCGCCTGCCAGCTTTGCTGGAGCAGCCGAAGACAGTGGCGGCCTTCGAGCAGGGGGGTCTTGGCCTTACTTACCCCTAAAGTGGGTTATCCAGGTCACAGACCAGCTCTGTGTCGGTTCTGGGCTGAAACATAAGCGATTAATAAAGTTTACAACATCCTGAAACGGAAAGCATTACCATCTTGTGCATGTTTGACCACAGGGAGAAACTCCAGTGACGCAGACAAGAGAATCCCAAGCATGACATTTCAAAATTTATAGCTAACATTCTTGATTTTGTTCTGATGTGTCACATCTTTAGCTGGTCGAATTACTCAGCTTTAATGAATTTTCCAAAGAATTTAAGCCTTGGTTTCTGCTAGTAAATAATGATAAAACACTAAAATTTGCTGTGTGTGCATTATTTGTAAAGCTGTACTGAATAGGTGGAGCAAGCAACTTTCCATTATCTTCTTTTTTCTTTTTTTTTTTAATGAAGATCTACTTTGAGCTGCTTTGCAGTCTCCATGCCTGCTGTCCACAAACAAGGCTTGAGCTCTTTGGAATGGGAGAACAGTGAAGAAGCTTAGTGCTCACAGCAATTTGGGTTTTTCTCTTTTGTTCAACTGTGTGTATCTGAACAGGAGATAAATCAAGTAAAAAACAGTTGTGTAAATGCTCTTGTGTCTTCTCCAGAGTGTAGAAAATGCTGTTTCTTCATTCCCCTCCACCCTGAAACACATGGCAGCCTCATGGACAGATGCAGGTGGGATAGAGCATCAGCTCTGGCTCTATATTTGTTGCGAGTCCCACATACCAACTGAGGTATGGTATACTATAAGGAGAGAAGACAGGGTTGAAAGAGCTCTTTGTTACTCCTGAATGGGAACCAGGTATGAGCATCTGCTCTCTATCACTTCCTCAGTCACCTCTGTACAGATGGAGACAAGATGCACCAAAGTTGTTGCTGATGCTTCCCTTTCCTTGGCAGTGGCTTGGCTTGGCCAGGACCAAGGGTGCTCGGAAGGGGAATTAGTGCTCCTGGGCACTGTGCACTGGGCTGGGGGAGACAGCTCCTTCGCACATCTCACATGGAAAATTTGCCTGCATCTGGCTATGTCAGGAATGTGGGAACTTCAATGCGCACGAAACACTCATTATGACCGCAGAGCTTCAGTCAGCAGACTTCACAGTAACATCGTGTTTACATGCTTTGTTTGCTCTCATGGTCCAGAGGCTGCCAGTCACCCAACTAAACCCCCGGGCTTTCAGGGTGCCCCACAGTGCTTTGGGCACTTGTGACAATCAAGAAGCTAAAAGTCACCCCTGCCTGCTCTGAAACTGCCTGCTTGTTGTCATTCCTTCGGGAAGCTGTTCCAGATACGTTAATCCCCATAAAACTATTATTCATGTCGTACTCTTAAGTTTAATGCCTTTTCCCATATCTTGATAACTAGGGGGATAATGCAGTGGGGGTTAACATTTCCATTGGTATTTTTCGCACGCAGTCTGGATTTTGATTTATAAGGCATCATTTCTCACTTTGCTTATTTCAAATTCCCCATTTTTCTTCAGATCTGATTTCCTTCTAGACTTCACAGTTTCTCCGCTTTCCGTCCAAGAAAGCATTATGCGTATATTAATAACATATATACAATTTAGTATTATCTGTGGTAATGACTACTGATCTAGTATAAGATTTTATGGGAATATCAAAATACGTTTCTCTCCTTTCACAAGTAATCTGCCTGAACACTTTCTATGACTATAATAAAACAGCTGAGAACAAGTGCTTTTAGTATCAGAATGACTGCTTGATGATTTAAATCTAAAATTGCCACCAGAATATCTCTCCCTGCTATGCCAACTACCAAAGCATGGGTGGAAAGTATTAAACAATATACATAAAACATGAACCTCACACATCCCATCCTCTCCTCCTTTCTGCCTGTGTATGTGAAGCTAAATGGGACGTACATTAAAAGAACATTATTAAGGTTTAAGGTCAAACACTTGTGTATTAGGAAATGCGTATTTCCTGTGTGTCGGAAATGTGGCTCCCTTGTGAGTATGCAGTGATAGTCATTAATTTCATGATCACGTATTATTTTTTCCCAAGAACCTATTCAGCCCATGGAAAGATATTGTCACCTTAACGAGCAGCTATTCAGAAACATCTGTACTTCTCACAGGCCAGCGTGTAATCCCTGCCTCATTTAGGGATGCTATTCAAAACCTTCTTCTGAACGCATACCCATTTGCTATCTCTTCCATGGGACTTATCAATGTCAGATTTGAGTTCTTAACAGATGAAAGGAAATTATTTTTTGCTGCCGCCTTATGAGATGACATGGTCTGAGGAGGCCTGTTCAACAGATGAGAAGCAGTAAGGTCACAAGTACCTGCTAATGCTGGTTGGGCCTTGGTTCATTCCCAATACATAATGTGATACAGCACCACAGATGTTTAAAACAGAGCTCCCACTACTTTTGTGTGTAGCTGTGAAGGTTTAGGACTTAAAATCAGAAAGCACTGCTCTGCATTCTCTACGTAGGGAATTAAAATTTCTCACTTTAGAAAAAACAGGGTTCAAGCAGCACAACAACCATGTGTGGCTCAGACCACTGCCAAGGGACCAGAGCTTTGGCTGTCAAAAAGAAACCCAAATATTCTTCTGTCACAGTGATGGTTTAAAATTGATGGCAGTAGGGTAAGAATGAGCATGTTCTGTTTCATGATGTTGGTATAATAACATGCAGGAACAATGCCAATTGTGAAAAGAAATGATAATTACCTGTGAACTGAAAACAAAATGAAGCCTGACATCTTATAATTTGTATTTTGACATTTAGAAATCTGGCCATCACTACATTACCGAGAAGGAATTACATAAATTTGTGAAATTAGTTGAAGACATCGGTGATTCTCCCTCACCTGACAGACGGTATAGTGCTAAGACTTGGGTGGGAGTTCAGCTCTTCCAAGTTTCAGGAGCTGGGGGTGATGCTTTAACAAAGTTATAAGCACTCTAAAATTATTTTAAACCTCCTTAATAACTAAGGTTGGATATTAAGACAGAAAATAAGGTATTTTAAAATACTAACTGTAGTGCAATTATTCATATGTGGGCAGGCATCCTGTATCTCATGCAAGCCTGGTGCATTTTTCCAGTGTCTGCAGCTCTGCAGTAGGTCTGCTTCTGGGCTCCATCCATGGGGTCTTTTTTTAAGGCATTTATCCACATAGCACCAGTGGAATGGTGGGTGCGTTGCTCTTGACCATTTACCGAGAGGTATTACAGTGGTTAAATGACTTCTCCGGGAACACTGCTGTGGAGTCTACAGCAGTGCTGGTGAAATGAGGACCTGTGGGAGGTGATCACCCTTTTCCTGTGTCTTCCCAACACACCACACACCACCCAGCTAAGGGAGCTCAGTAGAAGCCATGAAAATGATGTGGATTATTCACACAAATGTCTTAATTCTGTCTCTGGAGAAGCTTGATGTTTTGAGAACAGGAAGAAGTCTCTATTAGGATCCAGGTGTACAGAGCTGCTTCTTGCAAAGGGAAGGGATTAGGGTTCAGATACACTCCTGCTGTGGCCTATGGCCACTTGACATTCTTATCCCACCAGCTGGGGAAGTGCCTCAAGTCAAAACTTCCCTGAAGCAGAACTTATTCGTCTTGAGTAAATACATCTAAACCAGGAAAACTCCCAGATCAACACAGTAAAAGTATCTCATGCAAATCCAACATTAGCTGCTTTGCTGTTACATTATGTATGATTTGTTAGTGCTTGCAATAAGAACAAATTGCACGTCAGGGGTGTTCTGCCATCCGTGAAACCACGTGCAGCTCAAGGACGTTTCCTGCTGCAGGATGGTATAGGGAGCAGCCTTCAGGAACAAGAACACATGTGAGAAGCCAAATCTCAGCATTCACAGCCAACAGCTTTAACTTTGGTATTTTGTCTATGTGCCTAATGCTGTAGTGCATTCCTCATGAATACAAAATCAGCACAAACATCGTATGAAGTACTTCTATCCGTGGCATCAAAGAGTAGGAGTCCTTAATCTGGATGGCAATATAGGGTTTAATTTCAACAAAAAGGAAGGTTGTTTTGAGATTTATGTTTTTCAAAGCCCCATCTGAATTTGAAGAAATATCCAGAGTTGCATTAAACTGACCTGGATCTGAACTCTGATCTGAAGTTCCATAGAAATTTGTGGAGAAAACCCTATTGAATTGATTGTGCTTTAGCTTAGAGCAAAACAATTTCTAGGTTTTTTTTTGAGAATATCCTGTAGACAAAAAGATTTAATTTTCAGTACCTGGAGGTTAATTATGGAAATTCGTTATAGAGAATCAGGAGTGCCAGTAGCTGGGGAGACAGTAAAACTATTTGGTATGAAATTCTAGCCTTAAACTGTATAAAAAAATTCTGATGGAGTGGTTTTCCATCAGAAATATTGATATGCTGTAGGCAACATATTTTGCAAATCTGCTTTGGTTTCTGTATTGGTATTAACAACTTTCTGTTATGAAGCTCTCTGCTAAGGGCACATGATTCTGATTTAACCTTTTTTTAATGATATATTCAATTCCAAGCTTTGCTTATAATATATTTTCTGGAAGTACATACAAAATGTGTAAACTTGAACATTTTGACTTTAGTCAAAAGACTGTTTTCATTTCACAAGGAATTCTGAAAACCTTTATTTAATCCCAAATTGGGGGTGGAAAAAGCAACTGAAATTGTGTAATCCCCAGTTCTCACCCAGCTCTGGGCTATCCCAGTGGGTGCTGGGGGCCAAAGGCAGATACTGGGAGCAGTTTCCACGGCAGAGTGAAGTGGGTTAGGTCAGTACTGCATATTATTAACCATTCCTGTGAACGCTGCACTTCACAGGGCTTCCCTGAAGGCAGAACGGCCTTGAATTATTGCTGAAGAGCAGAAAGAACTCAGCAAATAATAAGCGGGGTGGTTTTTTTTTGGCTGCAGTACCACCAAGGCAGTTTAATTGTCCTGAGGAAGTTAAAACTGTTTCTTCTCTGCTCAAACGGCTGCCGGCTGGAGCTGTGCTCCCCACCCCTTCATACCATACCAAGCCTCAAATATTCGGCGAACCTAAGCTTTTCTAGTTGCAGACATACTTGTAATTCTTGCCCATGTGAATGAGTAACAGCAGCGTCCGGGGCAGCAGCACAGACCTTTGGAAACATAGCAGGCATTTTTTTGGTGCCATTTGAAACTCTTAACACGCTTCAGTGTTGATTTTTATTGTTATTTTCTGTCCCATAGGCATTGCCTTTCCCACCATAAAGTCACAGGGCTGAGTTCTGAACTGAATTTCACCACTTATTAGGCTTGTGAAGCTGGTAGCTGTAGCCTCATGGGTGACTACTACCAGGCTGTGATTAATCTGGCTCTGATCTTCAGAAAAACCTCAGGAATTTCAGGGGGGAATGCAGCATGGTTCAGCAGGCTGGCCACGAGCACCCATGTGGGTAAACCATGCTCGCCCCGAGCAGTGATGACTGGCGAGTGGTGGGGTTTGCATGTAAAGAGCCCAGCACTTCTGAAAAGCAAATAGCAGAGAGGAGAAATCCTCTGCTCATTTCGAAGTTCCATATGGGGATTTGGGAGATGCAAGGGCATTCATGGGAATTAGGCATCTAAATCTCTCTCCCGAAATAAGAATAGCAAATGTTCAATCTTATTAAACTTCCCTCGAGCCAGTCTCTGGAAAAGCAAAAAGCTGATAGTGCAATTCCTTGTCCCCAAATTTCTAATTAGCTAAAATTTTCGAGGCAGCTCCTGCATGGCTGTGGCTGTCAGCACTGAGGGGATTACTGCTTCAGAAGGAGCTGCTGTTCAGGGCTGTTTGAGTGAGGTTGTGGGCCAGAGCTGCAATGCAAAAATGAGATTTAAGTCAAGTCCCTGGGTTAAACAGGACATTTCTGGGTCACGATGACCCTGGCCTGAATTTTCACCCATGCTACCTGCAGCTGGGAAGATGAAATGCAGAGTTTTGCTCCATTTCTTTGCTTGCTTTGAGGTGCTGTAGTAGTACGTGGAGAGATGCAACATGCCCAGCCCTGATGCCTGGACTCCCTCTGTGACAGTTCAGGGACCTGCAGCTCAGAAAACACCAGCACTGCTCAGTGGTTTCATCCCGTGGAGAGAGGGAGGAAGGAAAGGTAGGAGGGAGGGAGGGATGGATGGATGGATAGATGGGTGGGTGGGTGGGTGAGTCGATGGATGGATGGATGGATGGATGGATGGATGGATGGATGGATGGATGGATGGATGGATGGTGGTGGGCAGCAGGCTGGGGGCCTCACATCTGCCACTGCCACCCTGCCCCACACGAAGAGCCTGTCCCACCTTAGCAGCACCTAAACCAGATTAGGCTGAAAAAGTGTAAATGTGGACGGCACACCTTTGCCTCCTTTCAGAGGAAGGCAAATGCATGGCTAATCAGGCAAGTGTTGGTTGCAGCAGGTTTCATACACTTTCCACCCTGAGATTTCCATAGACAGGGAAAGTTAGGCCCTCTAATGAAATGACTCAGAAAAGACTAACTGGTCTTCTAACACATTTTGCATTTGTTTTTGTAGTTAGGCATTTTCAAAGTTTTAAATATCTTCTTCCTACACTGCTGTTTACTAAATAGAACAAGTTGTATAGGAAGGTTACAGAAAGCAAGAGCTTCTGGAGCGACTTCACTTTATTTGCAGTTTGGTGTGATGTTGTGTATTGTAAAAGAAGGGTTGGAGGGAACCTGCAGGATGTCACTGCTCCATCCCTTGACCTCCAAACCCCACAAAGTATGTGGTCTCCATGCTTGTAAGATGAGGAGTCTGAGGCTTTTTGAGTTCCCAGCAACTGTCACTGTGTTTGTCTGCATTGCTCTGGGCTCTGTGCAGTGGAGCAGAGGCAGCAGCAGGGAGGCCCTGGGAGAATGGGGCTCTCTGTGGGGTTTGGGCATTGCTGCAAGATTCTCTTTTGCCCCTCCAGCCCCAGGAACAGACTGGCAGCAGCAACAGGACTGAGCATAAATCGCTCCAAAACTCTCACTGCTTATATTGGATGCATTAAAAATTAATTACTTAGCTTAGTTATTTCATATTGAAGGCAAGACTGAGCAATAAGAAATAAATCCTGTCCTCAGATAAAACTATTACATCAGCTTGAGTGGAGCTGTCTGGGAGCCTCTGGGAGCCTAGAGCTGTGCTTTCTCTTTTGCATAAGCCTGTGCTCAGCACATCCAGGTGAGTGGCTGCATACACTCGGCTGGGTATTAACGCACAGGTTGGATTTCAGCTGGAGCATGTATTTGCAAAGTCAAAGGAAAACCTCATTTTTTCACCATAAAAGGTAAGGAGCAAAATTCCAGAGCTGAATTTACATGTCCTGCTGCTCCCCAACGTGGGAAAAGAATGCTGCATCCTCCCACATATCTGCTTCCCATTCCAGGTCTTCTTCCCTCCCTCTCTTCCTCCCTCCCTCCCTCCCTCTGACTTGTCCATGCAAGTCAAACCTTTTCTGCCATGAGCCAACAATTAATTATAAGTATATAATAACCTCTTATAAAGAAAGCTACATTCAGAAGCCAGGTCTGGTTCCCTTGATGCTTACATAGTTTTCCTCCTGCTCCATTTTCCAAATAAATTGGAGCAGCCCATAGTTTTCACAGGTCTAGGAGGACACCTGGCACAGAAATCTCTTCTGACCTAATGCCTAATAAATAATGATGTAGAGAGAGGATCATCCAGCAGCCAAGCTTGTTTGTGCCACAGTGTGGGGGTTTGAGGGGATATTCCTTGTGGGAATGGGATGCCTGTGTGGGGTCAGCAGCTTTGACTGGGGCCAGAGCCACAGCACTGCTCTGCAATTTCACCCCTTTGAAAATCAGCAGGGGATGGACAGTAAATCTTCTCAAAAAAAGAAGGGAATTTGGGATTGAGCTTTGGAATTATGTTACAGGCATAATGAGAAGAGTGGTCTTGCAATAGTTTTCTTCTACTGAAATAAGCGTGACAGAAGGGGATGTGCTGACAGCAATTAAAACCTGATTTTAGACAATAAGATAAACCCTAAAGTTTCTGAAATTTTCTGGTCCAAGTACAAAGAGATTTACTCTGTTCCTGGTTCTCCTGCCAGTTTTCTAGTGGGACCTGGGGCAAGCCAGTTCACGTCTTCGTGCTTCTTTCCTTATCTGAGCCTCGTAGTAACTCTCAGGCTCAGAAGGGCACCGGGAAGGTGAACTCACTGCCACTACCTCCAAAAGAGCTCTGATGCCCACTGGGAGCCTGGTGTTTGGCTGGCAAACATGGTGGGTGCCTCCACTCCCTCACTGCCACGTGGGTGCTGCTGGCAGGAGCCCACGCTTCCCAGAGCTGCTTCCCTCAGCCCTGCTGCCCTCCCCATGCCTGGCAGATACAACCCAACCGTGTTAGTCTGAAATGTCAAAAGCACCCCAAGGAACAATGCTTCAACCCCACAAAGCTTAAAAGCAACGATCAGTCAGTTTTCAGCCCAAGGGACCTGGCCCTGATGAGGAACCAGAGACAGATGAACAAAAGCAGGTGGCTTTTTGCCCTTTGATGGAGGCTGTTTGTGTTGTTAGAGGGAAGGTGAGGCTTTGTCAAACAACACTCGGTTTAATCATCAGTTAATAACAAGAGAAGAATACTCACAAGCTCTTTAGCTGAACGGTACATACAAGCATGCAATGCCACACCAGGTGCAACAGGAGTGATGGCTACCCCAGGGATCCTGATGCACCAAGGAGCCCATCCAGGCAGTGGTTTGCTGTTTGTCCACAATACCAGGAGATGCTAAACCCAAGCGAGCTGACCGCAGCACCAGGGAGCAGATCTTTTTAGCAGGAAGCACCCAGGGAGCGAAGCCTGGGCCAGAGGATCATGGTGCAAACCCACGGTGCTCCAGGAAAACCGGGTGAACGCTCAGCTGCTTGTACAGAAAGTATGACAGCTGGGAAAGGGCAAAATTCACACCCGCCAGAGGGCTGAGCTAATGTGCCAGTGAGCACAGCCGATCAGGGGCTTGGGTGAGGAGGGAGATGGCATTCACTGCGCTGGCATCCTTTCCCCAGTGCTGGTTTAACCACACCTGGAGCTTGCGGTTGTACCCAGACAAGCCAGCTCACATCCTTGGCGATTCGAAAGCCGCAGTGAATCAAACCTGGAGAATTCCCTGTTTCCTCGATGGAGGATTTACTAGTTGTGTTAATTCTGGGGACATCAATGCCTGGCCACCATGGAGAGTGGGGGACTGCATCATATGGGGGTGCCAGGTCCCTGGCTGACACCATGGATATCCTCCTGGGGTGACAGTGCCACCAGCACAGCTGGGCCCGGAGCTCCGTCTGTCCAAGGGCAGCACCACGTTACTTCTTCCTGTGCCAGAGCTTCTGAGCAACACAGCACTAGCTTCTGATGGAGTCTCTTGGCATCAAATAACAGCGTAATTACAGGAAAATCAGAGGGGATTTTCCTGGTGTTAAATCCTACCTGTGCCCAGGCCTAGTTCCAATCAGATGTGAGGGGGCTGCACAGGGTGATAACGGCCATGAGGAGAAGGCAGGGCTGCCCTCGTGCTGTAATTGCGTACACTCATGCTGATCAGGGCTGTAGGTGGTGAAATCAGCTTTGATTATTGTGAAACTCTGTTCAAAGTGTTTGCAAAGGGGCAGGGTTGCTTCATTGCTGGGATTAGAGGCAAGTGCCCTCTCTGCCCCGGAAGTATGGGGCCTGCCAGGTTGATGGGAACCCTACCATACTGCCCATACCTTCCCAGGGCAGAGCATGCATCTCCTGTGCCATCTCCAGGAGCCACGGATGGAGCCAGGTTTATTTGTCATCCTCTCTGGATCCTTTTATAAGAGAAGCTTATTGATTTTAATGATGCTCCTGCAAGGACAAAAACGGAGGACAATGTACTGGGGACCACTGTGCATTAGAAACCCTTTAACCTAAAGGGGCTCATGTTTCCCGACTCCTTAATCTTACTCAGCCTTTCAAAATGGTCTTGAATTTACAGGAGGGGATGATAGGGGTTTATAGGGATGTTGAGACAAAGGTGAGCAACTCCCAAGGTCTCAAACTCTAGTGTATATAAGACAACCGAAGCATTTCATGAGGAAGACAGAAATCTCTGAAGTTCCAGGCTGGGGAATGATCCATCCACCCATTCTGCTTGTGGGGCATAGAGGCCCAAGGGCTCAGGGGCAAGCCACAGATGGCAGGGGTTTGATTTTGCTAGGAAAGCCCAAGCTTTCATTCAACACTGAAGTGCTGTGACAAGTGCTGGGAAAGGGACATTCCCCCAGTGTCAGTGGGACACCAGCCCTCGCATATGAAGCAGTGCTTCTATTTATTTAAGAGACTCTCCCCCAAAGTGCAACATAAGCAAGGAAAGTGGCCTGGGCTAAGAGCCAGGGTGCTAGCAGAAGGATCCCTATCACTCCTCTTCCTTCCTCTCTGGCAGGTGGGAATCCCCCTCCCAGCCCTCAAGCCCTTCGGCTGCCAGGGAGTCAGTGACATCAGCACATTCCCAGCAGTGCTCCCGTGGGCACCGTGTTAGCTTTGCCCTGAGTCATCTTTCAGCAAACAAGATAGATAAGAAAAAAAATGGCAGCGATCCAACCAGCACAGATGCTGGTTTATTTTAAACTACAGAAATGATTTATGTGCTAGAGGAAGGATACTGGCATCTCCTCCTCCCAAAAGTCCTTTTTTTAAAAAGTCCCTTGTTTCTCCCTCTTTCTCACCATTTTCCTGTGGCAGTCTCCTATCATGTCAAGTACCTTCACTGGTGGTACCCTAAACCGAGAAAGGGCCAAAACAAATATTTTGGTGAGAACTGAACAGACCCAAAGCTCCAGAGGGAGAAGAGGTTTTTGTTTATCAGGAAACAAACATCATCTTCACAAGCAAAATGCTATTTTCCCTCTTGAAACCGCCTTACGTAAATGAGGCCAATGAGGTTTTCATTTGCAACACTAATTTGATGAACTCCAGCGGGTTAGTGCTATCACCATATTTAATTAAAGTATTTGCTAGTCTAGCTGAGCCCCTCCTCCCTAGCAAGGGCCTGTACTTCGGAAGTGCTGCCGACCTCTAGCACCAGTGCCTGGCCTCTGGCCAGAAGTGTGGAACAGAGTAGTTTTATGAGCTTCATGACCCTGTCCTCTTCTTTTGGTATCCACAGCTGATCTTTGACAGGCACTGGGCTGTTGAAGCTGATATTGTTTAGCCCCAGAGAAGTGAGGCAGCTACAATCACAGCCAACATGCAGGGACACAGCCCCAAATCCCTATTTCAGCCCTGTCATTTGCCAGGTCAGTGTTTGTGCCAGCCCAAGTCCAAAGTGGGGACAGTGTTTTCTTGGGCACATGATGCTGTTGAGCTCGCGTTGGGAAACCAGAGGTGAAAGTTTTGTGTTCAGCACTCACGGTGATGACGGGTCATAGCAGGACACAGCCATGCACCTGCAATTTCTGCTCAGCTCTTCCCAAAATTTACTGACATCAAAAAGGAGCCTGAGAACTTTGAAAATCAGATCAAGTGACAAAAGCCCTGACAAGCCCAGAGCAGCAATTACAGCTGTAGTTCTGATTTCTCTCTAGCCTTAAAATGAGCCAAATACAGGGGTTACATTACTTTTCCCAGTAAGCATTTCCTGCAGAAAGATCCTGAGCATGATGTAGCTGCAAAGCATGAGTCACTGGCTGGGTTACCTGGCATGACGTGTGTGTTCTCCGTCTCCATGTTTACACTGCAAACCTCATGTCTGAGCTGGCTGTCATCTAAGTGCCTTGTTGATAACTTTATGCTAAATTATACCTTCCAGCCCTTGGGATCATGCGTCGTGCCACCTCAGCCGTGCTTCTGAACTGGCCAGGGAAGCTGTGGTGGGAATGCTGGCTGATAGAAAGTTGGAAGACACTAGCAAATGTTCCTCTGTCAAACCTGGGAATGATGGCTCTGGCTTTCTTGTATGTCCTGAAAACCCTAGGTTTGCTGTAAAGGCTCACCCGGGCCTCTCCATGGGTTTTTGGGAAGGAATATTGCACCATTCCCAGCTTTTACAAACAGAGAGGATACTCTGGCTCATGGTTATTAGTTTTCCAGTCCAATCCTTGCATCCCTGCTTGCAGATCAAAGTCTTTGCCAAGTAGTTATTTCTTTGCTTGGAAGGTACACATGATCTCTTTTCTCATTTGAGTTCTCTATGTTAATTAAAGTAGGAAAACAATAATAATCTACTACAAATCGGTGTGGCATCCATCCAGGTCCCCTGTCTTGTGTCATGCTAGCTGCTGCAATGCTAATCCCATGCCAGTGGTATGCCTGCCAGGAAATCTTGGGGGGTGAGTAGCCTTCATGGGTATCCCAGACACAGGGATCTTTCCTCAGGGACATTCTGCAGGAGCAGTGCTTTAATTCTCTTTGCTAGGTTTTCTCTTCCTGCCATTAAGCTAATAACCACGTTGTTATGTTAAGTGCATCTTCATTTTTGTAGGCACAATACACAAGACATTTAACTTGGTGGAATGTAATAGCTTTAGTCAGGGATGAGCCCTCGTCTGTCTGATGACCACATGAGATCAGGACAGGTGACATGGAAAAGGGATGAATTGTTCAAGTGCATGCAAGCATTTTTAGAAAAAAAACCCAACATTTTTGAACAGGTACAACCCAAACGACTTCGTAGCTGCTGATGTGTCTTTGATAATTTAGATTTGTGCACACACCCTCATTATAAATGTGCCTTCATTTGGCTCATTAGTCCCAGGCACAGAGCACCAAGGGGTGTCGTCCATCTGTGGTGGCATCCCAGCTGTTAGCCATGAGGCTTCATGAATCCCAACTTGTTGGTCTCACGTGCCCTCCAAGGATTTTCCTTTCCAGCACCTTCAAGTGCATGTGGAAGAAGATTTTCCCTTGTTACAGCCCAAGTCTGCATTATACATTCACGCATTTAAAACATATACAATCTTGTAATTAAATTCCAGACTATTTTAAGTGCCTCTTGTAGTGATTTGAAGGTCTCGTAATTCAGTACAGCATATGTTGCTTTTATAGTAAGCTCATTTTCTGACAGCTGCCTGCGTGGGTTTCCCCTACTATCTTCATCCTCCCATCAATGAGCTGCACGGCAGGCACTGAAGGAAAGCAGGGAGCAGCAGGCACAGGTATCATTCACAGACTGGAGCAAAATGTGTTCCCATCTCAGTCCAGGCACAAAATCCTGACTTTTTACCAGTGGCAATGCTAAGGTGAGACTCAGAAAGATGAGAAGGCTACACAGCTCTGCATCGAGTGGTTTAATCAGAAAATGGATGGGGGCTCACATGAACTGTGCCATCTCAGGGGCTAGCATAGACTCCTTTGCCATGGTTACATGAGCCAGGAGGGAAGATGAAAGGTGGTGGGTACTCAAGTGCTATTTCTTCTCTTTAAAGCCCAGATGGTTAATGAACCCAGTTTCCAAAGCTATGGCAGGAATGCTAGCAGGCAGGAAGTGCTCACGACTATGAGTACCTGACCAGAGCTGATACACACAGCTCAGCTTCTTCCTTTTTTATACCTGGGAAGAATCTTATTTTTGCTTATCAGATGGTAAACATTGGCACATCTTCCTGTTTGTTAGTCTGCAAAGCTAACAGCTTCATCTTGGCTCCTCCTCAGGGTTTATGCATAGAAGGGAGCCCTCTCAGGAGCACCTGTGAGGGCAGGGATGCTCCTACAGGACAGGGGACGGTGCCCTTGGAGTGCATTGCTCATGCCTGTCATTGCTGGTGGTGACCTCCAGAGCACAGAAGTAAGGGGCAGATATGTGGCTCCTTACCATGATCCCCAGTCCATCTGTCATCAAGAGATGGTGGTGTGTGGGGGTGTTTGGCAGTTTGGAATAATCCTACTGAAAAATATAATTAATAATAAATAACAAAAATAAATGACCTATCTGCGAACAAGGCTGATTGCGTGGCTTTTTGGATACTAATGGGCAATGACCCTCTGCATCCAAATGTCCTCGCACAGCCCAGGGAGCAGCCTTTCCCACACGGATGCAGAGAAACTACCTAATGCTAATGCACACTTTAAATTATTGTGAAAGTGCCTGGAGCCGTGGGTGAGTGCTTTAAATAGAACTCAAAATAGCACATAAAAATAAGCGGCACTCTTGGTGTCATCCCAAATTGCTGCAAAAGCTACACCATCACATGAGACTTTGGAAGCTGCCTGGAGTCAGCCAGAGCATTCATCACACTCCCAGTTAAGTACCCTTCAGAATTCAGGGGTTTAATGAACATGAAGACCGAAGGCTGTGCTGCTCTCACCTCATAGTTGGGAAAAAATCCTGTTCCTCTCTTTCTCCTCAGCTGCAGCTGGCTCAGCACTGTGGTATTCCGGGCTGTCAGTCACGGTGCCTCATTTCAGGCAATGTAATATCATGGGCAGCGTAGCCCCGAGCTGCAGCTGACTGTTTCGCAATGCATTCGGTGTGAAATTTTCCCATCGTTTGTCAGGAAACTCTTCCTAGCCACTTTTTTTTTGGAACAGACCATTAATGCTAAGCGGAAATCTGCAGGCTCCGGGCCAGGTTTTGTAACGCTTCCAGAAGTAACGCGGGGACAGTAGTATTGCATTTAAAAACAAAATGTCAGACAAAAATGATAACCTTTGCACTCCCCAGTTGTATAAATATTGCTTTTCTTTTGTTCTGCATGCAACACTGGTATGGACAGACCACGTGGACGCAGCTAGCCCCCAGATAACTTCTTTAACTAAGTATCTACCACATGGGATTGCTGCCTATGCTGCTCTGGAGGTCTGGGGAAGTCTCTGGAAACACGAAATGCTGGACACGGTTTAGCCCTCCCCATGCCAGCCCTATGTACTCCTCCAGCTCCAGCCTCCCATGCATCTAGTGTTTCCCCGGAAGAGGCTAAGAAGAGGGAAAGAGGAAAAAAAGGCAACAATTTTAGCACATTTGGGGAAATAACATGGGAAATCCTTTTCACTTTCAGAGATAGATCCCATTTGTGCTGTGGTGTAAATCCATGGGAAAGAGTGTGGGAGGAGGAAGACCAGGGGCTCTCAGGAGCAGCAGGACTTGTCTCCCATGCCCAAGGCACCAAAATCTGTGAGGAAAAGTTGCCATCATGCATGGTATGAGGATAACACAGTGTGTCAGTAACTCACTTTTTCTGTCCTTGTCAGGAGCCACTCCTGCATGCTGATACTTAAAAAGACATGTCTTGTTACCCTGAAGATTTCTTGGTGGGGGGGTGTGTGTATGAGGAAGAGAAGAGCTGCAGGGAGTGCTGTGGATACATTTAGACACGCATGTGTTTGTCAGCAGACACGTGTCCCAGAGGAATTTTCGGTTTGTACCCACTTCAGCACATCACCTAGGGACCGCATCAGCCCTTGTCTGGGTGAGATGCAGAGGAGGAAGATATAAATGTTACCAGCCCAAGTAATACATTTATAAGCAGAATTAGCCAAGCAAAAAAATATTCTAGTCTGGTGTGAAAATCCTTGACAGCAGAGCTCAGGCTGGATGGATGGAACAGAGTAGGTGGCTCAGCATTGGCTGGAGCTGGGCTGTGGGAGAGTGACAGTCCCTCCTGGCTCCCACAGGCTGGTCCTGCCACCATGCTGTGCCTGCATGGAGCAGTGGCAAAGCTGGCTTCCAGGACAAGCCTTTGCAAGGGCAAAGCAGCTGTAAGGCATAGTATGCATATATATGTATGTGTGTGCATACAACCTCTATCAACATGAGTATTCTCTTCATCCAACTCATGAAATACCCTGCTATCATCTTATTTCTTTTTTGTTTTGCTGCCCTGTTATTTAGGAGTGTAATATCAGAGGAGCCTGTGCTCAGCACTGGCTGGCATTTCTGTTTGTGTCTGCCTGCCCTCCTGCCTGCAGTGTGGTGACCCAGCTCCTGCCTCCCCAAAGCCAGCACAGCTCCTTTGTACCCAGCAGTCCCCGGTACCCAGCACTCAGCATCACTGCCCTTGGCAGGAGAGGTATACTGCTTCCTGACAATACATTTTGGTGTGTTAGAAACTGCTTTGGCTGGTTTATTTCCTATATGTGTGCCTTTCTGAGGAAGCATCAGTTGACTTTCGTTGGTCTTTGTGCTGAAGCTTTGTTTAAACTTCATCTGATTGTGAGCAAAACATGTCTTTGAGTGCTCTGCCCCGAGTCCCTTCTTTAAATAACAAGGTGCTGAAACAAGAGATGGAGGGGAAAAAAGCATTTCCAATTCTCTGCTGTTCCCTTTCACTGCAGCCCATTGTGTATTTTGTATCCACCAACAAATTATTCATGCATTAGGTATCTTCACTACATCAGCTTTATGATGAACTCATAAAAGATAAGTATTGTGCACTCCAGAGGGACTTTTACAGTGTGGTTTCAGGGTACTTAGCAAGTACTTCATCTGGCCAAAGCTGTGTCTTTTTTCCCAGAGCAGAGCTCTCTGGGAAGGGATGTGCAGAGATGGGGACCAGCAGAGCCTGTGCAAGGCGTGGCTTTTCCCGTTGTTGGGTCCTCATCCTGCAGCATTGCTGTCAGAATAGCCCCTGCCCTGTGGCAGCTGGGTCAATAAACCAACAGATTTGCCTTTTTTTTTCCTTAATGTACTTAACACCTCTTTTTCATAGGTGTCTTTAATAGCCTCAAAGTTTAATGAGGAGCCATTAAAGCATAACTGGAGGACATTCAGAGGGCATCTCTGGAGTGGCTGGGCAGCCAGTGCTGAAAGAGCTGTGAGATGCCCCTGGCCAGGACAGGGTGAGGAAAAACACCTGGGGAAAAGTACGGACAGAAAATGAGAATTGGTGACTTCAGGCAGGGTGTGTTCATTAAATGTAATAGAGAAAATGCTGACAAAGCTGGTTTTGCATTGGAAACTAAGTTAAATGGGATCTAAGTATTTTACAAAAGTACATATACATGTCGTTTGAATGAAAAATACTCCAAGGATTGCCAGGGTGGGGAAAAGTAAGACAGAGAAGGTTAGGCACTCCTGGGGGGCTGAAGCTTCCTTGGGATGGCAAGGGAGGGTTGGAAGTGGGAGGCAGGGTTTCCAAGCACTCCGTGCAAGTGAGGATAGGGGATGTTGGTTTTACTCGAGCATTACGGAATAGAGCCAGCCTCCTTGCCAAGGCAGCGGAAAACCTGCACTTGACTCCTCCTATTGCCAGTAAAGGCTTCTGTCAATGACAAGTGTGCAAAAGCATTCCAACAGTGTTCTTCAAACCACCTCAGAATGTTTTTTCTGAGTCATGGAACAAAACTGGACAGACAGCCATAAATGCCTCTGAGCTGGGAAGCTGCCCTTGTACTGGGCACACTGCTGAACAAACCTGCTTCCTTTGCTGTCCCAGCAAATTCCCACTTGGAAACATAAAGATGCTGCTCCTAAATTAAAAGACATTCTCCTGCTCGCCTGGTGGCAAATGCAATGCAGCCTTTTATTATGATTGCATTTTAGGTTTAGTAATTTCTGTATCTGCTTTGCCTCCCCACAGCAGGCCACCCACTGTGTCCCTGTGGATGCCGCCAAACACACCTTTTGTCATCTATCCTATGTGTCTTCAGAAACCACGCCTGTGGGACACAGTCTGCTGTTTCTGGGCAGAGTCTGCTGAAGCCTCTGATGTGTTGCTTGTGCCAGGCGCATGTACCCAATGCACCTGGATGTGCGTTACAGTTATGGAAAACCATTTCTCCTCCTGCCTCCACAGCATTATCCTCCCAGGGCAGCCACCATGCAGGTCACAGAAAGGAAGGACTAAGGGTGCTTCTGGGGATTGCTCCAAAACCTGGCTGGCTTTTCCCTGGGTCACCCTCCCAAATGCAGCAGCAGCAGCAAAGCCCCTGTGTTTGCAGTCCCATGAGCTCCACATCACTCCCAGGACAAGGTCCAGGGTTCACCAGAGCAGCCGGTGCAGGTGTGGTGCTTAGGGCCATGCATGGTCCTGCCTAGGCTCCCTGTGCCATTCTGTTTGGCTTGCCCAGAACTGGACCAAATTCATACTCAATTCATGCAAACACCACCAAGATGTGAAGTTCAGGAAGGGAGACTGCAACAAGGTGGCCCTGATGAAAGCAAGTGCCAGCATTGTTCACTGCAGTGGCGCTTTTTAGTTAGGGAATGAAAAATCCAGCTTCCTTCTGATTTTTGTACATCTCTGTTTCTATGAACCTGAATTCTACTTTTTAAAATAACTGTTACACATGTAGAGTGTCCTAAAATATACTCCTAACCTACTTCCATCTAGTTCTGTACTGAAGATGACAAGCTGCAGCTCAAGGAGAACTGAGTCCGTGTAGCAGGACATCGCTGGAGGCTGGTCTGCTGCTCAAGCAACCTGCTGAGAAGCAGCAGGGCTGCAGAAGGTGAAGCAATGATGTTTTTTTTTTTTTTCCTAAGGATCAAAGCAGTAATTGGAGCTTGCAATGAAATTCAGTATTTACGTTTGATTTTGGGACACACATTCAGGCATTCAGGGACTTGTCCAAACCACAGAAGTATGCATACTCTGCCTGTTAATCCCCTGGAAATGGCTTGCCATGCTATTTCTGGGCTTTCTGCCTCCCATCCAGCAGCAATCACCCAGCAGTATCCCATTACTGGGATGGCTGCCTATCCCAGCTCTGGAAAGGGTGCCAAGAAAATACAAACTGAAGGAAAAAATTTAGTCTTTCATAATCTTCAAAGCAAGGCACTAAGTGTTGGATAACATGCTGAATGTTTCTCTGGAAATACAGGGGGACTCTTGTGGGCTTTTTTGCTTCCTCCATCAGTTCTAATGCTTGAAGTCTCCAAATGCAAGCTGAAGAGGTCATCTCAGGACCTGACTTTTAGAGCATTTAGAGTCACACAGCTGGTGGGAGGCAAATGTCCTCCTAAAAGCCATGTGGCTCCTCAGAATGGAGATGTGATACACCTCAAGTACAGGTGCAGGGGGATGTGGTGTGGGGAGGCAAATGTAGAGGAGTTAAATGGTCCTGTGCAAGGTTTCAGTGCCTGGTATGGGGCCTAGGACATCTGACTGGTGTCACCTCCTTGGACATCTCTCAAGGCTACAGGAAGATGGTGCCGCTTGTGGTCCATTTGCTATGTCTTGGATAGAACCTTTGTGGTCCTTCCCCATGCCCCAGGCAGTAAAACCACCCTGGGGTTTGGTTATGAAGTGGAGCTGTGGGCATTAAATTGGAACAAGTAGTCTCATTTTTAGTTCCCACATTTGAAACCAAATTTCCAATGGTGAAAACAGTCATTTCTGAGTATTTTATGGCCCTGCTGAAGAGGTTCATGAAGCATTTTCACCCAAGCTGCAGGGAAGAAATGCAGTATTGTGAAGAGGAACAAAGAAGTTCAGTCTCCAAGGATTGATGAGCATATCCAGAACACAAGGGGTTTATCCAGGTCACCTTATTCATGCATACCTAGTAAGGAAATTAATGGAGCTCCTGGAGTTATTAGCTCTAATTCATGACCTACTAATGGCAATAAAGCTCTAAGAAAGCAGAAGACTTGTTATGCTGAAGGGCAAAGATGCGTGGTTCTTTGTGGTTTATCTTAGTGATTTGGACTCGCATTCATGAGAGAGGAATTATAGGGTTTGATCCCTGCCCAAAGGACTGCTCTGCATTTTATTGGGGAGTAGCATACGTAATACCAACACTTTAAAAAAATGGTGATTGGGTAATTAAAGGCTCACTAATCTAACTTTATTTAAAAAAATGGATGAAGGAAGGAACTGTTACTGTTACAGAGGTAAATGGAAAACGATATAAAAGTGGCACAAAGGTGAAACAAAGGTTAATTGAGCCTGACTTTGCTAGGATAATGGATTTCTTAGATAAAGGAAATGTAGGAGATTGCATCTATCTGGACTTCAGTAAAAGCTGGTTGCAGTGGCACAGGAAGGAGGTGGAACAAGGAGGAGATGTCAAATGGAGGTAAGAAATGGGCAGCAGCAGGTGACAGCACGAGGAGTGGAGCAATTTCCTACAAGATCCACATGGATCCAACCTTGTTTGGTATTTTCATTAATGACCACAACAAGAAAAAAAAATGTGGTGGGGGTCTTGCTGATGAAATCTTCTGATGGCACAAATTTAAAGGGAAGAATCAATAATCAGGGGGCCTTGAGGACTGAAATAATGGAAAGGAAAGGAAAATCAACGGTATAAAATGCACTCAGGACTTCACAACGAAAACTTGAGCTGTATGGTGAGAGTACGTCAGTTCAAAATGATTAAGGAGAAGGGTTCTGCCTGGTCACAGAGGATAAAGACTTCCTAGGATGTACAAGTATCTCACTAGCCCTCACCTAATATGTTGTACACAACTCTGATCAGGCATGTTCAAGAAAAAACGAGCTCTTCTGGTGCAGGATTGACTACACGAACCTGGAGTATTTAATCTACAAAAATCTCAGGAAGTAAAACGTGAGAAAATCTGACTGCTGTCTGTGAAGATGTTTATGGGCCAGATACTAAGCAGAGGCAAGAAGTTTTCTAAGTCATGAACAAGTGGGAAAACACAATGGGAACTGAAAGAATCCTTCAAGACCTGAACTAAAACCATCACAGCAGTGTGAAACTGTGAAACCAGACCAAGGCACTGTTTTGGTGGCCAGCTGTGAAAACTAAGAAGCCAGTTCTGCTCAAGACAGTGGAGGACTACACTCTTAGGTGGAGAAAGAGACTATTTGATGTGGTGCCTGCAGTAGCAGAGGGCTCAATGATAAACCTGAGGATTCTTCAAGTCAGACCAGAAAAACCTGAGATCCCGCCACCCACCTTTGTAGTTGATCTGATCACTGTGTGTGATAACTAGGACACAGAAGGAGGAGGAGTGCACAGAAGGACTTGATGTTGTTGAGGATCTCTTTATTCCCACGGTCAGTTGGGTGCAGATGAGATCACCACTGAGAAATTTGAATAATTGACTTTCTGAGCCTCCTGTAGTGGGGCACAGCCTTCCTCCTCCTCCCACAGCAGCAGCAGCCTAAGAGCTGAGGTTTAAGTGTTGTGGGTCTCAATAACTGCATGTTTTTTGAGACTGGGAAAAAAAATGGAAGAGTTTCCCATGTTTTTTCCACAGCAGCAAATCAGATCAGAGGAACAGGATTTGGAAGTATTTATTACTTTGGGCAAAGATTTCATCACAACTTGAGGCCAGTCTTCAGTACAGATGAAATATTAAGAGCCCAGGTTCAGGAGTGGGGAAGGGGTAAAAGGGATGTATGAGGCTCAGAGCCTGAGGGAGATGCTGGGAGATGCTGATGATTACATTAAAAAAACTGTAAACCAAACCTATCTCCTACCTCCACTCATTGGTTATTTGAAATCAGCTTAATTGCTGTGAGTTAGTAAGGCTGAGTCCTGATGCTTTGTCCCATTCAATGTTTGTCTTTTCCCATTCAATATGAAAATAGACCAAATCTATTTGCCAATAAAAAGCCAATGACTGATAGATGGCAGTGCTTGAGGACACATACAGCTACATTAGGATAGTGCTGGAAAGGCAGAAGTGTGTCCAGTTTAACTGCATAGCTCCTTTCCCCATGAAAAGCAGCGCAGTGTGCATCACTGAGCCAAGAGATCAGAGTGAGCTGTGGTCCAGAGCCTCATTTTCCCTTTTCAGCAAGGAACAGAAACTCCTTATCTCTCCAAAAAGAAAATTACACACTTAAGGGTGGACTGTACTTTGATTTTGTTAGAAGTTAAAAATCAATGGAATTCATTTTAAAGCTCCAGTGGAGTAAGTGGTTTTCAATATCTAAAACTAATATGAATGTACGCAAAATCTGGGCTCCCAGGCTGGCTATGCACAGCACATCTATTCCCATGTCTCCCCTGAAGGACCACAAAGATGACACACACAAATCGTGATGTATTTCCTGGGTCTTTGGATTATCTTTATTTTCCTGGTACTAGAAACAACATGGATGTCTGTGGTCTCCTGCAGCCTCTAGCAACTTTTGCTGGAGATGTCCAGTGCCTGCAGAGCAATGGAAATCACAGAATGATTTGGGTTGGAAGGGACCTTAAAAGTCATCCAGTTCCAACCCCCCTGCCATGGGCAGGGACATCTTCTACTAATCCAGGTTGCTCAAAGCTCCATCCAACCTGGCCTTGAACACTGCCAGGGATGGGGCAGCCACAGCTTCTCTGGGCAACCTGTGCCAGTGTCAGATGAAATACTGGGATGCTGCTTTGCTTCCCCTGGGCAGATGCTGCTGAGCTCCCTGAGCACCATGTCCCAAGTACCCTTTGCAAAAAAAAAAGTTGTTTAGTACCTTGGCACACTCCCAAAACCACTTTGCTGGGTGACAGACAACCACAGCAGCAAAGCAGTGTTTTCCCTCAGGCACACTGTACATCAAAGTGCTCAGTGGCCTGGGGGTGTGTTTCACCACAACCGCCTTTTTCTCCCCATGTGGGCTGGAGTGGAAAAATGAACAGCAGTCACCATATTAAAATGCAAAGTCAAACAAAATTCTCCACTCCTTTTAGCTTCATTAGGAGGGTCTTCCATTTGGCAAATTAAGATGAACCAATCAAAATCACATTTGCAAAACAGACATTAACAAATCAGTAACTGTAAAAACAGCCATTAAAATAGCTTTTAATGTTTCCAAATTGACTGCAGTGAATGCAGATCATATGGTGCTCAATTGAGTTTAGGAAGGAGCTATTATTTCTGCATATTTATACACCAGCAGCTGAATTGCATCTTTCAATTTTTAAAAATGTGGCATTCAAGCCACAATAATCCCAGCTCTGACAACCTTTTGATTCAGCCCAAAACAATGGTGGGCAAAGCATCAGGAGGAGGGATCTCAGCCATAACTTGAAATAGCTGTGGTGATAGAAGAGCTCGGGAAGCAGCAGGCAGCAGAGAACAGTTCGTCAGCAGATACAAAGATGGCAGATGCCAACACTCATGGCTCAGCTTGCCTCCCCCTCGCACATCCTTTGGAGATGGGCAGGCCCAGCAGTTGGGTTATGGTCAGTGTGTTAAAGGGATGACACAGTGAGACAGTGCTGCTTGCTGCTGGCCAGGGATCCACCTTGGCTGGGGGACAAAAGGCTCCCAGGCCAAACTCTCAAATCTAAGCACCCAAGCAGGCTGGGGAGATGCAGCAGCAAGAGCTGCCATCTGCACCCACCTATGCTCCAGAGGATGCTCCTGTTCCAGCCATGCCCCTAAATCATCCTAAAGGCTGTGGGAGCATGGGGTGAGAGGATGGGTGGGGTGGGATTTGGTGATGAGTTTGCTAAAGGAGCAAAACAAATCTTCGAAGACACATCAGCTGCTACAGCCCTGAAGCAAGGGCTGCTCCCCTTGAGACAACAGGAATGGAGAGGAGGTGAAGCACGGTGCCAGCAAAGGGAAAAGAGCTCATTTGTGCAGTGGGGATGTACCAGGGCTCTGCAGCCACCATATGGTACAAGCACATCTTAGATCAAACAGCATCTCAGCACAGACACACACATACCGAAGGAGTGGATTCCTGCATATATTTTAAGACTAAAATAAATGCCTTTAAGTAAAAGCACACCTGGATGTTGTGTTCTTCCACAGCAGAAACATACTGACTATTCCCCAAAGTGTTATTCTGCTTCCTCTTACACTCTGACCTAGAATAATAACCATATCAATGATTTTATATTAAGATAAATATGCTGTCATGCTTGATTAGCAGTGTTTACAGAGTATCCTTTAATTTGGAATAAGTAGATAATCCAAATACATGAATCCTAACAGACCTCCATGAGGAAAGGACTACCACAAAAGCAAAGAAATGGCCAAGTTAGGCAGCATGACACGGTCTGGCAGAAGCCCAGGGCAAATTTGGAGTGTCTGGGACACAGACCACGAGTCTGTGGTCTTGGTGAGCAGCTTGCCCACAACTGAAAGAGCTTGTCCACACAGCTGCACAGCTCTCAGTGGCCTCCTTTATGATAAACTCTTCCATTTTTTATTGTAAAGAATATATATTTAACAATTCAATGAAATTCTTAACCATAACTCTTCATAAATATTCTGCATCTGTAAGTAGCTGCACCAAGCGCAGCACAGTATAACTATAAAATCCTGCATTTCCCTCCATTACAGGAGCCCTTTCTGTGGGGGATTGCCTTTATATTTAAAATACAGACAACCACAGCTGTGTTTGGCCGAGGTGCGGTATGCTCTTGACTCCCCTGCTCAATACCACTGCCCTCAGTGAGAGAGAAGAAGCCGCAGGCTGGAGGAGGTTCAGCCCTTGGCAGGATGTAGTGGCAGGATCTGTTATTTCTACTAATTTATTTCCAATCAGCTCTGCACAAGATGGATTTCTGCCTGCAGAAGGGCTGGGAACACAACCCAAAGCTTCTATCTGGCCTTGGGATATCACATTGCAGCAGATTTTTCTAGTTAGAGGGAAAAAGCCGACTCAGTAGCTCTGTGCCGGATGGCTGGGAAAGGAGAATTCCATCTCCAAAGGCTTCCTATCAAAACTTGGGGTTTTTAAACTTTCCAGCCCCAAAAGGGAAATATAATATTTTGATTAAACATTTGTGTCATCCAAATGAAAGACTTGAGGCACTTTTCTTTATATCTCGTTCCCCAGATGATTATTTTCCATAGTGAAAAAGACCCCAAATATCATCAAATTGCATTAAAAATCTAGGAAAATGTTATCAATATTAATTTGGTGAGAAACCACGATAAGAAAAAGAGATGATAAATGTGACCATATGCGTTTTCCTCTCTCCTGTTTGCTGGATCAGGCCTCCAAGCAGAAGTCCCATTACTGAAGGAACTTCTTCAAAGACAAACAACACTTTTTGCTCACGCATGGAGAAGTGTGCTATTCCACCACCATGTGTGTCTTTCCATATGTTAGCTAACACCCCTCCATAGTTACCATAAGTTATCCCAGATGGAGGGAAAGCTGAAATTCCCCAGGACCAGCACGGCACCATTTGGGCACTGCACATGCCTGCACTGGCAGCGGTGCAGCGGTGCAGTTTTGCACCAGCTGAAACTTTGCCTTCTGCTCACAAAGTGCAATATTTAAATAATAAACCAGCAGAAAATGTTCCCATAATGAAGAATTTCATATGGCAGTTCCCTGGCCGGTGGCAAAGCTGGGGGATAGCTAAATATGAAAGGCTCCTGGGAGCCATGGAGAAGAAAAGCTGTTTTGGTTTGCTAGAAAGGTAACAAGAAGCATGTTTCTTTATATTATTTATGAGTGGCAAGGTTGAACTTTAGAACAATATGTAGTGTCAGACACTAAATGAAAACCCCAGATATGACCTACAGGGTGTGAAAGGGACATTATCAATTTCCTTAGCACAGGTTGTATGGCTTTCTTAGAAACTGCCATGAATATTTTCTGGAAGTCACATTTAAAAACAGCATCTTGGATTCAGCTGTGGTTCAAGATCTTTGCTTTCATTGCTGAGGGGGAAAAAAAGTACATTTGGGATTTCTGGGGTCAGACAGCACCAGTGCAGGGTTTGTACTGGGAGATGAGGAGCAGAGGTGGTGGGTCACTGTCTGCTGGCTGGGGATGCTGCAGGACTGCTTGGTACCTCCAGACATCCCCTGAAACTGAGACAAAACCCTGTTCTCAGCAGCATTTCTAGGAATGTAAATGAAAACAGAGCTTGCAAGGGAAGCCTTTCATTCAGGTCAGCAGAGCGTCCCTGACCACTACAGACCAGATCTCAATAGACTCTCTTTTCCCATCAACTCACCATCAAGTCATCAAGGGCATGTATTTCTGTCCTGGGCTTTAGCAACAGCGTGTCCTGTACTTGGAGCAGTGCTAATTAACCTGGGGATTCATTTGCCTCTGGTCAGATCAATTGTTACAGCCGTCCCATTTTGGAAGCAGCGAAGAGGTGTCCTTGCTAATACCATCTCTAACCGGCAGAGGAAGGATGCATCAAGGAGACAAGGGCTGAGTCTGGAACATTTGGCCAAATTCAGGAGAAATTTTAAGAGTCCTGCCCCCCAACACCTCCTGTTTCTTCAGAAGTGTCTGAATCTTTGCTGAAAAAAAACTATTTACCTATTACCACCATGGAGCTACCCCATAGCTGGATACCATCCTCTATATTAAACCAAAGCAGGATATTAATATTAATGCCCACATTCATATGTGCCATTGGAACAATCAACAATCCCAACCGTACTATCACCAAGTGATCTTTTGCAATTAGTAAGAGTATGGCCAGGACAGCCTATTCCTGCCCCTGGGCATACATTGCCTGTTAGAGGGGCTCAGGTATTACACTTCACATTCTTGCAGAGCATCTCCCAGCTGACTGTGGAGTTCTCGAGATTATTTTTTGCCCCCTTCTGATTCATGAATAATGTAGTGATGGGCAGAGTGTCTGACAAGAGATGACAAATGAGTGTCCTCAAACGCAGCACGAACAGACAGGATCCCATCAGCTCTCCACCCACATTCTCCACTCCCAATCACCCCTTCAACAGCTTTGGGCTGTTTGTCTGCAAAGGACAGGAAAATATAAACTTGGAGAAGCATCCTTGAATATAAAAATCAGCATTATCTCTCTTTCAGGAGCTTTTGCCAAGAAGCAATCACATCAAAATGATTTTTCATTTCCCGTTTACCCCAGCCCACGGTTCAGATTTCTCTCTATAAAACCAACAAAGCATTTACTGAAGTTTGGGACATTTCTCCCCTTTTTATGGTGTAATAAAATAAAATGTGTCTGGTCTTCATCTGGTATTAACCAACACAGCACCACTCCATGACCAACTGCTGATTGACACTAGGGGAGAACCTGGCCTGACGCACTCCCCTGTTGCATTGCCTTTCCTGCTATTGCCTACATGGCATTATCCAAAGGAGAATGTAACAAGCATGACCTGCTGGTGCACCAGGTCCCTTTACACCTTGCACTCTTTTCTAAACCACACTGGTGGGTTAGAGAGAGGACTTTGGAGCTGTCGCTGTGCTATTTTGTTCGCTTTCCTGAATTTTAAGCTGCTTGTCCAGCTTATAGGTCCAAGATGTGTTGCACCGACCTCAGCAGTGCTTATCAACATGAGGGAGGTCCTGGAGTATCCCAGCAGCAGCATGCAGCCTTACTGCAAAGAGGGATGCTGGCGTGAAACCTCCCCCAAGAGCACCAGAAACCATCAAAGAAATCCTGCAGCAAGGCTGTTTTTCCAGAAGGACCATCCCACGCACATTCACGGCTGTGTGGAGCTCATGCAGCTGTTGGCACACAACTACGCCTCATCTCAGATGCTTTTTTCCTGTCTGCTCATTGCCACATAAATAGTGACACATACCAGGAACGTGTCAGCAGATACTACCTAGAAATACAGTTTCTTACATCTTCCAAGTACAGGAAAGTGCATTTGCATTTTCCAAAGGGGAACTTATTTTTTTTTGTTAAATGCATCTGATCACATCATTGTATCTGCTCTCTTAAAACAACTAAACCTCGGTAGGTTTTTATATGAGTGAAACAGGTTTTAGTCAATGCATAAAGATACCTTTTCCGTTCATTCAGTGCATTGCTGAAGTGAGTAAGGATGGCTTGTGTGGTGCCTTGCAATAGACTCCCTTGTTGCCCTGCTCTGAAACTATATGACTCTTCTGCAATGGTCATGGGTACAACACAGGGCCATAGGTTCTGGGTGGGTAATGTGGCAGAGGGAACTGTACTTAAGCAGAAGGAACCTCTCAAAACCCTGTTGCCTCCTGAAAGCTTGTGCCCATCCTGTTACTCAGCTCCACATCTCATGTGCAAAAGCAGAATTAACAGAGTTGTAAGAAGGGGAAAAATATACCTGTTAGCTGTCTCCAAAGAGGAGCTGCTGCAGCACATGATGAGCAGCAGATCCAAAGGTGTCACCTAGCAGGGGCACTGTGGCAGGCAGATGTGCTTTTGTGACACTGCTGTAAGATTTTGTTGCTCCAAATTACACACCACTACTTACCTGCATTTAGCAATGCCTGCAGTTACTCTGGTGAGGCCTCTGCCAGATTTCACTCGTGGGTTTGGGGAGGGGGAGAACATCTGATGGGACTCTCTGTCTGACATGTCTCAGTGCTTCGACTGTGGTTCACACCATCTGCATCCACTAATGCAGTAATGGAATGACTTCATTTTCCCTGTGACATTTCAGAGGAGATTAGTTTTGCACTGTGTAACTCAAAATCAGACCAATACTTTTTACCTCTATCCTAAGATGGCCTTAATTCTGCAAACCAGTGACAAATCAGCCAGCCCATACAGATTTCCTCTTATTTTGACCTGAATAAACTCACTGCAGGTGTTGACTGCTCCCTGCAGTTTGGTTACTGGCATGGTTCAGCCCTGACCTGTGTGACAGATCTCATATCCCAAGGGATGGAATTCCAAGATGTCATGCTTTCTTCCAAGGATGGTCAATTTTCCAGCCTTCCAACCAATAACTACCCATAGCAAAGCAAGAAGGGGTGCACCAGTGGTGTCTCCATGGGTGGTGGCTGTTCCCTGGACCCTGATGGCAGCAGCAGGGGCAGCAGCTGTAAGGAGAAAGGAGCCACTCAAAATCCTCTTGTTTTCCTCAACCAGAAATATCCCTTTGCAAGCTGAGGAGATGCATGCTGAAACTTAGCTGAGGATGGCTAAAATGTATTTCCAAAGCTGGAGGGTCCTGACCCCTTTCTCCAAGTAAAGGGCATTGCAGCATGCAGTTGCTTTATTGAATTTTTCAGATGAGCAGGTCAATAGGGTGAGCTAAGTGGAAGATCATCAGTCTGCTTTTAGATGCAACGTGAAGCGAGCAACAAAGCTTTGAAGGGAAAGACAGAGCAGCCCACTAAACAGCAGAGGATGACCCTATTGCACATCTCAAGGGAAAAGTGGAATAGTGGGCACTTTCAAACCCCGCTGCTGAGTTCCCTGTGAGTAAATCCAGCTGGAGGTGAGCTGGTGAGCACCAGCTCCTCCATCAGTGATGGGCAAGTGACTCACTCCAGGGACGAGAGCTGTAGAGGAATGCAGGAATGGCTTAGGAGGAGATATCCTACAGCCAGTTGCAAAATTGCCACTGCTCTTTAGTTCTTAGAGGTGAATTAACTGACAATATCTAAGATACCTTAGTGCCAGACCAAGGGCATCCCAGGCACAGGCAATTTTAAATAGAAAGGACAACTTAAAAATCCTTAGGGCCATCACTAGACATGGTGAAATAAATGTTCATATATTCTTTCCTTCACTGTTACATGTGTTACTGATCTAGCACAACAGTAGATGTGTCTTTCAGGCACATTAGGCCAAAATACCTGATTTTCACTTGCATTAAGATTGCATCTTGCCACCTGGCTCGAAGTGGCCCATTTAAATTCACTGAAAGGGTATTTTGCCCACCTACAGATTTGCAAAATGGCCATTTGTGAAACGAGAATCAAACCTGCGCTCAAAAGAATTTACAGACCCTATTGTGTGCCATTAAAATAATTGGTTGTAGACTTCAGCAGGTGAAAACTGGATATTTCTCTGATAAGAAAGATGATTCCCAAATATCCAAGAAGACGTCACTTGAGACAGACAGGTGCTGGCTGGGTACCATCAGGGCTGGTGTTGGTAAATTCCTGGCTGTATCAGCCACCTGGCTGAAAGTGTCCTTGCCTTCACTGAAGCCACTGTGTTCTAAGAAGAAATTTGCCACAGCCCCACAGCAATGTCCGTGGTCTTAGCCAGTAAGTTCTGCCTTGAGCCCCATCTGTTGTGGTAGATGTCACAGATATACTGGGGGAAAATATCCAGCCTTTGATTAGATATTTGTTTTCCTGCTCTCTGGCTCATGTAATCCAGGGCAAACTGCACTAAATAAGATTTTGAGATGCAGGCTATTAGATTATAGGATATTATATTAAATTATCATTGAGATATTAATGCATTATTGACATAGAAGCCGAAAGGTGTAATGAAGGCATCAAACAAATGTAGACTGGCCAGAGAGGGGCCTGACGGTGCCTGAAGCTAGGCAACCACACTAAAACCATTACAATGTGGAGCAGTCAGCGCTGGGCTCAGATTGATCTTGTTAACTGTGCATCAGTTTCAAGATCTGATGGGAACAGCCCACAGTGCTTCAGACTAGGCACAGTTTTCATCATCCACCCTGTCGAGCTACCTGGCAAGCAGATGGATTCAAATAACTGTGTGCTATAGCTGCATTTCCATTAGAAAGTTAATTGATGAACAGCAAATTGCCAGAATAATTACTGTAATAAACAACAGTGGCAAATACTTAGCAGGAGCAGGGATACCCTCAGAGGCATTTGAGTGGCCACAGCCTCTTGTCCCACTGTGTGGGTGTGTGTATGTCAAACACCATGGAAATCAATACCAATCACCTGTTTTAATGATGCAGGACAGGTTATGTTATTTTGAATAGCAGATCCCTTACACTGTACTGGTGATGCTGATTTTTTTTTCCTTTAAGAGGATTGCTCCCATTGTGTCCTTTGACTGCACATATGGTTCCTGGGATGCAGCTCCCGCTGGTACCTGCTAAAGCTACACTGGGAAGAGCAGCCCTGGTAGTTCATTGCTGCTTCATCTGCAGTGACAGCCAGCTCTTTAAACTGATGTATTGAAGCTCTAAAACAAGCCATAAACCCCTGAGCATCCACAGTGATGGCCTCAGCGTGGTCACTGCTCACTGCACTTTGGGCAGGCATGTGTGGAGAAGTGGCTCCACTTCACTTGTGGATGCTTTCCATTCAGGGAGAATATTTTGGCAAAACCAAGCTGGCTATACAGATGTTTCAGAGTAGATTTAAGAAAGTAGCCTGTATCTCCTGGCCACCTCCCATTTAATGGAGCAAGGCAGTGACAGGCAGTCTCTGGCTGGCCTCTCCCAGCTTTTTCCCACACCAGTGGAACATGTGGGGGAAAATCCTCCTCCCAGGGTCTTGTCAGAAGCCCAAGAAGAAATATCCTTGGGATGCCATCACAATCACAACCAATGGCTCCAGCTCTTGACAAGAAATGGATTTTACAATATTAGACTTCAAACTTCACAAGCAAGAAATAACCCCTCCCATCCATGCTGTTGCACAGATTTTGGAGAGCATGGTGAGGAGCCAAGTCAAAATATTGGGAGTTTTGCATTATGTGACCTACTCACGCTGACAGACTTGTGAGATGGATGTGATAAACAGTGCGTCTGTCTGTGCAGATTAATGAGACTAATAGCAATGCATTCCCAAGGAATCAAGGCACTAGGCACCAGGGACAGAGGTGCACATCTTCAAGGGTTTCTTATAAGCCCATGCAGATGGTGAAGGGTCCTGTGGTGTGGAATGCCTGTGATGGGACAGGAAGCAAGCCTTAGACTTTATGACTTTTCAGATTATAGTGGCCTGAGCTGCTTGGCAGTCTGGGGGACAGATGGTAGCACACAAGTGGCAGTGCTGCAGTGATGGGCAGAAAGCTCCAATGTACCGAACTGGCCGGTTGAGGAGCAGGTGAGCTGGGAGCAGCGCGGTTGTGATGATCACCAGTAGCTCTGGGCCTGCACACACAGCCAGTGTGGGGAGGATGAATGGGGTACAGAGAATGCACTGCCTCCTGCCCTGGAGGAGAGCAAGACTCAACTAGATAAAGAGCAACCTGTTCTAGTGGAAGGTGTCCCTGCTCATTGCAGGGGGGTTTGAACTAGATGATCTTTAAGCTCCCTTCCAACCTTCCAACCATCCTATGATGACAAACTAACGTGGTTCAGCTGCATACCTGACCCTGCTTGACGCAGGAGGTTCCCTCCAACCTGAATTAACCTAAGGGACTCCTGAGTCTTGCTGAACTCCTCATGCACCTCTTCCCATCAGGTTGCACATAACCTCTACACCACCCTTCTGAAATGTCCGACATCAGTATTTCTCCACTTCCACTTGATATCAAAATGCCTTCAGAGCTCTCCTTCTCCCTTCCTCCCTCCACAGGCTCTCATGATGTGGGTCAGCTTTTGTGCAGCTGGAGGGAACTGAGGGCAGCCTCAGAACCGCCTGCCTTTCCCCATCCTCTTCCTCTCAAGGTCCTTGCTCACCTTGGGTCACTCTTGGCTGAGGTCCTTCATACAAACTCCCCTCCCTTTTTTGGGAGGGGAGGACACTGTTGGGAGGAGCAAATCATAGCATTGTTCTTTCTGAAGTTTTAAATCAAGGAGTCTCTTTGTGGTACAGAGACTATTCTTGTTTTTATTAATTCTTCAAATTCTTACTGGCCAAAGCCCATGAAGCAGACAATAATGTTAGCACTTCTACCTTTTTCCCCTAAAATTTTCCAGTTACTTTAGATAACTAAATATTGTTTCTTCTGCACTTGTTTGTAGAGAAAAGTACATACTGAGAACTACTATATTGTAAAGTAATAGGAAACAAGAAAGACTCAAGGAAAACCCTCTCTGATGATCTTTCCTGGAGATACTACCATGTAAGAAACCACATATGGAGCTGGGCTTACTCATCAGCTATTTGAGAAGACAGCAATTCTTGCTCTTTGGCAGGGAAAAGCCTTGTGTGTTCTCCCTTGTTGATGGCCAAGCCAAGCCAAGCCACGCACTCCGTGCACACCCATGCTGCTGTCCCATTAAATGTGTATCCTGAAGCTCTAGGCTGGTAATCACAGCAGGTTGATTATTAAGATCTAAAGATGCTCAAAATGCTCCCTCCGTGGAGCAAGCACTGACACTCTGGAGCACAGGCAGGTACATCTGGCAGCACCTGCCCTTTGGAAATACATTTCTCAAATAGCTCATTGCATCAATCATTTCTTTGTAGCACAGCGTTGACATCTTTCCTTTCCCAAATCCCTCCCAGTGGGTAAAACATGTACTGGGTTACAGACTAATGGCAATTAAAATGTCTCTCTTATAATTTATAATGCTTCTGTAATGGAAATAGCAGAAGTCACTGGGGCACTGGAACCCCCTGGTACACAGCGGTGAGCTCTGCTAGTGACATCAGGGGAAACAGGCAGAACAGATGAAGCTGTCCTGTGCTTGGCTAACTCTGAAGAAAAAGAAAATTGTAATAAACTTCAAGGTTAGCCCAGAAAAATATGTCTGGGGAAGCAAAGGAGGAAAACTTTTGCTTTTTCCCTTTCCTTTCCAAAATGGGCAGGATATTCATCAAGACTTGGAGGGAATCTGCTCAGATACAAATGAAGGATGGTGCCAGCAAGGAGGAAATAATCACATGGTGATTGCTAATCACAGAGATCTGAACTGACACTAACTTTCACTGACTGAGACAAAGGCAGAGGATTGTGAAAACATTGGTTTACTCATCAAAAAACTTTTTTATCCAAAAAACAAGTGAGGGATAGGAAGAGACACAAGAGTATCTGTGAACACAGCAGTTGCAGCGCAGAGACTGTGATTTCAGGAGGGAAGATTTCTGTGCTGTGATGGAGATACAGCTCATCCTTTTATTTAATCTCTCATGCTTAAACCACTGCCTGTGCTGCTGAGACCTGCAAAGCTTGTGGCAATGGGCTCTGGACATGGGACTCTTCCTTGGTGTCCTTCAAAGGGATGTGTGATTGCCACTTTTTTACCATTCAGCTTCAAGGTTTTGCTGATTTTCAATGGTTTAATGGAGATATCACTGGCATGATGCCTGCAGACTGGCCCATGTGCTCACAGTTCTCCAAGTACTTATAGATGTGCTCTGGTTTAGCCATGGACAGGAGCAACGGTGTGGGAAAAACATCCCTTGCAGAGGAGAAATGGTCAAATGTGGGGCTCAGTGTGCTCCGATACTCTAAAACCCAGAGGCAAATTCAAGTCATGGATTGCTCCTGCTTTCTGACCTGGAGTTGCTCTTTGCTCACTCAAGATGAAAGAAAAACCTTTCAAAACTCAATGCATTTTTCTGATAATACCAAAAGTGACCCCAATTGCATTAATATCCATTTGCTGGGACAGACTCCAAAAGCTGCCTGCAGTTACACTGGAGTGAGCAATTACCCCATTACCAATAAGCTGTGTTCCCTAGGGGGTAGGCTTCAGTTTCCCCACATCTGTGTCTGGGATGAGAGCACAAGCTCCTGCATCCAGAGGGCAGCCAGCATCCCTGAGCCTCAGCTCCAAAACTATGGGAAGGGATTCTTCTGAGCTGTGACTATTCATCACCTCACAAGGATAGGTGGCTTTAAGTTGATTTTGCTTGTACTTTAGCAAATCACAGAGAAGAAAAAATAGCAGAGGAAAATCAGAAAAAATGAGGGTAATGTGATCAGGTCTTATGTCTAATTATATTAGCACTGAGTGTCAGCACAGCAACTTGTTCAGCTGTGACATTTTTTGGCACAAATATAGAGGAAGAGTCAACGCTGCCCTTGGCTGCAGTTTTAAATATTTGCCTATTAGAAATGGGAACAAGAACTGTGTAAAAGCCAGCTTTTTTGTGACAAAACACGCTCCATCCAGAGAGTTATTCTCTTTGTTGTGGATTATATAAGCTTCAGGTCCTGGGGAGATGGATACTGGCAATTAAAGCTTTTGCCACAGGGTATCCTGCCCAGGTCCCAAGGGTTGTGGTGGGGTGGCCACAGGGCCTTGTGAGCATCCCTGCCCTGGTTATGGCTTTGGGTCAGAAGGGGGGAAAAAAGGCCATAAATGCATATAATTGCTGAGGACAGAGCCAAGGCCCGCTCAGGAACGTGTTGGGTGACAGCCACAGTGATGCAAGGGGGTGATCTTAGGTGCTCCTCCCCCCACACTGGGGCCATTTCTGACAGCAGGCAGGAATGATGGATTTCAAGATCCCAATTCAGTGATCTGCAGCTGGCAGCAAGCCTGATAACCTGCCATGCTAACGTTTATGTTCTCATGTCTAAGTCCGCACTTAATTACCAGCTCAAGTGCCAGAAGTGTCTGTCAATTTGTCTTTCAAATATCTTTCCTTTTTCTTCTTTTTCCCCCCCCCCCATGGGTACCTTGAAAAACAGATCCCAGCTGCCAGCATTCCTGCAGCTTGACAGGGAAGATAAAGGTCTGCTAGTAGTGCCCGATGGAAAATGTAAGTCAGCACAGAGGCATCGTCTCTGTTGATGTTAGTAGGAATCAGGCTGGGAGGGAGAACTTTGCCTCTGTTGGACCTCTCCTCCAACTCCAGCTTCTGTAAGGGATAGGTGTTTACTTCTTTCTCCTATATCTGTGATAGTAAAACAAAATTAATACATCCCCCTATTAATTTTTCTGTATTATCACAGAGCTGGGTATGCTTGTGCAGCAGGGAGAAGAACCCTGAGTTTCCCCCTATATATCATCTATATATAAGGGTACGTGTGGTGTGTGTTGTTTCCTAGTATTGATCAGAAACAGTCTGATAAGGACATAGGCCTTTTAAAGCAGACTACTTCGCCTTATTTCCCAAGTGGCTGGCCTGCTGAAGTCAATAGGAATGCTTTCATTGATTTAGATGGGATTTTGATCAAGCCCAATAGTGCTTCCCAGATTTACAGTCCTTGTTCTGAACAGCAGGTTTAATAAAAAAACAACCCAAACATCTCTGACCAGAAGGAAATGCCGGTGCCAAGAGGAGTCTCCAACAGCACCACCAGACACATCGCCTGCTCCCAACGGCACATGAAACGTCCCTCCCACCAGTGCTTGTAGGAAAGGCACCAGTGACTAGCCCTCTCCTGTTCCCTGTGATACATGACCTTAGAAAGTGCTGAAAGTAGTTGGATTTAGTTTAATCAGAAACTTTGTTTTGCAATTTTTTAAATTGAAAAATACCTTTTTTATTTCAAGCCTGAAGATTAAAAATCTCCAAGTGCATTCTCTGGGAAATGATTGTATGATGATTGGCTTCTAATATCATATGGTGACATAAAATAATAGACATAGTATCAAATCCCACTCCTCAAATTATATGTCACATTTTCTCTCAAATCAGTGTTTTCTGAGAAGATCAGATAGGGAAGTTCCCCCTGCAGAGCAGGAACTCATATAAATTTCTTTGACACAAAGGTGTTTAAATCGGCATTGTTTTAGATTTGATCTAGAAGTCTGCAATATTTAGTGCTTCGAGAGGCAGGGCTCTGAATGCTGCCCATACCCACCCATGAGGGTGATGCACGGAAACATACTTTTGCATTTGTATTGCTTTTTCCCTCAGCTGCATGTTTATATTCCAGTGCTTAAAGCATTGTAAAATTCAGAGTAATATGTAGAGATGTAAGTACAAGGAATATACCATGGCATGGAGGGACAGACAGTCCTATAGGCTGCTCTCCTGGGCTGACAGGAGCAAGGAGTGGGCAAAAGGAGAGAGAAGGCAGAAATAAAATGAAATAAAGAAGGGACAGGGAGCAAAATACAGAGTGCCCAAGTGATAAGAATGACTGTCAGGGGAAGCATAGATGTTATAGTAAATGTTGTCTAACTTCTGAAGCTGGATTGTCAGTCAGTTTGTGCTGAGTCAGTCTCCTAGGCAGCTCTAACGGAAGAGGTGTCCTTTTCCCAGAGAAAAAGATACCTCTGTGGTAAGCAAATTTGGTAAGCATCTTCTCATATAATGAACTTTGTAATCCTGATTATGTAAAGCACATTGTGAAAAAACACTAAATTGTTTCTGACAGAGATACTTAATGTGGTAAGAAGTCGAGTTCAGGGAATTAGCATTAGCTTTGGGATGAAACTTTAAGTGTTGGTGCTGTGCTAAAACTTAAATTTCCTATAGTAATAAAAAACATATCAACTGATTTCTCAGTGATGATGGACTTAATACTAATCACAAACTGCAGGCAGTGGGAAATGGAGCCCTAAAATCACTCTTGACTTAGCTATAGGATGTCAGCTTCTGAGTCACTTAGGCACACTTGAAAATGTTATCACTGAGAATATTTCACCTTTTGAAAACCTAAAGGATGCTGCTAGCACCAAGTCCTGTGGGTGGCTACAGAGAGCTGGCAAGGGTTTAGGTAAAAAGTGGAGATGCTTATTTTTCTTAAAGCTAGCCTAATGCATTTGATAATATATAGCTTGATGGTACTGCTGGGAGGCAATGGAAGTAGTTACAGCCTGCATTAATTTCAGTTGCTCTTTAATTATCCACTACACAATCTAAATTACATATTCCTTTCTCTTCTCAGCTTCTGTTACATCCTAGATTGAGTGCTGAACATGACAACTGATTTAATTAATTTGGCTCACAGTATTTTTATGAGGGTGGCTCTTTAGCTTTTTGAGCTGTTAATGATGAAGACTCTTGCACTATGTCAGGAAGGAGCGTTGAGGCTCTCCTGTCGGTGTGGATGCTGGTCGCAGCATGCTGAACAACTTGAGGGTTAATATCCCATTCCCACCATGCTGTGTGATATTAATCAGCAGGTTTCTGTCAGATTCTGAGTTATTTAGGCTTTGCCTTACATGGAAAAATAGCATTAAACTGCTTGGAAAACAATTGGAGTCATCAAGGACTGTGCGGTCTGTGGTTGGCTCCAGCTAAGGCTGGTGAGATTCCAATGTTGGGACACCCTTGGTAGACATTGTGTTCATGGAAATGCACCAAACCCACATAAACTAAAAGGAATGAGCCCTTGGCAAATGGTAGGCGCCAGTTCAGTATCTGTGTGGCATTTTAGGTGGTGGAGGGAGGTGGGAAGCTGGTGAAGCGGCACTTTGCTAGGGAAAGACATGACCATGTTCTGGCTGTTTGGGCAGCCTCAGTAACAGATTATGTGCCACTCACCAGCATGGCCCAAAAATAGATGGCTTCTGTGCTTCAGGAGTGTCCCATGAAAGAGGTAAAACAGTTAACATGCACACTATCGCTGTCTGCTTGAGCATATAGTCCCCTTCATAAATATACATAAGTAAATAAAGGTCTTGGGAGATAGCAAAGCAGGGAAATGCATTGATACAAATGAGATGTGAAACATGCTCTTGGCAGATCTTGGTGGTACCAGTATGGAAACATGTCATTGCCTCACACTCTTATCTCTTCTGAAAGCTGTGGCTGGCTTGGGTCAGTGAAAACAGTTTTCAGCCAGGAATGCTTCATATGCAGTGGTCACAGACATAAACCCCAGTTACAACTTCATTTTGTCCACAAAGCCCACTTTAGGTTTTCCCAACAGCATCTGTCCCCACAGTGGGAGTGGAGAAAGAGTCAGTAAGACAGACCTTTGCCATTTGCTTGGTCCCTCCCGTAGCCAAGTTTTCCAGCTGTGCATTTTGAGCAGCTTGAGCCTTGTAGGCTATTATTTGAAGAAAATAACCAAATGAGATGCTGTACTCAGTGAGCAAAGAGTGATCTGACTTTTGCATGCCAGTCCTGGCTAGGGCTCAGTATTATATTACACCCAAGATCATCAGTGTGAAGCTGAATGCTCCTGGGAGAGCAAAGCATTGAGCAGCCTCTATTGCTTGGGGGTTAAACCCAGGTGATGCAAAGACCTTGGCAAGGCATCAGATGTGGTATCAGACCCTGAATTCTCAGACAAATGGATTTTTGATCTATATGAGAAGTTTTTTAAACTGCTTCCCAGGACTGAGCTGCTTCTCCACCCCCCAGGTGAATTGCAGGGATATGTTAGGGTTTTAAAAACAACTTTCATAAGCCAAAGCCAGCAGGACTGACTTAGCTTCAGGCCTTTCTAGAGCATCACACAGAGCTTACTGGATTCAGAGCATTGTGGGTATGAATTTGCTCTAAAAATCTCACACAAGCCTGACCCAAAAGCCATTTCTGTGCTCCACAGAGGCCACCAGAGTATTTTTCAGTAAGGAGCTGATGTGCTGTAATTTTTGGTGCTGTCTTTCGTCTCGCCTCTGCTCTGCATGCCGTGTATTTCCTTATTTTTTTCCACTTGTTCTTGAACTATTGTTGGGTGTGTTTGCTTTTAGCTCTGCCTCTAATCATCTGTATTGCTAATGACTGACTCATGTGTGCTAATTAACATCCCATAACATCAGTGTATATTTTTGCACACATCCATAAACTCATACATGCTGTTTAACATGTTTTGTGCAAGGATATCCCCAGAAAGCAGATGCAGGTCATGTGGTATAGGCAAACATGAGATGCGAGCCTGAGTGTGTGAGGGAAGAGGTCGGAGATGATTTATACCTCCCTCAATTGCTAAATGACCTTGCTGATAGCAACCATTAGTTCTACAGGGTTAAATTGCAGGAGACAATACGTTCAATGCTGATACGACAGGATGTACTTCATATGCTGTGCTAAACGCATGTTAAAAAAACAGCTACAAGAAACCAAGACAATTTTTTGATTAATAAATATAGTGGATGCCTGGTGACTGAGAGTGAAAAGCTGCCATAGCAGAAAGCAGTTATTGGATACCTAGGAAAACTGCAATTTCTAATACATCGTGGTATTAATTTCCATAAACATTTCATGGATGCAAGCTTGCACACCCTCAGGGATGAATCAAAGCCACTCTGCCCTGGGTTTATCTTGGCTGCACAAATGTTTCTGAGCAAGTTAGGGTTTGAATTTCTAACAGGAAAGCTGTGGCAATGGTACGGAGGTATTTATGGGGGGAGGTGGTGCTGGCTTAACACACTGCAGTTGACCCTGTCCCTCCCACCGGTCCTCTGCAAATCTCACACTGTCAGGTTTTTAAGGTCAGTTGAGAAACAAAAGCCAGGAAAGGAAGCAAGCAATGTTTTGAAGATGCTGGGGTTTTGTTGTGAAAACATCTAAAATTTGACCTTTAGTTTCTTCATGACTCATCCCTTCTGGGGTTGGATTGGGCTAATACTATTCCTGGACCTTCTGAAGATAAGTGGGATATCTGGAGCTACCCAGGTGCTGTCACCTGCTGCAGATGGCACCTCAACCCACTCCCCAGTTCCCTTGGCTTGTCATTTGTCACTCCCAATATCCAAGTTTCTCTACGTGATCTGATATCCAAAGCTCTTCCTGCAGCTCCTGATATTTAAAGCATTTTTTCCCTATATGTTTGCCTTGCTAGCTCTCCCATCTAAATTTCATGCATAATGGTATCTTTTCTCTGCTTCCCCCATGTGTTATCACATGCCTTTTTCTCAGTATTTTTTTTAATTTAACACTGATTCCTATTTACATATGTGTTTTGAATAGATGTGAAGTGAAACTTATGTCCAAAACAAAAATATTCTATAGAATGCAATACGCAGATGCTTTGTAGTGTACATCCTAGTGTGGAGAGTTGCCCAGGAAGAAGCTTTAGAAAAATAGGCAGAATAAGCATCCTCAAAGAACCAGCTGCTGCTCATACCCCTGACTTATTTTGGCAGTGCTGGCTAAATCAGCTGATAGTCAGCAACTGAGAAAGTAAGTTACTCCTGTCTATTTAATGCAAAAAATAAATGAAATATCTTAAAACCCACAAGCCACCAAACAAAAACCCCACCAGATGATGAACACTGCGATAAAATAACATTTCCAAAGTTTGTCTGAAAAGTGGCATGGGAGGAAAACGTTGCACAGAGAACATGTCCCTCTGGGTGTTGCAATCTGGTCCCCACCCAGGGCTGAGGGGAAATGGGCACCCAGCCAGCCCCCATGGGCTGCGCTCCCTGCCTGGCTGGGGCTGGCCCTGCTTCTCTTTCAGCGTATAAAAGGAGTTAAATTGGTTTTGACCTTAAATCACTCTTCTTTTCTTCTTTTTCCCCCTACTTTTTTTTCCTAGGAAATCATTATGATCGTACAACTGGCAGGTCAGAGAAACATCCCCCAGCTGGAGGCTGGCTTGACAGAATTATGAATTACAGATGTTGCCTGTGTGAGCCGCTGGGTTTCTGAGCAGGGTAAGGAGTCCCTGGGGTAGGCTCCGGAGCTGTGCCTGCTGCTTCGGCAAGCCTATGGGGAGAACTTTTTTATTTTCCACTCTAAATGAACTTTTAACCATTTGGGGTTTACCCTGTGTGTTAAAGATGAGTAACATAAGACAGGCAAGGACGAAGCAGAAGAGCCAGATACTCAAGAAGGGCTTTGCTGCTTCTTCTGTCTTCTTAGTGGGCACATGGGGAGTCTTACAAAAACATGGCTTTAAGGCTTGGATGTCTCCATTAGTTTTAGCACCTCAGATCTTGCTGTTAATGGAAGCTGTTAGCCGTCATGGACTAAAGAGAGCAGCAAGCTGAAAATAATTTAATTTTTAGTTTTTATAGTTAAAAGCATTCAGCTATAAGGATAAAAAAAGCAGTGTTAAATATTGACTTTTGATCAAATTTTACTGATGCCAAGTTGAAAGCACAGTGATAATTATTCTTTAAATCAGCTCTACCAGTCCCAAGCTGTTGGAGCCTTTGAGCTAAGCTTAGCTAAACTAAGCTCCATGTGTTTTTCTGATCCTAATTTACAACCTGGAGAGCAGAGGCACTGTCATCTCTATGGCCATATTTCTATGGTCCATAATTCAGTGTGGATGATTAAACATTGTTGCCACCTATATGCTACTCAGGTTTTAGAAGGAAATGCTGTATTTGGGTTGCTTGGGAATTTTTTTAATTATTAGTTATTTTCATACACAAATGCTTCTTATTATTCTGTACATATTATCCCCAGAAGTCAACTTTGACTTTTGAGACAAGTTTGTTGTTGAGAAAGGACCTAAGTCCCTCCATGGATGTACTCTGCTGGATGTATTCACTTCGTATGCCTTTCAGTGACTCTCCTTAATTCTTACTGTGGCTCCTGATCCCTAGTTTACCTGATGTCACTTTTAAAACATGAAAATTCATTAATAACTTTTGGCAGATCATTAGCACTCTTAACAGTTGGTGCAAAAACAAGGACTTTGTAAGAGTTAGTAGTGATAGGACAAGGGCCCTTAAACTGTCAGAGGGGGCATTTAGATGTTAGGAAGAAGTTCATCCCTGTAAGGGTGATGAGGCCCTGGCACAGGTTGCCCAGAGAAGCTGTGGCTGCCCCATCCCTGGAAACGTTCAAGGCCAGATTAGATGGGGCTTTGAGCAACCTGGTCTTAATGGAAGGTGTCCTTGCCCGTGGCACGATGGCTGGAACTAGATGATCTTTAAGGTCCCTTCCAATCCAAAGCATTCTAGGTTTCTATGATACATGACATACACAGGAATTTGGGCTTGCTCAGCCTCAAGAGGGGAAGATTGATAGGGGAATCAAGAGCCTCCTACTGTACCTGGTGATGGGACATGGTGGAGTTGGGTTACCTGTACTTGTTCAGCCTGGCAGGAGCACAGGGCTGGTGGGGATGACTCTAGATATTGCTTTCAGCTGTCTTCAACACTTTCCATGCATTGTCATCAGTGGGGTGCATGGGTAAGCCCCACTGCTCCCAGTGACCTCAGGGTCAGTGGAGATATTGGGACCGTCCTCATGTCTCATGTGCTTCTTGGAAGTCTGATGGGGACGCAAAACACATCTTCTTGCCTTGAAGCCTCAGCTTTGGCAGAACCAGGTACAGGTACATGACATGCAGATTGACAAATGGGCAGTGAGTATCCCAGGCAACTTCCTTCAGCAGGGCTGGACAGCAGAGCTGCAGTGCTGAAGGCGGCCTTTGTTTCTCTCCAGCCTTCTTCCCAGCTCACGCTACTTCACCTATTGCCAAACAGCCAACAGAAGACCCAAAGTTTACATTTTTCAAGAGAACACTAAAAGCAACTATTTCCTGTGCTCTTATTACCCAGACACCCTGCTCAGTGAGCCAGGCAGCTTTACGGGTTGGAGCAGGCTGCCCATTCCTGCCTGCACCGTGGGGAGCCCCAGCCTGCATGGGCTGGGGACCAGGGATAATGAGGTCTTCACACTTTAATGAAGCTGGGGGGAAGGTGTTAGATCCCTCTTATGCAGCTGGGATGAGGGTGTGAGGGAACATTAAAGGCTCTTAATGGAAAACAATAACAAACAGAAAAGGCAAAAAAAACCCACCTCGGTTCAAAAGAAAAAAAAAGAGAAATACAAGAGAAAAAGGAGAAGAAAAAAAAAAGGGGGTGGGTGTGCAGGCACCGTCTGATGCTGAACACAAAAGCTCTCACTGCCTCCTGCATCCTCTGGACACGTGAACGACTGCTGTGTCTCTTGGGTGTGTAAGGAGGAGGGGAGCAAAGGACACAGAGAGCATTGTCTTCAGGAGATGATGCTGATAAGCATTCCCAAGCAAGCCCCCTTTCACCGGTGTTATTATAAGCTGTTCACCTCGAGGGAGGTGTTTTGGTTTGCAACCTGGTTTGCAAACAGAGCCTCTTGCAGTCAGACAGCTCAAAGGCATTTAAATGAATAACAAGGAAAACTTGTCAGGACCCTGCAATGGCCCTTTGGTTTTGTTTTCTTTGGTTGGGATTTTTTTTCAGAGATCTGTTTGAAAGGTGTTTTGGAAAAGACGTGTGAGAAAAGCTGCTGCCAGAGGGCAATGCTGAGAGCAGCCTCTGGCCGAGGTGGCTTCTGAGTTCAAGCAGTGCCCCACCAGATGCTGGGGGGAACAAGCTGCTGCTGCCTGCCCTGCCAGCACCTTCCCCAAAGGACAGGGACTACAAGCATGGGGTGGCTTGTGACCTGTGGAATGTGCTTCCTAAAGGCTGTGGGAGTCGCTGCAGGGGTAGCTGCTCATCCCCAAACTAAAAAACAGAGGAATGAGATGCCCTGTGCCCTCGTTTGATTCAAAATGCTCTGAAATATGCTTCTGCAATGCAGCAATTGCTTTTCACTTAGGGAGTGAAGAAAACCCATCCTGAGCAGAACACCTGCTGTACTTCTCTCTGGAAGTTGGTTTGTTTCTCACAAAACTCCCGGAGAAGCAAAAATGAGCAAAAATCATCATGAGTTTTGAAGCATGCTACAGTTAGAGGCTGCTTTGGGGTGGGAGAATGTGGGTTCCTCCTGCTGAATGAAGTCTTTGGACTTTGCTTTACCCAAACTGTTATTTTCCCAGAACTTTGCTGTTACTCAGAGCAAGGCATCAATTATAAATCCAAGTGTCCCTCCAAACATCCTGGACCTGAGGTGGTACTCATACAGCACTGGGTAAGTCAAAATAAGAGCAGAAGGATATATGCAATGTGCACAGCAGCCCTTTCCTCTGTAGCTGATCTCCCTCTTTGCTAGTCTACTCTGTCTTTACTCCATTTTGCTATGTCTGCATGGACCCAAACTCCTGACTTTGGGCTGAGCTGGCTGCAGCCCAGGGCAGCCCATGAGTGGGGCAGCAGAGCTTGGGGACCGGGAAGAAAAGGCACAGCAGCACCGTGGAGTGCAGCTTAGAGGAAAGAAAAACACTTATCAAGAAATACTATAACAGCGGATGACCCAGACCCAGTCTAGGGATGGGGTTTTTTCCTTTCTGTTTAACTTCTCTCCAGATGTCCCAGAGACCCCTGGCAGCAGCTAGAAACCAAAAAGGTTTTGAGGCTGAGAAAGCACATGAGCCCCAGACAGTTTGATTGCTCAAACATTTCTCAAAGATTAGTTTGTCAAAGCAAGCACCAGGGAGAATAAATCACATGGATTTGAGCTTCACTTCATCCAGACTCAAAAGCAGTACAGAGATGGCAATTAGCTAAAGCTGTAATATCACATGCAAGAGCATCCCACGTAGATGAAGAACATCTCTTCTGTGTGGTTAAAATACAGACATGCACTTGTCCTGTCCAGAAAATTTCTGGCTGCAAGGCATCATAGAGATGAGCCAGTTGTTCCTCTGGTTTCAAAAGGTCATTAAACAACTATTTTCACCCCCAAAAAGCAGCTTAGAGAAGCCATTCATTTTGTCAGTGCTGTTTGCAGAACCCCGGGTTTAAAGTTAAGAGAAAAAATGTATTTATTTCACTGATCTTGGTTATATCTTGCAGTGCATGTTTTCTCATCTCATTTAATTTTAAATTCTGTAGCTTTGAGTAGGAGGAAGGCCCCTAGGTTGCTTCAGAAGAGCTGCTTCTTGTGCCCAGAGTCTGCTGTGGGGCTTGGGTCCCCATGTCTTCCTGCAGACCATGTTCCAGAGGACCAGTGCAGGGCTGACAGCATCCTGGCAGAGGGCTTCCTTGCTCCATCCCGTGCAGGATGAGCATTGAATGCTCCTTGCAAGCTGTTACTTACAAGAAGAGCTGTCGCAAACTGTTTTGGACTAGCACTGGTAGGAATGTATCTTCTGGCTGGGGAGGAGAGCCAAGGGTTAAACTTTCCTCACCTATGGTTCATTTTTGCAAGCATTTTCCAATCCCTCTGTTTAATGCATTTCAGTCTCATTAAAACAGCATAAGTATAGCACAGCTCTTCCTTTGCTCCATCAGACTCAACCTGTGAGGTTTTTTTAAATGGCCACATATAACAGTGATTTGTTTTGCCTTTTGGTTTTACGTACTGCTGCTCTTTGCTACTGTCTGTGTCTGAGCCCTGCAAACGGCTTGCGGCATGAACACAGAGTATGGTCCAGGACACTGATGCTGCGTATTTGTAGGTTCATTTTCTGCCCACAGCCTTACCAGACGTGAAAGTTTTCATAATTTTTTTATTTTTTCTAATTTTACCATGTAGAGAGGATTGATACAGATAAGTGTGTCTATACTGATCAGGGGTAGAGCAACCTGGGGTTTTGTGTAGATGCCTTTTAAAAGACCTTTACACATCTTCCATGCACACATTTATTTAAAACTGTTTCAATGCAAATATTTGTTGGAATCTTTAAAGGAAAGATTTGTGAACCCAGGGGCACAGGTAAGATAAAAAGTCTGGAGCAGAAATCACTTTTTACAAAGAACTTCTAATTATTTTGGTTTTGAGGTGAAAGAAGGTATTTGGTTTGTCTGAAATCTGGGTCTTTGAGGATCTGGTGGTGAGTATGTTTACAGTGTTCAAGATGACCTGTATGAGAATTTATCGCTGTTTTACTAGTCTGGTCAATAGTCACCAGCAGCTCCTTTCATTCTACAGCAATGCCTGCCACAGCTGCAGAAAGAAAAGGGAAGAGGAAGGGAAAAGGGAAGGGGAAAGAGAAAAGGCTCTTCTTTCCGCAGCCAGAGGTTTGATGCCATGTCCCATGGGACATCCAGGGAGCCCCTCCCTCCCTCTCACCCACAACCAGCTCCTGTGCTGCCCCACGTCCCTGTGCATTTGCCAGTGTTTGCTCCCTATGATGTGATGAACCTATGGAGTGACACAAAAAAAACCCCAGATACCCACTAGGACATAATTTTCTGGGTGATTATATGAATAGCTGAGTTATATCACCGAGCATTCCAGCTTAGCTAGAGGTAACTGCACAATATTAAGCTAAATAGCTTAAAGATAAGAAGGAGGTGGCAATAACTTTCTAATGTTAGCACTAACCCAGCAATTTCTAGTGTTTGCCTGCAGCATTATATTGGTGGCTGCCTTGGGGCTGGGGGGTAGAAGCACACTGACCTGATTACAGGGGTGATAAAATACTGATTGAAGTGAGGAAGATAGAACATAGAATGTTGGGCAGTACAAAACCTTAATACTTCCTGGGGTGGGATGTTAGCTGTGTTGCCAGCGTGGTAGTAGCCTCATAGGAAGCAGGACCTGCCAATGGCTCCTGTGTCAGAAGAATGTAAGGATGAAAGGGAAGGACAGCATTTAGGGAGGAAAAATATTAATTAAACAAACACTACTTGAACAGCAAGATACAGTAGATAAGAAATATCATCTACTCTTAGGACTCTCCAGTCACAAAGTGAGTAACTATCCCCCGTCTTAAAACACGGGGCAGCCTGGAATCCTTGGGAAACATAGTATCACCTCACAGGTCCTTCATCCTAGCGCGGAGATGCAGTTATATGTATGTGAGCTTAGCCAAAAAATCCTTTTGATGTTTAGATGCACTGATGCTGCAAAGATCAGGGTGTTCACGTGTGCTTAGGAAGAAACGTGACAGAAGCAACTTAGAGGCAATGTCTGTCATTTTTAATACAGTGTTTAGGCACCAGAGGTGACCTGAATAGAAAAAGCGAAGTTCTGTATACGGGACAGATTTATTTTCAAGGACAGGCTGGGATTCACAGCACTCGCCCCTGGGAGAAGCTCCATTTAATTCAGCAGGACTCCTTCTGGACCTTAGTCACATGTTGCTCCCACGTTGGTTCTGCAGAGATCTTTTCATCGGATATGAAAAGAGAGCAAAGAGCTCTATATTTATGAAGGGTTGTACTGACATGTAAGAAATTAGTAGTTTCAGACCAGCTGCTGCCAAGACCTACATTTCTACAGGAAGGACATGCGCAGTTGAGGAGAGGCAGAAACGTGTGCTCTGGCTGGGTCAATTTTAACATCCTTATGAGACCCGTCCTCAAATCACCTCTGGAATCCAACTGCAGCATCTCCTCAGGGAAAGAGCAGCAAAGTCTGATCATCGCCACCCACCACTGTGGCCTCAGTGGTGGCTGGAGAGGGAAGCACCAACTGTAACACCAACTCTTGCTTAAAATGTCAGCAAGAGGCCCAAAGAGCCAAAGACATATACATGCAGACACACATATACAGGTATATGCATATGTGTATATATGTATATAATCATAGAATCATTCAGGTTGGAAAAGACCTTTAAGGGCACCAAGTCCAACTGTTAAACCAGAGCTGCCAAGTCTGCCACTAAACCATGTCCCTAAGTGCCACGTTTACATGTTTTTTAAGTACCTCCAGGGTTTGGTGACTCCATCACTTCCCTGAGGCAGCCTGTACCGATACTTGGCAACCCTTTCAGTGAAGACATTTTTCATAAATCCAGTCTAAATCTTCCCTGGCACAACTTCAGGCCATTTCCTGTTGTCCTATTGCTCATTACTCCGGAGAAGATACCAACACCCACCTCAAGACTTGTGCTCCAGACCCTTTACCAGCTTTGCTGGCCTTCCCTGGACCCACTCCAGCACCTCAATATCTTTATTTCAGTGAGGGATCCAAAACTGAACACAGTATTCAAGGTGTGGCCTCACCAGTGCGAAGTACAGGGGGCAGATCGCTGCCCTAGTGCTGCTGGCCATGTTATTTCTGATACAAGCCAGAATGCCATTGGCCTTCTTGGCCACCTGACCATATTGCTGGCTCATATTCAGCCGCTGTTGACCAGAATCTCCAGGTCCTTTTTCTCCTGGGCAGCTTTCCAGCCACTCTTCCCCAAACCTGTATTGTTGCAGAGGGTTGTTGTGACCCAAGTGCAGGACCTTGCACTGAGCCTTGTTGAACCTCATACAATAGGCCTCAGCACATTGACACAGCCCGTCCAGATCCCTCTGAAGAGCCTCCCTACCCTCAGGCAGATTACCAGTCCTGACCAGCTTGGTGTCAGCTGCAGACTTACTGAGACTGCACTTGATCTCCTTGTCCAGATCATTGATAAAGATATTAAACAGAACCAGCTCCAGCACAGAACATTGGGGAACACCATATGGGTGTTCCTATATGGGAAAATCTTGTCTGTGAAGCACTTGTCTGTAATGAGGTGGTTCATCCCTTCTGGGAACTAAATCCAAACTATTTTATTTGCTTAGTCTTATCTTTTATGCTTAGTGCTTGGCAAATCACAAAAGACTAGTCTCGTGGCATTAGCAGGCAAATAACAAAAGATGCTTTAATAATCATACAGCCACGTGTAAGGCAAGCAGCAATGGAGACGCAGTGCGGGGAATTGCTATTATTCCCATACGGACAACTCTGAGTGGCCCTATGTTGGAAAATAGCTGGACATATCTAAATGTGAGGAATACATAACGGGGATTTTCTCTGCCTGGCAGTACCTCTCCCAGATAACTCATCATTGCTGTATATAGGCTATGATTCACACTGGAGGAAATGATGAATTTCAGACCACACCGCGCATTTCCCTCAGCCCTTTTTATATCATTTGGTCAAACGATTATTTCATATTCTTTGTTTCAGCTGTGATGAGAAAATAATAGGTGATTGAATCATTTCCCCTTATCTGCAAGTTATCACATTAAATGACTACCCAACTGTCTGAGAAATGACTTACTGCATCCAGTTATTGTATTAAAGGAGGTACGGTAGGCTATGGGTGGCTATTTCAGTACATACAGTTTTTTCACTATAATTCTCCTTTTCAAACGTCTTACAAGTACTCCAGACCAGGGAGATTCCCAGCCTCCCACTGACCTTGCTAACAGCCCAGCGAGAGCAAGAGGATTTCTGTTTGCAGAGGCTCCTATAATACTCGATTTGAAGAATTATGCAACTGCCTCACTTTGCAGAAGATGTCAAAAACTGATGGAGAAAAGGAGAATAATGTAAAAGGTGGGAATAGCTCACTCATGTTATGTGGGTATTCAAAGGTGCTTCATAGTCATCAGAAGGCCACTTCCTGACCCTTGTCTTCAACTCCAGGGAGGAGGGAAACATCGCATGTGTCATCAAGGGAAAGCTCTTACTTTCCTCTTCTCCCTTTCCAGTGTATTTCTTAATCCCTGGCTCATTTTCCTTGCAAAAAGTCACTTAATCATCTTAATACATGACATTGACCAGCAAACCCTGCCAAGACCCTACAATGGGCATCATTTATGACTGTAGTTAGGGAGACCATAAGAAAAATAAGAGACCAACATATCCCTCTGGAGCAGGCTACTTGTTCTCTTCTTCGTTAGCTTGTCTTAAAATCTATTTTTGGGGGGGATTGCCATACCCTTTTTTCTTTTCCTCCTTTCTCCAGGGAGCTTATTTGCTCCAGGGCTCCTCCCAGCTAATTTGTCCCACGTGCATGCCACCCCATGTGCCAAACCTTCCTGCCAGCGTGCCTCGTAGGCACTTCCTGAGCTTTGCAATTATATCTCTCAACTTTTTCAATCCTTCACATGCACTTCTGCTAATAACTCATCTGTACAGCTGCTTTCCTCCTCCCTTTAAGCTTTCCCACGGCGATCCCACCAGCGCTGCTGCTCCCATCTCCACTCTGCTGAAAAGCCCATTATCATTTCTGCCTTCCTCACTGCAGCTGGGCATTAAACTAATAGCTTAAATTATTTTTCCACAGTAACAGCCTAATCCTTTCTCTTATCAGTATAGCAGATTAATTTTCCCAAGCATGGTTAGTACCTTGTCTTCTCCCTAATTATACAGAGACAAATTTTGCTCCCAAATGAATGCAGCTTCAGAATTGCTGTCCAGCAAAGCCCCAAAGCAAACTCATGACTTGAAGAGCATCTTCCTACTATCCCGCCTGGTTAAGCCAAGGCAGACGCAGAGTATATTGTGTGTCAACTATAAATACACTTCAGTCTCTCCAGCTGTGATTTACTGAACGCTTCCCCATCATTTGTCAGTAGCAAGGGGCTCTACTAATTGGAACAAATTGGTGTAAATGCCTTCCTTCAACCAAGGGCCAGCCTGCTTGGCCATGAATGTTTCTGAGGCAGGACAAGTAGAAATAACTTCCCAAATAATTACAGCGGAGTGTGAGAGCTGTCATATTTCTGCCTGACAGTTCACAGTTGGATTGGGAGCTTGCAGCGTCTTCACAGCTTAATTACAAGCAAAAGATGTTGTTTGTTACAGCAGTGCAAAGCACAGTTGTCCTTACATTTCTTTCTCTAATTTATCTTAATAGCTCCTATTTTCATTAGCAGGTAAATGGTTCATTATGTTCCTTCAGCCCCAGAGGATGGGACCAGCAGCTGTGGTAAATTCTGTGCCAAACCAGCCCCAGGACCTCGAAGCACATTACAAAAGCAAACCCACCACTTGTATTTCACTGGGTTAATATCCCACCGTATAAAAGCATAAACACTGAAATATTACTCCATGGGTCCTTAAGGAACTTACTTTAAAGCATCATTCACCTGAAAGACCAGACCAGTCCTTCCGGACTTGTTCTATTTTACTGAACCTATAATAGGAATTTCATTTAATTTTTAAACGCCTGCCTTCATGTGAGACCAGAAACTATTCTGAGATCTCTGGTAAATATTTACCATCATCCTCCTGTGTAAAGACTAAGCATCTTAAAAGCTCTGCAGGCCAAATTCACTCTGAGTTTATTCCTGAGTACACAGAGCTGTCCCGGCGCAGGCAGCTGCCACATTACAAGAGCCAGGCGCCGATGCTAACTGCCTTAGAAAATCCTCAGCTTACATCTGCGCTCCCCACAGGATCTGTTTCAGATCAGAGGAATGATTTCATGTCATGGAAGAGTTCACCTTCTGGGAGGAGGTCTTGGTTTCTCTGGGTGATAAGTGACCAGTTGGTGTGGTGAGCTAGCCAAGTGCATCATACAACGTGCATGGGAACATACCCCACCAATTAAGATCCCAATTAGCACTGTCCTTATTTTTAATGAGTACTCAAGAAACAATAAATCCTGTATTTTCCACTTTAAAATGACCCTATGGATCGAGTGCATCATGCAACTGCAATCAGAAAAGCCTGTGCCAATGCAGAGAAATGAATACACTAATCTCGTAAAGATTTTGAAATACTAACTTAAGCTGCTGAGAGTGGATTATGCTCTCAGAAACTAATCACCATTTTTCTTTAACTAACCATTAAGGTAGGAGAAATATATCTAGGTGGTGGGGAGGAGGAGGGGGAAGAGGGGGAATCGATGTTTCATTACTAAAAGGCTTTACTGCCATGAGAATATTTTTTGGCTTCCGACACCTTGTTAAGTTTATTTAACAACGGCACAATTCATTTACCTGCACAGTGTCCAGAGAAATTCTTAAAGTTAAGTAGAGAGAGAAAAAAAAACAAAACTAGGCTTTTAACATCAACCTCCCAACAGAAAAAGGCACACCATGGAAATGTGAAATATGGAATAACATAGGGGGTTACGTCATTTCATATGAAATCTGCATGTAAATTCCACAGTGTATAAGTATGCCATTAACCTACTTCCCACCCATTCATAATGGGCACAGAAAGTAGCTATGCCCCAGTATGACTTCTTCACACTTTTTTTCAGGAAAACAATTCTTTAATAGTTTAGCTTGTGCAGGTGACAAATGTCTGCTTTCTCCAGTATGAAAAACAGTTACTGTGACATGCTCACCCTGAACATTTCTTGTTCTGCGGAAAATAAAAACAAAGGGAGAAGAAAATTTAATTACTTAAACTTTAATCTTCTGGTAGAAATGGTATCAGTTTTTGGAAGTATGCCATTTCATGGCAATATACATATCTACAAATGCTGATCCACCTAATGCACAGGCATCCCACCTGAAACTGGTTCCTCCATTGGACACTTGTTTCCCAATGGAAACCTCTGAGTAGCAGTGCTATTGAAGCCGCAGATCACTCTTAGCTCTTACTACAAAATAATTGAATTTAAAGCCTCTGGGTTTGAAGGCATTTGTGCTGCTACCCGTATGTTGGGGGACTCTTTAGCATTTATATCCTTCCTTGTCTGCTCCCTGCTGCTGCCAGGAAACACAAAAGGACAGATCTCTGTTTCCATCTCCAAAACGGGCAGGAATTTCTTAGCTTGATGGTTTTCCAAGAACCAATTATGAAACATCCCTAAATTTTGCACTGCTGACCAATGCTTGAAGTAAACAAAAGGCTTTGCTGTAACTGCTCATAGTGGGTTTTTTTCATAGGGATGCCCATTCCCAGCATAGGATGCAGAGTTGGGGCCATCTTCTGCACTGCTGGTCTGCCACTGCAGCCCATTACCAGCCAGCTCCCTCCTGACCTCATGGGGTTCCTGCTACCCATCTCTGGCCTTGCAGGGCAGCCCCTGTCCATCCCAGCCCTGCAGGGTACCCTCTGCCCATCCCTGCAATAATTCCTTGGCACGAAATGCAGGCAAGTTCTGTGTGGACATTGTATAACCTATGTCCATGCCGAAATTTCAAATGGAGAAAACCCTCTCAAAATAAAAAAAGACATGACTTCTATTTGCACCAAATGTCAGCAGCTGCCCCTCCACCTCCATACCTATGATTATAAACAGCTCAAACAACCCACCAAATTTCTATTTATTATTTACACTTATCACAGGGAAATGGGGTTAGGGTTAATGCTGAATAGAATGTTCCAAATGAAATGTGTTATATGCTGAAAGGAGAAGTGGCAGATGCGACTTGGTCTTTGGGTTGTTCTGGGCCCCACAGTGAGCCCCAGTGCCAGCGCAGCAGTGGAGTGCAGGACAAGAGCCATTAGGATGCAATTTCTGTGCAAGTAATAAAAGAGTTTTATAGGTAAGGGTCTGTACAGTGCAAAGCCAAATTATCGCTGGGCAGCTTTGAAGCCTGATAAGGTTATTTCTAAAAACAAACCATTAACATATGCACAATTAGGCTGGCTGTATTGTTATGCCACAAGCAAAATGCAATCAGTTCTTGAAATACATAATAGCTTTTTAGTTCAAGAAAGCTAATGAGGAAAAATGTGTTAGCATTGCAGAACTGTTTTTTTTTAATCACATCTAAAAATAACATTTATATAACCACCTACCCCGACATTTCACATCAGTAAGTGGCCAGAACCGCCTCGCTCAGCTGTATTAAAATATGCAAACACAATGGGACTGTAGCAGATTTTGTTTCCTGAAAAGAATTGCATAACTCAACCTTTAGAGGCAACGGGAAAGCCAAAGTGGTTTTCTGCTCTGGTTAAAATATATTGTATGCAATGCATCCTTTGGCAGTTCTGTTATAGCTGTTGCCTATTATAATTAAATATGTTACTCCTGTATGTCCAATGTCACACATGCAGCACTTGGCAAGGCAATTGTGACTAACCTCTGGCAAACTGAGAAACCACTTAAAGGCAGCAAAATGCGTTGGTTGTTGTCCACACACACAGCGAGCGTCTAAGGAAGAATACATTTTTCTTTCCTTTTCTTTTGAAACCCTCTCCCTCATGGACTCTGCGCTTCTCTCATAAATGTTTATTTCCTAATCAGAAACACTTTTTATCTAACCACAATGCAATACAATGCAAATACCACAGGCAATAGCCAACAAGTTTAAAATTAAGACAATATTATTTATTCCAAAGATAACCCTGGTGTTGTGGTGCAGAGATGCTTCATTATCTGTGACACACACCTCACCCTGTTTGTAGGTAGATGATCTCATGGTTTCATCACAGCAGATAAGCTCTATTTTCCATGGCTTTGTGGTGTTACAGGATTTGAGGTGTCCTTTTGCTTCTGCTTTCTGGGCCTTTGGCACCAATATCTGAATTCTCTTCGCTGTCTGCATGCAGAGTGCTTCCAGGAAAAAAAAACAAACCAAAACACCCATGGGGATCTGTGAGGAAGACTTCAGAGCAGACTGTAAACAAAGGCCATGTTCCAGTGTCCAGACATTGTACCCTGGTAGAGCAATGTAGCTGCATTTTAGACAGGGGTGTAATTCTGGTCCTATCTTTGGACCTTCTGCTCCAGTTGAGAAAGTGCAGGATGTTCTGCTCCAAGAATATCTACAGATGTTCTTCTCTGAGAACATCTACATACAGGAAACCTGAATAGCAAATTGAGTGGTGTTTAAAAAACACCCAGAAATCCAGTTCCCATTTCAGTTTTCCTGTACGTGGATGTTCTCAGAGAAGCAGCTGAGCTGGGTTTGCTCAATTATATTGGGTTCAGACAGAGAGGATTAGACCCAAGTCCAGGCATAAGGGGCAGTGCATGGCAGGTGGACTTTCAAACTTGCACTGCTTGAAGGCCCTCTTAGTGCAATGCTGCTGCCTCTGAGGAGTGTTTCTCAGCTCTCTGCAGCCAGCCTCTGCCAACTTTCTACAAATCATTTGTTACCAAGATTGATATTACAGTTATGTAAACATGCATTATTTATCTGTTATGACCTTTTGAACAGGATGAGTGCTCCTGGCTTTCCATTATTCTATGTCTAAATTAATCATGGACCATAAAATCAGTCACCATTTATGCCATATATAAATAAAAAAAAAGGTGTAAAAATAGCCCTCACGATACAGAGATTTCATGCTGTGTTCCCTGGATAGTAGCTATCCAGACACCATGCTGCTTCCTCCAGAGCTGTGAAATATTTATTGCCTTTTTAAAAGGAAAAAAAAAAATCTTAAAATTATCTGTCTCCTCAGGAGTAAGTTGCTCCTTGATCTAGTCATCTACTCCCCTGTACTGGAGAGCGCGGATCCAGGTCCCCGTGAGGCATCTTCTGCCGACTTCACTTGCCAGGACCCTCTGACTGTTGGTTTGCATCATGCAGCAGGCTGGGGATGGTGACCTCTTGCTGAATACACCTAGGAGACTCTGACACCCAGTACCTCTTCTGGAGATGTTTGCACAGGAATAATGCCAGTGTTCCCACTGGGAGCGCAAAGAGACAACAGGAAACTGCAATTTGGGAAGCTCCAGGAAGGCTTTGGCACCCTCATCCATGAAGTGAAGGGGGTGGCAGCTCCCTTCTACTTTTCAACATGAATCATAACCTCTTCAGACACAAACGGTCCATGCTATCCACTTGATCATCCCTGTGAGACAGACGATGGTACCCTGCACTCGCCGCTGCTTCCTCCTCCTTGATGTACATCGTAGAATCATCATAGAACCATAGAATACCAGGTTGGAAGGGACCCCAAGGATCATGGTTGCAGCCCTGGTCCAATCTTTCTAAGCAAAGCATGACCTAGACTTGATGTCTCAACACCCTTTCCAGATGAGTCTTTAAAGTGTCCAACGCTGGGGAGTTTACTGCTTCCCTGGGGAGATTATTCCAATGGCTGATTGTTCGCCAAAAAATTTTCTTCTTGTGTCCGTTCAGAATCCCCCCAGGAGTAATTTGAGTGCACCCTCAGCAAGTTTGCCAATGACACCAAGCTGTGTGTTTTGGTTGATACGCTGGAGGGAAGGAATGCCATCCAGAGGGACCTTGACACGTTTGTGAGGTGGGCTGATGCCAACCTTATGAAGTTTAACCATGCCATGTGCAAGGTCCTACACCTGGGTCGGAGCAATCCCAGGCACAGCTACAGGTTGGGCAGAGAAGAGATTCAGAGCAGCCCTGCAGAGAAGGACTTGGGGGTGTTGGGCAATGAGAAAATGAACATGAGCCGGCTTCAGTGTGCACTCACAGCCCAGAAAGCCAACCGTATCCTGGGCTGCATTAAAAGGAACTTGACCAGCAGGTCAAAGGAGGTGATCCTGCCCCTCTACTCTGCTCTTGTGAGACCTCACCTGGAGTATTGTGTGCAGTTCTGGGGTCCTCAACATAAAAAGGACATGGAACTGTTGGAACAAGTCCAGAGGAGGGCCACGAGGATGATCAGGGGACTGGAGCACCTCCCATATGAAGATAGGCTGAGAAAGTTGGGGCTGTTCAGCCTGGAGAAGAGAAAGCTGCGTGGAGACCTCATAGCAGCCTTCCAGTATCTGAAGGGGGCCTATAGGGATGCTGGAGAGAGACTCTTCGTTACTGACTGTAGTGATAGGACAAGGGGTAACGGGTTCAAACTTAAAGAGGGGAAGTTTAGATTGGATATAAGGAAGAAATTCTTTACTGTGAGGGTGGTGAGGAACTGGAATGGGTTGTCCAGGGAAGCTGTGAATGCTCCATCTCTGGCTGTGTTCAAGTCCAGGTTGGACAGAGCCTTGGGTGACATGGTTTAGTGTGAGGTGTCCCTGCCCATGGCAGGGGGGTTGGAACTGGGTGATGTTAAGGTCCTTTCCATTCTATGATTCTGTGATGTCCCCTCATCTTTTCCATGTGTCTGCTTGTGAAAAAGGAGTCTCCATCTTCTTTGTAGCCACCCTTTAATTACTGGAACATGGTGATAAGGTCTCCCCTCCCTGAGCCTTCTTTTCTCAAGGCTGAACAAACCCAGCTCTCTCAGCCTTTCCTCATATGGCAAGCTCCCAATCCTTTGAGCATCAGCAGAATTGGTTGTCTCTGCTTCAGCTGTTTATGATGCTGGAGTTTAGTGTTGGAAGTGTGTCAACCCCCTGCCCTCATCGCAGGAGGAGCATCTGCCAGGCCTGGGTTTCTTGCACTTTTGCTGTTAACAAAAACCAGGGAGCTGGTTCTGTGCTGGACATAGTTTCAGGCACTTCTATTCAGTTCATCCCAGGGCATCCCCAGGGCATTTAAAAGTATGCCAGCCTTCACACACCTGCGTGCCTGCTGCAGGCAGCCCCAAGCTCCAATCAGACCAGCATTCAATGCATCATCAATAACCCCATGACCTACTCTGATACAGCATCACGATTTGAGAGACTTGCTGCATCTTGCTAACTTACAGGATGAAGGAAGGGAGGATTAAGAAAATGAGATATTTGTAAAAATTCTTCTTTTTACACTTCTTTTTCAAAGCTGTTAGGATGCATCCTGTCAGTTAATGGTGTGCAGTCTGCAGAATTAATAAAGATACTGCTCAGAAGCCCTATTTAACAATGCCACGGAAATAATTATCTGTGCATAGAAAGCTGCTGTTAGGGGTGGAGTTTTTTCTGAGGTGGCCAAAAACCACTACCAAACCCTCAGTAAGATACTGATGATGCTCCTCAAACTTCAGCAACAGCTGTATACAACTTGATTCAAGTCTGGGCCAGAGCAGAAGCCAAAGCCACCCACCACCTCCATAACACCAGCATGGAGCCTCCTCGCTCTCTTCTAAACGAAGAAGCAGCCGCCCTTGCAGAAATATCTTGACGATATCCTGCAATATTCCAGCCCTTTTGACTGCAGCTAATAATAACTGGCCTTGTAGCAACTCCTTTCCTTGCCATCCACACGCTGCTTCTCCTTGAGCAAGCGATGTGGCTGAAAGAAGGAACTTCTCAAAGATTTAAATAACCTTCTGGATTCCCCCCCCCCCGGACTTGCGCGCTCCAGCTGGGAGCAGCTTTCCTGTTTGATTGTTTGTTTGTTCTTCTTTCCTTGCCATGACTGCAGAGAGGAAGGAATCCAGCTTCTACCTCCCTGAAGAACTTGAAGGCAAAAGGCCTGGACTAGGAGTGCAGTTACTCAGCACCACAGGCTTTGCTTGAGAATTAAAGGTCAGGGCAATTTTACTGGTGGCTTTTTATTCCAGGCTTCCACAGGGTCATGTGTGGTGATGATGCTGAAAGGCACATTTCAAAAGAAGTTTGCAGTCCCAAATGTGGCCATGAGTAATCAAGGGCATGAAAAGCAGTATTAACCCTCTCTTTTCTCCTGATTTTATTTTCCTTTTAGATGGAATGGACTGATCAAAACTTGGGCTGACATTTAACCTGCTCGGCCTGGGGTTTTGTCATGGGTGACGGCTGCTTCTCCAATTAGCAGCCGGACAGATCTGTGCCCAGGAGGGCACCGTTGGCAGGGGTGGGGCGGGAGGATGCTCTGATCAAAAGCTAGGATTTACTAACGCAAGGCATTTCGGAGGGGCTGGTGGCTTTGAAGTGCTTCAAATATTGACCACCTTTGGGCAAAAGGCTGTGAGCAGCAATCAGGCACGACCACCTCATGTTGCAGATCAAAGAGGAATGTCCAAAAGTGTCGGGTTGCCACAGCCACACTGCCTGCTGCATGCCTGCCTGCTGCCTGCTCCCCACTGCGGCTGCATGGGGATTTTAACGGCCAGAAGCTCCTTTAGAAACTCAGGCTTTCTGGGAACAGGAATACATAGGAAAGAATCCAAATCAATTTATTTCCAGGAAAATATTCAAACACTGAAAGAGTTAAATCCTTCTGTAAAATGTCTTCTGTTCCAGTAGCTGACTGTTCACGAATACCCTCATCATCCTGCAGCTCTCTGGGCTGCACATGTCTTGGCTACGACAGGTAAAAGTCTAGAAATTATGTTCTTGCTGTGACAAGAACAGTGTGACAAGGAATCACAGTGCTCAGCGCTGTGCTGATGGACCAAAAAGCCTTCGGATCCAAATTTATTCAAAAAGACAGGTGGAGGATGGTGATATTGGAACCTCTGCATCATCAAACTCTTCCTCAGAAGCTGTGCTTTTGGGGTTTTAACAAAAAATACCCTTGGACCACCTCTCTCCTGGTGGTGACGACTCCTCCTTCATCCAAGTCAGTGCTCTGGGGGATTCAGTGTGTTCCTCAGATGTTTCTGAAAAGCAGCTCGGTCGTTAACTTGGCACAGGTTGGAAATGTGGATGCTGAAGCCTCCAGCTGGAAAGATGTTTTGATAAATAATCAGCTAACAGTTAGCCCAGGGGTGGGACTGCCTGCCATCCCAGTGTCCTGGGGCATCACCTGCTTGAGGTCTGTCCCATTTCATGTCCCCCACAACTCTCACTGCTCACCGCCCCTGCCCAAGGTCAGCAGAGGTTTTTTCTTTCCACCCCCTGCTGAAATCATACTGCAGGTGAAATTCCTGGCTTTACGGTGTTGGCAACAAGGTGTTGTGGGCAAGGGTGGCAGGCAGCACTCCCAGTTCTCAGGCTCCGGGAGCCCCCTTGCCGGCCGCCACTTCCTCTCCTGCCTCCACAATGCTGTGCTTCCAGTGCTGATGGATGATCTAGTCTGAAAAAGCCTCACTGTGAGCTCCACCAGATGCAAGATTAATTTATTGCACCTGTCCAAACATAATGTATTTCTGTTTTATCTGCATTACTGCCTGTCCCACAGTGTGATGGAAAGGTTTGGCTATGCCCAAGCTCAGATGACCTTGGCGCAGCCTGTCAGGTCTGTCCTCCCCAGGGGTGAGGGGACACATGGACACCAAGAATCACTCTGTTAGTCCAAAGATAAGACACAACAGAAAATCCAGCTCTTTGGACCAGAAGAGTGATGTAGGGGCATGCAGGGAAAAGGATCTGACCTTCTGTTTCTGCTGAATAGGGAGCACCAGCAGAACAGCTCACGAGTTGTTATTAATAACAAAATAATTTGTCATGGAGTATGCTAATGCAACTGATTATTTATACACTGCAGTGCTTGGGGGGATGCATCCTTCAACCTAGGAGCAGCACAACTTTCTTGCCAGGAGCAGACAAGAGGGTAGGAGGGACATGCATCCACCAGAAAGTACTGTTTTGCCTTCCTTCCCAGTTCAAGGGCCAAAGCTGAGACCTCAAATTCCTAGTGAGTTCAGTGGGATTTTTGCCTGTTTAAAGCTTCAGCTTCAGCTTCAGTCCAGGAATTCCTGCCTCTGCTTCAATCCAGCCAGGCTTTGCGCAGGAGCTTGTAAGCAATCTGTTACCCTTCATGGAGGCTTTGGTTTTTGGAAAGAATTCAAGTTTATTCCATTAGAAAGGGGCTTAGTCTTCCTTTTTCATAGCTGTGGGAAAGAGAAACTACTCAGCTCCCCTGAGCCAGGACGGCAGGCTCTGGTCTCCCTTGATTTTAACCTTCTCTCTGGAAAACTTACAGAAGGACTTTGAAAGTGCTTGCTCCATCTACCAAGGGCCGAATGATCTTTGGAAAGTGAAACAGGATCACAATTAGGTGAGCACCTTCCTTTTGCCAGGTCAAGAAATTACAAATTTCAGCTGGAATTTCAAAGGTGCAATTAGAAGAAGACGAACTTCTGACCCCATAATTACAAGTAACAGCTCTGCGGAAGTATAAATGTGCTCCTCTGAGCCAGACAACCAGGTGGGTGGTATTCTGCCCAAAATGGCACTAGCAAAATGAATAGCAAAACAATTACGAGGGCTAGCATCTACCAAATGTAGTCTGGAACAGCTTACTCTGGAGGAATTAAAAAGACAAAAAGGAAGATTTTCCTTTGGAGAGATGGGGACCGTCATAAGGACAAGTGAAAACCACCTGCAAAGAGAAGGGGAATAAAATCTTCTTGATATCTGGGGGGCTGGGGATATCCAGGGATTTGGCTCCTCTCCAACACAAAAATCCCCCCTTTATACCCTGAACCTATTTTAACATGTATCTATTGCAAATGCTGCTTCAGCCCAGGATGCAGTGATAACTCCAAACATGAGTTTGGAAGCCTGAATAATTTTACATATATTAGAAAGGCTCAAATGCAGCTTTGCAAATTGCACAGAAACAGATTGTTTTCAGAATTTTTAAGCAAAGCCTTCTGAGCTTTCAAGAGGGGAATGAGAGGAGATCCATAGCATTCCACTTGCTAGAAAATGACAGCAAACATGATGTCTCAAAGATATCTACTCATTGGTTTTGGTGCTTTATTGGTGCTGGGGACAGGACTGGTTCTGGTGGATGAGTTTGGGTGATGCTGTGCAGGTACCCGCAAGGGACCCTCATCCCTGAAGACGTGGAGAGATCCTATCTCATGTCCCTGCTGACTGCTCGTGCAGCATATTGACTGTAAGGAAAACTAGAACCTGAAAGGAAGAAATTGTCTCAAACCAAAAAGTGAAGGACCTGCCTTTGCCATCATGATGGATCAAATCTCTTCTTGCACAAAGCTTATATTTCATTTGGCATTCAGGTCTTTAACTAAAGAAAATACAGCACTACAGAAAAACATGACATTCAGAGGCATTTCTTTTCTTTAGTTTGTTTATCAGCAAGATTAAGATTCCTGGCTGCAGAATAAAGGAATGTCTCCATTTATTTGTTTCAGGGCATGTGGAGTGCATTTGTTTCCTAGGATGCAAATTCATTGTTCATGCTCTGAATAAAAATCCCAGTGCCAAGAGGCTGCCGGCAGATTCAGATCTCTTGGCATCATTTTTGCCATAACTTCATACACAGAGCGTGGATTTAATTTTTCCCAATATTCTGCCATTATGTTTTGTCTCTAAAAAGCTTTCCTAATTTCTTTCTTAAACTTTGTGTCAGCTACTTTCTTTCTTTGTAAGGAAATCAGCTGTGAGGCTGCTGGGCCAGCTTTTGGGATGTAGGTCACATCGCCATCCCTTGTGTGATGCATGCTGCCTGCCTGCCTGCCTCATCCCCTGCCAAAGCCCAGGCAGCTGTTTGGTGGATGGTGCACACCAGAGGTCATAGGTCCCTCACTTCCAAAGCCTGAGGCAAAAAAGGGAAAGATGCACATTTTGGATCTGGCGACAGGAGCACGCCAGCTCCTACGCCCAAAGCAGGCAAAATTTGGTGTTAAAATGCAACTGATTGCAGTTTCTAACGTTATTTATTTATCTAGCTATCTATTTATATTTTCATTTCTATGTATGCGCACACACGCATGTCTCAAAGCTCAGCTACAGTGGCTCAGAATTGCAGTGGCTCAGAATTGCACATGTACCAGGAAAGCTGCCGTGTCCAGGTGACACAGCTGGGCCATTTTCATTTCCTCTCTATAAGCACCGTGGTCATGAACCCTCCTCCAAAGGCCCGACAGCAGCCAAGCTCCCCATTCGTCCCCTGGGTGGTCAGGACCTGCTCCCCCAGCCTGGTGCAGGGGCTGCCACCTTGCATTAGCTGCATCTGGGTAAGGCGTGTTGTGACATGACTGTGCCTGACATGATATGTCACTTTGGGAGATAATGAGTTGGAAATTTGTGCTAATAATTGTTTTGACTGTTCCCCAGGAATGGGGGGTGGGGGGTGGGGGGGTGTTTCCAGCAGAATGTCTTGCAATCAAAATGATTTTATTAGGGGTTTATTTTTTATTTTTTTGGATAAAAGAAATATCAGTCGTGCCAGCTGGAGTCTGTGAGTGAGTACCTGGTATCCCTGCAGCTCCTTGGGCTGCCCCTGTATGCCTTGCAGTGCTCCGAGGAGACTTCTTCCCAGATCCCAGCTCCTCCCCTAAAAAAAAAGATGCTTCAGCCACCATAACCTTCCCCACAGTCAGGACGCTGATGCCATTGCTGCTAAGCAAAGGACTTGTATCATAAGCACCTGTGGATGGTCTCAGGGTTGCATCCTATCTTAAGGTATAAGGATGCTTCATGGAGCAAACCCCTGGAGACCTAGTACTTGCACAGGGCAGGGGGTATATGGGGAGTTATCGATACCAAATCACAGCATTTCTTTTTGCATCACAAGTTGTTTAAATCTTTAATTGACACCAAGCACGTCTGCTTTCTCTCTACTTGCTGTGGGAGCCCTGGAGATTTTTCTAATGAGCAAAGCAAGGAACCACTGGTGGATTTTTCAAGTTCTCATAGCTTTACAAATTACATTTGCTGTAGGCAGCCGTTCATAATAATCAACTTGAAACCACTGCTAGCGCAAAAAAAATCTTTGCGTTGTCAGCAATACACCTCTTAAATACCGTACTGCCATCCGTCACAGCTCACCGTAACTTGTAATTTGATTAAACACACTCCAAAACACGGGGTTGGAAGTGCACTTGTCCACAGTAAGTGGATTTGTGTTCCCCTCTATTAGAAGGCTATGTGATGTGACTTAACGATGGAAAACACTCATTACGGCAGTCACTTGTCAAACACACTGTATCGGGGGAGTCTATTTCTGCCCAGCACCAGTGTAAAAATGCAGTTTCTCTCCATTTGGCTCACACAGACTCCCACCAGCCAAGCTGCTTCTCTTCCCAAAGTGGCACAGCTCCTTCTCACAAAAGAGCACAGTTAGTTCAGCAGCCTTAGTCCCACATAGATTTGGGGGTAGGTGTTTAGAGGTGAGTAGTGCAAGGCAGAACAACCTCTCTCCAGGACTGGGCTGGAAGGAAGATGCTCACAGGAGCTGGGGAAAAAGGAAAAACCGTTTTTCAGCATCACCAACTTGGGAAATACAGGAGGTATCTATATTGTTCCAAAATACATTGAGCAAGAAAATGCCAATTTTGTACTCAAAATAGCTGAATGCATTTTCTGTAGTTCCCTTGACAGGGTTGTGCATGTGGGACTAAGAATCCATGCCTTCCTCCAGCTGTTCTGATCCTGGGGGATCTAGAGGATGACCTCACATGGACAGACCCCATCCCCAAAACCCAGCAGATCTGGTTACATCCCAGTTTGGCCAGGCTCTCACAGCAAGGCAGGAAATCTTTCCCCAGGTCTAGAAAGACACTATCACAGAAACTATGAACATAGATAGAAACTATGAAACTAGAAAGATAGTATCATAAAATCATAGAATCATAGATTCATAGAATCCTAGAATGGTTTGGGTTGGAAAGGACCATAAAGCTCATCCAGTTCCAACCCCACTGCCATGGGCACAGACACTTTCCACTAGACCAGGTTGCTCAAAGCCCTGCCCAACCTGACCTTGAACACTGTCAGGGATGGGGCAGCCATAGCTTCTCTGGGCAGCCTGTGCCAGGGCCTCACAACTCTCAGGTCCCTTCAGTAGCAGCCAAAACATCAGTATTAAGTCACTCATTCATTCCCTACTATGTACTACAGTTTTACTCCTTCCACAGGGGCTGGGCAGCTTCACCGTTGGAGGCAGCACTGGGCTCACCTTCGCTATCCCATTGACAGCATCTGGTTTTGAAAGATGTGAAATTCACCCATGCAAATTGAAGCTACCAGTGTGGCTCAGGGTACAGATATGTCTAACATGTGTGAAGGGAACTTACAGCAGCACCTCCAGGTAAAGGCCATCAAGGATGCAGGAACAGTCCCGTAAATGACAAATATGAAGCATCAAAAGAAGTGCTCCCATCTTCCCAGCACAGCTTGTTTACTGGGCCTTGCAGCTCCAGAGAATGATGCACTCCCATCCTCAGCTCCCCTGTGTCTCCACTGAGGGCTTTTACAGGCATTAGACTCATAAATGTTAAATAAAACACTAATGAAAGCAATAAAATAACACACAGAGGACAAGCAGCATCTTTTCAGCAGAAGAATGAAGCAATGATGGCATTGTAAGAGGCTTACTTATCCCTTCTGGGTGCTGCATGTCTCTTAGTGGGAGCTCATAGACCCTCTCTGCATCCAGCCCACCCAGCCTTCCCACCAACAACATCCACATCCAGCTTTGGGTTCAGGAGGGAAAAAAAGAAAAACAAAAAAGAGCACAATTACTTGGAAAAGGTTGCAGCAAAGGCAAGCCAGCAAGATAAACAGCTTGGTTTTCTTCTTCAGACAGAGCCTAGGAGGAATTTCTGACCACACACACCTTGGCAAAGCTGCATCACCTTCTAAATATCCAGAGGTTGCCAGTATCAGGGTGGCACTGCATCCTCCCTCTTCGGGGGACCACACTGCAGATATTCATTGTCAGGTTTTCCTGGGAAAATCAATCCTTCCTTCCCAAAAAACCTCAGGGAAAAATCAGTTTACTACAGTGAAATATATTATTTTTGCAGCAGTGAAGCCCATCTCAGTTTGACTTCTGAATTTACTTTTGTATAGACTTTTATATTGTTAAGTATAACACATACGTCTTAATTAAACTATAGCTCTTGCAGCAATGTTTTATCAGGGAAACCCAAACAATTTGCTCTGACATCATTTAACTATTTTTCTTTCTTTCACTATTCCTTGTCAAAATATTCATCCAAACTGGCACGTTCTCACCAAGTATTTAGATTTTTGCAGACATTTTTACAACCTATTTGCATTTCTGGGGAAAACTCTTCCATCTGTTTATTTCCCTTTTGCAACCGGCTGGGATGACTCGCAGCAGAGAGATCAGCAAAGCCCGATGGCGCCGGAAAAGAGCCCAGCCGACGGCAGTGTGGCTTTCTTAGGCTCAGTCCTTGTGCTTTCACCTCGAAGTTATTTTCTTATCTGCTCAGAGATCCTGCCTGTGAAAATAAATCCTCCAGGATATCCCTTCTCTTCAGGCTTCAGCAAGTAAAACTTGGCAAATTCTTCACACAGCTCAAGACAAAACCCTCGCTGACAAAGGCGCTTTTCAAAACCTGAGCTACAGAAGCAGCCCAATGTAAACAGCACATTTTTCAGGATCATAGTGAATATTTTCGTATCATATGGGTTATTTTGACAAGCAGAGACACCGGTTTCCCTCTTAAATGAAATTAAAAAAATAAAATAAAAATAAAAATAATAAAAATAAAAATAAAAGTAAGTCTTTGGTACCCCAGTCCCCACTTGTGACTTGTTCAGGTTTCTTGGGGAAGGTAAACTTCTTGAGGCTATTTCTGCCTTTGTCTGTATATTTATGTAGTGCCAAGCAGGGAGTAATTCAGTCCCCATGGTGTGGCGGGTGCTACTTTAATGCATAAACACTACAGTGATGTAGATACGTTCCACTGTATTATTTGCAAAGTAAGAGCTGTGGCAGGGGACATATCCCCAGAAGAGTTTATCTCCCCAGGCCTGCCATGTTTATTATGTCTTCCAAAGGTATGAACTTTTACATCTGTTGCACTTTAAAATGCCTTTTTAGAGGCAGCATGTGATAAATTTCTTCTCTGGGCAGCTCCTTGTCCAAATGAAATATTTGTTGGAATTGTTGCACACTGCCAGTGATTCACAGCCCAGGTCTTGGGTTTCGCTTGGAAGGGTTGCTTGTCCTCAGATCAGGGAAAATCTACAACAATTAATGCTAGTAACATTTTAAAAGACACATTATCTAGTTTAAGAGGTAGATTACAACCAGTGTGCTGAATGAAACACACTGCAATTAAATCTGATGCAAAGATTTACATTTAGGTTAGGTCTAAGGAAGAAGTTCTTCCCTGTGAGGGTGGTGAGACCCTGGCACAGGCTGCCCAGAGAAGCTGTGGCTGCCCCATCCCTGGCAGTGTTCAAGGCCAGGTTGGACGGGGCTTTGAGCAACCTGGTCTTAACAGAAGGTGTCCCTGCCTGGGGCAGTGAGCTTGGATCTGGATGATCTTTATGGTCCCTCCCAACCCAAACCATCCTGTGGCTCTAGGATTCTATGAAAGCTCCAGCACCCACTCAGTTCCCTCCCGTGCCTTTTGTGTTGGTTTTGGTAGTAGCAGCGCCAGTCTGGACACGGTCTGGCACTGACTTTGCGCCTGCAAGTGCCTTAACACCCCTGCTTCAAACTCCTCCCCCCTGCCTCAAGTGCCCCCCTGCTCCCGGGAAGGAAATCAGATTGCTTGGACAGAGGCAGAGAAAGATAAGAAATTAAGTGATGTAAAGCTTGATATATGTACACAAAAGATGCTGAGAGTGAGGCTGGGGAAGGGCTTCCCCTGGTCCCCACAGCTGCCAGGATCAGGCTTTGGTGCAGTGGGACTGGTTCCCCAGGGAGTGCAAACTTCCTCAGCACTACCATGTGCCTGCAGGGCAATTGCAAGTTAATAGTCTTTTCCTGAAACCGCTTTATACTCCACTTTTTTTTTTTTCCTCTGGCATTGTTCCTTTTTTCCCAAAGGAAATATCCTGGCCCTTATTGCTTGTACATACCCAAAAAGGTCAGCACGGACAATGTTATCACTGCAGTTCTCAGCCCTAACTAACCACAGATGAAAGGAACAACACATCTCTGTGATTACTTTAACATCGATATCTGCATTTAAATTACATGTGAGGCAAATAGAAGTACTGAAAAACCATTTGCAAGAGCAAACCCAGAAAAAAAGTACATAAAAACATTGATAGGTGCATCTCTCTTCTCCGGGCTTCACAGAACAACTCGGACAAAGACCAGAATCATGCTGGAGACCAACCATTGAGTGGTCCGTACCTTCTGTTGGCCGGGATATGGTTATTTACAAACCTGTTTTCTTCATCTGGGAGTTTTCAGCTACTCTACTGCATTAAAAAGCTACTGTTTACACATTAAAAGATTAAATAAATCCAGCAGTGCCATAGTTTGTTCATAGTTATCTTTTCACAGCAAGCATTTCTATATCCACGAGTTCATCCTTTCCATTTGCTCATCCCTCCAGCCTGGCCGCATCTGCAGAAAAGGAGGTGTTGGCTTACTACGATTCAGTTTTTGGGCATTCGAGCTCGTATAACCCCTGTTTTTCACCTTTGTCTCTCAGAGAGGCTGGCATGCCTGGCTGCTTCCCCCCCAGGGACATAATGTCCCATTCATGGCCTTCAGTCCTCACCAGCTTGCAACCCACCCCAGCTTGGTTTCAAACACAGGATTTTTACTTCAGTAGCCACTTCCCGGCTGTGAAAAAGCACTGGGCACCCCAGTAAAGGAGGTTGTACAAAAAAGGTAGGCAGGGATGGCCCCTGCAGCATCCTCAGGGCTTGGCAGGGCTTGGGAGCTCCTGGGGAGGACTGTGGGCAGTGCCAGGCACACACAGCCCCAGTGCCATCCTGAGCTGTGTTCACACAGCTCTCCCCCCGCACCACGGAGAGGACAGCTCAGTGGCTTGTATTCCTTCTGCATGGGATGTCCCATGCCTGAGAAGGCTCTACTGGAAGCAGTGGGAAATGGCTCAGCCACAAACAGCCCTTAGCACTGTTTGCACCCACAGCATCCTTTAACACGGCTCCATACAAATGGATGCTGAAAGGGTGCTTAAAGACGACACCCTTTTACATGAAGAAAATCACCTTTGCAATATATTTCATGTCTGGGCTTTGGCTGGAGCTGGACAATGAGATTTGGTATTACCCATTGCTGTGGTCCATGCCCACACACTGAACCTGCCAGGCAGGGGCTCACCCCACATACGATGCAGGACACACTCCGATCTCAATCTGGAGCTACAGGTGATATTTGGCAGAAAGACTTAGGCTTACAAGCAGAGATCAAAGGTATGGAAAAGCCTTCATTTTCCTGGATACAACACCCATAGTTGAGCTGTACGGCTGCAATGCATTGACAGCCATAATCGCTGCTCTTGGTTTGGCTCCCTTGCATAGCCAGGTATTCTCCTACATGATGAAATAACCTGAAAGAACCTTGAGTACTTTTTCATTTCCAGTTTTATCCATTTGCATGATGACAGTCATCAGATAATAAAGACTGTGTCCCAAACTCTGCTCTCAGAAAAGGCACCGCAGCTCCCTCTGAGAGTAATTCAAACCACAGGTTTGTCTTCATGCGCGCCAAGGCAAGTAAGAGTCATTTGGAAAAGATAATCAAAAATCACCACATAAAATCATGGGTGTAATTTGTAGGAATGAATCCGTTTTGGCTTACCCATAATTTCACATGATCAGGTGAAAGTAGACATACATCCTATTTATGGCTTCTAGAAAATTTCTACTTGCCCAATTCATGTTAAACATATGGATTTCATTTTCTCTCACACCTGGCCATATATATTTCTTATGAAAGGTTCATGACTCTCTGGGTTATGTGACCTGTTCCCAAGATGATTAGAGTTAAATGTGTTTCCTGCTCTCCCAAATTCCATATAAACCGACTTAACCAATCCATAGATCCCCAGTGTAATATCCTGAGCCTACAAATACACACACACAATAAGTCAGGGAGGAGGGAAAATCCTATCACTGCTTTCCATTAACTAGCAGCTGCAAGGAGAAGGCAATGAGAAAAAGAAAACCCCTGGTAATTCAGGGAACAATACAGACAGATATTTTAATTTTGTCCAACTTAGCTGCACTCCATGAAAGCAATGAAATACATTTACACATTTCTGTGCATTACACAGGTAGTGCTCAGCTCATCCTCATGCTTGGAGCAAGCTCTGCTGTGCCAACCAGTCAGACACCTTCAGATCTATGCCAGTGTCACTGCCTATCAACTCTTGGGCTATGACAGTGAACGGTCACGCTCAAGCCCTGAAACTGGCTTTCGAGCCCTGGCAGGGACACTTCTCTGGACTCAGAGCTGATGTGATTGCACTATGAGGAAGAGGGAGATGGTTTTAGAGCCTCAGGAAATGCTGACAATGCTCTCAAGCACGCTTAAATGCATTGGGATGTCTGGGCATAATTTCATTGCATACATAATAACATATGCAATGAGATGATGATAGAAGAAATAATTATCCAGATAGATAGATAGACAGACAGATAGACAGCTATTGTGACAATTTCAGTGGCATAAAGGGCCCAAGCAGGGCTGGTGACCACAGTCACTGGAATTCCTGGTCCAGGGATGCAGTGGTCTGTGCAGACAAGGCTTCATCGTAGCCATCTCTGCCCTGGGGTGAGCCCACAGCTTTGACTTCTGCCTTGCTCTGAGCAGAAACCTGGTGGGGGTTGACAAAACCTTTTTGCTCAGCCAGGTTTCACTATGTATGTTTGGTTTATTCATCCACACATGCAGTGTTTGAGAGTGACTTTGGGCATTCAGAAATCAAATAAAAACTCTTTTTGAGATTGCTTCAGCGTGGGACATCATCCTGCACACAGCCCCATGCAGAGGGCGTCTGTCAAGGAACGTCAGGGTGAACCCTTGGGGCAGAAATCCCCCAGTCTAGGTTATTATCACAGTGGTACCACAGGCTCGGGAAGCACTGCTTGATGCTATGGATAACTGTACCACCCATGCTGTGTGCATCCTGCAGTTCAGAGTCAAGACAGTTTATGCAGCAGCAAACATCAGCATCCAAGTCGCCCTGACCTTTCCAAGCATTGGGAAGCAAAGCAAGATCCTCTTACAAGCAGCGGTTGGCATTTATGTCTGAGGTCTATACACCCCATAAATACAGCGCTCTGCATTTTTTTGATGGCCACTATCCCCAGCCTACCATACACCAATCTCCTGAGAGCACACTGCCCCTCGTCTGCTGATGCCAAGTCAGTATAGGACAAAAGTTAACCTTAATAAAGAAAATGTGGCCTTATGGAGGGATCAAAGAACAGGGATCAGCTTTGCACTGTAAAACACACCCTTCTTTTCCTTTGAGAGATTTTTCCCTTAGAGGAACTGAAACGAGAGCTGGAAGTTGTGCAACAACTCAGTGCTGATGTAGTGGTAAAAAAAATACCAAGTGAATCGCTTCCAAAAGAGTTTAGTTGGATGTCATTATTTCCTGTCGGTAGACAGAAGGAGAGTGGGAAAAACTCCTGTTTTGGGAGCCAAGCGCTGTAGAGGAGAGCGATTAGCAGATGGCATGGAAATTAGCTCATTATTATTAATTTGCCAGGACTTTACCAGTTCATGAATTGCCCTTTGAAAGTTGAAAAGCAGCGTGTGCATATGTACAAAAGAGGGCTTCTTTTGGCAAATCATCTAATTAATAGCTGTGCCACCCACTGCATGAATGGAAGCAATCCCCACCTGCCTCAGCACAGCCCTGTGTCCAGATTTGGGGGTGAGCCGGTGCTGGCTCCAGCTGGGATAATGCAGCCCCTATTGCAGGATGTTGCTCAAGAGAAAACCTCCATGACTTGTGCTTATTAGTGTGCTAATGTTTTGTGTGAAGAAGTTAATGCTGCAAAAGGCCTTTTTTTCTTTTTTCTTTGGGGGGGGGGGGTTGGTGTGTCTGAGAAGGCAGTTGAATCAATTGTTTAACAGCATTGCATATATATATCTAATGAAAAATTCATTTGAGGCAAACCATACTTCAGTACACTAAAGCTTCTTCTCCACCCTTTTAAGAATTAGATGTAGTTTTGCCTAGACCATGCTTCCCAACAGGATATCCACATCCTTTTATTTCTTTCCAGAACTTCACTGCCCAATGGAACCAAGAGGAGAATTTGGGCTGGTAAAGTAGTTCAAAGTCCAAAACTTTAATTTATAGTGAATTCACTACCTTGAGTTGGAGATGCAATTTGACTTTTCTCACAGCTCCTCTGTATAAAAGCTGCTGCAAATCACAGATATATTTATTATTATTATTATTATTATTATTAGGAGAAGATTAAGAAGAAATAATAATGCTTCATGAAGTAATTGATAACACAAATTACATCGAAAGGTTGGTTGGTTTCTGCATGGGACATGGTCATGTAAAAACTATGCCCCTGCAGCTCTACAAATGGAGGCAGTGAGGCCACAGTGTTCGGTACATTTTTCCACCCTTACCAGGAGCCTTAAGCAGAAAGACACTACCATGTGAAAATTAACAACCCCTCCCGGCCATGCATACCACGTACACGGGCCTGATTGCTGCCAATTAAAGCTGTCTGCAGAGGAGATCCCACATATGGCTGCTTTCCAGAGGGAGGAAAGCAATAGTTGTAATCAGCAAGAGTGGCAGCGCTGCGAGCCACTGGGAGGGCTGTGACACAGTCACTGTCGTTGTCACGTTAAAACGGCAGCCTCATAGCTAGAGACAGGGCTAATTGCCTGAGCGCATTGCCGCGTGTCAAAACTCCTAATTGATTTCCTCCTCATTAACGCTGCGATGCTCCTCCAGGGCTGTGTTTCAGCACACGCGTGCGCGCTGAGCTCCAGCTCTGCCTGGGGTAAAACACTCGAAAGTATCTGCATGTAAACCCAGCGAAATGAGTCATGGAAAGCTAATTAGAAATCTCGTGTAAATACACTGCGGAAGCACAGCACACGTTGGAGCTCAACTTATCTGTTACGCTGGGTGTAGCAGCAGGTGTATTTAATGCTGCTCTGTGCGATGGTATGCCTCCATCTGGGGGTAGATGACACTCCACAGAGTTACGATATGCCCATTTTTGCTGCTGAAGCATCTTGGATGTGGACCAGCATCACTCCTCCACACTCGCCAGGGAGCGGAGACATTTTTGGTCCAGGTCACAGCAGGCGGCATGCTCGCTTCCATACCCAGCAAAGAATGCACAGGAAAAGTCTCCAGCTTTAAGGATTTATACATACGGATGAACTGGCATCCTCTGTTTAGCATGGCCGTTTGGTACCTTCTGGTTATCCAGTGTGGAATTTGATTCGGAAATGTGCGTGGAGTCCTTAGGAAAAACTTCTTTGGAGTATCACTGTAGTGTGATGGGGATGAGGGGCTGAATGGTTACATGTCATTCTCCAGACAGAAATCCTCAGAGAAGCTACAATGCACTTTGTAATTACAGTTAATTAACACTTTGGCAAATTGGTCTTTATTTAAGACCAGCTGCTGAGGAAAAAATGTCTATAAGCCCATAAAATATTAATTAGCACAAGTGTCTTGTCTGCTACCACCAGTTTCTGCTCAGATGGGTGTTTGGCAAAAGGCAGGTTTGTGTCCTTGGATAAAAAGTTAAAGAGCAAGCCTGCAATAAATAAATGCCAGATTTCAACCCTTCTTTACAGATCCCCCTCATGCACATGTCACAGGTACAGGGAAAAAGTCTTGCACCCTGCAAACATAACCCAGCACTCCGGAAAAGCAGTAGAATAAACTTGTAAGTACTAGAGATACTGGTAGAAGACAGACAGAGATATTCCTACCAATAAAGATACTGGTAGAAATAAAAGGAAAGGTTTAATGCACATACATTAACCTGTGCTGTGAGAGAGCGCAATGCTCAAATGATGTTAACTCTGGTCCCATTCCAGGGGACTGTTTTCCTTCTAGGTTTCCCACAAGGTGTGACTTACATGGGACCTTGGATGTTGAGGCAGAAGGGTAAATATAGACTATGAGGCAGCTTTTTTGTTAAGGTGCCCTGTCTATGCACTGTGTGAAGGCCGGAGGATGCCTAGGTTAGGTCCTTTTCTCCATCTATAAATTCAGGCTGTTCACAAATTTGTAGAATAATGCAATGCAGCAATTGTGGAGATTTCTGCAGCAAAGCCCCTCTTTCCCTGCAGCAACCCCCTTGCCCTGCAAGTTTCCCCATGCGTTTCTCTCTGTTGTGTTGTCTATGTAAACTTACCCAAGAACTTCACTACAAATACTATTTAAAACAAAGATTTTTGCCCAAACTCTCTGCTTTCATGATTGTGGGATTTTGTGCTGAGGCTGCATCAGGGCTGGTTCCTGTGTGGCTCCGCTCTGCTCTGACTGAATGAGGTCATGGGCTTCTCCAGGCTATAATGATCTTAAAATTATGTGACAGAAACAAATAGGAAATATTTAAAGTAAAGGCTCTGAAAGTACTTTTATTCAACATAGACATAGGATTGCTTGGAGTTTATATCTGCTTGCTAAAAATCCCTTTAAGAAGCTTGGCTAAGGATAAGAAAACCTGCCAAAGCAGTTTTTTCTCTTTTGTGTGGAGTCTGTCTCTGGTGCATGCTTGCTGCTGTTGCCCTCAGAAAATGTTGTTTAGAAGAAGGTACAAAACCAGCCTTGCAGAAGAAAAAAAGCTGCAGAAACAAATAGCTGCAGGGAAGACAAAATGAAACGTGAAGAAATCCACAATTTCAATGGAAATTTTCAAACCAGCTTTACTTGAGTTCCCTTGAAAATACATCAATTCCTTAACTGCATGGAGGCCATCAACCATTCCAGATGGATTCAGTAAACAGTTTCAGTGCTGAAAAAAATTCTTTGCAAAAGGAAAAACATTTAATTGCAGGATGCCTTGAAGGATGGAGGTTGCTTGTGTTGTAGTCATATTTGGTTTTCAGCGTAAATTCAGAAATGGTTTTAGAGGTTTAAAACCATGCTAAACTGAGCAAACCATTCCAGAGCAGCACCACACCACCAACATGGGGTTTTTTCTTACCTTTTTCCTTGCCTGATAGTTTCACAAACACTGAGCCATTATCTTTCATTCTGCCTCAAACAAATTAGCATGAAATATGAAATGTAATATACAAGATGGGCAGCTGTTTGCAGTGATGTTAACCCACAGGTCTGCCATATCCCAGCATTGCTACGCTGGGACTCTGCTTTCCAATATGAGATGCACAACCAAGACCTTTGTGTCCCATGTTCCTAATTTACCATCCCATTAAAAATTCGCCTTCTGCAGAATATTTCATTTCAGCGGCCCAAGGTGTTGCTCAGCAGAAGTCAGGGCTGAAGATACTCCAGGGAAGTGGGGACCTCCCAAACACCTATGTAGAGCTGGATGCACCCATGGGTCAATGCACTCCACTGGAGATGATAATTTATCACCGTGAAAAAAAAAAGCACAAGGAGTTTAAGGCATGCACTGATATATTTGGGAATGTGTTTGAAAATGGTAAATGGGAGAATGTGGTGTCTCACAGAGCAGGAAACCTCTCATGGTCAGCATTGGCTGAACCAGAGGAGACACCAGCTGCAATGTGCTTTGAACACCTCTGGAAGCCCAAACACCCTAAAGAGCTGCTTGGTCCCAGGAGGAAGAGCTGACGTGATCTGAAGAGACGGCTGTAGTAATGTGTGCTCTTCCAAGGAGGTTCATGCCAGGTGAAACAAAAGAGGAGATGCTGCCACATTCCCCAAGAAGGTGTTGGTCTTGGCAGGAATGGCACTTGCGTTTCTACAAGCCACAGCAGAATGTCAGAATGGCTCCCACACAAATTAATGTGATGGGAAAAGTGCATTACAGGTCCGTGACCGCTACCCACGAACACAGAGAGAACACTGGGTGAACTGAATGGCAGCTGGAAAGACCAATATCTGCATTTTCAGGGGGTGAAATTCAAACCTGAGCTACAGCAGCACCCCATCGAGACAGAAATGGCATGTATCCCATTCCTATTTGTATAGCCAGGGGGTTAGCTCTATAATCTCAAGGAAGAAAAGACTCCCAAAGATTCAAAGAGGCTTTGGACCAGGCTTTGAATGCCTTTTCATTTACTCTATTCATATATCAAATAGAGCTCTCTGGTCAGAATAATTGCATTTTACCTGCTGAAAACATGGTCTGAACACATAACAGTACTTTATTTCTTCTGATGGCTCATAAAGCATAAACATTAGGTTTTCTAAAAATAAAAAATAAGCCTCATTTTTCTCTTTAAATATAATTTACAATAGGAAACATTAAATCATAAATCATAGGCACAAATTCGGGTAGAACTGAAACACTATACTCAGCAGCAGGCAAATTACACCCAGACCACTCCATCACCAAGTGCTCCTTCCAAGGGCATTATTGGAAATATGTTCCTCATAAAGTTAGTTAATAAAAAATAAAAGCAAAGCAAAGCAAAGCAAAGAAAGACTCCCAGAACCATGAGGAAGGAGAACCACAGCACCCCCAGGCAAAGTCCCTGCAATGTAGGTAGGGCTGGATTCAGGTCTCTCCATCTTGCCTGGACTCTGCCTTGGGCTGATGTTCCATATGCACAAGCTCAGGTAGCAGAGGCCCACTTCACTGGCTGCCAGTGTGGCTGCTTGCCTCTTTTCTCTCCCCGGCTTCGTTTGAAAGCTGATGGCACCATTAGTGTTCATGAACACTAATTTAACAATTTCCTGTTGCTTGCTTTTCAAGTATTGCAATCCCATGGGTAGGTGTCTGTACCACTTTTCACTTTCACCTCATGGATGAGGCCTCAGACCTGCTCAAGGGTGTGGGTGGCTCTGCAATCCTCAGAGGAATCCATCGCAGCTGCACCCATCCACCAAACGCATTTCCTTGGAGCTCGGTGCAAAACCAGAGACAAATGACCTGGGATTTTCCTTCTAGTTCAGTGGTTTGTGAGAGAATCATCAAAACACGGTTTTGAGAAGAAGAAAGAGGAAAGCATCAGTGTTTAGCACATCTAAAATAACTATTGGCACTTACTGGACATGCAGTCTAGTATCCCGTGCAACTTGGTGCTGCATGGAAAAGACAGTGGCTCTGCAGTGGCAGCCTCCAGCTCCCTTTGGGTTCAGAAAAGGAGATTTAACGATTTAACAGCTTTACTATGCACTTGATTCCTCTCAAATGTGATATTTCCAGGTAGGTCCTCATCTCCCAGCAAGTATTTAATAGCTGGTCTTTATCAGGCAAAGGAATCACTGAAATCTGGCTTGCGCTCCAACCATTCAGCTCCTTTCTGCTCTAAACCTACTGTTTTCAGATACAGAATAATTATATGCATGAGAGGTTTTTTTCCCTTTAAATCTTGCAGTGTGACTAATCCAGCAAAGAAGGATGCCTCTCCGAGGATGTGTCAGCTGCAGAAATGAAAACCAGATGTGGTTCAAAGAGGGTGAAGAGGAGCACTGAAATACTTCCTGCTTGTTCAACACCCAGCTGCACCCTGCCACCCAACCACATCACCCAAAGCTGAGGGTGGGTGAAAGTTGACAGGTCTGGGGAATATCTTTGCAGCCCAAAGGCTGGTATGTGCCTCATAGCTGGAGGTGTGAGATACCCAAGGTTTTGCCAAACAAGGCATATAAATTGCATTGCATATTCCCCATTTCCTTTTCTTTGCATTTTCCACAGTATTTAGGGTCCCCAGGACAGGGGTTCCCCTTTCCAGTGCAGGCTGCAGTTCTGCACTAGGGAAGGAAGATATTTCTGGGTATTCCTAGTTCTTGTATGTTCGTGTTGCTAGGATATAGGGCGTTGCTGGCACTTGGTGCAGGAAGCTGGGCATCCCTTGCCCAGCCTGGCACAGGAAAAAGGCTGCTGCAAAACACAGCCCTGGCACAGCCTCACTCCTATGAATGACACAAAAATAAAGCTTGATTAAAGCCAGGAAAACTGCAAGAACAGAAAGGAGGAATGTCCCCAATAACAATGCTTTCCTTCTGGCTGGCAGGAGACACGTGCTACATTTAATTTGGGGCTGTAAAACAATGCTTGCCATGACTGGTGGGGAGGGGAGATTTACAGCACGAGTGCTCTTCCTACCACACTTACAGCAAATAACAACCACAGCACTAATATTTTTTTTAATGCTTTTCTCAGATACACCTACACAGAGGCATGAATAATGTACCTGCGCAATGCACGCAGAGCATGCTCGCAGATACTGTATATTGCTCAGAGACCAAACACTATAGATTGCTTATACACCAGCCACGGTTGGCTTTGAACCCCACCTAGATGAATAAATAAGAGTATTTCTGAGGCTTGACCACCCAGAGCTCATCTGGACTTGGAAACTTCAGCCCATCACTGTCCCTTTGCCAACTATGAAAAGCCCAAGGCGTTTGACACAACGAGTGTGGAGGTTAAGGGTTTTTCTTCCCAAAATAAAGGTGATACGAGGTTGTTAAGTGAAAAGAGTGTACGTTTATGCCTGTGCTGCACTGGCATCATGGAGAGTTAGGTCAGGTGAAGTCTGCTGGAAGAGAAATGGCATGCAATGCTGCTCGGAGGGTGGCTGCAGTGTGCAGGTGCTGCTCTCCTCCACTTTTGAATTGCAGAAGAAACACATGACCCTGAGTACAGCCACCCGCCAAGATGGGTGCATAGCTCACGAGATACCAGCCAAATCCGATGGCAGTTTGACAGCATCATAACCAGGAAGGCTTTAAATGGAGATTTCATCAAAGGCAGAGCTACAAGATCAAGCAAGCACAGCTGATAGGGCAGCAGGTGTGCACAGTGTGATGAACTTGGTCTGTTTGCCACAGGGAAACACAATTCACTGAGTTTGAGAAAGAAGCAGACAAGCAAAGGGGAGAAGAAAGAAGAGGGGGGGAGAGATGAACAAATAAATGAGTGACCTTTGCTCAGGGGATGCTCCAAGCAGGTGACCAAAGCTACTGCAGAGGTGTTCATTGGCACTAGAAGACCTTGGATCTGCTTCACCGTAATGTGGCTAGTTTGGTTTTAGTCACTGCACATGCAGAGGTCCAAAGCTTGTTAATAACCTTGTCTGGACCACATGCAGAGCCATCTCCATCCCCTGGACGGTCATGAGATGTTGGTCCCTACCTCAAGAGACTGTAAGCAGCCAGTGGGCAGTCCATGGGCACATTTATTAGACCCGAGAAAAAGCCTGCTCATCCAGCTTTTATTGTGATGATTGATGATAATGGGGGCAAAACTGTCACCCAAACATAAAAACATCTCCTGAGGCAGACTCCAGGAAGGCTGCGCACATCTTTAGGATCAACCAAAATCACATTATAACATTAAACATTGCATTAGACAAGAGATAAATTAGATCAGACTAAACAAAAAGGATCTTAGGAGAGTTTCTCCTCCAGGTCTTCCAGCACGGCTTCTTTCCTGTTTGATGGGTGTTGTAGACCCCAATCCTTTACACTTGCACATGTAGCTGGGCTTTGAATATCCACTGCAAGAATGTGGCACAGAGATGAAAAAGCTCCCAGTAGTTCTTATGCAAAGACTGAAGCCTTTCACAAACCTTTGCTTCAGTGCCCAGTGGGAACTTTTGCAGAAGCCTGGGGGGAATTACATCACAGTGGTGATGATTACATCATTACCACCCCTGCAACAGCAGCTGTCCTGTGTGCTTGCAGCTAGCAGTTTCAAATCCTTCCTCTCAAACATTAATGACTTTATCTCTCCCTCACTTAGCAAAATTACCAGTAACGGGCACTGGGATTATTTATTGTGCAGCTGCTAAAATTGGCTCACAAGCTCAATAATGAGCAAAAGGGCTGAATCATTTGCTGTTGCACTGGACAGAAGAGGTGGCACTACAGGAATAAGCTGTATTTGTACTGGTTTGTCTCGCCAAAGACACACACCAATCTGTATTTGGCTAGGTGCCTGGGGTTGCCGTCTTTGCTGTCACCACCATCTGTCCAGACTTGTTTAATCCCATTTTCCCAACACTGCTGGGCTGAGGCTCATGCAGACAGACTCTGCAACAAGGGACGAGGATGCAGGGCCTGAGGTGGCTTTTCCTCTCCCATCCCAATACATTTGCCCAGCTCCCTGCCACATGATGCTCCAAAAGCAGCAGAAGAAGGTGTGAAAAACAACATTACAGAAAGTTGTGGTGGCATCTAACCCCTGTTCACCTCCTCTCCATCAGTTCACTCCCTAATTTAACACATTTCCATTGCTTGTTTATGTTTTAGCTTATTTTAAAAATACCAAGGATATCTTCAGATGGAGGAGCGTGGGACATGATCTGGTGTTTCCTGCAACACGAGGAAGCTTCCTGACCATCAAACTGCTCGTTTGCAGGAGCCTCCTCTGCCCCAGGAACATTGCTTCTTTCTTCCTGGTGCTCTCTTCCCCCAAAAGGAAACACAGACATTTCTCTGAGACAATTGCATTCAGAATGGACTACCAAAACACAGCTCTCAGAGTGTGAAATAACCCACTGGGCCTCCTCCAAAGAGCATACAAGACTTTCACAGCCTGCAAAAGCTCTTTGCAGCTGCAGACAAGAGCAAGCATTGCTGCTAGCTGGCAAAAAACAGAACCAGAAAGAGCTGATGCTGTTTGCCAGGCTGGTGAGCACAGGCCCACCTCCTGCCCAGGCTGGACCTGTCTCTCCATCAGCTTGTCCACACCGTTTGTCGTTTGGATGAAATAAATGTAGTAATGACAAATGCTCGGGCTTTTCCAGTAGCTAACTTACAGCCAGCCTGGGGTTCTCCCTGCAACCATTGTGTGACATGGGGCTTTAGCATGTTGGGAGCAGGCGTTGCCCTGGGCATGAGGCATTTATTTTCTCTTGACCTGTCCCTTCAGTGCCTTCATCCTCATGCTCTTGTTGCTCTCCATCAGCCCCTCCATCTCCACCCTCTTCTCCAATCCTTTCTCCTATCCTCTGAGCCTGCCAAAACACTGCACCTTACCACATGCAGAGAAGACCTGCTGCTGGTGGGTGAGTGGGAAATTGGTCTTGCTGTTGCCTTAAAAACATCTCTGTAGCATCACTTTCCCCCCCTCCTTGGTTGCTACAAAAAAAATCACAGTCTCAAAATCCTTATGAGCCAATACTTCTAGCCATGTTTTGCTCAAGGCCACAGAGACATCACATCTCAAGAGTCTCAGATACTTTGATTTAAACTTTAACCATTGTGTGTGAATGAGAGACCTCAAAATGCTGCAGTTTTCACTGATGCCCCTAATCGCCAAGGGCTGTGAGGACTTACTGATGCAGACCAGACATATTTATTTTGATAAATGCAATTCCAGACCACAGCAGTGGCAGCTAGCTGAAGACAAGGAGGAATTCCCCCAGGAATAACAGTAATGCACACGTGTGTGCCACGTGGATGCTGCCCCTTCTGTGGCAGGATGCAGCCCAGGCTGCCGCAGAGGACAGGCTGGTGGGGTAGGTGGTCTGGACTTTGTATGAGCCTTGCACAAACTTTTTAATCCTCATGTCTTTGTGGTGAGTACCAGACGTCTCTCCACAGTAATTGCATGCATTTCCGGAATTTATCTCTATTGGATTGACTTTGGCATCTAGTCCTATAAAAATTGCCTACTCGGTGAATGGATGTCATATGTCTTGAGGCGCTGGAGGGGTTAATGTAATGTGTAACCAATGTAAGGTATATTTAATGATCTCTGAAATTGCTTCTGTGAAGCATCCACATAACTGCTACAACTCAATTTACTACAGATCCTGCAAATAACAAATGTAATTACTTTGGAATCAACATAATACTAGGTCAGACAGGCTTATATTCCCCCAGTTTGCTGAAAACTTAATATAAATCTGAATCAAGCATCTATCTCTAGTCATATGCGCTGGCTGTGCTCTCAGAAACAATAGGGTTAGACTTCTCTGAAAAAATGCTTAAAAGCCACAATGCTGTAATATTCATTTCTGCCTTATTATGAGCCTGTCTCTAAGCCAGGAAATTGCACATTTGCATCATTAGGTTGAAGGCTTAAACTCTTGATGCTGGTTTTGCTGTGTTAGTCATGTTTAGCAACACAGTCAAAGGCTATTCTCAGTCACTGATGTCCCTCACTGTGCCCTCTGAAGGATAACCAGGTGGTGAAGATAAAAAATACTGTATGACAGGAATGCTGTTGCCCACAGCATCTCAATTGGCTCCAATGCTCTATGCAAAGGCTCTTTCATGTTGTTTTAACTCCTGTTTAATTCAAGCAAGGTTTGGGTCATCAGTGGTCATCATTGCCACAGAGTTGGCTAGGGAAGCCTGGACTGTAGAGGCAGCTCTCCTTCCGATTTCTCTTGGCAATCCAAGGTTTGAATACCCCATCTCAGAGGCTGGCAGTGAAGGTCTGTTTAACTGGGGACAGTCATCTCCTGCATGTTGGTGGTGATGGCAGCAGATAGACCCCAGAGGGAGAAGGTCTTGTTAACACTGGAAAGATGGATCTGTCTGGTGGCTAGAGATAAAATTGTTGGATAATGTATGTACCTTTAATCTTCATGAGGAGATTCACCTTGTCATAAGGTAAAACAGTTCTGACAATCAGGTGCTTCTATGCGCTTGGCTGGCTCTTATGTCACACATTGCCCTCCTTTTGAAGGTTGTTGTCATGTGTTCAGCAGTAGCATTCATTTTTCTTCTTCTTAGTAGCTGCTGCAGTGCTGTGGTTTTGACTTTCTGCCTGGGAACAGCACTGTTAACACCGACGTTTTTAGTTACTGCTCAAATATTTACTCTGACCAATGACTTTCTGAGTCTCATGCTCTGCCAGGGAGGAGGGGAAGCCAGGAGGAAGCAGAGACAGGACGCCTGACCCAAACTGACCAAAGAGGTATTCCATACCACAGCACGGCATGGCCAGGATGTAGAACTGGGGGCAGTTACCCGGAAGGGCTAGTTCACTGATGGGTCAGGCTGTGTATCAGTTGGCAGATGGTATTGTATTCTCTTCCCTTGTTATTTCCTTTATCATTATTATTAGTGGTGGTAGCAGCAGTGGTTTGTGTTATACCCTAGTTACTGGACTGTTGTTATCTCAGCCCGTGGGAGTTACATTCTTTTGATTCTCCTCCCTATCCCTCAGGGAGTGGGGGAAGGAAAATGCGGGGGAGTGAGAGAGCGACTGCGTGATTTATGGCTGAGCTTAAACCATGACAGTTGTGCAGGAAAAACTCACTTTTATACACCCAAGAAGAGAAAAGAGCTCCATTCCATGTATGCTGAGCTGCTTCATATACCTGGGTTGCCTCTGAAACGTAAGGTTTTATGATGAGCCTCACATGCACAGCAGTAGGTGATGAGCTGTCCTGCTCCACTGGTGCTAATGGTGCTAAATATGGTCCTTCTGCCTGAAGAGATGCTTTCACCCTACATGTGACACCACAGTTCCACAGTGGCCAGCGAGTACATCCCTGCTGCCAGCATCACCCCCATCTTCCTCCATAAACAGCAACTCCCTAAAGACACTCCTCTCCCAGGCTAATGTGCACAAGTGACACCTCATTTTCAGCTAGAAACAACAGTTTTGTGTCTAAATTATAAACCTTCCAAAATAAAGGCACAGAGTCAAAACCACACATGCAGCCGCACAGAGACAAGTGAGTTAACGCAGACAAAGGCACAGGGATGCGCTTGTGTTGCAGTGCTAATAAATAAGGCTCTCCACAGTCTCTCAAGTGGAGAAACATGCTGGTTGGTTCAATAAAACAGGCTGTAACAAGAGATTCATACAGAATATATTGGATTTATTCATTGAGAATTGCATATCTCTTCACGTGGTGACATTTTTTTCTGCACCAGGTCCTTCCCCACTAGCAGTTGCTTATCACTTGGTGCATTTGTATAGTAGGTGGGGGCTCAGGCTTTCAGATCATGCTCACAGCCGTATTGATTTCGGGCACATCCCTGGCATACAGATGTGTGTGCCTTTTCTGCCTCCAGCAATGTAGCTCCAAAATCCCCAAGCCAGATAGTCTTTAAATATGTTGAAAAAACAAATGGCAAAATAGCCATTCTTGACAGTAAACACACAGCTGAATGCAGCTGGCAACCTTTCCCACCCTGGTCACCACCTTCAGGGGCCCCTTTCACTCAAGAGCTACACTTCCTACAGTAGGCCAAAATGCAGGTTTAAATTGCTCAGAATATTATTTAGACTAAAAGTGGGTAAATATATAATTTTAGGACACGTGCTATAACCTGGAATGGAATAAAGACCATGTGGAGATCATTCGGTTGCACAGACGGTCCACATGAAGGCGTGAACAGCCCTCACACAAAGGCTGAGACACATATGTATAGGTATGGCTATGTGGATATATAATGTGTACATATATATATATATATGGCTGGGCCAGGTCAGGAGCCTCCTGTGCCCATCCCACAGCCCTAGCTCTCCTGTCTCCTCTCTTTCATGCAGCACAGCTAGTCCTAATAATGACTCAAATTAGTCTAACTTTAGTGAGTTCTCATTATAAACGTGTAAAGTTATTTGTTTTCTTTTCTTCTATAACTGACAAGAAAATACTTTGCAAATACTGCAATCATACAGCCCAAAATTTCATTTTGTAACATATCTTTCCGACTTTTATCATTCTTACTTACCCAAAATAATTTGAGCAGAATACTAAACCCATCCGCAGTGAGTACCTCACTGTCTGTATCAAAGGCATGGGTTTAGGTATAATCCACTTCAACCAAAGGTGCTTTTCACAGTAATCCAGTAACTATGCGTCAAAGTAGTTATCGTTGAAATTTGGCTTTGCTTGGTTTCTCCTCCTCTTTATCATCAGATTACATTTAGTGAAACCTAAAAGATTTCAGATGACCAAAATCTCATAAAGAAAAAGGAGATTGGGTCAGGAGCGCAAAAGGACAGTATTTGTGTGTCATGCGAGGATTTGGAAAAGGAGATGTGTCACTGGATTGCTCCGCATAAATAGAAGGATGCAGTGGCATCATAATGTAAAATGCATTAAGCTGTCAAAATGAAGATCCTGTCTTCAATCATGCCAAGTCCCCCAGGCCTCCATGTTAAATATTACATCAAGATATTTCCTGTCTGGAATTAAAAAAAAAATAAGGGGAAAAGGTACCTTTGCCTGAGAGCACAGGGCTCTCCCCGACATGAGCGTCACCTCCTGGGGTGACCTGGACTCCCACTTAGCAAAAGATTTCTATCCTTTTTCTCACATAAACACAGTTGGTCAGTGAGAAGTCTTCCCAGGAAAACCTGCCATTCTGCTCAGGGCAGGTTTTGGCTTTAAGGAAGCCCCCCATGCCTTCAGGTAGCCCCTGCTTTGCATCTAACTTGCCACCCAACCCTCTCACCCTAAGTAAGCCCATTACTGAACCACCTTCTCCTCTTTTCCTTCAAGCCTGCCTACCCGAGTATGCTCAGAGAACTTAATCTGAATTAATTTCTCAAGTGGATTAGTTAAACCTCATTAAGTCCCTGTGTGGACAGCCTTTTTCAGAATTAAGATGGCCTTAATTTAATTTACTCAGGAGCTTAATTTACTTCTGTCAGCTCCTTGTGCACCTTGCAGGGACAGCCCCAAGCAGCACTGGTGAGAAAGGCAGCTCTGAGATGTAAGTATGGACATGATGCATGAGGACAGCCACCCCTAGCTTTAGCACCACACTCATCCCAGTGGAACCGCAGCTGTCCCACCCTAGAAAGGGGGCAAGGCATGACAGAAAGCATTGGAGCACTAAGTACTTATTAGGCTTGAAAGGTTTCTGCCAATGGCTTTGCCTTCCTTTAGCCTGCAGCCCCTGTCTGAGCTCAGGTGTTGAGAGGAAGAACCTCGAAACCCATTTTCTACTAGGCTGTTAGCAAGCAGCATTAGTAACTGAACCACCTTTTTTTAAAAACTTTACAGTTTCTTCTATAAAAAATGCCAATAAATACCCCCGAAGAAGCAATTTCAAATTCTGGATTGCAGTCTTTCTTCTTCTGCTTTGATGACTGCCTATGAACTCACATTACACTGCTTCCAGCCCAGCTGGTTTGGTAAAAGAGCCTTAAATCTCAGCTTCTGTGGTTCCAGCATGCATACAAACCTGTACAGCAGTGTATGACCATGCTGGCACTTCTCTCTAACTCATGCGTGCACAGATGCAACAATGGTTGCCATGAACAACATACATATTGAGACTGCCAAAACCCCAGCAGTGATCACCAGTTTCAGAATGCAGGAGAGAAGTCTCTGCAAGCTGTGAGCAGAAGGAAATTTCATGCGAAGGACTTAGATAAATTTGGCTCCTAGAATAAACCTGGCTTCTATGTTTGGGAGGATCCTGTCATCCTCAACATCTCATGGCAGTAGCAGCTCTGAAGTCTGTTTCCCTGGGACAGGCACCTTCTGAAGCAAAAAGCTCAGTTTTGGGGTTGTTGCGTTGCTGGCCATGGTTAAATGTGATCCAAACCTTGCGTGGGCAGAGCTGGCAGCCAGCAGAACCACGTGCATCGGATCTGGACGTCTGTTTGGGAAGAGATCATGATCCTTCTCAACTGACAGCCATCTCCAGAGAGATGGCAACCTGCAACAAGAAGAAAAAGGGCAAAAGGGTCCAAGTGTTAAAGAAATCCTATTGATTCTAGAAAGCAATAAAACTGTTGCACCACTCTCCTAGAGGCTGTAATTTAACTTGGCAACAAAAGCTGGAAGAAAGACAGATGCTTCTCACAAATCTAGACCATCAAGAATCCCTTCTCTCCTGATACAATATTTGTATGAAGTTTTAAAGCCCCTGATTAAGGTACCCAGAAGCTATGACACCACCAGAGATGTGTTTAGTGCACTAAACAGTTCATACAGAAATACCATGGAAAAGCAGTCACAGGGAAATGCCCAAGCAGCTGGGATTAGTGGCAGCGTTTTGAGCAGCTTTACCTCGTTGTCACTGGGTTCATTTTTAATGAAAGCTGGAGCTGTGAAGATTAAAGAATAATGTCACAGAAGGGGCTGATAAAATTGAAAAGATCCATCAGATTAATTACCAGGCTTAAAGGAGCTTGTCCATTTATTAGAAACAAAAACCTTGGGCCACTTACTATTGAAATTATGATATCTTCCCTTCTCCTGTTTTTCCGCTTGATCTTGTAAAACCAATTCATAAGGATGTTATAAAGTCAAAAAGAAGTTTGCACAGAGCCCTCTCCAGCTGCCCACTGGGATGCTCACCAGATGCTTGCCAGCCTGTGTTTTCAGAGCCCAGCAAGCTTGTTAGCATCATCATTCGTCTTCACCCTTTGTAGAGCTCTCTTTGCCTCTTATTGAAGTCTTGCAAGCCAGTCCTGGCTGCTTTCCAGCCCTCACAGAGACTTGCCTGTGCATGTCCTATTTGAAATGCTGCATCAATATTTATCATAAATTTTGAGAATAAGGAATGTTTTAATCTTAAAACACCTACCTTGGTGGCGCGAGATTAAATAAATGCATAAATAAAAGATCTAGGCAATGAACCTTTTAATCCCATGGTGCCATTGATTCAGTAAAGGTGAAGAAAGGGAGGCAGTACTGGGGCTCCAGACCCTTAACCAGTGATTCTGAATTAAAATTATCTGTCAGCTCACCTGAAGCTTTTGAACTCACACATTACAATTTCTTTTTCAAACATAATAATGTTCAAACTTCAATGGCTAAACTTTGTCATCTCATCACCTAAGCTTCCCAACAAACCAAAGGAGTTCAACTCTCAGCGTCTCCAGGGCATTTTCCACTTTCTGGCTGACTCCTGTGCCCCGGTAGGCTCCCTGCACCAGGTCCCTGGAAAAAAGGCACATCTTAGAGCAGCCTCTGGGTTGCCCTAAGTTATCCCTGATCCAGAGAAGGCTCTGAAAGCTCTGGGCTCTTGCAGCAAGGGAAGTCAAAGCTCCCTCCCACCCAGCTGCCTAAACCCAGCACAGAGGAACTGAGACTTGGTGAGAGAGGTGGCACTGGCAATGCACACAAAGGTGGAAACAAGCTGCAAAGAACACCAACTCCCCCAAAATACACTTTTAATAGCAATTCAGATATAATTTCTGCAGTGGTATTTATTCACACTCATCAGAATGGTGGCATTAACTAGGGATGTTATATAAATAGCCATGTCAATGATAACATTCATGGGCCACCTGATGTTGCTCTGCAACTCCAGACAGTTATAAATCATGGAAGCAATCAATGACCCTCAAGCTCTTACCTCAGCCTGCGGCCACGGAGTATTATAGATATCCATACGAGCTCTTTGCTGTATGGGGTATTTCTATCTTTAGTACTTAACACTGGCAGAAATGATTTGCTGTGTATTACTCCTGGGACACAGAGAAGCAGGAGAGCAGAGGGCTCTGCCTTGCACCATTCCCCAGCCCAGCTCAAGCACTTCTCCTTGGTAGGAAGGAATTCACCATCAGCATTTGAGGTTCACATTGCTCAAGGAATTAAAAGAGACTCTGGATTTCCTGTGGCTCTCCTGGCTGAGCACAAAGCCATTGCAGTGATACCGTGCTTGCCAGTGCTCAAACCCAGTCAGCTCCAGCTTTTCATTGGAATCCTCCCAAGCAATTCATAGCTTCATCCTTATTACTTACTCTGGGCTTTGCAGAGCCCAGAGTCTGAAAATGAATTTGGCCAGGCAGTGTCCCAGGAGCCTGAGCCTCATGAGGGAGAAGATTCATAAAGCCATCAATAAGAGATGGTGGCTTCTTTGCAGGAGAAACAATTCACCTGCCTCAACATTGCTTTTGTTCAGCATCACCCCTGAATTTTAACTCCCACTGATATTGAACCAACCCAGTCTGGATGCTGCCAGCAGGGACACCATCCCTGTCCCCATACCTGACATATGCGAGGCAGCCTGTGGCAGCCTCGGGACAGTGTGCCAAGTTAAGACTTCACTGGTTCTCATTTCCTCCCATCTCTGGCCCTTTTACAATGCAGTAATTGTTTCAGAAGTATTGATAAAATGACATCTTACAGTTTAAAAACTTGAGCTAATATAACCACATGAGTACATTTTCTCCAATTTCCTGTAAAACTACCATTCCTCTCTCTGCAGCAGATACCCAGGGAACTGTGTCTATGCCGCTCACTTCCTAATGAGCTCATCATCCAGAGCAGTGCTTAGAATCAATTACTACCATATATGCAAGAGATGCTCTGAAACTGTACCCTTTTCTCCACTACCTGTCCTTCAAGATAATTATTTCTCCTTGCAGACCATGGGTCAGAGAAAACAACATTATTTTATTGGGAAGAAAGTGTTTCCCCTTTCAGACAGCATAAATGTGATTTAAAACATCAGTAAGTTTTCAGCATGCTTTCCCTATGCAAGATTTCAGCGAGGACCAGTTACAAGGTTTGTAATTGCTTTGGGCTTCATGCCTCACTGAAACAATTTGCAAAATGCAGTGCACTGATGAGCCTGGATAGGTGCTTTTACCTGCAGCTCCCAGACCCTGACTGAACTCACCAGCTGCAAATTCAGCTTCTCTACATTCGCTGCTTCCTAGTATCCTTCAGACCTGGAGTCTGGAGCCCCTCCAATGTGCAGAGGTGCAGAGGAGAGGTACCAAGCCCCTATACCCCAATTATTTCCCTAAAGCTGAGTGAGGCTAGGGCTACCCACTGCAATAAATAGTATAGATGCTTCCTGGGACTGTTCATGCTTACAGCAATGCAAGTAGTAATCATATTTTTAAGCTTCCACTAAGCAAAGCTTCCATGTAATTTACTAAATTTATACCAAACACAATAGTGTGTGTGCAAGGGAGGATCTAAGTCTGGAAGTGACTGGTTTAATATAATTGGCCTTTTAGATTAAATGGCTCTTGTAATAACCTTTTTTCTAAGAAGCAGAAAAAGTCATAATTACAGAGCAGTTGCACGTGACAGATACTGTTCCAAATTTTGAAAATTAACTCTTTCCTGTGTTACCAGTGGAGCAATCCTTGCCTGGCTGCACTGCCAGGATCAGGCCACCAATACTGAAAAAAAAAAGGCACTATGAAGAGCAAAACAGTTGAGGTTACTCAGGGCTCCTTTCCACTGTGGGGTCCTCAGAGAAGGACAGAGGCCGGGCAACAGCATGATGTCCCTGATGCCATGTCCTTGATGGCATCTCAGAAAACCCAGCCATTCACAAATGGGGCTTACGGGGTTTACTGGTCTTGGGCATCATTTGGTAGATCTCTTATTGCTAATTCAAATTCATCCAAGGGAATGAGTGTGAAAACATAGCACAAGTTTAAAGACAGTGTTTTCACAAATACTTGTTAAATCACTAAGAAGGTACTCATCTTCTGGGTGTATAGAAAACATTTCATAGCTCCAGGGTAGGGATGTATCACCTAGCAAAGCCAAGCTCATAATTAACTGTAACACAAACAAAATCAAGAAGCTTAATGCTCCAGTGCAGTGGTTCAAGGCGTTTCCCCTTGAATACTGAGGTGCTACCCAGTGACCCCTGAGACTCGCAATCCTAATTTAAGGGACAAATTTCAGGGGAAGGCAAAGGACAAAACCCCTCACTAGCCTACAGCTCATTTTTAGTAAGTTAGGGTTTTTCCCCACTTTGCCTTGAAATCAATACTTTTTTTCTGTTGGATTAAGTAGAATATCAACATAGTTGTGTAAGCATTTATTTTTAATATCCTGCTTATTGCAATACATATATAATACACTACAGTAATCACCATGCTTTAAAGGTGAAACCAGCTCAGCAAAGCTCTGAGGAGGGCTGGGGCTCCCAGCAGAGCTGGGACAGGGCAGACCCGTGCACTGCCACGCTATGTCCTACAGCAGATAACCGTGGTGGAAAGATGTGCAGCACACAGCAAGGAATATAAGGGGCTACTGCAAAGGAAATGGTGCAGAGTGGTATTCCTCACTGCTCTCCCACTGTGGCTTTTATTGTAAAACAAATATCACAAGATCTCAGATCTGAACAGAGACAGAAACATTTGCTAGCGCTTTAAGAAAAGATCAGGATGAAAAGCTGGCACTGCAGAGAGGCTCTGTGTTTCATTATCCTCTTGTGGCAGTGGGTGTCACACCAGTCAGGCAGCCAGCGCAGCCAGCTGTGAATTTGCACCTCAGGGAGCCCCAGGCAGCACCAGCAAAAAAGCACCCATCTCCTGCCAAAATGTCCTCAGCCCAGGTTGTTTGCAAGGACCAACAGACACATGGCGGCATGTTTCTGCTGTGACCCCTGTTTCACCACCCAAATAAATGTCCCAAAGGCACATCCTTCGCCCTTGGTCTTTTGTCTGTCTTTGAGATATCCGGGATGACTTTCCTGAATACCAGTCACTGATACTGTGCCAGATGCTCTCACTCCATCATGGTTTTAGAGCTGTTTTTTCACCATGGCCTAAAACCTTTTCTGGCTGATTAGAAGGAGAATTTTAACATGAGTTGACTGGCTAACATCGGTGAACCGCATCCCTCAAATATTTAACACTGAGCTCGTCCGCATCAGACAGGCAGCGCTCACAATTCTGTTCACCACCACACAGAAATGAATCAGAATGTTAATATTTAAAATTTATCCATAACAATATCATTTTTTTCTACTTAGCAGTATGATGAAGGCATTTGAGGTAACCATTTCCTCTACACTCCATTTAATTTTTGTACATCAGATTCAGTATCAAAAAAAAATGGAACCAGTAAATCAGACAATTAATCACTTCAGCCTAGGAAAGGTCCAGTAAATCACCCAAGTTTTATATCTTTATTTTTTTGAACTTATGCCCAAGAGCCTAGTGATTGGCTCCATGTGCTATTAATTTGAAAATAGGCAGTTCACATATTTGTGTAATGACCTCAGCAGCAATCTCAGCCGTGCAGACCCAGGTGTGCTGTGTAAAGAGCAAAAGCCATGACTACACCGCTCAGACACACAAGGAGATGATGTGTCAAAACAAATGTCAAGATTTGGGATTCATTTTGCCTGGCCCCGGCAATGCCTAGGTTTGATTTATCAGCAGCCTGCTGCAGTACATGCTTGCATGATTTGTAGGAGACTAAACCAAGGACAGTGCTTCCACAGGATTATATTATATTTCTACTAATTAAACTGAGAAAACACCTTGTCACACATCCACAGCACCAGCATTGCTTGTATCTATCTCTGGTTTTCTGTGTACAGCACACATAGGAGCTGGTAGCCTGCTGGGTGCCTTAGGGTGACATTTTAGGGGCAGGAGCTAGCCTGATGTTAAAGCAGGACAAGCCAAAGCCCTCAGTAATGTAACCATTGACTCCAGATGAGCCCTGTTTTGCCCTTTTCTCCCCTCCTGCTTAACGACCCACACAGAGAAAATCTAATGAGAGAGGGAACTGAGAAAAGCAATATCCAGGGAATTGGCTTCAGCCTCATCCTTGCACTGACCTCTGAAGGCCCTGGAATAATAAACCGTTCATTTCCAGCACTCACTGCTCCTCAGCCCTGCACACCATTGATTGCAGCTTGCTGCCAGCACTGCCCAGACCAGGAGAGGGTAGAAACCTGTATCCTTAGTCTGGAGCATCAGCTAACACAAGCCAGAAGATGTTCATTCGAGCCTGCATGGCCTCTTTACCTTCCCAGGCTGTTGCTAGCTGCCGGGAATGGCTGAGAGCCCAGGGGTTCCAGGCCACTGTGTAAAATCCACATGGCTTTGGCTTCATTTGAAATCCCCAAGTAGCATCTGAAATACTAAAAACAATTAATGGGTAGTGCCTTGCCCTCCTCCTAGCCCCTTTGTTTGTGCATCCTAGTTCTCCAACACCACTAAATGTGCTTCTGTATTTGGGCTTCTGTATTTAAAAAGCCTCTCCTGTATTAAAGCACCCTTTTCACTCTAATTTATCCTTGGATAAAAAATGCAGTGCATCATTAAAGAAGGGCTTTGGACCCTGTGTTTTAAACATAATCTCTGCTCCTCTCCTGGGAGGATGGTGGGGTTGGGTGAGTGCTGCAGGATTTGCTGGGGCTTTGCTGTTTGCCTTCTGGTCTGTGGCACCACAGAGCAGATCTCCAGACACCCTCAAACTGGCCATGGCTTTGGGAGAAGTCAGGCAGACTCCTGCCTGAAATCATGTCTGGCAGCAGAGCTAAAATCAGAAATGCCAGCAGCACCATGTGGTTGGGTCACTGGTGCCGTTTGCAGCATGGCCGGGTGGTCAGGGCTGACTCTACCAAAATCACCATCACCACTGCACCGTGGTGCCTGGCAAAGATTAAACCTCCTGGTGGCACAAACAACCTCAAAACAAAATGTAGAGAGCCTGAAGGCCTCATTAGTCATAGGCAGACAGATGCCAGGACCTCAAATGAGGTAGGTAGTCCACAGAAAGCAGACTTGTCCAAGCATTTGGAGGGTTTCCAATCCCCATCACCCAATCAACCTGTGTCCCCTGCATCCCCTCATCACCAATTGCTCTGACAACCAAGAGTGTGGTCTGCAGCCAAAAAGGATAAGGCTGAATCCTGGGTTCATACTGGGCTGAAGCAGGGAAAGCCTGCAGCACTGTTGGGTACTGGCAGCAGCACACCCAGCACCCTTTGCAAAGATTTTTTGAGCCCTCTTTCAAAGTACACCCCAGGTTCAGGGACCAGCTGGCACAACAGCCACAGATCTCAGAAGATAATTAAAATGTATTTTCTGCTATAGATTTTCATCATTTCCCCAGCATGAATTTGGTGCAAAACAAGGGAGATGAGATATACAGAAGTGAGGATAAAGGAGATATAAGTTGTCTGGGTTTATTTTAAAAATGCTATTTTTCATAACATTCCACAGTGTCCTCATGCAATTGCAAAGAGGTTTTCAAAGGTGTGCCTTGGGAGATCTTCTAAAGAGAAAAGAACAAATTATTTATCACATATATGTACATTGCATATTGCCATGCCAACTGGGTCAGGCTTGGGCCAGGAGATAAAGGCTCCCATCTTTTGACCCGCAAACAAGACAGCACCATCACAAGGCACAAACCCAATTTGATCTTGCACATCTACAAAACAAGGCCTCTCGTCCCTTTTTTCCCCCTGAGCTGAGCATCTTCGATATGGGATGAATGATAAATTGGGGCTGAAACTCAGGAGGAATCATCTGGCAAATAGTCCATGTGTTCATCAGAGAGACCGTAACTGCTGAATAGCACCAAAGCAAACCAACAAAATAAAATAAGGCTCCTGCTCCTGCAGCTGCATGTGGCAGCTTCCTTTTGGCAGCAGGAAGTAGGTTACCCAGGGATTGCACCCAATTATGCACAGGGATGGGAACGGATGGGGTTTGAAAAGGAATGCCTAAAAATGAAGCAACAGTCGCAGCTTTCCAGATAAGGTAATTGAAAGCAATGTGCTGAGAAGCAGGGTGGTGTGTCTCAAAGGGCACATCTAGAGGATGGTGGTGGCAGGGCAGGAAGAGGGCACTAACAGGCAGGGCTGCCCACAGCAAGGCAGCTGGTCAGCCCAGCTGTAGTTCTCTTCTGGCTGAAAAAAAACTTTTGCTAGCTGAATTTCAAGCTGCACTCAGGGGCAGTGAGGGAAATGGTTTGCTTTGCAGTGACAGGCAGGAAAGCACTGCTCCCAAGGCCTGACAGGGAGCAGGAGCAATTAAGTCAGACAGCCCAAGAAACTATGTGATGAGCAATAGACTGCGAAATACATTCTTCTCACCCCAGCCCAAGGGTGAAGCACTGTTTTATAGCCATGGCAGCAGCCAACAAAGCGAGGCATTGGGTGTTGTCCTGATTCCCTGTGCAGTGGTGCACACTGGATTAAGGTTTTTTTGGCTATAAAGGCATGTGCTGATACCAGGACCCCATACCTGGGTGCTGTACACCTTCTTTTCTGGGTAGGACACCTGGAGGGGTGACCCAGCATCCTGGAAGCAGTCCCGGCATGCCCCAGCCCTCATGGAGGAGTCCCCACTCTATCTCCCCAGGGCACACCGAGGCTCAGGCAGCAGGATAAGAAACAGCAACGTGAAAACCTGCATGGAAAGAACCCAGCAATTACAGCACATGGTGAAGACCTTCAGCACGCTGTGCTTTCCCCTTCATCTGCTTGATGTCATCTTTGACAACATGCTCTTGATCACCTGCTCATGCTGAGTTTCCCAGACACGGCTCAGGAATGTGAAACGGCATGTAAAATCCAGCCTGCATTTTGAAGTCTCTTGCAAAGCTCCGGGGATGTAATATAGGAAAAGGTGCATCCAGAGCTGTAAAAAGGGAACAGGCGCTTGTGCTACGGAACTAACAGTTATTACAGAGCATGAGCCGGAGCTGAAAAAGCCAAGACAACAGTAATTTTGCTCTGCCTATGCATTCCTGTCCATGGCAGAAGTAATTGCTATTAAAAAAAATTGCATTTACTTGATAGGCTTTCGCAGCAGGAGAAGCTGAAGGGCAGTTTGTTAGGAGAGGAGCTGAGCGTTGGGCCTGGCATGCCCAGGGCTGGCATGGCACAAAGGTCCACCCGTGGTCCAGGTGGGCACCTACTGCCCCCAGAACTGCTGGATGAATATTGCTGCAATATAGGACAAAAGCAGGATTTGGAGGGTTATTTAGATAGAGATTTATTGTGTTGTGCTGTAGTGGTGAGAGCCTGTCACTTTTCCCAGGAGCTGAAGGCTCTGGCATGGGGACAGCTCTGCCACCCTAGTTACACCCTGACCTAGACCTGGGTGATGCATAGGGTCCAGGCTGGCTCCCAAAGCTGGGCTTGTTTTACCCAGAGAGCCTGCAGAGTCCTAGCCAGACTCTGGGAGATGTCATTTGTGCACCTGCAGGAGCTGCTGCATCTCTGAAAGATTAAATATGTGGAGAGCAGCTCAGAACAGAGAGCAGATCAGTTTGGAGATGTAAATTATTTATATACTTAGCAGCCATCACTGGGAAGCACAAAAGGGCCTGGCCATTGCACATAGGAAACCTCCCCTAAAAGCATTTACCCTCTCAGCACAAAGGCTGTACTCTGCTGGGAATATTGCTGTTATTGCCACGCTGATGTTATAAACGCCATGTTTCTGTTATAGCCCTACTGAAGAAGCAGGTCTACAGGGGTAGTTCTGGTTTCTGCAGCCAGCCATCATCACCGTTGCCTGCAAATGGCTGGGTTAAGCAGGGCTGGATCAGGGACCTTCCCACGCACTTATCCAACCCCTCTCAGGGCTCACTTGGTGGCTGCTCCAGTCCTGAGAAGTTTCTTCTCCAGGTTCAAAGCCAGGTCTCCAGGACACGTCTACTGCTGAAAGGATGAGTTTATGGGACTTGACAGAATTGGCTTTTACCCCTGCAAAGGAAGGAAGTTACTTTAAGCTTAAAAAACCAGAGCCATCTGGCAGTGCACAGCTGTGGAAATATTATTATGTCTAATTATTTATAGAGGTACCTGCACAGGGACAAGTTCAGTTCTTCAGTGGTCTGTAGCTGAATCAGAAAAAAAAAAAAAAGCTCATTTGATATAAAAGCCCTGCAGTTCTTTGCAAAAATACACATGTTGAAAGCTTGGAGTAGGGGAAGGAGCATCGTTTTATTTGCTATTTGCAACCTCAAAGCAGCAACAAGTTTGTTTTCTGCTGGTGGTCTCTGTATGGGGCATGGGTTTATAATATGACCTCTGGCATCTGAAAGACATTAACGTGTACAGTCACAACAGCCCCAGTCATTAGCAGAGACAAAACAAAGCTAAGGACAGCCACAGATAATTAACCAACTCTTGTTTCTCCTTAAATCAATAGCAAGAACATTACAAGAACAAACTTCCTTGAATGTCCCTGGGGACACAGCTTTGCCAGCCAGCTGCCCCCAAGAGCTGATTTCCAATGGAAATTACACTCTCAGGTACTGGGCTTTAAGATCAGATTTTTCTTATTTACTTCTTGGAGTTATTTTAATCCATGGGGAAGACCTCAAATGGAGCTGGTTGTGTATTGGAGCTGCTGGCTCCAAAATTTTGGGATAGGGAAGGATGGCCAAGCACTGTGAGGTCTGATCAGGGCTTCCCCATGCTGAGTGCAAGTACTGTGCACAGGAGCGAGAGGAAACCTCCAGGTCTTTGATGGAGAGACGGTAGGCAATTTCTGCAGAAATCCTGCTGGAGCATAGAAGTGTCTTCTTCTTTGGGGAAAACATTGGTGAGGGAGTTTTCTACTAGCACTGAATATCGTGTCCAAAAAAGTTAAACAATAACTTCAACCTGAAGTAGCTCAGCACGTAGCAGGAAGTGTTGGTGTTCCTCTTGTCTGATAACAGAGCTATCCCACTCTCCGCACCTTACAGCTGCAAAACTCCTTACGGATCCTGGTTTGGGATGCCAGCCCTGCCTGCAGCAGATGGCTGTCCCCCGCACCCCTATCCCCTCGACCACGGCATTCATCCCTGGAGCTCACTGGCACAGGGCATCACACACAGGTTCAAAGGAAGTTAAAAAAGGCAAGGAGGGCAGATGAAGTGGTACCCCACAGCCCAGCCACACCAAGATGGCAATGAGGGGCTGAACCAGAGCCCCTACTCCACTGTGCTGCTGATCTGCCCTGGGGAAACTTGTACCATGAGGCCAAATTTCTCCATCACCCAGAGACACACAACCAGGCAGGAGGAGAGACCTCAGGGAGGGGCCATACATTTAGTAAAAGCTTGATAAATGCTCCCACTACCTTGATTATCCCAGGAGCAGTGATTTAGTGCCTACGAGGGAGCTGTCCATTTCTGGGTTTTGGCAATAAGTACTTTTGCATCCCAAATTACCCATTATAAATTAATAAAGGAGATGGAAGTTAAATGCTAATCATCCCTGCTATGTATCTTTTCTTCCTGAGAAGAAAACAATACCAGTAGGTTTGGTGAGTTGACTCTGGCTGGGCACTCAGTGCCCACCAAAGCCACTCTATCACTTCCCTCCTCAGCTGAGCACCGGAGACAAAACATAACAAAAGGCTCCTGGGTCAAGATAAGGACAGATCACTCACCAATTGCCTTCATGGGCAAAACAGACTTGATGTGGGGAAATTAATTTATTATCAATCAAATCAGAGTAGGACAGTAAGAAATAAAACTAAATCGTAAAAACAACTTTCCCTCCACGCCTCCCTTCTTCTCGGGCTTCACTCCCAAATTCCCAACCTCCTCGCCACCAGCAGTGCAGGGGGACAGGGAATGATGCTTGTGGTCAGTTCATCACAGTTCAGCAGCAGTCTCTGCTGCTCCTTTCTCTTCAGGGGAAAACTCTTCACGTTCTTCCCTGCTGTAGCGTGGAGTCCCCCATGTAAGAGACACTCCTGCACTAACTTCTCTAGCGTGGGAGAAGACCTTCCCACTGGCTGCAGTTCTTCACAAATTGCTCCCGTGTGGGCCCCTTCCACAGGGTGCAGTTCTTCAGGAACAGCTGCTCCATTGTGGGTCCCTCAGGGGGTCACAAGTCCTGCCAGCAAATCTGATCCAGCATGGGCTCCTCTCTCCATGGGGCCACAGGTCCTGCTAGGAACCTGCTCTAGCACAGGCTTCTTATGGGATCATGCCTCATTTGGGCATTCCCCTACTCCAGTGTGGGGTCCTCCATGGGCTGCAAGTATATATCTGCTCCACCACGGATCTCCATGGGCTGCAGGTGCACAGCCTGCCTCACCATGGGCTGCCCCATGGGCTGCAGGGAAATCTCTGCCCCAGTGCCTGGAGCACTTCCTGCCCTCCTTCTCCACTGACCTTCGTGTCTGCAGAGCTGTTTCTCTCATGTTCTCACTCCTTCCTCTTGCTGCCATTGCAGTTTATTTCCTCTTTCTTAACTGTATTATTCCAGAGGCACCACCAACATCGCTGATGGGTCTGGCACTCGCCAGTGGCAGGTCCATCTTGGAACCAGCTGGCATTGGCTCCACTGGACATGGGGGAAGCTTCTAGCAGCTTTTCACCATTCCTTCCCCTCTACCAAAATCTTGCCATGCAAACCCAATACAGTAGGAATGTATATATGTACAGTATATGTAAGCAGTAGCAAACTTTCAAAGGGTTCCCCTACCAGTACCACCTAAACTGCATTTTCTTGCAAAGCCCAAGATTTCAGAATGGGGTTAGTGTGGGCCTGAGGACCGGACTGAGAGTCTGGGGGTTCAGCAGCCCCAGGGAAGAAAGACATGCTATTGCAATACTTGCCTGTGCTCCCCATCTCTGGATCTGAGCCCAGGGGTCAGGAACGGTGGCACTGGTGGCACACACAGCACAGAGACTGTTTGCTGGAGAAAGTTTTATGGGTAACCCTCCATTTAAAACCAGCATTTGCAGATTATGGGAGTGCAGAGATGATGAATTCATCAGCTGAAGCAATGTAGGAAGAAATATCCCCATGTTTTATCGGAAAATGTCTAAGAAACGAAAACAGCCACTTTTACCCCTTTTCTTCTCTCATTTTGTACGAAAAAGTCTTACAGACTTACAGCCAAGAATATTTTTTAAGAATGAATGTTGTCTCATTTTTTAAATTGGAAATTCAAGTCTTGTCAGCCCTGGGAGACTGTGAAGGAAAGCTATATTATTATATCACAGGAGACTGAACGCTGGGAAGAGAAGAGGGTTTAGTCAAATGGTTTAAAAGGCAGTTTTAGGTACTGACAATCTCTTGCAAACAGTGGGCAAATCCAACGTCTCATAAAAATCCAGCACAACAGTTTCTTGGGCTAAGGAATTGCAACCAGCAGCATGGATGTATTAGACCCCAACCAGTCTTTTGGCAACTGGTTAAAAGTTGAATTAAAAACAGGAAAGACACCTCTGTTCCCTTTCAACACCCAAGTTCATTTTATCCTGTGCACTGGGGCATGGAAGAGAGCTCAGTCACAAAATAGCCTTTTTATCATTAATTGTGACCCAGTGCTGCTACTTGACGTAGTTTTCTCGTGATTCTTGTGGACCATGACCCACGGCCTTTGCTCCTTTAATATATTCAGTACCCAGAAAAGTTCTGCAGTCCCTAATTTCATGCCTGCACTACCTCTTCTGCTTCAGCATTGCCTTGCCGCAAAGGTATGAGTACAGCAGATGGAGGTTTCTGCTCTGACGCTGCGTCCTACCTGTCACCAGTCCAACGGTTTAAAGGCATTAAATTACTCCATCTGCTCTTGCAGCTTGCACCAAGCCTGTGCTTTATAGACTAACAGGGATTATTTTTTTAATAAATGAATGAAAAGTTGCTTTGTAAATTCGAGGCCAGAGCTGACTCATAATCTCTGCTGACAAATTTCTGTCAATATTTACTGACATATCCAGAGATCTGCAATGTTTAAAGTATCAGTTTTTATGAGAAAGCTGGTTTCAGGAAGTGTCTGGAAAAGTGTAACGCACTTTCTCACATTCTCTCATTCATTTCAGCTTTATCTTGATAACATAAATGTGGAACATATATGCTAGTAAAAAGGAGAAGTGAGAGGTGCTTGAGTTTCAGCTATGAAAAATCTTTCTATGTCTGTAAACACAGAAGTAGGGCAATTTTTAAGGAGTGATTCCAGTGAACCCTTCCTCCTGCGAAATGCTTCTTTTCTTGATGGTGTGAAACAGGAACCCTCCTTTTTTTTTGCAGGTCTCATTGGCACTTCACCTTTCCACTTTGTAACCCACATTCACTTTGCAAGCCTATAAAAACATAATTTTCAGTGAGATTTCCACCTGTCCTCTGCAGTTTGCAAGCATCTGCGTGCATATAGGATGCAAATGTGTGAGATTTCCCTGGATTTATCACCGTCAAATACACCAGAATTTAGCATACATTAACAGCATGGGCTTTAAATCAAAGGAGCATTTTTTAATACATTATTTATAATGAATTAATTATTAATAGAGATAGCTTTTTTCTCCCCTAATAAATTATTATAAGCTCTGCTATAACATGCTGTACCAATATGTACTATATAAATAATGTTACATGTTTCAGTTTATGAGGACTTTTAAGCAGCTCACTAAGACCTTATCTATCACAGATTTTGAAGTGTTGCATTCACTTCAAGCTCAAGCAATCAAACCTCCTTACTGCAGGTACTTTACTTGGTGACAGGTACTTCAGTAAATCACTTGATAAATACCTGTACCGTTTACACTGGAATGTGAATAAATGCATTTTTTATATTACTGAAAATAGGAAACCTTTCTCTTCACACTTTTCCTGCTTTCTCTTCTTCAATGACAAATTTTCTCGTTTATTTGCAGTTCTGGGTTTATCTTATGTTTTAATTTTTCTCTCTATTTTTAGATCCAGCAACACAGGCCTGACTTTACTCTTTTCCCCTAATGCAACCTTGTGGCTGCTCCTCGTGGTGGCTTCATTGTGGCTTTGATTTTGGGGTCCTCCCCAGAGCCCTGCAGTAACTGGGGGACTCCTTGTGAGGAGAAGAAATACCTATAGAGCCATAATGCAGGAGGATAAATAAATACCCAATCTTCCATGGAGAGACATGAGGTCTGGGATCTCTTCTCCCTTTACTTCTTTGCTTCCCATTAATTTTCCTTTTCCAAGGTGTTTCTGCTCTGTTTAAAAGGAGGCAGGCATGCTTATTTTACTGCTAATGATGTGTTACACAAGTCCTGCAAAACAGTGCATGCTCTCCAGAATTTCTTTCAGCCACCAGGAAAATCCCAGTGCAGTGACAGTGCTGGCCAGCATGCGCTCGTGCCATCTGCATCGGATCTCTTGGAAAAGGAGACTTTCAACGTCAGCTTTTCAGGCACCTCTCCATTTTCTCCCTTGACCCCTCTGCCCAGTGCACCTGGTTATTTCCCAGCCAAACTGGCCTGTGAATTACCTCCAGGTTTCACCTTTTCTTTCTGTTTTGCATTTAGGATGTTGAGTCCCTGGAGAATGCCATAGAATCATAGAACAGAATGATAGAATGTCCTCTTTTCTGCTGAGTACTTGAGATAACCAAATTATAATGATAGACAAATACACACAAAACATGCGATGATTCCCAGGTGGGGTCTGCCACCATCTCTAGTTCAGCACACAAGGGCAGAAATTGTTGAGGTTTTTTTTCCCTGCCATCTATTACTTTAAATGGCTTAACCCACTAAAGCTCATTTCTTCAGATGGAGATTTTAGGACTGATGACAGATGAAAATACACCATCCCATATTTAATTATTTTCCACTTATGTTCCCCTTGGCCAGCAGATGCTGTAAAATGTATGTCTTTATTTGAGGGAGAGGCTCTTGTAAAATCTAGCACTAACATCTGCTATTCCCAAAAAACTCAGTACTGGTTAGCACCAGGATAGGGGAACAGGGTGTCTAATAACCAGCACCTAAAATCCAAGGTGTCTACAACTGAATACAACCGGGTTAAACCTGCTCTGCTTCTGCAGAGGGAGTGGGGTTTGCTGCATCCCTCCCACAGCCACCCAAGCAGCCCTGTGACACCCCGAATGCCAGTGGAAACTCCCCAAGCAGTTCTGCAGGCTGCAAAATTTACCCCCTCAAACTTTCCAATTAATTTACCTGCATAAACATGAAGGCCCGGCCTGATCTCTATTTGGCCTAAATCCACATAGTCCCAGCATGATCCAGAACCGCACCAAAGGCTCCAAAATCCCCAATGTTTCTCCATGTCAGTGGCAATTACCGCTGGGATACAAGAATGGCAATCAATATTCAACTTGTATCATCATATCAAAGCAAATTTGAGAGACTTTGTTTTCATTTTAATGCCTCTCTTTCCTTACTTTTTATCACTTCTGGTTTTAATAGCACCATCTGCATTTTAAATTACAAGAGAATTCCCTGCTTTCAGCTTTCCTCCTGCATGAACCAAAGGAACTCAATGCGCCGTTGCAATCCGTGGTGTGCATTATATACCTATTTCCCTACGGCCCCTTGAGAGACCTGCAGTTACGGGGTCTCTATGACAACATGTACAAGCCTGGCTCTGGCTGATGTTGCGTTTCCTCCTTGCACACCACAGCATATCACATCAGAGAGGAGTGTTTCCCCTTGACTAATTTAGAAATCAATCTCTCCCTGATGTAAATGTGCATGACCTGGAAGGTGTGACTTGTACAAGCGTGGTGGGCCTTGGGCCAAAGCCTCGTCTTTTCCTGGTAATAACAACCCCAGGAATGGAGAGCTGCACAGGGCTGTGCACACTGCAGGGGCTGACTCTGTGGTGGCATGGGTGACAGGGATGGTTTTAGCAGGTGGATGTGGCACAGCTGTCACCAGGCAAGCTGTGCATGGGGTTGGACGCACACTGTGGTGATTAACCAACCTTCTGATGGCCCTACCCAGATGATGGGTGGTTTTTCTTCTTGGTCTTATTTTTAACCAAACTGAGTGCCTTTAAGAGAGCTCCAAGCCTTTCTCTCCTTGCTTGTTTCCCCAGACCACCAACACCCCTGGGACACTGCCATTCCCCTGTCATTCTGCACAGGCAATGATTTGAAGGCCCACCACCATGCCAAGGGACACCAGACCAGTGCTGCACCAGTAGCAGCAGCCTTTTGGTCTTTGGACAAAGCTGCATTCATCAATTTAATCCACACAGATTTTGCAACGCAGTCCTACTTTTCCTTGATGTACAACCACTGTGACTTTTCATGCTGGCTACAGCACCCCCAATGCACAGCAGGTTGTTCCTTGCTCATACATGCTGCACTGGCTTTCAGCTTTTATATTTCAGGGGGGGGGGGAGGGGGGGCACAATACAGGATTCAGAGTCAATCAAATGGGAAATTTCCCAGGAACTTTGGTGGACAACTCCAGGTTATTCCCACAAAGTAACACCCCCCAAGGAACAGCATCCATCTCATGCCACAGCTCAGGGGTTCAACCAAGGGCACCCTTGCTCAACTGCAGCCCCCTGCATCTCTCACTGTGTGGTCCAAGGGTCTCTGATCGGGATATTCACGGGCATGTGCAAACCATGCGTTTGCTGAGGCCACTGCTCCCGTCCAGACATATAGCAAGATTTGCCAGGCTGACACAAAAAGCATCTCACAGTAAGAAACATTCTACTTCTTTGTTTTCAATGGGAATTACTCTGAACTGATTGTTCCATAGCCAGGACCCCCTGGCTACAGTAGGTGGAAAGCAGTGTCCACCAGCCATGATGGAAATTGTTAAATTGGAGTAGTTTCAGAGGAGAGCCACGGGGATGGTGGAGGAGCTTGTCTGATAATGAAAGACACTGGGAACTCAATTTGCTTTCCTTAACGAAAAGAAGGTTAAGAGAGGATCCACTTGCAGCCTCTAATTACTTCTGGAATTTAAATGTGATAATAGAGGGCTCCCTGGTCAGGCAGATGAAAGTACACACAACCCAGTGCCTACAAGATTAAAATTAAGGTTTGAATTAAAAGCACATTTTTAGCGGTGTAGGTTATTAACCACTGAAACAACCGTTGAGAAATCTTCTGATTTGAAGGGGTATTTTTTTCATTCTAAACCTAAAGCTTTAGTTCAAATAGAAAAGTCCCCAGGCATGTTTTACACAGGAGTTCAGACTAGATAATCATTATGGCTTTTTCTAACCTTATAAAATATTAATACGCTGTCACCCTTCTGCCCTCCTTCTACGCTTTACTCATCCACTAATATTTTTTTTCAGTAAACACACAAAATTTCTTGACTGTGGTGTTACCTAGGAATAATTATTAACAATAATGAGTTGAGGACTTGTGTCCATATAACACCCTGGCTACAGCTGAGAGCAACCATCCACTGCTGCTGCATATTGCCCAGCCCGTCAGCAAATCCCCGCTGACACAGGAGTTATTTTCCACCTGGGTATTGAAAGGAGATGCTATCATCAGCATGCCAGTTTGGTAAGACCGCAAGGGGTTGGTGGCCATGGGTGCACCCTATACTGCCAGGGACATGTTTGGCCAGAGCCATGAGTGAGAGTCAAACAACCTCCCAGGAGGCTTGGTGACTTGACGGCTTGTCAGGCTTCCAGAGAAGGAAGGGACAGAGAAAATCATGTTTATAGCCTTTCCAGCACTATCCTGAAATGCCTACACCCAAAACAGGAAATCCGCATGGAACTCTGACATTTGCAAGTTTAAATTCGTGCTTGGGATCAACTCATGACCCATTCCAGATCGATGCCAGAATTTCACATTAGAACCTGCAAAATCACTGGGATTTATATCACGGTTTCACACCCCTACCTGTACAGTGCTGAAGCAACCCAAGCAGACATGTACTTTCCTTATCCTGTCCTGATGCAGATTGTTTGGTGTAATCAAGGTGTGATTACAGCCCTGCAGGGCAGACTGACCATGCCCCTGTGCACCTGCTAGCAGCCAGAAACTAAAGACATTTTTGCTCCCGTCCTCATGCAAAAAACATGAACATGATGACCAAGGTTTCCATCTTTAGGTTTTCCTAATATACACCCAAAATATGACCTGGCTGCGCAGGCAAACTCCGCCAGGGGTTTTAACCTTATGTGGGGCTTTTTGTCTTGTTTTCTTGTAGTTATTTTGTTGTACTGCTCAAAAGTGGTAAAACATGGATAACATGTCAGTGTGATATTTCTTCCTGCAAATTCTCGAGGCTGTTGTGGTAGATATGACACCACTGACATGTGCACCAGAAAACATTACCAAAGCTTGCCCTTCAAAGGAGCAAAAAAATATCAATTAAAAAAACCCATAACGTGACAGGAAACTAGAGAGGTAAAATAAATTTCAGTTATGGATGTTGTATGTTTCCTGCCTCTGAGCGGGAAAAGCATATGACCTCTGAAATTTGCCCCTTTGTGCTGCTTAATTCAGCAGTTTGAAACACAAACCTCCTTCCTCTGAGCTGGCTGTGCTGGAAAGATGGCACTTTTTATCTGCTTTTATCTGCAAAGGCATGATCCATTACGCTGAAGCAAGATGATTGAAATTCATAATACAGAGGCAATTCTACCCAGAAAACACCACTGGAGCATCTTATTTGTGGGTGCATCCTCCCAGTGAGGCCAGTGCCTTCCTGAGAGAGATGGGAGAGCTCAGCCAGCCTCTGAGCTGCATGTTCCTTGCAACCCCAACTCAATGATGCTGGGCAGGACACTCCCCAGGTGGGTTACACAGAGGTGCCAGGGATCACACACCCATTGCAGGAATGCATTAAAGCAAGCATGCAATCCCAACTGATTGATTTCAAATGGCTATTTCCAATGTAATAAACTGCAGCTTTCTCATGATACACAATGAGCCAGCCCGTTGTCTCAGTGGTTTTCAATGCTCTGCCCTGTGTTCTAAGCTATATAGGATCATAGAATCATAGAATGGTTTGGGTTGGAAAGGGCCTTAAAGATCATTCAGTTCCAACCCTCCTGTCACAGGCAGGGACACCTTCTACTAGACCAGGTTGCTCAAAGCCCCATCCAAACTGACCTTAAACACTGCCAGGGATGGGATCGCCACAGCTCTTCTGTGCAACTTGTGCCAGGGCCTCACTATCCTCACAGTGAAGAATATATATATGTAAATATACATATTTTGTATATATAAAGAATATATATCAGCAAAGAATATATGGCTCTTCCTGATAGCTTACACTGACATGCTTTTAGCAGGTCATGTTAAGCCCATGGGGTGGATAATAAAACAACAGCACATTTGTGGAAGATACTTGGACATCCAGTGATATATAGATATACACACATAGATATATAGGGATACAGGTATATACACTCTGAAGCATGGAACATATCCATTTTCAGCTGCTTTACCAACGTATATGATACTCTAGTTAGTCACATAAGTGCCAGCTGAAGACTTTATCTTCATAACATCAGAAGGCATGATAGTCCTCAGGTTACTAGATTTTACTCTAAAAACACTCCTTTTTCTGCCTATTTTAATTACTTTGCATCCCAGTTCACCTAATTCTTTTTGATTTTAGCACATGAAAGGAAAAAAAAAACCTGAGATTTTCCTTATTCGTTTTATCCCTTCCTGATATCTAAAATATCATGCTTTATCAAACATGAAATAAAACTAGCCCCATCTAGTTCAAATGCATGTCATGCAAACCAATTCTTTTAACAAGGTGACAGAAAAAATACCCCAAATCGTGTTTCTCACTTTGTCTTCCCCTTCCCCATGTGTCTGGGGACAGAGACATTACAGCAATCTCTGAAAATCGAATCGACATCTTCTATGTTATTCATTGTATTTTTTTACACACACACTTTATTTTGCCTCTTGTCCTTACCTTCTAGCTTATTCCCTCAAGGCCAGCATAGGCAGTATATGTAGAGAAACAATTTTCAGGCTGAATAAATTCTTTTTAAAGTAAAACCCATGTATGAGAGCTTAACTCAGAGCAACTTCTGTTGCTCTCTCAACCTTACCTTGCCTCCTGCTGATAAGCATTGTATTAATGGCCTTGCCTTTGCCCACATTGCTTGGTAAGGCTGTGCCACCACCATGCAAGGTGCTACCATGATGGAAGGTGCCACCACCATGCAAGGTGCTACCATGATGGAAGGTGCCACCACCATGCAGGGTGCTACTATGATGGAAGGTGCCACCACCATGCAAGGTGCTACCATGATGGACAGTGTTACCACGACTCAAGGTGCTTGGTGAGCAGTGATATGGTACTGCACTGGGAAAGCAGTGCCTGGGGATCACCCTGTCAAGCGAAGGAATAGACCATCACCACTGGTCACAGTAACATCTAGTGCTGCCTTCAGGCCTTCACCCCACCGGGATGCTTGTATTATTTTCTGCGCAGGAACTCTGATGTGGGGCAGGCAATAAGCTTGGCTCTGTTATAAAAACTCCTCTCTTATACACCTGCAGTCCTGGCTCTGAATCATGCCGTTTCTCAGCAGAACACTGTTCCCATATGGCTATTTTAAAAATACGTTGAACATAAATCAACTGCAATTTCAAGAACTCGGGTTGTGTCTTATGTTTTTCACACAATGGAGCAGGTGGGATGGAATGGCAGGGATGCTCCGAGGCTGTACTCCCCACCAGTACATGCCATTTACCAGAGGTATAGGGATTTTTCACTAGTGAAGGATGTGGCTGAGGAACTCTCCTGCCTTTCAAAAAATTGTATTAAAATGACACCTCTGTGCACAGACTCACTCCCCTCTCCAATAAAACACTGCTACTCCTTTTCATGTCCAGAAGCCCTCAGAGGCAATACAGCTATGTGAATCCAAAAGCAGACCTGGCTCCTCTTCCCATAGCCAAGTGATGGGAAATTTTATTTTTCTATTCTGCGGATGCATAGAATCATCACTCCCTTTTCAGTATATCAGATGGCTTTGACACAGGCTGTGCAGCATTTGCACCAGTGGCATTTACCTGTATTACTAAAAGCAGTAGAAATAACAGCCCTGTAGCTAGGACCGATCTTACCCAAAGCTACTCTACCCGTGAAGCAGGTCCAGGCTCCTGGAGCCAGCCAGGGAGGATGAAAGAGGCTGAAAAGCTTATTAAACATCAGATGGTCTAGCTAAAGAAGTGCTGTGAAGAGCAATCCATCCTGACAAACAGATTGCTGCACTATCTGCAGGTTTTGTTATCCATAATTCACATTTTTACTTTCTAGAGTTCTACTTTATTCATTTTCTAGACATTTCTTTTCCCTTTATGTATATTTAATTACAATATTAATCAAAGAACTCAAAAGAAGTTCCCATGCAAATGAAGATAGGAATTTGCAATTTGGGAAAATTTTGAAACCTATTCATTCTATTTTTATTAAAATATTTTAATGTATTTTTAATGCCTTTGCCCTGACAAAAGCATTTTCATTCAAGCAAATAATATATTGAGCAAATATTACTCTCCTACATTTATTTCTTTGTCACATAATTGATTTTTAAGGAAAAAAAAAAACAGACCTTCCATATTATAGATAACATTACAGAAATTGCAAAGGGCAGATTTGTGCAGTTAACAGGCTTTCTATACAAAGGCCCCATCACTGTTATAAGCCTCATTTCTATGAAGCGTATTTCTGCTGCCACTTCATTTCTTCAATGCTCTTTTCAGAGGATTTACCACACGTCCATGTAAACCACACTCTTTTAACTGGAGTGGCATTACCTGCAATGAGGCCAGAACTCTGGTGGTGCTTGGTGCCCTGCGTCTGCACAAGAAAAATCTTCCCCTTGCCTCTCCCAGCACATTAATAGCTTCAGCCCAGTGAATGCGTCAGCAGGACACGTTATAAATGTTTTACTGGACACAGTGTAAGTACTAGCCAAGGACCAATGCTGCTGTGTACTGATGAGAACACTTGAGAGCTCAAGAAAATGTTCTGCATTTCTGAGAGAGGGCCATGCAGGTTAAGCACGATGTACTTGCAGAGCAGCTATTAACCTTCTTAGAAGTAATAGCGAAGGTCGGGGACCAGCTATTTTTAACCTTAACAAAGACTGCAGGCAGGTATAGAAACATTGCTAAATCATGTTTAAAAAGCCCTCCCCCTATACATGCACAGGTGCCAGTATCTCACCATTTCCAGCTAATTACTGCCTGCTCCAAAGAAAAATCTCTATTATTCAAAAAAAGCAAAGCACAGCTGCCCCCATAACATATTCCTGAATGGCCACATGCAGGGTCAGAGGTTGTCAAACATGGAAAAATAAATCTTTAAAAAGAACAAGAGCAACCTGTGTGTGGACAGCTGCTTACTACTGAGTCTAGTCAGAGTCTGGGCTCAATCACAAGACTAAATGGTGAAAGCCATCTATGCACAAATTCCATGTCATTTTGGGGAAGTGCTGCACACTGAGGAATAAAGCAACGAGCACATCCCCAGCCAAGCTCTGCAAATGGGTATTCACCTCAGGAAAGGAACCTGCACTGAACAAGCCCTGTTCTCAGACGATGTCACTTCAATGATGGGAAAAATAACAAATGAGTTGTTAGGAAGTGGTTGGGACAAATCTGGGAATGATGGCAAGGACCTTCTGGTGGTCCCGGTGCACCCACAGGCAGGGCCAGGAAAGGGTGAGGCAAATTCATGAAGAGTAACTTGTTCAAGGGCTCGTCTACGTACAGCTCACAGTGAAAGGCTTGCTGCTAGAAGCTGCGACAGACTGCAAAGGGAAGGAACATTTATTTTTTGCCCCAACCAGCAGGAACCTGAGCGAGTGTCCTTGGTGTGTTCCAGTATCTCTCCTCCGATCCTGTCTCTCTATGCAGTTTCACAGCTGAGTTAGCTAAAAATACTCCTTTGTCTTGTACTTTCTAACTTCCTGTGCAGTTTCTCTTTAGACAAAAGTGGAGATTGCTGCCAAAATCAGATACTCCAGGAACTCTATTACTTACAAAATCAACTGTTACCACGTGACAGCTGCAAACATCTGGAATCCATCTCTCCCTGGTATGCTCTCATTCCATGTGGGACTAGAGCATGCTCAAATATCAGCCTCAAGCAGAGATTATGCAGCTTTCTCAAAACTGAAACAACTCCTGCAGAAAGTGTTTTGCAGATAATTAAAATTTCAGAAAAAAAATGGAAAAAAATTGACATTGTTGAAACAAACAGGGTACAGAAAGATTTTTAAATGCTGTCATGATTTTTCTTTTAACCTAAGGAAAGCATTTTCCTCCCTTTTCCCACAAAGTCAGATGTGAAGTGTTTCTCATCTGTGCATTTGAAGCAAAATGCTGTTCTCCCAGCACACCATGAGTTAAGACACACTTAGAGCTGCTCCCCTGGGCCATGCACAAGCTGAGCAGGAAACCCTCTCAGCAGGATATCTTGTGTCTCATGTCCAGAGCACACCTGGGTCCCATCGAGGTGTACGGCCCCCACTCTCTCCTGGCAGGAGAGGTCCTTGGGGCAGGACAGGCATCAGTGTGTGCCTGAGCTGGGGGGCAAGGGGCTCATGCATCATCCTCATAGTTACTCAAATCCTATGCCACAAAGGGATGCTTATTCCCCCTGAAGTGTGGGTTTTGGACTGATGGTGATCTTGGCTGGCAGAAATATGGGGTGCTGAAGCACAGTGCAGAAAGATGGCACAGGTGGGATAGGAAATATTTCTGCAGAGGTGCACAGGCTCTTCTGGTCTGTAGTGCTGTCCCACTCAGGCAGTGCTAACAATTTATGGGTGGATATACTGATATTCAGTATAGGCTATCAGAAATACCAACATGTAACCCATACATCCGTGTCAGATTAATACATTATTTTCATTCAGTATTATGGAGAAAAGTTCTTGCTTCACTACCACCCACACACAGAGCATTACCTGGATGGATTAGTCCTAAAAAATCCCTGCACAATCTTACTGGGCAAGACATGGGGGTGGGACCCATCCAGGGGGATTGGCAAGGATCCTCTGCTTTGATGAAAAGGGTGTAAAACAACACTTTTACCTGCTGGGAGCAAACCTTCATGCACAGTACTCAGATTACACTGGTGGGCAGTGCAATCCCTGCCGTTTCTGTTGTGCTGATCCCAGTTCCTAAAATTTCCATTCCTGGGATTAGTCCTCTGTGGTCAGAAGAAGCAGAATTACACAGCTATTGTTGTTCAATCTCTCTCTCCAACTAGTGTAATTATAATTACTTTATATAGACAATCAACTCTATCAGATTCAACTGCAACACTTCTCTATTCCCTGTGGTCACCAAGAGCATCTCCAGGTCACAGCTGAAAGCACTCACCCCTCTGCAGAGGGCTCGAGAGCCAAACAGGACTTAGGACCAAGGTCTTCCCTTTCCCTAACTTTGCGGTTTTACTTCATGCTCAGGCACATCTCCGGCAGCCCTCCCAGCTGACTGTGCACAGCTGAATCACTATGCATGAAATATTCACAAAGTCAGAGGAGGAAAGCACAGAACAGCCAAGCAACCTCATGAGAGGCATGGGAAGAGAGAGGAGGAAGACACCTGCATTGCCGGCTGTATCCCAGTTAATATTTAAACATGTTCTACAGAGCTGGGACCCTCTTAGAAGACTGCATTGGAAAAACTCAGCAGTGTTTTAATTCGGAGCCTCCCAAGCTCCCTGAGCAAGTTTCACGTAAACAGCGGCTTGTACCCAGCTCTGCTCCGCTCCCCTGGCACAGCAATGAGTTCCTCCACTTCAGTTTATTCTCATACTAATTAGTCTATGGTAAATTAAGAGAAGGATCAATGCACAGCCCCAGCCTCAGATGTCTGCAGCTGCTTAAGATGGAAGGAGAAGCAGCTCAGAAGGATACATAGCTCCCAGGAGGCCGTACGTACAAGGTTTGCAAGGCTTGAGCACAGGAAGTGTTTACAAGCTCCATGCAGCACAAGAGAAATTCCAAAACCAAAAGGTTTTAGCCACATGCAAATTGCACAGAAAACCGTATAAGAACTATGGCTTTCTTTTTTCCCTCGAGTCTTCCACCTGTAGAAGACCAGTAGACAGCTGTCTACTGATATGATAGCTGCTTTATCTGCTGGCAATGCAAACTTTTTTGCATTCAAGCCCTTTAAGAGGGCCTACATCTCTGAGGCTTTTTTCCTTCTTCCATGTGCTCTGCTCCCCAAGCAATTCTTGCACCATGGCTATGGGCACATCACCCCATCCAAGACACTCTGTGGCATTTCCCTGGGAGAGGTCACTGCTCTGACCTACTGCTTGCTATGGCACCTCCTAATAAATAAATCCAACAACACTAAAAAAAAATCCCAAACCATTGCCACAATATACAGACACCCTGTGCCTGCACCACTTCATTTGCCAATCCCCAAATCTTCAACCCCAAACACAGCAAAAATGGTGCCCATGCAAACAGCGCTCCCAGATATTCAGGACAAGAGTTCCTATTTCTATAGCAAAAAAGCTTTCTTATTTTATAGCAGTTTGTTTAATCTTTCTTCTTATCATATCATTAGCTTGTTGCCAGGGCAGAACCACTCTTCTCATTGTATCACGTTCCCAGGAAGCAACAATCTTGGAGCAAGCCATGCTCTCAGCACTCCAAAGCTTCAGTTTTGATCTGGTTTATATCCCCAGAAGCTATTTAATAGTTTGTAAATTCCTTCCCATCAAGTTTACCCTTTCAGTAATTCACAGCTCGGTGGGAACAAGGGCATTCAAAGCACCAGAGCTGAACTCATCACCAAGCAGAGCAGCAGATGGGAGCACACACCGACCTTACCTGCGTGGCATGTGCACACGCAGCGGGTGCCACCAGCTGCACGGACAGCATCACTGCTTCTTCTTGGGAACAGGAAACTAGGACCTAATCCACATTCAAGGGATATAATCGCAGAAGGGATTGGGAAGATTTTTGGTAAACCCTGGGTTGGACTCCCCAGCATCGACCCATGTTATAACCTCCCCCCATACACGCTATGCAGCAGGGCAGGTAATTATCTACCTTTCTAAAGCTATCTCTGTTTCACACAAATCACAGATTACGTGCCAAAATCGTGCTGTAGGGAGGTTGCCTGGTTGCTCAGCAACTGCATTTGTACTGAACAAAGCTTGGGCTGGGGGCAGCTGCTTGCAAGCCCCTGACAGAAAGAGAACAAGGTGAAGATTTGGAGAAAGCTGTTTAAATTGAAGAGTAAGCACTGCTTATTGAGAGTAGGTAAACTCCAGTTTATTTTATTTAATAAAAATCAGCAGTGAAGCATTGCATGGCAAGGAAAATGCATTGAAGTTTACCAGCAGCAAAGCTCTGGGTAGAAAAGTGTCATTTCTGTTTCTGTGTTCTTTCTTGCTCCAATCAGCTGTGAAAAGGAAGGGAATAAATAGCATGGGACGTACACAGACTGCTGTGACAGCACAAGTGGTTGTTGTGCTAGTGCTTGGCCCATGCCAGCCAGGGAAGTGTGAAAAGTGGCACAGTCCGTGCTTCCCCCCTAAGAGCTGGGGACACCACAAGCCAATATTCTGCTTCATCCTACAAGTGGCACGTTCAAGGGAAACTGGTGTTTCAGATTTGGGGTGTCAGCCTGACTTTGCATGCTAAATAAATAAAAAAATCCTTTGAGTGCAGGAGGATCTTGCCGGAATTTGTTGGTTTGCTTTCACTTTGCAAGCCCTGCTGCTGGTGGCCCCTGTAACCCACCTGCTCACCAAGTTTACCCCTCCAGATTACTGCTCTTGAGTGGCAATTGGGTTGATCCTGGCATCACTTCACAGTTTACAGAATGTTCCCCTTAATGATTACACATTTACAACTCATCACTCCAGATTCCTTTTTAAAGTATTCGATGAGCTTTGAGCCCCTTCTGCAGGTGCCTGATCTCAGTCCAACCCCCTGCACCCATCAGATCACAGCTAAATTCCTGTCTTTCTCACCTATTCTTAGCTTTCCAACTCAACCTTGGTCATTTTACGGTTCCCATTTCTTGCTTTTCAGTAGAATTTGCTTGCAGTGACTGCTGCTATTAGTTATGCAGTGATAGATGTGCAAAAACATGAAGGAAGTTCTCCTGTTACTGTGGGATTTTTACTCTAAAAATGCACTTTTTGAAGTCATAATATTTCAAAGCACATTTATAATATGTTTGCAATATGGGTAAAAAGATTACTTTAGTCTCTTGGAAAATGTAATTTTCTAGTAATTGGTGTTCTCCTACAGTACCTCATATACATGCACTAATCCTTCTCCTCCAGCCTTTCGCATATTTTTATCCTATGTTATACTAAAGTGGGCTGATGAACTTCCCCAGTACCTCTTGCAAAATCAGATTTCCACAAGGGCAGAGAGTTTCTAATTATCTATTCAATGCTCTGAGACAAAGGAATCAAGTGCACTGTCAGTAAGCTTGCAGGTGGCACCAAGTTGGGCAGGACTGTTGGTCTGCTGGAGGGTAGGAAAGCTCTGCAGAGGGATCTGGGCAGGCTGATCCAATGAGCCAAAGCCAATGGTATGAGGTTCAATGAGGCTCAGTGCTGGGTCCTGCACTTGAGTTACAACCCCATACAATGCTCCAGGCTTGGGGAAGAGTGGCTGGAAAGCTGCTCGGCGGAAAAGGACCTGGGGGTGTTGGTTGGCAACTGACTAAATATGAGCTGGCAGTGTGCCCAGGTGGCCAGGAAGACCAAGGGTTTCCTGGCTTGTATCAGAAATAGCATGGCCAGCCGGACTAGGGCAGCGATTGTCCCCCTGTACTCAGCAGGTGTGTTTTAGATTGGGTATTAGGAAAAAGTCTTCACTGAAAGGGTTGCCAAGCACTGGAACAAGTTGCCCAGGGAAAGTTATGGAGTCACCACTCCTGTAGGTATTGACCTGTAGATGTGTCACTGAGGGATATGGTTTAGTGGTGGACTTGGAAGTGATGGGTTAACAGTTGGACCTAATGATCTTAAAGAACTTTTCTAACCTAACCGATTCTGTGATTCGGTTCTATGCCCATACCACCATTTTCAGCTTTTCTATGACTTGCAAAACTGCAAGCTCCCCACTCCTCCATTGCAGCAGATTTTCTGAAAACAAGCTAATATTTTCCTAAAAGGCTTCACATTCAGGATAACAATGGTTTTGGTGGTATCACATGCATATTCCTGAAAGTGAATTGATTTGCATTGTAATTGCTATACATCTAGTATCTGCAAGGGCAGAAAATCACAGATTCACAGGAGAGTATACCAGAGTAACATTCTGTGACATGATGAGACTTTGCTTGTACTTTGTGTAGACACTTGTGACAAATGCATCTCTGCCCTCTCTGCACCAAGAAAGTGCTTTTCCTACTTGGATAAATAGATGAAGTTTTGGTGTGTTTGTGTGACTCTATTCAAACTTCAGTCCTGCCAGGGACACTTTCCTCCAGCCCTACACCTTTCAAGTCTGTGGCAGGAAATGGCAAGTATCTGCTGAATATTTAATTGGTTTATCATAACCTTTTGGGCAGTGGACTAGTAACTGATTCAACATAAGTCAAATTAACTCAATGTAGTCATGTTTCATGGAATGATAAAATACAAACATGCTAAAAATCCATTAGCCTACTTGTATCTTCTCGCTGTCTGTGAAGGATATATACAGGGTATATTTTTCTCCACTGCACATTTAATATGCATTTTCCAGTACAATGGCTAATTATTATTCTTTGCATGCTATTTCTTATGTAAATGAGCAGTGTAATTTCTCTTACATAAACAAATCTCAGACTGTCTTCATTGAAATGCCCATGTTTTTCCCAATAGTAAAAACTTTAACATTAAGCTGAGTTTATTCTCCTCTCCACATGGAGCTGGCATACAGCACCCTCACCTCCATGGCACATCACAACAAGTACAGCAACATGCTAACCGGCTCTGTCAAATAACTTGAGGACAAAAGAAAAAAAAAGGAAAAAAGACAACCCATTATTATCATGATGGCAAATTGTATCAGAAAATATTCCAAAACTCACTGGTGCATCTTTGCCCACAGATGAGCTGCCCATCCACCTCAATACTTTAATTTCATACACCACCAGTTTCTAAGTGAACAAATACAAGGATGCTCTTGAGCCGAAACATCCAAGTGTATTTTCCTCTACTCGCTTCATCCCAACATCACTATAATACACTGCTGGGTTAAGAGCCAGGACTGAAAGAATTTCCCTTTTGTTTAAAGGCCAGGTTGGACAGGGCTTTGAGCAACCTGGTCTAGTGGAAGGTGTCCCTGCCCATGGCAGGGGATTGGAACTGGATGAGCTTTAAGGTCCCTTCCAACCCAAACCATACTGAGATTTTATGACTAACGGAAATTTTAACTCACCTGTGCTTCTCACTGCCTGCTGCCCCTCTTGGCGCGCTGGGAAGGCAGCACAGGTGGGAATGAGGTGGGAATCCTATCCTTAAACATCATCCAGCTATTGCTCCAAAGCAAAGTCTTCAAAAGCAATTATCTTCTGCTTTGACCTCCAACAATCTCAGTTCAAAGGTCAGTGCCCAGTAAATGAGATTTCTGCTCAATTGTCTAATCACCATTAATCTCGTTAGAGTTACCCTCAGCTCCATCTGTTCTTCAGCATCTCTTACTTACACTTTTGCCATTCCTTCTATCTTAATCTTTTTAATTTCTTAGGAATCCTTCAAGCACATTTGTTATCTTTTCCTTTTGCTATATTTGGAATTCTCAACACTTTTTTGAAAAAACAAAGCCACATAGCAAATGTTTCCAGTTTTTTAATCTCTCTAACAAAATTGTATTGAAAAAACTTTGGGTTTTTTTCCAAGTTGGCTTCCCATATGTCCTAAATCTCTGATAAATTTGCAAGAGTTATCTTTTCCTGTATTCTCTGAATAACTCATTCTTTAAACTGTAACCCAGCAGAGCTTAGATACAGGAACTTTTCCACCCTCTTAGAATCATAGACTCATAGAACAGTTAGGGTTGGAAAGGACCTCAAGATCATCTAGTTCCAACCCCCCTGCCATGGGCAGGGACACCTCACACTAAACCATGTCACCCAAGGCTCTGTCCAACCTGGACTTGAACACAGCCAGAGATGGAGCATTCACAACTTCCCTGGGCAACCCATTCCAGTGCCTCACCACCCTCACAGTTAAGAACTTCTTCCTTATATCCAATCTAAACTTCCCCTCTTTAAGTTTTAACTCATTATTCCCTGTCCTATCACTACAGTCTCTAATGAAGAGTCCCTCCTCAGCATCCCTATAGATCCCCTTCAGATACTGGAAGGCTGCTATGAGGTCTCCATGCAGTCTTCTCTTCCCCAGGCTGAACAGCCCCAACTTTCTCACCCTGTCTTCATACAAGAGGTGCTCCCGTCCCCTGATCATCCTCGTGGCCCTCCTCTGGACTTGTTCCAACAGTTCCATGTCCTTTTTATGTTGAGGATACCAGAACTGCACACAATACTCTTAAGACTTTTCCTCTCCACTATGTTTCTCTCACATGTTTTTTTCTCATGTTCTGGTTATTGGTTTTGCTCTTTTTTGGTTTTGGTTTGTTTATTAGGTTTTTTTTTAACCTCTCCTGATTTTATGCTGTTGTTTAAAGGTATTCGTGAACTTCTTAACAAAAAATAAGAAACTCTTCTCAAATTAAAAAAAAAAAGGGGGAGCTTTATTAATGTTGTGTATATTCTTTCTGTTTCATCAGGGTTGATTCAGTCATTTACTGGGATTTTCCCAACTGCAGGAGAGAGATGCTTAAAAGGTAAAAAAAAAAAGAAACCTTTAGAGCAGCGTGTAGAACAAAACTGGAAGTTTTGAATCCTCATATATGTCATTTTTATGTCAAATCGTAAAAATCCCAGGCATTATCCATCTGACAGTATACCTTCCTATGTTTCTATATTTAGTGTAATATATATAGCTTAATAGCTAGCTTGCATTTGCCATCAATAGGTCACGTGGCAGGCTTATGCATGGGACAATGCTGTTTCTACACCATCAACTTCTGTTCTGTTCTTCATTTCTTTAAAAAAAGAAAAAGAAACAAACCAATCATAACACAGATTTTAAATAATTTCTTTTAATGTCTACCTGCAAGTGTTCAAATTAAAGATATCTGGGATTTCCTACTGGCAGATTTAGGGTTATTCTGTAGGAAAGAGGTGGGAGAAGCAATCATAGTTACCCTGAAACAATGTATAAAATATTAACAGCTAGCAATATCCTTCTATCACAAAGACACTAGTACCCAGTTCCTTATTATTACATTCAGTTCAAACAATTTCTGGTGAGATCAAAATTGAAATCCCTGTATTGCCTTTTTCCCCCACCTTTCACAGGATTGGAAGCCTCAATCCCTGATTGTGAGCCTCTTCCCTTGAGGTCAGACCTTTCTGAGTGGCTCTTCCACTACCTGCTCCATCACTTATTGGAGAGACTTCATTAGATATAAGGAGTAATAAGCATGATCCTAGAAACATTTTCTTTCCCATCCTCTCCTTTCCCTTTTTTTTTTCTTTCTTGAATACTTATTTTTCTCAGAATTCCAAAGATATGTTGTATGTATCTTTCCAGTCTTCTTACAGAATGATTTTCTTGAAGGAAAAAAATTATTAGTGAAGCCTCAAATGAGCACCCCTGAGACACATTGATCTGATGTCCAGGCAAAGAGCACAGGTACACTTTCTGCACTATTAGTTTATAACCCAAGCTGTTTCCATACAATGCAATGACTAGATGTACCATCGAGACAGGCAGGCTTGGGCAGTGGGTGGCTCAGTAGTGTACTGGGAAGATGAGGAGTGGGTTTTGCTGTTTAAAGCCTTTGTCTTGCAAAGAACTGAGCAGGAGCTGTTGGAGTAGAGTACTCAGGAGGGCTTAGAGATGAGAGGCCTGGTCACTTCTCAGCAGGGAAGAGGCATGACCTGTATGTTAACAGAAACCGGAAGAGTGCCAAGCCCCTGTCTTTTGATTTTGTGCAAGGAGAATACCAACCACAACTAGATAAAAGCCCTGGGGAGATGCTGAGGCTTCTGCATACATTTGCCCTGACCTGCACCCATGTCAGGGTTTATGCATACAGGCCAGGAGACTGTTCTGCTCTGTTTATCTTCCATTCTCTTTCCCTTTTCCCAATCCTTATTAAAGTGAGATAATTTTTCACATTCACATTATCAAAATAGCACTGCATCCTTCAGATATACTGCGCTGTACTACACAGATGTGCTGGCTGGCTCATTGTTTTCATTAGGAAGAGCACATTGTTAATACCCCCAGAGCTTCCCAGAGCTGACAGGAACAGAATTTCACCCATAATGCTTCTTGCATTGAGTTCAAGCTGTTCAGCAGTAATATATAATATTTTACAATACTAACTATTATTAACTAGAAAGTGGAAGAAAGCCTTAATTAGCATCTCAGATTTCAGGAAAAAGCAGTAAAGGCCATTCAGCCTTGAGTTTTGGGTCTCTATATACACAAATACTGATGGCACAAACTTGATATGCCAGGCATGATATGCTATGGATAGCAGATGTGATGGGCTGCAACTGTCGCACCCTTTATGAACCAAAGCACAATTACAGAGGGGTCTTTGGGCAATCAGCTGTAGGCAAGAGGCTGCCCTTCCAAGGCAGTGTAAGATGGTTTCTTTCAAAAGAATCTTACATTTTCCCCCCTTTCCTTCAGGGAGGAACAGCAAGGCCTCAAGCCCTCACCCTTCCCACAAGTCCCATCCTGTCCTCTCCCCAGCAACCAATAAAGCCCACAAGTGTTTCTCTGTCCTGGAACACACCCACAGCTAAACCTCACCCACCTTATCTTCATGATGAGAAAGTCATAGATTTTAGTCACAAGGTTATAAAAATGAAATAATCTTAGTTCAGCAGGTCTTGGTTGGCTCTTTGGATATAAACCATAGCTGAAGTGGAGCAGGTTACGGTCTTGGTTTCTGCAGCTTGTTACTATGTCAAGAACTGGAAGCCAACAGCAATGAAGAACAGAAGAGACAGCAAAACAGAAGGTAAAGAAAGACAGCTAGCTATTGCACAGCTGAGATACCTGTATAAAACAATCACCAGGAGATCCATGCTTGCCTAGCAAGGAATGGTTGCCCCACAGGAAGGCATGTGCCCAGTTCGTTCTTGTTGTGATGGTTGGAGGGAAGAGCTTGCCCTTAGCAGAAAGGCTTCCACACAGTTTTCCTGTCTCCTGCAAATACTTTCTGTCTCCTGCAAATGTCTCTTGCAAATACCAGATTTAACAAAACCTTATCAAATGTACCTCTGCTTTTCTTGCAAAGTCCCTTTCAGCAAGAAAACTAAAGCCATCGGGGTCCTTCGTGCACTTAGAACTGAAAGCACACCAGAGTCATCAGATGGCAGAAAATAAGGATAACTGGTGTCAGTGAGAAAAGCCAAGTTAGCACACCTGGGTACAGTTATGAGCTCCTTGCACCAAGCTGCACAGGAAAACACTGCTGTGATTCAGTTTTTTCTCTTTTTCTTCTGTCTCCAAACTATATGTCAGAGCATACCCAGATTTTTACTTTCTTGCTCCCAAAGGGGCCTAAACATTGCATTTTGAAGTATTTTCTCCTTTACCTTTTGTTCAGAGGCCTCATAGAGGAACAACTTGCAGCATTGGGGTAGGACCTTTTCTGCAACGGGGACAAAGGCCTGAGTTTGTGTTTTTTTTTCACTCTGCTCTCTCGCTTTTAAAATGCATACCACTAATGTTTACAAGTATTGAGAGAAAAAATACTCCCTTTGCCCTAAGAGCTGGTTATGGGCTTGTAATGATGAAATAAAAAGCAGAATGATTTCATCCTGGCTATTGGTGATGGGCTCAGCCAGGCAGTAAAAAGGTCCCTGTAGTATACATGGATTGTGCTGAGCTGTAAGCCCATAACGCGTCTGCTGCAGGAGTGGAGGCAACAGTTAAGGCAGCCCTAGAAGACAAAAAAAAAACATTTAAATAAGGAATAGGTGTGGAAGCTTTTGGAGAAGGGGGACGTGAGAGTCCCTCCTCCAGACCCTGGATCAGGCCAAGGGTTGAGAAACTGCGGGTGAAATCTGGGCCTAAGCAGAGGAGCAGCACCCGAGTGCTCTCCCAGGCAGCTGAGAAAGGACAATCCCCATCACTGCCAGTCCTACTGCGAGGGCAAGGAACACGGCAGGGAAAATGAGATATAATTTGATGAAAGATGTGATTGCATAAGATTGTTGAGTTCCCTGATAAACTGGGAAAACCACACAGCCTGATTATTGTTTGGAAAAAGAAAATTAATGAGTGTGAGCATCAATGCTTTGGAAGGAATTAGAAGATATGTAGATGAGTGTATCGTCATATCTTAAGCAAATACTTAGCTCATTGGAGCAATAAATCAGTGTCACAACCAAGCTGGAATATAAGTTCTTGGGACATAACCATGGCAGAAACCTTCGACAACAGCCAAGCAGAGAATAGTAGAATCCCAGGTTGGACAAGACCTCAAGGATCCTCTGGTCTAACCTTTCTAAGCGAAGCAAGACCTAGACTAGATGTCCTAACACCCTGTCCAGCTGAATCTTTGAAGTTTCTACCACTGGAGAGTCCACCACAACCCAGGAGAGATCGTTCCAGTGGCTGATGGTTCTCAGTGTGAAAAATTCTCCTCTTCCTTCCAGTCGGAATCTCATATAGCAGGGACCAAGACTGAACACAGTATTCCAGGTGTGGCTTGACAAGCACTGATTAGAGTGGGATCAGAGGGATCAGCCAGCTCTGGAAAGCCTCAAGGCGCAAAGTGGCCTGCGAGGTGCTGTGTCCTGACTTCTCACCTTGATAGATCCCATGGGCTACACACTGCCCAAACATGCCTGCTGAGGTTTCAGCCCTCAAAGGAGTGGTTGTCCCTTCTCCCTAAGGCTCCCTCATGGACAACACCTACATTATTTACCTGTTAAATCCACAGCCTCCAGACACGCTGTGTCACACTATGGGGTGGTTTCTCATAGCATCTAAGTTACTGACACACTGGGAAGGGCACCTGGGCACATGCATCACCCCCAGAACAAATGCAAGGACCCCCTAGACTGTCCATCACCCTTTTCCTCCTCCTCCATTCCCTGGCTCAGCTTGTGCTACCAAGGCAATGTTGAAGAGAGGAGGGAGCCTTGCTCCAAACCTCCTGCAAGGCTTTGGGGTTCAAGAGCTGTCCTTGGCCCCTCCTGCCTTGCCATCCCCAGTATTTTACCAGCTCTCCCCACTGCTTGCCTCCACCCCCATATCTCAGTCCCCTCCAAGACTCTGGGACCAGGCAAGCCAAATGCAGGTTCTCAGGAGCCAAAACTACTCAAAAATATAAGTTTTGCCTCATCCCTTCTTTAAAAGAGACAGACATTTGGAGATGATGAAACATCTATCACTCTGTTTTAAATTAAATCTGGGTCTCAGAGGGACCCTTGCACAGCCTGACACGTTCAACAGTGGATTTTAAAAGACCATTGCTTCTCAAAAAGCCACTTGCCTGCTAAAGAAAAGCCTTTCTGAAGGCCACAATAGCGACTGAATGGCTCCCAGAGTAGCTGATCACCTGGTTTAAAAGCCAAACATGATAAGGTCCCAATCCAAAGTACACTGGGTTTAGCACCTGTTTTGTCAGGGCTGAGTAAGCCTTACATACTCAACTGCAGCCCCTTAATATGGAAATGACACTGTTCTGTTATCCTAAACTGAGCACTAATAACTTTTTCCCATGCCTGACTCTGCAAGCCATAACGATGCTTTGAAAGCACTGACATTGATGTTTTCTTTTATTCTTTTCTTCTGTAGAGCCCTTCCTCCACAAACCCACTGAGGTGTGCCTTGGGGCATTGAGGGATTATGGCTCAGGTGCTTCTTGATAACTCCTTTGCCTTCCAAAGGCAGCTCTGGGAGTGCCCCATGCCACTCATTTGGGACCATTTCAGGCAGGGATTTCATCTCCTTGCTGTCACGTGTTTGCAGGAAAAATCCCAAGAGATATCTTTTAGCATTGAACATAATTTATCAGTTTCAGCATGCCCCAAGCAGCCTCAGCTCTCAGCCCCACATATTCAGACCTGTCTTAAATCTACCCCAGTCTGAACCTGGGGGACCATCTCCAGCAGCGTACAGCTAAGGATGACCAGACAAATACCTTCTCAGCAAGATGTCAAGCTTCGCCTTTCTTCTGCATGCAAAGAAATTACATCAGAAATGACTTCCCTCAATCTCAGTAAAAGCACATTAGGAAAAACTTCAATTTCTAGGAAAAAGACTTGACAGCTGTGTTGAAATTACCTCTGGTAATTTTAACTGAGTGGAAGCTTTTATATTCGATTGCACAAAAAATGTAAAGCATATCACTTATTAAGCTTTTATGTCTGACATTCAGTCTGGTACCTGATGACATCTTTCTAGCAATCTGGAGATCACACAGCTAATGTACTCGGAAATGGTAGAATTAGGGATGGTGGAAAGTCATTAAATTTAAAATTAAATAGGCTCTCTTGTTCTTGAAGGTAATCTTTAAAAAAAAAAAAAAAAAGAAAAAGGTGCCCCTGCAGAAGTCAAAAAGCATCTCCATATTCACTGTCTGAGCTTTCTTGTTTTTCCTTTAATAGTGACAATTAGCTGACTTGAGTATCACACCAGCTTCGCTGTGATTCGGGGAGGAACCTGCAGGCTCCCACAAAAATGAAGCATCAAGTCCTCCTCGCTGTTGGTGCCAGCCAGGGCCCCTGTCTTAGTCTAAGCTTTTTTAGCCCAATTTCAAAGGTTGAAAAAAAGAAATGCGATGCAAGTGGTCTGACACTGCAGCAAGCCAACCCATTTTCTACCCAAGGCTTTTTAGCAAGAAATGTCTAACAGTGCATCATAAGGCTGCCTTAAAGGGGCAATTGCAGGGAGGGACAAAGATCTCATTTAGACTAGTCTATTAAAACCCACATAAAAATACAAACATAGCTGAAGGAAAAATGCCTGTAAAGTGTTTAGGCCAAATTAAACAGCCCAGAAATACTTAAAACAGTGTTGCCATCATTTTGTAGGATGCTATGCTATCCATAGTCTGCATTTCTTCCCTGGGATCTGGGAACCCCAGCCCCATAATGGGTGTAACATGGTAGGGCTGCCTTCTCACCCCATGCTCAGCAGAGCTTCCTTAGCACTCCCAGTCATGTTTCTGTGCATTGACCACATCAAGTTACTTGTGCAAACCCACACAGCATCCACTCCTTTTCAGGAGTCTGATGGCTGACCATAGGCCATTATAGGTGCAACAAGCTACAACCCCTCAACTGCTGCCACTTGCCATGTACTCTGAGATCAGTCATGCTCTGCCATTAGCTGGCAATGCCAGTGACTTGTAGAGCTTTTTGGGAAATCTTGGTTCCTAACTTATGGCTGAGCTGAGGCTGTGCTTACAGCATCCTGTGATTCATTAACCTGGTAACGATCTCAGAGTGAACATTAATGGCCTTTGTGAGAGTATAAAATGATGCATCACTGCCAAATATCTGGCTGTGGTTAACAGCTTCAACTCGAAAGGTAAGCCCCACAGAGGAAAGTATAAACACATTATTTAAAAAAACCCTCTCAAAATAAACCTTAAAGGACAATAAAAACAAAACAGTTACAATATAAACACACCCTTTTGTGCCTCTCTGTTGTAGTGCATACTGCAGAACATATGGTGTATAAGATCACCCACGGACCAAAGTTTCCTGTACAGGCTAACAGTAACTCGAGACGGGGAATAGCAAGACATGCTTTCTTTTACTCCTGCTACCAGGGACCCGTTCTGCATTTCACGTGGCTCTCAGCCCACTAAGAAGGGCTCTTGCAATTCACTAACTGCTCTTGTTAGCAGTGCAGGCAATCAAAACAGATATATCCTGACAAATAGAGGCAAAACGAGAGAGTTGGCTGTACCTGCGCATAACCATGAGACTTGCTGGAAGCCCCGCTCCTAAAGTTACTTAGCAGAAGTGCATATTCACAGGCACAAAGTGTGCAGTCACATTCTCTGTGCCAGCCCTGCTGTGTGCAGGGTATCAGCAGCGCTTTGGTGGTGACATGCCATGTGCACATCTGGGTGAAGTGCACCTGACAGGATGAGGGCAGTCCCATAAAACCCACTTTGATTTGCTTAATGAGCTGCTTATAGCCAAGAATGAAAGAAAGGAGCATGGCAGATACCAAATCTAGTAAGTGCTATTAATGTTGTTTGCTAGCACGTCTTTATGGAATGATACCCAGAGGACATGATGTCCCAGGGGTATCTATACATGCTCCTGCTTCCTACCTGCAAAGTCCTAAAGCACCACCAGAGGGGAAGGGGCCAAGAGAAAGAGCCTGTTGCTCACATCATTAGGTGCCATCTAATTAATCAAAATAATAGTTTTAAAAATTACTTTCTAGAGCTGAGATGGGCCACCCCCAATTTCCCCTCTATTGCTACAGACCCTGAGATGCAGGTCAAACATAAATATTCAGATGTTCAACAACTCCACCCCTGCCAGTGCCAGGTCACATTCACAATCTCCATGTCACATTCACTCCCATTCACAACACAAACAATGGCTGAAATCCAACTTAAAAAAGGGCCTGTACCAGAGTCGGATGCTCTGGGACCACAGGGCTCCAGCTGCTCACCCCAAAAATGCCAGGGGGGCTCATTAGCGCATAGTCCAGTCTTTTTCTATGCTGTTTGGAAGATGAACAAATCTCCTGGATTTACTGGTCTGAGTGGCTGATGTAACGAGCTCTGCGCAGCTTCTATGGGCCTGAGGCGCCGTGAAACTGCCAACAGCTACAAAGGTAATTTAACTGGTGTAAGTTTGAAGTGCAGTTCACATTAAGTACCAGTGGGTAGTAAAATACTTCTAATTATTCCCATGTCCCCAAGTTTTCACACCTCAATTTTTTTAATATTCAATTCCTCTGTTTTCCTTTTTGGAGTTAATTTTTTTTTCCAGGCAAAAAGGAGCACAAATACAGTACGATACACAAACTGACACTATCTGCGATTTGGTTTACAAAATATGCGGGTTTTGGGAATGGCATATACAACATACATTTTCATAAGGGACCATGTCAGACACAGCAGTTCTTTTCCCTCAACAAAAATAAGCATTGTTTGCTAAGTCTGTTTTTTCTTTGGCTAGAGAGAAGTTTTCAAAATTCTTCCTTTTTTTTCAGTTTATGCCATTTTCACAAAGTATTTTCTAGCTCCATGAACTGCCCAAAGCACAAGCCGCAAAAGCACAGAGCTAATGGATAGAGGACCAGGAGAAGTCTGAATGTGAACATGCAAGTTCAGTATCCGGTGAATTTGTCCCCAGGTGTCCCTGCTCACACTCAGCCAGCTTTAACACCAGCATAACAGCATTTAATGGCTATCACAACATTGTCATGAACCACAATATAGGCTCTACTCCTTTTCTTAAAGCACCAACTTCAATTCTTGCATATACATGAGATTCTCAGCATCTGTTATTTTTTTCCAGTTTCCAATTATTTTAATGTTCAGGCTTTTTAGCCTGCTTTTCAGTTAAACAGCTGGAAATACGCCCTCTAAAGGCATAGAGTTTGACATGGAGGGCTTTAGGAACATAAACGTGGCATGGGGTCTCATGGCCCATGCTTCCCAAATGCTTGAGGCTGACAAAGTGTTAATATTTTCCTGGCCTTACCTTAGTGTGTTATTGTCAATTTTTATTCTGCTATTGAATATATGGCCTCAGGCAAGCATTTGCCCTCTTTGCCTCAAATTTTGAATCCATGAAATAACAAAGGAATTACAATAGTTTGACAGTTATGAAAACACATGACATTTATACTCATTTTACATAATGCTTACTTCTCAAAAAATGGATGCATTACCTCAGATTTCATGTTAATGTGCTGGACTATCATGGAAAACATCTCCAGAGGCAAACAGAAATAGTGTACAATTCATGGCAGGTGAAAACTTCACAGCATGAGGCTGTAGCAAACCCCTTGCATCTGAGGAAAACCAAATCATATTATACCAGGAGGCCAAATGAGCAAAAGAACGTTATCGCTTCATCTACTGAAAATTTCCTAAGCCTAAGGTGCCCCAAACACATTTATATGAATGATTTTAGACTAGATAGATGTCTTAATATTTAAGATGTCAGATGGAGTAATATGTAAGTAATTATGTTTTGCCTTTCATTCAGTCTTTGTCAGGGGTACAGACTGATGGCCCTGGAGATTGAAGGCTTCTGCCTAGATAGTGGAACTACCTGTTTTTAACACTATGAGTGCAAGCTTTCCCTGTCACACTTTCCCAAAGGGGGCAAAAAGCAGGACTGATCTATTCAGTGGTTGAATCCTGTCCGGAAGAAGAGAGTCCTTGCTTTGGTAGTCTATGGAAATAAATTAATGTATGGAGTATTTACAGCTCGTTTCCAGGGCAGCAGTGAACTGGCATTGGTACGGAGCACAGCTTCAGTGAGTCTTATGAGTGCTGCCCATACTATGACTAGCTAATGCAAAAACTGTCACCACTGTGTGCCCCTACCTTTGCAGATCTACCCTGAACAGGCAGTCTGGGGTTATATCTACCCTGGGACAGGCAGGGCAGCAAATCTGAGACTGTCCCAAACCTCCTCTCAGCAGCAGATTTGTCTGAACTGAAGGTTTTGGCTCCTGCAGTGTGAAGGCAGTGGGAAAGCAGAGGGTGGAAAACTACTTATAAATGGACCAAGACACAGTGGTGACAAAGATGATTTGCCATTGGGAGCAAGGGAGGTACTGGTGGAGGCAGCAAGTCCTGGCTCAACATGACCTGGCAGTGTGCACTTGCGGCTCAGAGAGCTGCGTCCTGGGCTGCATCTCCAGCACCATGACTTGTTAGTCAAAAGGGGTGATTCTGCCCCCTCTTCTCCAACCTTGTGAGACCCCCATTGTGATGCTGAATCCAGCTCTGGGGCACCCAGCATCAGAAAGATGTGGACCTCCTGGAGCACATCCAGAGAAGGCCACAGAGATGCCCCAAAGGCTGGAGTACCTCTCCTGTGAAGACAGGCTGAGAGAGCTGGGCTTGTTCAGCCTGGAGAAGAGAAGGCTCTGGAGAGACCTTAGAGCAGCTTCCAGTACGTAAAAGGGTCAACAAGAAAGCTGGAGAGGGGCTTTTGACAGGGGCCTGTAGGGATAGGACAAGGAAGAATGGCTTTGAACTGACAGAGGGGAGATTTAGATTAGATATTAGAAGTTCTTCATTATGAGGGTTGAGAAGTTCTTCATTATGGCACAGGTTGCCCAGAGAAACTGTGGCTGCCCCATCCCTGGCAGTGTTCAAGGCTGGGTTGGATGGACCTAGTGGAAGGTATTCCTGGAGACGAGGTGATCTTTAAAGTCCTTTCCAACCCAAACCATTCTGTGATTCTATTCTATGAAGTAAATCCACACCAGAGAAAAATGTAAGCATGAGAGTTTTCCTGCTTATCTGAACACAACTGAGCCCTGAGGATTCCCATAAGACTTTGCTTTCAGGAAGCCAGCCGCTTCCCTGGCAATCTCCACCCTCCTGGAAGGTGCACCCCATCATCGCACCGCATGGACTGGCAGAAGCCAGCAGCAAGCTTCTGGCCCATGAGACAGGGAGACCTTTTTCAAATCCATCTATGAGTTTTCCCAGTGTTTAATACAGGCCTGGATGGCTTTATGTGCTGCCCAGGGTGCCCACCAAAGCCAAAACAGGAATGAAGTCCTAATTTTTTTTGAGGTGATGGGATACTCAGGCTGACCTCAGCAGCAGTCTGGAGTCAGGAAGGAGAGACTTGCTCCTAATCTACCACTGTAACCATGCTCCAGCGACGCCTGTACTTACTGCCTATTCATACAACAGCACACATTTAAGTTTAAATTCAGTGCAGAACACAATTCACCAGCTAGCCATTAACAGTGCTACATATGGATGTTCAAATCAGGTTTACATAACCAATAGCAAGGCTACTACTATCTACTCACTGGAGCAACCATTAAGATGAACGAACATCACTATTTTATCTGTTCACTTTCAGCTGTTGCCAGCCTTGTATGGTTGTGAAGAGCCTGCAAAGGCCACTCAGCAGTAATACTTGACAATTCTGCTTTAATTTACCCAGCCTCCATCCTCCCTATTAAAGAATGCCAGTTATTTGCAAAGTCATTTGTGAGAATGTGAATATGCCACATGAAGGGAATGAAACCATTTCTCAAACTCCTGCTCCAGCCTTGCAAAAATTAATTAATCCTGTAAAAAAAGAAAAGTGTTTCATTGAACTGCACGATATGAAAATGCATTTCTTCCATAAAATCAGAAACACACTGCCCCATGCTTTCCCTGCCCATACCCTGGTTAGTTTGCCCTCTCCTGAAAGATCCCATTCCATATGTCACTATTACCTAATTGAATTAGCAACAGTTCACAGTAAGTAATAAAAAGGAAAAACTTCACAGTGTGATGAGCAGACTTTTACAAGTTGGCATCATAACGGTAGAAAAAAACCAGAAACCTCTAAGAAATACCATTAAGAATTATCAAAATATCTTTGGGTCTCACATGCCAGAGCTGCAGCTACAACCGCGCACATGCATCGCATTTTGCTGATCTTGAGGCTCATTAGTGTGAGCACAGCTGTTTTCTCCGGGAAACTGTCAGCCTCTTGATGTAATACTGACTTGGTGGGGGGAAGCTGCTTTAATTACCACCTGGAAATAAACAGCAAGTGTTTACAAGCGGCAATAGGCTCTCCCCTGGGGAAGAATACACAGCTTTCTTAACTCTTTAGTTCTGTGACCCTGGTATTTATTTACTTCTGTTTCTATTTGCACAAAGCCTGGGAGTGGCAATGGTTGTGGCTTAGGACTGGCCAATACAGAAGCAGCCTAAATGTCACTTGACATGAAGAGTTGATAACCTCGGGCTGAGGTACAACGCAAACCAAGTGCAGCTTCTGCATGCTCAGTTTTAATGTTCTAACTTGGTGGCACTCTCAGCATGCAGCATATTCATCCCTGAACAAAACAGGTCAGGAGCACAAGCACCTGATTGGAAAGATCTATATCAGATACCAGTGCAATTACAGGCTCCAAGCACCTGAAATGCAAAGGAAACCAAATCACACCTCACTTACAGTTGCACATCTGAGATATTTCTCCGAGAGCTGAAGGATACCTACCAGACACGTGAGGGTTTTGCTTTATCTCCAAGTACTGGGGAACTTGAAAGACTGCTAAGCAAGAGCATGTTAACCAGTCCATAATCATGGCAAACTCACCATATGGTAACTGGAAACATAAGGACACATCGACCTCAGTGATGCTGGATACACATTGCAAATCCTTTTGTGCCTTCCTCTGCATTCCCAACAGGACAACAAAGCTGGCAGTTAAGTAGAAGCAAAAGAGTCAACTAGAAATGCGTAGCAAGAATCCAGAACTATCTAAGATTTTTCATCTGCACAGTAAGGAAGGATGCGTGTGCTATCTGTGGAGACCACCACATACCACCTGTTCCAAAGCAGAATAAATTATCCTTCAGAGGAGGCTTGCTGTCCTCAACAACTAGATTGTTACTTCAGACAACTAATTTACTACAAGGCATCATAGTTCTGGTAAGTTAAATAGCATTCTCAAGAATGTCTTATATGATTAGGTATTCAATATGTGATTCCTATGGCAGCACTGCAAGTTTAGAGGCTCTTCAGGGTTACCCATATTAGAAAACTGAGAATATAACACCAAAAGCTAAAAACATAACACAGGCCCTAAACCAGCAAGACTTTAAATACCTTCTGAGGCCAATGACATTGCAGACTGAGTTTGCCATTGTGAATTTCTGATACCCAAACAGCTACAGCTCACAAAGAAAAGGGTTAGTGTGAAAGTTGGCCCTGTTTCTGCAGCAGCATCACTGCTACACACTCTAGAAAGCCAAATACACTGCTGGGGCAGTGTGTGTGCTTTAATAGGAATGCAAAGTGGTGTGGGAAGAAAGGGAGAGAGCCAAGCAGCTGGCTTCAATTAATCACCAGCTCTTGTGGAGGCTGAGAGGATGACTCTGGGGTTGTGAAGACAATACTTCATAGGCTGAGGAGAGAGACTGGGAGGAGGTGGGTGGTGTGGGTAGGCTGTAATGGTGTGGGGCAACCTCAGGGCATGTTTGTGAGGCACATTGGGGAGCAGCAGTGGGGGAGCAGGAGAATAGCTCTGCAAATAGCATCAAGCCAACAACTAGATAAATACAGCTATTGTGGTTTAGACTTCAGGAGAGTTTGGAGGGGGTGGGGGTTGATAACTGTAGTTATTATAAATGCTGTTATTTTGTGGGTTTTCTTTATTTTCCCATCTTCAAGTTCTCTTTTTTTTTCCTTTGTAGCTGATTCACCCTTGTTTGCTCTCAGGGGCTCTGCTAGCAGTGGGATAGCTGATGTAGCTGAACTCTTAACAATTCCACATGTGGGAGAAATACTCCAGCTGCTACTAAAAGCAGCATTTATGACTGTGCTTTTAAGTGTGGTTTTGGAAGCAAGGTAAAACCGTATCTGTCTAAGACTGTGCTTCCCATTCCTGTCCCTTTTGCAACCAAATGAGACCCCTACCTCAGAAAGAACATATTTTCTCTGTGTAAATAACACTGCACTTCCCTAAAGGCCTGTCTCTACCCTATGTAAATAAAATCACAGCCCCTCCAGGCCTGTCAGTGCTAGGCATTAATGAGCCTGCAAAATTGTTTCTCCTGTCATTTGATTTGGCAGTGCAGATGCTTAAGTCTCTCAATGTGTTACTCAGAAAGTTTGGAAAATGTAAAGTATGCCTGAGAGAAATGCCAAATCCCTTAACTCATGGGGGAAGCGTTCATATAACTTAGAGCAGAAAAAAAGCGTTCTCAGTGGTGTTTACTGTGTGCATTAAAACTTTCCAGTTGTTAAGAACTGGCTATATCTGTACAAAAGCTGTCTGCTAATACATAGAAGCACCCAGACAATAGTAAAAATGGTGAGTTTCTGCAAAGTCCCTGTGTGCAGGCCAGGCAGAGCACATCTATATGCAACACCAAGGCAAGATGTTGCTTTTATTATAAAACTAGTAAAAATTTGTCACAATCTATGCCAAAATGGAAGAGAAGATTTTCAAAAATCTTTGTTAAGGGTATCTTAACTGAAAATCAAACCCATGGCTGTATACCAGCACTGCCCACTGACTTCAGTCCCAGCCATGCCAAGAAGAGATGGGATGGATTATTTGTACATGTGGGAAGAGTTAAATTGCTCAGTGCAGTGGTGGCTGAGGGCTGGTGGTGTCCCTCCTCCAAGGCCTTTGCACTTGGAAGAGATCTGGAGACCGAGAACAGTACAGGTAAACTGGGATCCAGGTCCTCAACTCTGAGGGATGGGGCTTAGCTGGAAACATCTCCCCCAGCTAGCAAAACAGCTGGCTTGCACCTGCTTTTTCCTTCATCTAACTCCCTTCTGTCTCAGGATAGTGGTAACAGGGTGGTCATCCCCCACAGCTCGTGCGGACACCAAGGTGATCTGCCTGCATGGTGCCACATCGCGCTTGTCTGGTACAAGGCCCTACATGCTGAAGCAATGATGTTTGAGAAGGAGCTAACTACAGCAGTGCTCGGGCTGCTGGTCAATTTACTCGTCTGTGATTTCAGTGTGAAATTGGGAAGTACTCAATTTCCTTACCCGTTTTTGTATAAGCTTGAAAGAAAGTGATGCAAGTGTGAGCAATGAAAGGCTGGAAGGGATCTCTCCCAGATTCTGCTCCAGGCAAACAGACCTGAGTTCTGTTTCCACCAGCTAAGGGACAGAGCAGCACCTGCTTCTGGCATCTCATTCACCAGGTGCCGTTGGGCAGGACCCCAGCGGAGACTTTGGGATTTCAGCTCCAAAGCATCTGGCTCCCTCTTGTGCTTCCCGTGTTTATGGCAAGAGAGGTTGCACGGGGCGAAGTCCACGCCGTGGAACGCGCTGGCGGAGATGGCCCTTGCTCATCTCTTTGTGTCCAGTTGGAGAAGCGGATCACATCAGTAGCTGTTACTTAAGACCTGACCCGATAGGGACCATCTCCATATTCTGGTACCCTTGAGTGTGCAGGAAATACGAAGCTGTTCCAGGATCAAGCTAGGGACTAGGGTATGAAGAACCATAGGCATTACACACAGCCAGCTGCTTACATCTTGATCAGGGATGAGTTGTGACTGTCAACCATAGCTTCTGCCTTGGAGAAAATCCACCCTTCCTCTGCATGATTCAGTCCAAGTGACAGCACTGCCATCTGTACGTGCAACGCTCAGCATGCAATGTTCTTCCTCCTTCACAGTGTTAGGAATTTACAGAGTATGAAGTTATTTCATCTGTTTTTTCCAGTATTTTATACAGCTTTTTTTTGGTAAAGTACTCTGTGTAGCAGGTCCTGATCTATACTATTCCTTTTACAAAGGTGGTAGCAGTAACAAGAGGTGAAATCCACCTGAGAAATGGCTTTAATGCAGTGCTCCAGCAGCAGTGGCTGCCTGCATTAGAAGTAGTGCTTCTTCTTAACTGAGTTACTTTTACAAGGTTTCTTTAAAGGTCATTAATGGGTGTCAGGAGACAAAGGAAAGCTGTGTTAGCTGAAGCAGAAAAAGGACTTGCTTTCCAGCAGATGTTCTGCAATCCTCTGTAGCTAAGGAAAAAGTAACTACAACCAGATTAGGTGCTGTTGATTCTGTATGTCTGTGCAGTTTTGACTTATTTTTCCTTGTGTGTTTTTTGTTATTTTTTTGTTGAGTTTGTTTATTTGTTTAAATCATAATTAAAATGAATATTTTTGTTATTCTCTTAGCTAAGTTGTATGGGCAGCCTGCTGCAGAAATCAGGGAAGACTCCCATCCTCTAATGGTAGGTGACAAAGGTAATGTATCTACATGTGATATTACTATGCTCTTAGTTTAAAAGAGAAGGATGGAAAACGTCTTTTCATTAGGAACTGTAGCTGATTAAGGGGTAGAAGCCCAAAAGACAAAAACCGAGTTATTTTTAATTAAATTGGATAGAAGCCACATATCCCATAAACAGCCACCAGCTGTTTAAATGCAAGCTAAATGCAAGGGAAGAAGTCACCACAGAAATGTTGTGCAATGGAGAAGGAATTTCCCCAGTGCTCACTTGGCTCTGATCTACAGCTGCTCTTCTCTTGCACAAGATGTGCAACACAAGACGACTGTGTGTATTTGTTTACGGGAGGCCCCTGAGAGCCAAACCGGAGCTAAGTGAGCACCTCTGCTCCTCCGGATACACAGCCTGCTAAATTCATCTCCTCTCTCCTGGTGGGAGCACGTCCCCATTCGACCCCAGCTGGCTGCAGGTACTCTCACCCTCTGGTTGATGACCTCATCACCCTGATGGCTGATGACTATTGTCTGTTTTCATCTGAAGTTTATGCGTTTGAATCTCCAGTGTGTCCAGATGAAGATTTAAGCCTAAAAGTTGTCTTAAAGAATGAGTAATTTGCTAGTAATGCTGTTTGGTTTTGTGTTTTCTTTGTAAAATAAGACACATGGCTCCCAAAAGCAGCAAGTGCTACTTCCTTAAGAAAATGTCATGAGGACATTGCAATCTTTCAGATGTGACAGGTCTTTTGTAGTCTGCTTTTTTAACAGATGCACAGAGAAAGTTTCAATGCAACCCAAAGGTGGCAGAGGCAGTTCTGATGACAACAATTAAACCTGCAGGAAGGGATTTTTTTTCCTGATGGAACAACCTCCTTCCTGCAGGAATTGAATAATTTTTTACATTGCATAATTAGATGCACAGGTACAATGGAGAGTAAAGGTGGCTTTGTCCTCCCTGTGCTTTCTGTCGGTGATGGTGAAAGGACTCCAGTCAATCATTCCCCCTCCATCCACCTCCCCCATCCCCTCCGGTCAATCTCGGAGATTGCTTTTGCCTCCAAATTGTGTATTTCGCTGCTAAGGGATGTCAAATTTTCTCTCAAAGCCTCAGCTCTTCAGGTGACAGAAAATGGTGTTTACCCCACTAACCATAGCAGGGTGCTGCCAGGAACTGGGCTCAGGTTCTGCTGCTATTTGTAACCTTTTCAAATTATTCTTTATTTTTTACGCTGTGTCAGTAGGACTTGTATCTTAAGTCAAAATTAGGCTTTGTATTTTTACAACATGAACTGTTATGTAACCTCCTCCAGCGAAGGGCAGCAAGCATTGGAGCAGCAATAAGGACAAATACTTTGTTGAGGTCCCACGAGCAAATTCTCTCTTCAAATTAAAAGGCAAACTAGATGCTGAGAATACAATGGCTTAGATCTAGGAATAACATCTGATATGGTTTCCCGGGTATTTTCCAATATACACAAATACAAAATGCCTTTCCCAAGTGGAGTTTAATAGATACAGCAATGCTTTGTTTGCCATAAAAATTACCAGGACAATGAGAGCCGGCCAAGTCTCTTACCAGACCTACTACTGATTTGTTTTGTTGTATTTGGTTAATATTCATGGTAATGACAAAATCGGACTTTCATTTTTTTTTTTTTCTAAACATTTATTGTTTTCCATGGTATCTACATTGTGAAGGAAGGAACGAATACATGTTTTATTTATGATGTTATTCTGCTAAAATGCTGTTTATATTTTTACTGCAAATATTTGTTTATCCTGGTAGATCACAGCTTTTTTTTTCTGTTACAGAAAGCAGGTTCCTCTGTGGGCTTAAATCTTAGAGTAACTCAGTCACTGGCCATACATGCCACAGACTTTCTACCACCACTAGTGTAAAGACCCTGTCCTGCCTTGTCCTTGCATAGCTACAAGGAACCATCAAAGGTGACAAAGTTGGGGTGTTTGTGGCCGATATCATTGCAAATATGACATGGAAAAGTAGCCCCAGAAAGCCTGGAGCATGACAATAGCTACTACTTGCTAATTCACCCTGGATCCAGTCCCTATTTACTAGGCACTCCATAGAAATCAAAAACAAAAAAAAACCACAACAAAAAACCCCAAACCACCAATGCAAAGCTCTTTTTGTCTAAAGAAATTACATCCTCGGTATGAGACCAGAGACACCGGATAGGAGAGCACTTGGAAACAATGAGTCAATGCTGGCTGGTGGGTGCAAGGGAAAGACCCCAGCACTCAGCAGCCGGGCACTGCCAAGGACGCAGTGGCAAAGGGGTACTTGACAAATGGATCTGAAGAGGAGCTGTTGCAGCTAAACCAGGATTCAGCAACAAAATTGTATTCATCTGTGATGTTTTCATGATTTTAAGACACTAAGATTCTGACTGAAAATCGCTCAGTAAAAATGAGTTGCTTGCTAGGCAGTAAGATCTGAATGACACCTGTGCCCATGCTGCAAACTGTTATGTTGTCAAACTTGACTCAAAAAGTGATGCTCAGCCAGTAGTTATCAGTCAGGATTCAAACTAACACCAATGCCACTGTTTTACCAGTCCAGCTCTAAACATTTATAGTAGTGAATAGGAAGTACTAATGCTGTGAATCAGAAAAAGAGAACAGAAGCCTCAAGGGACACCTTATCACCGTGTTCCAGTAAAGAGTGGCTACAAAGAAGATGGAGATTCCCTTTCAACAAGGAGCCACATAGAAAAGATGAGGGGCAATAAGTACACAGTACTTCTGGGGGAGATTCTGGAAAAAAAAAACCATGTTATTGCTTTTATGAAAATAAACATACTTATTTTTTACTGTCAAGAACTTCCACTACCATCTTCTAAGGTCTTTTTCAAGACATGACAAGCCTGTATATTTAATAAGCATTTCATCCCCTCAAGCATCAAAGCTGTATCTTCTTCTTGCATCCCAATGACAAGAACTTGCTTTTGCAGATAAAGCCAACAGAAACAGGCCACTACTCCTGTTTTCAGTGGTCATCTCCCTATGCACAGAAACATGACTTCAGTGCAGTATTTTGTACCAGGTTGGCTTACCCAGCTTTGTCAGTCAGACTTCTTATGATAATGAGAACTCTTAAAAAAAATTGTCTTTTCTCATCCTGTGCTCTCTGATGACAAGAGAATGAAAGTGCATACGCCCAGAACACATCTAACAAAGGAAAAAGGAGCTGTATCTGGACAGAAGAGGCCTAACTTCTTCAGTCTCTTAAGCTCAGAAGAGATACAGAGATAATTTACTTCCTGTTCCAAACTTCATCAGGAGGAACAGGCTTGTTCACCCTCAGATGCAGACTGTCCAACCTGTGAGTGGGAGCAATGTGACAGATCTTTAGTGACACAGATGTGCACAGGTATAGTCTGTACAAGTACAGCATGTAAGCAACATAAACACTAGCTTTCTACCTGCTGCGAAACAGGCTCTGAATCTCATTCCTCGCTTTCTTCATAAACTCAAATACCTCAGAAGGATTTCCTATAACATCAATGTGAGTATCATAAAAGATGATCAAAACATGAGGGTAATGGGGTTTCACACTTTCACACGCCCTCCTATATCTCTGCTTTTCATCTCTGGTGTGTTCCTTGAAGTCAATCCTCTCCTTACGCAGAGTTTTATGGAGTTTTATAGACCAATTTTCAATTTTCTCTTTGACTTGTAATGCGTGTCCAGCATCAGACCTACTTCCAGTATTCTCGATATATAGTGTAGTTACATCACCATCAGTGATGTCAAAAATCACAGTGTCATCACTTACTATGAAAGTCCTGGGAAAAAAGGACTTCATGTAGCGATATATATCTGTGTCAAGAACAACCACCTGTTTTTCCGCACCATGAACAAAATTACTCATCTCCGTGGTAAGTCCATGCTGCTGTTGCCTCCTTCTTGGTCTCTGGTGGGACGTACCTTTTTCTCTTTTGTCCTTCTCTGAAATGGATTTTGCTTTTAATAAGAGAAAGTCTCTTAGCAATTTGATATCTGGAAATGACCCTTGAACAGAAATATGCCCATTGGATTGCAAAGGACCAAAGCTCAAATCTGTACTCTTTTTCATTTCTTGTATCAGATCTTCTAAAATGAATTGTTCTTTGAAAATAGACATATTGAGGACACATGTGACAGAGCTGAAGACCTAGAATTTTGAATTGGATAAGTTAAGTAACGGTTAAGATAGCAATGGAAGTACAACTAGATAAATTATGAAAGAGCTTACATTTTCAGAGAAGCGGGTTACTTCCAGCGGGTAGTATCTGGAGAACCTCTTGTCCTCTAGTCGATGTTCACCCTTTTTTAGAACACTCTCTACAACTGAAGAGAAAGCCAGATTCATGCAGTAGGATAATGCATTAATGCAGGTCTGATGGCAGAACATTTCATGGGTATTTTTCTCTTGATGCTTTCCCTCACAATGTTGCAAACGTACACATAGGTAATTCACTATTTTTGCCTAATACTTTATGATTAGCCAGTACTGTTCAGAGAGAGAGGCAGAAGCCTGTCTTCTTAGAACATTAATTGGCAGAGATTTATTCTCAAATGCCTAACTACAAAAATTCTGTTATGCATGGTATAAATTTATTCCTAAAAGCAAACATAACAAACACTTTGCAAGAAGCCTGTTTAGAGGAAAAAAAAAATAAAATCCTAGTACCAGCAAACAATTTAAAACAATTTCTTTTAGGATTAACATTCTAGGGCTAATTCTTTAGAGGGCATCTGTATTTTCTACAGTACATTCATCTAACTACCTTTTTGGTCTTCAAAAGTTACATATGCAACTCCTTTTTTGTCTGTGGGATATATTACGTCCTCCACATCTCCACCGTTGTTCTTTGACATTTGGAAATGAATTGTCAGTATGTCGGTCATGACATCATTGTGCAGAAGGCCATCTGGAACACCAGTGATGACAACTGTCCTTGCTGATTTAGCAGCTTGTCCTGTCGCCTGCACACAGGAGACACGGCACACCATAAATGCAAGGAGTCCCGGTGACCTCCCACAGAGGTTACCCAGATTCACACCCATTGCTGAAGGGACTCCCCTTCCCTTTGCATAAGCAACCTGTTCATTTACTGAGCAGTTTAGAAGACTGATGAATCAGATTTCAGTGGATACCAGCCTCCCTTAGGCACCTTTACAGTACAGCGCAGTACGAAGTAGCCTGACTCTTAATTGTAATTTACGCCTTCTCAGTATCTTCTTAAAGCAGTAAAAATTAGAACTAAATTTGCCAGTTTTTCAAATGAAAGGCCCAGTGTCACACTGACGACGTAGTTTCTTCTTGATTCTACTATTCAAAATCTGAAGAGAATGAAAAATTTTAACTGCACTTACTGTTCAGTAAAGATTGTCTTTTCAGAGGGGAAGGGTCAGATTCAGACTGTACTTGTTAAATTCATGAGAGCTGGGATCTAGGGTTGTGTTCTGACTCCTCTCTCTCCACTTATTAAATGGATAATTGTTAAATTGGAAGAACATAATCCCAGTCATCTGAGACTTGCAGTGCATAAAACAACTAGCACCACACATGATTTTCATCAGAGCCAAACCTCCTAATGCTGCAAACATGAAATCCATCCTAAATAGGATTTGCATTCATGTCTTGTTAAGAAAAGCATATTTTCTTTCCATTCTCATTACACAGACATAAACAGTAATACTTCACTGGGAATATCATGGCACAATTACTGTAAATAGTGGAACACTGAGTAAATTTTGTAACAGTTCATTGACTTTTTGGAAGAAAGAAAATAATTTAGTATATCTGCATGGCAGCATTCACAGGAATGAACTGTCAATAACTTCAAAGTGACTGCACTCATGGTCAGCCACTCCCGCTAAATTCTTTGGACTTCTCTTACAAAGCTTCTTCTAGACTCTGGGCTGCATAAAATATTAGAGCCAGCACAGCAATTACAAAGCCTGTAGAATGTAGAATGCGCTGCCAGGGGCGAATGCTCTATTGACATGCGTCAAAAGCCTTGTGGACCACCACCACAGTGTTTCTGAAGAGACAGACTCAATGAGACTGCGCAACCAGGGGAGCTTTTAATTCATAAAGACATGGGGCCTTTTTTTGTCACCATCAAACTTAAAGAGCCAGAAGCTTTAATTATATTAGGCAATTATTTTGGTGGTAATGTTCGTGTGAAAGCAAGTTTCTGCACTAATGAGACAACATGAAGAGAATATAAACAGGGTGCTCCCAAGATTGATGGAGCTATAGGCAGGATTTTCTCACGCTTCACACAGCCGATGCAGCCTAAGCATGAGCGGGAGCACTCAGCTGCCAGACAGCATCTTGCACCTTGCCAGCTGGTATTTTGGAGCAGCACTCATGCCTACTATTGGGGTTAGAAAAAAAAAAATCCACATGAACACACAGTTTGTTTGTGCTGAATCACTTCCAAGACAAGTCTGCATGCAGTGGCTGTTGCTAGATAGAGCTGCACAGCTGCGGGGGGTGCCTCAGGGACACAGGCAGGCGGGTAAGGGAGAGGAGCCCTGCAATGCTGGTCACTGGTGACCACAGTGCCTTGTGCATGGCCAGTTCTTCCCTGTGAGGGTAGTGAGGTGCTGGCAGAGGCTGCCCAGAGAAGCTGTGGCTGCCGCATCCCTGGCAGTGTTCAACGCCAGGTTGGACGGGGTTTTGAGAAACCTGGTCTAGTGGAAGATGTGCCTGCTCGTGGCACAGGGTTTGGAACTGGATGAGCTTTAAGGTCCTTTCCAACCCAAACCATTCCGTGATTCTATGACTTGCTATTTCTTGGCATATCTGCTACACGTATCAACACTGACAAGAGATAACATGAAGACTTACCTATAGACCTCATAGGTTCTCACTGTTATTAAAAAACATAAATAGTAATACTAATGACAGGGAAATCGGACCTGATGCTACCATTAAATAACTTGAGGGTCAGGGCACCAGGCCATGGCAGACAAGACATTTCTTCCTGTGCGGGAACTGAGCGAGGGACAGACAGGTTCACTCGTCTCCCCAGCGCTGCCATTACTTTAAACCCTCTGAGGCTTTTAACAAGCGAAGCAGAAGGCTGCTCTCTGCGCCCTGGCTGGCGGATCCAAGCCGTGCGGGGGGTGGCGGGGACTGGAGAGGACAGCGGGAAGGCCAGCGCTCTCCCCATCGCCCTTCTCCGAAGCCTCCCGGAGCGCGCCGGCCCTTCCTCCCGGAGGTACATTGCTCCCGCGGGCCCGGCCCCGGCCAGGACGATGACGTTACCCTAGAGGCCTGCCCGCGCCCTCTCCCGCCGCCAATCCCAGCACTTGCCATGGCTGTCCCTCCGCCGAGCTGGGGCTTCCGCTGATGTCCGGGCCGGCGGAGAGCGGCTGCCTCTGAGCACCGCCCGTTCCGGCGCCTCCCGGGCATCGGGCTCTCGACCTGCCCCGGCCGAGCCGAGAAATCGAAAGAGAAACTACGGGCCCCGAGTCCCGGAGCCCCGCTGCGGGAAGGCCTCCCCCGCGCCGCCTCCCGGCCGCCGCTGGAAAGCCCGTGCAGGAGCGGGGTCCTGATTCTCACCCTTGGCGGCTGGAAGCCCCGGTATCCAGCGACGCTTCCTCGCAAGGCAGCGCACCCTGACCGGCCTGCGTTATCTGCTCCTGCTGGTCCTTATCCCACTGCCTCCATGCTCCCTGCTGCGCTCCCACACAGAAGGCTCATACGCCAGGTGCCCCCTCACGGCGAGGCACGGGTAGGCACAGGCACACAGGCACGGCGACACAAAGCCCTCGTACACCTGGACCGGTACACCCACGGCGGCATCCGAACAGTCCCACACCAGGGCTGACCGGCTGACGCCAGCGACACGTAGGTCTGCCTCATGGTGGAAGCTGCAGCTGTGAAAATATCAAGGGTTTGTATGTAATACGGGTATAAAAAAGTCACAGTTCTTCAAACTTCCAGTCAAAGGTTAATTAACTCCAAGTAGGTAGAAGAAAGGATATCGCCATTTCTAGAAAATCACCTAAATTCTGTACTCTCGTTTCTCATAATTAAAACCAGCCTTTTTGTGGCACCACCACTGCTTTGAAATTTAAACAGTATAACCAATTTATCAGAGAGAAAAACAACACGTTTACAAAGCCTGATTGTCTTAAAATGTTACTTGATTTTATGTACTTAAAACGTGTAGCTTCTCACTACTCCCCCATAATGTGATACCTTATAAGAATTTTAAACTTCTTCCCTTTTTAAGGATTTATTACTCAACATTTATCAGTGAGGTACAGTTAAAATGCATGACATTTTTTACTTTCATCAGTTTCCTCTCTTTTCTTTTTAAGTCATCTGAACTTACCAACATTTTTAAGGCTGTGTCATGCAAAAGTATGCAATCTCCGCAAATACTTCAGTACTACTACCATTTTTATTGTTATTTCATAAATGTCAGATATCAATCCCTGATTTTGCATGCACTAAACAGTAAGAGGTGCTACAGCCACATGTATCTCACCCAACACTAAACTCAGAATCGGCTGTGGTACTAGCAGCCTTGGATTTTCCCATACGCAATGTATTTATTGCCTACTAATAATTTCTCTAGAATAATGATACCTAAGGTGTGTTTGTAGTGCTCTTTCTGCACTACTTCGGCACTGTGCTTTTCCTGCACACTAAAATGTCAAATACTTTGAAAATAAGATATTTTCAATGTTAGACCCAGGGTACTTTGAAGTTAACATTATTGTTGCCAAACCGTTTCAGCTGCCAAGGGTAGCAAATAAAAACAGCAACAGCATTAAAAGAAAAACATTCCTCTTTGGAAAAGAAATCTTCCTCTGACTTTGCACTTTCATTTTATTTCAAAGATCTTTCAGAATGAGAACTGAAAGAAAGAATTGGAAACGAAAGGAGGGGCTTTATACACTCAAAAATTAATTTGCCCTAAACTCTGTGTGCTTTTTTCCATCTGATCTCCCTCGACACCCGCCCGCGCCAGTGGCCTGGCCAGCTGCCCACACCAAAACACATACCGCAGACGGAGTGTTCACTGCTTCCACATCATTTTTGCAAAGCAATCTGGTTTTGATAAAGAATCATCTCAATTTTTAACTCTAAAGTAAGCAAAGCCATGAATAAAAATAAGGAAAGATTTAATTGCTGAAACAAATGTTAAAAACAAACAATAAACCAGGCTATTAACATACAGAAGCTCAGCACAATTTGCATCAGATACTAGGAGAAGTAACAGTGTTTCAGCAGCTAAAAGCAATTACTGCTACAGCATTTCTTATAAGGTGCAATTTCTTGAGTGAATCTGTGGTTATTTTACACTCTCCATTTCCCTTTTTCTAGTTTAATTCTATCACTCATTTGGCAATGGAGATTTTATGTAACTACAAGGTAACTGTTTTCAGGTATTTCAGTTATGGTGGCACACAGCAATCTAAGCAGGACTGGAGTCCTGTTAGAGCTACTATCTGAAGCTATGGCACTTCAGAAAAGCAGTTCTGTGAACAAGCGTTTGATTGGGATTGCATATGGCTTTTATAACAAAAATGTAAGATTAAATAGATTTATCCCACTTTGGAGTATGGGAACTATCTAAAATTTGCAAGATACAAAACCTGCAAATTTACAGCACAAGTTTCAAGTGCTGTAAAGGCTTTTTCTGTGACTTTGATAAGGAAACTCTAGAACACAAAGCAGTTGAGTTTTACTGAATTTCTATGCTGAGTCTGTGCTGTTACACAAATCAGGTAGTTCCTTTTTTTTCAAGTATACATATCAGAACTTTAAAGCACAATGTCTGCATAACTTCCTATGCCTCTGATGAAACAAAACAACAGAACTTTCTGAGATCAATTACATCTTCCTATATGGCATTCTAAGTATCCTCTTCAAAACAAACCCATGTTGCTCCTTTTGATGCATATTTGATTTTCTCTATTTCCCCACCATTATTACTAGGCTTTTGAAAATGGATTTTAATCATGTCCTGCACACTTTCCTCATCATCTTCCATCTCTTTAATTCCTTCCAACAGAATGGTCTTCTTAGAAATCCCACAATAGAGCTATTGAGGAAAGAAAAACATGTATTACACATCAGCTATTGCACATACATCGAAAGGAGCTGAGAGATACTGGAAATAAACATATCTGTGGTCAGGTATGGCTAGGATTATTTATTACATTTTAAGACTTTGAACAGCGGGTTATATTTCTGTCACTTAAAAGAGCAGGAGGACTCTTTGGTACACGGCTGAGTTCAACAGGCAATGCACCTGTCTCCTTAACTGGTGTGTCCTACACTCCTTAGTGCATGCACACATTGGATTTAAAGATCTCTAGATTTGAAGATTACTCTAGACAGCATTGCTCCATAAAAATCCATGCCAATACATGATACACACCTGCAAAGAATTCTGTTGCATCTCCTAAACGTGCACACCCTAGTCAATACTTTAATTATAAAGGCCTGGTTACATACAAAATACTGACTTGATTACAATGAATGAATGAATAAATGAAAGAAAAATGAATGAGCAAATGCTTTCTAGAATAACAAGGGTGTCTGCTGAGACTTTCATCAAGGCATTCTTACTAGGGATGAACATGACAGTGCTTTGTGACTGGAAAAACATTGTTGTGTCTACTATTAACCTACTTCACAAACAATTCAGTATCTGCCTCCTGTCTAGCACAGACATTATGGTAAGTAATACAATTTGATTGAGGAAAGACATGCACATCCTTTTAAAATTATAGCTTTCACACTGCAAAACATAAGATTATAACCAGAGCATCATATTGCAGACTCAGACTTGCTACTAAGTTTCACAAATTGCATGACACAAAAGCTTCTGCAGTCCTCAGAACTGAAAATTCTGCTTATATCTTGCATTTCCCATGCATCTGTTCTATTTAGGACTCGATTCTTTTACCTGAAAGTTCTCCAATTTTACATTGGTGTCTGGGGAAACAGGAAGCCTATACGACGTTCCATTTACAACAAAAGGATATTCAGTACATCTCACAAAGCTGTTAGCTGCTGTAATGAAGAATCAGAAAAAGAGAAACAAGAGTAATATAATCTAAAATGCATTTTATAAGAGTATCAACAGACTAATCTTTCTTATGTGGATTTAGAAACTAATATATCATAGCACACTTGCAGATTCTTCATATGCATTTTGCAGAAAGTTTACATGGCATTTCCAAAAAAGCAAAATCATTAAATACCCACAAAATCTAAAGCAGCTGTTCTAAATGGATGTGGCTCCACTAATCTTCAAAGAATTTAATATAGTTGGGCAATCTGAATGCCTGTGTAACTTCATTGTCATGAAACAAGCTAAAATCAAACACATTTTCATCGTTTTCTTTTTTGCAATGTGCTTAGCAATGCAAGGAAAAAAGAGGGGTTTGACAAAGTTAAGAAAGAAATAAAGCTCACAAACTATGTATCAGGTCATAAAATCTTGGAATCAACTAGGTTGAAAAAGACCTTTAAGATTACCAAGTGCAACCTTTACCCCAAGACTGCCAAGTCCACTACTTAACCATGTCACTAAGGGCCCCATCTATATGGGTTTCTGAACACTTCCAGGGAGGGTGATTGCACCACTTCCCTGGGAAGCCTTTCCGTGAAGAAATTTTTCCTAATATCCAGCCTTCCCTTGCACAGCTTGAGGCCATTACCTCTTGCCCTATCACTCATTACTTAGGAGATCAGCCACCTCCTCACACCGTCCTCCTTTCAGGTAGTTGTAGAGAGCGATAAAGTCCCCACTGAACCTTTTCTTCTCCAGACTAAACAACCCCAGTCCTCTCAGCCATTCCTCTTAAGACTTGTGCTGCAGACCCTTCACCAGCTTAGTCGTTCTTCTCTGGCCCTGCTCCAGCACCTCAATGTCTTTCTTAAGTGATAAAACACTGCTTTTACAGATGTGTGAGTGAACCCACATGTTTTTCCTGATCTGCTTAACTCTCCATGGGAAGAATTTGCTACATTCAGTGGTTAAGTTAACACAGCATATAATACAGAATAGAATGCAATGCAGAATGGACAGTATGGCCTCTACATCTGGCCAACAACATATTACGTACTATACCTCCAGGTCTGAGGAACATAATAACAGCTGTTCTAGACTGCTTGTCATAGTTCACGTTTTCAACTTTTCCTCCTCCCTGTTCAGATTTGTAGAAATTCAGTTCTAATTTGTCTCTCATCCAGTCTTCAGGAATGGATAGTTCAGGTACTTCTGAAACATTAAACTTCTTTCCAGAAATAGTGACATGGAGCTAAAAGAATATTTTTTTTTGTGCACTTTGTGACTGAAAACATCTGAACCCAGAAACATAAAGCTTTTTAACTACTGCAAATTCCTATCTTTATAGTTTCATATTTCAGTCGATTACCTTAAATTTGATTCCCATTTCAAGTGTAAAAGGCATCACTCTCATATCTGCTGTTTTATTGTCCAGGTTCACAGTATGTTTACCGATTTCTATCAGTCTCTGGGCAACTAAAGAAAATCACAAGTTTTCAGATATTTAAAGCCTTGTTTAATCATGATAAACCCAAGACTATTCCCCCATGTCTTAAGCAAAATCTCTTTTTGCATCAATAACAGAGGAATCCCAATATCCATGTATTCAGAATTATCTATTTCTGTTAAATCTCACTGGTTATAGGCGCCAGGTAAAATATTATACTATCTTTAGAGTGGTATAGAACAGTAAAATCTTTATGCTGTCAAAAGATGCTCTCACTATAACAAATATTAATACTAGACTTCTTGTATTTCATTTAAAATATCCTTGAACAAAAACCACATTGCTACGAGGTACAGAGAATGGTGATTAGAAATGTTAGAGTTTAGTTGTAAGAAAAGAATTGGACCCTAGCTTTTGTATCCGGAATATATTTGCATGCATAACTGAATTACCCACCACTAAAACAGGCCCAGGCAGAGTGCCTGCAGGCTGCCCAAACAAGCATCTCAGCAGGAAGCAGGCAAGTTACAGACTGCACAATCCCTCTGATGTCTCAGATCTACCCATCATCTGCTGTGTTCACTTAACCAACATAACTGCCGTCAGAATAAGGTACTGCCCAGAGTAAAGAAAAAAAGCAAATTCTGCTGTGAGAACATTCTGAATCATTCTTGACAATACTCTCTGAGGTAGAAACACATTCCCAATTTTAAACACGAAGTATTGTTTGTATTAGCTAAGAGCAGAAATCTGGTAACACAACAAAAACATGCAGAGTACTTGCAAGAATTTTTTTCTACTGATTGGTATCATAATAGTGAATGGGTTTCTGTGTATTCTTTCTTTGCCTGTTGTTGATTTTATTTTTTTTTCCAAATGTTTATGTAAATATTTTCCCTTTAGCAACAAAATACATCAGAAACATTAATTTTGTATTTAAATATGCATCACACCTTCTTTGTCTTCAAAAGTAAGCAGCACCTGGTTTTCATCCAGTCTGAATGGGATTTTTGTAGTTACACAAAAAACACAGTGAGTATTCATGTCTTGATAATTATCCTTCGTGTCTTCCATGTGAGCTTCATTTTCATTTCTGCTACCTCTTTATTAATCTATGAAGATGCAAAAAAACCCCAATTTCTGTAATTTACTGCAGAGCAGAAAAATGACTGGTAGTCTTCCCTTGAAATGCTACACATACTTCATTTTTAAAGTTTAACAGTCAAGCAGATTGAAGTAATGGCTGATAAAACAGATATTACTTGTCTAAGTAAACTGACTAGTTGTACTTCTCTGTTCTTGAGGTTTTTGTCAATTAGGTGGGATTTCTTTTTTTCCTTTGATTAACTTTGAGCTTAAAACTGGCCTTACAGAATACAAACTCAATTGAAGTCCACAAAGATTTCCAGCTGCAGAAGTAGAATATTTTTGGTATCTGAAATTTGCAAAATGCAAGTATCAGAGTCACTCATGTTGCCATTTATTTTTGCCTAATTGCATCACTGCTCTGTAGAAATGGGAACTGCTAATACAGAGCCTTGCATGTTTCCATCTTAGTAAAACAGATAAGAATATCCAAGTATTTCATAACTAGGATAGATTAAAACTGTTCAGGAAAATATTGTTTAGGAAAGGCTGCTTTGATAGGCTTGAGGGAGTTTCAGATAACTCTTTTTTTCCCCTTTACATAACTATTTCAAAACAAAACTCTGTATAGAAGAAACATACTGTTTGTGTCAAGATAAAATACCCAGAGCAACTAAAGTATTCCTGCCACCTATCTTCAAAACTAGCATCTTAAGCCTGGAAAAAGAGACACACTTCCTAAAGATAATTCTAACACTGAGTGTGGGCCCCTGTTCACACTGAATCTCCGTGTAGAGGAGCCTTGCCCTGTCCAATGACTGCATAGGAAATTTAGGAGGCTGGTCTTAACTGACTAAACTTAGAAATGCAATTCAGAAAGCTAAAGCTGTTATTGTAATGTTGCTATCATCAAACAAGGTAACGCTTGCCTGGAGTTTCAATCTCTGTATGAACAAAAAATGATCACAGTTTTCATTTTACAGGAAGTTCTACAAAATATTTGGGTTTGTTCCAATTCGAAATTAAAACAGGTTTTTAAAAGATGAAATTTCCACAAGAGAAGTTTCAATTTCTGAACACTTTGGAATCTGCAGCAGTTTCATCAAAAGACACTTTGGATCCTGAATTTATATCTATTTAGTATCACTAATATCTATCTGGCTGCAAATTGAATTATTTCTCATGTGAAGTAACACGAGAGAGACTGTAACTGAGTCAAGTTCAATATAGGCTAAAATTAGTTCTACATTTGCCATATAATGGACTTAACTCCCTTTCTTCCATCCTCTTGGCCAAGAAATATAACTTGAGAGTACCTGAAAATTGCTGATGTTATGTGTATTTTCTATTCCAGTGTCTTCCATTGAATAATTTTCTGCTTGTCTTCATTCCTCTCATATTTTCAGTATCCCACATACTCGTATTTGTTTCCATATCCTTAGCCTGCTTCACATTATCTTGCCAGGTGAAATAAGAAGATAAAACTTCAAACTATACTGTATACTGAAATCGGTAGAGGTTCAAATGACAAACAACTGGTCCCAACGGTCTAGAACTGACAAAATAAAAATGTGCCCTTCCAAAAGACAAATTATGAGGTATTTCAAACTTTACCTGACTATACTGTGAAAGCATTAAACTACATTCTGCAAGGTCTTCTTCGAGCTTTTCAATTTCTCTCTTCAGCTCAGCGTTTTCTTGGTTTAGTACATAAAGTTCTCTCTGAATCCCAGAAAGTAGTAACGCAAAATTAAACACACAAAAGACAAAACTATATTTAAACAAAATCTGTAGACATTAAAAACTGTTTTAACTTTTCGTTATTCTACATGACAGCCATGCACAATACATTTTTGGCATAGCTTTATTATCTGCAAGGTAAATTTGCTCACCAAGGAACAGTTTCAGTCAAAGCAAATTACCGTAAGAGGGTTTTTGAAAGGAGGCATTTGTGTTTCCAAGCACATATAGTGTACGATAAATTGCACAGTGCTTTCCATAGTTATGTCAGTTCCTTATATGTGCAAGGTCAGAGCCTGTGTCAACACACAAACATTTTTTTTCTTGTACCACCTGAAATCTGAGGAAGCGTTACACCCTTTTCTGAAAAGTTTAGCTGGTGAGGACAGTTTCTGACACACTGCTACTATCCCTTCTTTATACTTCTTCAGTGAGAAAGGGAATACCTCTTCTACCTCATCTGCTACATACTTCCTCCACACCAGTCAGTCCTAAATGAGCATAAAGCCCATATAACTAAATCTGCTATTTCGTAGACAGGGAACACAACAGAATGAGAAGGAAACACAGCAGATGTAGTCAGCTCCATCCATCCACGATCAGAAGATGGCTCCTTTAAATTAAATAACCACTTGAAACAGTTAGACCAGTTTCCTTCAGCTGAAGATGGAGTAAAACAAAAACCAGATGGTGATAAGGACTTCTCCTGGGTTTGAAATCCAAACATTTATGACTGGAGAAACAAAACCAACTTTCAGAAAATCTCATGTCAATCTGAATATTCTTAACCTGTTAATTATATTATAATAACTTGTAATGTTGAAGCCATAATTTTTCATCAGTGATTTACAGTGCAAAGCAAGCTTCACTGAAACCACTTCTTTGACAGCCCATGGAAACTCACCCTATTACTGTACCGAAGACTGTACATGGCACATTGAGGCAATGAACCAATCAATTATTTCTAGAACCAATGAGTCTTGAAGAGCCCTCTTCAAACAGGTTCTGGCTCTTGCCCAGCTCACTGTCACTTAAGAAATGTTAATCCCCTGGGCACTGTGACTTCTGGGAGTTGACAAAGACGTGGAATCAACCCATTCAATTTTACCTGCATCACACAAAACTGAAACTCATCTTTGAAGACTGATTTTGTCAGTCTTCATCTTCTATACAAAATAGGTCTCAGTTTTGCCTTACCTCTTCCGACCTTGCCATAAGACTTATTTTATCTCATTGGTTCTTCATTGGCCACCGAAAAACTATATGTAGAACATTCTAGTCAATTTGCAAACCAGTAAAGCAGTTTAAACTGAAAAGGAAGTGTTACTCCTATTTTCTCTAATCAACACCTCCTTCATAACTCCCCAAATATAAACAGCTATGAGTAAGCCTTCTCCATACCTCATGGGTGTCCCTAGACATAATAGATTCTTTATGCTGTTTCTCTTGTAAATTCTTTAATTTTATCAGTCCATCCTCTGCTTTAACATACACTTCCATTGCACTTGATTTACAGAGAAGGAGGTCAGCTTTTGCTTTTTCAGCTTCTTCAACTCTTTTCTGAATAGTAAAAAGAAAAAGATTTTTAATCTTTTCTTTTTTTCTACAGGAACAAACAAAACCTTAAGTAAGCCCCTTATATATTATATATATTTTTATATAACACTTTGGATAAATTTTTTCTTAGACTTACAAGTGTAGCTACCAGTGAGATCAACACAAGCATGTCCCATTGAAGAATAGAGCACAAGTTAGACAAACATGTCATAATCAGGGGAAACTTGATTTGGTTTTAGAAGGATGAACTAAGGGACTTCCAAGTATCTTTCCGCTAATTTCTACAATTCTCTGTGCTTTATAGAACTTGCCTTCCATATCTTCAGTTCTTCTTCAAGTCTTTTCATCTCATCTTTTGATGAGTCAAAAGGGTCAGTGGGTACCATAGTCGGGAGAAAAAAGAAAAGGCTCAAACTGGTTTTCCCCTCCATTAGGCAATAATGGAAACACACAAAAAAAATTCAAATGAGTGCTCAAAATAAAAATAAAAATAAAAACCTCTGCTGTTGGATGAAGCATTTTGCCAAGGTAGTTTCCAATGTATGTCCATTAATAAAAGTCCAAGGTATTTTGCCCGTGTTCCTATTTGCTGTTTTTCTCCCATTATGCAGATGAGATATGTGGTGAGTCAAACATTTAGAGGGACTGATTATATTTTGTAATTAAATCTTCCCATAATCTGCATGCCACGGAATAGCATATACCACATCATTTTTAAAAAAATGCATTCAGACACTTAGATCAAATCACTGAACTATTTTAATGGCTGGATAGGACAAAAATCTAAGAAAATAAATCCTGGTGAGTAATCATTATTTGCTAAGTACCTAACTGAAAATATTCATGAGCTAATATTTTGATAAATAATACAAGCAAGTTGTCTCTATGCTCTTCCACAAGGAACTAAGCCCCTCAGACCCACAAATGTCTATCCATATGCTTTCTCAGCAGTTCCTCTAAGAGAACATACAAAAAACAGACAGGCCTAATGAGAAAAAAAATTTCAAAACGGGATGCTTCCAAGCTCAGGGAGATTGGACAATAAAAGGTAACACCAAGCAGAAGGAAGGTGATAAAAGAAGCATTTCAAATTTAAGTACTTCAGGGCAGAAGTTCACAAGCACAGGAAAACTACAACTGGATAAAGACCAAAAAGAAAAATCTCTTCTGTTCTGTTTTGTTTCTATGGCTGCAATATTCTGCAGAAAAGAAAAAAATCCAAAGAGACCTGTTGAAACAATTCCTCCCTTTCACTTAAGATTACATAAAACTTGAATGTGAACCATGAAATTTAGGCATGGAAAAGGTCTAAATTAGATAATCTTGTCAATTCTCTTGGTAATGCTTGGTATTTCCTAAACACAATAAAATATAAAGTAATTTTTTCCACTACTTTGTCCAATTTCAAATGCCTATTAAGCAACAGGGGAATCCCCATCTGTGTATAACTTAATTCCTTGAGCAAAGGAATTTTTTTTTTTCCCAGTTTTAAGTGCAGGAAAGTAGAAGGATGTACATCTGGAAGCTGATGAGTAAGGATGCCTAGTTTTTACTGAAAAATGGTCTAAGACAACAGTTTTCAGCCCTAAAGAAAGGGGAGGGGGAGGAATAACAAAGACAATGCAAGAAATCCAAGAGAAAGGTCCACTGAAATTACTTGCCACACTGTGGGAACTGAATTAAGTGAGGCCTCAGGAAAAAGGAAATTCCCCTAAGAAGCAGAGGCAGATGAGCAAGGTAGGACAGGAAAATTCTACCAGAATCTCCAATGCAGGCACTTTGAAACTGGACCCTCCATATGGACACAGGAGGTAGAATAAGAAATGTCTGAAGTGGAAGGTGAGACAAGCAGAAGCACTGTCCTAGTGGTGCTAGTACAAACCTTCATTCAAAGATACTATTGTCAAATACAGGGTTTTTTTTTCCAGGCAACACATCAGGAAATACTTACAAAGCCATTATCTTTTAAAGATAGTGGGAGACTTGTAAAATCCATTGAAACCTGAGGGAACAGGAAAAAAACCTACATCATAGCGTATATTGGCTTTTTCTTATTCCCACCCCCCACCCCCAGCATAATGGAATACCAGAAAGGGATAACCAGGAGCTGTGTTGAGCTAAAAGAATTTTTAAATGTTATATTTGTATCATTTTATAGGCAAAAGTCATATATGTTGGCTATGTGAAGGCTCCTCCCTTAAGTAGCATAAAAGGCAGAGATGCGAGGAATTCTGCATTGCACAACTTATTTCTTCTGTGCTGAAACACGTATGTATCTTTATAGAATCATAAAATCACAGAATGGTTTTGGTTGGAAGGAACCTTAAAGATCACCCAGTTCCAAACCCCCGCCACAGGCTGGGACACCTTCCGCTAGAGCAGGTTGCTCAAAGCCCCGTGCAACCTGGCCTTGAACATTTACCTACTTACGTACCGGTTTCACTTCAGGAAAGTGAAAGTAGCCTAACTGCAAAACACCTCCCCCTGGCTTCTCCATGGGCTAGCCCCATTGACAGCTAAGACACCCGTCTCGGCTGCGCCACCCCGCTTTGTCTTGCGGTCCGGGGAACCGAAAATGCGGCTCCCGGCCGCACTTCAAGCTCTCCCAGCCCCGCAGCCCGCGGCAGCCCTCCGCCCTCCCCGGCCGACACCACGGCGCGTGTCACGGCCACTCCCTCAGGCGTGGGGAGGCTGCAGGGAAGCCTCACCAGCCCGAGCGCTTCCAAGAGCCCGAGGCTCGCTGCCTCGGGAGGGCGGACACCAACAGGCGCCGGGAGGGAGGCAGGCGGCCTCCCCACGCCGGGCGGAGGACGGGAGCCGTTGCTCACACAAGTTACAGCAGCCGCAAGGCCCAGCGGAGGCAGCCGTCCGCTCTGCGACGCGCACTCCTCGCACGGCAGCCCGCAGCTCAGAGCAGGCCTCCACAGCAACCCCTCCGCTCCCCCGCCGAGAGCTTCTCCTCTGCCGCACGCTTTTGCTTTCGCTTTCCCGTTAGCGGAGGAGGGGTTGGCCGGTCCACCCCCAGGCCGTGTCACACTGACGGGACGGCGGTGGGGTGCCCGGCCCCGGGTCCCCGCGGGCGACGCCGCTCCTCTTCCTTGGAATACCATGGCGGAGGGTGATGCCTTCCCCCACCGCCGCCAAAGCGGTGCCTGAATCTCTCCTGTTTAAGTCTTAACCCGTTACCCCTTGTCCTGTCAGTACAGTGCCTGATGAAGAGCCCCTCTCCAGCATCCTTGTAGGACCCTTCAGATACTGGAAGGCTGCTCTGAGGTCTCCATGCAGCCTTCTCTTCTCCAGGCTGAACAGCCCCAACTTTCTCAGCCTGTCTTCATACAGGAGGTGCTCCAGTCCCCTGATCATCCTCGCGGCCCTCCTCTGGACTTGTTCCAACAGTTCCATGTCCTTTTTATGTTGAGGACACCAGAACTGCACACAATGCTCCAAGCGAGGTCTCACGAGAGCAGAGTAAAGGGGCAGGATCACCTCCTTTGACCTGCTGGTCACACTCCTTTTGATGCAGCCCAGGATACGGTTGGCTTTCTGGGCTGCAAGCGCACTGAAGCCGGCTCATGTTCATTTTCTCATCGACCAACACCCCCAAGTCTTTCTCCGCAGGGCTGCTCTGAATCTCTTCTCCTCCCAGCCTGTAGCTTTGTGTGAGAGTCCCCCAGTCTAGGTGTAGGACCTTGAAAAGGGCATAAGTACAGAAAAAGTAGGGAGCAGGTGGGCTGGGAAAGGCCACTCATGTCCATGTCTTCAGGGAGGTCACAAAGGCTCCATGTTGGCCGTCACTGTCCTTTGGTTTTGTCCCCTTTTCGCCCATGTCTTAACTTGGCTGGAAAATTCTGGTTTGGCCTCTGAATTTTTTTATGTGAAGTGACCAGTAATGGGCATCCTCAATCTAATTCTGGTGAATTTGTTTCGTTTATTTATTTGTTTTAAACCATATTCTCTGGGATTATGTGTTTGTATTTTAAGGACTAGGCCTTCCTTCTTTGCTGGGCAGTGACAAAAGGCATAAACCATTCTGTGACAGAAGGACCCTTTGCTGATAGAGATGATACATTCGAAAAGTAATTTCTGGAAAAACTCTGGAAAATCAAGTGGCAGTGGTGGCCATGGGGCCCCTTCCCTGGGGAAGCAGCAGCCCACCCATGTCTTGGAGTGACCTGCCACCTTGGGTTGGGGGCAGGGGGGCCGGGGCAGTGGGTGGCAGCCATCTCTCATCAAGTAAAGGGCTCTATCCTCCTTCCTAGAGGAGCACGGTTGATTTATAAACCCTTCAGTATTTAGGTTCATAATAATGATCCATGGTAGATGCACCTAGAATTGGGCAACAAAGTTATTGTTGGGCAGTCTACAGGCAACACCAGCTTTATTCTGTAGTAAGTATTTAAGGTCTCTTGAGGTTTTTTCAAGGCTTTTGTCTGACCTAAATGTATGCTCAGTGAGTTGGATTGGAGTACCAGTGTGGTAACTACCTCTTTTACCCTCCTCACAAAAAAAAAAAATAATCTTTGAACAGATCAGTTCCCAGATCTGTGGCCACAACTGCTAGTGCCAGCACAGGGAAAGAAGGGCAGGAGAGCTTTACCATGCATGTGAGTCAGTTTAGAGAAGTCATGAAATGAAATGTGGACTGGTGTGAGGTGATTTATGATTGCAGTGTTAGCCAGCAGGCACTCACTTTCTAAAAAGATTTCAGGAAAGAAGTGCCTTGAGAAAAACAAAAAAACAAAACAAAAGAGCAAAACAACAACCCCAGACAAAACCACTATGATTTCCATGATGATCAGTTTGAGGAAGAGAAAGCAATGATTCCTCATTGCAGGGGAGGGCAAAAGGCTTTAGTTACTGGATGATTTTGGTTACTAGGGAGAAGAGCTGGAGGTCTGCGGAGCCCCAAGGCTCTGGGCAGTGGGGCTCAGCACTCCCAGGGTGCTGGGGAATACTGGGGGTGGGTGTGAGCACTGGGCAGTGGGGCTGGGAGTTGCCTGGGTACATGGGGGTGCTGGGAACCCAGCATGTGGTCAGGATTTAGGCTGGATTTTGGCCATGGTGACCCCTAAAGCACCCCTGGGATACCCCTAGAGAATCCCAGAGAATGCCTGGAGCACCTCCAGAGCACCCCATGGACCCAACCAGAGCTCATCCATCACAATGACCATGGGGACATGGGGACCACAGGTGTGGCTGATTCTGGAACACCCTTAGTTCAGGTGTGTGAGGCCACAGAACCCCACGGAACCCTTCACCAGATGCACCGGGAGACTACAGCTGCCTCACAGAACACAAGTTATCCAACTGTATCCTGGGCTGCATCAAAAGGAGCGTCACCAGCAGGTTGAAGGAGGTGATCCTGCCCCTCTACTCTGCTCTCGTGAAACTTCACTTGGAGTATTGTGTGCAGTTCTGGTGTCCTCAACATAAAAAGGACATGGAACTATTGGAACAAGTCCAGAGAAGGGCCACGAGGATGATCAAGGGGACTGGAGCACCTCCTGTTTGAAGGTAGGCTGAGAAAGTTGGGGCTGTTCAGCCTGGAGAAGAGAAGGCTATGTGGAGACCTCATAGCAGCCTTCCAGTATCTGAAGGGGGCCTATAGGGATGCTGGGGAGGGACTCTTCATTAGGGACTGTAGTAACAGGACAAGGGGTAATGGGTTCAAATTTAAACGGGAAGTTTAGATTGGATATAAGGAGGAAATGCTTTCCTGTTAGGGTGGTAAGGCGCTGGAATGGGTTGCCCAGGGAGGTTGTGAATGCTCCATCCCTGGCAGTGTTCAAGGCCGGGTTGGACAGAGCCTTGGGTGATATGGTTTAGTGTGAGGTGTCCCTGCCCATGGCAGGGGGGTTGGAACTAGATGATCTTAAGGTCCTTTCCAACCCTAACTATTCTATGATTCTATGATCATTCTTCATGTAGGTAGCTAAAGAGTCTCTTAGAAATCCTTTGAGAGCTGGTATGACTCACTTTGTCATGCAGATTATGTTGCTAGGACAGACTGGACTTCTCCCCATGCAAGCTGTCAAATGGCAGGTATAAAGCTGCACTTCAGCATGAGTGCATGAAAGGAAAGTGCCCCACAGCATCTTCCACTTATAGCTCTTGGATTTAGGAGCACACAATGCACACTGGATTATGGCCAACCATTCAGACATAGCTGACTGAATTCAAGACTCATTATCTGTTTAAATACTCATAATAGGTGCATTGCAGTTATAAACAAAATTTGGGCAATGTCTATGTCCTAGGCCAAGAATAATAAAGCATATTGCTTTCAGGTTTCCTTTAAAACTAAGCTGACTAATCTCTTAAATGTTACCCTCAAAATTGCGAACAGACTTTTATTCATTGGTTGAAGTATTTTGTATGGTTAGCAGTCAATCAGCGCTGAATGTTAAAGAAATTAATCCTCAAATATTCAAAATACGCCAAACAGTTGGAGAAAGAGTACAAGCTGACTTTGTTGCTTTGCAGATGTGGACTCCAGCTTTCAAAGAAAAGCAGGAGGAGCTGTATAGCAGCAAGGCATTGCAGTGAAATTGGTTGGGCTCTGCGTGCAGACTTGAGAAGGCCTGTGCAAAAGCAGCTAGATCAAGGTTTTCAGAACTTTTGCTTTCATTGGCTATACAAAGGGGATCTTGGATTGCTCACTGCTTGGACTACAGTCACCTTGTGCCACAGAATTCAGGGGGAGTTTTACTCATGGAGCAATTATTATGGCAGTTTCAAAGGTCCTTATCTGCTTTTTAAGATAAATGGATGAAACTATTTTTTTATTATTATTTTCTGCCTTGACAATGGATAACTATGTTTACTATTGCTTTATAAACACAAAGTTGGTTACTAATGAGATGAGTAAAAGGGAGAGGTTTAGCTGGAGTAGCCAGGGAGGAGGAGGTGATTATGTTATGACCTAAGCACATTAGATTTTAGATTTAAATGTCAGAGTGGCAGGCTGTCCTCCAGTAACCATGGTCATGTTGGGAAGTCACTGCTGATCTGCAAGAGCCGTATTTCTCCAAACTCCAGGGAATGCAGCAAGGCCAATCTGTTTACATGGCCTGCTTTGGGATTTGAGCTGAACAGTGTGTTTGTGCTTGTTTGGTGAAGGAAATTTATTGGAGATGCTGACCTGGGCCAAGTTCCTCAACTGAAGTGGAGTTGACTTGGAGTTGATACATTAATTGATTTCTGTGCATTGTGAATTTATAGTGTTAACTTCATATGAGTAAGAGTAAAGGCAAAAGCATTGATTTCAGAACTCTGAAGAGTCTAGCTAAAGGGGAAAATCAAGGAGTAAAATATAATGTAGAATACAAGAAGCTTTAAAACTCTTTGGATTTTTCTGAGCAGTCTGCTCTGTTACCAAACTTGTTCTTCAGAAGTCTGAAAAACTCTTGATGAGCTTAGAAATCTGAACCAGAAACTTAAAAAGAAAATCATGACGCTTCTGGCAGCATAGAGTTAGGACTCATCTCCAGCAGGAAATACTATGATTAAGCTGGAAGGTTTGTAGCCATAAGCTTGCCTTTTATTGGTACTAAAACAATTTGACCATACCTGAGCTTCTGGACAGTAACTGTTAAGAATTTCATTGGCAGTACCTTCAGAGGTAAAGTATTTTGATTCTTTTATATTTAGAACAGATCTAAAGAAGGAAGTTGATGGAATTTAGGTGCTTATGGATCTGCTTATGTGTTCTGTCCACATATTATCACACAAATGTCTTCCTTATTAAGAAAGGTACAATAATTATTCCTGTTTACCAATGCTTTTTTTCCTGTGTTCTTTGAGAAGTTTTCACGCATTCTATGAGAGGAAAGAAAGACTCCAAGTTCCAGAGCAACCAGTAGCATGTGGTCAGAACACTGTTCCAGCAACTGGGAGAAATGGGTTTTACCTCCCTTCAGTAAACCCAGGTCTCCCAATCCTTTGGACTTTGCCCAGCAGCTAAAGGGAATGATGATTGATGTACCACCTCCCATCTTTAGTGATCCCTACTAAGCTATTGGAAAAAAAAACAACAAACAAACTATAAACCCCAGGAAAACAGAAATTTTACCTCTCTATCCTTGGTGCAATGCCGGGCCCTGGAGAGGAGCAGATCTGAAGCTTACGGTTATTGTATTCTTAGTAACTATAGATGATGGTCAATGCACAGACTTATAAGCAGCATCGAAAATCACCATGATGATAGTTCTGGATCTCACTGCTGGTATACCAAAGTCTGTAGCTCGTGAGACCTTGGTGGCAAAGAGATGCCCAGAACACATGGATGGTGGTGTCTTTAAAGAAGCTGTCCTATCTGCCCTTCATTTCCCTGTGTCTCCTGTATCCAGAGTGTTTGTGCAGTCATGTGGCAATCCAGACTGGGAAATGGCCCATCTTAAAAACGGACACTGAACAAAGTTGGTTTTAGCTGGCTGCTTTCTCAAATCCAGTCCATCCTGTGGTCAGAGAAGAGTCTGCCATTCCAGGAGGGGGTGGTATGCAGCAGGGTCAGTAGGCTCAGCAGGGGTGAATAACAGCTAATATCAGTAGTGCTGCAAGGATGGCATGGCTTAAAGCACTCGTCAAAATACAGCGTCATCGTCTGATGTGTTATAAGGTGCCTCAGCATCATGAGGGGGCTCCATGTGTTGTTTCAAGGAGCCTACATTTTAGGCATCTCAAGACATAGTCCTTTTTTCAGTCTTTTTTCCTTGCAAGGCAGGAGATAAAAATATACCTGATACAACTGATAATAACATTCAGCATATAATAACATATCTACCTCTTATAAATGCACAAATTCATTTTCAACACAAGCAAAATTACAAAAATAAATATACCAATCTACATTATTTACAGGAAGGATCCTGAAATATGTCCAGCAGGACTTGGGAATGTTTCAGCTTCCCTAAGACATGTATCCCAGAACACAGTGCTATGAGGCAATGCAGTGGTTTAGTAAATAGTCCCAGCACGACCGTTAGAAAGCAAACAATGAAGAAGAAATCATCCAAGATGCACGTTGTTAGGCTTGAATCACATTCCAGTTCTTCAGCTATAAATCACTGCATGTTAATTAAATACTTCTCCCAAATAGCAGCGTTAGTGTTTCAGTGAGAATTACTGGTTTATATTGGCAGAACAAATTCCAGTGTGTGGGCCATTTTACATGCAGAAGACGTAAATAAGAGGGAAAGGAGAACAGGAGAGGGGCTAGAGGAGATGTGCCTATCAATAGTATTATTCCATGCTTTTATTTTATTTGATGAACAAATAGAAATTGATTGCTTATATTCCTTAGGAATAAAAAAAATGTTGCCTCTGAAAATCCCAGGTGTGTCCCAGGGTAAGCAGTGGCCATAACACAGATTGCAACAGAGGGCAAAATGTTTCTTTGGTCTGTCTCTGCCCTGAATAATTGTACTTATGAAAAAAAAAATAATTTAAAAAAATGGTCTTTTATGTTTCTTGCCAAACTTTGCAGTCAGCAGGATTCTGAATGAACACTCTCTCAAGATAATCTTTTGGGGAATGTTTAAATAAGTGCCTTAGTCTCTGGAAATGCTTTTTGAAAGAGATTGTGATGTTTCTGCCTTTTTTTCTTAATTTCCAAATTTTATTTAATACATGCCATTCTTCAGGAAAGCAACACCTCTTGAGCGTAATGCAAATAAGGTCTTGTATTAAATAGAAAGCCATGGTATAGCTGAGATAAATTAAAAAGTAAATGTGTGTAAATTAAAACATGATGATTGCTTATGTAGAGGATATGTCTGTGAAGTAATCCCAGTATTATATAGCTTTGGCCTTGGCATATTACTGGAAAAACTCAGAACTCTAAATAGTGAAGGAGGACCACTTTGCCTGGAAAATGGTTAATGAGAATTGAATCTGTTCGGTTTAGTTTATTATCACCACTGTTTTGGTCAACTCAATCCCCAATTCAGACAAACCCTAGCTTTCGTAAATTATGTTTTGACATTCCAAGTTTCACCTTCTGTAAGCTTTAACAAACCTAACAGGGAAAATTGTTGAGAAAGTAAAAATGAAAAGCTCACATTTTTAGAGAATGCAACTTCTCTTCCCAGCTTCTACCTCCATCCTTCAGTCTTTTGGCAGAGCGCAAGTTGCAGAATGTTGAATAGACTGCTTGCAGATATTTGCATGTAATTCGATTTCTTTTGCCCTTTTGTTGTTGAAACACCCAATGTGAAGCCAAGGATGGACTCATGGCTGTCTCTTACTCTTCTGTGGAAATCCCACATCCTTCTCCACAGAGACATTTCCACAGACAGGCCCTCCATGATTTCTATATAAGACTTCATGGGTTGGTTTTCTGTATTTCTTTTCCCTTCTTCTTTTTCTTCTTTTTCTTTTTTTTTATCTTTTTTCTTTTTTTTCTTTTATTTTTCTTTTTCTTCTTTTTCTTTTTTTTTCTTTTTTTTTCTGATACTCTGGTTTACCTCTGTCAAGTCATTATGGTTTCATGTTAGATCAACATCTAAAATGTCTAGTGTGATGTTATTCACAGCTAAAGGCAGCCTTAGAATACAGTATTTTTATTATTTTACCAAGAAAATTGACCAACAATTTTAGGGAGGAGAAAACTGTTAACACGTTTGGGTAAAAAAACAGTCATGGGAAGTGAGAAGATATATTGAAAGAGCTCTAATATTTTGAAAAAGAAACCATTCAATTTTTCATTTCAGACGTTTTTGAAATAGCAATTTTTCATAGTTAAATTGTTTTAAAATCTGAAATGAATAATAAGTATTCAAAATAAAAAACTTGATCCAAAGTCAGTCTGATTCACTAAAAAGATCAATTTCTATTTTGAAATAACAGACAACTTTATTCTTTTGTATGTTTTCTTCTTTGTGTTTGGCCAGCAAATAGAAAATTCATGGGTTTTATTTCTTTACTTGGATCTCTGCACAGATATTTCTCAGTAATTACCTTTCCCAGCATGAGTGTGCAGGCACTAATGCTCTTGCATCCAAGTATGGGATATTCAACATTCAGTAGTTTCGGTAAGATTTGTATCATCCCAGCTTTTGGGGAATCATGATTCATTCGCTCTACAGCTGCATTACAGTGCTCTAAATTTGGGATATTGATTTTTTTATTTGATGCATCTGTTAATATTCAGTGAGGACAGTTCCTGGAATGACAGCTGCAGTCCTTCTGCTTAGACTGCCAGCTTGATGGCTTTTCAAATACCCTGCTAAATTTGTACTGAGATTCCTTTAAGATACCTGGAGCTGTTCTGCAAACAACAGAGTATCAGAACGCACACTTATTTTGCCTGTATTGAAGCACGTATATGGAAAAAAAAAAAACACAAACAAAAACCAAAAGCTTGAGTAACAAGAAGTAAACAAAAATTAGCCTAGTTTTCATTGGCATCATCCATTGTGGCAATGCTATCAAGGACAGCCTTTGATTATTTTTCCCCCTTCAGACGGAAATTGCATACTTAAAGATACTGAATTTTTAGACTTCTGATTCATCTTGCTTTTGGCCTAGACACAGATCACAGTTTTGTCACTTGAATCAGCTACACTCTGTGATAGTTCAAAGTTTTTCTGAAATTGTGTACTTGTGTATCTACACCTTGAAGTGCAGAAATCTCTATTCCAGTAGGCACTTTCTGTAGTACTATTTAAAGATTCCTTTCACTGAGAAAAGAAATCTTTCTGACTTACTTGTTTGTTAGATCTGCAAGAATTCCCTTTTTACCTTTTCATCTTCAAGTGACAAAAAGTTCTAATTTTCCGTTTACAGTCCCATTGTGACATTTTTTTCTACTGTGTCCAGAGTGGTATTTAGCAATATTTACTGTTGGTTCTCTCTTAGCAAGACAAATATGAAATGAATATCAGCTGTAATGCTGCTGAAACCTCAGAATGACTAAGAATGTTTAACAGCAATTAGCTGGATTATTGTTACCCATTTTTACATGTTGTATATGATATAGGTTTAAAAGAACTATCGTTTATAGACATATTTGTGCAATTGAATTAATCTTTTCTGAAAGGGATTGCTTTGCCAATTTGAATCGTTATTTAGGAGGGAATTATTCTAATGGTATGATGGATGGCTCAAAACTGGGAGCTGGCAGACTAAAAGCGTGGAAAAAAAGAAAAAAAATACTGTAAAAATGAAATTTGATCGCAGTCTGCCATATATGTGAAAAAAGTAAAAAGGAATTTTCATAACCATGTAAAGAGGAGTAATTCAAGACCGCAGTCATATAAAAATAACTTAATGGAGAGAGATGTTACTGTAGAATAGGATAGACCTTTTTCTTTCATCATGAGGAAGATGACAAAGAAAATATACCTTAAAAAAGATGTAAAGCAAGGAGAATACCAACTCCATAAAAACACATGTACATCTAAATAATCTGGGAAGGTGACAGAGGCTCACAGCCATAGGAAATAAATAAATATATAAAGCACAGAACAATTATAAGAGGAAAGTGTGATGTTATCCACAGCAAATACCTGACTCAGCAGTATTGTATGTCAGACTGCAAAAGCTGGGGATTGCTTCTTTTCACAGGTCTAGACTGCGAGCAGGTTATTCCTTTAGTGAAGATGCTGATGGTGATTGTCATTGACTACCTAGAGGAAAGACTCCAACTGTTGCTGTTTTGGAAGCAGCAGGTATAATCCATACCATTATAAAAATATTTCCAGTCAACTTGTGCAACTGGGCATTTCCAGGTTTACAAAGCGGTGCCAAGAATACTAGCTAGCACCATACAGGATGGTGTAATCATGGTATTACATGCATAAGGCAGTGATCAGAGGCACCAGTTTGTTTCTCTTGAGCTCACAGGATATGAGCTGTGCCCACACATATAAGCAAATCCACAGCCTAACTCTTCACAGAAGGTTAGAAAATGGGTGACAGAGATCTAATACATCATGCTAAATGAAATAAGACATAAGAAAAGCTGATAAAATACTGAGTCACCATGGCATTAGGAAAAGACAGAAAATTGATTTCCTCAGAACTTGAAGCAGACAGCAGGAGGGAGGAGAGAAAATGAATGTGCAGTGAAGTAGGAAATGAGTGTTGCAGACATAAAGGGACATCTTGAGCAATGACTGCTGAGACTAATCCTCTGAGTATGCTATCACCATATTCATCAATTCGGGTTTTCAGAAAAGAATTCAGCATAATACTGCAAAGCTGATTAACGTGTAAGGTTAGCTTTTGTGGGACTGGAGGTACTGCCCTTGAGATGACAAGGTGACTGTAAGACCAAGGACAGATTCTGCTACTACCATGGCAGCATCTAGGATGGTAAGCTAATATTTGGTTTATGAGTGCATCCCCATGGAAGATCCCTGTATTCAATTACAAAATCTGACATACGGCACAAAATGAGGAGTGAGATAATAACAAAGCAAAATAAAAGTAATGGAAAATCACAGAATTGTAGAACAGCAGGTTAGAAGGGACCTCAAGAATCCTCTGATCAAACCATTCTAGGCCAAGCATGACCTAGACTACACATCCCAGCACCCTATCCAGCTGAATCTTACCTGTACCAAACACTGGGGAGTCCACCACTTCCCCAGGGAAATTATTCCAATGGCTGAATGTTCTCAGTGTGAAAAATTTTCCTCTTGTGTCCAGTCAGAACCTCTGCAGGAATAACTTGTACCCATTACCCCATATCTTTTCCATGTGGCCACTTGCAAAAAAGAGAGTCTCCATCTTCTTTTTAGCCACTCTTTAAGTACTGGAGCACCGTGATAAGATCTCCCTTGAGCTTTCTTTTCTCAAGGCTGAACAAACCCAGCTCTCTCAGCCTTTCCTCATACAGCAGGAGGAAAGCTCTCCTCAGAGAGGGAGAAACTGAGTGAAGTGGTATATAGTGGCTGATGGCTTTTGAAAATAGAAAAGTGCAGAATGCTGAAGCTGCCCAGATGAGTGGTGTGGTTTGACTCCAGAGGTATCAGAAGGGAGTGCTAGCACCCAGCGAGCCTGGTGACAGGCTTCCTGGGAAACCAGCCTAAAGCACATCATGGGGAGTGCTTTGTCCTGAACTTTAAACATCATTTTCTAGATCTAGGGCATCAATCTGCAGTTCTGAGCAGGGGACCTCTGTCTGCTTGGGATTCACAGTGTGTGTGGACACCTTGACACGGGGGGGGGGGGGGTTGCAGGTGTGCATGCTTTTGAAGAGGAAAGCAGACCTTAGCCTGGGTTTTTGCAAAATGAGCTGCTGGCAGTGCAGCAGTGCTGCAACCCGAGCTTTGAAGGCCTGTGACTCAAGGGGTCTGGAGGAAGTAGTGGAAAAAGAGCCTGAACAGGTAGCCCGTGGCGATTCAGGCATTTTCTGTTTGCCCAGGATTGGAGGACCTGCCCCAAATCTGACATTTCTGTAGCCACTGGATAAAACACGACAAGTTCAGTGGCCTCCAGGTTTTCCAAAGTGTTGAGTTCGGGGATGATTGATACAATGTTGGGCTCCCCACTTCCATTCCACCCTGGGTCTAATAAATTCCTGGTTTAATCCATCTATCAGGAATATCAAACAGAAAAATGCATTAAGAACACAGAGCAGGAGACATTTTGATGACTCCTTATAAGGCAAAATTTCCCAAAGTATTTAGGTACCTGGCAAGATTTTCTCAAGTATTTGTGCACAAACTCATGGGAGTATTTTCCTTCTGAAAATTCCCTACCTGCCTCTTGGGGTATGAAAATAATTTTTAAACTCTAAGATGTTATGAGATGGAAAAATGCATGGAATTTAAAGTAAAACAGGTGAAAAACAGTGGGCGTGCTGTGAATGCCCATTGGAGTCTCACTTAATGGAAAGGCTCTTAATTTGCACACTTAAACTACATACTCAAAGTTAAGATAGTGTGAATATCTGCGCTATGTCATATGCCAATGAAATAATTATAATTACAGAAGACTAAAACAAGCCTTTATGAATGCTTAGTTACTTTAATTGTAAGGAAAAATAATTAAAGTGATAAAGATTAGTGTGTACTTTGTACGCAATAGTCTGTCAATTTTGCAACAACTTGTGCAATATCTTACCGAAAATGTAACATGAATTTTTAGTGTGCTCTTTAATTTAGTTATTAGTTCATTCTGTCTACTTGGTGTATTTTAACAGTTGGCAGGACAAGGATCATTCTCGCAGTTCCACAAAACCCAAATGTTGTCACATAATTAGTATAGATGCATAAACCGTCAGAGAGGAAAAGCATTTTCTTCCTTTCTGTAGAAGTAATTATTCACTGGAGCTTAATAACTGTCCTTTGTTCGCATAAGTATTTATCTCTACTATTTCAAACATGGGAGGATTTCTTAGAATTACCCATTTTTTTAAAGCATATAAGCTTGCAGGAGTGTTTATTTCCTCAAACTTCTTGAACACGAAGTCTTTCTTGCAAAAATTGTCCCCATGTGTTTGAATGGTTACTAGTGATTTGAACGGCATGTGCCAGTCAGCAGTCCATAGCTGTTTTGGGGTAACTCTCTCTTGGTGTTTCCCTTTAAAGCTGCTCCACTTTGGCTAGAAAATTAAATACTCCTTCTATCCAAGGGGATGAGAAAAGCATTATTCTATGAGCACTGGAAGAAAAAGGCCTGGGTCATGTTTTTTAATCCACTGGCTGTTTGTTTTCTACTATTCAGAGAACAAAACTCAAGATCCTAAGGACCTAAATTCTGTACATCTGATTCTTTGCATAAATTAATTGTGCAATCGAATTTTAATATTTTTACAAACACCTCCAAAATTCTTGGAGTTTGCTTTGCAATGGCTAAAGTTGCAAGTTATTTTTCCTTTTAGTAGTTTCTTGGCAATCTTTGGAGCCAGTTTGTCTTGGCATCCCCCTACCATATTCCCACTTTTCAGTATCATGTTCTAAAAACTGTGCTTACAACATTTTGTGATGTGTTTAATATATTTTTGTAGTTTAAAAATTTAACCATACAAGAACATCTGTGAGACACTTGTAAATTTTGTATCTCTATGTATTTTTAATTTTGATAGGTTCAACTATTTAGGACTTTATATATTTATTTCAGTAGAGGACTTAAACTGACAAATAGTTTAACTTGGCGAATGCCCAGATTTTTTATAAGTGAATCCATTATATTCTTCTAACATCTGCTCTTAATAATCCTGAATGGTTTTGGTTTGTTCTACTTTTATATGAAGTTTTCTATTTATTATTTTTTTTACCTAAAGTTCCATTACAGAGATTGGATGATTCTTATCTCATTGATGTTGCTGATAAAAATGGACCCTGCTTCCAATGCGAATTAGACTATAAGACAAAAGAGAGTCAGTTTTAAAATATTTAATTCTAAGACAAAATGCCTTCTAAAGATTAACTTAACACTGTGACAATAAATAGTATAATCATTGGCCAAATAAGTTCTCACATTATAAAATTCCTCTAAAATTGCATCATCTGGAACACACAGGGGACAGGAAAAGTTAGGAAATTTCATCAGAAATTCCTTCTGCCTTCCCTTCAAGTACAACAAATGTGTGACAATTTAGAAAACCTGTTTCGTAAATTCATCAGGTATTTTAAAATACGTATTTTAAAATCCTGTCCTGTTATTTTTAAAGGAAATTTCACAAAGAGCAAATGCCAAACTAATTTTTTGTAAACCAAAATATCGTCTGGAATATATATGACATAATTCTGAGCTATCTGACACTGTGGAGTCTTTTGCTGGAGTACTGTTTAATTTTGGCATGACACTTCAAGAAGGATGCAGGCCACCTGGAAAGAGTACTGGGGAGAGGAACAAGAATGATCAAGAGTCTAGAAAATGTGACCTACAGGAAAGATGAAAAGAACAGCCTGTTTATTTTTAAGGAGAGACCTGAAGCACGATACAGTAACAGTTTAACATAACTTTCCTGCTACTAAGAGGCAGTAAAGAAGCCCTTACTTTGGTCTGCTGAAGCAGAAAGAAGAAATAGGCTGAAGGTGCAGCAGGAAAGATTTTAGTTAATGCAAGATGTTTTGGTTAAGGTAGGTAGTTAAAATGTTATAAAGTTAAGCACCAAGAGGCTGTGGAATTGCCACCACTGCAGGTTCATACAGTCTACACAAGTATCTGCCAGAAGTAATTTAGGTGTAATTATTTCTGCCATATGTGATACGTTTGGGATCTGATGGCTCTTAAGCTCTCCATGGAGATCTCGGGGTGTGGGACAATTCGTCAGCTTGTTCTTTGACAATTCATTTCATTGGGAAAAAGCAACCAAATAAACAACAAAAAAAGTTTAAATACAAGGAAAATTGTTTAAAATGAAATAAGAAACAAGATAGCACTGGAAGTGGCCTTCTTTCAAAGAACACCCATTCCAAGCTTCTCCTCAAATGTCATCTCAAAATAAGTTTGGTGTTCTGTCTGTTTGGCTGTTCTAAAACATTCCTGGAATTCTGGTTTAAAAATGCCTTCTGCTTTTCAGCCTAAATGTAACTCTGTACAGGATGGGATGGGATAACATGGGATGGGATAAGATAGGATGGGATGATATTGTTGTTGGGCTAGCTTTTTCCTTTCTGTAGGTTGAACAGCCCTTCTATTTTCTGGTTTCCCACAGTGTAAATTCAGCCAGTGGTGTCAGATTAGAATCATAGAATCATAGAACAGTTAGGGTTGGAAAGGACCTTAAGATCATCTAGTTCCAACCCCCCTGCCATGGGCAGGGACACCTCACACTAAACCATGTCACCCAAGGCTCTGTCCAGCCTGGCCTTGAACACCACCAGGGATGGAGCATTCACAGCTTCCCTGGGCAGCCCATTCCAGTGCATCACCACCCTCACGTTAAAGAACTTCCTCCTTATACCTAATCTGAACTTCCTGTGTCTAAGTTTGAAACCACCACACCATGTTCTACCACTACAGTCCCTGATGAAGAGTCCCACCATGGCATCCTTATAGGCCCCTTTCCCCCCTTTTACATTGGCTATTTTAGTTTTTTCTCATTAGAAAAACTTAGACATTCTTTCACTACCTCTTTCCAGCACTTCTTTCTTTGTTACACTTCCCACCAAGTAATTTTTTGAAGGAGATTACAGCTTCTTGCAAAAAAACTCCAAATGAAAGGCCTTCTCCTGCATGCTTTTACATTTAAATACACCGTTCTTGGTATCGTTCTCAAAGCTATAAACAATATGATTGTAATATAGTCTATATCATCGATAGTAATACATGAATCTTAGGCTATGAAAACGATAATATTTTCACTGGTTTCATTCACTTATAAATAGAAGAATAATGAAAATTTAGGTGCTTAATGTTTAAATTAATGCAAAGGAGATTCGTGACCCACATACATTACTGTTGTTATCATCCTTGGCTTATCCATTAAGCTACTGGACTGTTTTTTCTCTCTGCCATTGAAATTAGTGTTACATCACTGTGGGTTTCACACCATGGTTTGGGAACTACTAACATAGGTGTTCATTTTGAATGCTGGTCAAAGCCACAGGACAACTTTCAAACAGCATTTCTTACATAGGTAAGTATGGAAAGAGTTAAGGAAAGCCCTTCCCTCCAGTTTATGTAAGATTTTTCTGGATTATATTTAAATGTGGAAAAACTTGGAAGAAACTTCAGAAAATACTGTCAGATGAATGTCTTGAAGTGCCCGTGTACAGCTGTGGAATACCTTCTTGTTGGTGAGAGGTTCTGCCTGGATTTGCAGATGAAAACTTTCCTTTCCAGCTCACTTGGGAGGCAGATGTGTAGGTCTGAATGTTACTTTATTGTCACTTCAAGTTCCACAGGCTTACCCATAGGCTCAGTCTGGAGCATTCGTCTAATGTTAATGCTACACAACAGCAAACATTTCATTGTTTCCTGAAGTATCAAAATTGACCATATCCAATTACTCTTCACTATAAAACATGTGCTGAACACTGCAGAGCTTTTTTTACTGTCCAACAAAGATGAAGTTAATTAATTTGAGGAATTGTTTAGAGGAGATGATGATAGACATCTGAATCCTGAGTTCAAGACTGGATGATGACCTGTGATGCCTTACAGCCTCAGTTATTCTGTGCTTCATAAGCCATTGTATGTCTTTGGACATATTAACAGCCAACGTTCTTCCTCCAAGGAGGTATGCATTTGTTCAAACAGTAGCCCTTGTATATATTAAGAGATGTTCTCAGATACTGCCATGATTAGAACTGTTTGCTATTTTATGTCCTTTACTTATCAAGGTGCTTTTTCTAACAGAGGCCTTTCACCATTAACAGTTAACTTCAGTAAAATAATATTTTTTATTCATTGTTGCATGAGTGTCTTTCTCAAGAGTGCTTTCTCAAGTATGCTTTTCTATTACAAATTATCTCCAAGTTGGTACACACTCCTTGATCTTTATGAGTTAGTCATTATAAAGACATTTTTGTGATCTTGTGGGATTGGCACCCTCCTACCAGAGAATGGAACAATTCCCTTTGGCATAGACACCTCTCTCTGATGTTAAGATCATTACAATATCAACTCATGTTGCAATATCATCCAGTGGGATTTGCATGGAATGTCAGAGAGGAAAGTTGCCCTGTGCAGAGAAGGGCATTCACATCAGACTTCTTTCAGAAGAAGAAATTTTAGCATCAAAGAGGATTCTGATTCTACTGATTCATCTGAATCAGTAATTTGTCTTCTTAGTTTACCAGTCAATAATATTGCTGTTGAAACTTTCCTTTGGTTTCCGTTCCTTTTCTCATGCCTCTTTATTGTTTCTAGGTTCCCAAAAGATATGAATGTGTCACAGCTCCAAAGCAGCAAAGGCTGAGTGCCAGTCTCCTTCAGCTAACAGAAAATGAATGTTCCAGAGCAACACACTCACCACTGTCTCCTCCGTTCACCACCACCCCAAAAGTTTATACTGCCATCTTCACAACTCATCCCAGATAACCTCAGATAGATGTCTTGGATGTCAGTGTTTAGAAAGCAACAGACTGTGACCAATATGCTGTCAGAGGATGAAGCTGAATTAACTTGGACTTGTATCTGTTGGGTATTAAAGGAGAAAACAAGTATGGATATAGCACCAACCCTCAAATCTAGAAAGAATAATCAGAGTAGGGCTCCTGCCTCTGTGCAATGAGATACCTCTCTGCAGTGCTTTCTTGTTTTGCTGACAGAGAAGCTGTAAAGTGTTGTGGGACAAGCAGTATGGTGGGGCGATCAGTGTGGTGGAGACTGGTAGACAAACCGGCAGGCAGTATTCCTGGTCCCAGCATCCTGCTTTGTTATAGCTCACTTGCACAGCAGGAAAGAGGACAATTGCCCACAGTGCCCTGAATGTCCCAGGGTGGGCAGAGGGAGCCAGGAGGCTGTCATCGGCTTCCTGTGGGGGACACCTGAGCAGAAAGTCTCAGTGCCAGGCCTTGACATCAGAGTGTGCATGAGCTTTGTCAGGACCAAGAAGACATGTATATGTTGTATATCTACCACTGCACACTGAAGGTTCAAACTCAAACGGTTAAGGCGTGGGTGTGCACAACAGGAATGCACACACAGGGGAACTTTATTAGAAGAATGGGTTCGATCTCATCAGTGAGTGCTGAAGAGGGACAGGTCAAGACATTGGTGTTTTGGTGGAAGGTGCCTTGCTACTCTGGTGCAGGGAAAGGGCTCGCCCTCAGCTCTGTTTCTCAACAGCTCTCCCCTTCAACATCTGCCTGAGTGGTAGCTGGGAGGAATACGTGCGTGTGTCTGTGTACACACTATAGCCAGGCATTCATCTTTTTACATTAAGACCTGAGTGATGAAAAATATCTTCCTCATTGGTACAAGTCATCAATGTAAAATATTCTTGAGTAGGCACAGAGTCGTCCACCCTTTCCTTTCATCTACTTTCATATGGTTGTTCATGCTCATGAGCACATCTTTTTCTATAACTCCTGACTCACAAGTTACCAGTGTTATCAGAACTGGAGAGCAGAGTCTTCCAATGGCTGCTCAGGAGTGTGGAGCACCAGACCATTTTCCATCCTCTCATCTTTCCCCCTTTCTACTCTCCCACTCATCCGCAAGGAGCAGCTGCACTATTCACTTTCAGCCAGAAGGGAAGACAAGAAGACAGCTGTCACGCTATGAATCAGATTTTAAACTGTGGTTTCAAGGGGAAGATTTTAGCTTTATTTCCCACTTGCAGAACAAAGAGCATCTGTTTTTGACACTTGCAGTTTTATGCTGATTACAGATCCAATTACAGATTCTGTGTAGGGAAACTGATTTCAAATAGCCAATACAAAATACTCTCCTTACATTTTTTCATTGATCAGGTCACTGTGAAATTAAATTCAAGTTATGTATGAAAGAACAGAATGTTTAAATGATCATGAGAGGTAGTATGTGTGATTCCCTTCAGTCCTGTAAATGGTGTGACTTGAAACACTATAAGCAGATAGACTGGTTATTGGTTTTATTGTTTTATGGAATTTGAAGACAGCAAGAGCTGAAGAATGAACAGACTTTGGCTTGAAAAGTGTTCATGTGTGCTGCCGTAGTGAGGGCTAAAACAGTTTCTTGGACACACTGGGAATCAAGAAAGCCAAAAGTGAGTCACATGGACGACTGCAGACATCTCATTTAATTGTGTAATAATACTACAGCAAGCACAATTGGAGCAGCCTTGCTGACCTCACAGCTGAAAGCACTATTTAAGATCTGGCTACCAGATGTTCCAATAGGATCTAGCCAGCTGCTAGCAGAGTTTACCCTGAGTGTTTTAACAGGAAATATTTACAGCCTAATAGTTCAGAAGAGATGATTGCACTAATTTTCTTTTCTGCCCTGCTGTGGGACAAGGCTCAAGCATGGGGATTCAAGGACGGAGTGCTGCATAACTCCATTTGGTTAGGTAAGAAATAATTTAATCATGAGTGTTTTGCTGCAAAAGTCACTGTTTGTCTAACAGTATAGAGATGAGCACCTAGCAATACAAACTTGAGACACACATTAATATTAGCAAAATCCTGCACTGAAACGTGATCGTTTTATCTGAGTAGTGACTGTGAGTTCTGTCCTTTTGAGCTTACTATTTGTATTATTTCTCTGAAGTGCAGGAAAAAGTAGGTATGGAATATTTCATCTGAATGCATTTTCTTACAGCATGAGGTAAAGTGAAAACAGTGTTAAATAACAGTTGTTTTTAATGAAGGAAAACGAGTATGAAAAGAAACATTTGGCAAAGGAATTAATTACTTTCTGCATGAACATACTTCAAATGCCTGGGGTCCTACATATGAAACTAAATGGTCTGGAAATAATAGTGCTAATATTTCTTAGGTTTCTAGAAAAGTACAGCAATGTATGTGCTTTGGCCGTTGGTTTGTTCACATCATTAAACAGTGGAGAAGATTTCAAAAGTGCTACAGAAAATGCTGGGGGAACAGTTTCTTTTACCTGAGGTGGGTTTAAATAGCTCTTAGAGGTTTTTTTATAGATCCTTATAATTATCCAATACAACAGAAAAACACATTCAGAATATGGCCACATAAAGAATGCCAAAACATAAGCACACACTGAGCGCTCTGTTTTATAGACAAATGCATAAGAACTCCTTTATCCTCTCTAGAATGTTGTGTGTTTCTTTAAGGGCTTTGAGGAATTCCTGTAGCTGGTACCCATTTCTGTTGTGCTCAGATGTTTCATGGGGGATTGGGGCCATGCTTTATTAGCTGGTGCAGCAGCCACATGACTCTGGTCCCTTCTCGGAGGACCATGTAAACCAGATGATTAGGAGATGTGATCTATATTTTTTTTCCATTTGACTGCACAGTTTTAATGACTTCTCTTTCCTTCTGAACTTGGAACATGCCTGCTGTTTCATGTAGTTGCTAAAGGTGCTCAGTCTGGGGAGAGCTCCAAGGCAGGACAGCTTCATGCATCACCTCAAGTGGCTGCCATTCAAAGAAAGAGTGACAGAAAAGAGGCTTGTGTGAGAAACAAGCAAAGCTTGTATTCTTGGCTGGACTTAACAGGAAGGAGACACAGCAGATAGGTAGGACTGAGGCTGTGTTAGGCCCCGATGGTAGTGGCAGAGGAGGTGAATTTTATACAAGCTGTGATGGGTATTCCCATACCAAAGGACTGTGGTCAGAGTGAAGAGCAAAGGAGCTTGCTGAGTCAGTCCCCTTGTTTACCTGTACCCTTGCAAAGACTGTCTCTGCACAAGAGAACAGCATGTGGCCATGCACAAGTCCTGTCAGTGGTTTAACCATTCTCCCATTCTCTGACACAGTTTTTATCTCAGCCAGACAGTGGTCTTCTAAGGCGTACTCCAGCATAGTGCCAGCCACCCTGTATGAGGCGCTTAGGGACTGCTACAACATACACAAGAATTTGTGATAACAGTGAACATTTAAGCAGTTTCATGATCTGAAGTCAATTTGAAGGAAAAAAAAACCTTATTCTTTAAAATGAATAAACAGAGTGTTAACTGGAATACATAATAAAATGCTGGTTTGCTAGGCCTTTAGCATTTACCATGTGAGTAAATAAAAATAAACCATGGAGTAAAATTAGTGATATTCTCTAAATAAACAAACACATGCAAAATCTGGAACCACAGTTTTCGACCTTGAAATAACCACTCTTGTCTCCAGGACTCTGTTGAAGCTCCTTTAGGAATGCACCATCTAGTATAACTACAGCAATAAAGTCATTGAAACAAACCTCAAAATCCAGTTAATTAAATTACATGTGGCATTCAGTAACATTGTATATAAGTGAAGAAAAATTAGGCAAAATCCCAGACATCCAATATATGCATCTTTGTATTTTAAAAAAGCCAGTGTAACTTGAACTGTAAAACAAGTAACTGCAGTCTCATACTCATGATGCACAGGCATTAAAGCAAGAACCCCTGTTCCCTTGAATAAAACCTAGGAATGTGCAGTGACATCTGAGCTTTGCTTATCTCCTCTTCTTCTGATAAAGCACTATCAAAGGCCAAACTGAAAATGAAGGGAGTTTTCCATTTTTCCTTTATTCCTCAACAAATCATCAGCACAAATAAAAAATCTTGAATTACTGGCAGTCTAGAAATGCTCATGTCTTTTTCCTTCTCTCATTACAAAACATCTTTTGTTTTCTCGGTAAGCATGCAGGCCTGCTGCAGCTGACTGGATCACCTTCTTGTTAATGTTGTTCTTATGTGAATGGAATTTTATAGTTGCTCGCTTTTTGAGACAAGCACATTATAACCAAGGGTTTATTGTGAACTGATGAGAGGATTGCCCAAATATGCTCATACGCTTTTCTGAGTGCCAGTTCTCAGAACCACAAAGTAGGCTTCCCAGGAGAGCAACTGCTCTCTTTGTGTCCTGAATTTCCTCAGTGTTGGCACACCATATGTTAGAGTGGTTTAGGGGCCATACCTACCCCATTTGGCAGAGTACTCTAAGTATGACTGTGCACGTCAGCGGGGGCCCACGCCAGTAACTCTACACAGCCCTCCTCTGCTTAGAAGTAAAATATTTATTTTTATTTAGCATTTAGTGTTTGTGTCATGCATATTCAGGGTACTTTACTAGGCCAAATTTTATGCTTGTTGTGTTTGTGCAGAAAAGATTGGCTATGTTTTACCATCTCCTACTGCTGTGGGTGAGTAGAGGGTCACTGGCCTTGCAGGATCCCACTGTCTCTGGGCTTCAAGGAGAGATCTTAAGAAACCTGAGTTGGAAGAAACATGTCCTGTCAGTCATGGAGCCTGTGACCTTTTGAGTAAGAACCAAAGAAGAAAAGTGAGTGGAGAAAGCCCTGACAGAACAGGGGTTTCAGGCAAAGAGGAAAAGAACTTTGCTGGAAGTTCCCACTGTTGTCCAGGAAGAGGAGATTTCAGGCAGGTCAGGTAAAGAGAGCAGTCTTCAAGCAGAATCCTCCGTCAGAGCAGATGCCCAGCTGAAGCTGGGGCACGTCCCGCTCTGTAGTGCTGGCCCCATGGTATTTGAACAGGACACAGTTACAAGTGTAGGCATGTGCTTGGACTTTCAAGTAAAAACAAAACTTCATGGAGTTTTTAACCCATAGCCATGGTATTGTCTTCATAAAGACCATCAGTCATTTGCGTGTTTGTGTGTGTTTGTGTTCAAATTTGACTGTGAATATGTGTACAGATTTATATATATACATACAGATAGATAGACATGTACATATATATTAACAGTTAACACATAAAACGCTTTGACCTAGGTCTGGTTTTGCTGGTGCAGTTTATCTTTTGGCATATCCCCTAATGTAATTAAAAAGGAGGGGAAAATGCTGGTGAAAGATCTAATCAGTTAATTACAGTATACTGTCAGGGAATACCATATCATTAAACTGTGACACACTGAGCCATCACCAAATCACCAAGCTTGGTAGCATACATGTGTGTGGTCCATCTTCCCAAAGACTGCTTTTGTTATGTTACAAAGGAGTAACAGGGATACAGATTGGTGATTGCTCTCAGCAGGACAACACAACCCACCAAGGTGTTGTGTGAAGACTCAGTGGTGCTGCTGTTGTTAGAGCAGCTCTTGCAGAAACTGTGAAGAGCAGATCTTTCCAGCAATATTCCAAAAAACATGATACCTGTCTGTAGTGACCTATTACTGTCAGTAAGTGGGGGTAAATACCTTTTGAGGAATAAGATTTAAAAACAACATTGCCAGGTGAAAAGTCAGTAGAACTGAAGATAGTAAGATTTTAATGTCAGCTCCAAGAGCAACAAGTCCAAGGAGGGGTGATTTCCCCCAAATCCCTGGAGGTAGCTCCAGCAGCAGTTCCAGGGAAGGAACAGGATGAGTCTTGCAAAGGTGCGAGAGATGGGGGCTTTTATCAGCAAGCATCACTGACAATAAGCTAGAAGACAGGTCTTGGTTTGGCTGTGACTGGTCACCTTTGTAAAGGTGGCAAATCTTAGAATTCAGCTGCCCCTTCCTTTTGACTCAGTGTAGTGGGGCAGCTCAGCTAATTCCAAGGGCTGCTGTGTGCTGCAGTGATCAATAATGTCAATGCCAGGCTGTCTCCTGAATGTGCAGTGAGACTAAAAGCTGTGCTATTTCCTGCAATACTGAGATTTCCAATTCATGCATACTGAACCCAATATAATCATCGTGTAAAGAAACATTGTATGAATTTATCAGGTTATACATGATAGACTACTGAGTGAATGAAAAATAGTACTTCCTCTTAATAAATTTTTAATTAAAATAGATTTTTTTTTTAATATAGCATGGCTTTAAACTGAAAGAAAGTAAATTTAGATTAGATATTAGGAAAAAATTCTTCCCTGTGAGGGTGCTGAGGCCCTGGCACAGGTTGCCCAGAGAAGCTGTGGCTGCCCCATCCCTGGCAGTGCTCAAGGTCAGGTTGGATGGGGCTTTGAGCAACCTGGTCTAGTGGAAGGTGTCCCTGCCTGTGGCAGGGGGCTTGGAACTGGATGATCTTTAAAGTCCCTTCCAGCAAACATTCTGTGATTCTATGAACCTGTGACTTTTCTTTGCAATGGAACTGGCTTCTTTGGGAAGATTTTTCCATGGAATTAATATATGTTATCTCATGCCCATGCCAGTAACATTCCCAGTGATGTTATAGAAAGCGGCTCTTTTCTTCTCATAGTCTTCTGAGACTACAGTCAGCAATATCATTTGCTTCCCTGGGCACCAGGCCAGTGACTGCGGGTCCAAAAACTACACTGGCAAACATCATTCTGTATCTAATAAAGGATCTCACCATTGCTAACCACAATTCAGTGGTGACCATGTTTTTGCAAAAAATACCCTCACCTAGCCAAAACTACTGACTATGCATGTCCTAGAAAAGGCTTTCTTCCCCTCCCCCATGGTACAAATAACTACTGTAACAAATGTTTCCTGCTTTGAGTCTTTTTTCAGTCACATTGGCTAGTGGCAGCTACAGCCAGCCATTTCTCAGATTATACTAAATATAAGAAAGATTTAAACAAAACTGATGTTCAGATCAGATGTGCAGATTGGCTCCAAGACAGATTTCTGTACATATGGCATCAGACAAGCGCAACATAAAAAGATTATAAAACTTGTATATTTGTACTGACAGTTTCTAGGTTTCCCTGGAAAGCTGCTTTATATTGTACTTGAAACAGCAAAGAAAAAGATAATGAAGAAAGTCCATTAATTTTCTGCACAGCAAAAATGTCAGCCAGCAATTGTTCTGGTACTGCCCTTTGTGACACAAGCTCAGATATTTTTACTTCACATTTTTATTCCCTTTAATTTCTGCCTCTCCTCTATCCAAGTAGCTCTGATTTAACTTCTCTGGAGATTCAAAACAAAGCTCTGATTCATCTTACAAAGACACTAAAAGTTACATCCAAAAGTATGCTGTGATAGCAATCCAGAAGGAGCTCCCCCTGAGCCAGATTTGATACACAGACCTAGTGATGCTGACACCAGCTGATTGTTCCCATAACTACTGCTTTCTGCATACTCCTAGGGGAGTCCTTCACTGCTTTTGTTGATTTTTTGTTGTTCAAAAACTCGCCAACCTCTGACTAGCTCTGTTGTTCAAAACTTCTCCCAAACAAAACCGTACCTTTGGGTTACAAAAACATGCCTTTGGGCTGGGAGAGTCATATTTTCCTGACATTTTCTAAGTGGCACAGCTACTAGCTGAACATTTTGTTTCTCTTCTCACCTGGACAGTTGCCCAAAACACAGGTCTTGGGGACACTGCCATAGGTGGTGAGAGCACACTAGAAGGTGGGTCAGCTGAGATACAATACTGAAATCATAGAATCATAGAATCAGGAAATGGTGTGGGTTGGAAGGGACCTTAAAGATCAGCTAGTTCCAAGCCCTCTGCCACAGACAGGGACACCTTCCACTAAACCAGATTGCTCAAAGCTCCGTCAGCCTGGCCTTGAACACTGCTAGGGATGGGGCAGCCATAGCTTCTCTGGGCAGCCTCTGCCAGTGCCTCACCACCCTCACAGTGAAGAACTTCTTCCTAATATCTAACCTAAATCTCCCCTCTGACAGTTTAAAACCATCCCCCCTTGTCCTATCACAACCTACTCTTTTTAAAAGTCCCTCTCCAGCTTTCTTGTTGTCCCTTTAGATACTGGGGGACTGCTCTAAGGTCTTGTTAATCTAAACATCATGTCTCGCTTATATCACACAGAACGAGCTGCCGGAGTGTATCACAGGGAGTCACGCTCTGGGAAGTACCAGCTTACCTATGCAGAAGCAAAAGCAGTCTGTGAATACGAGGGTGGACATCTAGCCACGTATCAGCAGCTGGAGGCGGCAAGAAAAATAGGTTTGAAAAGAACCCATAGCTGTTTGCTTTCCACATTGTGTTCATTCAAAATGTTGCCAGTCTTGTAATTTCATGAATGTTACGAACTTTGGGACTGAGAGACTTGTGAACTCCCTGGATTTTGTCTCAAGTTGCGTACAGTTTCCCCGCTCAGTAACAAAGCACGACTGCGCCACCCACAGAGCTGTCAGGTATAACATCTGCGTGAGATGCTACACATCCCCCCAAGGACAGGGTGCAGAACCGGTAGCACCCAGCAGAGACCTGTCTAGCTGAGCTGGGAAGCCATGGCAGCTCCGCAGCTACAGCTCCTAGGTGCTGCTGGGACTACAGAGGAAGGCGTCTATCCCCAGGGAGCTTTTGTAGCAAATGTGCATTGCTACTTTTCATATCAGTCAAGACGTTTTCACAATATTTCTTCCAGCCATATTTGCTCTGAGAGAGGGTGAGTAGTGTGCTTGTAGTGAAAAGTGAAGCATACTCTATTTCTATTTGATTCCTAATAAGAAACTATCCATTCAGAGCACTGGGAAAACAATGGAAAACATAATCCACTCTAAAAGTTTGCAGGGTATGTTGTTGAGTCAGAAGCTGGCTCTCAGCACTAGCACACATGTAGAAAGGGTGCTTTTGTCTCTTCTGAGTAGCTCATAGTACTAGGACGCCACAAATATGTTCCAGTTGATCTTGGTGAAAACATTGAATTGGTCTCTACCAGACAGTGAATAACATCGCATTCTTTGGCTATTGTTTTTAAGTTCTCAGCCACAAAATGTATTAACAGGATCTTTTTGTTTAGCGAGAAATACATGAGGCATTTCAGGTTAACTTGGAAGGATTTTAAGTAAATTCTTTGTTTTCTTAAGTGTCTCTTGTACGTAGTATTTTATTCATTCTCAGAACTTACTGCTCAAAACTCTTGCAATATGATTACATTTGTATGACTTGAAAAGAGAAACAACAAACATATTGGATATTGCTCATCCAACATGTAATCTGATTACAAATTCTGATACAGAACTTAAAACTCAGTACCCAGGAAACGATATAGTCCATCTGCATTTGATTTTTGTTTTCACATGAAGACCCAATAATCATATTGTGGAGAACACAATGAAATTTTATATTCTGTATTTAAAATTACCTTCTCAAAGTAATGTTCTTTCCTGTAGTTCAATTTCTTTTAGGCCAGTTACACAGAAGTAATTTATGCGCTTTTTATTCAACTTAGTTGAATAAAAAGCAGCGTTTCTTGCCTAGGATCAGTGTACCACACCCATGTTTCATTTTCTCCCCATTGCAGGATTCCATGTATGTGCTGCTGGCTGGATGGCAAAGGGCAGAGTTGGTTATCCCATAGTAAAAGCTGGAGCCAACTGTGGCTTTGGAAGAACTGGTATTGTTGATTACGGGATCCGCCTCAACAGAAGTGAGAGATGGGATGCCTACTGCTACAACCCAAATGGTGTGTTTAAAAAAAAACCATTGCTCATCAGGTCTGGAGTTATGTCTACATGCCATGCTACCTGGCTGCACAAAGGCACCCAGGCTCTGAATTAATTAGCTTCAATGCCATAGACCTGCTGTCTGAGAAGGGGGCCATGTTGAGACAAACTTATTCGGAGCCTTGCACCAGGCCCTCTCTGTCACTACCTATAGCTGACCTGGTTTGCACGGAGCTCAGTGTCTCTGCACCACATTGTTCCATATATGACAGGGACTAATCAAAGACCTTTCAGAAACTAAAAATGTAATGACATGCTGCTGTTGGCAGAAAAGGTAAGTAATGTTTCCAATGAGATGTGCAAAAGTCTTGTTTTCGTTTTTAATTCAAATAACTAATAGGAGGTGTTTAACATTGGAACCATTTCCAGATGCTTTGCCTGTAAACAGACTAAATTTACTGTTAATCCTTATTCCTCCTTTCTTGAGCCTGAGATAGTACAACTTTTGAAAAAGAATGCTGACAGATCCAGCTCCCAGCAGTGCTGTGTGTGTGTTTGCGTGTGTGCACATGTGTAACAAGATGGAGAAAAGCTAATCTCCAAAGCAGAGCTGAAGACATAGTTTGAACATGACTGACAAGGCTTCACTAGATATGGGACACCTCTCCATTCCCCTCCCTTCACTACACTACAGATGACTGAAATACTGGCATAGCCACTGTTTCAGTTTAGCTTGATGTTTTTTTGTATAGGACAGAAAAAGTATGCACTGAGAAGAAAAGCGAAGCTTAACTGTTCACTGCTTGGCTCTCCATCTACTCCAAGTGTACTACCCTGCCTGGCAGAGCCAAAACATGGAGTTGTCCATGACGTCTGTACAGCTGTGCACATTCTGTTTGTGCTCACAGGGCTTGATCTTGTTTATGTGAGCTGGGTAGTTGTAAATCAAATAGCTCTCTGGGGCGGGGGACACTCCCAGATGTTCAGCATACAAAGAGAACTGCAAGAAAAACTACTTCATTCATTATTAATGCATGTAAACTGTCAGCCTGGCTTTCTCCTTTGTCAGCCTTCTCCAATGGGCTGAGAGGCAGTTGCTTTCGAAGTGCACTGGTTAGAGGACAAAAGGAAACCAGTACTGCCAACAGTCACAGACCAGGGAGTCTCTCCCATTACAAGGACATGTATTCACAAAGCCTGACTTACTACAAAGCCTCTCAGAGTTGTCTGCAGGTTAGGGACAAGTAGCCTGGGGGTACAAAGACAAATCTCTGATTGAACAGAGCCTATGCTTCTCTCTAGGATGCTAAAGATGTCAAGAGGAACTTATGGAACTGTTTGAAATGTACATCTCACCTAGAAGTGATCTGGAGCAGGAATCCTAGACAAATAGAAAGGCTTAATCACACTCTCCAGCTTAAAGCTTCAAGTCATGTGCCCTAAATCACCCTTAAAGAGTACCCCTCTGTTCTCTGGGTCTGAACTTGGGGAACAATAGCAAATCCTAAAGTCAGGCAGGGTGAGGTCCCCATATTGGTTGGTCCCATTGTCAGGGAGCTGGTAAAGGCCAAATGGCCACTGAATCAAACTGTACTGAGGGTTTTTCCTCCAAAAGGAGACATCCTGAAGGGACTGAAGAGTGCAGAAATAACAGAAACATGGTGCAGTGTATGTGATCATTAGCCTTTATAACTTTTTTTTGTAGAAGACACACTTTCAAGAGGTTTTTGAGGAAAAAAAAGGGATGGAACTGAATGTCAGGGTGACTTGCAAGTGCAGCTGAAAAGCTTACAGTTTGACATAACTAGAAATCCCTAATGCCTCTTACATAAAACACTTGGCTCTGGCCCAAAGTCTACTGAAATCAATGAAAACTTTTCCTGGGAATTCAGTGAGTTTTGGATCATTCCTCTTGTTTCCAAAATATCTGCTCCCAGAAGCTAGGAATGACTAACATTTCTTGTGACTGCTGAGTGCTTAAATATATGAAAAGTGCTATCACACTGGGTGTCCCTCTGTGTTTTTCTACTGATCTGCTGGGTCAAAGTGGCCAAAGATTTAAACCACAGCCATACCCACAATGGATACTTAAACTTTGATGTTTTTATTGTTCTCTCTTTTTTTTTTTTTTCTCTTAGGAAAAGAGTGTGGTGGAGTTTTCACAGATTCCAAGCATGTTTTTAAGTCACCAGGCTACCCAAATGAGTATGAAAATGAGCAAATTTGCTACTGGCATATTAGAGTAAAGTATGGACAACGTATTCATCTACAGTTTCTTGAGTTTGATGTTGAAGACGACACTGCTTGTATGGCTGATTTCTTGGAAATCTATGATAGCTATGATGATATCAATGGCTTTGTGGGCAGGTAAAGCAAACCCAGCTTTAATATGCAAATAATCAAGTGATTTGTTTTTTCCCCCAGAACATTACTTCACAAGAAAACTGTACTACCTCATACTATTAGCACCTCTATTATGCCTGTAATACTTCAAGCAAAAGTACCTGACCTATCTTTACTGTCATTATTTTTACTGTCATTAACACAAGCCTACAAAAGGTTTCAGAGAATTGCACTTTGAAGCTTTCTGCTTTGTTAGATTACATGAAAAAAAGGTGCAAGACTTCTTAGCCTCTTACCTTAATTCTCATGTTATTTTATAGGAAGAACCCCTAACAATGTCAATTAGTATTTTGTGTTTGCTTTAACTGAAAGGAGGGAGATGGGGTGTTAAACTCTTAGCAAAAATGTAATTGAGGTAAAATATTTTCTAACGATACTAGATCAGAACAAGTGCTATATATCTTCTCTCTTGATACATTTAGTTTTCCTCTTTGCGTAGTTCTCACTTGCTTTTCTTCCATGTCATATTTTTGCTTGTCTTCTAGCAGTCAGATTTTGGTATGAAGTCCAGAACAAAAAGTGATAAAACCCACTTCCAAATTCCTGCCACTTTTCACATCCTCTCTATAAATCCTGTGTAGCAAAGCAAGGATATAGTCTATTTACTTTGCTTTTACAGATAATTTTAATGTTTTTTCTTGACAATGTTTCTTAGCATCAAGCCACTGTTCTTTTCCTTAATGTCTTGTTAAAATGCTCTTTTTATTTCTTCTGCATCATTTACTTGCTGTGTAAATTGAAGTGTTTGCTGCATTTCTCCCTTTCCTAAACCTGACATGACAAAAATTCTTCAGGCAATTGCATTAACCTGTAGTGAAGAATTACATATACTGAATACCTATAGCAAAGTTAGCCCCATGAGCTACAGCTCCAAAGGAAAGTGCAGCCTGAAAGCTACTGTTCCGTGTGGGTCTCCATGTAGAGGGAATATGGCATATTTGCTATGTTGTTTAGTTGTGACCATTTGTATTCTTTTCCAGATTTTGTGGAGATGAGTTGCCAGATGATATCATTAGCACAGGTAATATATATTTGCACTCTTTATGGTAAATAAAAAAAAAAAAAAATCAGCCAAAATCACCTTTTGTCCCTTCTTTCTAATAATATATGGTAAAGAGGTCCAAAGACAAAATCTCTGCTTCTTGGCTGGCAAGTCATAAACTGCTGTTCAAAACTGCCATCATGCTCATTTGTCAGTGCAATTACTTCTAAATAAATGCAAAAGAAAAACAGCCTGGTTAGAAAATAATCAGGGTGCATTCTGCTGGATTTACAGAGGTAGTACACCAATGAATGTTAAGGAGTTTTCATGCAGGCGTCTTCATGCAGCAGGTCTGTAATCAGTGACTGAGACCTACCTCTGTGCGCAGTCTTCATGCAGTGATGGTTTCCCATTTCAAGGACAAGGACTGCAAAGACACTTCCAAAGCCAGTTTTAGACGTTGTTCTACCTGTATGTTTAAACAGCAGGTCAAGGTCTGATCACACAGAAATCAAAGCCACTTTTACCTTTGTTTGCTTAAGTGTCACAAAGTTGCTGTAGCACAAAAGTCATGAGGACTACCTGTGCAAGCCATCTATGAATAGTCTCGTGCAGAAACTCATGTTAGTGCACTCCAGCCCACAGCTGTAATCAGCACAAAGAGAACAGAAAAGCTGAACTGTGCCACCCTGATCTCCCAGTTTACACAGGCTTGGTACAGATGAGTAGGTAACGCTCAGGGGAGAGTGATACAGAAACCTCATCTCTGTGTCACCTAGAGATTCGTGAGGCACCAGACGTGTCTCACACACACAGTGTGACATTTCACAGATAGAGTGAAGCAGAGCAGCATTCTAAAGAACAGGAGATGCTTTGCAGAAAGCACTGGGTACAGCAAAATTTTATCAACACCTGGGCTCTGCAGACAAAGAAAACTGATGAAAATCTGCCAGGTTTTCCATGGAGCTAATGGAACTTCAATAATCCTGGGTCACAGCTTGGAAGTAGACAAACCATGTGGATTGCTCTAAGGATCTCAGAAGGAAGCAAGAAAGAGCACTTTAAAATTACCTCTGAAATACCACATTTTCATGCCACCCAAAAAAGTAACCTTTGTTTTAACTTCGTCTTCTCACAGGCAATGTGATGACCTTGAAGTTTTTGACAGATGCTTCAGTGACTGCTGGTGGTTTTCAAATTAGATATATTACTATGGACATGCCTTCTAAGTCAAATGATGGAAAAAATACAACATCTCAAGGAAAAACAAACTTCTTATCTGGGAAATTTGGTATTATGTGAGCAGAATAATGAGATACACTCATTAAGAAACATGTTTTAGAGCCCAATTCAGATATCTGTTTCTTCAGATAAGACATTTTCTTCATATCTTTCTTTTGATTTCTGCTTTATGTAAGTTTTGTTAAGTACAGTAGGAAATAAATTATAAAATACACTTATATGAATAATAGAAGACTTTTTAGATTACAAGTACTGTAAAGAGCTGAAGAATCCATTGTTACCAAAGATTTAAGAATTATTTTTCTATATAAACTATTTCTTCTCCTCATTTCTCACACCATTTGAAAAAACTTTGTGTGTGACTGTTTCTATTAATTTTAAATGTTCTCTCCTTGGTTTCCACCTATTTATTTTTTTAGATGGTTGCTTTGTTTTTTCCTGTTCTCTACATGTTATTATTTCTTAAATTAACTCATTTCCATGATCTCAAAAGGCCTTTGGAGTGAGTTTATTTTTAATATACATAAATTCATCTTGTGAATGACCTAGCAGCCGCACGTCATTGCCTAAAGTCAGAAGATTGGGAAGCAACATGAACAGCACAGAATCAATTATATCACCATCATAATTTTGTTGTGAGATGAATCAAAAACTACTCATTAATTTTGCAGGGTTTCCTCACTCAGAGGAGAGATGTTTAAATCCTTTCACAACTCTGATTTCACTTAGTGAAGAATCAAATGAAAGATGTGGTAATGTTAATAGAATTGGTGAAATGAAGCATCAGAAGAAATGCTGACTGAGTCCAGCAAATACGTTCAAAAGATCCTGTCAAGATGCTGTATGGTGTTTACACGGGTTTTAAAGACTGTACTGTTTTAAATTGATGAACATACACCAATCTCCATATGTTTTTAACTTCAGTTTAAATTCTTCATTCTGAAGCAGCATTAAAGCTACCTCTGTTTTAATCATGTCCTGAGTTTCCAATGAATTATTTTTATGTCTTGAGAACTTTTCAGGCTTTGAAATTATTTTTCTTGATTTAAAACAGTAAATAAGTCTTCAGAGTTTCTTTCTTTCCCTCTGAATGTTTTCTTGACCCCATAGCTGCTGAAATCTTAACGCTCACTAAGAATCTTCCTGTGACATTTTTTTTTTATTTGGAGCATTGTGAATTCCTCAGAAAGAGTTTTGCACAAGAGGAAGAGGAGGATCTTAATCTAAACAGACCCATTAATTCCCTAATTATTTATTCTAATTCTTGGTTCTTGAATTTTATTTAATCTTTGAGCTTTTATTGTTGTAATTTCACTGGGAATATAATCCTGCTGCCCAGCTGTATTGGAGAATGATGTTGCAGCTAGTGCTGCAGCGTCTGTCCCTGTCCTCTCCAACACTTTATTTTGCTATCACTGCATTTAATGGGATTAAGCTGCTCCTAAATTCTGTTGGTACTTTTTAATCCTGCCACCTGGTGGGCTGAATAAACTTATTCACATCCTCTTAGAAAATGTCATTCCAGTTAAGATCAGCAAAAGTGTTTGTTAAGAAGGAAAATGCATGAAGAGAACTGTTAACATTTTATTTGTGACCTAGGTGGGGTTTTATTGGGTTTAGGTTTTTCTTTGTTGTTTCTTTAATTGAGAAGGAAAAGATCTTGAACTGATATGGATCAGAACCAAGGGGTGTAGAGGAAATATCTGCCTGTCTGAAAACCCCATGGAGTCAAGGGGATGTTGTGTCGGGGGAAGAGTTTCCTTCCAGAACAGGCATTCTTGTTAAGCATCTCCAATGCCACTACGACACCCTGTGGGCAATTAAGACAGACTTCGCCACTTGCCTTACTGCTCAGGCCTGTCTCTACCCCTGAGAAGCAGGGTTTCTCTGCACTTCACATATGCCACCACTGCTCTTATTTCATATTTCACCTGCAAATGCCCTGATGTAATTCACACATCGTCACTTGTCTCCTCTTTGTGGCTTCACCACAAGGTGGGATATACTGTGCACTGCTAAGTGCTAAGGTCTCCTGCACACAGACAATGGCGGTGGTTGCTGGGCAGCACTTGGTGCTGCAGCTATAGTGGGGAGCGAACAAAAAGTGGAGTCTGTTGCACTGACTTCTCCCTACTGTTTGGAAACCCCACACCTACTTGGTCCCCTGTGCCTCTCTTCTCCATCCCCATTAGATGGCTGTAAAAAAAAAAAAACCAACTGGAAACATTCCAAAGCACAGACCCACATATTTGAGTCTTAAGGAATGAAGTTGCTGTCTTGAGACCCCATCTGCAGTCCTGTGTCCAGCTCTGGGGCCCCCCAACATAAGGACATGGAGCTGTTGGAGTAATGTCCAGAAGAGGCCATGAAGATGCTCTGAGGCCTGGAGCACCTATGCTGTGGAGACAGTCTGAGAGAGCTGGGCTTGTTCAGCCTGGAAAAGAGAAGGGTCCAGGGAGACCTTAGATCAAGTGCCTAAAGGTGCCAATGAGAAAGCTGGAGAGGGGCTTTTTACAAGGGCAGGCAGGGACAGGACAAGGGGGAATGGGTTTAAACTGACAAGAGTGCCAATTTAGGTTAAATATTAGGAAGTTCTTCCCTGTCAGGGAGTAAGTACACAACAAGCTTGAACAGGAAATCCCAGTCATCCAGGAATTCTAGGGGGGAGAGTGAGGGAGCAGCTGCTTGGTTCTGAGTTATTGGCTGGGCTTAAACCACGACAGTGCAGCTCTTTCTAGGAATGAGTTGATCCCTTCCTGCTGCTCATAAAAATTTCTTCCCCAGCAGAGTCTGGAGAATTTCCTTGTACAGAACAAAGTGGTACAGACAGTTCTTTGTCTGCACCTTTAGTGAGGCCCTGGCACAGGTTGCCCAGAGAAGCTGTGGCTGCCTCATCCCTGGCAGTGTTCAAGGCCAGGTTGGATGGGGCTTGGAACAACCTGCTCTAGTGGAAGGTGTCCCTGCCCGTGGCAAGGGGTTGGAACTGGGCGAGCTTCAAGGTCCCTTCCAACCCAAACCATTCTAGGTTCTAATTTCGTGTTTATTCAGCTCAGTTACGCAGGAACAGACGCTCGGCTGTAACCGCTGAGCAGATCTGGGAGATCTAGAGGTTATTTTACACTCACAAATAAACGTCCTCCAGGCTGAAGAACCTCCGCGCATCACCCATCCCACACCGCCCTCAGCTCCGCTGGCGCCTGAGCTCGGAGTCGCCCCCTGGCACCTCCCTCCTCTGGGCCGCAGCCACCAATCAGCGGCGGAGGGCGGTGTCGGCGCGCGGAATAAACGCGTATCGCTGTTCGATATCCTCCTGCTCGGCCCCGCCCCGCCTCCCCGCGCTCCTCATTGGCGCAGCCCCGGCCCGCGCTCCGCCATCTTAACCCGGGAGACGGGCTCAATCGCTTCGCGGCACCATGAGTGCTCCCGCCGTCGGCTCCAGCCTGCGGCCGCTGCTGGAAACCCTGGAGGACCCCGCCGCCCCGCCGGGGGAGCTCACCGACGCGCACCTCACGATCGTCAAGTGAGTGCGGGCCGAGGATGCCGCCTCACGGCCGCGGGGACAGCGTGAGGGGGGCGGGGAGGCCCGCGCCGCGTGAGAGCACCGCGGCCGCCCCTATGGAAGCGCGCTCGGGGGCATGCGGGTCTGGCCCGGCGAGTTCTGTCCGCCTGGGTCGGGGCAAGGGGAGGGGTGAGCCCCCGGTAGCCGCTGCGGAGCGGATATAGGGGTGCGAGCTCTGCCTGGGTGTGCGTTCGGAGGGCTGAGGCGTGCTGTGGGGCCGCTGGGTGAGATCTCGGGCATCGTGCGGGCCTAGAGAGGGAAAAGGCGCGGGAGAGAGGGAGGAAGGGACGGACGGAGTCCGTTTGGAGGCTGCACATCCTAGAGTCTCTCCTCAGGTTTCCTGGAGTAACTGCTGAGGTTGGGAAACGGTAACTTTTTTTCTGACTGGAAAAACTCTTGTATCTCATCTTCGTGATTGGAAAGGTTAGAGGGCTTGGGTTTTTGGGTTTTGTGTGGTTTTTTTTGTGTGGTTTTTTTTGTGTTTGTTTTTTTTTTTTTATTATAGTGGGCTTTTTTAACTGCTTTTTTTTTTTTTGGAAGATACTGCTTAACCGTGAGGTTCTGCTTTTACCTGGATTTCTCAGATGTGTTAGTGTTTGCAGAGGCATTATCTCTTTCCCTCCGTGTCACCTTTGAGGTTATATCTTTCAGCCTTGTGATGCTTAAAGCTGTAACCGCTTAGATCTATCAGTGATGCTGATGAAGCTACAAGATTTTACAGGTTTCTAGTAATAACTGACCAAAAAAAGTTCCGACTTAAAGACAGTATTAGGCAATGGCAGATTTCTCATGTTACGTTCTGGATGATTGCACTTAATAACAGGTGTTTTGTTGTATGACACTGATTGCTAACCTTTTGTAGGGTAAGTATAGCATTTCTGTATGGATGTTCTTCAAATACATGGAAAGTCATCACTGTAAGTTGTCAAGTCATAATTTTCCTGGAGTGGGGAGCTTGCATTCTAGAACTGCATTTGAGGAACATGCTTTTGAAGCTCATCTGTTTCTGCGGAAAGTTTATCTAATTTTCAGCAGTCATGTCAAGTTTACATATTTTTAATGTTTTCTGTAGAAGTTGCCAGAAAAATGAAAGCCCTTAGTGTTTTGGTTTTCTTTGTTTTTTTTTTTTCTGCATACTTTATAAGCACAAAATGCGTCATTAGTCACTAGGACACGTACTTTATAACGCAGTATTTTACTGATATGTCAGAGTAACCTGTGAGGTGACTGGCATTCTTGCTCTTTAACTTCTTTGGTGTTGTGTTTTAATTTTCTGAAGAAAGAAATGGTTCTATATTGGCTAATGAATTGTGTGCGAGAAATGTAAAGTTATGTCAAATTATAACATGCTTAACCTGTGGATATCACTTGTTTTCCCTTCTGCTGCTTCAAGTCGCTTGACTGGTGTGGAAGGCAAAGGATTCACTGCAGATGTCAGAAAACACTTCCCTCAACTCTGCAAAGTGTTTAAGGTATGTCTTTTCCATTTCATTTTCTGTGTTTCAGTGTAGAACTGAAGATATGTTTAGGTGGTCAAGGTCAGTGGCCATTGTAGGACTTGAGGTTGAGTTAAATAATTCAAGCTAGTGACATAGCAGTAAGGGTTTGTCAGCAAAATGTATCTTCCATTACTGTAGGAGAAAGTAAAATATAGGGTCTTTGGTATATTTGGGCAGTGTTAAGCAATGAAATCTGATCATCTAGCCAGAAAAGACACAACGTATTCTGTTTGTCTTAAGAGACACTGGGAATTTAGAATATGCAGTAAATGTCAGATTCTTTTTGAAGCTTCATGTAAAGACTGTTCTTGGCCATCTTTTTTTTTTTTTTTTTCCCCTTCTGTTTTAGATGTTTACAGACAATTAGAGTGTCAAGTGATAATACACAACAAGCACAAAAGAACTTTGTTTAGAACTTGCTTCAGTAAAGATGTTTAAATTACAGAGAGCAAAAGTGTCTTCAGCAACTCAGAATAGTTTTATTGATCTGAAGTATATGTGATCAGGAAGGGGTTCCTGCATGGGTGCGTTTTTCAAGTGTTTGCTTTTCATAGCTCTCATTTTACTAAGCAGAAGTGTTGTAATACCATACCATATTTCACAGTTACTTCTATAAACTGAGACTTTGTTTTGTTTTTCAGGCACACATTTCTAGTCAAAATGTAGAGCTAAGTAATGCAGCATTGCAGGCATTAGGATTCTGTGTTTTTAATTCAAGTATTACATCTGAATTATCTGGTAAGCAAATGAACTTCAGTGTGGGTGCCAGTAATGTGTGTCTGTGTAGGTGTATGTATATATCAGGAGTTCTTTCTTTGTTAGCATGTACTTTAACTTTGACGAAGTTCACAGTTCCCATGTGATGCAGTGATTTTGTCTCTAATATGAGCAGTGTGGTCAGTTCACTAATCGCACCTTTTACAAAGAAATTGGTTTTTTTTCATGCTGTTATGCTAATACTGTTTACTGCCTTCTAGTTCCATTAAATACTTTGGTTAGATACTGTAATTTTTGGAATTAGTAATCAAAAACTTGTACAGGTGGAAGAACACATTTAGCATTTGGGGATGGCCAGTAGTGTTTTTCAGTGTTTGAGATTTTTACCTGGCAATTCCTGGTTGTTAAATCATAGAATGGTTTTGATTAGAAGGGACCGTTCCTATTGTGCAAAATTTAGCCTGATTTCTGATGAGGATGAGACAGCTAAAATAATTTCTTATGGTCCTTTTCCCATAACTTCTAATATTTTTTAACCAGTTGATAAATTGCAGTCGGTTTTGTTAGAGAAGGTCAGGCTTCAGAATTAAGTTCTGAAACGGGGCTTTCCTCTTGGTTGAGGAAAGGAGTGTATGTGAGCTTATGTTTATTTGGTAATGAGATTATTTACCCACAAAGCCCAAATTTGTAAAAAAAATTAGGCTTAATAGCTTTGAGTCTTAAAGGAATACATGATTTTTCCATGTGTCTTCCTAGTTGAATGTAAGGCCTATGTTAAATCTAATTGTTATTTGTGTAATGAGCTCACTGTTACCTCAGTTATAGCTTTACCACCATCTTTATTATTAAAGCCTCTTGTAGACCCTAAAATGAATTTATCTATGTCAGTATAGCAGTGATATTGACCAAAATGCTGCTTAAAGTTACTGGAAGTCCAAGAAGTTTCAAATAATTAAAATACTTAATCCTTAACTCTAGAGGTTTGGGGTGAAATTATCATTGAGTTTTACGTTTTTGTGGTTTCTTCTATAGGTAATACAGATGTACTACATTAATGGTATCTGTATATTAATACGTCTTTAGCTTTTTCACTACTTTATGTTGGGAGAAACTGCAAAAAAGTAATGTTGTTAAGTCGTGAAATCATGTCCAAAATCATGTCCATTGGGACTTCTAGTTGAATGGATCTTTTAGTAACATTAACTGAGGAAAAAATGAGCTGAAACTTGCTAAGAAGCTGATTGAAATTGCAGAAACAGAATCTGAGTGCTGTGCATTCTGCTTTCAGCAACCGAAATACAAGACTTGCTTTCAATAGTGAACGGTGTTGCTCTAAAAACTTCAGACAAGAACACTCGCACTCGGGCACTTTGGGTGATCTCTAAGCAGACATTTCCTTCTGAAATTGTTAAAAATGAGGTAAGTTTATTCAGTTTGGGGTTGTTTTTTTGTTTGGTTCTGGGTTTGTTGTTTTGTTTGGGTTTTGGTTTTGTTTCTTTGGTTTTTTTTTTTTTGGTGGTCTGATTTCCTAGGGAGGTGAGGCTTGTGCAGTCTCTTGGTCACTCACTACTAAGTAGCTTTTGAATCTGAAAGTAATTTTCTGTCAAATTTGATGCCAAATGTAGAGCCTAGGTTCTTGGAAAAATAAGGGCAGCTGCAGAGGGAAAAGAACCAAGGAATTATTGCTTCTCCCAAGGGAGAAATTGCAATGTGAGCAATTCTGTTAGATACCAGTGAAGCAGCATGGGGGAAAAAATGTTGTGAATACTCCAGTTTTGTGGCAGTTCTAACCTTAAAACTAGACCTAGTATAATCCAAACATAGGGCACAGTCCTGGGAAATGAAATTTCATAATTCCAGCTCCTCATGGAAATCCTAATGTATTTAGGTGCTGACTTTAATGTTCTTATTTCCTCAGGTGTCCAGTATTATTTCTACCCTGGAAACGATACTTACTAAGGGAGATGTACAATCTATGGTGGTTGAATATGAAGCACTTAATGTTGTTATACGGTATGTGCACTGCAATATTAGATTGTTAAAATAGCTTCCAAAAACCCCTAGGTATCTATCAGTACAAAATCTTAGTGGCACAAGTATACTAAAGGCAGTTGTTTAAAGTACTCTTGCAATTGCTCAATATGTTTAAGATTCTTCCTACAGTGTTGTCCTGGTTTTGGCTGGGTTAGAGTTAATTTTCTTCTCAGTAGCTGGTACAGTGCTGTGTTTTGGATTTAGGATGAGAATAATGTTGATGACACTGATGTTTTAGGTGTTGCTGAGCAGTGTTTACACTAAGTCAAGGACTTTTCAGCTTCTTGTGCCACACCACCAGCAAGGAGGCTGGGAAGAGGGGGGAGGTCATGTTTTAACCCCAACCAGCAGCACAGCCATGTGCTCACTCCCCCAGTGGGATGCAGGAGAGAACCAGGGTTGTGAAAGAACACTTCTAGCTTGAGACAAAGACAACTTAGTAAGAAAAGAAAAAGCTGCGCGTGCATGTAAACAAACCAAGGAATTCATTGGCCCCTTCGCATGGTCAGGCAGGTGCTCAGTCATCTCCAGGAGATTAGGGCTACATCACGTGTAATGGTGACTTGCGAAGACAAATGGCATCACTCCAAAAACCTGCCCTTTCTCCTTCCCCATCTTTACATGCTGGCATTGACATCATCTGGTCTAGACTATCCCTTGCGTCGGTCAAGGTCAGCTCTCCAGGCTGTGCCCCATCCACCCTGTCCCAACTGTGTACCCCCAGCCTACTTGCTGGTGGAGTGTTGTCAGAAGCAAAAAGGCCTTATTTCTGTGTAAGCACTGCTTGTAAGGCTTGTCTTCCACTGGATCAGGCTGTAGTAATTCCTGTAACATGCAACTCAGGTCATGGATTATAACAATTTAAAGGTATTTCCATTGCAGTTTCCAACCCTGGTCCCTCTGTGCCAGGTTATAGGGTTTAACACTGCAATGAACTCCTCCTCTTGCTCTTCCCCTGGCTAGCAAAGAGGGGTTCCTGCTATAGTAATTCCTGTAACGTGCAACTGAAGCCCCAGGTTACAATAGTGTAAATTTATTTCCATTGCAGTCTCAACCTCTGGACCCTTTCGGCCTGATCTATGAGCCACAGTCTCTCCAGAGATATACCTGTCGTGGCATAGACTTAATCATGGCATAGTTGCTTTGAGGTGCACCAGCCTCTAGTGGCTTTCTTCATGGGCTGCAATGCTTTCAGAGATACACCTGCTTCAGTGTGGCCTTACCCACAGCAACCATCTCTTCAGGAGTGACCCTGCTCCACCATGGCCTCGCCCATGACTGCACTCCTTCCAGGAGTGTACCTGCTCTGCTGTGGCTTTATCTGTGGCCATAAACTTTGAGGTGCTTCAGCAGCAAAACTTTGTGCACAGCCACTGATGCTCGAAGGTGTACCTGCTGCAGCATGGGCTTATCCTTGGGCCACAGCCCCTTCAGAAGTATACCTGCTGAAGATGCGTTAAGATGTCCTGTTCCCCTCTGGACTTGTCTACAGATCACAGTCCCTTTGACTCAAGTTCACACTGGAGTTCCAGCCTGTCCAGTACAGCAGCACAGAAACAGCAGTGATGCCCTTGCCATCTGCCAGCCCAGGTGCATTGCCACTGCTGTTACCAAAACATCCCAAGGCACAACAGTCAGATGATCAGTATACTGGAAGTAAAAAACAGCCACTAACAAGCACTAGACTGTTCTATACAGTGAGGCAAGCACAGACACATGTCAATTAATAGCTAAACAATAATAAAAGCTGTGTATTTGGAATAGCACATTCCAGTCAAAACTTGTTATTGTGAATGATGTCAAAAAGGATTGTTGTGGATTAACCCTTGATACCAAGCACTATGAAGCTGCTCTCTCGCTCTCCCTCAGTGGTGCGGGGAAGAGAATGGGGAAAAAAGTAAAGCCTGTGGGTTGAGCTAAGGACAATAATTGAAATAAATAAAATATTATCATAGTGATGAAAAGGCAGGAGAGAGGAAAAAAAAAACAAGAAAAACAAGTGATGCACAACGCAGTTGCTCACTGACCAATGCCCAGCCAGTTCAGAAGCAGTGATCAGTTCCCCCTGACCCACCCCCAGTTTGTATACCAAGCATGATGGTCTGTGGTATTGAATACCCCTTTGGCTAGTTGGAGTCAGCTATTCTCTGCTTCCTCCTGGCTTCTTGTGCCCCAGCTACCTGGCAGGGCATGAGAGACTGAAAAGTCCTTGATCACAATAAGTGCTATTTAGCAACAACTAAAACATGGGTGTTATCAGCATTATTTTCAAGCCAAAGCCAAAACACACCACTGCACCAGCTACTAGGAAATAAGTTAACTCTATCCTAGCCAAAATCAGGACAGGAGTGCACAAGAAGTTGGGAGGGGACACAGCTGGGGGCAGCTGACCCCAACTGGCCAAGGGGATATCCTATAGCATAGGTATCCTGCTCACTATACAAACTGGGGGAAAAGCTGGGGGGGGGGGCTGCTGCTCAGGGACAGGCTGGGCATCAGTCAGCAGGTGGTGAGCAATTGCATTGAACATCACTTGTTTTCTATATTGCAGTTCTTTTATCATCATCATTATTATTTTCACTTCCTTTTCTGTGCTGTTAAACTGTCTTTATCTCAACCTGTGGATTTTACTGTGGGTTTTTTTTCCCCTCTTTCCCCCATCCCACTGGGGGTGGGAAAGTGAACAAGCGGCTGTGTGGTGTTTAACTTCTGTCTGTGTTACTGTCAGTACAACAGGGTGAAACTGGGTGAACTACTGTTTTTGTTCTTTTGCCAGTGGTTCTTCTGAACAGCTTCATTTGCAGAATATTCCAATAATGATAATACAACAGTTGATTCTGATGCAGAAAGTAGTCAATATTCAAATAAACTTGCGTTGTTTTCAACAACTTGTTGAGAATTCTTTCTGAAGTCTCATGTGTGTTTCACAAGTTATGTTCTTACATTTTAGCTTTCGTTTTCATAACCTAATGAGAAATTCTCATTATATGGGTTCTTATTTTAAAATGTCTCCTTGGTGCTTTACAAATTTTACTGTAGTGTATCTCATAATACTGTTGAGATTACTGTTTAAATTCCATAGGCGACATTTTAGGACCAACACCAAGAGTGCATTATTTTGGTTAGCCGCACTAGAATAATCAATTTTGTCCTTGTTTGATATAATTTTATTAATAAATAGCTCTAGCTTATATCTTTACTATTATTTATTTTGCATTGAGTTTGAACTACAAATCCATTTTACAGTAAAATAGTTAAAGCAGTAATTATTTATTTGCTCACTTTAATACATTGGTTTTCTGCAGCAGAGAATTTGAATATTATATTTTACATAGTACTTAGCAACTTCTTGCATCTGACTAATTGTACACCAGTACTTCTTTTGCAAACCTGAAATGCAGTAGACAATTGTTTCTGGAAAATTACATGTCTTATTAAATGGTTTATTTTAATTACTGTATATATACATGACTATATGTGGTTATTAAAAAGTATGTAGTTATATTTGAAAATAAATACTGGGTCTCAGGCTGGTTGACAGCAGTAGCAGGATAGTACTTTTGTTCACAAGTTAGGCTGATGACAGGTACAGTGTGTTTTTTAAGAACTGCTTGTCCTCCGGCTTTAATAAAATCACCCAAAAGACAGCAGTTTTCCTTAGTACAGCTGTAGTGATGGGGATTTGGCATACCTGTGCCAAAGAGAGGACACTTGGCAAAATTTAATGACTTCTGGAGACAGGCTGGTTACTACAGGCTGGTTTGAATATAAGCCGGGTCCTCCTGTTTGAGTCTTGCTGGCATGTGTGGGATAGTGTAAATGTCTGTCAGACTGTGCTCCAACAGCTCCATATAGAAGGATAAAAAATGAACATTTGACTAGGCTAATGTACATTGAGTCTGTGCAAACCTGTGCTGCCACAGGATTTCAGTTGTTTTTCTAAAGCAGGTACATATTGTTTTCAGCATGCACGGCCTGTGGGAGCTGCTCCGTACTGCTAAGAACATACAAGGGATGGTTAATGTGCAAACTTAGTGCTTGGTCACTGATAAGGAAAGGATAGTATGTTCCTTTCAGGCTCTCAGTTTAGCTTGTTCACCTAAAAAGCTGTGATAGAATAGGTCAGTCTGTTCTGCTTTTAGAGAAGTTTATCTGAAGTAGCACTTCAGCTTTGCAGTTTTAAGTGAGCTGTCAAAATACAATTGTTTAGAAAAATAAAAAAAAAATAGAATTGTTTAGCATGATTTCCTGTAAATTGTATGTTGAAGTAGAGCATTTATTGGTGATACCAAGATTATCTTTGCATGTCTGAGCAATCTATCTGTTGGAGATCTGTAATACCCATATTTGTTTTTTTGGATCTAGCTTAATGGAGCAGACTCCAGCCCAAATGGGAGAAGAGGCTGTGAGGTGGGCAAAACTGATCATTCCCCTGGTTGTCCATTCAGCTCATAAGGTGCAGTTACGAGGTGCTACTGCCCTGGAGATGGGCATGCCATTGCTCCTCCAGAAACAGCAGGAGGTGGCAGCTGTCACTGAGCATCTCATGACCACAGTAAGTAGGAATGCTCTGCCTTTTTTCCAGGGGCAACAGCAGTAGTCACTGGGGTTGTTGGTTGGTTGCTTGGGGTGTTTTAAATTTTATTAAAAGGTAATGGGAGACAGGCACTGGAGGCCTGAATAAAGATGGAGGCAAGAAAAGGCACCAAGTACATCAGCATTTTCCATGTCCATTAGAAGATTCCCAACCCTGTTTAACAACAGTGCACTTGGTCTTTTTGATGAAGCTTTTCATGTTCCCCTTCACTTTCAGAACTGTAGCCTTATTTATTTTACCTTATTCACTGTAGAAGTTAAGTATGTTTACAAAAAAACCCAAAAGCCAGGTGGGTTTTAGGGTCACAGTGTGTTTAGACTTAGAGAGACTACAAGTATTTCAGGAAATGGATTTTGATTTTGCCACTGTAAGAATAATTAAAACCAACTATAAGTTTCAACTGAGAAGGTAATCAGATGGTAGCAACATTTGACTGATTTACCAGCAAATGCTGTGTAGTACAGAATTAAATAGTGATTTAGCAAGAGCATTGTTCCAGGTTGGTTGGGTTTCCAGAAGCTGGTATGATTTTTTTTCAAATAATTGAATATATTTCTTACAGAAATTATGTTTCTTTCTGTCTGCAGAAATTAATTTCAGAACTTCATAAACTGTTTTCTACAAAAAATGAGACGTATGTTTTAAAATTATGGCCGCTGTTTGTCAGATTACTTGGAAAGGTAAGCAGAAAAGTAGTAAGTTCTACAATCATGAGGCATTAGGGAGGGAATTTTTGATGACACATTATCTTAATTCTGAACATCTTTATCTTCAGACTCTGCATCGTAGTGGCAGTTTTATCAACTCATTGCTGCAATTGGAGGAGCTTGGATTTCGTAGTGGCTCACCAGTGGTAAAGAAAATAGCCTTCATTGCATGGAAGAGTCTAATAGATAATTTTGCTCTCAATCCAGGTAGATTGAAAAAGTTAACCTGAATTGTTTTGACTGCAGTCACTTTACGTAACTGGAAGAAAATATTCTGTCTAGTAGTGGTTGATACCATGGCACGTACCACTGGATATACACATAGTATATGGGTGGTGTATACATAGTGATGTAAATATACATATATACGCACACACACACAGTGTTACGTACTGTGTGTATATGCCTAAATTAAATTTGAGTTGGATTTTTGTTGTTTTGTTCTAAGGAAAAAGGGCAGTTTGATCAGTAGTTCTCTTTTTGTCTTCCATGAGAAATGAATAAAATAAAATTAACAAACATTCCTTTTGTAATTCTTTAATTGGTCCAACCAGCAAAAATAGAGAATAACATGCTGTAGATCTTTCTTTGGAGTATGTGGGTTAATTGGAGAAGAGCAATGCTTCAGGATTCTACAGGCGTTAAACAAAGTTCCTCTAAAAGTGTAACTGAGACCTGAACAAGTCTTTAAAAACACACAATATTTATTTTTTGATTGTTTCTCCTTACTGCATGTCCTGAAAAGGCTTAATGTGGACATTTTTTAGTTTAGCTGAATTTAACCAAAATTGTAATTTAAATTTGTTTCTTATCTGTTCATTTATTTTGATCATTGTTTCCCATAAATTAGTTAACAAGGGACTTGATTCTATCAGAAGATAAAAATCTATGGCACAACTGGCGTTCATTATGCTTGTTCCTATAAGGCTGGTTTTTCTTTTACTGTGTCAGATAGGACTCTGACATAACAAGCACGAGTGAATTTCCTTCTGTTTATGTTGGTATGCAGTAGATTTCATTTCAGTCTCGGTATCGGAGACTTGCTATCTCCAGGGTTGTTCTAGATAACAGAGCAGTAAAATAGTATGAAGGGTTGGTGAATTTACTATTATTTTAGTTTTATAAATTGCCATTAATTGAATTTTAAGCTAAAATATATTAGGAAAAAACTTAATGGTTTAAAAAAATTTCCTCTCGATCTGTGGTTTAATTATTTATGTTGCTTAAGAGTATGTTTTTCTTGCTCTTCAAGATATATTGTGCAGTGCTAAAAGGCTGAAATTGCTAATGCAGCCATTGAGCTCGATCCATGTGAGAACAGAGGCTTTGGCCCTCACAAAGTTGGAGGTCTGGTGGTATTTACTCATGAGGCTGGGAACTCAGCTGCCTGCCAACTTTGAACAGGTAATACAACTGAAAATAGTCACAGCTTAATCAGCCTGTGTGGAAGGCGTGAAGCTACATCCCCTCTTTGTTAGCGTAACTTACTCTGTGCCTGCTTTCTCCTTCTCTAGTTTATTATTAAAGTAAAACTCTTAAGGAACCAAATCTGACCTTTGAATTGGTGTGTTATGTATAGCACAAGCGCTTGGACTATATGTGAAATCTTTTTAAAGCCCCAAAAGATTTGAGACATATCTGAATGTTGTGTGAGATTCTGGAGGAAAATCTCCAGTGAGTGCAGAATTCTAGTAAATATAAGCACAGTATAGAAGGACTGCTTTGTCCTTTCACTAGGCAAGTGTATGCTTTGGGAAGTCTGCCACAGGAAAACATGCTGAAAATAGCCACAAAACATTTAGAAAAATGCATATAGAGAGAAAAACAATGCAGGTGTTTCATTGCTACTCACATTATTGCTGGAGTATACATAATGTTTTTATTTGGTTTCTGAATATCATTAAATTAAACTTCAGGGAGGAAGTAAAGAAAAAACAATCTTACCTTTTTAATTATGGTACAGTCAGATCTTCCTAGCATGAGTTTTTGTTTCATCCAGCCATTTCTAATTCATGTATCTCTTTGCATATCTTACACAACATCTTTAAAATGTTATTATAAGTGCCCAGAAAGTCTGGAACACTGATGCTGTGAGCAGCAGTACTGTCTATGTGGTACTTGAAACCTATGGTTATTTGTGGCTTATGGCTTGTATGTGTCACACCTGTTTTCACTGAGGAGGCTTGATGTCTTTGCAGGTTTGTGTACCATTAATCCAAAGTACTTTAAGTCTGGATTCTTCTCCTACATTGCAAGGAACTCCCTCACGTGTACCAGGCAACCAGAGTTTAGTCTCTGCAACCCCTGTACAGAAATCAGGTATTGAAATACAAACCTGCTTCCAACTCTGTTCCAGGTGCTGAAAGCAGTCTGCTCTAGTTAACACCTTTATGCTTTTTCATTTGCAGTGAAACAGTAATTTTTTCTGTGTGCTTGTTGGAGAGCTCAGTGGTAGTGATTTATATTGGTTAAAATTAGGCTGCTGTGGTCAGTATTTCAAGTTTATAAAATTGTGCTAATCAAATCATGTTGAGGACCAGTTTTGATGTCCTGAATTATGTTCTTTTGCAAAGGAGCTTTGGTTTGAAATGTAGCTTTTCATGTATTCATGTGCTGTTTACTGATGCCATTATCATTTCTATAGTATTTTTAGTTTCTGCCTGATTAGTAACCCAGTACACAATACAATCACAGTGCATCAGTAGTTTGGTCACTTGAAAGACATGTGAAATCACATCTACTTGAGCTTTACATCTTAATGCCTGAGATAAGGAATGGCCTCTTTTTGTCTCTGTATGGAAAACCCAGAGTTCACAGCTTGTATACACTGCTGTAGCAGTCTACACATATTCTATACACTGAAGCCTCATTTATGTTGTGAAAGTGTCCTGGATGTGTAGCTCTTCATTTGTTCCCTTTCTTAACAAAAAAAAAAAGCTCATCTTAGTTCTGTGAGATTGTAACTGAGGTCATAACCAGACCTGTTAGACTTGGGTTCAGTGTAAAAGTTTCTGCTCTTTCATAGCAGTGGAGTGACTATATAACTTGTGTATAGCGTAGCTTGTGTCTTGCTCTGCAACCACAGCTTCTGTGGAGACTTGTGTCACCAAAATGAAGTTTGGCACCTAGGACTGTGCAATCTTTGGAAGATGGTTGCTCTTCCAAAGTGCATGGTTATGACTGTGGTGTTAAACCTTACTTCATTGGAACTCATGCTAAGTTTCTGGCTGGCTTTTAGAGGTCCCTTTTAGCCAGTGCTATTCTGTGATTTCATGTTCATTTGGGCTTTTGGTCTACTGGATCTTTCCTTTCACTTGATTGCAGGTGAAACACAAGACATTGTTATTTTTCTTAACCCATATAGGTCCGTACCCGTTCACAAGTCCAGCCACACCAAGAATGAACTTGAACTGTAGCACAGCAGGACTGGTGGTGATTCCTTCCATTCAGCTTTTAGGAATCGAAATGCTGCTTCACTTCCTGATGGGACCAGAAATTTTAGACTTTGCTAAGCAAAACAAACTTGTGCTTAGCTTAGGTATATGAGTTGTATTTCTTTTTGAAGTATTTTCACATGATCTGAAACTGCCGATTTTGCTGCATTTAAAGATACCTACTAGAATGAAATGATTTAAAACTGTCAGTTGTCATCTGTAATACTAGAAGTTGGGTTTATTTTAAATGCTGTAAGTGGACACAGATCCGTGATTATTTTTAAGGCTTGTCTTACCAGTAGACTGCAAAATAAAAGAGTTACAGAATGTGGTGTTTTTTTTTTTTGTTCTCCTAGAGCCTCTCCAGTATCCGCTGATCAGTAGCCCTTCCTTTTTTTGTAAGCATGCCAGCACATTTATCAGTGCAGTTCAGGATGGTTTTATAGCAATTGGAAAAGAAGTTCCTGGTAAGAATTTAGTAGCAAAATTCTCTTTATTTTCTGGAAAATAAAATGGGTGAGGGAAACACAAGGAGAAATAACCACTTGCTGTAATGCTTTGGTGTTACATTAAATAAAGCTGCTCAGACTTGCTTTGAAAGCTTGCATCAGTTTTGGGTTATGTTAAAGTCCGCTGTTTTAACCCTGTATTTTAACTGCAGTGCTGTTCAATGTTTTTATTACAAACTGGATAAAAATATGTTATCTTGTAGATTGTATGCTGAATGTTATATGGAAGGGCATAAATGGATACGTGAAAACAGCCATTGAATCAGGTAAAAAGTGTACTATTTTGTCACTGCTGACTAGTTAAGAGTTGTTCTTTAAGATTAGACATTAAGTAGTGTTTGCTTCATTGCTGTAAAGCTTGGTTGTAGGCATCATCATCAGTCCTTTCTGAAGCAACAGCTGACAGTTTTTGTGATGCCTACATCTTTGTGTGACAAATACAAAATCATAGTGATCTATTCCAGTGAGGATTATTAGGGAAGGCACGAGAGTGTCTGACTGCATGTGCATTGCATGTAGCAGTAAGGAAGGCATTAAAGCACTTGAACTGCTTTTCTTGCTGAAGAAATCTTTCCAGTTCCAAAAAACAACCAAACTCCTCCTCAAGACCTTGGTGTTGACAAACGGAGACATTCAGTGTATTACTGAAATGAGCATAAAGTCTTTGTTATGTGACTGTTGCTACCTGTTTAAGTAGATTTTCATACTATGATGTCTTTAAGATGTATAGAAGTTGTTCCCTAATTTAAAAATGTGTTCATTGCTCTGTGAAGGCTTTGAAAGTCCAGAATATTCTTAATAATGAAATCCCTTATATTGAAAGATCTAACTGAAAAGCATAAGAGAAACAAAGTGCAGTGCTTGGATGGATGTAAAATTTCACAACTTTTTTTTAGCATGTTAGTGTTAAGGTTGTTGCCTTAGGTACGTAGGTGTTGCCACTTCACTAATAAAACTTGGGGGCTTTATTTTTATTTAAACCTTGAGGTTTCAGTTACGCTGTTCTTCAGAGCGAGACTTGGTATCCGAATCTATCAAGTATTTGTTATATGTTTATAAATACACACAGAATATTTTTGATCTTAAAGTTGTAAGTAATTGTCAGAGTGGCCATTGTTTTGGTCTGCTGTAACTGTAAATATGCTTTATTCTAGGAAATAAGAAAGAAAAGCAAGGGTCGGAAATACTGACTATGTTGCTCCAGGCCTTAAAAAACACTGTTAATTCAAATTCTCTTCCTGTGCAGAAAATACTGGTAAGTTGGGTGGGTTTGTCTGTTTTTTGAAAGGACAGTTACTGAAATGATGGATTTTTTTTCTTATTTTCACTAAAGGAAAGCAGTTGTTACAGTTTTGTTTTAATTTGTGGTGTTACTTCTATTCTTTGTGTTATTTAAAGTATTCAAGGCCTCAGTAAAAAATATTTACATACATCTCTTTTCTTTTTTTCCCCCTGCTTAGTCCCTCATTGATATTACTGTTAAGGAGTTACCTCCAAAAGTACTGGGATCACCAGCTTATCAGATTGCCGATATGGATCTTTTAAATGTAAGTCTGACTTCATTCCAGAACTCTGGTCTTTATATCTGCTGAAAGGTATTAGGATGTCATATTTGCACAAATGCACAGAGCACTTCCTAAATGGTGAGATCCAAATCTTTCAGGAAATCACATTCCATGTTCCGGAATGCATACTTTGTCTCCAGCCCTTGTTTCAGATGACTAAACTAACTGTCTGTAACTAAAAACAGTTATGCTGGAAGTACTGTAATATCAAAAGGGGATTGCTCACAGTCGTGTCATGATTTAAAATACAGGTTGCAGATACTTCACAAGGAGACTACGTCGTCAAACGGTGTAGTACTACTTATATACTGAACACTGATATGTTGGGGCAATATTCTGAAGTCAACAGAATGAAGTTCTTAAAGGTAGAATGTGTTACTCCTCAGGAAAAATTTACCTGCACAGAAGCAAAGCAGAGAATGTCATGCTAGACAGCATTATTTCAGAACAAATTCGGAAGTCATGGTGGGCTAAAGCATTCACCATGGTCTGCTGCAGGAAAAGTAGGGGTACTCATTAGTAGGTAGAACTACTCTGTCCTACTTTGGTCCTAATGAGCCCTAACGGGAGGGCTGCCGTGTGTTCTGTGCACTGTGTAGGAAGGGAAGAGCAGATTACAAGAAGTTAGAAAAATTACAAAAATGGAAAGTAACCTGTACGAAAAAGCTGAAGTGACACTTTCGTGTTTGTGTTTGGAGTGGGGCAGGCTAAGAAGGAGCATGGTACCACTTAGGTTTATTTAATATCTAAAAGGCTGTTTAGAGACTTTTAACATTGGATGATGATGAGCTCTTCTCTTAGTATGTCCACCAGTAGAAGGAAAGCAACTTGTTTATTTTGCCGCAGTGGTAATAAAGCTTTTTAGGCTATGGAAGCAGCTAAATATTTGCCTTGTTAGCCAGGGAATGCATGGATTTCATGTGGAAACTTTTAAAAGCAGACAGATATCTCTGAGAGAAGACTTAAGTGTAACAAGAATAAGTGAGTGCCTCAGCTCTTAAGTGAGTAGTATAAAACTTTGTCTACCAGAACTGGCTTAAGAGCTCAACTCTAAATTGCTCCCAGGTTTTCCCCCTCACAAGTGTTTTGTTTGCGTTTGGAGACTTTTTCTGACTTATGTACAAGTCAGAATTTCATTAAGGGATTGAAACTTTAACTGGTGGGTATTAAATGTGTTTAAATAAATACTTTAACATCAGTGACCCTGAAATACTTGTAATAGATTTTGGGAGCGCTTGTCCAAAGGCTGTCTTGCTGAATCCTTGAAATATGCAAATCTCAGGTTGCTCCCTCTTGTTCCAGGCATCATCACACACACTGATAGCCTTATGTGCATCTGCCTTACCATGGTGCCTGTCATTTCAAAGCAGGAATGGCCAAGTACTCTAAAACCCAGTCTTTGAAATAGAAAAGTCTTTTGTTTCATTGATAGTGTAATTGGTATTCTGCCAAAGCACCAGGACCTAGCAGAAGCTTCAGGTTTCCAGTTCCATCCCCCCCACCCCCCCTTTATATTTTGAAGTGTTAGAATTGACAATTTTTGACAACTTTCAATAACTGTAGGTTTCTGGCTTAGAGTTAAATGTAATATATAGATACATGTGTGAGGCAGTTGTTCCATTTTGATGTATATGTTGGTTTGACCTCTTAAATTTCTTTTACAAGGGAACACCAGCTTTATTCTTAATTCAGCTGCCTTTCCATGACAACCTCTTGAAATGCTGCGTAACAGATGAAAGGTATGTGGTGGTGGTTGTGTATAACGAGCTTCCAATAGAGCTTGTAGAAGTTTTTCCTAACTTCAGCTAAAAAAAACTATTTTACCTATTTAACTTCCTTCCCTAGGTTCTTTGTAATTCTGGAAACGCTTGTGGGTTATGTTTTGTCTGGGCCTACGTCTCCCCTGGCTTTCAGTGAATCTGTGATCTGCATTATTAATCAGAGTGCAAAGCAAGTGGAAAATAAGGAGCATCTTTGGAGAATGTGGAGTATTGTTGTTAATCCGCTAACTGACTGGATTAATCGGGTATAGTGGCTTTTTGTTCTCTTCCAAAAAAACCTCAGGAAAACTGTGCCTGTCTTCTATTTTAATGTATTTTTAGGAATTGCATGTCTTGAAGTGATAGTAACATTAAATAAGCAGCATTTTTTTAAAACATCCCTTACTGGAGTGCAAACATTTGCAGCAAGGTAGGATGAAGGGCAGTAGTGGTGGTTTGAAGAGTGATCACTCCTCAGTACAAAATCCAGTGTAGTGCTGGGAAGGTTCTCCTTTTTTAAGATGGTAAATGTGTGCTTCAAGCCTTCACTCCTTGAAATGCTTTTGCTGCTACAAAGGTCAGAAGCCTGTCCTCCAGGGCCTTTTAGCTTCTAAACATTAAGAGGCTTGTTTGCTATATGTGAAAATAGAACAAATACAAAGCCGAGACATTTAGGATGTAATTGGAAGAGTGTCTCTTAGATTTCTTGACTGAAAGTGTCACTGAATGCCATATAAACTAATATTCAATAGGCTCTGCAGATTACTTAACTAGAAGTAACTGAAATATGGGAGTTGTTGAACTCTAGCCCTCACTTAGTCAATAGACCTAAAAAACTTAGATTTTATGAAGGAAGCCTTAGGTGCTTTAAGTAAGTTGCTGTCATCATTTACTGCAACTGAAACAAAAACCATACAAGACATTTTCTGATTTTCTTATTCCTGGAATGAAACTTTCGGAATTTAGAAGCAGTGCTTTTTATCTCTCTTATTAAACAGTAGGATCAGCTTCAGCTCTTGAAAGAACTGAGACTAGCTGATTTCAAAATGTCATTGACAGTTGAGCTTGCACAGATCTTATGTACAGAGCAAATATATTTAAAACAGCCTTATTTGTCATTAAGTTTTCTCTAATTAGAAAATTGTTTTCTCTTTGCAGACTAATGAAGTAAACCAGGGGGATGCACTGGAGCACAACTTCAGTGCTGTTTACTGTGCATTGTTGTTACCAGTATCACAGATCTTCCCCACTCAGGGATTTCCACAGGTAACAGTGAATGCATAATGTTGATTAGTAACAATGTGGGTTTTGTAAAATCTCTGAGGTACTACCTGGTAGTCTCAGAGTTTGTAACCAGTATCTGTATGCATTGGACCACTGCTCCAGGGTTGGATTTCTTGAGTTACATCAGTTCTGACAGAAGAAGAAAGCTTAAAGCAAGTTATTTTCTCTTTGCACAGACATTGATATTTATAAACTTTTTCTTTCTGTTAAAGCCAACTATGAAATCCTTGTTGCGTGCTTGGTCAGACCTGTATAGAGCATTTGCTCGCTGTGCTGCTTTAGTTGCAACAGCAGAAGAAAACCTATGCTGTGAAGAACTTTGTGCCAAAATAATATCTGGGCTAGAAGGTGAAACTCCAGTAGTGAGTATAAACCGGTGATATTGAACTGTCTAAATACTTTAGCAGTTATATTTTGAATTATATAAAATAACCTATTGTAAACTCTAATGTAGTGCTTTCTGTAACTCAAAGTGGTTTAGGTGAGATAGAGAGAAAGCTGTAACGAAATTCTGTGCTACTAACAGGAGTTGAAATTGATATAAAAGAGTAAAAATAATGATAAAACATAAAAAAAGAGAAGTTAAGCAGTCTTTGGATTTGTATTCTAACTATTTAAGTATAAATGGTTAGTGAATGTCATCATGATAAATATTATTTGTCCAGTTCAAATGTGCGTATTTATAAAGTGACTTCAGGCTGAATTAACAAATGCCACAAAACGAGGCACTTTGATTAGGAAGGAAGGTAGAGTAGCACTGCAGCTTTCAGAGGGCAGAGCTTGCCATATTCCTGGTACCACCAACCTTGTACACTAAAATTTAGAGACTTTACTTCTGAAGTGTTATCAAGGAGAAAGCTTTTGAAAAAGGAGCCTTTACATTATCTTCTTGCCTGTTTGCAAGCCCACATCATGTGGGGAGATAAAGTGTCCATAGGTGTCAGTGAACATCAGCTTTGCAACATAACATCCTTTGTGCTTCCAAGTTGACCATCTTTTGAAAAGAATACTGTGAAAAGAACAAGTGAGAAACAGTTGAGAAAGAGAAATGGAATTTGCTGGATTACAGCATTCTAACTTACTTTGGATGCTGCTGTGTCCCAAATATAAGCTTCAGTTTTCACAAATCGATAATTAAGCAAGCTCAATTTAAACACCTTAAAGCTTCAGTATGTAAGTTATATTGAAACTAAACTTTATTTGGGCCACATTATCAATATTCCTTTTAAAAGCAAGTTTTGTATTATTTAGAAGATTTTATGATGGAGTGAAGAAAAACAAATACCCTTGGCCCATCTTTTTCCATGTACCACAAGCATTTGTGCTTCCTGAATGCTAGTGACAGTGTCATTGTTATTCCTGCAGTGACTTCTCTGAAAATCAGGTTTTGTTTTTAAGTTCAGTAACTGAAGTGCACACTGACATCTGGTGATGTGTTTTGCTGGATTCCTGGTGCCTTCAGCTGTAATACTTCTGGTGCACCTTCTTAAATCTAGGACTTTTTTGTGGCTGAATGTTTACTGGTTTGCTTCTTCAGATTGTCTGTGTGCTTATGTCTTACTTGTGTAGCTTAGGAAGACTCATCTTCAGCTTGTGTAAAAGTGTGTAATTCAAAATGTAACCTTATCTGAGTCTACCTGATAACGTGGACAGATTTCATCCACTTTTAAAAGCTGCTTGAATTGCTTTCCTGAATGGCCAGCATGTTTTCTTCTGTCACCATTGCTCTTTTGGGCTTTGCTGATGACTTCTGTTTCCTCCTCAGATGATTTCAATGATGGAAGGTCTCACTCATATTTTATCAGTCATGTCTGACTGCATCAACTTTGCACCATATGATACTAAATATCAACCAAAAAATAAATGTAAGGAAATACTTGAATATTGGGGTTTTCCGTGTCTTTTATTGCAGAGTTGGTAAAAATCAAGAGTTGTTGTAGATGCGGAAGTGATGACTGTAGGGTATCGGTGGTCTGTATATGCTACCCATGCTATCTAAACACCGAAGGGACTGACAAAAAAAATCATAAAAAGGAACTAAAAATATCACCCAGTATGGATATTTGAGTATCAGATCTTTCCTATTTGTTGAGCTGTTGAGCAGTTACTGTACAGCCTGACAAAATGCATCTGTAATGGATGTAAACGTTGAGGCCACTTCAGTTCTCAGTTCACTGTCAAACAGAGCTGGTTTCCGAAGTTCGATTTGGTGTTTTCATTTCTGATTTCATTTTTGCATGTGGAATCTGCAGCTTTTGCTTTGTTCAGTCGTAATCTGAGGCAGTAATGCTTGAACATAATCCACAGTCTAATTATGTAATACCTGCCTAAACCTGACAATGAACTTTGATGTAACATTTGAAGCTGCTTTGCATAAAAGAGTCAAGAATAGGTTTAACAGAAGACAAAAGGTCACTGTATGTGAAGTGTTCTTTGTTTTGTTCCCTACTCCCATTTACAGCTACTAAAGCTGAAGAAATGATTTATAAAATAATGTAATTCAGCATAAAACTCAAAGTACTGATGATTTCTCTGCCCCATATGAATTTGTTAAAATAATGAGACATTGTGTTGGACTGCTGAAAGAATTAAATGATTTAATTGGAAGTGCTGATGAGGAAAACCACAATTGAAGCCCACACTTAAAATGAATAAACTACTAAAACTTGATACTTCCACTTCCCTCCTCTTCCGCTGTTCCAGAATTTTTGTACCAGCTAGTATCTGGGGGGGGGTTGCTGTCTCTTTGCAAGTAGGCATTAAAGACACTTAAAAGCATTGTCATTTGTGCGACCAAGCAGAAGTATAAATAAGAGGAATAGGAGATATCTGTAGTGGGATTATAAAATGATGCAGTAAAAAATGTATGTCTAATATTAGGTCTGGTTTTAAATTGTATGTAGATACAGTTTGGGAAGCAGAGTTCAGTTTCTCACGTAGACTGGAAGTTCAGATGTGCTTTGTTGTAATTCATGTTGTTACATAGAAACCCCTAATTTTTAAAACTCTTTTAATGTTAGCTCCACAGACAACTACAGACTGGTCTAAGAAGAAAAAGGAGCCCCTTGGAAAGCTTGCCTCTCTGTTTAAACTCCTGGTGATGTTACTAAACTCTTTCCATGTGTTCAGTTCCAAAGAAATCTGTTCAGAAACATTGGTCTCTGTTGGTCCTTCAATTATTGCTGTTCTTCACAACATCATCAGCCACGTTTCATTGCCTTCAGTGATTGGGACTATGTTTGCAATTTTTTCAAAACCCCTGGCAGTGTGTTATGAAAGAACAAAGTGAGTATTTTAAGAATGGTTGGAAGTCTGGATTCATTGTGTTGCTGCATATTGGCGAAATTTCGTGTGGTCTGTGGCAAGCCATATATCCGAATAAATATAGCTCAGGGGGTTTCAGGGCATTGGCACTAATTCAGCTCTTGCTGAGTCTCACCTTCGAGAGCACCATGTCTGTCACTAGGTTCAGCCCAGCTGGTAGGTGCAGGTTTCGTATTGCATCCGCACACCACAGAAAGGATGTGTCTGCCAGGTAGCTGCTGAGAGCTCCCCTTTTCCTACAATTGCTGTGTAAACCTAGGGTGCTGGGGCTGAGCAAAGGGGCAGCCTGACCTGCGTGAGGCAGCGTGTCGCATTACAGCCCCCAGCACAACCCTGCCTGCCTCTGAGATTCAGTGGAGTTCAAACCCCCAATGCCTGAGCAGCAGCCTCCTTTGTAATGCTTGTCTTCAGGAACAAACCCAAACCTACCTAGTTGTATACCAAAGGAAACCTATAGGCTTTCTGGAAATCTGGTTGATAAAACTGCAGTCTCTTCAGAGTGGATCTGTTGTCATCTCTGCATGACCAGAGTGGTTGGTTTCTGCCTGCTGTTTATTTTCACTGCAGTGAAGGTACTTAACAGTGATGTATTTTCTAGTGGGCAGGAACTGTGTAATGTTTTGTAGGAAATGTAGAAATCATAATTAGTTGATGCGCGCTAAAATCCTGGAAGTTTTTAAGCAGAGGTATATACTGAGAAATGCTCCTGTGCTCTTTGCTCTACTTATGTGGCTTTGCTTTTTTAATCGTTACAGATGTTTCCTCCCAGGACATGATGGGGAATTATTGGGGGCTTGGTGGGAAGGGGCTGGCAGAAGGTGGTCTCTGATCTGTTGATGCAAGAGTTGCATACCTTGCTTGGGATAAGGAAAAGAGTGCAGCTTTTGTGGGTTTGGGATGAGAGGGTGGAATAGGATAGTCAATCTGTACAAGTTTCATTGAAACTTTTACTGAAACTTGAAGCAGGGCTGCCACCTCTAACCTAAAATTCATCAGGAGTCTCTGTCTCATAGGCAAGACCCTACTTGTTCCTACGTCAGGTTCAGTTGAACACCACCTCTCTCCATCTCCCATCTCATCTGCTTTGGTTTGAGCATTGTCATAGAATTATCATTAAAAGGGAGAAGTAAGTGCTGGAGGTATAATGTTGAATGAAGGCATATCCATGCAAATACAAGTTTGGGGACCTCTTCAGGTTTGAGACCACAGGTTAATAAACTGAACTGCTAAATGCAGTTTTCTCACATTTTTCAGGATGGTGTATCCAGGGATTTACTTATGTGAAATGGCTTCGTTTAGGCAGTACTTCAGCTTTTTAATGCAGATATTTATGGGGCCTGGGAAATCTGTTTTGATAGAAGGCTCAGAGCAAAAGGCAGTTAGAAGTTACTTCATAAGAAAACCTTTAATTTGAAGTTTGTACCAATTACTGCTGTCTTACCACTAGTTTCTCTTAATGTTAGCATGTAAGTATCAGGAGCATTAAAGGGAGCTTACTTGAAACTGTTCGTATCAGGAGATGTTTTAATCACCCAGTGGGAGGGTAGTTTCATAACATTATTTCATTGAGTTGTATACTAAAACCAGTGTGCAGTGCTTGAGTGCATGATGTGTTTAATTCTTTTATCTTGGGATAAGTGAGATGGCAAAATCTAAACTTTATCGTTTCTGTTTTGGCAGGCTTGCCGATGTATCTAAAGTATACAGTAATCTTAACAACAAGGTAAATTTGCTGGAGAAATAGCTGGGGGGGGGGGAACGGCTGACACGAATTTTGCCATTCCTTCTGTATTTTAAGCAAAAAATTAAAAATACACTGAAGGCAGAGTTTTTTTGTTTTGTTTTTTTTTTTTCCTAAAAATGTAGCTGAGGGGAGGACCACTAAACTCACCTGTTCAGACTTTGTGTGCTCTGCTGTTTAAACTTTATTCTTCGGGCCATACTATTCTATGGGATAATAATTTTTAAATATAATGTTTTAAACTTTTAAATAGTGAATATGTGAAAAGCTTGAATAAAATAAAACACCCTATTGTTTCTTCTCTCCCTCAGCTGGAAAAACTCCTGGCTGAGGTTATCCAGTGTTTACAGTCTCACTGCACTGGCTCTTACAATAGCAAACTGCTGGAGCAGATTTCACCGTTGCTCTGTGTAGCATTTCAGCATAAGAGCAAACAGATCCGCAACCAGTGTGCCCAATTCTGGAATGCAACATTCTCCAAGACTACAGCATTGGAGTACCCTGAAGAGTTAAAGTAAGAGGCATAGTTTTTTGTATATATATTTTTAAAGGAACAGATCTCAGGTTATGTACAAATGACTTTGTATAGCTCTAGTCACCGTTTGTATTCTGCTTTTCATGCAAGCAGGGATAACTGCTGGTCTTGTTCCCCCATCCCTCTGTAAGTTTAAAATTCTTTTCTGTTGAACAGATCTGTGTTAAGCCAAGCCAAAAAGAAAATTCCACTCCTGCTACCTGGTTTTGAAAGCATTGAGGGAGTCGAAGAATACAGTGGCCCATTCTCTGATGCGGTAAATATTTTGTTGACCCCATTGGTTGCTTCATTGTTTATAACTCTAGGGGATCATTCATAAGGTAGTGGCACAGTCGGTTTTGATTTTTTCTGTGATTGGCCTATACTTGCCTCAGGTTTGGAATGAGAAGCTATGCACGGTAAGCACTCTCAGAAGACTGAGCTGGTTCATAATACTTCATGCATTTTAAATTGTGGGCTCTGCTAGCTTGCTTGACTTAATTTTTTAAGTTGTCCTCTACGTAATTTAGAGGAAAATGGGAGTGTGGGATGGCTTACTTGAAGAAATTAATACATCTCAGGAGGGGTTTGTGAGCTTGAGGTCTCTCCATACAATGGCTTCAGTGTCTTTTTTTTTTAATAGATGGAAAATTCACAGCTGGATGCAAAGATAAGTGAAATGGAAGTAAACTTGGGTCAAAACCGAGGTTCTATACTGGCACAGATGAGTGAACAAAAAGACGAAGTACAAGACAAATCTAGTAATGTGCAAGTGACATCTGCAAAGGTGAGGTGTCTGCAGATGGGTGTGAGAGTCAGATCCATTCTGTTCTGTAGCAGAACGTCCTCTGTGTTCCTGCAGATGCTCAGTAGAAACTAATGACTTCTGTGATGCTGAAACATTTTTCTGTCAAACTTATGCTGTATAGCACACTTAAGTATTCCTGCTAAAATTCTCTGCTGAGCTTACAGATTGCTGAGTTTTAAGGAGGTCTCATGGAGGGCTGCTTGAGGGATGGGGGGAGTGGCACCCAACATACAAAGTTCACCCCTGGGTCTGGGTGCAATTTGTGACTGAATTCAGGTCCTGAGGTGGGTCTTGGTCCTGGTAGACCTGTGCTTGCATGCTCTGAATTGGTCACACACACTAGGGAGCATAGGTTATTGTATTCCTAAGGAATGGCTGACTTAGTAAACAGTAGTAAATAATAATCCCCCAAGAGTATTGAGGTATGTTCCCATCTTAGAGGCTTTGAACTTCAAGATGTCAAAGTGCAGGAGCTTGTGCTTAGAGGCATGGAGGAGAGACTGCAGCATCTCTCCTCAGTAGTAATGTTGGGGGGCAAAAACTCACTCATGAAGAAAATCATCACCTAATGAGGGATTTGTGCCAGTTAATATTTTTATATTATGTGTATATATATTATATAGCCACTGAAAGAATAGTGGTTATTTAAGAACTGTTCTGTTTAGGATGACTGTACCCGAAGTAGAAAAACACTTCCAGTTCCTCTGCTTTGTTTCTAATTTTTTTTTTTTCTTTTCTGTAGTTGAAATTAGAATTTTCATCTTTGAAGGCTAAAAGTGAGATACTTCTGGAAGAGGAGAAATCCATTGATTTTGTGTATATTCCTCCAGAAACAAAAGAAAGAGTACTGACAGAACATCAAAAAGAAGTGCTTAGGTCAAAAAGGTCTGTGACTTACTCTGTTGTAAACTTTATGTGGAATATCATTGCACTGAGTATGTCAGATTCACAGAATTTCAATTTTTGTATCAGACTGCTGTAGGCAATTAAATCTTACTCTTTCATACAGAGTTCAAAGCTAACGAAGTTATTTGCTTTACTATTTTAAAGCAACCAAATTACTCTCTGATCTGTTCCTATTTCGATTAAATATACTCTCTGTTAATAGTTAGGAGTTTGGTAATTTTGAGTTTGCATTTTTATGTCACAACTTCTGCCATGTGAAATGGAAGATGTAATTTTTCTTAAATCATTGAAATTAAAAGTTTTTTACCTTCTCTGAAAGAAAGACTTCTAAAATTGAAAAGATAAACTCATGACAGCAGCATATCTCAAATTAGGATATTCCCAAGACTCATCTTAATTGCAAGGGAATGTTTAGAATTATCCTTTTTTTAATGCAAGAAAATAATACCCAGAGTATTTTCAGGCAGCAAAAAAAACAGGGTAAGCAAAACTTACACACAGCGGTGCTTGACAGGAAGTTGGTTAGATTCTATACGTGGATCAGTTCTTTGCAGAGCGAGATCCCAACCACAGCATTTTTCTCCAAAAGTGTGTTCAAAATGGAAAAAAAAATAATGCAACTGACAAGAGCAGTCTGGAAATAAGGAGATAAATCATGCCCTCATTCCGCTTTGCATTTTGCTGTGCCATTTGGGGTGTGAGGTTGTGTCAGTCAGTTGCAATATTGCATCTTTCCTGCCTGAACCAGAGAGTGGAGTGTGCGGCTTCAGTGCCTCTGAATGTACACTTCACGTACATTCCCTTGCTCTGTGCAGCAGCCCCTACTGGGATGCGTGTTGCTGTTCAAGTGGTCTTTAGGGTTTGGACATTCAGTCCACCTCATACAAGCATCTGCTCTCTTGTGATGATGTAATGTGTTACACTAGCCTGCCCTCCTTTTAGTTTTCCAGTAAAAGAGTCTGACTTCCCGTTTCTGGTTTTGTTTCAGAGTTGGTATTCCTGCTATGTACAACAATTTGGACGCATCACAAGATACTACCTTGTTTTCTCAGTATACTCAAAGCCAGGAAGATTCTTTGTAAGTAAAGGGGACCAGTGTGTACACTGGAGGTGTACCCCTTTCTACAACACTTCTAATTTGAGTAACTTCTATTTCAGGGAAAAATCATCTTTAATAGAAAATGCAAAAGAAGATACTAAAACCAAGTCTCAGGTAATTTCTCATTGTCTTATAGTAATTAAGATACCAGAATAATAACCATACTGGTGATGTTTTCTTCATATTAGTAGCTCTGTAAGTAATGGCATAAGTCTTTTATTATTGGCCATGATATGGTTTTAAGATTGATTTGGAAACTCTTCAAACAAAAAGAAGTACCCTCAAATGTATTAGCTCACAGGAATCATTTCCCTTCTCTGTATTGATTAACGTGTAAGAATATCTTCTCTTTCTTTGGTGTCTGCTATTTTTTCCATGCCCAAATGATATTGACACAGGCTCTGTGACTGCAGAATACACTGATAGTGGTTTGTATTTCATTCTCATCACCAGATGAGAATTCAATACTGTTATCAGGGTTCTTTGAGCTGTGTTCTGCTTTGTATAATTTAAATCAGAAGGGGCCAATCATTATGCATTTTGACTTCAATTCAAAATGTGAGGATTTATATAATTAGATTTAGTGTGGATGTATTTAAGTTACACACCTACAGGTACTATGGGAACTTATGGTCAGTCATGTCTATGTGCTACCACTGACTAATGTTTCAGTGGGGTGAAATACTCCAGAGCTGCAGCACAGACTTACTATGACTTGCTCCGGTGCTGTATGTCTTATGATTCAGTAATCACAGCACTGTTGCCTTCTCTTCCATAACACTTTTTTCCCTAGTGGATGGGTTTTGGTATGCATGATGATTTTCTGGAACTGTTTTCACTGTTAAAAATCTTAATGTTAATTTCTGTGTTATTCTAGCAGACCACACTTTGAACAGCTTTGCTAAGTTTCCACATTTTGAACTTCTTTTGCATGAAATTGTAAGGGCCTCAAGGAGATTAAATAGTAGATTTTGGAAATTTTAAGTTGCAGGGGGGGTTGGAAATAGATGATCTTAAGGTCCTTTCCAGCCCTAACTATTCTATGATTCTGTTAATCCCCATTAGGAGAGGAGTTGCCTTTAAGCAGCTATTGTTCCGAACACACAGTAGGTGAACTATAGCAGAATTTTCATAAAACCTGTTTGAGTAGTAGGTTTGTTAGTATCTGGCAAAACCTACATAAAACGCTTTTGCGGTTCTTCATGTTTTGGGATTAAATAGCTTTAAAAAAAACCAACAAACTACAGTCTTTATCTTTCATAACTGCTGAAGGACAGATAACCAAAGTATTGGAAAGAAGGGTGGTTTGGAATCCCCTTTGGCTCTGTTGTTTTCTATCCCACCGGGGCAGTTTTTTAAATATTTTATCCATAGCCAAGCTACAATATTTGCTGTTTATATTTTTGGGACAGGAAGAAAATGCAAAGAGTGAAGGATGCGCCAATGAATCAGATAATCTTCTTGAGAATGCTGCTTGTGTGAACAAGTCACCTGTTGCTCACCCAGAAGGGAGCTCAACTTTAAACAGTGGGGAAGAATCAAGAAGGGAGACAAGTGGGATGATTTTGGAGGAGCTGTCAGCTGGAGAGGGATCAGAAGGAAGTACTGTGGAAGCAGCTTCAAAGGAGCTCTTATCAGGGAATGAAAACACTTCAAATGTCAGCAACAGTTCAACTTCAAGTGACATAATTTCTGGAACACCACAGCCTGCAAGCCGACGACAGTCTTTTATTACTTTGGAGAAATTTGGTAGTTCAGAGAACAGACCCTTCAGCCTTTCAGCATTGAGTGGTGTATCAGAGACATCCGGAGGTGCTTCTGTGGCAGGTAAACAGGAAAAGACTAGTGCTAAACCAGAAAAATCTGGAGAAGAAAATAAAAGGCCTACAAAAACAGAACAAATATTTACTGCAATACGAAGGCTGACTCGCAGACAGAGTAAAATGGATCAACAAGGGAATCAGCAGTCCAAGTCATTAATCAGGTCAGAACAAGAGAAAAGCATACAAGAGTCTTTTGCTTCAAAAAGTGTAAAAAGTAATCTGTCTTCTGCAGTAGAAGACATGGAACGCAGTCTTCTTGCTCAGTCCCAAGTTCTCCATTCTACAGAACTAGAAATTAAAAGAGCTGAAGATCTGATAGCAGAAACAGAAAAGACCCAGGCATTAGATACAGATTCTAAAGAAAATACACCCCCAGAGATGACTGTGTCATCCGACCAGGTCACAGGCGATGACAGTCAGGCTCCACATGTGTCTTCTGGTCAGAAAACACTAAGACGTTCTTCAAGACGGCGGTCAGAAACTGTAGAAGGTACAGCAGGTAGTCAAGATAAGGAAGATGGCCACCAAAAGAGAGACAGATGTAAAGACAACGAAAAACCTGGGCAAAAGAAGGTACCACAGGCTAAAGATGATTTATCCCAAAAGCAGAAAGCAGTTTCTGGGAAGGCTACAGAAAATACGAATAAAGAAAGCAACCTACCTGAGAGAACTGCAGAGGACTGCAGCTCAGAGGAGTCTCCTGCTTCAGCAGGCCCTGATGAGGAAGTGGACAAGAGTGCTATTAGGTCAGAAGAGAACTCGAAGACTGAAACAGAAAGTCAAGACTATAGCTCAAGTACAGCAGGTCAGAAGTTGGAACGCCCACGATACCACACAAGAAGTGCTTCACAAGGATTGCTTTCCAGCATAGAAAATTCAGAGGCTGATGGCTCTGAGGCCAAGGAAGAAAGCACGAGGAAGAAGAGATCGGCCAAAGTGAAAAATAGAAGTGATTTTCTTGAAGGTAAATTAAAAGATCTACAGCCAGGAAGCCATAGCCGTGAGGTGTCTTCCCAAAGAAATGAAACAAAGGATCTGTTGGAAGGAAGCAAAGGGGAGCTGAGCTGTGAAGTCAGCACAGATGCTGCACTGACATCTGAACCATGTGACCCGAAGACCCAGGTGACTTCCACAGATGCTAGCAAAGCTGTGGAATCTGCCATCTCGAAAGATTCATCTGGTGTGCAGAACAAGAATGTGGAACAGAACAAGAGGCACACACTGATGGAATCGGTCACCAACCCGTGTGTAGCTGATTCAGATTTGAAAGCAGTAGAAAAAGGTGAAGACGTTGTGAAGCAAACAGTTGTAGAGGACTGTCACGCAACTGTTCTGCCTGAATGTGTATCCACACCAGATGCTTCAGGTGGTGATCTTTCCTTTTCAGAAATACCCAGGTGTCACCACAAAAGAAGCAAAAGGCTGAAAAAACCAAAGAGCTGTAGCTGCTGTCATAAAAAGTCAAGGCAAGAAGTAACGTCATTGACTGAATTAAAAAATAAGAACACTCCAGAACCAAGTGAGCCCCAAATCACCCCAGTTCAGACGCCTGGCAATACATCAGAGATGTCCAGTAATTCAGATTTGGACAAGAGGTTGTCCATGGCACCCTGTGCAATGAGCACTCCAGTGCATCTTCCTAAGGAACCTAGTGCCTTTAACTTGGAAAGAGAGGGATCATCTGAGGATAACCTGGAAGGAAAGAGCTCTGTAATGGAGGAGGATCTAGAAAATCGAGTATGTGTAGCAGGTGAAATCACTGACCCTGTAGTAGAAACAGAAGAACCTGCTGATAAGGATGGCCAAACTGAACAGTGTCTGCCCAGGTGTGTGCCAGAGGAGCCTGGAGGAAGCAGTCTGGTTGAAGGGAATCTAAATGAAGAACCAGTAGCTACAGAAGAAGAAGAAACCAGTCTGAATGAACAGCTGGAGGAGATACCTGAGGCACTATTTGTTAGCAAGCCTGAGAAAAAACACATGAATGAGCAAGAAAGCAGTTGGGGCGATAAAGAAGCAGATGAGAATACTGTAGGAGAAATGTGTATTAATCAGGATAAAGAGATAAAGGAGGAATTAGAGGAAACTGAAATTACAGTGCCTGAAAATACAGTCTTGGACAAAGGAGATGCAGTAGAAAATAGCATTGTGGATTCACCTCAGAAGCTGGAAGATGATGATTCTTTAGCCGTAGTTAATGAAAGCCCTAATGGTGTGCAAGGACGCTGCACGTGGTCTCCTTCAGCTTCTCCATCCACAAGTATTTTAAAGAGAGGTGTAAAAAGAAATCAAGATGATGATTCCCTTTCACCCCCTAATAAGGTATTACAATGTGATTCATGATGTGATGTTTGCAGTTCCTTCGGTTCATAATCAGGGCATGTAACAGTACCTGAGTGTAATGAGTTTCAAATACATTGAATTATTGACTGTATTTTTTGTTGTAAATGATGTTACGCTGAAGACGTAGAGAATTCTTTTTTGGAATGTGCAAGCCCTGACAGGCTTGTTTCATCACAGGGCTCAGGGTGAGGAGTTTCATTTTCAAAACAGAGCCCAAGTCTGGGCTGCTGCTTGGGCTGCAGTGTGACACATCACTGCAGAGCTGCTGTAATAAGGGTCTTGCCACCACGGTTTGAGCAGTTTAGCAAAAGGCATGTGCTGCTCCTTTCAGCAGTGAGAAAGCCACTTCCTGTCCTCACTAAAACATTATCTGTGTCATTCAAGAACGTTAATGACTTATTTCAAATGGAGCTGTTCTGTCTCCTCAGACTTACTTCCCCAGAGTGTGGTGGTTTGTGTTCACGCTATAAAAACTACTTCTCTTTTCTAAAAACAGATCCGTCGAGTCTCTTTTGCAAATCCAATTTATCAAGAAGGACTGGCAGATGACATAGATAGAAGAAGCCCAGTCATTAGATCCCATTCTTCACCATCTTCCCGAAGTCTTAAAATTTTATCTAATATTCACGCCAAGGTAAATTGTATTACTCTTGTATATCGCAAGTACTCACAGTTCTTGTTTGTCATTGGTAATGTTGCCTTAGTGTGTGTTACAGTTGTAAGAGCAGGGAATCAGTATGGGTAAGAAACCTTGATGATGTAAGGTTTAGCTGTAACTGATTTAGCATGATTCTTCCTGTTACTCTCTGAAGACAAGGGCACTCTGAGGTCTAGATAGCTAGGATCTTACAATTAACTGAATTCCTGCGATCCTGAGAGATACTTTTTCCTCTTTTTCTACCCAGCATATTACCACTCCAACCAAAGGATTTCTGTCCCCAGGATCTCGTAACCCTAAATTTAAGAGCTCAAAGAAGTGTTTAGTAAGATGTGCTTTGGTTCATGTATTCTTCTATTTTTTTCCCATATTCAGTTGTGTGATAGCCAATTCAATGTTTTTTCTGTATTATTCAAGATCACAGAAATGACGAAGGAGTCACTGCCTGGCCCCATGGAACGCATGTATCCTGCCTTAGTTGGCTGCAAAGCACCAGTGGATGTAATTTTACCTCAGATTACATCAAACATATGGTAAGTGGATTGTTGGTTTTGAAGATGACAGTTCAGTAGAAACAGAATTCTTACCAAACCTACAAAGCCAAATTTTCTGATGCAAAATGTGATAACTTGGAGACATCTTTTTGCCAGGTTTTTTTTTTAAAGGAGAGAGGTTATTTCTGTGGAGGAGAGACTTAACTGTTTTGGAATTATTCAGGTCATCTTTTTTGTAAGAATATGAAAAGCTGATACCCAGGCACACCAGAAGCTTTCTCCACTTCACATGACAGAGCAGACCGATCTTAGTGATCATCTGCAGCAAAGCAGCTGGAGCTTTCTGTGTCCTGAAGGAGAAGCAAGATTTTGGAAAAAGCCCTACATTTCAAATGCAGAAAGGCTGGGTGCTCAGCTAGTTTGAGTTACAGCCTGAATTTTGGTAATTTATCATGACAAATTATAGACATGCAGTGGGAGTTGCTCAGAACGGCTGTGGCTAGGGTGTTCAGCTCCTTTTCATTTCACTCCTGTTAAATGCGAGTTGGCTTTAGAATGCTAGTCACTGGTGGATGTAGGATAAGCTGCAGAAGGGTGTGCCTCTGCAGCCAGGACATCGTTTGCATCTTGTTTTTTCCTTCACTTATGTGAATGTGAACCAGCATTCATATAAGATTCCTTCCTCCCCACCATGCCAGGCAGAAAGAACTTGAATTCCAGATAATAATCCATTTTTCCTTCTCCCCTGCTGCAGTGCCAGAGGCTTGGGGCAGCTTATTCGAGCAAAGAACATTAAGACAGTGGGTGATCTGAGTACTTTGACAGCATCAGAAATCAAAACTCTTCCCATCCGCTCTCCGAAAATTTCCAATGTTAAAAGAGCTCTGAAAGGCTATCACGAGCAACAGGTAAAGTTTAATTTTAGTACACAAAAAGCAAGTATTGGCCTAATGAACTGCTAATCCATCATGAGGAATAACAGGCTTTTTTCCCCATTAGAAATAGCACTTTAAAACGTTAACCTCTACCTGTCACAGTCACCTGGGAATTTAAGGTACAGAAGACTTGGCTACAATATTATTAACAGGAATAATGATTGTATTTATTATGAGGTTAAAACATGCCCCACCATGTATTTTTTTTTCCTTGAAAATGCATTTTTTGTTCTTCAGGTAAAATCTCGAGGATTTGAGGAAATGGCAGTGCTTGAAGACACAGAAAAGGCCATAAATAACATAGAAGATAAATCTCTTTCTGTAGATGAAGAAAAACTTGCAACAGGTACATATTGCCAGGTTTTGCTTAGGATTGGGGTGTTTCCGCTGTATTGCTGCTTTCATTCTCCTAATGGGACCATTTGATTTTTTTTTAACTGTTACAGATATTAGCACCTTAGATGGGTGTTTGAGGTAGCCACTTTATGACATGCTGTGGCAATGGCTTTTTAAAGCCTGCTACATATTTTGAGGGAAGGATGCTGGTTTTCTCTAAATAAGCTTGCATAAGCATGAAAAGAACCAATTAGGCAGGGCTCTAAGTACTTAAGTTTCTGAATCCAGCATGTTCTGTCCTGAGCTGTTTAATGGTGTAGTAACTGCTATGCTTCTGGGCATGCACAAAAACAAGCAAGATGAAGCAGAGGTAGTTCAGTGGTGTCTCATCTGGAGGGAGTGGAAGAGGAGGGGGTTAATTCCCTGGATACCCAGTTTGGAGTTGGTTGCCTAGCTTTTCATTTGAATTCTCCCATGTATTTTTGGAGTTTGACCTGGTAGCTCAGAGGAAACCGACATTTGTGCTTCCTACAAGATACCTGAACCATTTGTTTACCTAGAAAACAGAACTGATCGGTAACTTCTCAGCTGCCTATTTCAGAGTTGGCCCTTGGGATAACTCGTCTGGCACTGGCAGTATCTGAATCAAATACTTTCATGTCTATCCTTAGTTTTATTGTACATAGGGTAAAGAAGGGTAGGGTGGAGTCCTGAGGGCTGCATCTGTCAGAAGCTCTTGTGTGGGACAAATACTTTATAGACTGCTTGAATATATTATTTAGTACAAAAGAAGCTGTAACGTAACTCTGCCTAGGTTTAAATGCAGACTAGCAGACTGCCCTGCCCTGCTGTCCTTCCTTTTCAGATTTGATTGAACCCATTGTCGTGAATACAAATGACCATCCCGCAGCAGATCTGATGAGCCGGATTGATGCACTTGCTGCTCAGCTGAGCACTGAAGACCTTCACAGCTATTCAGGCAGCCAGCTTTTTGAGATGCAAGAAAAACTTGTTGGCATGACAAACTGTATCATGAAGAATTTGCAGTCTCGCTGGAAGTCGCCACCCCATGAAAGTTCGGATTAGGTGCATATCATTCCTAAATAAGGAGGCTTTTGTTACAACAATTTTGCCCAAACCCTTCTCTTACTGGTGAATTATTTCTTAAACTGTGTATTTTGTACTATAAAAGATTTTTTAACGTTTATGTCAGAAAAATATATCATGTTGGGGGATTTCCCCCCCCCCTTTTTTTTTTTTTTTTGTGGGTTGTTTGCTTTTAGGGTTTTGGGTTTTTTTTTATTCGTTGTTGTAATTTGTGGGATTGCTTATTCCTTATTAGAGGTATTTGTATTGTATTGCTATGCATATTTCTTTCGGGTAGTGAAAGAAAACTTGACAAAGTTGTGCAATAGCAAAGACTGTGAAACCAAACCAACAGAGTAGTTACTTTTTTCAAATCTGAAGTGTTCTTACTGCTACAAACTCGTGGTACTCGGTAAGAGGTTGATCTCATGGCTCCACTCGCCTGCTACCCCTCTTGGCTTCCTCTGAAGCTGTTGAAACCCTGACAGAGAGCAGCAATCTCTCAGCACACCATTTTGTATAGAGATAATATGTGCTTAATTCCATACCCCAGCAACAGTCCAGGAGCCTGGCATTTGACAGCCAGGGGATGTCTATTTTTGCATGTATTTTTCTAAGAATCACACTAAGAAGCTGATAATGGAATGTGCCCTTACAGGCAAGAGACTTTGCAGAATCTCTCAGGCTTTTCCCCATATTCTTTGTTTGCAGCAGTTCTCCTTTTGTAGAGAAGACTTTCTTTTGGAAATGGATAAATTTGACAAGATCTCTTTGTATATTGTGTACAGACTTACAGCAAATGTTGGTTAATAATTTATGATGTTGAGTTTTAATTGCGTGGAATGCATTGCTGCTTCTCAGAGACCTTCAGAGAGAGTTCTCGGTTTTTACTCTGGAAATCTGATTTGTATATAGTGTTCCGTAGCTATCAAAATGAATGTTTATTGAAAGGAATTGCTGCAACTGGTTTTAGAATTTACACATGGACAAATAAAAGAGCAGATGGTTCCCAAACTTGTTAATGGTATGGTTTTGGTTTGTTGTTTTTTCCCTTCGTTGTGTTTAGCCCTCCCTGAGCATTGCTTTGGATCCACAAGCTGGGAGAGCTGAACTGCGTTAAGGTAGGAGCAGGTCCTTGAGGACCTGGCAGTGTCTTGTCATCAGAACTCTCAATATTCTTTGCCCTGTTCATGCACCTCATGAAGACAGCAAATGGGACAAAGAGGTGCCTTGGGGCTGTGACATGAACAGTGCCAGAGATGAGTTGTCGGCAGGTTCTCTTGGTTTCTTGAAAATGTTATTTTGATTCCAGCTCTGTCTCCTCAGGCTTGTTCAACTCTAGTGCCTAGTGCTCTGCACAGATAAGGATCTTCCTAACATATCTCGAAAGGGTGTTAACAAACATCTTTGTTTAACTAACAAACTTCCTTCAGCATTGGCAGCAATCCTGAATCCCACATCGAGGAAGGACGTTTCCCTCTCAAGTTGGCTGCGTATACCATGACATGCCATGAATTCCCTTTGAACTCTGAATTCCTCAGAGTTCATGTTGCAGTTCCTTCTGCTGCTGACCTGTTCTTAATCTTTAGTCTATCCTGGACACAGTATACAGTGATTTCTTACTTCCTTCTTTCTTGGCAACCAGCTGGCACCAGCTGCTTCAGTAGAGGAAGCCAATAACCATTGTGTTCAGATATGATACGATACAACTTGTCTGGCTTCATCCAGAGACCCTCAGTTTCTTGTGGCTGTTGTATCCTCCACCGCCTCCTGGGTTCTTTCCTTTAATAGTTTTCTGAACAAAGCCAGTTTGCTGTGAGATTGATTCCCACTCTACAGCATGAGTGAATAAAGCACGCACACTGCAGAAATGTTAGCTTTATTTAGGCACTAATTTACAGGTAATAACAGCTTTTGACCCCAGAACAGTTGCATGAAAATCACATGCACAAGAGCTCAGCAAGCAGAAGGAGAGGCTTTCAGGTTGGGGTTTGGTTACCCCCCTTGAGATACTAAGCTTAAATATTGCTTATATGGAAAAGAAGTGAACAAATTCAAACATTTTAGAATAGCTCAAGAAAATACTCTCTATAGAGAATGAATAAAGTAATATTTGGTAATCTTAGTCATAAGTACGTGTGGAAAACTTTGGAGACACTGAGCTGGATTGTGTTCTGGCATAGTTAAATGCATGATGGTGTGTGGTGCTTGAAAGATCCAGGCAATATTTTAGAAATGTAGTTGTGGGGTTTTTTGGCATTGGAAGAAATACTGTTCTGAGCAGTGCCTGGTAGTGTGCTTACAGGTAATTTTCAAATACGTTTTGGAAGGATGTTTCAAGAGTATTTTGCTCTGCAGTTACTTTTTTCCCCCACACAGTTCATAAGGCGCTATCAACATGGAAGACATTAAGGCACTCTGGAGAAAGCTTTACAAACCCTTTCCTAAGGCTCTTGTCTTGAGCAGAGCCGGTGAGTCCATACCATGCTGATGCGCTTTATGGGAAGATACGGTTGGGTTTAGACAGCTTCTACGTAGTTGGCTGGCAGCATGCCAGTCTTGCCTGTTCTCTGGACGGTGCCATACATCCAGCCTTCATCAATGGATTGTACATTTACAATTGTGTCACCATCTTTGAAGGAAACTTCATCAGAATCAGCTGCCATATAGTCATACATGGCCCGGTAGGTCTTCTGTCAGGTGTAAGAAAGGGGGCAGAAAAGAGGGCAAAAAAAGGAGACATGTTTATAGTCCTGCTGTCAGCACTGATGGACATTGTTGGTGAGAAAAATGTAAAAGCAGGCTAAGGGCAAGTTATGCTTCAACTTATTTCAGTACTCTTAACAGTATTTCTGATGGCAGCATCTGCCTGGCCAAAATCTCCTGTCTTCAGATCACAAAACATTTCTTCTCAATAGCTAAATAAATACCTCAATTATCCAGGTCTCACAGTACCTTGGGTTACAGCCTTTGTGTTTTGGCAACACTGAGGCTGAACATGTCTGTAGTGTATTTGAGCAGCTATTGGCTCCAGGTAGCTCCAGCCATAACTTTTAAGTTATTGCCTCCCAGCAGATCTTGTGGGGAGACAATGCTATACCTATCTTCATGTAGCTTCTCCAAGACTCAATCTCAAGAGTAGGAAGAAGTGTTAAAGTTTTCAAGAACAGGGGAGGGTCTATCCCACTCCAATGACTTTACACCTTCACTGGGGTTTGTACCAAGCTTCGGCCCAGTGAGTAGCCTGTGGCCAACTTGGTCTTGGAAGCATGGTCTGAGGCATGATGTGGAGAATACGCCATCAGCTCTTGAAGACCTCCGGGGCTGTGCGCTTTTGGCAGGTACTCGTATGAACTTCTGCAGTAAGCCGGGAATGTGTGTCTTAATACAACCGAACAGTGTTACTTACCCCAGCAGTAGATGGGTGAGAGGGAACGGATGATACTGTCGTTTGCTGGGTAGCAACTGACGATGACCGTTGTTGCGGCAACTCTATGGTTTTAGTGTGCTTGTAGCCCACTACAAAAGGAAAATAAAGTTTGTATTGTTTATTACACAGTTGGCAGTAAGGTCAGAGTTGCTCTGAATAAAGACCATGGGTGGGTCATTAGGTGGGTCAAATCTGAAACACAATTTTGCAGCTGTTGGTTGTTTCCATAGCTCCACATTTTGCAGGTGTACTTACGTGCTATTCCCTGGCTAAAGGGATTACTCAACATGAGCCAATGTCCAGCATTTCCCCACCAGATGTCCTGGATACTATGTGTCCCCATAGGGCAGTAAGTACGTAGCAAGTTTGTTCTCCTCCTACCTGTTGTAGTGGCAAAGAGGCCCCCACTGCTGTAGTAGGATAAATGTTGATCCACACCATCTGAGGGTTCAGACTTCTCATCGCCACCACTGAGGCTCAAGGCACTGGCAGAGCGGGAGTGCTCCCGGCTTCGGCGCTGGGCTTGGACTGCAAGGAGGAAGCAGGGGGAACCAATTTACATCTTCGTTTTGTAAGGAGATGCACACGTAAAAATACATGTGGATATAAATATGTACATGCATGCACACACAAACATATACATAGGTTACTTTGTATATACACACACGCATATTCTGTAGAAATACCCAAAGCTCTCCACTGTTGCTGCCGAAGTTGTGCTTAGAGTAGAAAACTGACACAGGCCCACACGCTAAGCAGGATTGGTTAGTGTATTGTACGAAGTTCATGGAAAAGAGCATGTGAGTTAATCACAGTATTTTTATGGTTACTCAGTGGTATTTGCCATTCTAAAAGTCTATGGGCAACATGCTGAAGTTCTACTCAGAAAGGCACAGTTATGTCCTTGTTAATATTCAGGTTTTTTTTTCTTTCTCCCACTTCCTTCCCTTTAGTGGTAGCTGCTTCCAGAATTTTTATTTCAATTATCCCATGCTTTCCTTATCAGCTGACAGAGCTGAGCCATGTCGAAGACTGTGGTTTCTATCATTCAGGATGCACTTCAAATAATTAGCAAGAAAGGAGCTTAAACAAACCGAAAAGGTAACTGAGGAACAGTATTTTTAGTTATTTAAAAAGGAAGCGCACGTTACAGGTAAGCCACTGCATCATGCTATCTGTGGATCGAACACCCCTCTCCATGCCTGTGTTAGATCACTTATATATAAGATTAACATAGTTTTTGAGAAATGAGCTACATTAAACAGCTAGCTGCATTCATGGAGCTAGCACAAATATATGTATACTGCTGAGGAGGAGCCATAGACAATTTTTCCTCTAGTTAACAGTTCTCACAAGAACTGTGTCCCTCTATAACATTTGAAATCTTGTCTCTGTTTAAGTCAGCACACAACACTACACTTGCATTCTTGCACAGGTGGAGCGTGAACCTGTACTTTAGTGTCCCCAAGCTGTCGGCTTTACTTGGTTGGATTTGCACAAGTACAAAACCTATTTTGCACAAACAGCACTACAGCCTATGGAACAAACCAGAGATCATATGTAAGCTTCTGGACTGAATATTGTCTTCTGCTGGGTCATAGTCAAAGACTGACCCGGGATTAGTGCGCCACACACGAAGACCTGCAAGAAAAAGGGCATCTTCTGAGGAGATGCTGTAGCTCAAGCAGCTTTCAGAACTTGAGCAGCACATCTGTCCCAAAAAGGAGTAAAAGCATATCAGAAAAGGGCAAGCAGTATATGTCATCATAAATCTCAAACCTATAGCACAGATTATTCTTAATTTATTTATTACATAATCTACATCAGTGAGGTATTTCTCTAGTATGCATGGTGATGGAAACTAAAAATGTAAGAGATGTAAATCCAGCATTACGTTAATATATTTGGGCAGAATGGGACAGGCAGATGACAGACGATTTACAGCTGCTATTTTTGCAATGGACTGATAAAAACATCATCTTCAACTAATGATAAGTTTGATTTGGTGCGGCTAATCTTAAATGCTACAACTCATCCCGGTCAGCTTGTGCTTTGTGTAAATGAAGTACCTGAATTGTTATAAAACCTAGGTTCTGCTTACCTGTGAGAGTCTCTTGATCCTGGTCCACGCGCTTTCGCTCCATTTCCACTACTCGCCGTTGGATGCCCCTGTAGCTAATGTCACTGAAGTCCTGCATGTTCTTCTTCACGCGTTCTGTAATGGGGTCAGTAACTACAGGTGTGAAACTACCTTTGCTTTTCTCAAACTCTTCATGGTATTTCACCTGCAATTTAAAATGAAGTGTCTGTTCTCTGTAGCTTAGATGAGTAGTTTTTATTCCTGCTCACCTCAGGTAAATTTCTAGTAGAGAAGTGCACTGCTGTTTAGAACTTCTGTTTTCTCCAGTCCAGGAACAATGAGAGAGCCTAACCCCAAACACCCCTCTCCTGTAGTCACTCTTTAGCACTTAATCTACTTGGGTAACTAGGCTTGGTATCTGTACATTGTGCTCAGGCTGCCAACCCCAGAATGTCTCAGCAACAAGGTTATGTTCTTATTTACATCACTTGCCAAGTTAGAAATGGTCTTACTGTAGAGATGTTTTTCTGGGTCTCTCGCACCCGCCGCATCTCAGGTGTATCCAGTACATATGCAGCTTTGCCTTGTACTTGTTTTCGGAAACTGTCTGAATAAAGAACCTGCCAAATGAGAAAAGGGAAGTGAGAACAAGGCACCAAACTACTGCGTCATGAGGAATGAGCTGTACTGAAGCAACCTCGCAAAGAAGGGGCAGGGGAAAGCAGCAGGATCTATACTGGTGAATAACATTAGAATGCAAAACAAAATTATTCTTCATAATTATATGAGATATGGACAGCTCTGGCCTTGATGCCAAACATTCCTTTTTTCTTATTAAAAGAGCCTTGTCTTTTTAACCTTGTAAGAACAGGTAGAGTTTATAATGCAGTAATAGTGGTCCAGGTACTATTTTCATATATTTGACCTGCACCTCACTGGCAGTTACCAGTGTGGAACATACAACATAATTAGACCTGCATTTTTCACTGATATGCCATAATTTTTACTGGGTTTGTAGGGTTTCTTTTTTTTTGTTACAACAGTCACATCATACTTCTTTACACATCTGCAGATACTTTATTACTGGATTTATCAAGCCATGACAAAATTAAAGGCCAGGCTGGATGGAGCTTTGAGCAACCAGGTCTAGTGGAAGGTGTCTCCTGCCCATGGCAGGGGATTGGAACTATATGGTCTTTAAGGTTCTTTCCAACCCAAACCTAAGTTCCTATGATCTTATGTATATAAACATTTACAATGGGGTATTTCAGGATTTGCCTCTGGAGTAACAGGTTAGTAAAACAGGGCCTAAAGGCCATTTCCAGATTCATCATGTGTTAATACAGAACATCAGCAATCTAACATAGCATACTGTTACTGAAGAGCAATCATTTTATATGCCATGCAGTGTAAGACAATAAAACCAGAACATATTTGCAAGACTTGAAGGTAATATATGTTATTTGAAATTCAACTGTTGTTTAAAAATACCCTCCAAACTAAAGCAGCTAATCACACAGAAAGACTTGCTCAGCTGCTGTGGAAAGTAAAAAGCAAGCATTAAATGATTTTATTTTAGTATGGTTACTTCATACTTCCAAACTAGGTAGCTAGGTAGTCATGTTAACATCTGCATTGTTCATCTGAGTAAGGATTTCAAGGATTGAAATGTTACTTTTAAAAATATTGTCATGTATTGACTGAATAGAACATACCGAGCTGATGTTTTCCTGATTGCGTTTAGCTCTCTCCATCTCTGGAGTCATTGGTGTTGGAGTTCCTTTTGCCAGATGTTCCTTGTACAAAACCTACAGTGTGCAAAAAGGTGTCCACAAATCAGACTGGAGTAAGTCATAGCTCATTCTGTAAATGGTGTTATTGATTAAGCATACTCATCACTGCAGGGATAGAAAAGATCTTGGGAAATAAAGCATCTAAAAAAGTTATTTGCTAGAGCAAAAGGTAAAAACCAAAGGGAAAAATAGGCGAAAGTAAGGAAAACTGAGAAAATAAGGCTAAGTTAGAAGTGGAGGTTTTGTTCAGAGTGGTTATTTTTAATATAAGGTGCTTGTCTGTCTTCTTTCAATACCGAGCTAATCTGTTCTTGATTGCGTTTGACTCTCTCCATCTCTGGAGTAACCGGAGTGGGGGTTGCCTTCCCTAAGCCTTCTTTGTATACAACCTACAGAGCACAAAGTAACTCAAAGTCACAAATGTACAAATTAAAAGCTGTAACATTACTGGGTTTAGAGTAAACACCATTCATTATGACAGAAAAAAATAAAAGGGTCATAGGGAAAATAGTATTAAAAAGTTAATTCACAAAAAAATTGCTTAAATAATATAATTTTAAGAAATTACTTTCTATGTTTGAGGGAAGAAAACTAGAGGGTTGGTTAAAACCAGGCAGACTTAAGTTATTTAGAAAAAAAATGCTCTATCATATCCTTTTTTACATCTTTCAGACAATACCGAGCTAATGTGTTCTTGATTGCGTTTGACTCTCTCCATCTCTGGAGTCAGAGGGGTGGGGGTTGCTCTCCCCAGGTTTTCTTTGTACAACACCTGTGGGATACAGAAGATGTATCCAGTATCTTAACCCTGCACACACACACCCCCCAATCAAAAGGATTTGAACACAAATTATTACTTTGTTATCAAATTTCAAAAGAAGTCACAACTGATTATGATACACAGCACTGCACAAAAGGCAAACATCTACTGCTGTAAGGAAGGGTAAGAAAAATAAACTGTAAAAGGAAAGCTTGTTATTTTTTTGGTTAACAAAGACAGGCTCTATCCAGCTATAACTTTGACAATGGCCTGGGGAAGCTGCCCATGGACCTAGAGAACTAGTGAAGAAATGCTTTACCTGATGTTTTGCCTGTATGTGAAGCAATCTGTGACCTTTTGGGAGGGAGTCGTCTTGTCACACTTATATTGGGCAGACAAATACAGAAGGGTGTTGAGGATGGGTGTCTGGTATCGCTGCACAATTACACCTACCTATCTCCCCCAACCACGAGGCCACCTAAAAGCCCTTGCTGATACACCACCCAGAACAGTTAACAGCCTTGTTCCTTTTGTGTCATTCTGGTCAAGGCATCCCAAGTCACATGTCAGAGCAATGCAGTCTCACATGGCTCTGAGACATGGGGGTTTTAGGGTGGAGTACTGGTTTCCTGTTAGTCTGTGTTTGCTGAAGTCAAATATCCCTGAGAAGCCAATGAAAGCTCAAACACTGTGCACAGACAGATCAACCTGAATATCTTCAACAAAGGTTGCTAAGCTTTTAATATTGTCTGGATAGAGCCCACAGGTACATAAACTACATTGCAGAAAAGGCCTAAATTTCTGGATCAAACTGTTAACACTAAAGTAATTTTGTTTTAGGAGAGGAGCAATTAAATGGCAGAAAGAAATATACCTATCTTTTAAATTAGAATCAATCTTCAGTAGATAGTTAGCGTGTTACTTTATTAAGATATAAGCATGAAGATAAAAAAAGAAATATATCTATTTTAAGGTACCGAGCTAATGATTTCTTGGTTCCGTTTCACTCTCTCCATCTCTGGAGTGATTGGTGTTGGGGTCACTTTCCCCACATTTTCTTTGTACAAAACCTACAGGATACAAGGGAGTATCCAAATGTGATTTAAAAGGTACCATCACAAAAAAAAACAAAACACCACCCAAACCCAAAAACTAAAACAAGACCAAACCAACATACAACATGGCTTTTGAATCATTACACTTAAGAAAGGGTTAGGCGTGGGGCATAATGCTTCTCCCAAAAGAAGCAATGGGAGCTTTGCCATCAATCCACTTGAATGCAGAAGTGGACCCTGCACGGAGTCAACACTGTCTACTTGTAGTAAGAAAGGGTTAAAAAAATTTGCACATAGATTATATCCATAAAAAAAAAAAGGCAAACCTAGTTCTAGTAAAATCCTGCTTCAGACGGTGTTAAATAGAAGACATGATTAAAAAGAAGGTATCACTTGTTTGTCAGCACAGAAGGTAGGAGGTTTATGCTACACGACAGATTTGTCTTCTGAAGTTAGAAAGCACAGCTTACTAAATGCTGCAGTTACAATATTAAACACGTCATTCACATCCTTAGGAACTGGTTTCCTGTTAAAAATACCGAGCTAATGATTTCTTGATTGCGTTTAACTCTTTCCATCTCGGGAGTGACAGGTGTTGGGGTTGCTTTCCCTATGTTCTCTTTATACAACACCTATGAGACATAAGAAAGGAGCCAAAGAAAGCAACAATAAATAAAAAGCTATCCATAGAAAAAATTCAAGCCCAAGGCATATTTTTCTTGTATTTATTTTCTCAGGACCTACGCAGTGCATATATTTTTAAAGAAGGTACTTAGCAGTATTTTGCTAGAGAAGTAGGGTTTAGCATACTGGCTTTTTAACATAAGATCACTCATATACGTATGTAAGTATATATATATACACACACTTGTATAAGTACTGCATAAATGAGACCACAAAAATACCATATGGACGTGTTGAGGATTCCATGAACATGTAAATTACAATTTTTCTTTTTAAAAGAATGTCAGTACTGCAGAGAAAATGAGTGGAGTTTGTTAAGTGATTTTAGGATTAGAACAGGATATTAAAATCACTCTTGGAAAACAATAAAAACTCTTACCAAGTTAAAGTCACCACTGTAAACCACACAAGATGTGAGTAAGAAATAAGCACTTCTGTAAGCTGCTTTAGAGCTATGGCTGACATTATTTTGGAACTAGCGTTACAGCGTCCATTTATTAAAACTGTTAAAATGTTCTTTTAAATAAAGGGAACTTTTTTTTTCTTAGCAAAGTACCGAGCTACAGATTTCTTGATTGCGTTTGACCCTCTCCATCTCTGGAGTGATAGGAGTGGGGGTCCCAGTCCCCACGCTCTCTTTGTACAACACCTGTGTAGCAACAAGAAGCATCCAAGAACATAATCACAACTCAATAATAATTACATCCAACATGAAGTCAAATATTTGAAACTGTGGTAGCTCAGTCTGCTCTAATGCGCTCCAAAGCTACCCCTGAAAGCAATGAAGGCTGGATTGCACCTTGAGGGTCTGGAGGCAAAAAGATCTATGGTTTTATCCTAGCAGATGCCACAAATCCAACACAAAAGCCTCTAACATCAAATACATTTTCATGGCGGAGGAGGGCTTTTAGCCACCACTGAAACCTGCCAGAAAGTCAGACACACACCACCACCCCCTTCCATCTATAACAGCATTAAAAAAGGAAAATTATGGGATTTAAGAAAACAAACAAACAAAAAAACACATATAAAAGTTGGAAGAGGGAGCAAAATGGTTAAAAATACTTAGGATAATGTAAATAATCACATATATGATGAAGTGGTAAGTCAGTAACATTGGAAAATATAGGGAAGAAGAAAGGATGTTTTATGAGTTGATTAAATGGAAGTAAGGAGTGGAATTGTTCATTTTTAATAAATGTTAAGAAGTTCCATTTAAGTGGAGTTAAAGGGAATCTACTTTTCCTCCACAAAATACCGAGCTAATGTGTTCTTGATTGCGTTTGACTCTCTCAAGCTCAGGAGTGACAGGTATTGGGGTTCCTGTCCCCAGATCCTCTTTGTACAACACCTGTGGAGTAACACGGCTGTATTAAAAAACAAAAAGAGGAACAAGGAAACGACAATAACACGCAGCTTGTGAGAAAACCAACTGAATGTTTTTCAAAGTTGCTCCTAGCCAAAGCTTGGAATAAAAGAGAAAAATTAAAATGCTTTTCAACACTATAAAGCTAAATGCTAACACTCCACAATGCCTTTTGGGCGGAACCTAGAATACCTTCTCTCTTTGCTTCTCAGGAGCTATATAGAAAAACTGTCTGTGTAACAGTAGACCAGTAAAGACCTCCTAAAGGAAGAAGTTATCAAATGCAACACAAAAGGAACAAAGAAATCAATTCTCTTTCATTTACTCATTCCATAAACATCACAGCAGATGACGCTAGCGTGTGTATTAGAGCACTGTTATACTGAGGTCACAGCCATGGATTTGTACCGGGCACAGAACTATTTAGTTCTCATATAGAAAGTAAGTAAAATCAGGGAAAAAGAACCAAAACAGCATCACACGAAACAAAAGTAAGGATTGTTGTGATTAAGAAAAGGAAAACAGTGTATTTTTAAGAAGAAAAAAATTATAATCAAGCTGAAAGGAAAGGTAGAATTAAAAGTTATTAAGAGGATGTCATAAAAAAGAGGAACAAGAAAGATGTAAGTAACAATTACGGAGGAAAAAAGATCTCAAAGGGACCAGATATTATTTTTGGTGTAAGTTGATTATAGGAGAAAGAAAAAAAATTTTTTGTTGTGTTAAAATTATTTTTAAATAGATTAAAAGGGAATTTTCTGCTTTTCAAATTAAAAAATACCGAGCTAATGTGTTCTTGATTGCGTTTGACTCTTTCAATCTCAGGAGTGACAGGTGTTGGGGTTCCTGTCCCCAGATCCTCTTTGTACAACACCTGCGGGGCAACATGGCTGCATTAAAAAAAAGAAAAAGGAACAAGCAAACCACAGTACCACTCTGTTTGCTGAGAGAACACGCAGAACATGAGAGATGCTTTTCTGAGATGCCCAGAATAAATACAGGGATTAAAAAGATCCATAAAAATAATAAACTAGTTTAAAACTCTGAAGACAGAGTTACACACTGATAAATCAGTATGACTTCTACTAGAATGCTAGAATACCTTCCTGACTGAAGTGCTTCTCAAGGTGGACATTTAAAACTGGTGAATAATTAGAAGACTGAAGTCTTATATAAATGATAATGAAGTATATTATCATCTCTTCCCCAGCAGTGAGGCAAAACTTTTCCTGACTGTACTTGAGCCATTGGAAAACTAGGTCGTAGTCCACCTTCCTAGAAGCTTTTCTGTACACACATGCACCCACCCTTCAACAAAAAGTCATCCATTCCCTGAGTGAAACAGTACTCGTCATCCAGAGTTTATCATCACAGAATCTAGCTTGCATATTACAGGAAGGATACAGAGACATGATCATAATAAAGGTATATGTGTGAAAATAGTACCTTAGAAATCGTAATTGCTACTGCTTTCCTATCATACATGACACTTTTATCACCCAGACAAACAGGCTAATGTTACTAACTCATTTTTTTTACCCTGCAAACCTGTGGTCCCAACAAATCTAGAGCGGTTTACAGCAGCTGCAGATTTGGGCCACTCTCTCTGTGCAACAACATGAAAGACTCAAGAAAAGAAGGCGGCATCAAATACAATGCAGAAGGAATAAAGACATCAATTTCATTACATTTACCAGTTCCATAAACATCAGCACAGGTTACACTGGCATGTATCAGAGCACTGTTATCCTGAGGTCATGTCCACTGATTTGTATCAGGCAATAAATAGTTTAGTTTTTATATGCGGTAAAACCAGGGTGGGGAAAAACCCAACAACCAAGGATTGAAGTGATTAACAAAAGCAAAAGCAGATATTAAAGAGAAATAAATATGTTCAGAGTAAAAAGGAAGATGGGAAAATGGAATCTAAAAGTTATTAGTAAGATGATCCAATCAAAACAAAGTAACAAACTACAGAGGCAAAAAAATGTCAAAACACGGGGAACAGGGTATTCTTTCTTGTGTAAACTGGTTACAGGGAAATACAAGAGGGGTTGGTTTTTTTTGTGTGTGTGTTAAAATTATTTGCAAATAGATTAAAAGGGAAAATGCTGCTTTTCAAATTAAAAAAAATACCGAGCTAAAGTTCTCTTGATTGCGTTTGACTCTCTCAATCTCAGGAGTGACAGGTGTTGGGGTTCCTGTCCCCAGATCCTCTTTGTACAACACCTGCAGGGTAACATGGGAGTTCAAATAAAGTTAAGTCCAAAAAAATCCCAACTGTACTTGACGGAGGTAACACACATCCTTTTTATGCCAAATAAATATACCAGAAAGCAGGAAAAATTAGGAAGTATAAACCAGTTAGCAAGTATGGTAAATTTAGAGGAAGTCTTCTCATAGCTAGAAACCTGTATCCTAATCCTTAGATATGCTTCCACAGAATAAGAAAGCATTAGAGGAATGGAATTAAGCAAATAAAAACCCCAGTGCTTTTTAAAAATGCAAAACGCCTTAAGCTTCACCAAAAAGAAATTCAAGGACATGAAGCATCAAGTGTTATAACAAAAATATTTAAAAAAATAAGTATATAAAATACAATGACTAAAATATATAACAGCAGAAAGGGGATGTTTCTATGTTTATAGGTTAATTGGAGGAAGCGGAAAATCCACAAGTGTTAAATAGTTACAGGGAACTTTTTTTTTCTTAAATGAGGAAAAAAATACCGAGCTAAAGTTTTCTTGGTTGCGTTTGACCCTTTCCATCTCAGGAGTGACAGGTACTGGGGTTCCAATGCCCAGCCCCTCTTTGTACAACACCTGTGCCACAACAGGGAGCGTTAAAAAGTAAAACAAAAAAGCACAACAGGAAAGGAAAGGAAAGGAAAGGAAAGGAAAGGAAAGGAAAGGAAAGGAAAGGAAAGGAAAGGAAAGGAAAGGAAAGGAAAGGAAAGGAAAGGAAAGGAAAGGAAAGGAAAGGAAAGGAAAGGAAAGGAAAGGAAAGGAAAGGAAAGGAAAGGAAAGGAAAGGAAAGGAAAGGAAAGGAAAGGGAAAGAAAGGAAAGGGAAAGAGGAGGACAGAGAGAGAAGACAAGTAATTTAACATAGTGAAACTTCAAAATATGAAAAATAGAGCTTTGTCAGCCCTGTTCAAAGGCTAGCAAAAAACCTCAATGAAAATAATCTGCTAATATTACTGTGAAGTTTGTTGTCATCTCACTTGGGGGCACACAAGGAATGCCAGCAAGAACTGCAGGAGTTTTCTGTTACCTGAAAACTCACTTGCAAAGGAGGTTTTTTACTCAAACAAAAGATCTGGCATAAGCAGCTTTGCCTCTAAGACTTCTAAATAAGCTCACCAGCATAACAGAGAGCTGCCACGACCTCAGAGACAATTAACATAGCAAAACATTTAACAACAGTGGCTTGTCTGAACTCTCCTATTAATTTCAAGTCAGGACTGAATTTCCTATCTGTCATGACTGAATTGGGTCACAGTGAGTCAAACTGACTTGAAAGTCACTCTAATTGAAACAAATACAGAACAAAATAATGACATAATGGTCATTTGACTGGAATGTGTTAGGAGTAGAAACAGTTTGGACAGAATTCATTACTACGGTAGTCTTTTCTTATATATGCAACTTTAGTCTTCTTTTTTTCATACTGCAGTGATACGATGATGCCACCCAGGTTTTCTTACAAAGACCTGTAGGATACTTAAAGCACCCACCCCAGCAAAACCAGGAAAAGAGACAGCACACACAAGTTACATTAGGTTGCTTTGCTTCAGGAAGGGTTAAGAGTTCATTTTTCGTTTGCAGTGCACCCAGTGTGGGGAGTCTGAAGACTGTTAGAAGGATTGACTTTATTATTGAAGAGGAGAATGATATCACTCAGACTACTACTATTTCACTCGGAAGAAAAATAAGGTACTGCTTAACTGCTTTAAGTAAACAAGGTTAGGATCTCACAGCTGGTACAATCTAATGACCACTAAGTTAGATTGAGTGAAAAAACATAAGGATACTGACAGAGGTTTAGTGATTTGATTAAAAAAGGGTTGTTCAAAGTTCAACAAATAATTGAAACAAAAACGTAATATGGAGGAGTTAAAGGGACTTGATTTGCATTGGAAATGGTAGGGTTTGTTTTATTGAGCAATACCGAGCTAATGTTCTCTTGATTACGTTTGACTCTCTCCATCTCTGGAGTAACCGATGTTGGGATGCCAGTCCCTAAGCCCTCTTTGTATAACACCTGTGAGGTACAAGAAAGTTTCCACAAAAACAAGAAAAAGAAAAAAACCAAACAAAACCCCCAAAACACTCTACATAGGCAAACCCATTAAATCTGACTATTTTGTGAGTTATGTTTAGCATTAGGGTCACTTCTTAGTTAATTCACACTTGCTCTAGAGGCAAATATTAAGGAAGAGGCTGATGGTTGATTATTCTATATATGACTACAGACAGTAGAAGATAAAGAGTTAAGAAAACCAAACATGGAGAAAAACACCATGTTAATTTCACAGCTACTTCCAGGTTGGTTCTTAAAAGAAACATGTAAAGTTGTAAATCATCAAAAAAAGTTCAAACACAAACAGGTGGAATACAAAGGAGTTAAAAATGTTGCCAAGGAAAAGACAGAAGAAGGGTGAGATTCCAACCCGCTGAAGAAAAACAGATTATATGTTAGGGTGTTATGCAAAAATAAGCCGTTATGATTTTTTTAAATACCGAGCTAATGTGTTCTTGATTGCGTTTGACTCTCTCTATTTCTGGAGTGACAGGTGTTGGGATACCTGTCCCTAGGTCCTCTTTGTACAACACCTGCAGAACACAAGCACCCAGCAAGGTGAGAAGATCACATTCCTGCCATAACAACCACAGTATATTTGGACAGATAATTTACCTGGTTTACAGGTAAATAATAATCTGCGATTATACATAAATATATGCACAATTTATTTTACTCAGTGTACATCTTTATAAGCACAGCCAACAGCTCAGCAAAGAAATTAATGTCTGCTGTGTGAGCTCAGCAAAGAACTTAATGTCTGTGTTCAATGCCTGAACCCACTGAAGTCAATGGAATACTTCATTTCAGTAGGACACAAGTTTAAATCTTCTGCTAACCTGGCATGAAAGGTAGGTAGGCTCTTCTTTCCATCTTAGTTTAGGAAATGTAACAGTATTACTTTTCAGGCAGTCAGCACTAATGGAAGCTATTTTTATGGTGTTAACAAATAGTTCAACCTTTTATAGACATGTTTAATACAAAAATACTCTGTAGTGGGCTCTATCTCTTTTTGCTTTTTGTGACTGTTTGTTTCAAACAGTACTATTTTACTTCAGTCTAGGTCTCTAGTAAGAAAAAACAATAGAGTTTTAGCTGTCATATTATTAGCTTTGTTTTGTAATTGTTTGATTAAAAAAAAAAGTGCATTTTTCATTAAGAGTCACATAGGCAGTGCTAAAAAAAAGGTTAACAAAAACCAAAACCCAAAAGAAAAAACCTCAGAAGAACACTGTTTGCTATGATTGAAACAATGAAAAAATACAAAAATAAATCAATCACAGCATGAGAAAAAAAATTATGTAAAAGGTTCAAAAAATGAAGAATCTTTTGAAAAAAACATTGTGCAGAAAGTACCAATAATTGCAAGACCATATCCTGACTCAATTCTGTATGCAGAGATCAAAGTAAAGCAGCCATGGTGCCAAATGAGGGAAGCATGTTGTGCTTTCAAATCCACACTCCCCTAGGTAAGGGAAGAGCCAATACTGCTTTCACTTACAACGGTCACTAGGGTTTTGCGACTACAAAAAAGGTTCCCATTATTTTTTCCACAAAGTTCTGTCTAGCTGATCCATTTTTTCAGACTAATTTGTAAGACATCTTGGTATTTTTTGTTTCTAGTTCTGTGTTTAGAAAAGGTCAGAAAAGTAATACAGGAAATGGCTGATTGTAATGATTCCTGCAAAAATTCATATATTTAAACTATCTGCTGCTGAATATAGGGATTTAAGAGAGCTGTTCTTTTTTTCAGAAAAAAATACCCACAAACACCACCAAAGGCTGGAGCTTGAGCTCTCCGAGTATATAGGTTAATAGAAAATATCGGCTATTACCGAACTGATGTGCTTCTGTGTCTCCTTGACACGCTTCACTTCTGGAAGATCAGGAATTGGAGTTCCTTTCCCAATACTCTCCTTGTATTTAACCTGCGAAGGCAAAGACATTAGAGAAAGGTAAAAGGATTTAGATTAAAGGACAGCTGACACGCGTATGCATAACAAGTTACATGAATAAAGAAACTTAAGTCTTTTACACTTAAACTCCTTCAGATCTCAGGTACTAAATGTATTTCGATAGAAAGAAATAATCAAGGAACCTTCTATTCCAGTTACCTAATAGGTAACTCTGCCACACCTCTACAAAGCACTTTAACAACCACTAGCGTAAAAAAGCAGCAACTTGTTTGAGGCAGAATTTTTCAACTGAAGCTTAAAATTTGGGTATCTGTCTCCCAGGAGCTTCATTTCAGCAAGAACCACCCCCTGATCCAAACCAACTGAATCATTTCAAGATTTCTTACACAGAGTTCCAAAAAACTGTGATATTAAAAATTTAACATAATTTCTGAAAATTTTAGCATAATGGCATTGAAAAGAGCACCTAAATGCACATGTGGATACATAAAGAGCATTGTACTGATCTCATAAAGACTGAGAATTTAAAAGATCTCCTTGGCTTTACGATGAGCAGTGCGGCTTCCCATCGTCTTTACAAGCCATGTGTCAGAAGGCAATGTTAGCTGTTGACAAGACGTCACTGTGAAGAGCTCTTCACTAAAAGAGTTTCCTAACACCAGGTGTAAATAACTTTGCACCTGATACCATTTGGTCTTTCTACCTTCAACAAAAACAAGAGTCATCATATAAGATTTTAACAACTGCAGTGCATTTCTACTTCAGCATAACAAAAAAAAAAAAAAAAAAATATTTCACAAGAACTTTAGCATGAAGCAAATTGGCCGAAATGTTAGCATCTTTTATACTGAGCATTCAAAAAACCATGAAAAAGATTTACAAGTTTCGAAAGAAAATACATACAATTATTCCAACTGTAGTGTGCTACAATTTTTTACAGAGTATGAAAGTTTTCCAAGACATGCTTTAGTAAGGCTCTTGACACTGTTTGCCTAGCATCTTCACAGACAAGCTAACAATGAATGGGTTACAAGTAAGTGCAAACAGCCTGAACAGCCAGGTCCAGAGCATTTTGACCAGTGGCTCAAGGGCCAGTCGTAGGCAAGTCACCAATGGTGTACCCCGGGTCAGTACTGGGGCCAATACTGTTTAACATCCTCACGAGAGACCTGAATGCCCAGAGTGCACCCTCAGCAAGTTTGAAAATGACACCAAGCTGTGAGGATTGGCTGATGCATCCAAGGGTTGTGGTGCCACCCAGAGGGACTTCAACAGGCTGGAGAAATGAGCTGAGAGGCATCTTGTGACGTTCAGTGGGGGGAAATGCAAAGTCCTGCAATGGGGGAGGAATAGCCCCGGGCTGGAGTACATGCTGAGGGCTAACTGCCTGGGAAGCACCTTTGCAGAGAAGGATCTTGGGAACCTGGCAGACAACTAGCTGACCGTTAGCCAGCAATGTACCCTCTTGGCAAAGGCCAACAGCATCCCTGGCTGCATTAAGACAGGCACTGCCAGCAGGTTAACCAAGCGGATCCTTCCCCTTTACTCAGCAATGGTGAGGCCATATCTGGAATTCTGTCTCCAGTTCTGGGCTTGCCAGTACAAGAAAGACTTAATGGAGCAAGTGCAGCATGGAACTACAAAGATGAGTAAGAGACAGGAGCATCTTTGATATGGGAAGAGGCCTAGAGGGCTGGGACTCTTCAGCCTGAAGAAGAGTATGCGCAGGGGGAAATTATCAATGTGTATAACACTACACATTACAAGGGCATGTAGGGATAGGACAAGGGGGAATGGCTTTAAACTGAAAAAGGGTAGATTTAGATTAGATCTTAGGAAGAAGCTCTTTTCTATGCAGGTGGTGAGGCACTGGCAGAGGCTGCCCAGAAAAGCTGTGCCTGCCCCATCCCTGGCAGTGTTCGAGGCCAGGTTGGACAAGGCTTTGAGCAACATGGTCTAGTGGAAGGTATTCCTGCCTATGCAGGGGGATTGGAACTAGATGATCTTTAAGATCACTTGCAGCCCAAACCATTCTGTGGTGATTCTATGAAATACCTAGTGAGAAGAAATGAAGAAGAGAGAGCTACTTTTCCTGGAAGTGTTCAGTGACAGGACAAGAGGTAATAGGCACAAATTAAAAAATAGAAAATTCAGTCTGGACACAGGAAAACACTTCTTTACTGGGAGGGTGGTCAGTCACTGGAACAGGTTGCCCAGAGAGGTTGTGGAGTCTTCATCCTTTGAGATAGTCAAAACTCAAATGGACGTGGTCCCAGACAACCTTCCCTAGCTGATTCTGCTTGAAGGGTTTTGAGTAGACAATCTTAAGAGTCACTTCAACCCTAAATAATTATTTGATTCTGTGCTAAATATACTATGTTTGGGATGAGATTAAAACCATGCCAAGAGCTTTCAAGTTTTAGAAATGAATTGTAAGTAACAAATTAAATGTTAATTATCAGAAAGATTACTGTTTAAGTAACAAGAATAGGGAAAAACTTTTAGAAAGTATCCCTCAGCTGGATGGATTATTGCCAAACCACTGTTAGCAACATTTCAAGAAATAAGGGGGGGGGGAGGGAGGAATATATTATTTCAAGTTGAATTAGCACTGGTAGAGTATTAAAAATCAATTCTTTGTACCGAGCTGATTGCATCCTGGGTTCGTTTAACTCTCTGCATCTCTGGTGTCTTTTCAATAGTAGTTCCAGTTCCAATATCTTCTTTATATAAAATCTTAATATTTAGAATGAAGACAACAAGGTTAAGCGTACAAAACACAACATTCTTTCTAATAGCACATGAATACAGGCTCATGACAGTGATTTGAACACAACAGTGCAGACCATTAAAGCCAACTTGGAGCCTCATCTTTAGTTACTGCCTTACTACATATCTGCAGACTGTCTTACTATACAACTGCCCTTTGTGCAAAAAGGGGCTGAGCATTTGTATTTGTAGCACATTTTCAAGTAGAGTATCAAAATATTTGTAGGCTAATTTTAGGACTGAAGACTAGTATTTGCTCTATTTTTTTCCTTTTCTAATTTGCTTTAGTATGTTTTACACAAATGTCTTCCACTTAGTTATTCACTATGCTAATGGAGCTAGTGGCAAAACAATACAGCAGACTTCAAGCACTTCATGGTAACACATGAAATGTAAAACAGGCCAGGCAGACAGCTCACTTATCACTGAAAGAAGGCAACTGCCACAGAACAATACAGTACTCACATGGTAACAGGACAAAAGAAAGGTGGATACTAGTAACATCAATTTAAATACAGGATTGACTAACTATATCACAGCTGTGAATATGTGAATATGCGCAATCAGGGCACTCTACAAAAAACAGTAGTTAAAAAGGGGCAGCAAACGCCAGCTAAATCTACTTAAAGTATGATTAGTTTTGTTTGAAAAAGTTCTTATAAGCATTCAAGCTGATCAAGAACATAAACACCTGTAAGATAAGAGCCCAAAATGGTTAATTTATTAAGTACATTAAACTGTATTTTTTGCAATGAGAACTGAAAACAGAAGGTAACTATACCGAGCTGAAATTCTTCTGGTTTTCTTTCACACGCAGCATTTCTGGTGTGTCTTGTACAACTGTAACTTTTCCTTTACTGTTCTGAAGGTCCCACTGGTACTGAAGCTGTTGAAAAAGTTAAAATAAAATGTCAAATGTTGACTCCATGCCTTAAAAATTTACTTACAGAGTTTTCTTTGAAGATGAGGAAAAAAAGGTACACCTCATAAGGTCATTTTAACACCACCATTAGTGGTACTACACTTAAAGGTATTCTCATTTAAATTAGCAGTAGCAGATCCTTAACTGAAAAATTTTGAAAGGCGCCAGACTGTCTCAACAATGCAAATCAAAGATTTCAACTCAGGTTGTGGAGTTCTATTACTGACCACAGAGTCTTGGAAGTAGCCCGATTGACAACAAAGGACAAATTCTGTAAGCATAATTCTCTATCACTTGCAAAGGAATTGTCAGAGGCTGCAGAAGAAAGTTTTCTTCAAAACTGTTAACAGCATCATTTTGGTTCCCTTTGTAATGCATATGTGGGGTGCTGCATACACAACAGACCCTCTAATTGAAGATTCCTGAAAATAGGAAGCAGCCTAGTTGGGATTACAGAGTGATATCGGGACCTGATTAAATGAAAAGAAAAAAACAGATTTTTCACGATTTGACAGTAACAGTGGTTTTTTTATTTATATACATACTGTGCTGAAGTTCTTCTGATTCTCACGGACTCTCTGTATTTCTGGTGTGTCTGCTACAGGCACATAGTAAGGCATGCTCTTTTCTGCGTCTTCTTTATACTTTTTCTGATGGTAAATACAAAATACATTCCATTAATACAAAAATAGTAATAAACAATCTGGCATTACTTATTGTTGCATAATGTCCATCTTTATGGAAAAGTGAGTACCTCTGTGTCTGATACAAATTCAGATTATGTCTCTGTGTAAGATTTATTTTAAACATTAAGTTACTAAGGAGTATGAAAACTAAGCTAAATCTACTTAGAACCAAATTAGCTTTGGTATTGCAAAAGCAATATAAATTATTGTTTCCTTTTATACAGTATTAAAATAAATTATTTTCATTATCAAAATGGAATTCTAGAGTAAGAGATGTCACATCACAGCTCTAGAGAAATCTGTTTTCTGGTGCATCTCCTGAACATCGGGACAGGTAGTCATTCAAGTGCTCCAAATTAGTATCCCCTCAAGGTTCCCACATGAACAATGATTAAATTGCTTCATTCAAGATACCTGGCTTGAAAGGTTCTTGACCTGCTGGGCATGAATAATCTCCGGAGTATCGACAACACTGGTGTAGTTGGCTTTCTCCATTTCTGCCAACTGTTTGTATTTGATCTGTTGGGGAAAGCTCACATTTAGGTGCCTTTATCATATTTTGACAACAATTTTCATTTGGCTTAATCAGAAAAAAACTGTTAATAAATTTTCCTTTAAAAAAGTCATCAGATATGATACATGCGGTATTCACACAGACCTGGCTGGCAATGTCAGTGGCATTCTTTGCTCTCACAAAATCTGGTGTCTCCAAAGCCAGTTCTGTCAGACCTTTCCCTCTGATTTCTAATTCCAAGGCTTTTTTGTACTCTTTCTGCAGATGAAGACAGTAAATAGATACCTTGTCAATACGAACCAAATACCTTTAGCACCTCAGCTAGTTTAATGGCCACACAAAAACCAGGAATACTACTAATACAAACTCACAATTAAACACATAAATGATGTCACTAAAGTGTCTACTTTATGACTGAAATCTTAAGAACAAACAGCCCCACTTCAGCAGTAAATGGTGCACACTACAGGCCAGCTGTATTAAGGTCACTCTTCCAACACCAGTAATCTCAAAGTGTGATTTCCTTTAGGTGATCAGCAATTCATGCAAAACTGTAACTTGAACAGAGGAGAAGCAACAGAGAACGAGCAGTGTATGAAATGCATGTAGTAGTGAAGAGTGGTCCCAGATGTTTCAAACTGAGCATGTCGAAAAAAATGCAAGGTGTCAGGATTCTCTGTGACATTTGGGGCCCTTTGGAATGGATACCCTCCTTAAAAACTCAGTGCTGTAGCAGCCACCCTTCCCAAACAGATCTTCCAGTAAGGTCTAAAAGATTAATATTGTACAGATTGGTATAATTCATACTGGACAGGGTGCTGAGACATCTAGTCTAGGTCAAGTTGCCTAGAAAGGTTGGACTAGATGATCTTTGAGGTCTCTTCCAGCGTAGTATTCTATAATTCTACGATTCATATCTCTCTATGCCAACTCTGCTGAATTTAGCTGAATACATCTGTAATATTCTGGTAACAAAATACAGGCTCCTTGAATAACTCAAAACCTCTGCACTACTGAGTACAAAATGCTGTTGTAAGGATGTTTGTCTTCAAAGTATTTTGTTAAGAAGCAAAATCAGAAGTAACACTAAAAAGTTACTTTTTTTCACCTTTCAGGCTGATGATGATGATAAGGCTCCTAAAATATGAACTAGTCTTATCCCACGAAGGCAATCACCCTGAAATACTTATTATACCAGTCCACCATACAAATAAAGCAGCTGTTAGGTTTGCATCCTGACTGCTGGCCACCTTTCTGTGTCAAAGTGGGGAAGACTGCCTCAGCCATCAGCCCAACAGCTGCCAACTGGGCATCAATTCTGGGCAGGGGGAAGAGCTCATGAGAATGGCTGGTGTTTCTGACATGCTCATCAAGCATAAAGCATGATAAAAAAATAGCTCTTTCCTGCACAGCATACCTCCCAAAGCAGGAGCATGCCAGTCTGGTTCTGTCACTGTAGTCCTTTTCTGATCTCTCACTTTTGCTTCTTGTTTCCACAGCCCTGGTCCTTAGTTTCTAATCCTTGGTTAAGCGCTCCTGACCCAAGATGCTTAAGTTTACACAACTGACAAACTGATACCTCTGATTCTTATGCTTAGCCCTGCTGCATCACAGTGCTGGCTTTGTCCATCCCTTGACAATTGATCACAGCACCTATTTCCCACCTATATTCCTGATAGGAACTACAAAGCTAAAAAAGTACTCACGTAAAAGTTCAGGCTCACAGCTTTATCCTTAGTCAACCACATACTTTTTCTTTTTTTTTTTCCCCAAGAGTTTCTAGGGAGTTATAAAGTTCATACTGGTGTTACACAGCCATAAGCGTTTGTCAGTTGGAGGTTATTACATCCATTCAGTTATTTTCTAAATAGCTTTTGGAATACCTCGTTCAGGATTTGAGTTGCATTCTTTGCTCTTAGCATGTCTGGAGTCTCTTCTAAAGAGGTTAGTCCTTTGCCTTTGACACCTTCCTCCAGATCCTTCCTGTACTCTTTCTGCAGAAGAAAGAACATGAAAACTGCAAAACCAGACTAAAAAGAGTTCTATATTCCACAACTTTGTTGCAAAAAAAATTTCAGCAAACAAAAACAAAACCACCAAAAATTTCAAATGAAAAAAAATTTTTTGAAACAAAAAAGAATATCCCATAGGGTTATATAACAACTACTACAACAGAATAGAGTGTGGTAATTATTGTTTAAGATAAATTGCAAAGGCGCACACACATATACACCCCGCCATGTAACAGTTAGACTGATGAATGCCAGAAAGGATGCAGCAAATACAAATACAGTTACTGAACAGTAACAAATTAGATCACAAAATATATGGAATCATGCTTAATGTGAATGGTTAGGAAAAAGAAAGCAGTGAAGAACTGCTTAGTGGAATTATTTAACTTGACAGAGGAAAGAAGCACAGAATAACTGCTACCTCGCTTGCTATTTTGGTTGCGTATTTGACGTGTAATAAGGATGGTGTAACCTCCAAGCCAGTAAGGTTTCTGCCCTTAATGTTCTCTTCAAAGTCCTTCTTATATTCTTTCTAATGAGAGTAAAAAAAAGCCAAAACAAAAAAACCACACAAAATCCCAAATTGCAAATATTTCTTATATTATTTTTAGTTACACAAGAAACTACTGGGAGGATGGAGCAGTGGTTTTGTATTAATGTCACAGTCAATGCCGTGGGCATGTAGAGCAATAAATCCTGTTTCTACTAAAGCCAATGAACCAGCTCATGACTTTCAATGGAAATATGACCTGACCCTGCTTTTTTTTTTAATCTTTTTCTACTTAGTTGTACATGCCAAGAAAATGTTCAATGGAAACACTCAAACATAATGACTTTTGGCTGTATACAACTGTTTCTCAGCATGTGCAAGCCTTCATCTGTCACAGAACAAGACTGCAAACAGAAAACAACTGCTTGAGGAAATAGAATTACAAGTCAGTGAAGAACACTATGACACCAGAAACAAAGACGAAATAAATAGGTTTCTCAAAGACAGAGATCTAAGGTGAAAAAAATAACCAGGGTACTTTCTGTGGACTATGATGATAACTGACACACATACTCTTGTTGCATATTTTAAGTGAAATGAATTTCATATTACATTTCTTCTAAAGACTTGAAGACTTGCTTAAGCTTCATTTACTGACAGCTTCTTGATGAAAAATTACAGATGATACTTCAGCATGACATGGGAAAGCTTCATGGATTTTGAATGTAGTATTTCTTAACCAATATAAAGAAATGTGATACAGCTATATTTTTTCAGTCTATCAGCATGCACGAGATGCAAGGATAATTGCCTAAGTCACTGTAAAAGTTTAACCCAGAAAAAAAAAAAAGAAGTTTTTTAGTCTGTCGGTATTGATTTTAACCATACCTCACTCTGCATGAGCTGAGATTCCTTTGCAGTAAGGTATGTTGGTGTTTCAAAGTCCAACATAGGTTTTCCTTTTTCCTTCTCATACTTTTCTCTGTATTTCACCTGAGAAGAAAATAAAAATATTACCCTCAATTAAAGAACCAACTTATCAACTAGTATGTTTCTACTATAGTCAACAGATCCGTGGTAAATGGCTTTAAACTGAAAGAGGGTAGATTTAAATTAGATAGTAGGAAGAAGTTCTTCACTGTGAGGGTGGTGAGGCTCTGGCACAGGTTGCCCAGAAAAGCTGTGCCATCCCTGGAAATGTTCAAGGCTAGGCTGGACAGGGCTTTGAGCAACTTGCTCTAGTGGAAAGATGGAACCTGCCCTGTGGCACGGGGGTTGAAACTAGATAGTATTTATTGTCCCTTCTAACCCAAACCATTCTGTGACTCTGTGATTCTATGATTCTATGAAAAGATTAATGTTTAATACTGAAATCTGTATTATTGTCAATAAAATGTAAAAAACAAAGGTCAGGCTTGCAGCAACATGTGTGGCCTAAAATTCTACTGACTTTTGTTGCAAAGAATAAGCAGTGTTAGCTCAGATTTCAAGAAGACAGGTAGCTATAAAAATCTAACTTGCAAGCACTCAGACTGCTCATGGCCCTGGCTGAGTTCAGCCAGTTACATGTTAGGTATTATATAGATTGCTGTGTAAACAACCAAGTATTATACAGATTGCTGGAGTGTTAGCAGCAGGAATGAAAAGATGTAGTTTAGTAACTTGCTAACTAAAATGTTCACAAGGATGAAGATATTCTTGCTTCAAGTTACAGTATCAGCCTCTAGGGCATCAATTTTCAGACTCCTGCATGAGCTTATGCTATGTCTTTGCCTGAGATACATCCTGATCTCAAACTGGAGCAACAAGTAGTGACTTTAACTACAAACCTATTCACAACCATTTCCTTATAGTCCTTTGCTATGTAAGGTTTTTGTTCTTCCATGCCATGCAGCAGAACAGTAACTATAGCCCTTTGCATTCTAGCAGTAATTTCTCTCTTTGCTTTACAGTCAATAAATACCTGGAATAGAACCTGGAATAAAGAGGAATAGAGACCAAATCAGAGTATGAATTCCTCTGGAATAATCCACCATTTGCTGTATTCCAGAGGGGAAAAATGTTGGACACATTTAATAGCAGTTGTAGCTATTGTTTTGGTTAAAGCGATTTTGGATGCAGAATGAGGCTAGAATGGATAAAGCAGTTGAAAATATACTGTCAGCAACAACCCTACTTCTTTCAATTTCCATTTTCTGTGATTACCAAGTCATTTTTTTACAGACAAAATCACCCAAATTAATATATTTTACTGTGTAAAAAGATGCATATACAACAGTCATAAGTAACTCTGAGATCTACTCTAGGATGAAGATATCATTCAGATATTTTGTTTTTTCTAAACTTGCAAATGTGCAAATATTTCTCATTGATGTGTTTACTCAGGTGTGCAGTGCTCATAAAGTGGATAGGCAGAGAGGTTATTACATTTTGGAGAATTTGCTAGGACAACTTCAGTGATGGAGACTGATACTCAGTGAGTAGGGTTAATGAGAAACAGCTGACCAACTTACGTGGCTCTGTAGTTCTGATGCCTCCCTTAGATGAACCTGTTCAAGATTATCTGGCACCACAAGGTAGTGACCCTTACTCTTCTCATATTGCTTCTTGTACTGGTACTGAGGGGAAGGTGTCAAAAATCATCTCAATAACAAAAAAAATTATCCCCCAGCAAATTTATTTGTTAGGTCCAATCAAAGCAACACTTCAATGGAACATCAAGAGAAATTAGAAATGCGAAAAGTAAAACAAAAGCAAGATGTTTAATTCCCAGTATCAGATAAAACTTCTAAAGATGTAGGTAAACAGTTACTTTTTTTTGACCATTTTGATTGAAACAAAGATTTTTTCAAAACCAGAATTAAAGAAAAAAAGAAAAGAAAAAAAGAAAACACAGTGGATACATGAAAAAGCTGCATTAGGCAATAATGATTTTTTTACTTTTCTCAGTAAAATTATCGAGTATTTTGTTAGGCATGATTCTGTACGTCTACACCAGGGGGATGTTAAGCATAAATATGAAATGAAAAAAATAGACAAAAATAAAAAAATTAAATATAGCAAGCAGTAAATAAGACAAAAAAATCAAAAAAAAAAGAGAAGAAGATGGTATTTGTTAGTGTAATGCAATCAGTTAAAATGTAATAAAGAGGATTTAAAATATTAGCAGTTCCGCAGCTGGTAAATATTTGACTTCCCAGAGGACAAATGTGGCAAAATTGCTAGTTAACAGGAAATAATCATTAGAAAGTAGAGGAAGAGATCACTACCAGGTGACATCCCATGAACAATAGCAGAGGGAGTAACTGTTACAGAAGTATTTAGCAGAGATCATTTCAGAATAGAATCAACAGTAATGGAAAAAACAAACAAGTCTGGGATTAATTAACGAGCTTACAGCACTGGCGAGCTGGCTTGTACTCAGGACATGGTTCATGATCAGCGATTCAGACATGTCAGTGACAGGCTTATGAAGTTTCTTTAAATCTGCCTTGTATTTCACCTGCCGGTAAGAAAGGACAAACATCATCAGAAAAGACAACTGCTAGTAAAACTGGTGATGTTGGATGCATTAAGAACATAAAGGAGGTCTTCGTTAAAAAAATTTGAAACTTTTAATTTCCCTAAGGGAAAAGCGTAAGTAAACATACCTCACTAGCCAAGTTGTGAGCATCTTTCATGGTCTTGTAGATTTTAGCCTCCTTTAAATCATACTTTGGCTTTTTACCCATCTCTTTGGAAAAATTCTCCTTGTATTTCACCTAAATTAAAAACAAACGGATATTACAATTGATCTTAAGTGCTCACGTCGGCTGCAGAAGGCAGAGTCCCTACTTCAGTACTGATAGTAAGCAGAAGAACAAAACTTTAGCAACTTGAAGATATCCACTGGAATAAAGGCTATTTTAAAGATGACTTGACATGGGAAGAAATCTACATCTCTACTTACAAAATACCACTTGCAATTTTTCATTCAGTGCACAGCTTACGTCTCCTCATGGTAAAAATCACGGACGTAGTCAAGAGATTTATGGAGATAAAATACAGCTAAATTCTGGAGATGAAGAATACTTCACTTGATGGAACTGTGCATAGATAAAAGATACCCTTATTTCACAGAGACAAGAGCTGACTCTTGAAGAGTACTAAAAGAATTTAAAGACTATAAAAATAATTTAAAGAGTATTCAAAAGTATTTTTATGTCCTTCTTGGAGAAATGACAGCTTTAAAAACTACCTCAAGACATACAAGCACTGACAGTAGCAATATATCAAATACATTTATATATGTTATGCACATATAGCATGTTCTGCATAAATCAGAGATGAAGAAGGATGCTAATTATCACAAACAGAATAGCGATACAATTAATTACTAGGAATTAGGTTATGCAAGAGGGTTAGTAACACTTCCAAACCACATTAACATCACTAAGGGAAAGCATAGTGATGTAAACCATGATAATCCAGCTGGAGGCACAGAAGTGTTGGTAGGAATGAGAGTTTTGCTAATGACTTAAACGAGGGCAAGGTCTTCTTCCATCATGACTTGTGCTATTCCATTGCTGCAGGTGCAGATAAATGCTAATTCCTCACTATTGCTTGTAAACCTAGAAAAGGGATGGTTCCAATAGGAATACTTTGGGTTTATTGCTTGCTTTTTTTTTTTTTTTGCTATCAGAGATGCATAATTTTTTTTTCAGAAGAGCTACTGAAGAGTGCAAGAGAAACTCCAAGTAAAATAAATAAAGAAGTAAAATATTGAAGAACTGGTAAGGAAGTTGAAGAAGAGATGACTCATGATTTACTGGATGTAATGACAATTACAGAAAGATAAACAGATAATTCTGTATTAGTTAAGAAAGAAATATGATTGCAGAATTAAATCATGTTCCACAATCACACTTTACACTTTGAATTCATTGTCATATTCTTGTTCATATAGAACCATATAGCTCATGGTGCATACTACTTTTGTGGTTTTGCTTGACAAAATATGCCACATTCAGATAAAACTCATAGTGAAATAGCCAAATCCACAAATTATATAGCTGCTGTAACAAAACAAATAATACTAATATTCTGAAAGGAATTAGTATTGGTTCTGACCTCAGAAAAAATAAAACCAAGCAGAAGTATACTTGAATCTGTTAGGTTTTGCAAGCTATGCAACATATTATCAAGATCAGACCATCATGCCAAAGAGTTTGCTTTCTTTAAGCCCAGAAGAAACAATTATTCTGCAAAATTAAAAGGAAGCATGCCAGATAGGTCCAACTGAATCCAACTAAAAAATGGCAAACAAGACAAACAAACCGGACATAATCCTTTATATTAAGAGAAGTTTATCAGAAGAAATGCTTCAAAGAAAAAAAAAAGATTGCTCCAATTTTTCTTTGCTCCCTTACTGCCCCTACAATAGTTAATTTCTCTGAGAACCAAAATGATCTCAGCAAAGCACATTTATAAGACTAAGAGGAGAACCAGCTAGTGGAACAGAAGTATGGAAAAGTAAGACCTCGTTATCACCGAATGGGAATATACATACTTTCTTCTTTTTCTTGTAGTTCAAATGTTCAGCTTAAGAATCGTTGGTTCTACTGAAAAGATTCTTGCTTATCCTGACACACCGAGTGGCTGACATTCAAACATGCGACAGTTACATGCAGCAGTCTTGGCTAGACATGGAAAAAACATAATCCCCCTTTCTTTTCATTTGGAAATACATGTGTAAAACTGAAATGGCACAGACCTATCTGTTGCCACTTTAAAAACTGCTATGCAGCCACTATTTTTCTATTTTCCAAAGGTTTTGTCATGGCAAGAAATATAAGAAACTATGTGCCCCAAAATCACTACAAGGTACACTTCTCAGAGGCCATGGAGCTGATTCATACACTATGCTTTAATTTTTTTATGCCATGTCCAACATAATGTGAACAGAATAGTTTAAATAGACACTTGAAGTCTGAATAGTCAAAATGAAGTTCTAGTGTGAATCTTATGCATATGTTATGACTAGTTACTGGAAATTACCAGCACCACTGGTTGGGATTTTCATACACATATATTTCCATTTTTTGCACAGTTTCAGGAAAACCAGCTCAAGCTTGTAAGTCTGGTTTTAGTGGTTTTGAGGGTGAAAAAGGTGAGTTTTAACATTGCGTAAGTGCATCAGAAAATTTCATTAAAATTACTGGAAGTTCCTAAACAATTACAAAGGGCATAATAATGTCTCAAGCTTCATGTGGTGTTTCTGAAACAGGCAAATTCCTCACCCACAGAATTCCTATTCACCATCCAACATTCCAGAGGGAAAACCAAAAGGTTATACCTAACCAAGCAGTCTCACGAGTTCTGCTACATTCAACACCTTTGACGCAAAAAGATCCATTCAACTGGTGCATCATAAACCCTTTAACAAGTTGGAATTGTAAGATAATATGCAAGCAAGAGACAGATGCATAAAAACGGCAGTCCCAGATCTGTCATTTAAAATGATCTTACATGACTACTTAGCATATTAGCTTTCTTAAAGGTTCTCATCCATGGGGTATCATAAGATGCAGCTCCATGCCCTCTCATATGTCGTTTGAGGTATTCTGCCTATAATGTGTAGCAAGAAAGCAAGATCAGAAATGCAAACAACTACAGGTTTTAAAACATGAAGGGTTGAGAAAGAACGAAGTTGAACTGAAGTCCTGGCAGAAAAAATTGTCACAAAAAATTACAAGCATGTACTTTGGACTGCCTGGAGAACGTGACCATTGTATAGAAGTGAGCAAGTTCCTGTTAACGTAACATATTAACTTCAGAAGCTAGAAGATTCTTTTAAAGGCACAAAGTAAAAGGAATGAGGGTTAATGTCCATCTCATAAAGGATAGATATTAAGAGTTAGGGAAAAGGCTGATTCTTCTAAAGCCAATAAACAGAAAAACTAAAAAACAAAGATAACATGGCTAACACTTCAGCCTTAGTATTTAAAAGACCTCGTCACAGCATCTTTTTAAGGAGATTCTATAACTCTACTACTGGTATTTACTAAGTCAGTAGAAAAGTTTATTTAACAAAGAAATACTTAGTATTGGAATTAAATTTTTTGTTTAACTTATTCCCTTTGAAATATTCCTTTATTCCCTAACTCAGAAATAATTTCATCTATAATATTACCATTACTCTGTAAACTAATAGCATGTCACATTTCTCTCATTGCTTCAAAGTTTAACTAACTTTTTATTATTACCTGGCTAGTTAGCTTGGACACCTCCTTTGCCAGTTCAATATCTGGACGTCCTAGCATGCTTACACCAATGCCAGCTTCTCCACGCTTTTTATATTCAATCTAACAAAGAAAAAAAGTATAGTTTAGTCTTGATGACTTTCCCTTTTAATTGTTTCACTGACACTGGTTTTAGCAGTAAAATTACTGATAAGAAATACAGAAGACTTAAAAAACACTTACATCACTAATTAACTTGGCAGCCTGAGTTGCTTTCTTAATATCTGGTCGATCTGCAATAGGTGTATAGTGGAGCTTTGACTTGGCATCTTTCTTGTATTCAATCTAATCCGTTGAAGATAGAAAAAGGAAAGAAAATTACTGAGGCTTGCTCATGAAGAATATGTCTATTAAGGACACAGCAATGTTGCTAGTAAAGTGCATGGGGTTTGTATGTTTGTGGTTTGTTTATTTTTAAATAATTTCACAAGGAATGGATTTTGGAAACTTTTTCACAAGCTGCCTAGAAACAAAGAATTAAGCATACACAATTCTGTCTGAAGGAATAAAAAAAAAAAATCAGATGTGATTTGCACTTGATTGTTTTAAATACTACCATGTGATTAAGTAGAAATATGATTTGAGAAGAAATCCTTTATTTCAGTGCAATTTTAGATTTGTAAATAGTTGCACCATTATCTGTCAAAATTACACCTGAACGTGGAGGCTGGAAGGAAATCAGGAGTATGTGAACTTCAGATTTGCCAGCTGATGTTGACTAAATTTTCTTACACGCGCTACTTAATTTATGAAAAGACAAGACAAACTTACTGTACTCTGTTTTTTAGCAACTTCCATAGCATGTTTCACTTCAGGAGGCTCCAGCATGACAGAATAATTAGATTTGCCTTTCTCCTTCACAAACTTCTTTTTATAGTTTGTCTGTTAAGAATAATAAGAGTCAGGTATGATTTTTTTAATTTCACATGGAGGCAAATGCTACTAAAACTTGGAAATAAACACACTGAAATTGTTAAGACAGACAAAATACAGCCTCCTCAAGTCTCAAAATGTATGGTCCTCAGCTTCTTTTATGTTGGTCATAATTTGCACTTTAGATTACAAAAGCTTGCTATTTGGAGATAATGATTTGTACTTAAATTCAGTCCTACGAAAAATATAATCTGAATGAAGGGCACCCACTAGCACTCCAACCCACTACTTTTCTCCAGAGTATTTCAACAGAAACCCAATAAATGTGTTTAGCTCTAAAATTAAAGTCTCATTCTAGTCAGAATTCATCTTTTCTGACTTCTTGGCATTTTATGATGAGACTCTGAATGTATTGCATGCATACTAAACCATGCAAGTGTCTAATCATTTACAGGCAGCAGGTAATAATCTCACCACAAATTGTTATCACAGTAGTTACTTACCTCACTGACATTCTTGGTCACCTCTTTCACATGAGCAGTGTCTCGTGTCTCGGGCAGGGTTGTGTAAGACCCATGTGGAAGTTGCTTCTTGCTGTGTTCTTTGTATTTGTTCTGAAAGCATAGAATAAAAATAGGTTAAAAAACCCCCACAACATTGCAAGTCCTGCTCTCCTGCCCCCCATATTAAAAGGATATACTTAATATGAACAAATAACTCCCTGGTATTTTACCTCAGATACAAGAGAGCTGACATTCTTAGCCAGGAGGATCTGAGGTGTATCTGGAACCACAAGGTATGACCCTCGAGCTTTGTTGTGCTTCTCTTTGTATTTTATCTAGTGAGAAGAAAAGATATTTTAAGCAATGTGCATTTTGTCTTCTGTCAATTGAAAAAGAAATTCTGATACTTGTGCCTGCTTGTTAGTGCAAAAATTTGCAGAAAATCCCATATTCTGATGTTTTCCAGGATAAATTCATTCCAGTCTATATATTCCTATAGCTCTCCCTTAGAATTTTATTAATATTTATATACTGAATATTGACTTTTCATATATTGTTAGGAATTCTTACAGATACTTTGTGTTATGCATAAGTTACACGTGCAGCTTTTCTTGTTTTCTTCACAGTATTTGCATTTAAATAACAGGAATGCAGAGATATGCCAGAGGTCTAGGGTGTTCAGGCAATGCTAACTTAGAGTACTTATTTAATCCATGAACTAGGCCAGTGACATTTACAGGACCAAATTTTTTCAGATTTTGCCAAATGGTTAATGAAATAAGTCAAATCAAATAATGAAGTGAGACTAAAAACAACTTCTTAAAGCTTCATTCTTAATCCAATCATATTTCCAATAAAGTAGTTCAGATAGTAAGTAAAGTTCTAGTAGAACAAAAACCAGAGTGTTTCAAGTACTTACATCACTCGCCAAGATGGCATTATTTAAGGCCAATACTGTGTTTTTATCATCTGTGACAGAGAGTTTACATCCCTTTAGGATTTCCCGGTCCAGTTTGTACTCATACTGCAGGAAGAAAAAATAAAATATAAAGCAGAGTCTCAAATCTTCTACTTTTATTATTATTATTATGAACATGAGAAATGTGGAGAAAGGGAGTATTCAGTTTGCTCTGATTTTCTTACATCACTCTGTTGCAGAGACGACTTGGCTGCTTGAACAAAGTCAGGCCTATCAGCAATCCAGTGCCAATGAGCCTTGGCTGCTTCATATTTCTTTTTATAATCCAGCTGTTTATAGTGAAACAACAAGAAAAAAGGAAGTTAATTGGAAGTTGTGTACTTACACATGACATTCATATATATGCAAATTCTCTTTCAGTCTCTACCAATTAAAGAGAGAAGAGGTAAGAAAATGCATCTACATCAAACTAAGGCTTTCCTCTGAATCATTTACAATCTAGGGGGAGTCCATTTACTACAGTTTTTCCACTGTGAAGTTAAGAAAGGAATATGAACGACTGAAAAGATGTCAAGACTTTGAAGAAAGCTAGTGTTTTCAATTCCTTGCCGACTGAAGTGGATGTTGGGCCATCAATAATGGAAAACATCGGAGAGCTTCCCATGAAGAGCTTACTTAGTCTACAAAACAAGATCACAGAGAATTTCTGGGACGGTTAAGTCTGTCAGGAGAACAATAGATGTGTGACATACAAAGACCTCAAGCGACCTCAAGGAACAACTTGAATGAGTGCACCCTTTAGTATGAAATAAAATAAAATGTATTTTATTCAAGCAGCGTAAGAATTAGAAGCGATGTCCAAGCTCAAAAAAATTCAACAGAACTGAAAATAATTTCTTATGGTCTCCGTTGCCAGTATCAAAAACTACCCAAAATAAAATTAAAGTATTAATAAAGCTGAACTCACATTGCTGTTTAGCTTGTAAGCATGCCTGGGAGTCTTAATATGAACTGAATCTGCTACGACATTGCAGTGAGATTTATTCCTCTCATACATTTCTTTGTATTTCAGCTAAAAAAAGACAAACAAAAAATGTTCACAGACATAATATCATAAACAAGAAAAGCATCCGAATATGAAAACCATAATATTAAAAACTGCTCATGACAAGATAAAATCCTAACAAAAGAAAAAAGAATTATAACAATACAACTTAGTATGAACCATTTGCATGAAAGAAGGGTCCTCTTCAGCTGCAGTTCTCTCTTAATAGAAACTGTAGCAGGTATAACTCACTATGAAGCACACAGATTTGGCAAAACCTGCACATGAACAGTAATTCTGCCCTTTTCTAATTTTTGGCACCTAACAGAAATGCTTTAAAAAAACTTATCTTCTGATAGGCGCAATCGTTGCTTTTTGAAAACTCCTGTATAGAATATCAAATTCAGCATTCAGTTTGGAACAGAAAAAATGTATGTCAATTCACAGATCACTTTTGGACACCTTTGTCTCTTATTGATCCACCTTAGTAGCTGGACAATATGTTATTTTTTCCTCCTAGATTGACTCATATAGATCATCCACGTAGCATGTGAATAACTTTCACGCTTATTGTAGTATATATTGTCGTGGTACTATTTTGAGTTACAGAATTGCTAGTATCCTCATTTTATTTACGGATATCCGAGAAACAACACCACAAATGTCAGAGAGAAAGCCTGGGTAGCAGGAGGATTTAGGACCAGGACTCCCAAATCCTGTGATATTCTCTCCACTTCATGTTCCTTTCTCTCTCTTCTTAGCCTTCCACTGCCCCATAATCAAAACACATATTTATTTTAGATCAGAATATTTACCTTACATATCCATAGTATCCATAGAAGAAATTAATAAACACAGTAATGTATTAAGAACCTTATACAAGGCTCCACAAAAGCCACTGGCCAATAGAGGAAGAAAACCTAAAAACAAACTCCCTGAATTCATGCTTTAATTAGATACCAGCTCTAGCTCATGGCTTTTATTACTAGTGAGAACTGTTCTACCCCACCAAAAATGTTTCAAGATTCACCAAAGAACATTACATGAAAAACTTCCTGAATACTTTCATATTCTGCTGTGTATTTTGAAAAAGCATTGAATGCATAGACAGCTTTCATGAAAATAAAATTAACTACACTCTAACAAGAAGCTATTTTTTAATTACATTGTTACTTATGAGTTATAAACATTTCAGATCAAAGTAAAAAGTTAATTATGTCTTTTTGACACCACCGACACAGATGATTTACTTACATCACTTATTCTGTCCTTCACCTTGCGCACATGCAGTAACATAGGTGTATCATGGATTGTAGTATAGCCTCTTGGCTTCGCTTTGTTGTATTCCAATTTATAGATAATCTGAAGACATTAATTATAGATTATATTATTTGTTGACAGTCTTTGCATCAAGATTGAAAAAAATTAAGAGAAGAAACATCTGATAATGGACTACTGTAAATGCCATCTTGTTAATTATCCCTCTTCAAAGGTATGAGAGAAGGAGGTATGCTTGAGAGGGACTGACTACACTTACATCACTAATCTGTTTGTTGACTTTTGTAGTCCTTAAGTGTTCTGGAGTATCTACAACGATAGTGTACTTGTCTTTCTTCTTTTCATAGTCCTTTTTGTATTGAACCTGGTGATGGGGAAAGATTGTATGTTAACCACACAAACCAAGACAAAACATCTTCAGGAGATACATTTATATTAATACAAAAAATTGCAAAATCCTTCCGCCAAAGCCAATGAAAGCTGAATATGCACAATAACTGAAACTTTGCAACCCCCTTTTTTCCTTAAGAGGCTGCTTATCTATTCACGTGATTAATTTTATGTTTATTTCAAGCTGCTTCACTTCTATTCTTTATCTCCAGGATTGAGCTAAAAAAGCAATCTCAGCAGACCACTGATTTTTAAAATTATTAACTGGACAATATCTCATTTAAAAATATTAATTATAATGAGGAGAAATGTAAAAGATCTTACAAAACAGAAGATAAAAACATTCACTGAATATATCATAATGCTAGGATATTTTAAAGGCTTTGGTAAGAGGATTTTTGTCTTGATAATGTCATTCTTAAATATCATCTTGCGCTACTCAGGACTCTAAGCCTGTTTTCACAGAATTCAGTGAGAACAAACTGTACAGCGAGAACGGAAATACACCATAGACAGCCTGATGGCAGGTGGAAGATGGTAGAACACATTTTTAATAAAGAACTTTCATGCTCTATCTTGCATCAAAAAATAAAACCCTGCTTTTGAAACAGGACTGTGACAGAAAAAACATAAAACTGTATATAATTACATACAAGCAACACATGAAATCAATCCAGATGAACATGCAGGTCAGGCAGAGTGCAAACAGCAATGAAGCACAAGAGAGACTTGTGAACACCATGAACAGCAACAAAGCTCTAGATCCCAGACACCTCGAGAGTGGAAGGAGTTAGGCAAGGTTCTGTATATATGTATGTACTACAGATGTGCATACAGGTTACATCTATGTAATTAATGTCAAGAGTATATATTATAAGATTTGCATACTATACCATTAAGGAAATTACAAAAGTTATTTTGGGGAGAAAAGAGTAAATTTTAGATTAATGTGAGGGCACTCAAAAGCCAAATATGTCACTGTTGCTTCATCTAGATATGAGTAAGAAGATAATGCTTGTAAAACTCATTAAAAGAGAGGTAATAAAAAATAGATGCATGATAGTGTATTTGTTTTTTAAAACCTCTCCAATGACTTTAAGAGGCATTACATTCCTGACGTCAATTGATGCACAACATATCAAAGTACATACGGTAGAAATCAGCTCACTCAAAAAGTACTAATTCTTTTTGGGTAGCAAAGAAAGATTGTCTGTTCAAATGAACTAAAACATCACAACATCACAGGTGAAACCTATGATACTGCTAGCCATAGACATACCACACAGAACAGCTGTGAGTGAACCCAGCACATTATGGTAGCACTGGCTAGTGCTCCTACAGTACCTGACTGCTCAATGTAGTCGCCCACTTGGCCAGGAGGTTCTTAGGATCATCCACAATAACACTGTACTTATCCTTGAGCTTCTCATAGGTAGCTTTATATAACTTCTGCTCAGAATAATATAATATGTTGTAACAAATCAGAAGTGAAGACCCAAAAAGATTACAGTTCTATCCATTGAAATCTCTTTATATGAACTGTTTAAAGGCTGCAATTGAAGTTCATATCCAAAAGAGAAATATATATATGTACATAAAACAAACAAACCAACCCAACAGCAAAAAGAGGAAGTATCTGCAAATAGTACATGCATTTCTCTATTTCCACTGGAAGACCCCATCTACAGTTTAAGGATACCTATATTCTAACTCTGCCACTCTTCAATAAGCCATTTTATGACTTACTTTTCCAGGAAAAATAATTACAGAAGCAACCCTGTATAGAACTAGATTCTTGATTTGAGTACAAAGAGAACACAATGAGATAAAAGAGTAAAATATAATCTTATACTATCATCAGACGTTTTGTAAGAAAAACCTGTAATCCCTCATCACAAAAAACATCACTACATAACAGAAGACATTAAGGTAAGTTCCTCTCAATTTATGGAGCCCCCCATTGCTAAAATTTTACTCATTTATGTTTTTCATATTAAGTTTTCTTATTGTTTGGTAGAGCAAATAAGGAAAAACTGAATATTAATAATCTTCCATACGAAACTCCAGTTCACTACTTATCAAATTGAGTATGAAATTATAGCAATGGTACTGGAATGGTATCTGTTGTGAAACAGTTTTTCTGACCTAGAACAGGTATACCGTAATGCATTCACTGACCGGTAAACAATTTAACACAATATTTGGTGAAAAAGAATAACGTATCAAGATCACATCTCAAGATGCGAGAGTCTAATTATACACTACTTCAATGAAAAGTATCAGTATGGTATGCCAACACCAAGCTGATGAGAATTCATCTAGAACACCATGCTTTTCAATGGACTTTGTCCTGTGGGAGTACCACAATACTCCTAGAAACTCCATTGCTGATTTTAAACACAGGGGCATTAATTAACCCCTTTTGCTACTATGTTGTGTTCATTGTTTCTTTAGCACTGCAGGAGAAAAGTAAGCAAAAGTAAGTAGTAGAGTGGGAGAATTCAACACAAAATATCTGAAATGAGAGATGTGGTAACTTCAGGCATATTACCTTCCCAACACTAATGAAGTTCTTTTTTTCCAGTGTTTCAGAAAAGTTGTAATTCTCTCCACACCTTTTTCACATGACAATCAGTGTTACTAGGCAAGCAGCATTATTTACATTACCATTTATTTACCTGTCAGCAAAGGAGAAGTTTCTTTGCAATGATAAAATAATGGAACAGGGGTTAGGATTTCAGTTTTTAGGGACTGTAAACCTGCCCAGTCCTAACACTCAGACAGACACTAAGAACAACCTTTTCATGGATTTAGTCTGACCTTAAAACAGCCTTAAACCTGAATATATTTTATATAAAATTTCATAAGGAATATCAACCTTTAGCTTGGTATTGACATATACCCACTTCCTATGTCAGTATGAGACTTTATGGGAATCTTCAACACTTACCATATCCCTCAACTGAGTTGCATATTTAAAGTGCTCATTAATTGGAGAATCAGCTACATACTTAAAATGAGACTTAGTCTTCTCAAACATCTCCTTGTACTTACACTGGAAGAAAAACAAAAAAACCACACATAAAAACCCATTCCAGTGTTAATCCAAAGAAGGGAAAAGCAATGAAAATGTACAACTTAGAAACAACCTGCAGCAAAACTATGGCAGAATTATCGCATAAGTGCGTTTTCCATATCTACAAACAAAAATTAGTTGTAACTGTAGTATTTTGCAGAATGGAACTATTACATCAAGAAAGCAATGGGAATGCCACGTCTTCATAATTTTAAAGCTAGACTTAGAATCACTAGAAAAATTACTGTGGAACTGACAGCCTTGCAATGAACAGAGGGGGTAAGTAAAAGATCATTTTGCCTCTGTTTTCTTTTCTACTGTTTTCATTTACTGAAATTATTGATGCTATATATTAAGTTCTATCATAAATACAACATATCAACATCTAGGTCAGAAGTGGATTCTCCTGTGAAAAATTGTATCTACAATATAAGCAAACATCACAAAACATTTAGTAACAATTTGGACTTTGTTTACTTACCCCACTGTAGAGCACCTTATTCTGCTCTGCCAGAGCAAAACTTGGAGTATCCCATGCATAACAGCCAATGCCTCTGAGCCATGATAAGTCTTCCTTGTACTTAACCTTTAGAAAAGAAATAAAATTATTCAGTTTTAAGCAGCACTAAGTTACAGCTGAACAATGCTGAAATGGCACCTCAACACAAGGTGCAGCAAACAGAGCTACATCCATAATTATTGCATTGTAAAATACATTACAGTTACTCATACTTTTCTGATGGACTCAGATTATTCACATTCCTAACCTATCACTAGCTACTGGAGTTCCTGTGCGAATTAAAAAACATTTGTTCTTGTACAATTAAAGAGTTATTGTGCATGCACAGATGTGTACAATTGTTAAAGGGTTAACAAACAAATCTAAGCAAACACAAATGAAATGCATTAAGACTATTCAGGTAATTTCAAAAGCAGATGGGCCATCTGATTTGCTACTTCATTTCACAGATCCACCTGGTGAAATTGTGAATCATTTAAAAAATTTCAGCTGCCTTCTCTTTCTTAAGAAATAAGAGTTGGCTTTCATTTTGGGAACCTGCTTATAACTTTCAACATTTCTCATCTGAGAAGTAAGTGAACTCACATCACTAATAGCATCCGTGACTATGCGATGATGGAAGTGCTCTGGTCGGTCTGGGATCGATCTCCAAATTCCTAACTGGCTCATGTAATTTTCCTTATATTTCACCTACAAAGAAAATTGAAGAATGAAGGAAAAATGATTTGCGGAGAGAGCACTCCAGACCATGCAGTTTCAAGACAATTCTTTTTCTAAAACAGCAGAACTAAACCAGTGGAAATGAGATTAACTTACATTCACCTTTGTAATATCAAAGGCAATCAAGTACACATTTCAAGAAAGGAAAGAAGTCAGTATTAACAATGCTGACCATATTTTATAATTATTTGCCACACCTGGCATATTCTAGGTTATTAAATGACAAACACTAATTAGGAATGAGAATGTTGGATACATACACTGCTAATATCATCGGTGACCTTTCGATGATAGACTATATTCAAAGCATCTTTCACTGTGTGGTATTTGCCCTTAGTATTCTCAAAGGTTTCTTTGTATCGCAACTGTTAAGAAAAATGACATAGAAAATAATACATTATATTGTTAAGAAGCTCCAATTGCCTACTATCAATTTTAATTTGAACAAGATTTATGGTGAAAATTTGAGGAAAAAAGAGTCAGTACATCTAAAGCAACACTTCATGCATTTCACTTTCAGACTGAAGACCAAGAAAAAAATTCTCCATGTATCACGGGACTATTTTCAAGAACAGCGAAAGTGCCACTTTTGGCATAAAAAACCTACTTTCCTATGTATCCCACTTTGGAGAAAGACTTTCTTGGAGGAGAAATTCAGGCGTGCAAAAGAACTGGGATGCCCCTGTGCATTATTTAAAAATCATTCTTAAGAGAGCAGTAAGACTTATCACTAGAACAAAACACCAGCCTAGCACATACGCTTTCAGAATACAACATGTAGTCTGAAATACATAGCAAAGACCGCATGAACGAGTTGAGTACATTTAGCTATTGCCTTAAATCACAGACCATTACTACACGTTTGAAGGAAAGATCAATTTCACCTTAGTAACCTAACGTGCAGATCATTTTTCTAAATTTAAAAATGAGCACACTCTCAGTGATGTGCAACTTCTAACACAAATCTGAGAGGAAAATACCTGACAAAAGACATTCTATCCTAGCTCTAGCATCAATCATTTCAATCCAGTCTGCACTATTCAGAGATTGTATGTGTATTACTTTAAATATATTCCTTCTTTTTGTAAACCACACTGCAGTGCAACAGAAAATGAAAAATAATTACAATAAATGACAAAAAAGCATTTCAGTGACATCAAGTAAAAATATAATAATCTCTGTAATATCAAATGGAAATGCACATGCAAACGGGGTGACCTAGTTGATGACACACAGTGAGATAGCCTAGGCTCTGCATAATTGTTTCCCTTTGATCTTTTTTCTGTGCTTTTTGTAAAGAAAAAAAACAAAACCAAACAGCAGTGGAAGTGTTCGTGGACTACGTACATCACTGGCATTCAGGTACGCTCTCTTGGCTCTGATCAAGACTGGTGTGTCAGGAACAGGCGTGTATTTGTCCTTCATCTTCTCATACTGGGTTTTATACTTTTTCTAAGGAAGACAGCAAAAGGAAAAAGATATACCTTTAATATTAGAAGCATTTCCTAATCTGATGTTACAGTAACACGCAGGGGTGCTACACTGGGTGCACAAAGTTACTCTTGCAAAGCGTTTCTGTCAAAACTCTGGGAAACAAGCTTAGTGGGTCAGCTCTTTCTAGGTTCCTGGTCTTGCAGCCAATGTACCTCAGATTCTGCGAAAAAGCACCTACAAGCAGGTATCTTATAAAATACTAAAACATATTTAAAAAGAGTAATGTCTTACCACAACTTAAAAAAGAAATGTGGAATTTAAGCATAAGAGACAGAAAACTAAATGAAGGATAAACAGATTTAAGCCTTGAAATTAGAAATAGAACTTTCAAACAGTTGAGCATAGTGGTACCAAACAAAAACAAATCCAGATATCTTACCTCACTGACCATGTCCTTTATATTCCTAGCATGCGTAAAGGCTGGTGTCTGACCATCAGCATGATGATGGGGTCTCTCTTTTGTGGCAAGTTCCACATACAAGTACTGCAGCAAGAAAAAAACAAAAAAAAAGAAAAAAAATATTACATTTTAGCTAAGTTTTACCTTATCTCTCCGAAAAATGCCTGTAAATTCACAATGTGTACATGACCACACAATTTATTCCAGGAAAAAATATTGTGCCCTTTCCTTTTCCATGCTATCTCAATTCACCTTTCTCTAGCAGTACTCTTGATGCTATGTAACTGCCAGTAACATGTTTACAAACCAAGAAGTCAGATACATGTGACATTAATGACCTCTCTGCCCTACATGCATTCCTAGGTTTAAATAAAAGCATCCATAAGGTCTGCTTTTCTCTCATGAGCATATTCACTTTGTTCTACAACTTTAAAAATTCCACAATATTTGTAGCCATGAATTCAGATAACGAGCTAGAATATGAATGAAAAAAAAATATGATGAATAAAGGCAGATCAATAAAAAATATTTATGCCTTTAATGAAGTCAGAGGTTTAGAGAATTTGAACCAGAGTTCAGTGCTCTATTTCACATAAACAAAGCTGAACATGTCCATTATAGAGACATGGTCAACACAAAAATTCATAGCCACATAACAATGAGCAACAGTCATTATAGATGTCCTAATTCTACATGGCTTTGAAATGGCCTGGAAAGATTTTGCTGTACTTTAACAGTATATTAAGAGGGATACCCTGACTGTTTTGGTTTGGTTTATTGTTTGTTTTTTTTAAATCAGAACAAATTTTTCACCTGGCTCTGTATTTTCTGTCCTTGCTTGGCTCTCAAGAAGTCAGGTGTATCAAGGATGGAAGTGTATTTTGTCTTCAGCTCCTTGCCTGCAGCTCTATAAACCAGCTGGAAAGAGATAGGTCCATGCATTATTTCTTGTTGCATATGGTCATTCAGCAGCTGAACAATCACAGCTTTGCAATTATAACACCTAACAAAAAAACAGTGGGAGGGGCCAAGCTTAATTATAGCTAACAAAGATGCGCAAAAGGAATACAGAACTTACTTCACTCAAATGAGTTTTTAGTTCCTGAACAGCTCTGTATCCAGGAGTATCCAATACTAAGTTGCATTTAGCCCACATCTTCTTTGCAGTATCAGTGTATATATAATTGGACTGGAAAAAAAACAACACTATTACTTAGGAAGCTTTTATTATTCTTGGTAGTAAAGAAAATTTTACAGTGTAACCTAACGGTGCTTTGAAATAACTAATTAGCTTTATGGTAGGAAATTCTGTTATAAGCCTTTACTCATTTTCATGTACTTAACTTCCTGGAAGTACATAGCATGCATGTAAATAAATCAACTTGTTATACATGGTTCTCAGAAATAAAACCTTACCCAAAGCTTACGCAGCTGACGAGCACGGACCATATCGGGAGTATCATACAGGAAGCAGCCCAAGCCCTTCAACCACTTCAGATCTTCTTTGTATTTATTCTGAGGCAATTACAAAAAGAAAACTCCAAAGTTAACTTTTGGGATAATTTCCTTAATCAGTCTCTAAACACAGCGACAAAGCATTTATCGATTACAGAACAGAATACAAATGATAGAAGACAAACTCCACTCTCAGTATAAAAGCATTAGGTGTGCTTCATTCAAATAGCAGGTATCTTAAAAGATGTTGCTTACATCACTTGTGATGTCCCCAACGTAGCGGCAGTGCAACACCTGAGGAGTGTATGGCAAGGAAATCAAGTGTCCCTGCATCTTAAAGAAATCTGACTTGTAGATCAGCTGAAAGACAAAGGAAAAACAGCATTTCATGTTTGGTCATGCTGAATATTCTAAATCTCTTCTGGTTATGTTAGAAAGATACATACATCACTGACAGCTTCCTGTGTTGCTCTGACTTGACGGATTTCTGGCGTGTCTGGAGTGGTATGAATCTTATCCTTGTACTTGTGGTATGTTGCCCGATACAACCTCTGTATCAAAGAAGACAGCATTCTACATTTTAAAAACTTAAAATGGCAAGCACTTTGGCAGAGTAAAGACCTTCTTTATAAGGGAAGGGGTTTTTGCTGGGTATTGCATAACTACTAGAGGAAAGGGAGCAAGCATACTATTTCCTAACAGGCAGATTTTCCACAATTGTTTTAGATAGCAGCATCTCTAATACGCAGAGAATCTGACACTTTAATTCTTTGATGTTTAATTTTCATCCTATTAAAGCCAATGAGTACATATACATAAAAATCTAGAACTATCGAGACCCAGTGTCATACGGATATAATAATTTCTATGCAACTTTAAGTAGCAGCAGATCAGTTAATAAAATAAGGCTGCAACTGATTTTATATTGTGGTAACAGTTTTACATAATTACGTAAAGTTAGAGCTATAAAATACCTTAAAAACCCATACAGCCTGACTCCAAGCCGGGATCAATGATCCCTTACCCTTCTTGATGGATAGTTGCCTACACAGCTCTTAAAAGCCTCGAAGAACAGGGATCCTACAACTCTCCTTACTCATACTTTGGTCACTACAAATGCAACATAAGCAAATAAACATATTTACCATACCTCATTAATGACTTGATTCACTTTCTTCACATTTTCAAACCCAACATCTTTAGGACCCAGAGTATAGCCTTTAGCTTTCATGTGTTCATAGGCTTCTTTATATTTCAACTATAAAGTGGAAAAAGGAACAAAACATACAGAAACTAAATTTGATCATGATTCTACTTACAGTGCAGTTTTGCTAGGAATTTGTGCAGGATAAAGAGTCAGACTTAGAGATAAGCAAGTGAGATATAGCTATATCAGAGTTAAATACACATCATCATTTTTATCATGCAGCCCAAGATTAATAATGTTTTAAATTTCTCTTACATCTAATAAGATATTTGATTCTGCTTGAGAAAATCTGTATTTTGATAGTAATTACTTCAGGTAATTATGCGGTTTGGTAACATTTAAATTCTGCTAAGGCAAATATTATTGGTCCTAAGTTGCCAGTAACTTGGTCCTAGCCCTGTCTCTTGGATTTACCTTGGACCTATGTGGTAGGTAGCTTGTCTCCAATGTTTGCCCTGTTTCCCAAAGCTCCTGACTGGACCCAAGGGTGGACCTTAGACCTGGTTCCTCCCCTTGTCTGAAACTACTGATGCAATGTGTTACCAGCACCCTGATCTGCTCACCCCATTCAGGTATAGTGGGACCTCTCCCCAGCTGATGAGGTCATTGCCTATGTCATGGTCACCTTCAGTTCCTGGCTCAGGCATCCACATGAAACTACCCCACTCTTGCTGCTCTCTGAAAAGCAGTCTCATATCTGAGAAATAAGTGTCACAGTTGTGTGCTCATAGATGACAGGCATCAAATATTCCCTTGCAATTCATGTTGTGGAAGGGCTTAGTACATGACTTACATCACTTCCAATGTATTGGACATGTTTAGCATGCTGAAAGCTGGGGGTGTCTGTGGGAAGGCTGTATCCAGTGGGCAGAGCATTCACACCAGCCCAGCGATACAAATTCTGCAACAGAAGAGAGAGAGTTTGTGACAACCGTTCATTGGCTGCATAGGAAATCTTGTCATTGCAACTGGCAAGTGATTTCCCCCATGTCTGCATTATAACACATACTTGTAGGTTAAATGAGGACATTTCCCCACTTTCATTTAGACCAATGAAATCTAGCTTCTTTATCTGAAAAGCTGAAGACAGGCATTAACTTTCAAAGAATTTCATTTTGGATATCAGAAACCCTGTGGACCCAAAAGTTTTATACTTACTTCACTCTGTATTTTGTTTGCATGATACGCCCGCTCCAAATCTACTGTTTTATCAGTGGGAATCATTTTGCCTTTAACGTTGTGCAGATATTCACTACGATAAACAGCCTGAGAAAAAAGAAAAAGCAATTAGAGGAGAGTCCTAACTGTGATATATTCTCTCAGTATGTATTGTTTGCACACATACAGGAATTTCTCCTAAAAAAATGGATTAGTTTTTTTGATTCAGGCAATTAATGATTTTAGTGATTGTGTTCTCATATCTGAATAAAGGCATAGGCAATGAGTTATATATAACCAACAATGATTAAATTATTAAAATTAAATTATTTAAAAAATGGGATAAAAATCCCATTTCTAGAACTTGTGAGGTAATGGCATACACAATATTGGGGTTGAAGGGTGATACAAAGACTTACTTCACTTAAATTCAAGCCACTGAGAACATTCTGGACATAGACAGGAGTGTCTGTGACCACAGTGTAGTCATTCTTCATCTTTTCTGCCTTAGATTTGTACTTAATCTGCAAAGAGAAATTCAAGAGCTTTAATTAGTATGGCTAGTCATTGCTAATGGAATGTAATATATTATTATATTTGTTATATTTGCTATTTATTTTATTAATGAACTATTCTATTAGTGAACCAGCATTTAAAGAGAAAGTGTATTGAAATTCTGGCTAAATAAATGAACATGGCACCTCACCGGATAAGAACAGCAGAAAAGTTTTATCAAGGAATACTAGAAAATGTCAATATTCATTCATAGAATGGGCATATGTACCATGTGACAAATATCCAACACACTTCTGATACAGGGTTTGGGAAAGGACATACATTCTCAAAACCCAGAATAGTTATTCTCCCATTCAAATGGCTTAATCATAAACTAAGGATGTGTCCTAAGATCTTGAGAGGAGGGGAAAAGAAAAAAAATCATAAAATCAACATCAAAAGACATTTTTAAAAAAATAAAAATTTCATCACTTCTGCTTTACTTCAAGGGTTCTGAATGAAGTATTAATATTTTAAGTTGTACTTAAAACAGTATTTCTTTTTTATTTCACCTTTTCCGAGAAGTATTAAAATATATTCCTTCTTGAATGAGATGTATGCTGACAATACATACTTCTAGAGCAGTAAGGTTTAAATAACCATTGATGTTTATTTAATGAATAGATCAGTAGACAAGGATAGAGAACATTTTCCAGACTATATCTGGGGCAGAATAAAGCTACTCCATCCTTTTAATACAGTGCAGTGAAAAAACCTAGAAGTAAAACCAGTGTATCCACTCACATCACTGCGAAGATCGTAGGCATGTTTGGCATGGAGAATTTCTGGAGTATCCCAAACAAAGCAGCCAATACCTTTCAGCCAGTTAAGATCATCCTTGTATATCACCTACGGTATCAGAGCAAAGCAACAGTCTGTAAGACTTCCACTAAGATCTAATTTCTTATTGCTAAATCAGTCCAAAACACAACTGTCAAAAGATGGCAAGTAAAACATCCAGTATTTTTACTTTTGTTTGTTTGAGAAAATCAAAACAATTTCATTTGGCATGTAAATAATTTTTTCTTCATTTCTTCAATTTGGCCAATAAATAAAACCCTATAATTATTAAAAATCATACTTGCATATCCTACTGGGCAATGATTTACTGATAGATCACTGCTGATATACAGTGCTGACCTATGCAAGGCAAGTGCATGGAAGCGTCGCACCACCAGGATTTTCTCAAAGTTCCAAAGTTTCCACACCTTATGCAACTAAACAATAAAGGACAATTTACAGACAGGGATGGCTGAACCTGTAGAACTGCAATGTTATGACCCAATGCCTACACTGACAACACTGAAATTTTGCATATTAAGCCACACCAACTATGCACTTAGGTGTTACAAAAACATGATACAGATGCTGTTTAGCAGTGCATAATGTAACAGATTCAAATGGCAACTTCAGAGTACTCCAAGTAAGTTTCTGCTAAGTCATTTCCTCCAAGATAGTATAAATGCAAGAATCTCTTTTAAAAGTGAGCCACAAACATATGATTTGTGAACTTACATCACTGACTTGATCTGTTACTTTCCGAACATGGGAATTGATTTGAAGATCTGGTAGACAGATCCAGTCGTGGAGATGTGTGCGGTAATCGATTTCACTGATTTTCTTCTGTGCATCCTTAGCAGAAATTATGTCTACCATGTCTGGAATAATGTGGACTTTGGCTTTAGTCTTTTCATAGACTTCCTTGTACAGACGCTGCAGAGTTAAACCAGTACATTAATAATGCTGACAAATAATCTGCAGTATTAAGTGCTGATAAATTTGAAAATTATTATTTTCATGGAATGTTAGTGGGAGAGCAATCACGCTATGGCTATGACTAAAATTAACATTGCGTGTACTCTAAAAATAATTCACAGTATCTTAACAATTTCACAATGCTTTATCAAATATTCATTGTACACACATGTTAAAAGGAAGCAGACCATGTAGTGCTGCATTTTATACATAAACTGTCACACTAAAGGTTTATCCATGCAGGAAATTTAACAGTTGAGACACCGGCTTGAAAAGACATTCATAAATTTATGACAGAATTCAGCAAATACTGAACACTGCCAAATGCATGTGGAAATATGGCATCTGAATGAAGGCACGTGGATTCTTTGAGTAGCCTCTTCTGAGATAAGTATGGTTTTATCAGGAAAAGACACATCAGAAAACAACACTTACATCAATATTAAGCTTTCCAACTCTAAGGCACCTTGCTGTATTGGGATCATCCTCAACACCCCTGGGTAACGTGTACAGTGCTTTAAACTTGTCATATTCTTCCCGGTATTTTACCTAAGCAGATGCAAATAAAGGTGACAAATAACTCACCCCAATGAGTCAACTGTATTTTTGAAACAAAATTTACCACTAAGCAAAATATTTAGTTAAGTCCAACAAGCAGAGAAAGCCTTTAAAGCAGGATCTTGGTTTTTAATCTTATTTTAAATGGCAAAGAAAGCATGTAACTATCATGTTGCAAAAATAACAAAAGCTGACTAGAAGATTTTAAAAATAAATAGATGCAGAATAAGCTACTAATTTATTGTTCCAGCTGTTTCATTTAAAGATTCATGAATAGAGTGATCACTCATGAGCCTCAGTTCAGTAAAGCAAAAGATTATGTCCTTCTATACTTGGTAAAGCATGACTTAAAGACTTTTGGTGTTTTTCTGACCTGGATGATTATGAAATTTAAATTATAAAAAAAAAAATCAAGAAAACATTTCTATTACTATAAAATATGGCATTATTTTCTAAGAAAAGAAGCAAATGACTAACTTTTAAGGTAAACAATTAGCACAGAAAACTGATTATTTACAGTTACATGCTATATCTAAATCAAAAATAGAAGTTATGATTTGGTTTGTTTTTTTGGCTTTTTTTTTTAATGATAACCTATAGTATTTGCAAGGCATGAAGAAAGTATTTTATTCACTTACAATACTAGCATTATGCTTCAGTTCTTTTGCACGTGCTAGGGATACAGCATCAGAGGGCATTGCATAGCTAGTTGCTTTCACTTTTTCCCAAGCTTTCTTGTAGAGATTCTGTGGGGAAATAGAAAGTATCTGTGAGTGGAAAAATTCTTCTCCTGAGTAACAACCAACAAACCATAGAAATCAAAACCACTTCAGTTTTTATATATACACTGTAACCATTACTATCAAGAGGCTGTGCACTAGTTTAATCTTCACAGTGCACAAAAAGGATGACAAAAATGCTTTCTAACTATTCATGACCCTTCTCATACAAGGTCTGAATTTTGTTCAGGTGGAATTTTCTTCAGGTAATCCATTTATTAATGATTCTATTTTGACAAGACTGGAACTATAATTAGAAAAATATGTCCTCTGCCTGAAATACAGCTTCTCTACACATTCAAGAAATGCAGAGGGCTACCACTAGCTTTGATAAATTTCATGTTTGGACTTTTATCTTCAAACAGATTGAATGAACAAAATAAACAAAAATCCCACATAGTAGCACCTTAAGAAAGAAATGAATAAATAAATAGAAACTCTTACATTGCTAAAGAGATTTTTCAAATTATTAACTCTTTCAGAATCTACTGTTTCAGTCACAGTTGTATACTTGTCCTTAGTCTTGTGGAAATCTTCTTTGTATTTCACCTGTAAGACGAAAGACAGATTTAATTGTTTCAATCCTCAGAAGGAGCACGGGGAAAGCCTGAGTAGAAAAAGTGGGGAGACTCACATCACTGGCATTTATAGCACTCTGCACTGCAGTCACATAGAGAGGTGTGTCAGTAACAACTCCAAAGTTCTGAAAATTCTCTTTTCCTGCAGCTGTGTATTTTATCTAAGGAAATAAAACAAAACAAAACATTAATGCTGAAAATGACCAGGAAATTCCCTTTCAGCTTCCTTTAAAATCAGTTCTGGACAACTGAAACCCAAGATTCTGGCCCAGTTAAGACCAACTTCAACAGTGACAGACCATAGAGAAGAAATACCTTATAGCCAGTATGAACTAAGGAATAATGAAAATTGCACATCACTGTATAGCATCTAGTAGGCTAAAGGTGCAATCAGCAAGTCAAGAGACACCATTTTCCCAACATAAATGTCTCACTGAGGTATCTTGCGCACGCAATGGCACACGGAAAGACAAAATGTTATTTTCTCACTGTTACAACCCACAATCTTGCTGTCCTTCCATTCTCCTGTTTTCTTCTCCTTCAGTAACACAAGAGATCATGTCTTTACAGATAAAACTGAAAGAGTGTATTATAATAGTTTGTAAAAAAAATATTCTGATGTAATAGAAATTACTCCATTCTGCTCTGGGCTAAGACAGGTGTCAGTCCCAGTGAATCACAAATGGAAGGAAAAAAATCTTATCAATATTTACTTTTGAGGAAAACAAGCTTACTTGGCTCTGGAGGTCATATGATTTTTTAGCTTGCAGGATTTGTGGAGTATCCCAGACATAACACCCAAGTCCCTTCAGCCAGTTTAAGTCATCTTTATACACCACCTGTATGGAAGAAAACAGACTGTTAAGTTAGGAAGAAATCTGCCTTCTGCTTGGAGGCAGTAGTATTTGTTTTTCTTCTCTATATTCAGTATCTTCCGCTTGTACAAACTGCTGAAGGTTAGCACTGAATCTGAACCAGGCTCACTCAGTAATTCCAATCTATTTGGAAGCTTAAATGTGAGCACAGAGAAGACTGGCCTATCTCTCAGTTTGACTGAATGATTTTTAACCACAGGATTTGCAAGGGATATTAAACCAAATAATGCAGCACAGCAATGGGCTAAGCAACACATCATTGCATTTTATTAGGAAGGTTGGCTGGCCCAAGCTGAGATACTGTTGGCTATGTAACACGAAGAAGTGTTGATTTATTGCGCCACTCAGCTCAGACCCTGTGCACCAAAACAAGCCAAATGAATAAAGTCTTTTCCAGACCCACTGGATCCAGAAGGATTACGGATGCTGTCCTGGCCCATGTGCAAATCACAACAACCCCAATTACAATACTTAATGATCACTGCAGTACAGCAAAATTCTGATTGTACCGATGTGCATGGACCAGACTCTAAGCTTGCTATACAATCTCATCCAGTCAAAGAGAGATAAAGTGTTGATAGCAGTGACCTTTGAGAAGGTTTCATAATGTTAACTTTTGTTTGGGCTTTTTTCCCAGTTTACGAATGAGTAATAAATAACCAGACCAGTAAAATGTTCCCCTCAAACCCTGTAAAAACATTAATTTTTGGTACTATGCTACCAAGCAATCTAAGACCACGGTTATTAATTTCCTATTTGTACACCATGGAAGACATTTTAAAGTATTTTATATTTAAATACCATGCAAAAAATACATGAAAGGCTACTAAAATATCAAACAAATAAATTAAACACATACATCACTCAAAATTTCCTGGGCTCTTTTGGCTTGAATAACATCATTTTCTTCAGGTGAACAATTCCACTGATGGAAGTAAGTTTTGTATTCGAGATCACTGAGGATATACTGGCACTTCTTAGCTAGCACATGATTCATCATGTCACTTGGAATATGGACATTCGTTTTGGTGTCTTCATAATTCTTTCTGTAGGCCAACTAAAAAGGAAAGATTGGGGAAAAGGCAAGAAGAGAGAATAGTGGTTTTCTGCACAATTTTGACTCTAACAGGTTACAGGTTATGGCATAATCCGAGGCATGCTTTCTATATTTAGTAGTTAAACACCCACGGGATTCAACAGAATGAAATCATAAATTAATAACCGTTTATTCTGATGATATTCTAGAAGGACAAGAACGACCTTATTCACTTACAGATTTAACAGCTGGTGAAAAAATTAACATGAATTCAAGATTAAAAAAAGTCACATGCTACAAAACATGCTTGTAATCTAGTTAAATCTCCTTGTCCAAATGAAGGCAGAATATTTGGTATTATACTGACTTTATGTCCTGCATGATACGTTGTATGGGCCATGGTAAGAAAACACCAAATGTGTGTTTCACTTTTCCAGTTCTTATATTCCCATTTCAATTAAAAATCAACACTTCTTTAATATAGATATGTAAAGCAAAAGAATCCCAAGTCATATACTGTTTCTTACTGTTCAGATTCCTTAACTGAAATAGAAAAAATGTTTTTTTATTTTATTTATTCTAATATGTCTAATAGCTAAACAAATCCCTTCTTAACCTCCTGAATAATTTCAAGTTCAATTATTCAACCCATGTAACAAAATAACCATGCAGGAAACATAAACATGTTGAAAAAACTTTTAATGATGTTATTAAGTATTGTATTACTTATAATTAAAGATGCCATGCTAAAATAAAGAAAATGGGAAAATACTACAGTGAGGCTAATTCTCTCCTTACCGCGCTCCTCATTTTCTGGAATGCTAGTGAATGAATGACACTGGGGAAATCCTCAATCTCCTTCCCAGCCAGGTAATGGCCTTTCAGCTTCTCATATATTTCCTTATATTTAAGCTGCAAAATATCCATGTGGAAATTTTAAAATTCATTCTAACAATGTATATGGAAAATAAAGGAAAAGAAAGGAGAATTTATACTAACCTCACTATTTATGTAGTTTGCATGCTTTGCTCCAACAAGTGGAATATATTTCTCATCCAAAGAATAACCAATGGGCTTGCTAATCTCCCAAGCATTTTTGTAACGTTTCTAGACAAAAACAAAACCAAAACAAATAGACGTTTTGGGTAAAAATCCATTATTACCTTCAAAGAAACCTGACGTTGACATTTATACACACATGGAATATAATTTATAGTCACTGAATTGTCCCAGTAAAGTAAATGAGGAATGTTAATTTTGAATACATATTCAGTGTGACGAAGGCAAACAGAATTAGTGTTCCGATTCAGGAAAGTACTTGAGCACAAATTTAAGATGATCTCCGCTTTCTTTAGTATATTTGGAGTTCAGCATTTCTCCTCAGAGTAATACAAGTATCCAACATGTAGATACGAACTCTTGTTTAAAAGGGCAGCATAGAACAGACATTGGTAATTTTATAGATACCTCTTCAATATGGTGAAAAATCTTCCAGTAACCACTGTATATTTTAAAAGCATTAACTGTGTCAGTGGCACTTTTCTAATACATCATATTTAAAAAAAAAATTAAATATATTTACTTTCAGACTAACTTATGAAGCACCTACTCCTATGAATGAGTAGCCACATTTTTAAAAAATAGAGATTTCCAATAAAAATTAACTTATGAATGTAAACAATCTACAGTTTTTCTTTCTTAGAAAAGAAAATGTAAATTTCATTAGTAGTCTCAGAATATATCATTGGATGAATGATAAACTGCTGTCACACACTCTACTACTGCTATTACTGCTTCCAAACACCCAACAGCAGTGCTTTGAGATCACTTCAATAAGGAAAGAAATTAGCCTTATCGCAATGATCCAAACCGAGAAAAAATGAATAAAAAAGAGATTAAATAACTTTCACAGTGCCCCAGTAGACTAATGACAAAAATGAACAGTTTTCTGAAGTCCACCTCACATTCTGTTCATTTCAAAACAAATTAAAGCTTAGTTAGATATTTATAGAATCTTACATCACTGTATAGCAAGGACATGTCTTTGGCATGGTTCAACACAGGAGTATCATCAGACCCAATATACTGGCCTTTCTCAAGGTTAAACGTTTCTTTGTATTTTATCTAAAAAAGATGACAAACACAATGTTAATTCCATGGGAGAAATAAATTATCCCAATGTGTCATTTCTTGGAAGTAGACATTAATTTTCTGTTATCATATTTTCAGTAATGTTTGTAGTTCCAACTACTATAGTACACAGTCAAATGCCATCAGTACATCACACCACAAAATCCACACAGTATTGTAACAAAATTCAACTGGCTGATCAGCAATACAGCTTAGTAGCAACACCAGAACTCCACTAGTACTATACAACTAAGTGCTGTTCACCCAGAACAGGACTCAATTTTAAACTACTACATGCAAAACCTGTAAACTCTAAATAAGAGGCATGCTATATTCTTCAACAGAAAAATGCTCAATTATTTTGGCTATACCGTGTTGTTCATTTATATCACTTCTTATGAAACTTTTTTACCCCGGTAGAAGTCTATTATTAATAAAGCATCCACATGTATACACACGCATATGTAAGTACATGCATAAACAGTACAGCTTAACAAAAGCAATTCAGCCATCTACTAATTCTAGTAATATAACAGTTTCTATTAAAAAAAAAGTACATACATCACTCTGATTGACGGAGTTCATCTTCGCCAAAACAATGTCGGGAGTGTCAACCACACTGGTATAATTGGAAAAGTTATCAAGGGCTTCTTTTGTATATGCTCTCTGCAAAGAGATGAAATATTTTCTTAAACACTGAGCATGAAAAAGAGCTAATTGCGTAACTGCTGAAATATTTTCTTTTACCTTATTTATCAGTTCTTGTGCATTCTTAACTTTCTTGTGTTCCACTGAATCCAGAGGAATCCAACCACAGCCACGAAGCCATTCCAAATCAGACTTATAAATATTCTGAATGATAAAAGACAGTACAAAAGAAAAGAAATTATTTAATTCAGGGTGACATGTCCATTCTTATGAAGTTCTTTACTGTGAGGGTGGTGAGGCACTGGAACGGGTTGCCCAAAGAAGTGGTAAATGCTCCATCCCTGGACAGCGTTCAAGACCAGGATGGACAGAGCCTTGGGGGACACGGCCTATTGTGAGGCATCCCTGCCCATGGCAGGGGGGTTGGAACTAGATGATCTTAAGGTCCTTTCCAACCCTAGCCATGCTACGATTCTATGATTCTATAATATGGGCAATAGAGTTAGACCAAACTAAGTAGAAATTACATATGTATGTGGTATCACTTACATCACTTTGGAGATCATAGGCCTTCCTTGCCTGAATACAGTCATTCTGGTCAGGATGGCATGTCCATTCATGCAGGTACTGGCGGTAGTCAATATCGCTGACCAAGGTCTGACATTCCTTTGCTGCTACAACTGAAACCATATCTGGAGGGAGGTGAATTTTGGATTTTGTCTTGTGATATTCTGATTTGTACAGTCTGTCATTCTGGATCTCGCCCGCATGCTCAAACCACACCAGTTTTGGATCATCTCTCATGCTGGCAACTCCAACATAGTGACCTTTTTGTTTGACATATTCAGCTTTGTATTTAAGCTGATGGAAGAGAGGAGAAATATGTATAAAATCAGCACTGATTATATCTGTTCTACTTTTAACCTGCAAACAGCTATGGTTTTGTCAACACAAAGAACAGATGAGACAGGGAGTTGTGAACTGCAGTCTTAGGTTTTCAGTATATGACCAGATAAAACTACAAAACAAACAGTAAAGTTATTTTGTATAGTCCTCCATGACAAACACATGGAGTTTTCTAGACAAATATGCTGCCATTTCTCATAAACAGTATTTTCAGCACAAGAGGAATGATTTGTTAGAAAATGTTTACTAATAGTTATTTAGTGGATTTAGCCTCATTTTGTAACTAATTATTTGAAAGTGTCTGAAGAGTGGGTGTTTGAGTTATTTATAACTCACTGTTTTGATAAAATGTTTATTCAAACTGAGTCATGTAGTAATTGCAATATTCATTACGAAAAAGTTTAAAAGGTAATGTGCATACCATCTTATAGCTGTTCAAGGAGGAAACCTCCAGCCAATCAGTGAAATAAGAGCTATAGGTAAAAATAATAATACCACTTCAATTATTGAACTAATTGAACTATTGATCTAAAATGTTGATTTTGAAAGGACCATTTCTGGAGAAAGTGAAAGTAGAAAGGAGAACCTGATCTTTCAGCACTGATGACTGTAAAACCCATAATAACAAAGATGACTTATCTGGAGGACAGTGGACTTTTTGGGTCCTGAAAAGTCTACTGTATGTTACCCCTAAGGGAAAGCTTTCTATGTCTGTTGCTAAATTCGCAAGGCCTTTCAGCGTTTCCAGACTTCCAAGCAGTTGCGTTCCTAATGAGAAAAATTATTACCTCACTTTGGACATCATTTGAGTGTTTGGCATGACAGATTTGCACAGTGTCTGGAGGTAAGAGGTAACCAGTGGCTTTTTCTTTCTCCCAGTTTTCCTTGTATAAATTCTGTGGAAAATAAAAGGAGGAATTCAACACTACTACCATGATAATTATTACCATATGTATGTAACCTTTATTGAAGTACAAGGATAACAAATCCTTCCTTTAGGATATTTTTAATAAAGCAAGTTTTCTAAATTCCTCACAAGAATTATTAATGTGAGTAGAAACTGTCAGGGAGTGATCACGTACCTGATTAAGAATTCTGGCTGCTTCTCGGGCCATATCTAGTTGTGGTGTATCTGTTAGAGTATAATTTGACTTGACCTCATTCCATGCTTTGTGGTATTTAATCTAGAAAAGAGAAAGAAATTACTGCCTTGCAGCATCATCACATCAGAACTGTGAAAATATAATACCAAGACCCGTATTTTATGCATGAAATAGTGCATAAAACCCCGAATTTTCAAAGCTGTTAGACATGACACGTTAAATATACATACAAATATGTGGGTTTTTAAAAAGAAAATTGTACAAGAGAAGAAATAACAAAATTTCTCAGGGATAATTTTGAAAATATGTTCCAAGGCAGCTGGGTGGACAGGGTATCTTCAGAAGTTATGTTACTTGTTTGGTCTACAGGGATGTATGGCCAATAACCAAGCAAGAAGTATCTGAACCAGGGCAATAGATTTTAAACTTTTTAAGAGCAAATCCCTTTAGTCAGCATGATCTCTCCGTAAATGTAGCATTCTAGCACATCTCAACCACAGATATCTACATCAAGTCATGTTTCCAAGCACAGGACATGCCTGAATGTGTGTATGTGGTTGCATGGCAGTATGTCATTCAATTCAAACGTATCACTGTTATTGCCAACCTTTTACCAGTGAACTAAAATGGGGCTTGTCACTTCATGTTTACAGACCAGCTCCTCACAGACTAGCCTCCAAAAACATGTAAAGAATGGCAAGCTGAAAGCACATCAGTTTTGTACATGTATACCGGCAAAAGTGAGAAGAATTAAACAAAGTGGGACCTTGAGAGGCTGAACTGGGCAGAGAGAAACCTAATGAGGTTCAACAAGGGCAAGTGTATGGTACTGCATGTGGGGAGGAAGAACCCCAAGCACCAGTACAGGTTGGGGGCTGACCTGCTTGAACACAGTTCAGCTGAGAAGGACCTGGTAGATGGTAAGTTGACTGTGAGCCAGCAGTGCGCCCTTGCACCTAGGAGTGCCTAGGATGTACTAGGAAGAGTGACGCTTTCTCTGGAGGCATTCAAAACCACCTGGACATGCTCCTGTGTAACATGCTCCAGGTGGCCCTGCCTTTGCAGGGGGGTTGAATTAAATGATCTCAGAGGTCCCTTCCAACCCTAATGATTCTGTGATTCAGTGATTATGCTCTTGTCCAAAGCTACTGCATGCAGAAACTGTCATGAATAAAAGATAAAAAGTCCAATATTTACAAGGGCATGTAGTGATAGCAGAAAGGGGTACGGCTTTAAAGTGAAAAAGAGTAGATTTCAATCAGATATGAGGAAGAATTTCCTTACTGAGAGGGTGGTGAAGCACTGGCACAGGTTGCCCAGAGAAGCTGTGGCTGCCCCATCCCTGACAGTGTTCAAGATCAGGATGGACGGGGCTTTGAGCAACCTGGTATAATGGAAGGTGCCCCTACCTCTGGCAGGGGGTTGGAACTCAATGATCTTTAAGGTCCCTTCCAACTCAAACCATGATGTAATTCTGCGATTATGGTTGCCAGACTGCAAGTGGCTATTTATGTTCATGTTGTCAGTGACAATAAATGATATTAGCCAAGACTGAAAGAAGAATGACATCCAGAGGGACCTCGACAGGCTTGTGAGGTGGGCTGATGCCAACCTTATGAAGTTTAACCATGACAAGTGTAAGGTCCTACACCTGGGTTGGAGCAATCCCAGGCACAGCTGCAGGTTGGGCAAAGAAGAGATTCAGAGCAGCCCTGCAGAGAAGGACTTGGGGGTGTTGGGCAATGAGAAAATGAACATGAGCCGGCTTCAGTGTGCGCTTGCAGCCCAGAAAGCCAACCGTATCCTGGGCTGCATCAAAAGGAGTGTGACCAGCAGGTCGAAGGAGGTGATCCTGCCCCTCTACTCTGCTCTCCTGAGACCTCACCTGGAGTATTGTGTGCAGTTCTGGTGTCCTCAACATAAAAAGGACATAGAACTGTTGGAACAAGTCCAGAAGAGGGCCATGAGGATGATCAGGGGACTGGAGCACCTCCCAAATGAAGATAGGCTGAGAAAGTTGGGGCTGTTCAGCCTGGAGAAGAGAAGGCTGTGTGGAGACCTCATAGCAGCCTTCCAGTATCTGAAGGGGGCCTATAGGGATGCTGGGGAGGGACTCTTCATCAGGCACTGTAGTGACAGGACAAGGGGTAATGGGTTCAAACTTAAACAGGGGAAGTTTAGATTGGATATAAGCAAGAAATTCTTTACTGTAAGGGTGGTGAGGCACTGGAATAGGTTGCCCAGGGAGATTGTGAATGCTCCATCCCTGGCATGCTCAAGGCCAGGCTGGATGAAGCCTTGGGTGGCATGATTTAGTGTGAGGTGTCCCTGCCCATAGGTGGGGGGTTGGAACTAGATGATCTTAAGGTCCTTTCCAACCCAAACTATTCTATAATTCTATAAGAAACTGGTTGCAGAACTAGCACTGGCTTTTCAAAATGTGTAGGAAAGATGTTATTCTGCTTAAGGAGCTTCTTCCCTACAATAAGTGATGGAGATGAGCTTGTGAAGACCTATTCATCTTTATGTCATATATTCACAGAATTCCCAGAATTTTTTAGCATTTTTTAAATATCCTTTTAAAGATAAAATCCTACCATTTAAACATGCAGACCAGTTTAACAGCCCATAAAAATGCTGGCAAAACTTACGTCACTACGAATTTCACCACTATTCTTTGCTGTGATATAATCAACTCGGTCCGCCACTGGAGTAAAGGAAAGAGTTTCAGGTTTCGTACGGTACTTTTTCTATACAAGAGAAAAGATCACAAATCAGATTACACAGGAATAGCTAAGAAAGCAATTCTGAATACCTAGACAAGACAAAGTTTATACGGAAAGAAAAACTCTCCATGCACAATTAATGCTGTGGAAATGCTCCAGTTGTATCTTTTTTTTTTTTTTTAAATAAAAAGCATTTAACCATTAACAGTTCTTTAAATTGCAAATGCCCCCAAGAAAATTTCAGTTTTGAAAAACAATGTGTTACCTCATTCAAGAGATCTCCAGCATATTTGACATGGTTGATTCCAAGTGAATCATTTGGCAACCACCCAATTCCCCGTAGCCATTCTAAATCAGATTTGTAAACAGCCTGGCAAAACAAAGAGGGTCCATCTTGTTAGCTACAATCCAGCAAGATTCATAAATAATAGCACTTCTACTGGCTAAAAGGGCAGCAGTAATTCTAATATGAGCACCATATCTGAATTTATTACACTTCAGACTTGGCAATAAATAACAGTGGCATATACTTTGCATTCCTAATAAACAGCAAAGTCAATTCATTGAATTCGGCAGAAGGTCCCTCCTACTTAGAGCTGAAGCAGACTAAGAAGAGACAATACAGTGATAATTTAAGCTAAGTTTTCACTTACATCACTCTGAAGATCATAGGCCTTCCTAGCCTGTACGACGTCATTTTGATCTGGAAGACAGATCCACTGATGCAAGTATTGACGGTAATCAACATCACTGACCAAAGACTGACCCTGTTTAGCTGATACAATAGATAGCATGTCTACTGGTAGGTGGCACTGTGTCTTCCATTTGGCAAAGTGTCTCTTGTATTCCAGTTCACTCTGAACTTTGCCTATGCCAAGGGCAAACTGCATTTTCGAATCTGCTTTTGCATTTGGAACTCCAACATAATGTCCTTTCTGCTTCTCATGATCCAGTTTGTATTTATACTGGGTAAAGAGCAAAGATCACCATTACTTACTGTTATCATAAAAAAGCTCTTAAAGGATGTGAAACGTTAGATGTCTTTGCTAGCACTTACATCACTAGCAATTTCTCTAGAAGCTTTGGCTGCCTTGATTGGGATTGCATCTGCTCTCAAATCATAATTTGTCTTCACCTCATCCCAAGCTTCTTTATACAGTTTCTGAAAAGACAGCAAAATGTCCCATATATGTTAAACATTCTGGCATTTGCCATTAAAGAAACACATAGTTTACTGCTATTCATTTGCTGAAATATTGTAACTATTTTTTGTGCATTATTTCTGCTCTCAGTCATAAATACTGATGTAAATCTTACTGCCTTTCACACATATACAGTGCCTGCAACACAACTTTTGCAACCTATACTGCATAGAAGGGTGTTTGTAAAAGTTTAGAAAATATTTATATACTTCGGGCTCTCATCCATTTCCAGAAAATATTACCTCAATGGTAAATGTAATTAATAATTTTTTAACAGTTGCATGCAATGCAAGCATTTATGTTAAAATGTCTAATTACTTTAAGAACAGCCATCAGAGGGAAGGGAATTTTGCAAGCTCTGTATGACTTCAATGAGATTCATGTGACTTAATCTTCAACTTTGTAAGTAACATCTTAGAATGTTAAAATTCACAGGATACACATGCTACTCTATAGAAATGTAGAAAACAGAATGGTAAGCATACCTTACTATAATTAACAGCATTAGTCTTGGCTAGGTTGATTTCAGGTGTGTCTGCCATAATATGGATCATAGTCTTGTCCTTTTCCCAGGCTTCTTTGTATTTTGGCTGTTAAAATAGTCCATTTTCTGATATTGTAATTATGGAATTTCACTTGTCAATAACAAAATCCCATAAATCCCCCCCCCAAATTATCATCTCTAAAAAATAAAATGTCTGGAAATGTGTTAAACTTGACTTACAATACTACTGATCAATTTTACGTTTTAGCAGCAAGATTTCTCTTTAACTGTTTATAGCTTCGAAACAACTTTAAAAACATTGCAACGTACAATGCTGACTTGTTCGGCATTTGCTTTAGCGAGAAGAACATCTGGAGAATCAACAACACTGGTATATTTCAGGCTTTCAATAGGTGTACGATAGACATTATCACTCAGAAGATCCTGGGCATGCTTCACTCTCTTAACAACTGGAGAGTCATTAGGCAACCAGCCAATTCCACGGAGCCACTCCAGGTCTGACTTATAGACAGCCTGCATCAGATGCGGTCAGAAAAGGAAAACGTTGCGTTTTCAGTGTCATAAGTAAAATACAACTTGGGAACTAGCTTTTAAGTAGCTTGTTTCTTAAACAACACATTCTAAACCTGGTGAAGTTAAATAGAGAGGAAACAACATAACAGAACCAAGTGCCATTAATGATGATGAGTACTAAGGTCTTAAAAAAAGACTTCTGATCCCCTCCAAAACATTTATTCCTCTAGTCATTTCAACAACTTACAAGTCAAAAAAAACCACAAGATGCCCACCAGGAAAATTCAACAAAAAGGAGGAAAAATAATGTTACAGAGTTAATGGGGACTAGAGCTAAACAGTGTAATTCCCGAAGTGATATCAGGCACTATTATTTCAGTATTAATTGAGAAAATCTTTCAGCAAGGAACATGAATCTCACTTTTGAAACTCGTAATTGAAACAGAAGAAGAGAGACCTATGTTGCCTAATAAGCAGCCAAGTCAGGACATTAGCTGTACTGACTCCTCCTGTTTTGAAATTAGCCACTTAAAGATCTTACCTGCTATCTTACACAGGTTTCTTGAAACTAAAAAAATTTCCAAGTCGACTCAGATAAAGAGGAGTAAAAAAAGACATGTGATTCCAAAGAGACAAACAGATGTTATTCCATCAAAATAAGAGAGACAAATACTTCATCCTCTTCAGATTGCTGTTACAGTGTGTGTAACAGATGCCAAGTAAAGCTTCGATACAATTTAGACATATACTTTTAAAATTATGAAAAAGAGCAGATAATAGCACTGACATGAAAAAATTAAAAAAATAAAATTCGGAAGATACATCCTTGGAGACTGTAGTATCAAACCATCAAAATCAGACGGTAATATAACAAATATCAACAGCAATTACTAACACATCCCTGGACATACTCACATCACTCTGTAGATCGTAAGCCTTCCTGGCATGGATCACATCATTCTGGTCAGGCAGACACGTCCACTGGTGAAGGTACTGACGATAGTCAATATCACTGACTAGCGTCTGGCAATCCTTGGCTGCCTGCACTGACATTGCATCGACTGGTATGTGGACCTGGGACTTTGAATCATGGTACGCCTTCCTGTAAATTCGGTCATTCTGCAGCTGCATAGCACGCGCAGCCCATGACAGTTTGGGATCCTCCTGGGCAGTTTTGCACCCAATGTAGTGGCCTTTCTGCTTCTCATGTGTTTCTTTGTACTTGTACTAGACATGCAGAAAGAACATAAGCAGTCACACATTGCTCACCCCAACATGACTCACAAGGCTTTCAGCTTCTAAGCTGTAAATCCTTTGAGCTGAACTTCAGTCAGTTGAGCTGGACACAGAAAGACAGGCATAGCTACAACATTAAGAGAAGACTGTACCTCACTAGCAATGTCTCTGGAAGCCTTGGCGTGTTTGATGGGAATGGCATCAGCTCTCAGGTCATAACTTTTTGCCTTGGCCTCATCCCAGGCCTTCTGGTAATGTTTCTGCAAATAAAATTAATCAACCTTGTTACAAACAGTCAAGACTTGTAGCAATGCCTTTTCTTAAAAGCTATTCTGGAAATTTAATTGTCATACTCTACTAATTCTTCACATGCAGAATAATTTTATTCTCTTACATTGCTGATGTTGAGAGCGTTGACTTTGGACTGCAGCATTACAGGAGTATCAGAAGGTATGGAAACCTGTGTCTTATCTCTATCCCAGTTTTCACGATACAGACGCTAAGGAGAAAAGCGTAATGACATTTCACTATGGTCTGAACATTGAAGAATCCCTCCCAGAGGAATTACTTGGTAATTCTGATTTGCAGTATTTTCCAATTAGTCATTCCCATAGAACAAATTCTAGTCTGTACCACAAAGAAAAGAAATGTCATCACATAAATGAAAGATAAGTGAAAGGCAAGTGAAAGGTAAGCTTACGTCACTGATCTGCAAAGCATTGATCTTAGCCTGGACAACGTCTGGTGAGTCAGTAATGCTGGTGAATTTCATCTCATCCGGACGTGTGCGGTATAACCTCTCATTCAGGAGTTCCTGGGCTTTCTTTGCTTTCACCACATCCACAGAACCTTCTGTCAACCAGCCAATGCCCCGCAGCCATTCCAGATCCGACTTGTATACATTCTACAAAGAAACCAAGGTTTACTGACATTGCAGGGACAACTCTATGTGCAGAGAGATTTTGTAAAAGGTTTTCCCCAATTTCCTCCTCATGAAGTTACACAGCAAGCAGGCACTGAAATGGTGGTGTACTATGTGTTTCCCACACACAGCTAAACCCCAGATTTGCACTGCAAGGAAAGTACTGGTCTTTTAAAAGTATGTATGTTTGCTACATACATACCAGTGGTATTATCTGCAAGTAGTCTGAAAGAAAACATTGTACCAGAAAAATATGGTCACCTTACAAACTGCCTGGATTATTTCTGTTCCCCAAGCTGAAACCATGACTGATTTGGAAAGGACCATATAGACAAATTAAAATAAACATACCAGGGCTGACTGCAGGCTCATTAATGTGCATTTGAAAGTATATTTGCACAGTCACAAATAAGCAAAGCCTCACACACCTGCCATAAAGTTTTCCTACAATTATTCTCACTCACATCGCTCTGTAGATCGTAAGCCTTCCTGGCATGGATCACATCATTCTGGTCAGGCAGACACGTCCACTGGTGAAGGTACTGACGATAGTCAATATCACTGACTAGTGTCTGGCAATCCTTGGCTGCCTGCACTGACATTGCATCAACTGGTATGTGGACCTGGGACTTTGAATCATGGTACGCCTTCCTGTAAATTCGGTCATTCTGCAGCTGCATAGCACGCGCAGCCCACGACAGTTTGGGATCCTCCTGGGCAGTTTTGCACCCAATGTAGTGGCCTTTCTGCTTCTCATGTGTTTCTTTGTACTTGTACTAAGGAATCAAAAAGAAGTATTAAAACAAATAGTGAAATTGGGGTGAATTTCCCATAATTTCACATTGCTACTAACCACAAATATATTTTGTTGTTATGAAATATACTCATTTAGAGTTTACAGATGCCTAATATATTTTTCCTCTACAGCTTCTGGTTATTGTTATCATATTTTATTACTTTCCAATATCTGCTTAATGTCAGGATTTATAATTCTATCTTCCTTTTGAAAACTGTTGTCAATTTTCTTTCTGAATTTAATCCTTTGTCCGTAGGCTTTCAGGATGAACCTGATATACCATGGATTTTTATGTTGTACAAAGCTTATTACTTCATTCTTGTTTCTCAAGATAACTGAAAATAAATCTAAAGGAAGAACATACGTCACTCGCGATATCTCTTGAGGCCTTTGCACTTCGGAATGGAATTGCATCAGCTCTCATGTCATAACCCTTCTTTTTGGCATCTTCCCAGGCTTGTATATAAAGTTTCTACACAAAAGGAGACAGAAAAGGCTTATCAATATTCTGAACGATGGAACTTCTAAATTTCACAATTTTTTTTTTTAATTTTTAGGAATGAATATGTTAAAATATCTTTATTGTTAAATAAATGCTTACTTAATTTCTGAATTTCCATTAGTTTAGTATATGTTTAAATGCTCTTACATGGCTAACATTAGCTGCATTGGCCTTCGCTAACAAAATTGATGGTGTGTCAGGCATCACATGAATTGAAGTTTTGTCTGCATCCCAAGCTTCTGTGTATAAACGCTAGGAGAGAGAAAACCACATTCCTTTAGAAAGTTTCTTTACATGTGGTATAATGGAAAGACTGCAAATTTGAAAGCAGTAGCTATCAAAAGTATATCCATAATACAAAAGAAAAGTAACCTTGAAGCAGAATATGATATATATATATATAAGCAAACTATTACATTCATCAAAGAACGTATTTTACAAACTGTGAGCAGTAGTTCAAGTAAGCTTTAAATCCCGATATCTCAAAGTTTCCCACTGAACAACTCAAGAAAATTTTGTCCTTCATTGTTATATCTTAGGTTAAGTTGGCACAACAACTGATTGATTTAGGATTGCTGGGAAACTGCTGGAGGAAAACTATATTTGTTATTCTGCCCTACCTGTATGAGTTGTCTGATTGATGTTTCTTATTAAAGAGGAGTAGGTATTTTGCGACTTTCACCCTCTAGGTCTAAGACAAATTGCAGAAGCTTCACTTCCAGAGTACATAAGCTATTTCCTCATAACTTGCTCATGATGCGGTATGACATTTGGTCATGATACAATACATCATTATAGCAGTTACGGTAGAAGCCACAATATTCTGCTACATCCTATCTTATAACATGGTCATGGCACTGCCAGCTCTGGATGCACTGTAGAGTACATCCAATACCTTGCTGAAACACTATTTCTGCAGATTTCACACTATTGTCTAAGAACTGCAAAAAAATTTTGCCTGTTCTGTCAGAGATAAGCTTTGTATAGTGAAGTAGCATTAACAAAATAGAAGAAAGAAACTAAACAAGCATTTAAAAACAGGATTTCAGCTGATGTGAAAAAGAGAGAAATTTGCAAAAAAAAATTAGAATTACTCTTGAAAAGTACGTGATTTAGGTGACTTTTTTTTTCTGGACATTCTTACTACATGTTCAGTTTAGAGAGAGCCAAGAGCCTTTCCATGCAAAGGCTGAATTCAGACATTTATTTTCTCTAAGTCCACAATGAAAGTGTTTAGTCTTACTTTGCACTTTGTATTTTTCACCTAATGAATAAGTTCCACTAGCTACTAACAGTAGTGATTTTTGACCAAAAAACAACCAAACAAAAAACCCCAAGCTCACCTTGTTCATTATCTCAGCATTTTGCTTGGCTAAGACCATGGCCAAAGAATCTGTCACACTAGTAAATTTAATTTGGTCTGCTGGCTGACGATACTTCCTTTCACTCAGGATTTCCCCAGCTTTCTTGGCCTTTTCAACTTCCACGGAACCAATAGGAACCCATCCAATACCTCTTAGCCATTCCAGGTCTGATTTGTAAACCGCCTGAAAAAATTCGAAAGTTCAAAAGTTATATATGTGCAACTTTGCTTGAATAGTAAAATAATTGCAAATGAGCAGATCTGAGTCTATATAAACAGTTGTGTGTATTTCCACATAGCAGCAGGATATGGTTTTGAAAACAAGTGTTATTTCTGAAAGTTTAGTGAAATAATTATTAAATAACAAAAAGAAATGAGTTATTAAGAACTCTACAAATATCAGAGTTAAACACAATTTACACCTCAGGCTAAGGACTGAAAAAATAGGATTAAAAATTAAACAAATTTAATGATCTGATATAGTAAACATTTCATTTCTATCAACATGTCTCATGCAAGTGCCTCAAGCATATTATATATGTTTTAAAATTACATTGTACAAAACCCTGTATATGTAATTATGACTTACAAATGTAAAAATTTACTCACATCACTCTGTAGATCATAGGCTTTCTTAGCATGGATAACATCATTCTGATCTGGTAGACAGATCCACTGATGCAGATAGTGGCGGTAATCAATGTCACTGACCAGCCCCTGGCATTTCTTGGCTAACACAATTCCCAGCATGTCCACTGGGCTACTGAAGTGTGTCTTTGTCTTCTCAAAGGCTTTCTTGTACTCCCTGTCACTCTGGATCTTGGCTACGTGCATTGACCACATCATCTTTGGATCATCCTCAATGTTACGGGCTCCAATATGGTGGCCAAGCTGCTTGCGATAGCCTTCCTTGTACTTGTACTGAAATTGAGTTCATATTCACACGGTATAATTATATATTAATAAATAATTCACAGTTTAATATAATCATTAGTATTTTGTTTAGAGAAAAATATTATTTAGGTTCTGCTACTGTTTTATTAATTTTAACATAAAAATTATTTTTATTACCCATATCATTATCTCTGATTTTTTACATAACTATATCACACTTCAACTTAACATTTCATGTCACATGTTAACAAGGTTGATATTCCACATTCTTTAACTATTACGATTAAAATGTAAAGATTAACTTATTTAAAAGCTTATTACAAAACCCCAGTGAAGATAGTCTTAGGTAGTTAATACTAACAGTTTAAGTATCAATCTTGATAGAAAAAACAAGGATCACAAAAAACTGTTATCATCCGTTAGTGATGCTTCCTCATTCCAGAAGCAAAACCTGTCATAGCAATCTTGAATTTCAATATTACATTTTAACAGAAGTGTAATATTTTTCCCTGAGGAAAAGACAGCAATTTATAAGATTTATTTAGAATTTATTTACTAATATATCTGGTTTGGGGACAGATTTTAAAGTATTTCCTATTTTTAATCAGAAATTAATTTGACTAATACTAGCATAGACTCGTACAACTTATTGATCATCTCATTTCAATATCCATGGATATCAATGGAACTATCACAGGGGGCACAGAAATAACCCTCACAATTATTTATTATTGCGATATATACCTCATGCGTAAATGGCTACCCATTCCTTTCATGCACTAAAAGCATGCAGTAGAATCACTGGATTTCCATTTTATTTATTCTATAAAGCTAAGGTATTACAGTAGCAAACAAATGATTCTTTTCCATTACCAAATCCATATAGACATGATTAAAAACCATGCTTACGTCACTGGCAATCTCTCTGGATGCTTTGGCAGATTGAATAGGAATGGCATCAAAACGCAAATCATGACCCTTCTTCTTCGACTCCTCTAAAGCTAGTCTGTACATTTTCTGTGAGAAAAATATTCAAATTTTTCTTTCAAAACCAAAATCACACTTCAGTTAAGCACATATGTGTAATAAAACAAATTAAGTGCTTAAACAATACCGTCAATGTTCAGGCAACTTAAACATTTGAAAACAGCTCTATCTTCTCTAGAAAATAAAAATATGCAGATTTTGTAATTGTATTGTAAATGCCTGGAAATGTTAAGTAATTTAGGGAAGGCAAAGCAAGGAATATTCTGTAAGTTAAATTATTTATTTCCATACCTTGCTATAGAAATGATTTCTCATTTATAGCAGGTAATATATTTCAAAAGCCTAATTAGACACCAGCATTTTAGTGAAAGAACAATTCTAACAGTGGAGCTGGCAATTTGTGAAACTAGACAACTTAACAGTATTGTAATATTAATCAAACTCAGAGATGACAAAATTGTACTTGACAGAATAAAAGGATTTCTGACAACTCTTCAGTTTTACTTACCTGACTGTAGTTTATCTGGTTTTGTTTAGCTAGCAGGATTTCTGGTGTGTCAGGCATGACATGAATCATAGTCTTATCTTTATTCCATGCTTCAGTGTACAAATGCTAAGAAAGAATAAAGAAAGTGATTAAGATTGCATTCCAAAACAGGTCAATATTAGTCAGGTAAATCACAGAGCACACTAGGTAAAATTATAGAAAAAATAGCATGAATAAACAGTTAGGTATTTGATCAGGTAGAGATACCATTATTAAAAAGAGATTTACCTGAGGAAATTCAACAACATTTAGAAAACTGCCACATTACTTAAGAATGAGTAAACTGAAGTATTATTACTGCTCACTGCAGAGACAAGTCAAAGAAAAGATTAAAATGTAATATGCAGAATATTATAAAGTTGAGGCTTCAATTACAAGTCTTGATAGTTTTTACTAAAATAAACAGAACACACTACTTGAAAATACATGATTTCTTAACTTCAGCATTACCTGTGATCATTATATTTCTAGTCCTGCACCCAGAGGTGAGGCAGGGACTACTGACACGTTACCTAATCGAATCGACACTCACCTTATTCATTGTCTCTGCATTCTGCTTGGCTAAGACCATTGGTACAGAATCCGGGATGCTAGTAAACTTAATTGTGTCCGGCGGCTGACGGTATACTTTATCACTCAGGATCTCTGCCGCCTTTTTGGCTTTCTCAACTTCTGGGGAACCAATTGGGACCCAACCAATGCCTCGTAACCACTGAAGGTCAGACTTGTAGCAGTTCTATTACCAAAATATACATAGGTTATTCTAATAATCGTAATGAAATTTACATAGTGCATCTTTTCACAGTTAAGCAACCTCACTATCAACTTTTAATTCAAATAAATTCAAAATCCTAGAGAAAATTTTAGGAAAAATAACTGCACACATATACATTAAGAGTGATACCATTATCCAAATTTCACAGAATGGCAGATGATAAAAAGCCCAAATTATGGAATTAAAGAATTTAAATATCAGTTAGTTAAAATATCCTATTGGAGACAGAAGTTTCAAATTAGCAATGAAATTTAATCTTGAAAATGTCATTCTACCACAGTGATATGTGATCCACCTATGTAAAATATCAAATACATTCCTCAACAGAAATGAAATCAAAAAGAGCTTACATCACTCTGCAGATCATAGGCTTGCCTAGCATGGATAACATCATTCTGGTCTGGTAGACAGATCCACTGATGCAGATAGTGGCGGTAATCAATGTCACTGACCAGCCCCTGGCATTTCTTGGCTAACACAATTCCCAGCATGTCCACTGGGCTACTGAAGTGTGTCTTTGTCTTCTCAAAGGCTTTCTTGTACTCCCTGTCACTCTGGATCTTGGCTACGTGCATTGACCACATCATCTTTGGATCATCCTCTATGTTACGGGCTCCAATATGGTGGCCAAGCTGCTTCCGATAGCCTTCCTTGTACTTGTACTGAAATATAAATCAAGATAGTATATTTCTGCATTACCTACTAATATCAGTTACTCATATTAAATATTTCTAATAATAAACTCTTAAGATTACTCCATAGCCAAAGTCAAAACAACGCAAACTGTCAAAGCAATTCTGGGGCTAATAATATCAATTCTCACATTAAATTTTTGAGATTTGAGTTAGAACCCTAGAGATTTTTAAGTAAGCTTTTTGATAAAAAAACTGTTCACTCACATTAGTGAGAAATAAACCTCTTATTAAACATTTGATCTTTATCAAATATAATAATATACATGTTCTTAAGATTTAATTAAGGATACAGTTATGAGCTATAAAATTGATGAGAGGCACTATATTCTCCTTATAACTTCTCAAACTTTTTACAATAAAATCTTTAAACATATATAATAATTTGCTTCCCAAAATCTTATCATTTGGGATCACAGTTTAATTGAAATGCTTTTTTCAGATTCCAGCTATATGTTTCAGGTTGCAGAGATCAAATATCATCACACAAAAAAACAAAACAGTAGTTTCTTACATCACTGGCAATTTGCCTGGATGCTTTGGCAGCTTGGATGGGGATAGCATCACTTCTCAAGTCGTAGCCTTTCTTTTTGTCCTCTTCCATGGCCTGCTTGTAGAGTTTCTAGGTGAAGAATTAAACAGTGAGATTTATGTAAGTTCATTCCATATATTGCATTCTATGCAAAACAAACTGTTTGTGAGTAGATTTTTAAAATTGTGTTAGGATTTATTCCAACATAGCTTTATCTAACTTTCTCAACTCAAAGCCCCAGATCAGTAGGTGATACAAATTCATAACAAAGTAAAAACTTTGCTAAATACATTTGCTAACAATTTTTTTTTTCTTTTACTACTTTAAACAACATGGACTACAATTTACAGATAAACTATTGTTCTATAAAGTGAAGTAAAACTTACTTTTTAAACCACTTCTTACTGACGTGAATTTATTTGCCTAAACTAACACCAAACATTGGGATTACTGCTCTTCAGAACTGTGCTGAAAATTACATTTTTGGTATTTCCAAGGGTGAAATTAATTTTGTACCTTCCTAACAGTATGCACACTGACAGAAAGGACTCCCAGAAATTCACTGGAGACACACAGCTTCCCATGGAATTTATTGTCAATACTGCTCACTGTTGTATGTATGCACTACTGTATAAATATCAAAATTGTGTTTTTAAAGTCATGATTTTGAGGATAAATATTGGGGGTTTCTTAAAGAAATTGATGGTATCATCAATACAAGGTTTATCAGAACACTAATGACCCAGCCATTAAATAGACCAGTTACATTTGGAGAGCTCACACACTCACCACACTGTAGTTTTGCATGTTCTGTTTTGCCAGTATGATTTCAGGTGTGTCAGGCATTACATGGATTTGTGTCTTGTCTTTATCCCAGGCCTCAGTATATAAACGCTGTAGCAGAAATAATGTATGTTAAAGGGGAAGAACAATGGTGACTACTTGGAGACCTCCTAAAACACAGGAAGAATTAAAGACCTGTACTCAAAGCCTAAAAAAAAAAAAAGAAAACCCAAAACAAAACCCCACCTTATTCCTTATATAGCAATGAGATTTTACATTCATTCTATAACCTGTATATTAAGTATCTAGAGAATTAGTAATGGAGAAAAAATTCTGTTCAAAAAACAGTGTTTAGAAGAAAAGGGACAGAATACTCATCAGACACACAGAGATCTAAATGCTAAGGACAAGCCATGCTTGGAAGAGGAAATGGTTTCATTGACATAAACAGGGTTGAGATCAGGGCCACAGATTAAGAAAACTCTTACATTAAGTACTACACTGAATTGTTTAAAATAGGAATGCTTTAAAGACTGACCTAACACAAGTACTTTATTAAGTATTTATTTATTTAATAAATCTAGATTTATTAAACAAATTGATATATTAAAAATTAAAGTTAGGTAACATATTACTAGATACACAGTATAGTGCGTGGAAACTTCACAGTTGATAATTCAAATTTAAATCAGTAATTCAAAAGATATTGTTTAATTAGAACTTACTGAAAATAAGTTACCTGACAATTACCAAAAACGTAACTTACACTTTCAAAGCCTTGCTGCACAGTAATCTGATATAGCAATCACACATTTGTATTCCTAGTCCTGTCTAGAGTTTACGCAGGGACTGCTGATGGGTTACCTAATCGAATCGACACTCACCTTATTCATTGTCTCCGCATTCTGCTTGGCTAAGACCATTGGTACAGAATCAGGGATGCTCGTAAACTTAATTGTGTCCGGAGGCTGACGGTATACTTTATCACTCAGGATCTCTCCTGCCTTTTTGGCTTTTTCAACTTCCAGGGAACCAATTGGGACCCAACCAATGCCTCGTAACCACTGAAGGTCAGACTTATAGCAGTTCTACCACCAAATACAAATACAGCTGTCTCATTAATATTGCCAGTTAAACATTTTACATATACCATGCAACTAATTATTACTTTCTATATGTTGTCTTCCTCCTACTTCAATCTGCAAAACCATCTTTGTTAGGAAGATAGACTGAGAACACATATGTGTAATATGTGACGACATGTGAAGGCACATATCTGTGTTCAAGAGGTATTTTTCATCCAGAAACATGCTGGAGAATGGTCAAAGAGCAATAGATTATAACAAAACCCTGGAAGTCAGCAGAAACTTTTCCTGTAATATTTGTTCACAATAAATGCATAGTCACCCACTTAAAACAACAGCTCATAATGTAAAACACCTTCTCCAAGACAGAACAAAGTAATTCCTTCCAATAAAGAGGCTGAAATTTAAAATAATAATAAAAAAAAACCTAGGCAATTTCCTATTTATATACTGTTAACTCTGCAAAGACTGACTATTACAAAGGAGTATATGCAGATAGATCTAGTGTTCAGCTAACTAATAAGCTCTTTAGAAACTGCCCTAATACTCACACATACTGCAACTCACACAGAGATTCAATCAGCCCAAAAAATCCAATGACCATGCAAGGAATGGAAAAGAAAAACATAAAAAAACATAATGTGAAAAAAAAACACCCATTATGTGACACAGACACGTCAAGCAGCTTCCCTATTTTAGAAAAAAAAAAAATGACATACAATTTAGAACTCCAATACTTATCGCTGAGTACTCACATCACTCTGTAGATCATAGGCTTGCCTAGCATGGATAACATCATTCTGGTCTGGTAGACAGATCCACTGATGCAGATAGTGGCGGTAATCAATGTCGCTGACCAGCCCCTGACATTTCTTGGCCAACACGATTCCCAGCATGTCCACTGGGCTACTGAAGTGTGTCTTTGTCTTCTCAAAGGCTTTCTTGTACTCCCTGTCACTCTGGATCTTGGCTACGTGCATCGACCACATCATCTTTGGATCATCCTCAATGTTACGGGCTCCAATATGGTGGCCAAGCTGCTTGCGATAGCCTTCCTTGTACTTGTACTACAGACAAAAAAGTGTTCAGAGAGATTTAGATTAGTTTTCATTTCATGACAGAGGTTAGAAGCCCTGCATTCAATTACGAGCACCCAGAAACTCGGCAAAAGGTGGGCCGATAAAGGCTCCGCTGTACTTACATCACTTGCAATGTCTCTGGAAGCTTTAGCAGATGTGATAGGAATGGCATCTGCTCGCATGTCATAGCCCTTTTTCTTATCTTCCTCCATCGCAAGTCGGTACAGTTTCTGGAACAGAAACAACCACTCCCCTCAAACAACACTGCTTTCCAGGCCACAGCTGTGTCCAGGGATGGATGCTTAACCCCAGCTCAGCCACCTACCTCACTGTAGTTCACTTTGTTCTGCTGGGCCAGCAAAATATCAGGTGTATCCGGCATAATGTGAATGCTGGTTTTATCTTTCTCCCAGGCTGACGTGTACGCACGCTGAAAAGAACAAGTCCAACGTGAAAGAAGGCCAAGCTAGCACATGGCAACAAACTCAAACAGCAAAGTAGATCCAGGAACTGAAGACAGGGGACTCCACTTTGCAATACCTCAGGAACACCTCTTCTTGACCCAAAACCTCCTAAAACTACACCATTTTCTTTTTTACCCTGCGCCCAATAACACGTAAGAGAATTTGATCACAAACAACAAAAACAAAGACCCCATGCAAGAGGAGGCAATATCCCCATTAAGACACCCAGGCCTCGGAAGGAGAGAACACAGCATCTTGGGCCATGCACCTATTCTCCTCAGGATAAAAACACAAGCAAAGCTCACCTGGTTCATGATTTCAGAGTTGTGCTTTGCCAGAACCATGGGCATTGAGTCGGGAAGACTCGTGAATTTGATGGTGTCCGGGTGTTGCCGATACTTCTTGTCACTCAGGATGAGGCTCGCCCTCTTATTCTTCTCGTCGTCCAGCGAACCAATCGGGGACCAGCCAATGCCCCTCAGCCATGTAAGGTCAGACTTGTACACATTCTGAAAGGACAGGCAAGGACACAAAGCTGCTCAGCATCCTCCTCACGCCATGCAACCACTCCTTCTGCCAAGGGAAGCTCTGCCGACGAAAACACATTCCCCGGGTAAACCACTTACCACCAGAAAAGGGACTCCCATTAAGCTCAGATCCACATAGCCTGCCTGCCCACACCTACAGCAGCAAGAGCTAGTGCCAAGCCATCCACATACCTTCCACCTCCATCCTCCTCATCTCCCTGGGAACCAACTGCCACACTTGGCCATCTCCAGCTGGCAGAGCCATCAGAGAAGCCTTACACCTCATCACCTAACACTCTTCGTACCATTTGCCTCTGCACACCTGGCATGCCTTTGACCACTGACAGTCCTGCAGAGGAAAACATTTGACTCTGTTGCCCTCCCCCTGCCATACACAACTACAGACACCTGCAACAACCCTTCCCCAGAATGCTCAAGGCAAGACAGGGCTCTTCTGTGACCATCACGTATGACCACACACTAACACCAGCACTGGCCATTCCTGACAAATCTCAGCAAAAATAAAGCTCGACTGCTGCGACCTCTCCTGAACTGTCAAATCAGAAACTAATGAGACCCGGAAGAGAAAGGCTGAAACTGTACGTTTCTTTTCAATAGAAATACAGGGGGAATGGCACTAAACTGTCAGAGGAGAGACTAAGATTAGGTATTAGGAAGAAGTTCTTCCTTGTGAGGGTGGTGAGCACTGCCACAGGGTGCCAGGAGAACATCTGGATGCCCAGTGCCTGCAAGTATTCAGGGCTTTAAGCAACCAGGTCTAGTGGAAGACTGGTTCGTACTGTAGAAGTCGTGGGAAGTGGAGATCATTGAGGTCCCTTCCAACCCCAAACCATTCTAGGATTCAGCAAGAATTTACCTACACCACACAGTCTCAGCCCCACAGAAGAAGCATACACTTATGCTCCCCATCTGGACTTGCTCCAAGAAAGGAATACTACTGACCAAAGTTGTTTCCTGGTTTTCACATGGACAGCAAGGAACAACTTACATCACTCTGGAGGTCGTACACTTTCCTGGCTTGCACAACGTCATTCTGGTCCGGCAGACAGGTCCACCGATGCAGAGGGTGCTTGTAATCAACATCACTGACCAGCTCCTGACATTTCTTGGCCAACACGATTCCCAGCATATCCACTGGGCTACTGAAGTGTGTCTTTGTCTTCTCAAAGGCTTTCTTGTACTCCCTGTCGCTCTGGATCTTGGCTACGTGCATCGACCACATCATCTTTGGATCATCCTCTATGTTACGGGCTCCAATATGGTGGCCAAGCTGCTTCCGATAGCCTTCCTTGTACTTGTACTATAGCAAAAAGGAGTTCAATGACTTTTAGATAAGTTTTCTTTCTCTCCATAGCAGCCCCTAAACCTCAAACTCTCTACAAGTTAGCATCTGACACCAGAGACAGTGAAAAGCAAGAAAGTTTTAAGATGATGGACTGCAGAGTACAGCTGCAAAAGGATTCTTATAACATTATCTGCCTCATATGCCTTCCACATTTTCCAGACATTCCATGCCTGTAAATTAGGAGATACTACTCAGGATCAGGGAGTAAAAAAGGTCTTAACATAATGGCAGCAATACAAGAGCCACAAATCTCAATGAGTAAACTAAAAGGAAATATCAATTAGTAACCCCCAAGATAGCACCCAAATAAACTACAATTATATCTATTTAGGAGATAAAAAATGAGGAACATAAAGACAGAATAGGAAGATTAAGTGTAGACAGTAGTTAAATTAAATAAATATTTATATTAATAAATAAAAATAACAGAAAAAATATTTTATTTTACCCTGCCTTTATTTTCTACACTAAAAATAGGTTGGGGTTTTTTGCTACCATTGTGCAGTTCAGCTGTGTCTACTACCAGGGGCATGCAGGGTGCTCACAGTGAGGGCCGGACTCCTCCTCACAAATCCACCCTGAATGCTCAAGGTGATGCTGCCACAAGCCCCGCAGGGGCATTGCTTTGGATTACGTCCATTGCACAGATCGCACACATACTCTCCCCACCATCTGCAAATTCCCTAACAACACTGCACACTGACAGCATGCAGGGCCAGCTACATGCAGACCCTCCAGAATCAAAATACTTATGGACTGGCTGACTGGTTATGACACGTAAGTTGGATCCATGTGGCTCAGGTTAGAAGCCCTGCATTCAATTACATGCACCCGGAAACTCTCTGAAAGGGGGGGCCGACAGGGGCTCCCCTGTACTTACATCACTTGCAATGTCTCTGGAAGCTTTAGCAGATGTGATGGGAATGGCATCTGCTCGCATGTCATAGCCCTTTTTCTTATCTTCCTCCATCGCAAGTCGGTACAGTTTCTGGAACAGAAACAACCACTCCCCTCAAACAACACTGCTTCCCAGGCCACAGCAGCGTCCAGGGATGGACGCTTAACCCCAGCTCAGCCACCTACCTCACTGTAGTTCACTTTGTTCTGCTGGGCCAGCAAAATACCAGGTGTATCCGGCATAATGTGAATGCTGGTTTTATCTTTCTCCCAGGCTGACGTGTACGCACGCTGAAAAGAACAAGTCCAACGTGAAAGAAGGCCAAGCTAGCACAGAGCAACAAACTCAAACAGCAAACTGGATCAAGGAACTGAAGCCAGGAGGACTCCACTTTGCAGTGCCTCAGGAACACCTCTTCTTGACCCAAAACATTCTAAAAATACACCCTTTTTCTTTTTTACCCTGCGCCCATTAACACATAAGAGAATTTGATCACAAACAACAAAAACAAAGACCCCATGCAAGAAGAGGCAATATCCCCATTAAGAAACCCAGGCCTCGGAAGGAGAGAACACAGCATCTTGGGCCATGCACCTACTCCCCTCAGGTTCAAAACACAAGCAAAGCTCACCTGGTTCATGATTTCAGAGTTGTGCTTTGCCAGAACCATGGGCATTGAGTCGGGAAGACTCGTGAACTTGATGGTGTCTGGGTGTTGCCGATACTTCTTGTCACTCAGGATGAGGCTCGCCCTCTTATTCTTCTCGTCGTCCAGCGAACCAATCGGGGACCAGCCAATGCCCCTCAGCCATGTAAGGTCAGACTTGTACACATTCTGAAAGGACAGGCAAGGACAACAAAGCTGCTCAGCATCCTCCTCACACCATGCAACCACTCCTCCTGCCAAGGGAAGCTCTGCCAACCAAAACACATTCCCCGGGTAAACCACTTGCCACCAGAAAAAGGGACTCCCATTAAGCTCAGATCCACATAGCCTGCCTGCCCACACCTACAGCAGCAAGAGCTAGTGCCAAGCCATCCGCATACCTTCCACCTCCATCCTCCTCATCTCCCTGGGAACCAACTGCCACACTTGGCCATCTCCAGCTGGCAGAGCCATCAGAGAAGCCTTACACCTCATCACCTAACACTCTTCGTACCATTTGCCTCTGCACACCTGGCATGCCTTTGACCACTGACAGTCCTGCAGAGGAAAACATTTGACTCTGTTGCCCTCCCCCTGCCATACACAACTACAGACACCTGCAACAACCCTTCCCCAGAATGCTCAAGGCAAGACAGGGCTCTTCTGTGACCATCACGTATGACCACACACTAACACCAGCACTGGCCATTCCTGACAAATCTCAGCAAAAATAAAGCTCGACTGCTGCGACCTCTCCTGAACTGTCAAATCAGAAACTAATGAGACCCGGAAGAGAAAGGCTGAAACTGTACGTTTCTTTTCAATAGAAATACAGGGGGAATGGCACTAAACTGTCAGAGGAGAGACTAAGATTAGGTATTAGGAAGAAGTTCTTCCTTGTGAGGGTGGTGAGCACTGCCACAGGGTGCCAGGAGAACATCTGGGTGCCCAATGCCTGCAAGTATTCAGGGCTTTAAGCAACCGGGTCTAGTGGAAGACCGGTTCATGCTGTAGAAGTCGTGGGAAGTGGAGATCATTGAGGTCCCTTCCAACCCCAAACCATTCTAGGATTCAGCAAGAATTTACCTACACCATACAGTCTCAGTCCCACAGAAGAAGCATACACTTATGCTCCCCATCTGGACTTGCTCCAAGAAAGGAATACTACTGACCAACGTTGTTTCCTGGTTTTCACATGGACAGCGAGGAACAACTTACATCACTCTGGAGGTCGTACACTTTCCTGGCTTGCACAACGTCATTCTGGTCCGGCAGACAGGTCCACCGATGCAGAGGGTGCTTGTAATCAACATCACTGACCAGCTCCTGACATTTCTTGGCCAACACGATTCCCAGCATATCCACTGGGCTACTGAAGTGTGTCTTTGTCTTCTCAAAGGCTTTCTTGTACTCCCTGTCGCTCTGGATCTTGGCTACGTGCATCGACCACATCATCTTTGGATCGTCCTCTATGTTACGGGCTCCAATATGGTGGCCAAGCTGCTTGCGATAGCCTTCCTTGTACTTGTACTGCAGGATTGAAGAAGCTCAAGTCAGTTTTAGGACAGCTCTTCTCCCTTCTGACACTGGTCTGTAGCAGCATCTCTGAGCATGCACTTTTCTAATGGTGTCTGGCAAGATCACCACCTGAAGAGGCGACTAAGTGCCTCATAGCCTGACTGTGTCCTACACACTTCCATCCCGTGCCATGTCTACACTGGGACACAGGAGGTGCATGGAGCCCAGACAAGAACTGCAACACAGCTAGCTCAGGAACCAGGAGGTCTGCATACCAAAAGACAGGCTCTGCACACAACCTAAAACATCCCCAGTCAGGCCACTGAGAGGCCTGCTCAGCAGCTGGGATGGAAAAGTCAGGGAAAACCACTAGACTGCTCCAGCAGGCAACCTGGGCTTCCATCTGCACAGTCCTACCGGTACTCACCCATAACAGCCCATAGCAGCTGGCATACTGCACTGCTCCAGGCTCTCCTGCCCAGTGCTCAGGAGTCTTATCCTCCCAGCCCAGTGTGTGCACTGAGGTGCAGGTTTACAGCCACTGAGTGGGAAGTGACAAGAAAGTAACAAGTGACAAAGCACTCTTTCCCTTGCCTCTCAGTGAAACCTCACGTAAGACTCCGAAGAGATCAAACTCATTTCCTTCCAGTCAACAAAGGAGCCTTTAACTACTGAATATCACATGAGAGATTAAATTCGGATCTTGCAGAGCTGAGACCTGAAAAGATACTCTCTGGCACTGCAATGACTGGCCTCCAGTGACTCCACCCACCCCTGGACAGAAAAGATAACTGCCCAGTCATTACACAAAATCTGGCTTGATTTTTCGATCCAGTTGTCCATCTCAACTGCATTGCTGTAATGTCAGGGCATACAGACCCGCCATACTGGCGGCAGAAACACATGTCACAAGTCCAGCCCGAATGCTCAAGGTGATGCTGCCACAAGCCCCGCAGGGGCATTGCTTTGGATTACGTCCATCGCACAGATCGCACACATACTCTCCCCACACCATCTGCAAATTCCCTAACAACACTGCACACCGACAGCATGCAGGGCCAGCTACATGCAGACCCTCCAGAATCAAAATACTTATGGACTGGCTGCCTGGTTATGACATGTAAGAGCTGTTTTGGCTCCATTTGGCTCAGGTCAGAAGCCCTGCATTCAATTACAAGCACCCAGAAACTCTTTGAAAGGGGGGGCCGACAGGGGCTCCCCTGTACTTACATCACTTGCAATGTCTCTGGAAGCTTTAGCAGATGTGATGGGAATGGCATCTGCTCGCATGTCATAGCCCTTTTTCTTATCTTCCTCCATCGCAAGTCGGTACAGTTTCTGGAACAGAAACAACCACTCCCCTCAAACAACACTGCTTCCCAGGCCACAGCAGCGTCCAGGGATGGACGCTTAACCCCAGCTCAGCCACCTACCTCACTGTAGTTCACTTTGTTCTGCTGGGCCAGCAAAATACCAGGTGTATCCGGCATAATGTGAATGCTGGTTTTATCTTTCTCCCAGGCTGACGTGTACGCACGCTGAAAAGAACAAGTCCAACGTGAAAGAAGGCCAAGCTAGCACAGAGCAACAAACTCAAACAGCAAACTGGATCAAGGAATTGAAGCCAGGAGGACTCCACTTTGCAATGCCTCAGGAACACCTCTTCTTGTCCCAAAACATTCTAAAAATACACCCTTTTTCTTTTTTACCCTGCGCCCATTAACACGTAAGAGAATTGATCACAAACAACAAAAACAAAGACCCCATGCAAGAAGAGGCAATATCCCCATTAAGAAACCCAGGCCTCAGAAGGAGAGAACACAGCATCTTGGGCCATGCACCTACTCCCCTCAGGTTGAAAACACAAACAAAGCTCACCTGGTTCATGATTTCAGAGTTGTGCTTTGCCAGAACCATGGGCATTGAGTCGGGAAGACTCGTGAATTTGATGGTGTCCGGGTGTTGCCGATACTTCTTGTCACTCAGGATGAGGCTCGCCCTCTTATTCTTCTCGTCGTCCAGCGAACCAATCGGGGACCAGCCAATGCCCCTCAGCCATGTAAGGTCAGACTTGTACACATTCTGAAAGGACAGGCAAGGACAACAAAGCTGCTCAGCGTCCTCCTCACGCCATGCAACCACTCCTCCTGCCAAGGGAAGCTCTGCCAACCAAAACACATTCCCCGGGTAAACCACTTACCACCAGAAAAGGGACTCCCATTAAGCTCAGATCCACACAGCCTGCCTTCCCACACCTACAGCAGCAAGAGCTAGTGCCAAGCCATCCACATACCTTCCACCTCCATCTTCCTCATCTCCCTGGGAACCAACTGCCACACTTGGCCATCTCCAGCTGGCAGAGCCATCAGAGAAGCCTTACACCTCATCACCTAACACTCTTCGTACCATTTGCCTCTGCACACCTGGCATGCCTTTGACCACTGACAGTCCTGCAGAGGAAAACATTTGACTCTGTTGCCCTCCCCCTGCCATACACAACTACAGACACCTGCAACAACCCTTCCCCAGAATGCTCAAGGCAAGACAGGGCTCTTCTGTGACCATCACGTATGACCACACACTAACACCAGCACTGGCCATTCCTGACAAATCTCAGCAAAAATAAAGCTCGACTGCTGCGACCTCTCCTGAACTGTCAAATCAGAAACTAATGAGACCCGGAAGAGAAAGGCTGAAACTGTACGTTTCTTTTCAATAGAAATACAGGGGGAATGGCACTAAACCGTCAGAGGAGAGACTAAGATTAGGTATTAGGAAGAAGTTCTTCCTTGTGAGGGTGGTGAGCACTGCCACAGGGTGCCAGGAGAACATCTGGGTGCCCAGTGCCTGCAAGTATTCAGGGCTTTAAGCAACCGGGTCTAGTGGAAGACTGGTTCGTACTGTAGAAGTCATGGGAAGTGGAGATCATTGAGGTCCCTTCCAACCCCAAACCATTCTAGGATTCAGCAAGAATTTACCTACACCACACAGTCTCAGTCCCACAGAAGAAGCATACACTTATGCTCCCCATCTGGACTTGCTCCAAGAAAGGAATACTACTGACCAACGTTGTTTCCTGGTTTTCACATGGACAGCGAGGAACAACTTACATCACTCTGGAGGTCGTACACTTTCCTGGCTTGCACAACGTCATTCTGGTCCGGCAGACAGGTCCACCGATGCAGAGGGTGCTTGTAATCAACATCACTGACCAGCTCCTGACATTTCTTGGCCAACACGATTCCCAGCATATCCACTGGGCTACTGAAGTGTGTCTTTGTCTTCTCAAAGGCTTTCTTGTACTCCCTGTCGCTCTGGATCTTGGCTACGTGCATCGACCACATCATCTTTGGATCGTCCTCTATGTTACGGGCTCCAATATGGTGGCCAAGCTGCTTGCGATAGCCTTCCTTGTACTTGTACTGCAGGATTGAAGAAGCTCAAGTCAGTTTTAGGACAGCTCTTCTCCCTTCTGACACTGGTCTGTAGCAGCATCTCTGAGCATGCACTTTTCTAATGGTGTCTGGCAAGATCACCACCTGAAGAGGCGACTAAGTGCCTCATAGCCTGACTGTGTCCTACAAACTTCCATCCCGTGCCATGTCTACACTGGGACACAGGAGGTGCATGGAGCCCAGACAAGAACTGTAACACAGCTAGCTCAGGAACCAGGAGGTCTGCATACCAAAAGACAGGCTCTGCACACAACCTAAAACATCCCCAGTCAGGCCACTGAGAGGCCTGCTCAGCAGCTGGGATGGAAAAGTCAGGGAAAACCACTAGACTGCTCCAGCAGGCAACCTGGGCTTCCATCTGCACAGTCCTACCGGTACTCACCCAGAACAGCCCATAGCAGCTGGCATACTGCACTGCTCCAGGCTCTCCTGCCCAGTGCTCAAGACTCGAATCCTCCCAGCCCAGTGTGTGCACTGAGGTGCAGGTTTACAGCCACTGAGTGAGAAACGGCAAGGGGCAACACAATACTTTTTCAAAAATGTACATATTGAGAACTTTTAGATGAAAATTAGAGATGAAGCAAAGAAACGAATCTTTGTGGCTGCTGTCTACTAAAGTCAACCCAATTAGGAGCAAGACGCTGAGGAATAGTTCTTTGTTCACCTGGAGGGAGCATTACACTTCGAGTCCCTCGTCCTGACAGGGGATTTTCACCATGTGGACATGTGTTGGAAAAACCATACAGCAAACAGCAAGCAGTCCAGGAGACTTCTGGAGTGCATTGTAAGAGCTTCCTAACATAGGTGATTGAGTCCTGACCAGCAGAGAAGCATTGCTGGAGCTGTTGCTCACTCATGTGAAAGAATTTACTGAAGAGGTCATTATTGGAGAGAGCCTCGGCTGTTGCAATTGCGCTCTGGTAGATTTCTCAATAACAAGGATACAGGACAAGTAAAAAGTACAGTCAGTACCCTAAACCTCAGAAAGGCAAACTTTCAGTTGGTTAGGGTGCTAGTGAGTGGGATACCTGGGGATAGTCTCCTCAGAAATACAGGAATAAACGAGAGCTGGAGTGTGAGGTGTCCCTGCCCATGGCAGGGGGGTTGGAACTAGATGATCTTAAGGTACTTTCCAACCCTAACTATTCTATGATTCTATGATTCTACTTAAAGACATTCTCAGGGCACAAGAGTTCTCCATCCCAGTATTTAGGAAGTCAGGCAGGAGAGGTAGGACACCAGCTTGACTAAGTGAAGACCTATTAGCCAAACTCAAATGCATAGGCAATAGAGGCAAAACCAAACCAAAACCAAAATCCATAGGCAATGGGACACACATCCTGAAGAAATTATAGAGATATGGTCAAGGAGATCATCGAGTGGATCAGGAAAGCTAAAGCACAGTTGGAGCTGAACTTGGCTAGGGATGTAAAAAACAACAAGGAAGGTTTCTTTGGGTAGATAGGACAACAAAGGAAGATGAAAGAAACTGTACCCCTGCGATGAATGAAATGGGAGACATGGCTACAACTGACATGGAGAAAGCTGAGGTACTCAACAAAATTTTTCCTCCGTCTTCACCAGCAAGTGCTCCAGCCACACCACCAAAGTCACACAAGGCAAAAGCAGGGACTGGGAGAACAAAGTACTGCCCACGACCTGAGAAGATCAGGTTCAAGATCATCTAAGGAACCTGAAGGTGCACAACTCCATGGGACCCGATGAGATGCATCTGTGGGTTCTGAGGTAACTGGCAGGTAAAGTGGCCAAGCCATTATCTATCCTATTTGAGATGTCATGGCAATCTGGTGAAATTCCCACTGACTGGAAAAGGGGAAACATAGCCTATGTAAAAAGGCAAAAAAGAAAGGCCTGGGGACCTGCAGGCTGGTTAGTCTCACCTTGGTGCCTGGCAAGATCATGGAGAGGATCCTCCAGGAACCTACGCTAAGGCACACATTAAACAGAACTGACTGGTGACACCAAACATGGCTTCACTATGGGCAAATCATGACTGACAAACGTGGTGGCCTTCTACCATGGGGCTACAACATTGGTGCATAAAGGAAGAGGGATTGACAACATCTACCTGGACTTGTGTGAAGCATTTGATACTGTTCCATGCAACATTTTCATTTATATAATGGAGACAAATATACTTGATGGGTGGATCACTCAGCAGACAATGAATTGGCTAGATGGTCACACTCAAAGAGTTGTGGTCAATAACTTGATGTCTGGGTAGAAACCAGTGATGAGTTGTGTCCCTCAGAGGTCTGTACTTGGACCAGTATTATATAATGGCATTGCTGGGAACATGGACAGTGGGACTGAGTGCACCCTCAGCAAGCTTGTGGATGTCACCAGGCTGAGTAGTGTGATTGATATATCAGAGGGAAGAGATGCCATCCAGCAGGACCTTGACACGTATGAGAGGTGAAACTGGGTGAACCTCATGAGTTTCAACAAGGCAAGTGCAAAGGCCTGTATGTGGGTCAAGGCACTCCCAGACACAGTCACAGACATATAAATTGACTGAAAACAGCCTGTGGACAAGGACTTGGGGGTATTGGTGGATTAAAAACTGATTAGCACAGAAAGCCAATCATATCCTGGGCTGCATCAAAAGAAGTTTGGCCAGCAGGTCAAGGGAGGAGATACTATCTGCTCTACCCTCATGACACCCCACTTGGAACACTGAGATCAGCTCTGGGGCACAAAGTGTAAGAAAGACATGGACCTGTTGGAGCAAGTCCACAGGAAGCCAAAAAAAAAGATGCTCTAAGAGCCAGAGCACCTCTCCAATGGAGACTAGTAGAGAGACATGGAGTTCTGCAGCCTGGGGAAGAAAAGACTCTAGGAACACCTTATAAAAGCTTTCCAATACCTAAAGAGGGACTACAGGAAAGATAGGGAGGGACTCTTTATCAGGGAATATAGTAACAGGTCAGAGGAAAATGGTTTTAAATAGAAAGAGGATAGACTCAGATTAGACAGTAGGAAGAATGTCTTCGGAATGATAGCAGTGAGGCACTACAAAAGGTTACACAGAGAAGCTGAGGCTGCCCCATACCTGGAAATGTCAAAGGCCAGCTGGGACAGGACTTGGAGTAGCCTGGTCTAATGAGGGAGGTATTCCTGCCTGTGGCAGGGGGGTAGCAACAACATGATTTTTAAGGTTGTTCCAACACAAACCACCCTAGGATTCTAAGATTTTTTTCCCAAGCCTTTTCATGAAATGTAAAGAAAGACTGAGAAAGGTGTTCCAAGAAGGGCTCCATTGTACTTACATCACTTGCAATGTCTCTGGAAGCTTTAGCAGATGTGATAGGAATGGCATCTGCTCGCATGTCATAGCCCTTTTTCTTATCTTCCTCCATCGCAAGTCGGTACAGTTTCTGGAACAGAAACAACCACTCCCCTCAAACAACACTGCTTCCCAGGCCACAGCAGCGTCCAGGGATGGACGCTTAACCCCAGCTCAGCCACCTACCTCACTGTAGTTCACTTTGTTCTGCTGGGCCAGCAAAATACCAGGTGTATCCGGCATAATGTGAATGCTGGTTTTATCTTTCTCCCAGGCTGACGTGTACGCACGCTGAAAAGAACAAGTCCAACGTGAAAGAAGGCCAAGCTAGCACAGAGCAACAAACTCAAACAGCAAACTGGATCAAGGAACTGAAGCCAGGAGGACACCACTTTGCAATGCCTCAGGAACACCTCTTCTCGTCCCAAAACATTCTAAAAATACACCCTTTTTCTTTTTTACCCTGCGCCCATTAACACATAAGAGAATTTGATCACAAACAACAAAAACAAAGACCCCATGCAAGAGGAGGAAATACCCCAATTAAGAAACCCGGGCCTCGGAAGGAGAGAACACAGCATCTTGGGCCATGCACCTACTCCCCTCAGGTTCAAAACACAAGCAAAGCTCACCTGGTTCATGATTTCAGAGTTGTGCTTTGCCAGAACCATGGGCATTGAGTCGGGAAGACTCGTGAATTTGATGGTGTCTGGGTGTTGCCGATACTTCTTGTCACTCAGGATGAGGCTCGCCCTCTTATTCTTCTCGTCGTCCAGCGAACCAATCGGGGACCAGCCAATGCCCCTCAGCCATGTAAGGTCAGACTTGTACACATTCTGAAAGGACAGGCAAGGACAACAAAGCTGCTCAGCATCCTCCTCACACCATGCAACCACTCCTCCTGCCAAGGGAAGCTCTGCCAACCAAAACACATTCCCCGGGGAAACCACTTACCACCAGAAAAGGGACTCCCATTAAGCTCAGATCCACACAGCCTGCCTTCTCACACCTACAGCAGCAAGAGCTAGTGCCAAGCCATCCGCATACCTTCCTCCTCCATCTTCCTCATCTCCCTGGGAACCAACTGCCACACTTGGCCATCTCCAGCTGGCAGAGCCATCAGAGAAGCCTTACACCTCATCACCTAACACTCTTCGTACCATTTGCCTCTGCACACCTGGCATGCCTTTGACCACTGACAGTCCTGCAGAGGAAAACATTTGACTCTGTTGCCCTCCCCCTGCCATACACACCTACAGACACCTGCAACAACCCTTCCCCAGAATGCTCAAGGCAAGACAGGGCTCTTCTGTGACCATCACGTATGACCACACACTAACACCAGCACTGGCCATTCCTGACAAATCTCAGCAAAAATAAAGCTCGACTGCTGCGACCTCTCCTGAACTGTCAAATCAGAAACTAATGAGACCCGGAAGAGAAAGGCTGAAACTGTACGTTTCTTTTCAATAGAAATACAGGGGGAATGGCACTAAACTGTCAGAGGAGAGACTAAGATTAGGTATTAGGAAGAAGTTCTTCCTTGTGAGGGTGGTGAGCACTGCCACAGGGTGCCAGGAGAACATCTGGATGCCCAGTGCCTGCAAGTATTCAGGGCTTTAAGCAACCGGGTCTAGTGGAAGACTGGTTCGTACTGTAGAAGTCATGGGAAGTGGAGATCATTGAGGTCCCTTCCAACCCCAAACCATTCTAGGATTCAGCAAGAATTTACCTACACCACACAGTCTCAGTCCCACAGAAGAAGCATACACTTATGCTCCCCATCTGGACTTGCTCCAAGAAAGGAATACTACTGACCAACGTTGTTTCCTGGTTTTCACATGGACAGCGAGGAACAACTTACATCACTCTGGAGGTCGTACACTTTCCTGGCTTGCACAACGTCATTCTGGTCCGGCAGACAGGTCCACCGATGCAGAGGGTGCTTGTAATCAACATCACTGACCAGCTCCTGACATTTCTTGGCCAACACGATTCCCAGCATATCCACTGGGCTACTGAAGTGTGTCTTTGTCTTCTCAAAGGCTTTCTTGTACTCCCTGTCGCTCTGGATCTTGGCTACGTGCATCGACCACATCATCTTTGGATCGTCCTCTATGTTACGGGCTCCAATATGGTGGCCAAGCTGCTTGCGATAGCCTTCCTTGTACTTGTACTGCAGGATTGAAGAAGCTCAAGTCAGTTTTAGGACAGCTCTTCTCCCTTGTGACACTGGTCTGTAGCAGCATCTCTGAGCATGCACTTTTCTAATGGTGTCTGGCAAGATCACCACCTGAAGAGGCGACTAAGTGCCTCATAGCCTGACTGTGTCCTACACACTTCCATCCCGTGCCATGTCTACACTGGGACACAGGAGGTGCATGGAGCCCAGACAAGAACTGCAACACAGCTAGCTCAGGAACCAGGAGGTCTGCATACCAAAAGACAGGCTCTGCACACAACCTAAAACATCCCCAGTCAGGCCACTGAGAGGCCTGCTCAGCAGCTGGGATGGAAAAGTCAGGGAAAACCACTAGACTGCTCCAGCAGGCAACCTGGGCTTCCATCTGCACAGTCCTACCGGTACTCACCCATAACAGCCCATAGCAGCTGGCATACTGCACTGCTCCAGGCTCTCCTGCCCAGTGCTCAGGAGTCTTATCCTCCCAGCCCAGTGTGTGCACTGAGGTGCAGGTTTACAGCCACTGAGTGGGAAGTGACAAGAAAGTAACAAGTGACAAAGCACTCTTTCCCTTGCCTCTCAGTGAAACCTCACGTAAGACTCCGAAGAGATCAAACTCATTTCCTTCCAGTCAACAAAGGAGCCTTTAACTACTGAATATCACATGAGAGATTAAATTCGGATCTTGCAGAGCTGAGACCTGAAAAGATACTCTCTGGCACTGCAATGACTGGCCTCCAGTGACTCCACCCACCCCTGGACAGAAAAGATAACTGCCCAGTCATTACACAAAATCTGGCTTGATTTTTCGATCCAGTTGTCCATCTCAACTGCATTGCTGTAATGTCAGGGCATACAGACCCGCCATACTGGCGGCAGAAACACATGTCACAAGTCCAGCCCGAATGCTCAAGGTGATGCTGCCACAAGCCCCGCAGGGGCATTGCTTTGGATTACGTCCATCGCACAGATCGCACACATACTCTCCCCACACCATCTGCAAATTCCCTAACAACACTGCACACCAACAGCATGCAGGGCCAGCTACATGCAGACCCTCCAGAATCAAAATACTTATGGACTGGCTGCCTGGTTATGACATGTAAGAGCTGTTTTGGCTCCATTTGGCTCAGGTCAGAAGCCCTGCATTCAATTACAAGCACCCAGAAACTCTTTGAAAGGGGGGGCCGACAGGGGCTCCCCTGTACTTACATCACTTGCAATGTCTCTGGAAGCTTTAGCAGATGTGATGGGAATGGCATCTGCTCGCATGTCATAGCCCTTTTTCTTATCTTCCTCCATCGCAAGTCGGTACAGTTTCTGGAACAGAAACAACCACTCCCCTCAAACAACACTGCTTCCCAGGCCACAGCAGCGTCCAGGGATGGACGCTTAACCCCAGCTCAGCCACCTACCTCACTGTAGTTCACTTTGTTCTGCTGGGCCAGCAAAATACCAGGTGTATCCGGCATAATGTGAATGCTGGTTTTATCTTTCTCCCAGGCTGACGTGTACGCACGCTGAAAAGAACAAGTCCAACGTGAAAGAAGGCCAAGCTAGCACAGAGCAACAAACTCAAACAGCAAACTGGATCAAGGAACTGAAGCCAGGAGGACTCCACTTTGCAGTGCCTCAGGAACACCTCTTCTTGACCCAAAACATTCTAAAAATACACCCTTTTTCTTTTTTACCCTGCGCCCATTAACACATAAGAGAATTTGATCACAAACAACAAAAACAAAGACCCCATGCAAGAAGAGGCAATATCCCCATTAAGAAACCCAGGCCTCGGAAGGAGAGAACACAGCATCTTGGGCCATGCACCTACTCCCCTCAGGTTCAAAACACAAGCAAAGCTCACCTGGTTCATGATTTCAGAGTTGTGCTTTGCCAGAACCATGGGCATTGAGTCGGGAAGACTCGTGAATTTGATGGTGTCCGGGTGTTGCCGATACTTCTTGTCACTCAGGATGAGGCTCGCCCTCTTATTCTTCTCGTTGTCCAGCGAACCAATCGGGGACCAGCCAATGCCCCTCAGCCATGTAAGGTCAGACTTGTATACATTCTGAAAGGACAGGCAAGGACACAAAGCTGCTCAGCATCCTCCTTACGCCATGCAACCATTCCTCCTGCCAAGGGAAGCTCTGCCGACCAAAACACATTCCCCGGGTAAACCACTTACCACCAGAAAAGGGACTCCCATTAAGCTCAGATCCACATAGCCTGCCTGCCCACCCCGACAGCAGCAGGAGCTAGTGCCAAGCCATCCACATACCTTCCACCTCCATCCTCCTCATCTCCCTGGGAACCAACTGCCACACTTGGCCATCTCCAGCTGGCAGAGCCATCAGGGAAGCCTTACACCTCATCACCTAACACTCTTCGTACCATTTGCCTCTGCACACCTGGCATGCCTTTGACCACTGATGGCCCTTCAGAGGAAAATATTTGATTCTGTTGCCTTCCCCCTGCCATACACAACTACAGCCAGTTGTTTATTTCTTTTCAACAGTTTACAGGGAGAATGTCTTTAAGCTGAGAGAGGAGAAATTCAGATTACATATTAGGGAGAAATTCTTCCCTGTGAGGGTGGGGAGGCACTGGTACAGGTACTGGATTACCTGTGCCTGGAAGTGTTTGAGGTCAGGTTGGATGGGGCTTTGAGCATCCTGATCTAGTGGTAGGGGTCCCTGTGGCAGTGTGGTTTGTACTGTGCAAAACGTTCCAAGCGGTGAAACCGGCATTTTAGCTGCAATCTGATCTACATGGGCATCACAAACTAGTTATTAAAAATATTTTTCAATAAGTAGTATATCTCCTATAAAAAAAATTAATTTAATTCTGAGGAAGCTTACATCACTCTGTAGTTCATAGACCCTCTTTGCCTGCTCGACATCAATCTGGTCTGGCAGACAAGTCCAGCGGTGTAGCACTCTTTTGTAGTCTACATCACTAACCAATTCCTGACATTTCTTAGCCAGAAGGAAGCCGAGCATATCCACGGGCATATTAAACTTTGTCTTCCACTTTTCAAAATCTTTCTTGTATTCCCTCTCACTCTGCATCTTCGCAACTTGCATAGACCACAGCATCTTAGGATCATCCTGTAAGCTGCGGAATCCAATGTGATGTCCCTGCTGCTTGCGGTAACCTTCTTTGTACTTGTACTAAAATGACAAAGATTGCATTACTGAAATTACAGTAAGAAACAGACAATGGTAAAATATATAAGCAAAACATAAATATATTATCTCAGTTCAATGTTTCTCATTAGCAATGAAATGAGCAACCTGTTATGGCTTCTCATGTAAATTTTTAGTAGTCCCTTGATTAATGTGGATCGTTTGGTGTCAGTGAACACTGTCCCTTGGAAGGAAGACAGTCCCTGGAGAGGAAGAGTGCATGGCTACAAGAATGGTCTCCTGTGCCATTTAATTCATACAGTCATACTCTTCAGAACTCCCAAAGGCCAACATATTGAACTATTCTGATGAATACAATAATCAGCAATGAAAACTGCAGATGCTTAATCACTGGAAACATTTCCTAATGATTGATATAAAATCTCTTCCATAAATGCAGGACTTATATTCATACCAAGTTATGTAACAGCAATGTGTGTCACCACATCTATTTCAGAGTTTTAAAAGGGATTTCTCAGTATAGGCACTGAGATCAGCTAACTGGACTAAATTTGCTGCTGCTTTCAGAATGCAACACCCAGAAGAGCAGACAACTGCTAACCTTGTATGACTAGCCACTCCATGGGTAGACCACAATCTTTGGTATTGTCAAGATGCCAGAGCAACCCTTCTTAAATTTTCTCCACTGACAAGAACAGATCAGGAAAGAGTTTTGCCAGCAATTTTGCTTTTTACTCCAGGCCACACCTTAGCGAAGAGGTGTATCTCAATCTAGTGCAACTCTGTAGGTTATAGCAACTAGATAAAGTGTCTGTCATATTAAATTAGAAATACTGCTTACGTCACTTGCAATGTCCCTTGAAGCTTTGGCAGTTTTCACTGAAATGGCTTCAGGTGTGAGGTCATAGCCTTTCTTTATCATCTGCTCCCAGCCAAGCCTGTAGAGTTTCTAAAATTTAAACCAGTATTAATTTAAAAGTCTCATTAATATGTAAGTCACCTTCTATTTAGATCCGCTAATGAGCCATAATACCGAATTCTGATCACCTCTTAGGCTGCAGAACAGAAACTGAGAATAAGCAAGGAATGCAAGTCTTCCAAGTCTTAGGCTAGTGACTAAATAGTTTTTTCTTTACTACAGCAGCTTCCTACTATGTCTTATCCAGAAGATTTGAAACATATGCAGGGAATTTGAAATATATACATCCAGGATAACTGAAAACTTTTCAGATGGCTGAACAAAATTGTAACTAATAAGGCTGTAATATAGCCATTTAATAGTCAGATAAGTTTGTGTGCGGTTGTTTTTAAGTACCAGCAGTTGCAAGTCAAAATTTTGCCTCTACGCAATCATGCAAAGCAAAATCTAAGTATTTTATACCAGCACAATTGTTACTTTCTTATATTTGAAAGCTGACAGAAAAGTTAGAATCACTGCATGTATTCCTTTTTCCAAGGTGTTAAACATATACACAACAAAATTCTCATTTTGTAGTAAGAAATTTTTAACATAATTGATTTCTATGGCAAGCATAGAGTATGGATCATTCATATCCAGATTTCAAAATAGGAATTTATCTTTTCCATACAATAAAATGTAATTTAGGCTGCTACTTTGCTAGGCTGAAGATGGTATTATTGCTACTCTGAAAATACTACTCATGTAAAAATTCTTGCCTCTGTCCTAAATCATCCACTCCATTTTTTCTAATTTAACACAAATTAATTATTTATTTTGAAATGGGAGACACCTTTAAATTTGAATAAAGTAGATATTAATTAAAAATGTAATAGGAAGTATCAAAAAACCCTACCTGACTGTAGTTCGCCTTGTTCTGTTTTGCCTGTAGAATATCTGGCGTATCTGGCATCACATGAACCTGAATTTTATCCTTCTCCCACGCTTCAGTATAAGCATGCTATTGAAAAAAGTAACATCAGGTATGTCAAAATACATGACAAAGCATGGCTCTTTTGGGGTTTTCACCTTTCCATCTGTGCACTTTGGATATGGATGGGTAAAAAGATGAAGGTAATGACTCAGATTTATCTTAGTGCATAATGACCCAATCCAGGATCACCTGGATTAGGATCCAGCCTTGCTTCTAATTAAGTCCAGCTATCAAGATTTTCAGGGCCAGTAATACGGGAATGAGAAGAACAGAGGTTGGAGAGGTAGCAATGAGAAAAATGAGGGAAGATTTATTTAACCAATGTTATCTATCAGTAACTGAGTAATTTATCAAGGGAAAGCAAAAAAAAAAAAAAGAAGGGCACCTGTGGCAGTTGCTTTTCCCAGCCCAGGGAAACACTGCTACATAAAGGCTGTAACAGAGACAACTGTTTCTTGAAATGGATTAGATGTGAATGTCTGCCTAATTTTCCCCTTAGATACTCACTTTGTTCATTATATTTGCATTCTGCTTTGCAAGGACCATGTCCATGGAATCGTTCTGTTTTGTAAAGTGGAACATGCTGGGATGCTGGCGGTATTTCTGATCACTTGCAATTTCCATGGCTTTCTTAGATTTCTCCACATCGAGGGAGCCAGCAGGACTCCAACCAATACCCTTGAAGTACTCATTATATTCCTGCTTGTACTCGTTCTGCCAAACAGAATATAAAAGGAAAGTTTACAATATACAAATGGCTCATATAAAATAATCTGTTGCTTTAAAAACACAGCCGTAATGAAAAAAGCACGGAAAAAAGGTCACAACCATGAACGAAAGAAAGACAAAAGAGAAACTTACATCACTTTGTATCTGATTCATGTTTCTGTACAGTTCTAAACTCATTGCATCTGGTAGCAGCATATATTTGTGAATCAGTCGTTTGTAGTTAGTATTGGTTATGCGATCTTGTGCCTCCTTAGCTGCTACAATGCTGAGCGTATCAGAAGGCGTATGGTAATGTGTCTTGCTCGCCTCATAACCTTTCTTGTACTCGCGATCCGACTGCATCTTAGCTACTTGCATGTAATGGACAAGTTTGGGATCATCCTGAAGGCTGCGGAAGCCTACAAGTTTTCCCTTGTCTTGTTCATAACCTAATTTGTATTTGTACTGTAAAGAGAACAGAGACAGAGACTTTAATTCTACTTCGCTTGTTTAATACACAATATCTACCATGTGATGAAAAATCCCCCAAACTTAGATTAATTTTTGCATTATTAAAAAACCATCACAAAGCAGACAGAGGTGTTGGCTTGGTTGTAAAAAAAAAATAAAAAATGGTGGGCTAAATAAAATGTCTTCACGCTCCTCTCAGGCTGGATTTGTCCTGCCACAGCAAGTCCCTCATCACTGATACACAAAGGAATACACAAAGGATACAGAAAGGAATACACAAAGGATACACAAAGTAATACACAAAGGATACACAAAGGAATACACAAAGGATTCCAGAAACTGGTATTCTCTGCACCAAGAAATGTTATGAGACTTTCACCAAAGGAATAAAGATAACTGTACCACAGCAGTAAACATAATTTTAGTCTGTATCTGTTCTTTTTGAGTATTTCTAAGAACAAACTTTGATCATTCTGTCTAAACTACAAGACATACATTTATAAACTATTCAAGAACCATCACACTGAGGAATAAACTGCCTTATTATTTTTCCCTGGAAATACCTCATACATCTCCTTACCTTTCTAATTAAGAAATTGTTCTTTAACCCTTCTAGAAAATGTATTAGAATGTATATTGTATATTTCAGAACTATTTACAAGCAAAAAAATAAAAACATTTCATATATTTGGCATATAAAATTGAATTGTGTCAAGAAATGAATTCATTACAACATCTGAAATGGATCATGTTTTCTTTCAAGAACTTACATCACTAGCAATATCCCTAGAAGCTTTGGCAGCTTTAATAGGGATAGCATCAGCTCTAAGGTCATATCCTTTTTTCCTAGATTCTTCAAAAGAAAGTCTGTACATTTTCTGTGAAAAAAAGAAAAGAAACATCCTTTAAAAGGGCAAAACATACCACAATCACTTAAATAAAGCTCTAGTAATTTAATACAATAACATGAAACACAGACTATTCCTATATTTAACATTCCTTGAACAGTTCTTTAAGGCACTCAAGGGACAGAGCTACAAATATCCACCCAAAATTAACACCAACCCTAGTATTCATACATCAATGCAGATGGACTGAACTATAATCAGTGGCTATACCATATAATAAAAGAGCAAGAAATTGCATTAGTTTTCCATGTGTGAAGATATTGGTGAAGAGTTTACACATATAAGGATGCCACCTTTAAAAAAACAACATAAATATGTCTATTTCTATGCACACTGAAGATGTGCACAATTACAAACACTATTCTATTTAGCATACACAGCCTTAACAACTGGCTACCAAAAAATTCTCAAATACCATCTATTACTGAAAGAATAGGTTCAATTTGTAAGAATTTTGAATCCTGTACAGAACATTGGGCACAGGGAAATAATACAATAACTACAGTAACAAACACGGACAGTACTCAAATTCTACTCTTACTATTTTGTCAGTAACTATTCTATTTTAATGACCTACCTAAACACTTCATAATCTAACTACATATACCATGGGTTAAATTTCAGTATTTAATTTGGGGGAATGTGGGAAAAGGAAAATGAATCGCTCTTTGTGAAATTACTACAGGTTTTCAAAGTGAGAATGAGGGATACTGTCGTATGCTGTCTTCTCACTTATTCTTTATTAAAAAAAAAAAAATTAAAAAAATAAAGAACAGTACTCACATCACTTAGATTAAATGCATTAACTTTTGCCAAAGCAATCTGTGGAATATCTGGTGTGATGTGAACTTTCCTTTTGTCTTCTTCCCATGCTTGTTTGTACTTGTGCTGGAAGAATAAAAAAAAATTTTAAAATGTCAACATATAAAAACTACATGAAACAGTTTAAAAGAATATTTCCTATTTGAAATACAATCTCTCTTTACAATGATGCAACTACTAACATGGTAGGAGCATTTGTCTTTTTATTTTAGCAATTAAAAGCAGTGTATATCAGGAATAGCTCTTACGAATTTCATTGTGTGAGGCTGAAATAAAAGAATTTTTATTTCAGTTTTTAATCAAATAATTTATTTCAATTTTCAGTTTTGCTAGATTATTTTATTGCTTCTCTTTTGTCCAGCAGTGTATTCAAGCACATCGAACAGCAGAAAACAACAGGTTTCAGAACATACTGGGTCTGGATGGAATGGAGTTAATCCTCTTCACAGCAGCTCTAACCACGCTTTATTTTAGATTTGCAACTAAAATAACGCTGGTAACACACCAATGTTCAGCTTTTGCTGAACAGTGTGTGCATAGTATCAAGGCCTTCACTGCTCCTCTGTGCCCCCACAGTGAACACACTGGGGATGTGCAAGAGGTTGGGAGGGGATATAACCAGGTAGATGAACCCAGCTAACCAAAGAGGTATGCCATGCCACATAATGGCATGCTCAGCAAATAAAAAGGGGCAGAGAGTGTTTTGCTTGGGAACTGGCTGGACATCAGCCTTCCTGTGGGAGGTGGCAAGCGACTGCTTTTGCATCACTTGTTTTCTATCTTCTTCCACTTCTCCTTTGCTTATTAAACAATTATTATCTTGACCCACAAGGGTTTTTTTTTACTTTTACTCTGCCCTTCCTTTTCCCCATCCCACTCTAAGGGAGGAAGTGAGCAAGTGGCTACGTGGTGCTTAGCTGCCTACCGGGGTCAACCCATGGCTAAAAGCCAAGACAGAAGGTATAAGAAAAAAAATAAGTTACAGGTGGAAGATTATTAGTTTATCTCCAAGAAAGTAAGTGTCAGTTGAGAGAGGCAATAAAGCTTTTCTTAGAGGAAACAGAGCTAACGGAAGTACACATAAGATTCTGATGGTCTCTGTAACTACAACACACGTGAAGCCTAGATATTTCTAAGGAACACCAGCAGATTACATTAGTTCAGCAGGAGAGCTAGAAAATAAATATCTCAGTGTAACAGCATTCATATCATGTAGTAATTTCATATTAATGTAACAGGCATCAGATGAAATGGACTATACATTTAAAAGCTTAAACCTTGTTTCTGAAAGGGCTCACTCCAGTATTTTTAACCCCAAAATTTAAACTGCTAAAAGGCTAAAATCAGTTATCTTGGGCAAACTTCATTAATAAAATGACACACACACACATATACCCTGCTCCGTCTTCGTATGTATTTCTTAGAAATACTAGGGTCATGCTTTGATTTCAGGTATATCAAAGTTCTATTAAGATGAAATACAATTACAGTCAAGCATATTCATTAGCTGCCAAAATTGACAATTACTGAAGGGGTTCACATAGTAGGATTGACTATTACATCAGGTATAGTTTGTTTCTTACTTCTGCAAACTTAAATGAATTTTGATTAATGCTTTCTTACCTCATCCATGATTTTAGCATTATTTAAAGCTAAGGCCATGTTCATGGAATCTAGAGGAACAGAATACTTCAGCTTGTCTGGATGCTGGCGATACTTCTTTTCACTAAGAATTTCCATTGCTTTCTTATTCTTTTCAGCTTCCAGGGAGCCCAGTGGTACCCATCCAACACCCTTCATACTTTCATCATATTCTGCTCGGTATTGGTTCTGGAGGCAGAAAAAGAAAAGAATCAGATTTACAAAAAAGTTTGCAAATCATGACACTTATTTCTGTGTTTAATGAATGTTAGATTTTTAATGCACTTATTCTAAAAAGAAGCACAGTATCAAGGTGTAATCAAGGTTTAATCAGAAACACATTTGTTAGTGGTGTCTGTATTTTACTACTCTGCCCTTTATACAATGTGCAGATCCTCCTTATGATGTATATAAATTGCTCACATGAGATTATATACTCAAGTCCCATTGAAGAAGGAGATCATCTTGAACCACTCTACCAAGAAAAAAGGCCCTCCTCTATAGAGGTTAAAAATCCCAGAAAAATCTGAGAATATGGCTATTTAGGTGGTTTCCCTTTCTTCTGAAAAGATCTTATTGGAGGTACAGTATAAAACTGTTAACGAAAAAAGCTTTTTCTGCCTCGGCCTGCACACAAATATTGCTCCTGGAGATTCAACAGGACATGTAAGCAATAAATATCCATTTCACTTAATACATAAAATTATTTGTTTCTGAGCCCAAATTCTTTAGCAATAGGTGTAATTTAATACTTCAAGTCTTACAAAAATACAATGGCTATCACTGCTGAAGGTTTTGTTCCATTTGCCACATTTTAGTACATAACTGATTTCACTAGGAAAATAGTACTATTTATCTTACAATATGCTTTCATAAACCATGCATCATTGTATTCATAATGCAAAGGGTGAAGAATCTCTCACTTACATCACTCTGTATCTGCATCATGGTTTTGGCTAATTCAAGACTCATAGCATCAGGCAGAACACTGTAGGTATGAATCAAGTTTTTGTAGTTTACATTTGTAGCCACTTCCTGTGCTTTTTTGGCTGCCACAACACTGAACATGTCAACTGGAGTATGGAAATTAGTCTTTGCTTTCTCATAGTCTTTTTTGTATTCACGATCAGATTGCATCTTAGCGACCTGCATGAAGTGCACCAACTTGGGGTCGTCTTCAAGGCTGCGGAATCCAATATGCTTTCCTTTTGCTTTTTCATAGGCTAGTTTGTATTTATACTGACAGCAGGAAAGAGGAAGAACAGCAAAAAATTAAATCTTTAAAAATGTGCTATTAAGCTCAATCATATCCCTGAAAACAAGAAAGTATCGGGGGGGGGGGGGGGGTATGACAAGATCTCAGGTTTTGTCATTTAAACATAGCCTTATGTAACAGCCCATGGCACAGGCACATGGAGCTCAGCAGCTTGCTGAACAAAGAGCAAAAAAGCACAATTCAATATTTTTCCACTGGAGAGCAAATATTGCAAATGTTTATACCATCAGGCATACAACTGAAATCTAAACAACTCAAGATGTTTGAAAAAAATCATTTGTGCATAACAGAACACCTTGAAAATGCTCTCTTACTGTCTTTGTAGTTACTCTGAGGAGTATCATACAATCAAACTTACATCACTTGCAATGTCTCTGGAGGCTTTGGCTGCTTTTATTGGAATGGCGTCTGGCTGCAAGTCATAACCTTTCTTCTTGTCTTCCTCCCACCCAGCTTTGTAAAGTTTCTAATTTAAAAAGTAAAGGAAAATATGTTCTCTATTATGAAGGCAGAAGTACTGAAGCTTAGACATAAACTTAAAACACATAAAAATGACACAAATTTTTGCAACAGACACTGAAAGCCCATGTGAGCATGGCAACTCACATTACTCATTGTGATCTGGTTCACTCTAGACTGCAGAATTTCTGGAGTATCTGGCATAACATGAATGCTGGTCTTCTCTTTATTCCATTTATCAGTGTAGAGTCTCTGCAATTAAAAAGTAATATTTAGCACTGAAAAAACATTGCACTCATAAAATAAGAGCTTTCTGTTGTTATGTTCATTTGCAATAAATAACATTTTAGTGTCATAAGCACTATAAATAATCTTCACAAATACAACAGCTGAGTGGCAATATTATATTTCTCCTCTTCGGTTAGTACTCTATTTGAGAAATTTGCAAAGTATGTTTTCAGAACTAGTAAATATTTAAATGGAATATTTCTGTCTGCATTTTTCCCGCTTTAATGCAAAGCATAATTTTCTTTTTTTTCTACACACCCCCTCTCCACAGCAAACATGGAATGTGGGATCAGTGGCGTCAGAAGCAATGTGGGGCAAATTTAAAGAACTCCACTTTTCAAGGCAAGTTGTACATAACTAAAAGAATTCCAGAGGTTTTTCAACTCACTGATTATGAATACTACTTCCTGCAGAAAAAGAATGAAGGTTACCAAAGCACTATAAATCTGGAGAAGACATCTTTACTCACATACACAGAAGAGAATTTTTTAATCTTTTTAAACAGAAAATAAAACCCCTTAATTACGAATAGTCTGAGGCTTCCAGCATCTCTTAGTGGCCAGTCCTAATGAAGCAAATCATTGTACTCATTGAAATCTAGTGACTTCTGTGTCAATGCACCAGCTCCACAATTTTGCAAGACAACAACCCAACCTCCGACTCATGATCACCTGCACAAATTCTCACCTTATTCATGGTCTTGGCATTTTGCTTAGCTAGCACTTGCTCCATGGCATCCATTGTAATGGAGTACTTCAGCTTGTCTGGGTGCTGGCGGTACTTCTTCTCACTGAGAATCTCTGTAGCTTTTTTGGCCTTTTCTACATCCAGTGACTGAATTGGTACCCAGCCAACTCCTCTCAACCAGTTATTAAAGTCTGATTTGTAAACATTCTTTTAAAAAATAGACAAAGAAACAGTGAGACAAGGAAAATACATACATAAATAAACACAGGTAAGGCCTTAAAACTTCTCCTGGTTATTAATTTTTTCAGGAAAATTTAGACAAGCCTGTTATAACTTACTGGTTTCCATATTCTTAGCATACATTAACAACTATGCATGTGTTAGGGATACAGAAATTCTTTTCACTAAACCAGTGTGTAGAACTCTCACTACAAACCAAATGCACAGACCTTAAAACAAATTTTGAGTGATAAATACAAAATTCTGTCAAAAATAAAATACTTTTCTTAACTGACACTCTTGTTTGTTGGCGACTCAGTTTGCAGTAGAATTGATTTAGAGAAATTGTTTCAACAACTTCTCTTAATTGCCTTGTTCTGCACAATCTTGAGTAGACACCATTCCTACTTAATCATACTTCAGAACAGATAAAGATACAAAAATACTGCAACAAAAACCTGTTCCTGAACTGCAGAGTTAGGATTAACAAGGAGAATATCAGAGTCTGAGAGAAAGACTACATACTTTCACAGCATGTGTATACAGGGCAAAATTTGTCCTCATATAATACACTTCTCTGCTTGCAAACATCTGAGACAGCCAAGCAAGCTCAGCCAACACAGTAAGGTCAGGTAAAAATACAACAGGGAAGAAAAAAACTTGAGATGCAAATTTCTGTATTCGAAAAGAACAGTGTCTAAGGGTTGGATCCTCTGTCTGTTGGTCAATGGGAACATGCACATGATCCTCTCCAAACAATACTTAGAATCTGAAGAACACTTCCAATCAGATTACTAACATTTTGAAGAACTTCAAATTTGTCAGAGGACTGTTAAATAAAGCAGATTAAACTAAATATTTTTGGGTAAAGAAGCAGTGCCTGAAATTACACTACAGGGAAAAAGAAAAAAAAAAAAAAAAGGAAATGAGTCACAGAACTTAATGGAAACTATGCAAACTACAAAGCTATTTTAGGAATCTTTATCATAAGTGGCATATGCATCTGTGGGAGGACAAAAGCAGAAAGGAAAAGTGAACAAAATAAAATAATCTCAAATCCCTAGATATAATACAAATGTACATAATGCACATTTTTTGAAAACTTGAATAAAATATAGTCAGAATTTAGACTATATATAACCTACAATCAGACAATACAAATAATAATCACAGTAACAACAAATTCAAATTCAACTACAAAAAACATTAATTAGAAAAACACGTTCATTAGTCAAATATGTAGAGATATAACACAGGAAGTTGTTACTTGCTAGTGAAGTCCCTTATCAGCTATACATAATTCTGGTAATTTTTGAAAACACAGGGCTCCAGACCAGATATTTACATCTGTCTACTGTTAATCCAATACAGTTAAATTTTTATCCTTAAAACATTAACAGTATAACACAGTCATTATGAGAAGAAAAAAAAAAAGAGATTAATTATTACATACATCACTCTGAAGCTGCATCACATTTCTTGATAGCTCCAGATTCACAGAATCAGGCAAGAGTGTATAATTGTGAATTGGCTGCTTATAGCCAGTATTTGTAATCACTTCCTGGGCTTTCTTGGCAGCCGTCACACTGAACATATCCAATGGAGTATGATATTTGGTCTTGGTGACTTCATAATCCTTTTTATATTCACGATCTGATTGCATTTTGGCCACGTTCATGTAATGAACAAGTTTAGGATCATCCTGCAGGCTACGGTATCCAACCTGTTTGCCTTTACCTTTCTCATATGATTCCTTGTACTTGTACTAGAGACAAAAGAAAAGAAAGCCTTCACCCACTTCAGAAAGACAAAACATGCTTTTGATAATTTTAATACTGTGATACTCAGCATTTTAACAATTGCCATTCATTCTTACTAAAATTTTTCAGGAAAAAAATAGAACAGGATTGCTAGATTTCTCTGCTTTTTTGACTGCTGGTACAGATCTAAACCTAGATATGCAGTTACATGCCGTCCCTCGACATTGCCTCTGCCACATTATATTTTACTGCCATAGACTTCTAACTCCCAGGAATGTTCATCTTTTCATTATTAAAAAGCCTAAGACTACCAGACAATTAGACGTCCCAATATTCAGCTACTGGAGGGAGGTAGTTTTTAAGTGGGCAATGGAAGTCATTCTAGCCATTTTAAAGTTAGTAAAATTATTTCTGTGTTCCAAATCCCCTTTCACAGCTTGTGTCGGATGGCACACCAAGTTTTACTATTGCCAATTAATGTAGCTGCATGAACACAGCCACATTTCTGTACTACTCATGAATGCCAGTCAAGTAGAAATACAGTTCTCCAGCAATTAAGAATACAGCTCAGGCAAATTATAACAAAGAAAATTCCAAATAAGCTAGTGAATACATGAAGCACATAAAACAACCAGCCCCACCTCACCAGCACTCACACACATTATGATGCATTTCCAAAGCAAGAGGTTTTTTCAGACATTCATGTAAACATCTGAATTTACTTCTTATTTTGAAGTATCATAAGAGTTCCAGTTCTCAGGGTTAACTGTCTCTATACCATTATACATATATAGCATACATTCTATAGCATGCTATGCTACAGAAAGCTGTAACACAGTAGATGCATTTATTTCACTTCATGTGAATTATACTTACATCACTTGCAATATTCCGAGAAGCCTTAGCAGCAATGATAGGAATGGCATCTGGTTTCAGATCATATCCTTTTGCTATGGTCTTTTTCCAGTCTGCTTTGTAGTTAGCCTTATAGGGAAAAAACGGTATGAGTTCGCAAAGGTACAAGTAACAATTTTAACACAGCTGTTTAAGCCCATATTTTTATTATAGTTATGGGAATCAAAATACTCAGTTTAGTCTGTGCAATTGTAAGGAAAAATGTTGACCTGCACAGAAACTACAGCTATATTCTGATAAATGCATTGATACAAAGATGGGAGAGTCCTTCAAGACAATCAGTTTAACACACGTAGACAAACCACTAACTCTGTAAGCATTTCCTGCAATTTTTATGCTGAATAACCCTATTGTAAGGCATTTTTGCCCTTGCTTTGAAAGCAAACCCTTTCTTATTTGACTAAACCTTCAGAAATTTTTTCCTGTTAGCTTAAAAATCAGGCCTTGTGATCTTAACGAACTGAAGAAAGCAGTCTGTCTGGTTTTTTGTTAGCAGTTAACATCTGGACAGACTATTAGTATTTCAAGGCTATTAAAGGAGATTTTACCTGTTTCTTGGAGGCCTGATAATGTCACCATAACCCTTAATATCACAAAGGGAATAAATTTGATACTAATAATGGAAATCCCTGTGGTGTTGGATGGATGGAAGAAGTGATGAAAAGGAGACAGATTAGTAGCTGAACAGCAGAAAAAAGGCATTATTATCTTGACACAGGATGAGTTAATTTCCTTTGAAAGCTCAGAAGGAGGTAGCAACATAAAGAGAACTTGCACTGCTTGCCTCTGTGGTGTATTTCATACAAAAGTAGACGACATAAATCTCCAAACCTACAGGAATCTGAGTAATTTTCTCATTCAGTCTACCCAAGTATTTTGGCAATAAAACATTACAATGTGTTTATGTTCATGAATGCTCAGTCAGTTTCAAAATTTACTTTACCAGCACAAAACTCACTGTCTTCTAGAAGTAAGAGTTTAGCTGAATTCAGAGCTTGTGCATTTCTATATTCAGTATCGTAGCACAAACGAAGTTATTTCTTCTATTAAGAAAATTACAAATCAATATATTATTGATCAGACTATTGGCTGTATGCTTACATCACTCAAATTGTAGGCATTAACTCTGGCTTGAATAAACTGAGGAACATCAGGATCCAGCGTATATTTGTGTTTCAGTTTTTCGCCTTCTTGTTTGTATGTTACCTGCAAGGAAAAATAAACAAATACTTCTTGGAAAGCAGGTAATATTAGTGTTAACAAATAGAGACAAGGTAACAATGCTTCATTCTTACCAACAAATGGCAATCTTACTATTTTTACCATTTTTAAAATGTAACTTCTTTTTTTTGGATGGAATGTCAAACAGTAACAAAGAAATCATAAATATGGCAAAAATTTAAATCACTATATTGCATTAATAACGAAAAATTCCTTACATCACTCAGCTGCTTCGTGTTGTGCTGAGCTAAAACCATTGGCATTGAATCTGGTATACTTGTAAATTTGATGGTGTCTGGGTGCTGACGGTATTTCTTTTCATTTAATGCCTCCCCAGCCTTTTTAGCTTTTTCAACATCCAGAGAACCAAGAGGACTCCAGCCAATACCCTTGAACCAGCTGTTATAATCCTGTTTGTACGCATTCTGAAGGAGAAAAAACCAACATGGATCAAGATTTTCCCACAGAATTGTAATAATTCTGTTTAAAGCAATAATCACATAGCCCAGCTAGCATATTCTACATGAGCAGGAAATATTTATAAATTCCTGAAGGGAACAGCACGTTCTTTTTATGCTTCTCTAATTTTATAAAGAAGAAAAACAAGTGTATTTTTGATTCATGATTCATGAACCCAGTATTTACTAACCATCCTTTTCTTTTACCTATGTGAAAAATTTCACCAACCTTCAATTCTTAGTAACTTCTAAACTACGATATAGTGACTGTTTAATTTGTTCTGTGTTTCAGCAGACTCTATGAGACTTGGCCTTGTACAGAGGTTCCACAGAGTCTCAATTTTTGTTTTTTTTCTTATAGTTCCTCCTACAGTAAATTATGGAGAGTCCACAGACTGCAAGTGAAAAATTTATCATGGCTACAAAATATGCAGAAGGTTATCCCATATAAACATTCAGACAAAGTTCTGAATGCAAGGATATTGTGTACACTCTTTTCTTAAGACTATTCCATGTTCTAACTCTAAAATGAGTGGTCCTCCACAGAGATCCACAGAGTCAAATTCTGCAGTATATACAGAGGTGCGGAGTGCAACTATGTATGCCCAGTCAACCATCTGAAACTATCTGCGAGGACCAAGCAGCTCCTAAGAGGTATCTCCTATACTAGAGATCTCCAGCATGTATTTCCAACAATATCAATAGCTCCATTTTGTCCACTCCTTCATCTTAAGTGATTAACAATAGACCCCCTACACTACCCTATCTATCTCCTGTAATAAAAAAGCAAGACAACTTAAAAGAAGTCTTAAGGAATAAAACAAAATTACATTAGTTAGTTGCAAAATAAAGTTTCGGGGGGGGGGAAGTTAGCTTGAATTCAGCATTCCAGAATTCAGCTCTATACTGATATGCCAACATCAAAACCCTGCCCTGTTGATAAGAACACACCTGCAATTTGGTTATTTCTAAATGCCACCAGCTGATAAAACTTACATCTTCTCCAAGACATAAGAAAAACAGACCATTCCAATACAGTAATGGCAATTTCAATGGAATATAAACTCATATTTTATCTTCACAGTATGCAGGAAAACATCCATGAAATTGCTATCAATGAAATACTTACATCACTCTGAATTTGCATCATGTTCTTCGCAAGCTCAACATCCATGGCATCTGGCAGGTAAGTGTAGTGATGGATCAGGTTTTTGTAATGAGCATTAGAAGCTACGTCCTGAGACTGTTTAGCCGCCTGGATACTGTACATGTCAGGAGTTGCATGATAGTTAGTCTTGGTCTTCTCATAGTCTTTCTTGTACTCGCGTTCAGACTGAATCTTTGCTACATTCATGTAGTGAACAAGCTTAGGGTCATCTTGCAGGCTTCTGAAACCAACCTGTTTTCCTTTAGCCTTCTCATATGATTCTTTATATTTATACTAGAAACAGAGGAAAGAGAGTTGTATGGCTACTTATGTCCACGCTAACGCAAAAGAAAAGCTCTAATTGGAAAAAGCAGCTGCAAGCAGCTCAGAAAGATAAACTCTCCTAATTGGCACAAACACGAGCTTTTCTTGCTGCACCATCTAAGCCTGTACACTACAGGTTATGTGCACCACTATAAGATCTATCAGTATTAGCTTTTCTTTTAAGTAAGGGAAAACATTTCCTAAGCATTCCTGCGCAGAAAGGTGTATGAAAAATATCAGAATAATTGAGACAATCCTTCTCAGTCATTTGAAAGCAAAAGCAAACAAATGGCATATGACTGGAGAGCTGCCTCTAGTTATACAAAACCAATAGTACATATCCCACCTTACAAAATTTGTACTACATGGCCCTCCAACTCATGTATAAGCCATGCTCCACTGTATAACCAAAAGCACCCTGAACACATGTTGTTGTCTGTAAATAGGTGCCAATGCAGTGTGTTTCTGGAAATTTGTCATAGAATGATTGCAAGAACTACCGATTTAATTTCTGCTGTGTCAAGCAGGTTAAGAAACACAGTATAAAAGCATTTGCCTATCTAAAGCAAACAAGATGAGCATAAAATAAGTTCTGTGCAAACTAGGCCTTTGGGAAAGACTAAGAATCGCCTTCTCATAATGCTGACTCTAGTTGAGACTTGTGCAACACATGAGGTCTACCAGACAGCCTGGAAGGGGCAACATTCTACTAAATGTAGGATAGCATACCTGGAGTAGATACTTACATCACTAGCGATGTTTCTCGAAGCCTTGGCTAGAGTAATTGGAATAGCATCAAGAGAAACCTTGTTCCCTTTAGCTATTAGATCATGGTAGCCTTGTTTATAATAAGCCTAAAAAAGAAAATCCATATTATTCCAGAGAATTTAGTAATCACATGACCTATATGCAAGTCAAAGCTACTCCTAAGCTACTCCAGGTAATTCTTTAGAAGCAGGTGCAGTGGGGATCATATACAACCCTTGGTCTTCATTTATAAGAACAGATTTATCTATTAATTACATTAATTAAATGATATCTGGTTGGAAATCCAAGTAACACAAAGAATGAAAAATTACACTGATAGAAGTTGACTATATAGAACTGCTTATCTGTGAAAGGAACCTGCAATCTCTAACATATTACTCAAAAATTCATTAACGATGCATAAAAAATGTTGTAAAGAAGTCACTTACGTCACTGATATTAGCTGCATTGTATCTAGCTTGGATAAACTGTGGAATATCCGGGCTTAGAGTATATTTATGTTTAACTTCCTCTCCAGAAGATCTATATAGTTTCTGTAAAATATATGATACAGAAATAAATCCTTTCCTTGTTTAGGTTACTGTAAATTAACTGAGGGTTTATGTTTGATTTTGCAAATAGATGTACATTGCCACCTATTTCATAAAGATTGAGGCTGCACTTTTCACACAGAGTTGTTAATCTTACTGAGTAATGCATCCTAAAAGCTTCATGCAGTCTTTACTCAATAAAATGAAGGCCTTTAATGGACATAAAGCCACATTTATGAAGGAACAGGATAATAAAGAGTAACACAAAACAAAGCTTCCTGGTTATAGTGATTGACATACTATGATTTGTCAAACATTCTGTAGTTAATTTATTATTGCAGGTGGTAAAACATGAATAAACAACCTGGAAATTTCACATTTCTTAAATAAAATGTATTTCAAATGTACTTAGAATACAAATGGGCGGAATCAACCCATGTGAACTTAAAAAGCCACATGATTTCAGAGAGATTTACAGACCTATACAGACCTTAATCCCAAGCAAATCAGAGCACAAAACAATGACAACACAGGGCAACACTTTCAGGCTAACAATACTTTAAAATATTTTACAGACAATTCCCAGCTTTTCAGTAGATACATCTTTACAATATCTTTACCTTAACACCCATTTATTTCTCTACTTACATCATTGAGTTGAACGGAATTCTGTTTGGCTTGGACCATTACTGGAGAGTCCACCACACTTGTAAATTTAATGGTGTCCGGATGCTGGCGGTATTTCTTTTCATTCAAGGCATCTCCAGCTTTTTTAGCTTTTTCTACTTCTAGTGATCCAATGGGGACCCAACCAATGCCTTTCATCCAGTTATTATAATCAGCTTTGTACACATTCTAATAAAGGAGTGAAAACAATGTTTTAAAAGTTAGGAAGTATGAAAAACAATTCAGGGACCTATCCTGAGTCTTCACAGTTTTTGCTTAAGGCATCTCAAAAAAATTCTGTTCACATGAGGCTTTACTTACATCACTCTGAATCTCCATCATATTCTTGGAAAGCTCCACATTCATTGCATCTGGTAAGTAAGTATAATGGTGGAGGAGGTTCTTGTAATTAGTGTTGCTGGCAATCTCTTGAGCCTTCTTGGCACCAACAACATTGACCATATCCAATGGAATGTTGTACTTAGTTTTTGTCTTCTCATAATCCTTCTTGTACTCTCGCTCAGACTGCATCTTGGCTACCTTCATAGAATGAACGAGTTTGGGATCATCTTGGATGCTCCTGAAGCCAACAAGTTTACCCTTGGCAAGTTCATAGGCTTTTTTATAGTTAACCTGTTAGAATATAACAGAACAAGGAAAATATCATCTAAGTAACTTAGCAATAAGTAATTAAAAGCAAAGGCTACCCTTTGTTTTCTACAAAGAGTATACCACACATCTTAATAAATCCAGGCATGTATCTCTTCAAAATTCAGTGACAAACAAATCAGTTAGCTAGCTTTCAAAGTAGTACTGTCTCACTTGTACTGATTATAAGAGAGAGAAGTCTAAAACACTAAGGGACCTCTGCAAGACCATCCCCAAAAATCTACCAAAATCCAGTGATGACCTAGAGTCTTCCATCTAATTTATGATTCGGCCTATAATTCATGACAGGGAGAATTCAGGGGTCCATTGCTCATAGAGCTGTCATTACTGACCTACTCGTCATGATTTACCTTAACCATACTGGAGCACAAGAGCCAACTTATTCACGAGAATTAGATAATGTAAAAGCCTTTTCTAAATGTAATTATACAAATATGTATTGAAACAATGAAACACCATGCAAATATTACTGTGTTAAATACATCCAATAACATGCCCAAAAAAAGCAATAAAGAAGTTATCCTATGTGTCCTTAATAAACAGAATTGCAAATTCTGTTTAAGTATAAACTCTTGTGAGTTAAGCAGTTCCTTCAGGAAGGATATACTTACATCACTGACAGCCTGCCTAGCAGCCTTGGCAGCTTGGATAGGAATAGCATCACTTTTTAGATCATATCCCTTTGATTTTAATTCTTCCAATCCCATTTTGTAATAGTTCTAGGAGAAAAGGTGAATTTTTAATAAGCAGCTACTAGCTAACAGAAACCTTATCTTGTAAATTGAATTAATAACTTTAGATTCAAAATATACTCACATCACTAATATTGTAGGCATTAACTTTAGCCTGTATAAACTGGGGCACATCTGGAGGGAGGTGGTACTTATGAATAATTTCTTCACCTTTGGATTTATATATTATCTACAAAGAAAAACAATGACAGAAATTCAGCAACACAATATTTAGAGATTGCAAATGCTTAATAATGCAGAGTGATACAGCTTAAAGAACTGTTCTATGATTCTATGATTCTAGGATCTCATGTTACTCACTCACAAAGACATACAGATGAAATCCTAGTCCTTGCCAAGTGAGTGGTATAAACCCCACTGACTTAACTGGTGTGAACACATTGAGAATGATGGACAAGAAGTTATAGATATACATACTAAAAATTGACATGAACAGCCAACTGAAAAACTGAAAAAAACCCTGATTTCCAGCTGATCTCCCACTGGAACATAACTGCGAATACGCATGAACGTTTTCGTGCTTGTGCGTGTGTGTATACGTGCACACATTCACCTACGCATTCATTTCAGGAGTTCTCTTGAAACTGGATGATAAAGTAAAGCTAGTCAAGAGTGCAGAAACTGATAATGTCAGAGTGCAGCAACATATTTCGTAAGATTACTTACATCACTCAGCTGTTTGCTATTGATCTCTGCTTGCTTCTGTACTGGAGAGTCAGTCACTTGAGTAAATTTGGTTTGATCAGGATGCTTTTTGTAGGTGTGCTGAAGGAATATAATAAACATATTTACAGAAAACGCAAATAAGCAAAACTATCTTATAAGACATACCAATCTTGCATTACTTAGGATAGTTAACAGTTGTGGCATGTATGCAGATAAGCACTGTCCTGCACAATGGTTCTCATGTTACTTTTTAGCATGATCAAAGAGCAAATAATTTTTTAAAGTATTAATATAAAATATTTCAATAGCTATATAAATATTATAATGTATGGCATAAATGATAATACATTATAAATATTATAGCCTATTCATTTTAGTATATTATATACAAATATATAAAGCATTTTCCAAGTATTGACAAAGTAAATAAAATTGGTATTAATAAAGTACCTTTAATGTATTAATGGAAAAATACATTGACTTCAGCAGGTAAATCCTGAGGATCATTAATTCAGTTTGGTACTACTCCAATTTTATGGTTTTACTTGTTAGAAAAAAAAGATTATGCTGTATCTGTCTTGATCACTAGATGTCAGAAAAGGCTCTAAAATACAGCTGAACATGGTTTTTACAAGTCATATGTGCTAATAAGACTAAATTAAAAATCATCAAAGTTAAGAAGAATCACTCTGTAAGTTTCTGCGTGCCCAAGGCACAGATACCCTGCATGTAGTTGGCTACTTGATAACCATTACTATGCCGTACTTACATCCTTACACTGCTCTAACTTCTTAATTGCTTCATACTCCTGAGTTATGGTCTGAGGGAAGTAGCATCTTGTCTTTTCCTCTTCATACTCTGCTTTGTAATTTTTCTAGGAATAAAATCAACATTCAGTAAGAATCCACTTACTTCTGTATGTCATGAGCTTTCTCTGACATGACAACATGGTGGTGAAAACAGAATGACAGCCACACTTACATCGCTCTTCATAGCTTCAACTTTCATGCAGTGTATCTGATGTGGGTCCTCAAAGCTGCCCACATAGTGTCCTAAAATATTTTTTTGATATGCATCTTTGTATTTTACCTGGAAAAATCACAGAATCACAGAATAGTCAAGAGCTGATAAACAAAAGTAATATCAGGAGTGCCAGTACTGAACAACACAACATAAATCAAATGCTTACGTCACTAAAATTCTTCAGAACACTATCAGTCTGGAACTTTGGTGTGTCACAGTAATTAATGCTGGTTCCTTTTGATTGTTCATAGGCTTCTTTGTATAATTTCTGCAGAAGAAAACAATGTCAGATAGTGAAGTATATTTCACTGCAACTCACTCACAACACATTAAAAATTACAAAAGAGTGAAATTATTGCAAAGAAAAGTTTTCCCAGAAAACTAAAAAACAGACGGCACTTTTTCCCAATGATTTTAAAAAAAAAACTTTTTTTGGTTGCTATTAGGCCTGTAATAGAAGATAGAAAGGCCTGACTAAGGGGTTTTGAACTTCTGACACTTAGAAATAAGCAGTCTACTTCCATACAGATGCAAACGGCAAGAAGAGACAGAGAAGGCCATTACAGTGAGTAACCAGAATACAATATTATAGATAGGTACCACATATTTTATCATTATTGCCATCAGTTGAAGCTCCTTAAAACAGTAAGGGAAGAGCTGTCATTTAGTGATTCATTTTCCATAGAGATCTAAGTGAACTATTCAGTAATTAGCTATCCCCAAAACATGTTACAGCTATTGTTCCATTCTGCTTTGAAGAAATTACTCCTTACCTATACTGCCCTTTTGGGTGGGATTTCATGATAAATATTGATGTATAAAACTAGAAATACCAAGAGATCCAAAGGAGAAGCCTTGTGAAGAAATGAAGACTTATTGTACATGACTAAAAATCATCCAGCTGTACTTTGATAATACTTACATCACTCAGCGCATTTCCTGCAGCTTTTAATTGCTTCAGCAATGGGTTCTCTGTAGCAGGAAGCACGTTATAATCTGCAATAGCTTTGTTCTTTTCATAGTCTGCTCTGTATTTTACCTTTAAAAAGTAAAAAGGGTGAGGTTTTAGAAATCAGTAATAAAAGCCAAATGCTCACAAACCTGTACTATGTTGAAGTTTTCAGGAAAATTTCCCCTGGTTTTTGACATATGATTCATGATGGCAAAGGACCATGAAAGGTACTCAGATCACAGGAGGGCATGGATGATAAGATGTGAGGCAGGGTCACAACATAAGTGAAAGCTATTCAGTAGACGTCCCCACCTCTAAGCACCTCTCCAGACATTGTAATTTTTCAAATATCAGCTGACATCTCAGAATAGTCATATTTTTACAAGTAATGACATAAGATTGTCTTTGCTGATGCATATACTATTGCAAAAAATGCAGAAGCCAAATTTTGTACTTTGAATAAAGCACAGTGTCACTGAAATACACTGAGCAAGGATGAATAAATATTAAAATTCTGAGCCAAATTCAGCTAGCTTAAGTTGGTCTTGGTTAACAGTATGAATTTGTTCCAGCTAAAAGTTAGGCACATAACATCATTAGAACAAATAATGAAGCAAATTCTACTTCACTGGAAGAAAATTCTATTTCATGGGTACTACTGTGGAAGACCATAAGCATGCCTAGGAGCTTCCTGAGGGAAAGCACACAAGAATACCTGTTTTGCTTGTAAGAAAATACTTTCTGACACTGACAAAACAGTTTCAGCAGAAACTGGCCTGACTTTGGCTTTACGCTCAAGCTAAACAGATGACATACCTTACTGACGTTGTTTGAAACTCGCTTATTAGCTTCGTATTCTGGAGTTTCAGTCTGCATAAAGTAGATTTGGTCTTTCATGTTTTCAAAGTCTTCTTGGTATTTTCTCTGTTAGGAACAGAGATGAGCAGATAACAATGCACTTACATTATAAATCAGACATCCATGAAGTTGCTTATTTAGGAAAAGAGAAATGCTACGAATGGAGCAGGCAAAAGTCATCAGTATTTTCTAGGTTAACATAAAGAGCGGATAAAGCTGTTCACGTCAAGATTTTCTGAAGAATTCACTTACCATGCTTAGATTTTCTGCGTTCATTTTTGCAATTGCAACATCATAGCATGGAGTTTGAGTCCATTTGCCTTTGATCTTGTTTTTATAGTCCTCATGGTAAATAATCTACCACAAAAAAAAAAAAAATTAACGCCTAAGATACAGTTCAATTTTCACTTGACAGATTTGTTTTTAAAAGTCTTCTTTTTAAAGTTGCTTCACATTTTATATCTGCCTTACAATCACTTCATCAGTTATTGTTAAAAGCACCTTAAATATGATCTGGCCTATTCAATTCAATATTCAGTTATTTCACTTAGTACCTTGCCTGACCAAAAAAAGGATAAATAGGTGAAATAAGTCCCCTCTTATAGAAGACAGTTATTAATAGAAAATCTCTCCATGAGATATCACTAATATATTCACTTAGTTCAGTTTTCTCATTGGTCACATAACACTGGGGCATAGTATTGCCCATGGTTAAACCAGAATTCATTGTTACTGCTGCTGAAACTTGTTGTAAGCAAACTCTTTAACATACGAATTGCCTGATGTATGTGATTTCTAGTAGACAAGATTCAAACAGACGGAAATCAAGCAGCAACTGTTTAAACAGACAGCTCCTGTTTTGACTCAGTTTTCCAAACACATTTTCAGCCACAGCTGCTTATCATAAAAAATACAATTTCTCCAGTGCCTTTTTGATTGTTACCACATTGATAAAGACCATATATGCCAAAAATAACCTTTAAAAGTTCTACATTTTATTATTTTGGAGATACCTATATAGCTTACTATTTTATTCATTTCAAAGAATTACAATAATGATCTTGCTTTTCACACTTCTAGAAATTTTTTTGATGACAATTTAGCTTTTAAGCTATGGAAGAATAAGACTAAAGAAATTTTCTCTAAATGAAATTTCTTCCCCTTCCAGATGGGTTCACTACAATATTTTCTTAGTGGTTTTGAAACCGTAAGTGAATACTTTAACTCTCTAATCTTAAACAGCAAATCACTTTCAACATATAGCAATAAAATTATGCATGGCTTCTTCATAATAGCTGAATTCTGAACTGAGTTAAAATCCTATTTACAAGATTATGCAACTTAGTGGGGTCGTCGCACGTCAGCTCTGGTCTTTTCTTTTGCTTTCCCTGTCTCTAGGTACCTTTTTGCCTCTCTAATTCCAAAAGTGAGAAAGAAGAGCACTGCATTCTACTCACATCACTCAGCTGCCTTGTCACTTTCTTGGCTTGTTCCACATCAGGTGGATCTGCCAGAGGAGTATATTTAGATTTTCGTTCATCATGCCCTTTTTTGTAGACAATCTGAAAATATGAAAGAATTAAACAGTAACTAAGCATCAGGACATATACCCTTGACTTCGCTAACACCACTATTAACGAAAGCACTTCTGTCCACAGCTACTGCAGCACAAGCTCTTTCAATCAGTGTATTCTGGAAGACTATTGAGAAGCCTTTTGAGAAGGGACAATGGAAAAGAATCGGTTCCCTGGAAAAGTTTTCAGGTATATTACTCTGTTTCTGATAAACACGGAATAGTGAACTTGCAAACATCTGCAAAATTCACCAAAATCTTTGAGACCCGAGATCCTCGGTTAAAGAGTTCTATGTATCCAAGCATCAGCAAATCACATAGCCTCACGAATTCCTGACTTTTCTTAACAGAGACAGATTTGTAGACCCATAACAATGAACTGGGCTCACAGCCAAACCTGAGAGTTTGTCCACACTTTTGAAAGATACTCAAAAGTCTTCTTATGGATTACCTCAGAAAATCTTTAATGATTAATTATTCAATTAATTCATAATCCAACACCAAATTGCCAACAGATTTATACTCTAATATAGAATACATATTTTTCTATTGAAATAGCACTGCTATCAGACCTATCAGTGCACACCTACACATTTTTGTTTTCTGTTCCATTATGAAGTTTATATTTAGCCCAAGTCACCCACCAAGCCTACCAAGTTACGCCGTAGCAGTCACCCAAGTGTCAACCAGGCTTTAATACGTACATCACTCAGAGTCTTCTGAGCCTGAGCCACCCTCCTGAGCTCTGGACTGTCATTGTATGGATAGAATAATGTTTTGTCTCCTTCCCAGTCTTCAGTATAGAGTTTCTAAAAACCAGAGAAATGCCAGAATACTTATTATGAACTAATCTCTGACTGGGAATGCTTCTTGCCCTTCAGCTGCCTAGGCCTGGCATATTTTTTACTTACCTTGCTGAACATTGCTGTGTTTTTTATTGCATTCACAAGTTCTGGAGCATCAGGGGGAAGCAGGTACTTGTCTTTATTCTCCTCCCAGTTCTGTTTGTATAATACCTGGAAAGAAAGATCAGCACATCAGTTATTCTATCATTAGGAAAAAATATTTACTTTAGTGAATAAACTACCTGCTCTAAACATCTTTTTTTCAAAGTGAAAGTTTCAAACCAGTGATGCCTGAAGACATCAACTGGAAACATTTAATATTATATCTATACTTGCATTATCAGCTTCTCTGCTATCTCTCCCTGTGCTTCTAAATTGTTGTATAAACATTTCTTTAGTGCCCTGAGCTCAAAACTTTATTCATATCAGTAACCTCACAATCCACTAAGGTTCACAACCCTTTCAGAAAATCAGAAATCAGAACTCGCTTACCTTGCTCACTTGCTGTGACACCTTCTTTGCATGTTCTATATCCATGGCCTTTTCATCAACATGGCAAATAGTTTTAGCAACTTCACCAGCCATGCGGTATTTAACCTAGGTTAATGCACAACCACATGCATTTATTCTTAAAGCAAAAACTGACACTTTTTTTTAAAAAAAGCAGAATATTAACATTTTGACACTTACTATTGTAAAAACCCAAAACATGAATTCAGGAAAGCATTTAGAACTAGTTGTTTCTTCAAAATTAAGCTCATGGAAACAAATGGATTTTGTGAATTGACTGACAAAGAAATGCAACATTGAGAAAGTTTCAAGAGATGTGAAACCAAGTTAGAGGTAGTGCCCTTCTGTAATCACAGAGTTTGTTCTAAGAGTACTTCCACCCTGTATAATGAAAAATTCTAGGGCTATTTACCCAGTGCACAACTTAACCTCAACAAAAATTCACCAGGCACATCATTCATGATTACTGCAGGACATTGGGTGTGGAATCTTCAAATTCTGTGATACAGACATTCCCATCATCTCCCATGCCTGTAACTTCCAAACAGAAATTTTTAAACCTCTTTAGGCACAATGGAGCAGGGTTATTATTCAGCTAGAAAGGAAACATCACATCTCCCTTCCTGAAAGGCCTAAATTCCAACCCACATCACAGAACTCAAACTTGTCATATACTCTGTATTCCTTGCTCTTGAAATCTGATAAAGTTTCTGCTAAACATTCAGACTGCCTTATTGCAATGTCAACAAAAATGTATCACTTCTTATCTAACATTTAAAATTGTGACTTAATTTGCTTCTTTAATACTCACTAACATTTTTTCTTACACAATTGTTACCTACCTCACTGAGCTGGTCTTGCACTTTCTTTATTCTCCGAATTTCTGGAGTATCAACTGTGGAAGCATATGGCTTTCCTCTTTCTTTTCTAAATTTTTCTTTATACTTGTTCTGAAAGAAAATATTGACAAACGTAACTAAGACATATCCTGAAGCCCTGGAAGAAATGTGTGCAGCAATTACTGACTTATTTACCTGGTTAGTATAGGAATTTGGGGCAGATTATTTAATAATACCAATTAGCATTACACAATCACATTTGCAGAGTTATGCTTATTTTAGCCAACTGACTTTCTTCCATCTTACATCCACAACAGCAAAATATCGATTTCTAAATTTAGAAATGGTTTAGATCACCTCTGATTATATTCTCCTCGGGAGCTTAGTATTGATAAATTTACAGTTATTTGGTTCAGTGAGCAAAGATACAGAAAATATGTGGGTGAAGGTAGAAGTCCTAGATCTATGATCTCACATAATCCTTTAACAGCAAACGATGGTAGGTAACATACATTAAAATTTAGGAAAAGGGATCTGACACCATCTACGTCAGGCCACAGTAGTCGTTTTCCACTCTTCACAACATCGTAAAGACATCATACAGTATTAGTCAACTGGACTTTGGTATCCTGTACCAGGAATTTAGGCTTGTTATCATTCCTATACACTGTGCACAAGGATTTTTCTTGGATATAGGTAGAGGGATAGAGAAATATAGTATCAAATAGTACATATATAATCGTATATTTATAGTACAGTATATAATAGTATATTTCTCTCTATATTGAGAATATACATTGAGTAGTATATTCAATGAGGTTTGCTGTTCAATAGACACTAGTCATTGTTATCATCATTCACTCAAATATCCAAGTCAGAGAGTGCAGGAGTCCTATTAACTGACATCTCTGCCAATCTTTAGCCATTTCTTGTGCTTAGGGATTACCTAATGCACTTAAGCAGGAAACAGGCAAGATGGGCTAATTCAGAGAAGGAAATTTCCCACTTCAGGCAAGTAACATTTATACACATGATGAAACAAAGTACAGGAGACAAAATAGTATCATGAAGGTTTGCAATAATCCCCATTAAATATTTTTAAAGTTGGTGTTCCTCAAAAATAAAAGACATGGGACAACTTACTTCACTGAACAGGTCCTTCATTTTATTACTGTGTTGCAGGTAAGGTGTCAAAAACTTAGATGGGTCCACTTTTGTCCGTATTGTCTTCTTTCTGACTGGAGGTGCTGCATCTTCAACAGATTTTTCATGTTCAACAGATTTGTCATGTTCAACAGATTTTTCACGTTCAACAGTATAGGTAGTAGTTTTAGGACCTGTGAAGTCTGTACTAACAGTCTCAGTGATCTCAGTGACCACCTGGGAATAAAGAAAAACACAATTACTTGCTTTACAGCTATAAAAGTTTAATAAGAAAAGCATTTTTCATCTCCCCTAGCTAGTAAAAGGATGCTCAGTCCTCAGGATGCTCCAGGAACCACCTGCAAGACAGAAAATCAGAGACACTTTTCCTGTTGGGCAAAGTATGCTGACTACGCATCACCCAACCTAAAAAAAAAAACCACAAGGAATTAACTGACTGACTGGTCTCCGTATCAAATTCATGTAATTCTCCAGAGGCACTGGAAGAGTGGGGCTCCTGCTGCCTCTGTTCTATACGCATAACAAAACGTGAAGCTATGTGTTATAAAAAGCTGTAATATATTTCTAAGTATCTGTCATAGTTTACACACTGCCAGTAACTCAGTTTCATGCAGCCGCTCGCTCACTCCCCAGCTTCTTCCCTCCCCAGGTAGGACGGGGAGGAAGATTGGAAGAATGTAAAACCCACAGGTTGAGATGAGAACAGTTTAATACCTAAAATCAAGTACAATATAATACTAATACTAATGATGGGAATAACAGAAAGGGAGACAAAACAAAAGAAAAAAAATAAACACTGCAAAGAAAAAACAAAACCAACAGCAACAACAACAAAACAACAGAGAAAACCAACAAAAACTCCCACTAAACACCAGTGATGCACAACACAATCGCTCACCACCCACTGACCGATACCCAGCCTGACCCAAGCAGCAATCAGTCCCTTCCAGGTAACTCCCCCCAGTTTCTATACTGGGCATTACATGCTGTGGTATGGAATACCCCTTTGGCTAGTTTGGGTCAGGTGTCCTGTCTCTGCTTCCTCCCAGTTTCTTGTGCCCCTCCTCACTGGCAGAACATGAGAGACTGAAAAGTCTTTGAACAGGGTAAATGATACTTAGCAACAACTGAAGCATTGGTGTGTTATCAGCATTGTTCTCAGACTAAAGCCAAAACACAGCACTGTACCAGCTACCAGGAAGAAAATTAACTCTGCCCTTGATAATTCTGTTCATTTTTAACATTAAAGATTGGATTTTGTCAATATGTTACCCAAATAACTTAGCTGCCTGTGTTTCCTATTATTAACACAACCTGTTGCTTCATTTTGTTAGCTCTTCTGCAAACTGGGCAGAAGCAAATGGAAGACACAGGGTGGGACAGAAATCAGGACAGTCCTTTTCTGATGGACACAGCCACAGCTCCCTCTAAAGGAAACCAATGAGTGGCAGATAGGATACTCAACAAGCTAGGAGTCCTCCAGATCATCCCACAACAGTCTTGAAAGGGAAATAAAGTTTTAAGAAGCAACTGTTCACTGATATTTGTGTATTTAATATGAAAAATTAGTCCACGGAATACAAAATTTAGCATTACTTTGTAATTTCATGCATATATAAACCACATGCAACATTACAGGAACCTTTACCTCATATGGCTCACCCTCTTCAATAGTTGTCTCTTCAATGTAATACTATTAAAAAGAGGGGGAAAAAAAAATCATTGTTAGGTCAGATGATCAGAATAGCAAATTGTAGCTTCCGTTAAGCTGTTTTAAAAACACACTTCTGGGGAAATAGGACTGTAGTTCATAGGTACCTATGTGGTCACATTTGCATCGCTGGTAATTCCGAACATCTGTTTGTTGGGTTTTTTTTCATTAATGATTGGATTTTTTCCATACATTCCTTCCAAGTAATTAATAAAGGATCACTATTTTAACTACAAGAGGGAAGACAATGATGACTGCATTAAAAGAAACATGCAAAACCCCAGGAGCTTCCAAGTCCTTTGTAATACACTGAGAGGACTGTGGTAGGTTTATCTCTCTAATGCTGTCCTCAGAGTTTTTCCTGCCTACAGATCCTTGAAGAACACCAGTAATTAGTGGCTGCTGGACTTTGTACTACCAGCTAGACTTTGTAGTACTGATCACAATTCTGAGCTCAGCAGCTCAGCCAATTTTCCACCCAATTTATTGATCACTTGCCCATTCCACATCTCAGAAATTTGGTGATAAGAAGACTACAGGAGACTGTTTCAGGAAACCTAAAGTAGTCAAAGTGTGCAACATCCACTGGTCTCCCCTTCTCCGTAACAGCAGTGAACTCATTATAAAAAGCAATGAGTTTGGTCACCCATGATGTGCCTTTGATAAATCAATGTTCACCGCTCCCCATGACCTTCATGTCTTTCATGTGTTTAGAAATAGCTCCTAAAAGTATTTGCTCCATAGCCTTCCTAAGGTCTGATGTGAGGTTGACCAGCCTGTAATCCCCTGGATCTTCTTTCTTGACTTTCTTGAAGATGGGTATGACATCTTTTTCCAGTCAGCAGAGACATTCTTGCATGACTAAGAGCTCTCAAAGATGATAGCAGCCTTGCAATGTCACCAGCCCATTCCTTCAGCACCCATGGATTCATGTCCTCTGGTCCTATTGAGCTGTGTATATCCCCATGTTGTCAGCCCTAACTGTCTTCCTCTGCTGTGGCTACTACTTCATTCCTATATCTCTGCTAGGAAGGTCAAAGACGTGGAAGACCATAGGACAAGCCTTATCAAACCTGAGGCAAAACGGGCTTCAAGTACCTCAGCATTTTGTCTGTTCCTTGTAATTCTGTTTATCTTGCTCACTCTCTGAATCTTCAACTCCACAGTCTCATGGTCGCTGTGGCCTTGGCTGCCCTTGACCTTTGCATCTTCCACCAGTTCTTCCCTGTTTGTGAACAGCATGTCCAGCAGAGCATCTCTCCTAGTTCATTAATCAACTGTACTAAGGAATTCACCTTCACAGTACTTTCCCAGAATCCTCTAGGTCGCTCATGCCCAGCCACAGGCCTTCCCAGGAGAACCTGCAGTGGTTAAAGCCACCCTTAAACACAAGAGCTGTGCCTGTGAGCCTTTCTCCAGCTGCCTAAAGAAGTTCCCAGGGTGCTACATCTACTCTGAAGTGGCAGATCTTCACGTGGAGCACGAACCTTCCTCCTGTTGCCACAAAACATGAGCTTCCTGCTTTGTCCATTCTGATGGCCACCATCCATCACCCATTTAACCACCGTCTCCAACTGGCGCTCCGTCCTTGCCACGTGTGGCTCTGCCTCTTGCTTTTCATGAAAGTGCTACCAACAAACTCTTCCTCACTTCCATTACGGTGCAAAGCACGCTCACCCCTTCCTCCTGGAACCGGCAGTGCAGCTGACCCGACCAGAACACATCTTCCCCAGAAGAGGCAACAAGGGCTGTGTCTTGTTCCTCTGTGGGGTTCGCTCCCCGCTGGCAGCTTGCCGTGCCCCGCAGCGACCGGGAGCCGGAGGAGGCAGAGTCAGCTCGGAGAGAAGCAGCGGCGCAATCACGGCACTCGCTGCCGCCCCGCTCGCCGCAAGCCGCGGCCACACAGCACATGGCGGCCTCACGATGGCGTCGTCCCGCCGCTGAGGAGAGCCGGGGCGCCCCTCGCTGCTTAATGAACAGAAACCCACTTGCGCCGGCCGCTCTCGTAAGCAGCAGCTGGTTTAGTCGGAAGGTGCTTGTCTTGCCGCTGGCTTCCAGAAAGGAGAAAGCGTAAAATGGAGATTTTTATCTTTGACGATCTACTCGACAATGGTTTGCTCAGGGTCACATGCCAAAACTGGGGGAACAAAATCCCCTTTGAATTAAGCCCTAAAACAAAAAAATCACATTAATTGTTCCTCGACGTTAGGATCACGTAACTAGTCCATACTTTTCAAGCTTGGTTTCAAGGTTTCAACCTTGCAAGGGTTGTTTTGAGGCAATTACTGTTCGCTGGCCCTACACTGTGTTTGACCCACTTTTCACAAAGCCTCGAGTAACTCAGCCGCAAAGGTTTGGGTCATTCACTGTGGGGCGTTGCACACCACATATACCTACAGTGTTCAGTGCAGCCTAATAACTCCAGAGAGATGGAAAGTAGTGTCTTTAAAGTCTCAACGTTTTCTCATCCAGTAATTATTCAGCAACGATTTTCTACTCTTTTGGAAGCTTAATTTCTGATAGTACACCTACTGGTTTAAAATAGGCGGTTCATACAGAAGTGTAATTCTAGCTAAGAAAACTTTGGGAAGGCTGAAGCTACCTTAAAATTGTACCAGATGCTATTGTTCTGTTTTCCATAACTTTTCGCTATGACTATCTCAAGGGAAGCTACTAAAGCAGTACTATCTCAGTGTGCCCTAGGGATGTGGTTACAGGAAGGTGGTGATTAAAAAGTAAAACCAAAGAATGAAACAGAGCTGTGTAGACAAAAAGTCCAACATACCATAATTCCAGCAGCAACAAATAAACATGGATAGCAAATAAATATACATTATGTTACAGAAAGCACATTATGCTCAGGAAGCATAAAGGCAATTACAAGTAACATGGTATTAGGAAACTTAATGAAGGACTGGTATCTTTGTAGCTAGGTCTTTAAAATGGACTTTATGAAGAGTAACGCTTATTTTCCAAAACACATTAAACTAATTTAACTGGTAAACCATTTGACTTGACTGCATTCAGTACGTGAAATGTACAAAATCTGCAGTCAGGACTCAATGCTGTCACATGGCCTGAAATTAACAGTCCATTATATACATGAAACTGTTAGTTTAAATGCCCTATTGGCAAATCAGTCCCTGATGCAACTCCACAGACATCTACAGGTTTAAATCTAGCCCCATCTCTGTGGCTTCCAAAGTTATATTGGTTAATGGTGGCATAAAACTGCTGCATTTCTTCATTTCAGTGGGCCCAGAGGTGAGGCTAGAAAGTGGCTTCCAAAGTCATCCTCTATAGCATGGATTGGTTGACAGAGGGCAAGCTAGAAGGGAAAAGAGATGGCCCACTGCATCTATAATTACATAGAAGAGTAATTACAAAAGCTTGCAATGTAGGTGTGGGTTGGTCACAATCCTTATTTAAACAGAACAGCTATGACAGGAACCAGGGAGACTTTGCTCCACTGAGAGCAACTTTGTTGTTGCTGTTGTTGTTTACTTATTAAATCATTTAATAGATATCTAATCGTACCCTATTCTTCAGAGAGCAAACAGCAAGCAACCATCTATGCTCAGAGCAAGTGCCTCGTTAAAGTGATTAATATATTCATTCACAAGGCAGAAAACAAATATTTCTACTCTTAGATTTTCTTCTTACCTCCACAACTTCCTCATATTCTTCTTCCTCCATTTTGAGGGTATTCTTCTGTCTCTCCCCCACTCACTAGTCATGCAGCAAATGAAAGTATGAAAACAGCATTAGCCCAAGACTGAAAATATGATGAACTAGTAAAGTTCATAAAATGCCTGAGGTCATGGTTAGGAACTAGTCAGATTATTACAATGTTGTTGGCTACTTAGTGAAAGAACTTGAACAACAGAGATAAAGTTGAGATCTGGCATTACTTTGACTGTTGTGGGAAAGTATTGGATTAAATTGCAAATATACTAATATGTTACAATTTTTGGACAAATACTTTATTCTAATAGTTGTAACACCAATACTGGAATTCAGTTAAACCATAAAAGAAATTAAAAAACAGAGGAAGAGAATTCTTGAAGTCTGGTTTGGGTTTATTACAATAAGATTATTTGAAGAATTTTCCTGTGACTATTTTATACTATTTCATGACATTATTCAAGCTCCTGTTTGAATGGGAGCTTTATCTATATATTCTACTATATTAATTCATAAGTAAAAGCATAATATGGAAAAAGTTTGTAAATATTTTAAGGGACTATAGGTTAATGAGACAATTTTTGTCTTCCCAGCATTATCCTACATAGATGGTCTGGGTTGTTCTTTTGTTTAGCTCTTGTGACTTTTTTCTCTCTGTTTCTTCAGACCTGGAAAATATGGAAATCCATACAGTTGGCTAAACTACAAAGTACAGATGACTGTCAAAACCTTTACACAAATTAATTAACACAGCGAATTTGCTGTGAGGCAAAGCTACAATTTTCCACCAGAGAGTACAGCTCTGTTTCTAATGCTGGTAGGGGATGAAGCTTTGGAACAGCTGTTCCTGAGTCCAAAGATATTTGCCGTGTAAGCTAATACTACCAAATGACAGGGTGGTTTTGTTTAGCTGGCTAAACTGCAATTCCTTCTGGGGCAAGTGAAGTCTAGTAATCAGGTTAAATATAGGAACCTAAAATACTGTCCCTTTTTAGTTTCAATGTGTTGAGAAAAATTACCAACAAAAAAAAAAATAGTTAAACCAGATTCTTAACTATTAAAATACATGAAGAATAACTCAGAAAGTGGTATGTTGTATGAACAAGTAGGCCAAAGTTTATGAATACACCCAAGAAGCAGAATTGCATATAAGGATACAATCTATACAGTCACTACTGTAACCTCCAGTTACACTTCCAAAACACAGTTTTGGGTCCTTTCCTCTTACTGCAATTTGCTACTAGTCATCCAGACAGAAAATCTGACTTCTATGGGCATGGCACGACGACAATACCCAAAAAACTACAGAACTGGTAAACAGCTCAAGATCCTGTTCTAAGGAAAACAAGTGAAGTGTGATTAAAATGTTCTTACCAGCAACATCTAGTAAATATCCTTAGGAGCAAAGCCTCTCCAGTCCTCCCTCCTGAGCAGCACTGGGCAAGAGCAAGCCTGATAGAGCATCAGCTCCTAATTACGTATGTGAATAGCACAGCCAATCTGGCTCCAGTCTGCTCAAGTTTCAGCCCTAAATATACTTGGTGACCCCAGAGGAGGCCACCTGTTCTCAGCAACATGAAGGAAAAAGAAGCTGGGCACTTCTGTGCTCCCGAGGAAACCCAAAACACACCAGAGCTTGACTGCACTTCACCACATCTCCTCTGAAATGGATCCCTAGGCAAATCCAAGGGAGCACTGTAATGGAAAACCATGCACATTTTCTTCTTTCAGCATTGATAATAATAATTAATTTGAATTAACAGAGATAATTTCATTCATATATTGCACCTGAATCAAAAATACCTGAATTCAAGAATCTCTGAACTTCAGAGAGAGAGGAGTCTAGACTTCAAATGAAATTTTTAGTATCAGTCTGTCCTTAATTTCATCCCTTAAGTATACCTGAAGTGCTTTATCAACTTAACTAGAAGTGAAGTTGAAATCGTGTGTCGATAGTGTTATCACTTCTTATGAAATGTTACATCGCTGAACACATGGACGCAGGAACATGTGAAAACTGACTACTTGCAAAGAAAAAACTTTCAAGGAACGCAATTAACATTCAATGTGCCTGGTGAAGAAAGACTAAGAATACATGATAAACAGAGTAAGTAACAAGGGAGGAACTCCAATGCACAAAGTATTTCAGAAGGTCAAGAATTATATCATGGATGGAGTAGAATCGCAGTAATGATAACAGAAGTGACCTCTTAGGCCATCTAGTTGTCTCACATTATAGGATTGGCTTTAGTTCTTCAAGAAGGTCCATTTAAAAGCCAGTATCAACAATACTCTCTTTTCATGCACTGTATCACATAATTCAGTAAATGACTGTGAGGAGACCTTGAGAGACATCTTCTTGTTCCCAAACACTTTCTACAAGTTAATATTTATATCCAGATGAAATATCATATCTCATTCACTACTGCCAAGAATTTTATACTTTGCACAGACACAGAGCTGTAGATCCTTCCCTTTTTCTTTTAGGCAATCTATATGCTTGCAATTACTTAACATTTTGCTTCACTAGGCAATCCTTCCCTTTTAAACTTATTTCTGTTTATTTAAAAGTCCTTCAGTTTCGTAGCACCTTCTTCTGAAGATGTTCAGAAGTGAATATAGCATATTAATGGAGTCTTACAAGAGCAATGCCAGCTTAACCTTCTGCTCTGTGATCCAGATCTCATGTGTGTGCATTCCAGTAATAACAAAGTCATTTTTTCTCCAAGTACTGCTTTCAATTGATTAGATGCATAATCTGACATCTACATAAGTGATGACAAACCTTTATGTAGTGAATGGCCACATTTTTTTTATTAAAAATGTAATTCATTATTATAATTTCCAGCTCAAATATCAGTTAATGCCAAAGTTAGTGCCATGGCCAGTGACTCACTATCCCCCTTGATTCTGGGTTCATGGCCTCTTTTTCAGACTCAACAGTTGTACTTTACATTGCTCTTCCTATAAGTGGCATTCCCCCATGGTTAGTGCTACAATATTGAATGTTGTTATGCCTCATTCCAACTACCTGATTTAAATTACTCTATCAACAGAAGCTTATATTCCTCTCTCCTGGTGGTTATTCTGGCAAAACCAGCAAGCATTTTCAAACAGGATGCAATTTTCTCTACAAGTTTTTCTTGCAAGTTCCTGAAAATAATCGCTCCCTTACTGATACACTCTGCAACTTCTAGGTTACTATAGCATCCCCTTCAGACTCTTTTATAGTGCCATTTGGTACATCTTATTTAGAAAGATACTAAAGAAGGCCAAAATTACATGCAAAATGCAAGTACCACTTTTTCTGCTATTGAAATGCAGCTGTCTTTGGTGTGAAACATGGCAGATCTTTAGCAGCAGCCAGGGCTGCAGTTCAGGGCTGGAAATGAAGCATGGAATAAACCATCAAAATTAGGGGTTTAAGAACCAAAGGTATTATTGCCTAAATGAAAGGTTGGACAAACATAAGATTTATGCCCTGACATCAGAACATGAAGAAGGTAGGAGAGTGCTCTTAGGTCACCTACAGCTGCTAGCAAATCTTTCAGTTCTTACATATGCTCTTTCAGCTCCAAATCTCTGAGAACAACTCTCACAAAACTACCACTGCTAGTTTCAGTTTTGTTTAAAACTGAAAAAGAACCCCCCCAAAACCAAAACAATCCACTACATATACTGTGATTTCTACTCAAGTCCACAATTGACTTTTATTGGTGAAACTTTGGTGTTCACCTCCTTAAGTGCTTTTATATACATGCAACACATACCAATAAATATTTATATATATTTATATATAATACCTAAACACATGCACACCAATCTTTACATATGTATAGACATACACTGGTCTTCACTGTGGAAGTAAACTATTATGCTCATTGTTTCATTTCGTATCATTCACTTTATCTGGACAATTAAGATGTCAGTGTTACATATTCATAAAAAAAATCAGCAAGTATTGCATGCTGAAGTAGAATATGCATGAGGAATGGAGTACTAGTGGTTAATATTCCCTTCATATCTTTTAAAATTGCTTTATTATGAAAATTTGTGTCTGTGACTTGCATTTCAAGTCACTCTGAGGGAATACTCTAGGAATACCAATTCGATTTTCTGGGAGACAAATGTTTTAAAGGCATTAGGAAAATTCTGCTGTAGGCGACAGCCTGGTTCTGGTACAGGTTAGCACACCAGACCAGACTGCTTTATCCGCAATACATAAATATGCATGCACTCACTGGTTTTGAACTAAAAAGACAGAATGCTGCGAGGTGACTAAGGTAGAGGAAGATGTTGTTTTGCATCCAAATGGCCCAAAATTTTAAAGGAGAAAATATTTTTCTGTACTTAACTTTCTAAAATATTAAATATGTTCAGTCTTACTCTACCAAAGAGTAACCACTTGGGCCAGGGGGAAAGGAAGGAAATAACACATGACCTTCTCTAGATTTGTTTAGAAGGTATATAATACTAGGACTACAAAATAACAGCCTACAAATACTCATTCTCCCAACCCACGCAGCATTCACATACAAAAACTCATGTGGTTTTGGTTTGGTTGTTTTTCTAGAACTGCCTTTGGCTTGTTTTGGGAAGGAGTCTTTCAGCTATGAAAAATACATAAACTAATCCTTGAGCCTGATCAGTAGAGGAGCAAGGACCATCGGACAGCCACTCTGTAACCCAATTGTCCCAAAAGACAGAAATTCTAGCTTTCCCCACCCTCCCTGCTAGCTAGTGACATTTGTGTATTGGCTTGGTCATTGTTTCCCTTACATTTCTTTCATAGTGCATCCCTCTCTAGATCCCAAGGTAGAATTCAGAAGAATTTTAATAAGCCAAGGCCACATCCCACATCATGAAACCCAGCTAGTACATATCACTGAACTGCAAGCCTCCAATTACCTCTTGAAGACAACTTCAAGATTCAAGAGACTTTTATCCATCCTTGCCTCTGTTTTACTGAAAATTACACAGGCTTCTCTGTGTCTTGCCCTTTGGATGAATAAACTTACTGACACCATGGGTACTATATTTAACCTCCTGAGGTAATCATGGATCACCCGCACTTAACAAGCATTGTATCATTGAAAAAAGACATTTTCATACATATTTGTGTCATTGTGTCATTTTTTAGCTCCCATTAGTAAGTTACATCTCATTGTTTTTGCCATTTCCTTTCTGCCTACAAGATTTTGCACAGGAAAAGAAAATAAGAAATTAGAAAACAATCTTGTATTTTTTTTAGCATTTATGAGGCTCTCACTGAAGTTAATTGTGTGTCCAAAACTTCCCTTTAGAGTGCAGTCTCCATCAGAAATCTAAAAATGCACTGTAGACTATAAGGTGTGAAATGTACAATGTATATATACAACCTGCAAGACAGAAAAAAGCGGTAACAACCAAGAAGCCTTAAACATGAAAGCTGTTTAGTCTGGGAGGAAAGTTTTAACTGAAGAGCACAACACAAGCTTCAGAGCCCTAAAAATAAAGTATTTCTTGTTAGATAAGCTCTTACCAGCCTCTGTCAGGAGGCGCACAACCTATATTTGTATTTGCACTCTAGGGATCCAAATGACGAGAAACAGGTGTAGAAAATGTGAGTCATAAAAACTCCACTAATGAAAAAGGGAGTGAAAAGGGGAGTTAGGTAAGGGTTTTCCCTCACTGTGCTGTTCTTGCAAGGGCTTGTTGTTATCCAGTATTTATTGTGTCTTCCTAAGCAGGTAGAGATGAACCATCACCTATTACAAACTGTGGTAATCACATCAAGGCACAAGTATGTGTGCTACCAATGCCAGCACAGTTTAATGCCTGCATGAACACTGTAGTAGACCATTACCTTGTATTTAAAAAAAAACCCAACATTTATCACATTCAGACCCTGTACAGGCTTGACTGTACCTGGCTTATAGATCCCAAGTGGACTTGATGAAGTCAGGTGCAAAGGTACCAATCAGTAGCAGGACTGAAATAGCTAAGGGGGCATTCTCCCAATTTAGGGAGCCTCAGTGGGTTTGCAAGTGTTAAAAGCATCTGGGGTAAGGAGCTCAGTGCTGAATCTGTGTGGCATTTAAGTTGGCAACGTTGATTGAATCATAGAATGCTAGAATGGTTTGGGTTGGAAGGGACCTTAAAGATCCTCCAGTTCCAACACCCCTTCCATAGGCAGGGACAACTTCAACTAGACCAGGTTGCTCAAAGCCCCATCCAGCCTGGCCTTGAGCACTGCCAGGGATGCAGCAGCCACAGCATATCTGAGCAACCTGTGCCAGGGCCTCACCACCCTCACAGGGAAGACTTTGCACAAAGGTGAGAATTTGAGCAAAGAAATATCTGCACCTGCCATACATCTCTGCAAATTCTGCAACTGTCATGCAGCCTAGTAACTAAGACTTGGTTTTGAGTGTGCAAGCAAAGGAAACTGCATGCTTTCCTAGGCCTAAAGGCCTTGATTTCTCAGTATTTGTCTTATTTTTCTTGCTACTAATAATCATGTGGTAAGAATGGCATATCATCTTAGAAGTACACAAAAGCCATATCACAAGAACTTCAGCTCTATTCAAGGAAGAGCTTACAGAAGTTGAACTTGTGCATTTTTAATGGTCCAACTAAGCTTTCTCTTCATAAACTGCAGGTGTAAAATTGACAGATGATGATATGAAATGTGGAGTATGTAACAATGCATTTCTATGCTTTAAAAAATTCATGTGCAGTCTATGCTGCAGACACATGCAAACATCTCTCTTGTGTTATTGTTTTGAAACTAAGAAGATTTATTAGCACATGAAGCCATGAGGTGTGTGAAGCATGAGTGGAAGCCTGACCAAAATCTGATCAAGGCCTCCAAGATGAGTAAGATTTAGATGTGTTGTTGACAGAGGTGCCTATGAGAACAGAGGCTGTTCTAGAAGGACTTCATCTGGGGCAGAGTGAGCATCCACAGCAAGAGTCAGCCAGGCTGACCGATTGGAACAGCTTACCTACAGGATGGCTCAACTGTGAGGAGCCGCTGCACAGGACCTCTGCAATGGGGGTAGGAAAATTTTGTGCTGAAGCGTAGAAGCATTGTGGCAAACGGGGAAATTTTTTTAAACAAAAACCATGAAGGGTTCGGTTTGACAGATGCAACTGACTGCCTTAGAATTATATATACATATGTGTATATTTCCCCAGGACAGATGTCTACAATATGACAGTACATTGAGCCAAGCTTTTTTCTTCTGCATGAAGACAGGCTAGGAGCACATGCATTGTCACTGATTGCGTCTTGGTTTAGGAATGAAAATGTCCATCTGACAGGGAATTTAATTATTTAAATTATGGCTAATCCTCAGAAATGTCAAGTTACATTGAGTAACGCCCACAGTCCATGCGTGGTAGACAGTGAACTGTTAGTTGCTGTGCAGAGGCTATAAAGGCATCTACAGCTCCAATGATCCACTGAGCCTGAGCCACTGTGTCCATGTCACAACGACCCAAAGCTGCATTTAAGAACCTGAGCATGACCGTATCACGGACTCACTGTTTTCTAAGGATTCCTGAACACAGGAGGCAAGTCAGTATCTAATGATGAATGGTTCCCTAGTTCATTAAGAGCTGAATAATCAACTCACTGCAAATCAAAAAAAAAAAAAAAAAATTAAAAAAGATGCAAACTGCAAACTGAAAAGAACACCTTCCCTTGATCCTGTTCTCTGGAATTGAAAGTGCTGGAATGAATGCTTATGTCTTTGTAAAAGTAATAAGGTGATTTTTTTACACCACTGAGACAAATATTTGCAAACATTATCTTTTTGAATGGAAGTACCATACAAATGTGAGGGGTTTTTTAGGAAAGGACACATGTTCTAACAAGATGAACTTCACCTTTTACTGCCGCTTATCCTCTTTCTTAAAGTATTGATAGAAAACATTAGATCATAACAAATAATATGCTTAGAGGCAATGCAATCAAAACTCCATGAGCAAGTCATCTACAGTGTCTTGTTTTCGTGTTTATTTTTTGATACTGACAGATTAATGGAGGGTGAGTAGCAGCACAAGCCCATAACTGTATGGTACGTAAACCAACCACTTAGTACACTGCCACGAGTCAAAAAGACTTTGCTGGAAGAGGAGGAGAGAAAGGAATATTGGTGTGAAATCCATTTTGTGCTTCCTAATGTTTTTTGACAGAGAAGAAACTGTCGTCTCACTGACCAAATTGTTTAGTTAGGAGATCTGTCTACATGACAAGGTTCTGTTTACTATCCCTCCTCACTCTCCTTGTGAGATTGCAATCACTGCTTTCTCTGACATGTCCAAGCTGCAAAACAAAATCCAAATAAATGTTAACCCAGTGCTTGATGTTCTTTGGATATAAGACTGAAGTTTTTAGCATAGAACAGCGTTAGAAAAAAACCCCACCAAGGTGCTTCTCTTCCCTCATCATCTTACATTTAGGTAACACACATTCAAGCAGCATTCAAAATCACCAACCCATACGTCTTCAGATAGCTTATTATTTGAGCTCACAAGGAAACATATATACACTGATATTGTATTTGCTTGATGCAAATATATCTCCTCAAAATCCTATATCAGCTTTTGTTCTCACACAGAACATTTACTTTCTTTGCCTGATCATGGAAATCTCCCATGGTCACCTTTGTCAGTGTCCAACCAGGATATTTAAAACATTGAATCAAAAGAGGATTCAAAGCAAAAAAAACAAAAACAAACCACAAAACCAAACTGAAAAGAACATGAAGATGCCACCAAATATTTCTTAATTTTTTTTTCATTATGAGATATCATGAAGCAAAGAGAAATTAGATGAACAAATGCATCTCAACCGAACTCTCCAACTAGTTGTAGAAACTTCAAAATTAGTATATTAAAAAAATAAATACAACACTGAAGGGACAAACATCACAGCGTAAAAGATACCGTACATTGCCACAAGATGTTTATTTGTAATTAAAAGTCAGCAACAACCTTGGTTTGGGTTTTGTTTTTCCCAGCTGACTCTGGTCATTGGCATGAAGGGTAGATCTCTTGACATAACAGTATCTGTCACAGCCTCCACTGTTCTTTACTTAGGTCCTTTAGGAGTCTTAAAAGAAAACATTTATCAACAAGATGATGTCAAACAGCCTAATTTATCTCTCCTACTAATGTTCCCAAGACAGCAACAAGGCTTTTCAAATAGGTACTGAGCAGAAAGAAGATACACCAAAGGAATAGTTCCTCAGGAATGTAAAACCAACTCTGATTTTATTCATCAGATTTCTGAATATTAATTTAAGTTAGTATAACCTAAGAAAGGAAGGAAAGGTTCTTTTCAAATATTTTCTTCTTTCTTCTATTTGTAAGATAAACTTTCATATTTTTAGAACAGATGTACAAATATCAGCTGTAAATGCCAGCAAAAAGCCATGACTGGTAGCCAGAATTTCAGTTCTCATCCTATCTCTAACACTTGTCCCTTTGGGCAGGCCTCTGCCTTAGTACTATGTAATAAAGATAACACAGATCTGTTCTCTTTTGACAAACTTTTTTATTATTATTACTACCATTGCAAATCATTAGCTTACAGCAACTACAAGAGAAGTTACAGATGTTATCTTAGAAGCAGACTGATCTATAATTAAGAACCACAGACACACAGTGAACAGTTGCAGAGGGAAAATAGTGCAGTGGCAGACAGGTATACTCTGCAGGGATAGAGATCCTCTGAAGTTACGTAGGTACGTGATCAGCAAGTAATGCCTCTCCCATTTGAAGCACCTGGGACAAGAATGGTGGCATGAGGACTACACTCCATCACATCTCTTCAGTGTCTACTGCTTGTTAGCATTGATGGATCTTTTTCCTTTCAATCCCTAAGCTGGGTCATTGTTGCACTTATGCTGAAGGAAGAAATATAATTGCTTCTTGGTGGGACAAAAGAATTGTCCTGCTGCAGAAGTGAAAATGCTGCTGGCTGTTACGACATGGTCCAGTTTTGTTACAACATGCCAATTTAATTTCCCTTTGACTTTTCAAATTTACTTATCAGTTTCAGTGTACATGAATTCTTCTCCCAACTTCTCACTGAACTCAGCAGAGCCTTACAGTGAATTTAGAGGCACAGTTGTTGTGGTTTTTAATGGAACTGAGCTAAAACAATTTATTAAGAAAACATAAACAGGTCCAGGTTCATTTATATCCCAGTCCACATTCAGATCATTTCATAAGTAAGTCTATTATTTCTTACAAAGCTTGGCAGCAGGAAAGTTTCATGTGGCTTGGAACAGCATCGCCAACTTTCCACATTGCCCCAGCAGCCACCAATAAATGGGAAGATAAACACAGCTATAACTTAAAAGCATTCTCTGTCACAAATCACTTGGGAAGAAGCAACAGGGCTGAACACATTCTTTGCCTTCTGCAAAACCCATGATCAGTCCCTTAATTTTGAAATCACCTCTGTTGCTTTTTCAGTTCAACAACAATTGCACCAATATTACTGAAAGATGTTAATGCCCTATGTGAGAACAGAGAGGATACATCCAATATTTACTACTTATGCCCCCATGCCTTTTTTCCACCTAGGACATATTTTCTTCCAAGAAGGGAAGAATATATATAAGAGAAGAATATATATAAAAGAATAAAAGAAGGTCAAGATTTAGATCAAAGCTCAATGAGTATACTTGAGAAATACCATAATAACCAAATCTTCCCATCAATATACAATTCACATTTTTTGTAGTCTTCTTGATCTGAAGAATGCTGACTAAGTAATGGACTAAAGCACACAGGTCTAAATTCAGTGTTTTAGCAAACTAACCTGTGTCCGAGAGCCATTTTTTTAAATTTCTTTTACTCTGCTCATTTAAATAGAAGACATTTATACGAAAGGTTACTAACACCTCCAACTGGAAAATGAGGGGGGAAGATTGCAACATGCTTCACATTCCTAACTTGCATTGCTGAAATGATCTCTCATCCTGAAATACAATCTGCAGTAGTCCATAAAATATTAAGACTACTCACTGGTTGCGGCCAGTAATATTTTGCAGAAGCAGTTCCCAGTGGCAGAATGCTCCATGAAAGGTCATTAACACAACACAAAGGTCATTAACACAACAGCCACCATGAGAAATTCTTCTCTGGACTATTATTAACAGCACTAACCAGCCCTAAAGAATCTGCCGGTGCTCCTATTGCTTGGCTCTGCAGCAGCACTAGGCAGTAAGATAACTACTTCATTACTGAACTCAATAAAGTGACACTTAATTGTCATAAGGAGCGACACCATCACAAATAATATCCCTTAACTCATTTGGCATTATGCCACTCTACCCCAAGAGCAACACCCTCAATGGTGTAATCTGCAGGAAATCACAACAAACTTCTGCAAACTGAAGTCCTCCCACTGACTCTCCCCCAGTGACGTAAATGGCGATCTTACCTGAGTAACTCGCACTAAGGATAGGAGGAAAAGAAACCCCCAGGAAAGAAAAAAATATAAAACTGAAATTCAGCCCCCTGGAAATTATTTATTTTCTTCCCCCTTACATTACGCAGCATTTTCAGCTCTAGGTGTCATGCCATCAGGATCAAAACAAGCCCTTGACTCCAGTTTTATGTACAGGTAAGCCATGGTCCTGCCACTCAGCCCCACGACAAAAGGGTTGTAGCTGCCCCTCAGGTCTCCCAGTCCCGCCCCAAGCACATGAAGTACAGTCTTACTTAGCCTCTTGCATACATCTTTCCACATTGTCTCACTTATCTGTCAAAAATGACTCAAGCTTCTTGATGCATTTTGTTCTTGACAATAAGGGAGCAATGGGGAGGAAAGCTTTATTTGTTAAATAGCTTTCATTTCAATGAGCAGACTTCCAGCTCATTTCTTTGAAAATGATTCCATAGGAGACTAAACCACTGGTGACTTCATGGGTCTTTTTATAAAGTAACATAATGATGGTGGATGGACAGAAACAGCTGCAGAATTACCCTGGCTGTGGCAAAGATGCCCTGAGCACGGCAGCCTTCAGCAAGTAAACCACCCCATGGCTGTCAGGCTGCTGCCTTGTAACCAGTGGCATAGAGAAGCTGAGTGTGTGCAGGACGTGTTAGCATCATCGCTGTGGGGAACACACTGGCTTTCAGGAAAGGAGACAACTTACTTTGAATAACTTACCTTGAATTTGGGAATGTGTTGTGACACACCATATCATAAAATCACAAATAGTTTCGGTTGGAAAGGACCTTAAATACAACACAATTCCAGCCCCTCTGGCAAGGGCAGGGACACTTTCCACTAGACCAGGTTGCTCAAAGCCCTGTCCAGCCTGGCCTTGAACACTGCCAGGGATGGGGCAGACACCCATGAAACAATGCCTGACCACCCTCACAGCGAAGAACTTCTTCGTAATGTCTAATGCAAGTCTCCCCTCTGTCAGTTTAGAGCCATTCCCTCTTCACCTGTCCCTACCTGCCCTTGTTGAAAGCCCCTCTCCATCTTTCCTGTCAGCCCCTTCAGGCACTGGAAGCTGCTCTCAGGTCTCCCTGGAGCCTTCCCTTCTCCAGGCTGAACAAGCCCAGCCCTCTCAGCCTGTCTCCACAGGAGAGGTGCTCCAGCCTCAAAGCATCTGGATGGACCTGTTAAAATGAGTCCAGAGGAGGCCTCAACCTTGCTACACTTGAGCACATTCTGAGCATATGCTCAATGGTGTTACGGAAAGATGGGATGGTTTAATGTGGTTGTTCACAATCTAAAAGTTAAGCATAATGATGTAACAACCACGAGCTTACATCAAGTTCAAATGCTTTCATTATGGTACATCATCTTTTGTTTTAGGTGGCCTATGGTCCTCTTTCATCAGATCGCAAAGGACATGATGAAAGCCTAAATACCAAGTCACTGGAAGTCAAACAACCCTGGGGCAACAACTGTCATTCAGTCAGCAGGGCACAGGCAGCTCTGCAGCTCTCTCCTGTCTGTTCCAAGTCCTGCGGCCAGTCTTGGGCTGGATTCAGCCCACAGCAGGTCCAAAGCACTGGAAATATGCTGTCAAGAATACCTTGCAAAATGTGCAGTAAAGATTGAAAAGTAATATAACTCTTGCAGAAGTGCTCATAATCCACACATTTCTGAGCAGCAAACATGGAACAAATACTTTTTGGTTTTTAGTTTCTGAATTTCTTTTGGCTTTGACACTGAAAAGCAGATAAATAATTTTCAGGTTTGAATGGAGTCCTTCCTACAGTGAGACTGTTAAAAGCTACCAAAACCTGTCAGGCTAAAAAGAACCCGCCTTCTTCACCATTTAAAAATACCAGAAAACATGTAGATTATGAATTTACTAAAAAAAGACTTTTTTTAAATAAAAAGAAACAAAACAGAATAAAACAAGGCTAAAGATAGACTTGCACAGGCGAAGTGCCTTTTCAAAGATCTCCATCAGACTGTCAACAGTGACGTACAACTTCTAGTGAGGCTTCTGTTATTATTCCTAGTTTCAAAAGCTGTTTTTCTAATTGCCAGTGAAATCCATTACCTTTAAGCAGCCTATAAAGATACAACAGCTTATCATTAAGGGCCTGGACCCCAGATGCCTAACACACAGACTGGCATCTTATTTTAGCCCTACAATCTTTACCCTTCAGCAGCAATGATGTTTTAAGTTGTTTCTCTTCCAGGCTGCTTATTGCAGACACTGAAGGCAATTCCTCGCTCTCTCCGTGTGCCAGACCTGACTGCTGAAGTGATTCAGGTGACAGATGCTGCAGTGACCTGAGCAAGACCAAAGATGTTCCTGGGTGATAACTGAGGAGAGAGGCACAAGCCAGGAGCAGCACAGTGTGGAGGAAGCATCACAGGCATGGCAGGAAGCCAGCGAAGTCCCCATCAAATCACCATGTGACTGTCTTTGATAAAAGCTCATCCTGAGGCACAAAAAAGTAATGTGAGTAATCAGTTACTGGTCCCTGAAACAGATCATTGCATTACTCTGTGACATTGTCAGCATTTATTTGGGCGAAGAGGCGACTGAGTTTTTAGCAGCACATTCAACTGAAGATTTAGAAGAAAGATTATCATCTACAAAAACATGATTGGCACAGGAGAGACCAGACAGGGATAACTGCTTTTGTGCTGCAGAGCCAGCTGAAAACCATTAGGCTACAACTCTAGAGCAAAACCCAGGAGCTTTTAAAAGCAGTTGCAAAACCTCCAGCATGAGCAGGATTTCCACCTGAATACTTAATGGAAAGAAGAAAAGCTGAAAATACAGCTGAACTGAAGAGCAAGGCCATGCAACTCAGAGCTTAAGTTTAAATAGATTAAGATAGGAGTTTAGGGAAGCTAATTGTGCTTTCACTTTCGTTCATGTAAAATCAGAACAAGCTGGTTTTATATATGAATACCTGAAAGACTAAAAAACTGGCCTGTTTTAACGTGACACTGGGTAAATTTGAAAGTCAGTATATGTTATATACTGACGATATATATATATTTACTCCAGATGATAAAAATATTGGCTGCTACATCTGCTTCCTTAAGACAGAGGCTCTAAAAGCATCATTTTCTGAAGGAAGACCAGTAGCAGTAGCTTTATGAGCTTGAAAGTTTTCCAGTTATAGAAACACTATTTCTGTGGAACTACAGGCTCAAATCTGAGCTACAGACAGAGGCTCAAAGCAACTCTTCTTTTAGGTGCAGATGAAGCTGAGCGCCACACAGCAGAGATTCAAGGGCAGCATCTGCATGAGGGAACAGCTACTGCACTGTAGAGCAGAGCTGCTCCTTTTACCAAGGGGCTAGCAGGAACCTCACTGAGTTTAACAGAGGCAAATGTTATGTTCTGCCTTGGGGCAGCACAATGGGAACAGACAGGGAGTCAGGCTGGAGCTGGGACACAGGCAGTGCCCCAGGGTGAGCACTAGTGACAGACCTGACCTCCCTCCTGGCAGAGGACAGGGGCTGTATACTGTAGCAGCAGCCTGAGTGGCTGAAATGCCAAGTTTTCAAACTCAGAAGCAGCAAAACCCATGCCACTGTCCCCCAGAAACAGCAGCAGGAACTGCTGCAGGAACAGGTGTGACCAGCAATAGGTTTAATCCCTTGGGAGCACCTTTGGGGAGCAATAAATTGTACAGCAAATAAAACATTTGCTTAAGAGAAGAGGTCACCTCCTTTCCCAAACTGATGCAGCGCTTCCCTCAGTACAGAATTTAGGAAGTTACGCTAGGTGCACAGGGAACAAAGACCTTGCTACCACCTGATGGAGGGAATGAATGGGGCATTCAGCTGCCAGGAGCCTCTTCACTTGCCACTACAGGACTGAGCCCTTCTGCTCCACTGCTTGTTGAAGAGCACCCACAGTGTGCTCCCTTCAGAAGCCATTGGTGAGCTAAAAAACATTTTCCAGCGTTCAGTAATTGATTGATGTTTCTATTTGTTGCCTCTCAAGTGCAGCTGCAACTGCCTCTCCCCCGCCCAGGTCCTTGCACTCTGCTGTTCTTTCTATGATACCTTTGATGTACTGAGCTTATGCATCACCTTTCCTTTAAACATACTGGACTGAGGATTCAGCTTATTCATCAATTTGACCCAGAGAATAAGATCCAGCCTACTACAGGCAAAGATCTAGATCTATGTATTTGTGCGTATCTCAGACTTAACCAGACTTTTCTAGTGGAGGTCATAGGCATGTTGAGACAAATTTCTTTCTTTCTTTTAAAAGTGAAGTGTTAAGATTCCTCATCCTTTGCTCCTTGCTTGTTTTCAGGCTGTGTTGCCTACAGGGAAGATTTCTGAGGCTGGTGTCCTGCAGGTGGGCAGAGGCAACATCTGTCTGTGGCAGCAGGCTCTCCTGTTGATGCTAGGGCAGAGCACCTCTGTCACACAGGTGGCCACTGCATTGGCCGTGGCACAGCACTACAGATTTTCTGTCATGAGCTCATCTCACATTTAATGGAGAATGTGGCCTTAGATTCCAGTTCCAGAGCCATCAGCTTGTCCATGCACTTCGTGCACAGCAGCACCTCGCAATAAAACTCTCTGTCAGTTTTTTTGCTTTCTACTTGATTGCAGTGTGCAGCAGACTTAGCAGTAAGTGTTTGCTGAACCCCAAATCCTCTGAACAACGTACAACAAACTTACTGCTGCAAAGATTGAGGAATTAACACTTACGGTAGAGACCATTCTTCTCAGCCATTAAAAATCACATTGAATCCATGTCAGATCTAGTACTGATTGGCAGGGCTTGGACATGACCGACCCCCGATGGCTCCTGCTCAAGAGCAGCACCAAGGAGCACATGCTGAGACACAGGGACATACAAGCTGCTGCTAGGAGAAGCCTCATGCATGGTGCAAGGGGTGGCTTGTCAGGAAGCTACCAGGGAGGGCTCTGGGACTTGGTTTAAATACAGAATCAAGCACTAAGGCTTTATGGTGGATTCAGTCAAAACTTTGTATCTGGATCTGTGTGTTTGCAGCAGTTCTTGGACTCTGCCCCTGGTTTGGTCATAAGAACTAAATCACAGTTTCATCACATTTTATTAGTGTTTGCATGGTGAGAACTGACTGAACCATTTTACACAGACGTCCATCACCTGCAGCTACATCACCTCCTTAAACACCTTCCCTAGCCTGAACCAGGGGTCCGGGGCTTTCCCTTCAAGCTTCCAGCCCTGCCTTAGGGACCAGCTGCTCCAGACTTACTGATGGCATGACTGGACGCAGCACACTGCTGTACCACTCACAACACACCATTGTTGTCCCAGGCACTTTCTGCTTTTCCATCTAAAGGATCTGGTTCCTAAGGAAACCACCAGCATTTGCCCACCAAGGGTTAGTAACAGTTAAGCACAATGTGCCACAGTTTGGGAAATAAGGCAGTTTGTATGACACATCCTACCCATGCAGATGGTATTACTCAAAACTGTATCTCTTGTAACCTGGTCCTATTTCCCCCATTTTTTTGCTGTGTAAGAGGGATCTGTGCAGACAGGTCACACACAAGGACACACAGTGACAACACTGCAGCTCGGGAACCCATGCACCCCGGCAGCACTGGACAGGGTCTGCTCTTGCCACAGGGTCTCCCCAAGCAGGGCATGCAGCGTGGCTCACCGAGTCCCTGCCACAATGCAGCTCCATACACAGCAGGACAAGCAGCAGCCATAAGTGGTGGTGCCCCATTTGCACAGCTTCTCAGGAGTCCTCCATCCCTCATGCTGGCCCCAAATGAGTCACTGCAAACCTCACCCAAACAAGAGACTTTCCTTAATTCTGCCACATTCACATATTGAGTTTATTGTGCCTATGAATCCTGAAGAACAAAGGCCTGGAGCGGATGGAGGTATTTTGCTGAGCAAAGGTAACGCTACCTCAGATTTTTAAAATAAAGACAGGTTTGAAATTTCACACCTTTCAGGATTTCCTTCCCCTCCTAAGATGCTCTGCCCTTTGGGTCCCTTGTTACCGATGGGTCAATTAATGCAATTATTCACATCTTGTTTGTATTGAAGTCTGTGATGATCTGCATCATGCCTAAGGACTTCAACACATGCCCTTTACCCCATAACCTCATATCAGTGACAGCCTCTGCTGGGTCCCCGGTTTGCCACTGCTGTTTTCAGCTGTTAACATTACCCGTTGTAGGCTAATAAATAGGACTCTGCCATAAAAAGGCCACAGGCTTTCTATCCACATGCCAGTGCAGGGTCTCAGCCTCAGAGCTCATCTGGTCTTGTCACTGTAACTGGACCAACAACTGTCATGTTGTGATTAGACGTTAAAACATCAGGCTAACACATTCCCAGTTACACATAGAGAGTTTTATCTTGTTTGCCCAAGACGAGATGTTACGTGCAATGCTATGCCAGAGTGGGGCCACTCAGCTCACCTCAGTTGAACAGCAAGCCACTATCTGGGCACAGGCTTCATCTAAATTAATCAAAATTATAGTGTGTATGAAAGCATGCTCAGGTGCTAAACCAGCATTAGCGCCACAGGCACCAACCCTCCCGACATCTCCAGCTCTTTTCAGTCCCACCTACATCCTGCCCTCCTTCTGCTCCTCACCACCTATTCCTAACCCCTTGACCAGTGACACAAAAAGATCTGTTTGAACAGTCTGACCCATACCAATTCAGCTCTAACTTATTCAGAGGTTACAAATAAAAGTAGTTCTATGACAGTTAGGTTCCCAAGACCCATGCAAGTATTCATGGTGCTGCAAGGGACAGAGAGGGGAAGGGGATTTCTTAAAGTGTTTTATAACCTTTGACATAGCAAAAAGAGGGAAAAAAAAAAATAAAAAGAAAAGCTTTCTACTAGAAAAGTATCTGCTAATAAAAAGGAGGATCCTGCCCCCATCTGGCCTCCTGAGAGGGAAGCAGCCCAAGAGCAACCTTCTGAAGGATTCGCCATGAGAAATCCTTGGCAGAGCACTGGGCAGGATGCGAACGCTGGTTCCTGAGGCATTTTCCAGTCCTAAATGGGTAATAA